>NC_088101.1:57850308-59189058 GCF_036370855.1 Dromaius novaehollandiae
ATGTGGCTTTGTTTTGTGCTTTTCTAAAGGAAACCGGATTTTCCTCTGTCTGTGAGTTGAAAAGCAAGTAGCAGCATGAATCACAGCTTCCAAGAACTGTCAGAATAGGAATGCAGAATTCTACCCCCCCCCCCGCATTCCCCGCTGTCAATTTTAATGTAGTGATGTGCTTTAATAAACTTTTTCTTGCCATTCACAGCAGCAGCATTCATTATGTGTAATCAAGCTACTCCCAGCAGTTGTATTGTTGAGAATGAAACCAGAGTTCCAAAGTATGTTATGATAATCCACGATCATCTCAGAAATTTTGCTTTTTCTGATCTAACTGCAATGAACGTGAATTTTCACATGAATTTTTTTTGTTAAAGTACTATAGATCATTTTTTCAAATTATATTCTTTTCCAGCTCAGAAGCATTAGTTAAACATTTTAGACTGAACTAAACTTTTGCTTCAGAGATATTGAGAATAAGGTTCTATCCTTGAAGAGCTTGTGATCTGAATTTCACTGACACAGAAAATGAGGAAAATTATCTCAGGAAGGGGGACAAAGATTGAAATAAGTGAGTCAAACAACTTGATATTTTTAAGTTGAGAATAAGGTAGATCAGTAAGGAAGAAGTTGAAAATAGAGAAATGAAAAGATGCCGTAACATAACTCCAAAGTAGTGGAGGGATTTGAAGGAAAAGAGTGAAAGTGCTGTTATGCAGGATTTGAAAGGCATAATGATATCAGAAGAGTAGGCTGAATCAAGATGAAGAACTAGAAGGTGATAAGAAATGGGGACAGGAAAAAAGATATGTCGAAACTTATAAATTACGTTGATGTGTTTGGCTTTCATGGAAAAAAGGAGGCGAGACAGGAAAAGGATTTGAGAATGTGCTAGTATGATCAGTTTGGCAGAGAAGTCTGGACGCACATTCTAGTACTAAGATTTTTTTTTTAACCCCCTAAGAAATTCAGCTATCAATTTAGGTTGCCAATAGAATGAACGGCAACAGAACAAGCAACTGTGCCTGAAAATTCAGTTTTAGGCATTCATGTTGCTCTGTCACTCTGTTTCCTGTTCAGCCCACTTTCTGTATAGGCTGGAGGACTTTTTACAAGTTTCAGTACAATTGAGGTGGGGTTATAGAAGCCTCTGGCATCAAAGATAATTGAGTCACTACCACTTTATCCAAGTCAAAGGGATCATGAACTGATTTTTCATTCGATTAATTGAAATTACTTTTCAAAATGATTTTAGTGAAGCTAGTGCTACCTTTGTATGTACAATTAAATTTATGGTTGGTTTATACTGAGTTATTTTAATCTTGTTTACACTGCTGACATAAGAAATAAAAATATGTCATAAACTTGTATAGATGGGTTTTCAAAATAGCATCTAGACTCTGTTCCTGTCTCATAGAGCATAGTTTGTTCTTTCTTATCTATATATTATACTGGGACTTGATTCAATATGTAAATTTCTGACATTATAATATTTCCTTTTACTATGTAGAAAAGTAAATAGATGATGGTGACTTGCCAATCTTATCAAATCAGACCTGTCCAATAAAATGCACTTTTGAAGTAGATGGCCTCCTTCAAATACTGACATTCTTTGACCCCTGCTTGACAGTTCTTTTCCACGTATGTCATATATATTAGGGGACAAGGTGGTGAAGAACAGGGATTTGAAAGTTCCTCTTTTTGATACCTTGTGTCAAAAGAAATCTTCCTATTCTACGCCAAAGGGAAATATTCATGTGCACCTTACAGGATGTAGTTTGCCACATAGGAGTGATGAATAGGAAGTATCAATAATGCTGACTAGCAGTAGTGTGCTCAGCAGGATTGTCAGCAGTGAGGCTTGTTATCAGAGTGGTGCATGTGTATATAAAATGCAGTCCTTGGATGCAGGGGTAAGGAATTTGTGATTTATAATAGATGGGAAGTTGTTTATGTGAGTAGGGTGTGTTTAGAACATATATATTGTGTAGTGAGCTTCTGTTCAGTACAGCTCATTGAAATGAAAGTTTTTTGTTAGAGAAGGGAAGATGCAAGTTTCTTGTATGGTGGTGTATGCCATGTTCTGAGAGCTTAAAACTATGTTCAGAGGTAGATTACATGTCCTGTTTGAACCATAATATACATACAAAGTTTAGATTATGTTGATGTGTCTTCTTTCCAGAAGTTTGACTGGTGTAGGTAACAATGTTCTGGAAGGGCATAATATATCCTAAAGGAATTTAAATTACATTACTGTTTTTTTAAGCAGTGTTAAAACAGTAACTTTAATGTTACTGTTAGGCTGCTGCATTTGTCTTTCACATTTGCATTTCATGCAATAATAGAGCTAGGTAGAGGTGATGTGCAATTTTGAAGTTTTTCTTCCTCATGTGCACTTCATCACAGTGGAATAGAGGAGTTGGAAAGTGAAGCTGTGGACAGTTCAAGAATAGAAACAAAGGGACTGAAATGGCAGGAGAGGAAACGCAATTATCATCTCATCTCTAAAAGTTGTTTTGAATGTGTTCATTTTTATTGAACTCTGAGGTTTTTTTGTTTGTTTTCCAGAGGACTGTGCTGAAGAAGACTTTTGCTCAGATGACATCACGTTTAGACTATTAATGCTATCCATCCACTCTACAAGGCACAATGGACTTCTAGGTAATTCAAGTAAGTATGCAGATTTTACTGCTGCTAGAACAGTAATGCTTTAAACAGAAGCATCTTTTCAACCTCAGGCAAGGTTGACATTCTCCTTCAGTTTGAAATTGAAGTTAATGTTGTGTGGGGGCAAGAATAAGCTTCAAATAAGCTTTCATCCTGCACATGGGAGTTTAGAATAAAGCATTTGAACCAACTGTATCTGAGTGGTCTTGGAAACTGCAAGGGAAAAAAGCCAACTCATTACGGTACTGGCCCCAGCAATGCAGCATGCTAATGTGGCTGTACTGTTTCCAGAGCCTGAATTAATCTCTCTCTGAGGTGTGTGCAGTGAATGAACATATGTATTGCCGTGCATGCAGCTTGCTGGGGTCTTTTTTCAGAGATATTCTTGTTAATGGGGAAATGACCTTAATACTCCATTAATGTATGAATATATAGAAAGTGAAAGAATATATCTGAATAGGTTCAAGTAGCAATCTCTCTGTTCACCTGCCATCTCATTTGTGAAAGGATTAGCTCTCCCCTCTTCCTTCATTAGACCCTATGTACTCTCCAGCTGTAGGTAGGCCAGATGATGTCAATTTTGGTCTTTGCGTGGTCTTTGGAGAATTTGTTCTAGTCTTATCTTGCAGTGAGGTTACTGATTGCTTTGTGCATCCATGGCCATGCAAAGAGAAGCACAGAACAGACAGGACAGTTTAACCTATATCTTCCGAGAGGGTTTTTGATTTGACCTATTATGAGGATCACAGCCTTGTTCCTACCTGGGGCCCCCTGTAACCTGCATGTGTGTTTGTTTATATGCTTTTTCTTTGTAAGTAGATATAACTTTTAAACTTGTTCAGCTGGCCGAGTCAGAAAAGCGAAAAACAAAACAAGACACTTTGATCTATTCAGATAGAACAGACTGTGCCAAGACTTTGAGCTATTTTGCTCAAACCAGGTTATTTTGTCTTGACGACAGAAAGCCTTCTGACATCCCTCGTGGTTTATCATGCAATGGAGTTGGTTGGTTGCACATGAAGGAAAGTGAATGCAGTTACAGGTAGCAGTGCTTGCAGTTAACGATGCTTGACTGGTTCTGGTCTAAGACCCTGTTTTCAGTTGCTCATAATCTGGAAGACTTAAATCGTTTGAGCAGTAATTCTTTGTGTTGCATATCTGCCTTGGCTATACCTTTACTGAAAGTCAGTCTATGTCTGAGAATGAGATGAGGGGAAAAATACTGTTATTCTTTACTCAAAATAGATAAAAATCTTTCCAGTGGAAAGATACAGCACCTGCCTATGTTAGAGCAAGTGCTTGAGTTTTTAGGAGGAAAACTAGAGTTTTAGGAGAAAACTAGAATTTTTATGCTGCAGTATCAGGCTATTTGTTTTGTGCCATCCCAAACTCATGTTAGGTAGTGTGATAGACTTCTGAAAAATGTAGTTTGTACCAGCTCAGTGATTTGCCTAAATCTGTTTTGTCCGTCTAAATCGGATGAGGTAGGTAAGTTTCAAATCCTTCTAGTTATAACCAGACCGCAGAGCTACTGAGCATGTTCTAGCCTGGACTGTGGGAAGTAGACAGGGCTGATCTACTCCATTGTAAGGTTAGCACTGAGTAAGGAGACTTTCTTCTGTGCTCTCAGTGCTTTTCCTTTGGTGCTGAGAAAATATATAGAAAAAGGAGAATAAGCTGTGGAAGTAGTAGTAAAGATGGGAGTAAAGGTAGAGCAGAAAGAAGAGATGGAGGGGCTGCTGTAAATGGGAGGGAAAGGAGATGGAGACTAAGAGTAACTGGGTGATGGGAAACACAGGATCTGTCTGTCCTGTTATTAATGGTTTGTTAACTGCGTGGCCTGCATTTTTGGAAGAATTAAAATATTTTCACAACAGTCAACTGAAGCAAGGGTTTTTTTTAGGTGGGAAACTGAAATACTGAGGCTAAGTGAGCTATGCAGGTATGCCGTTTGAGATGATATATTGTGATTTTATATAGGAATATAAGATACATCTAGAAACTAATAAAGATACCATTTATTATGTTGAACTTTTCTTATTAGCTGTGATATAGGTCAGAGTTTACATGCAAGAGTCAGGATAATCAACAATAGCCATGGTAATTTCAGGGTATATAATTTCATTGAGTCAAAGTCTTCTGTTGTTTCTCTCCTCATTGCTCTTTATCACTTGGAACTTGCAAATCCACCTTCTTATATGATCCCTGCTCAACTGAATGTGTTGATAGCTGCTGAGTATTTAGTTTCTTACTCTTTGGAGAATGCTTTAGTACTTACCTCAGTTGTTTGGTCAGAATTCAAGCAAGTGTGAACTTATGAAGAAAACATGCACTATCTTTTGTTATAAAGATTTTTTAAAAGATTTATGTAAAGACTTCCTAATGAAGTTAGGCTTGTGTGGTAGATTCCCTCTGTCCGTCTTCCTCTGTAATTTTTCAGACGTGTTAGGAAGAAATGTAGAAGTTTTAACTGATTTCTCCTGATTTCTGTGGTACTCAGCAGGTGAGTAGATTGGAGGTACCTGAACTGGTGTCCGTACTGAGAGGAAGGCAGGTAAAACTCAGCAGTGTAAATTCTGTTTAGCAGCAGTAGTCTGGCCAAGTAGCATGCACATGCTCACAAGCTAACAGCACACATGTTGCTTGGAATTAGAGCATTTACTGTGTCTTGCCCAGTAGAAGTGACAGAGGGGACGTGATGAGAAGCTAGAGTTACTGTTGGAGAAAAATCAGGCTGAGTTTGAGGAACAAAGGTCATAAATCTGTAGGACATTTGCCTTAATGAGTTCTGCTGCTCGTGGAATGATTTGTAGCTTCTTGTCTGAAGCGATGCTTATATAAGTGACATCTCCTGTTTTTTGTGTGTTCAGGTCTCGTCTAGTTATGTCATTACGTTCCTGCTTAAGTGACTGCTTATTTTTCTTGATAGTTAAGGCAGGTTTCCTCGTTTCATTTTTCTTTGTTCTGTTTTTCCTTCACTTCCATTTTCTTGTTCAATTTTTAATTGTCTTTGAGTTAATGACTCTGTGGACTGGCATCTGTTGGGTAGTTTGTCTGAACTATTATCTTGTGAGTTGTTTGAACTCTCAAAATGAGTAACTACTCATACTGATTTTTCTTCTTTGTGAAGTAGGCTATATTTTCAACAAAGTATATATTATGGTTTATATATATATATCTCATATAGCATTGAAAATTTTATATATATATATATATATATAATTTTCAACAATGTTGTATGCATACTGTGTGTGGTGGTTAAAAGTTACAAAAGATTTTACTTTGAGTATTCTGAAAGTTTACAAAATGCCATACATCTTTGGTGTTGATTTTCAAGTAACTTTCTTTCACTATGGGCACCTGTTTTGTTTTAGTAATAATTTGCATTTTGCAGGGCATACTTCAGCTTTATTTCCTGCTCATGCCTCACTAGGCTGTTTTCCCTTCTGTTAACATGTTTGTTATTCCTTTTACTTGTGTTTCTTCCTAAGACCTTTATTATAAAGTGCTGAAATTCCTCAGTTTGAAACTTTTGAGTCACAAAGTTTTGTATTTATTTCTATTAAAAATCTTTTATAAAATTATCTTAATATTTTTCATAGATACATAGAAAGCAAATGGCTAAGTGGAAAGAAAATATTTTTGACATGAATTTGTAGAAATAGAAGGGAAGATAGGAAAGATTTTCTCATTGACTTGTGTGCATGTGTCAGCGCTTGCATGCGTGCCTCTGCGCTTGTCTGGAAGTGTTCCAGTGTCGCTGCTTGTGCAAAACACATTTAATCAGCAGGAACAACAAATTCAAACCAGTATCTCATTCAGATTTGTTCTTGAACTCCTGCTGTGGAAGTGCAATGAATAAGGAGGAGCAGCAACACTATTGGAGTCCACCCACAGGATATGGGAAATACAAAACAGTAGGGCAGTTAAATTGGTCACAATTGGTGGGGCTGCTGTGCCTATCACAGTGAAGAAGAATTGCAACTCATTAAGTCAAAATACGTTTAATAGGGTACAGAGAACTAATGATCTGAAAGCTGGTTCCTTGATTCCTACCTGTGATTTAAGGAAAAAAGGAGTCCCAAGTTTTACATTTGGATTAGAGGAGTTGACAAATTCATAAAGCGAAGCAGAGTTGCTGACCAAAGTGAAGACATGCACGGGGCCAGGCAGGGAGGGCGGGAAAGTGAATCAGCACCTTCTTTATGTCTGAAGATCCAGATTATAAGACAGAATAAAACAGATTTATAAGACAGGCTGGAGACGTCTTTGTTTTGCTGAAACTAGAACCTATAGTGTGGAGGACGATCTTAGCATTCCCTCTCCTCTCTACTTTTGTTTACTATAGGATTGCAGTGCACTTTATTTTCAAATATTTTGTTCTGTTGTGTTGAAATGAAGTGTTGAAGAGTGTGTAATATCTGTTACAAGGAATACATACTTTCTGTTCAGTATAGGAATAGATGAGATGATTTATTGCTTCTTAGATTTTTGTGGATTAAAAATGTAGTTTTCATGTTGAGCTTTTAAGCAGCTACAAACTTAATGGAATAAGTTGTATTTAATGTTGATAAAAATTGCAGATATCTGATTTGTTATTAAAAACAGAATTGCTTATAAGCTGTGTGGATGATTTTTGCTTTGAAATACAGCCAACACAGAAAGAGCTTTCTGAAATAATAAGAATCAGCATTATACTTAAAATTTTCAGTTTATGTACTTCTGAAAGTTTGTGTAGTTTTTTTTTTTGGAGGGGATATTTTTTCTTAAGGAATTGCTTCAAGGAGATCTGATTTTCTTTGCATCTGAATTTCAGCAAATGCAGAGTGAAGCCCCTTCTTTCATTTTGTGAAAATCTTCTGGAAGCTTATTTTAATCCTGTAAATTGAAAATCAGTGAAATTAGGTGACTCTCTATGAACATTTTGATTATTCTAAGCGATTAATGAGTTACCTGTATGTGACTAAATCCTGTCTATAACTTGCAACACTAAGGAAGACTCTCACATTTAACTTAAAATCTAGATGGTTAGATTATTATATAAACAAATGAAATGTCTCAGAAAAAAAATGACTTAAACATTATGCAATGTATTCCTGACTTCACCCATAAGGTAGAAGCTCTGTATGCGCAATGCATTTTGTCTAGTGTTTCTATAATAAACTTCTTTCATAGCTCAAGTTGCTTAATTAGTTTCCTTTAAAATATCTGTCATATTATTCCTGTGACAGTTCTTTGAGATGATGTTTAGAACAGCCTAATTGCAGTCTTAGTAAACTAATATTCCTATATCATTAATCCGATTTTTTTTCCTTTATTCACTCAGAATATGATTAGCACTAGACTTTGAGATCAGTTTGAATGATTGAAGCAAAAATATGTTCATCTATAGGCCTTTTAAATTCAGTTTGAGTTGAGCCAAATTAAATCTAAGTAGTAATGCTTAAGTGCCCTTCTCGGTCTATACCGTGTGAATTGCAAAACAAAAACAAGTGGTGGCTCTGTCTGAAAGTTCAGAGATGCCAAAAACTTCAGTTTGCTGTTGCCATATTTAATAGCACTGCTAATAAGAGGAAATAAAATGCATGAGAGAGAAATCTGAAAGAAATAGTAAAGAAACAAGAAAATTAGTAAAAAGTTTAAAGAAGAAAAAGGATGAACATGAAAATAATGAAAAGAGATGAAGGTGAAGTGATGGTTGTTAACCAGCCTTTTGCTGAGTTTTGGAATAGGGGAGATACAATCCCTTTGTGGCAGCCCGATTGCACATACTTTTTTTTTTTTTTTTTTTTTTTTTTTTTTTTTTAACTGTAGTGAAGAGTTAAGAATAAAAGGGATAAAAGCTTACAGAATTCATCTGGAATCTCTCAGTGCCCTCAAATTTTCCATTCTGTGAGATGATACCAGTTTTGATTAGTCTGCTTTGGAAAGGTAGGATATAATTGTAGCATATAAATCACCATTTTGGTTTGGATCAGTGGTACTGTTTTGGAGACACTCTCGCAGTTGTCTCCCCTTATGGCATACTGGTTTAGTATGTTTGAACCAGATTGCTTTCCCAGAAAACTAATCTGGAAGCTCCGCTGCAGATGCAAAGTGTTCTCCTATCCCTACTGGGGACATACGGGTCTGAATCCATGATTCAATCTTTGGAAAACTGAGCAGCATGTGTGGTGGTGATGTTTGTGTGGACCAGATGAAATCTAATCCAAAACAAACCCTCCGAAGAGCTAATGTAGGTCAGCACCAGCTACTTTGATCTGCTGATCCACCGCTTCTGCTCCAGATTTTTTGCCAATGTAAACATAGTGAAAAGTGTTTACTTTAGTTATTGGTCAATAGCTAAGGGCAGTGAAAATCCAAGATATGTACCTGTTTCCCCAAATCCAATTGTATTTGTGTCAGTGCTAATATTGAGACTCTTCAAAATGCCCTGAATGTTCTTTGCAAACCTGTGCTAATACAAACTATCAAGGAAACAGAAAAATATTACAAATTATAGTGAATCAAATGACTAAGTCATAATTACCTTATGAAATTCTGATCATGTTTAGCCTGTTTGTTTCTTCCTTATTTAAGTTGTTAAAAATAGATCTTTTTTCATTTCCTAATTTTATATAAAATGTTAAAGATTGTATACTACTTAACCCAGCTGTTTGGCTTGAGATGCTAATCTGCTTTGGGCGGGGGGGAGTTGGGGGAAACCTGGAGTTTTGTAACAGTCATCAATTGAGAGCAGGAGGAAAAAAAGAAAAAAACAAAAAAAAGGTTGCCTTCAGAAATATTTGCATTTCTTAGTATCTTTCTTTACATTGAGATTTCATGAATCAAGACAGAGGAATTTTCTTTTCCTTGGACAGAATTCCTCAGTTTGGATTTGTAGCTGGAAGTTGTTATTGTTTTGAAAATTTAAGTAATACTTAGTTGCTAATGGTAAATCATTTTATTTTGAAGTAATATTTGTCAGTTCTCCCTCTCTGTCCCATATAGAAGTGTAACTTTAGTCTCACTGATTCCCAAGAATTTTGCGCAGTTACCACTGGCATAGTATCCTCTGACTAAGCCAACGATTAGAAATAGTCAGTTACATTTCTTGTTTATTAGATCTTCACAGAATCCAGGCCTTAGCTTTCAGCATTTTTCTTTCAGAAATTCAAGTAAGATTTCTGTTGATAGGGCCACTTAAAACAACAGCCCTTTAATTAAAAAATCTAAGGTGGCAGTAACACAAATTGTCAAATCCATTTTGCAGAACTTGCTTTTTATTAAAGCCAGTGATTTTTTTTTAATCAAATGATTTGCAATGTAATTTAAATTGCTTTCCTTTAAACTATTCTGTCATGTTGTAACTAGGAAAAACATATTATAATAGCTAGCATATTTTATTCTCTCGGGCTAAAACATCTCTCTCTTCAATTTCTATAATCATTTCTAAAAGAGCTATTGTAATTGTCAGCATTAATATGGTTCTTAAAAGAGGAGTGAGACTCAATTTAAAATGAAGAAAACTGTTGAAAAGTCAAAGTGTGAAACTTGTAAGCCAGCAATAAGAGTCCTCATTATTTTAAGTAATCTTGTCATCTTATGAATGCTGCTTTCTTCTGTTCTAGTTTATATTTCATTATCACTCTTTCTGCAAATTTGTTAAACACAACTAAACTGCTTCAAGCCTTAGCTTAAGTTAAATACAGTACTGTTTTCTCTAGTCTGTTAGCAGGTAGCCTCAACAACTAATTTACATTAGTTTCAGGATTTTCGATGAATATTTGTAGCTGTTGGAATACCATTCTTTGATACCAGTGTTAACAGGCAAGAATAAAAATAAATAATCTTATAAACAGCAAGATTCTAGGCCATTGAAATGATACTCAGTGTTCTACTGAGCAGAGAAAGTTATAATTTAAAAAAAAATCTGATTATAGTTTTACTTTTTGAGAACTGATATGTATTAACTGAAAACTGGAATCTGTATAGTGCCTGTATAGATTTTCAGGACTTAAATGCTAGTGGATCTGAATCAGGTTCTGATAATAGGCTGAGAAAAGAGCATATAAGGGATGAATTAACTCATTTGCCCTGGTTGAAAGTATTAGCTGTAAAATAACTAATGCAACTTCATTTTAACTAGATCCTGGCTGCTAGTTGAGATGGCAAGTTTTTAAGCGGTTCTAATTTTAGCATCTTCAGTAATGACCTGGAAGGGAAGGTTCTAAATGTTTGCAAATAAAACATGGTGATACTAATTTGGGAGGTGTTGAGAATTTGAGAGGGCAGAGAAGGCTTTGAGGGGCAAGAAGTAAGCATATGTAGACATGTTTTGGTATGTAGAAATAGCATGGTCTGATTATTCTGTGAAATAAAAGCTTGAAAAGTGGTAAAAGAGAAAAGGAAAAAAGCTGAAGGAAGCCTAGAACAAGTCGTCAGAGTCAGTCAATCATAGCTGAGTGTGGTCCCAAAGTGCTGATATGATTTGGTGGTGAGTATTTTAGGTAGTACAAGAGAATAATAGTTCTAGTGTAGATAACTTCAAGGACTCATTTGATACTTTCTGTGTTTGCATCTAAGTACCAGGGCAGAATCTGACTTTCTGGAAGTTGTTAATAAATATATGTGTGTGTGTGTGTGTGTGTGTGTGTGGAAAATTACCTTTTTACTCACAACCCTATTTTAAAAGCTCCTATCTCAAACATGGTAACAGCAAAACCTAAAAACTTGGTTTAGAAATTCCACAAATATTTTCTTTGAATAAATATTATGACCTTACAATATTTTTAAAGAGTCAGGGGAGTGGGAAATGGTTGAGGAAAAGCTTCTTGCTATGAATATTTGAATTATTCTGCAAGCTGCAGAAAGTCTCAATTTAATAAATTTCTTGACTACGTTTTAAGAGTCGTACTATCGTAATTTATCAACTTAACATACAGTTAAATTGACTGAGCTCACGGTTTTGAAGATCATTCTGGTCTATGACAACAGCGAATTTGTTGATATAATTTTGCTCTTTCTCTGGTGACCCTCAGAGAAGGTGAATTCAGTAGTTTTTCTTGAAAGAACTTAGCAGAAACTCTGAAAGTTTCTGCTTGCTTCAATAGCAAGCAACAAAGGAGGAATGCATGCTGCTGTGGCTCTGGAGAATGAAGAAAAACATTAACAAATTTGATATCTGCATAAGTTGATAGTGTTTTAGAAAAAAAAGGCTAGGAAATGGTTGGTTAAATGTTAAACAGTTAATTCAAACTTACAATGCATTTCCTTTTCATAGTGTTTATTGAACAATCAGAAATTCAGCTGTGTTCAGTGGTCTAATACCTGCATGTCTAAGCCAAGATGTTCTTTTTTACTTCCAGAAATTTAAAAATATACAGAATGATTAAAATAAAATTACGTTAGAGTTGACTTTATATGCTTTTTGCTGTTGCTGTTTCTGCTTAGTTCATTCAGTGTTATTGTTTCTTTTGATAATGCACAGTTTTTGCTGCCTAAGTAAGTCTCATTATTGGCTACATATTGCTTAATGTTTCATTTCACTGAGATGCTTGTTTATAGGGTTCAGAGGCTATCCAACCTGTTTTCCAAAGCAGTTATAAAGTATTTTGAAAAAGGTTTCCAGCAACAGGAAAAGAAAGACTTTCTCCCTTGGAGTTACTCATTCTCTAGCCCAGACAACAGTCTTGTCCATTTCTTCCTTTCTGCATCAATTGCAAGGCTTTTTTTGTTTTGTTTTTTTCCTCTTCATGTTAAGGCACTTCTTGCCCAGGTGGTAGGAAGAATGTGTCCTGTATCTCAGGTTTTGCAATCATTGCAATTCCATTTGAGCCTGGATTGTCGTATTAAAAATTCTGACAAAGGACTAACTCTAGACTTTTGTTTAATGAGATCAAGGGATAGCTCAAAGCAGGTGTTTGGAATTCTGTAACTATACTACTGAATTTTTGTTTAACGCATAAAGTTGTTCTTTCTATAACAGGTAGTTGTAGCGGGGGAAAAATATTGAAGGATCCAGTGGCAGACACCAGAATTTTAGAAAAGTGTTTGCTTTGCTTAAATCGTGTTAATTCTATGAGAATAACTGTAAATGTGCTAATATACAAGTGAATTTAGTCACATCTTTTTTGAATATGTTTAAATTAGCATCCCATATTGTTTACCTTATTTGGTTTTGTTTTCTGTTTCTCTTTTGTCCCGTTCTTCTTCTGTTATCACTTCCTGGTCTCCAGGATGATGTGCAGGACTTTTGGGGGAAGAGGGAGGGGATCTGTATTTGAACGCAGTGTTCTCACTCTCTCATTTTATGGTAACATGAACATGAAGTCTCACTTCCTCGTTTTTTTATAAAATTCTTTCCAATGAAGTGTGATACCTACTCTGTTCTTTAAGCAGTCAAACAGTCCAGCCTTCACAAGAGCCTTACAGAATTGTTTAGCTGTGCATGAGTCACCGGCAGTGGGAAATCTAAGCATCAGAAGCACTTTTACAACTGCGTCGGCTGAGGAGTGTGCAATTAATGTTTTTTTAAAAAAAAGTCCATCACTGAGTATTTTGTGTTTTATTTACATGTTTGCATTTTTGAATGAGATGAATAATTAAGTTTGAGATTAAATGTTAGCTTTCTACAATACTTGTCATTTTTCTTTTTACCTGAATTTTCCTGAGTTAACAACCATCCTCATTTTTTCTGTATCCACTCATTACATTTCTACAGCCATAACAGTTACAAATAGCTGCTCTTGATATCCAATTCATTTTTTCATTAAATTTCACTTAAATTATCCCTTTAGATGTATAGTCACCATACTAATATCTGTACTAAGGATCATCGTAAAGCAATCACAACTCATGCTGATGTGTCGCTAGATACATAGGCTGGTGACTATCTATCAGGTATACATACTGTGCTTCACATATTCTGCAAGTTTCCCCTTGACTCTAAGGCTGAGTTCTGGTTTGTTTCTATATTCAGAGGCTCTTTACAAGCCTGGATCTACATATGTAAACAAACTCCTGTGCAGAAACTTCATTTGTCACAGGATGTTACATGAGATACAGCATTGCATGGGAGACTTTGTACAGGTGTTTCTTCTAAATATGAATAGACTTCTTAAGCAGCAGTTATATTCTTTGAGCACAGATTTGAATCTCATTTTTCCTAATTTTGTTCTCTGGTTGTAATTTAACACATGGTGTAGGTCAGCACGAGCTGGCACTGTTACCACAAGATGTCTAACCCGGTGATTCACTGCTTCCCTTTCCCTTGTGCTAACACAGCTTTTGAGCAGCTGTATGGTGAAACAAATTTAGCTGATTTAGCTAAATGAAACAATGTTTCGGTTAGTTTTAGGCTGGATTAGTTTTACCTCCTGTTGATTGCATGGTGACACAAATACTAATGCCATCAGAAGATGGGATTTAGCATAGGAGTGGAAATGAGTGGCCAAAGTAATAATCAAAGGCTAATGTTATCATGAAAAGTTTCAGCATAACCAACGAGTTTGATAAAGGTGCTTTCAAAAAACAAAAATCTTACCTTGTGAAGTGCCTAGTAGCTATAGCCATGTAGTTATCTGCATGGCCTATAAATACTGGTCTTGCTATCTTTTCGAGAAGTTAATTCTTTACCTGCAGACTGATTCAGAGAAAGGACTTAATCCATTCTCCCACATCCTAGGTGAGTGTCCTATCCACAAGTTAGGAATAAATCTTTGTGTCTCCTGTAAAAGCTGTTCCCCTTTTATATAAATCAAACCACCACCCCCCCAGCAATTTTAATGTTTGCATAATTGAGAAAGAGTAAGCAAAACTTGATGCGATAGTGTTATCTTTGAGCAATGATTTGTTCAGGTTAACATGAAATAGGTTGTCTCTGAAAAGGTAAGGTAAACTGTAAATCAACCAAAATTAGTTGAAACTCATTACTGTCCTTAAAGTTTCTGTTACATGATAAAGGCTAGGAGTACAGAAATAACTTGCATAAGCTGTGTCCAACAGTCTGTGTAAGAATCTTAACTTTTTGGATCTCTGAAGATTTTAGACATGCAATAGAGAACAGAGAATAGGAAATTTTGAGTGTTGATTTGGGTTAGAAAGTATTAACTCCTGTTGTGAAATACTGTTCCTGGTTTAGCTCAGTTGAAGGAGGCATTAGCTATATTTTTCAGTCAGGTTTGATAATGAGTTAAATTGTTAGATGTGAAAGCACAATGCATGCTCTTAAGACTAACCCATGGTTCCTTGTTACAGTCCCAGCAGCAGCAGGTTTAGCTAAGAGATTCCTGCTTGTCTTTGTAGAGGGTTTCTGTCCCTCAGCCGTGCCATTTCTCAACGGTATAAGAAGCCACATTTTTTGATAAGAACAACATAATAAAGTTTAGATTTAAAATTGTGAGTGTGGTGGGTTGGTTGGTTTAAACGCATCATCTTACGAATTTGCTTTAGAATGTGGCCAGAGCTAAAGGGGTGAAAACCCCCAGTGAAAGTCAAAGAAAAGTGGTGAGAGCAGGGTGGAGCTTTGTAAGTCAAAACTGGTGCAAGTGGGATTGTAACGTGTAGCCACAGTGTTTCTCTTGTACAGACTAGTTCTACAGGATTTACAAGCACTATTTCTGTCATGCTTATTATAGCCTTGTTATTATTTATTATTGAAGGAAGGGGATCTGCAGTAAGGAACTGTGAATGTAAAGGACCGAGCAAATATTTTAAATGAGAATGTGGAAGAATAGCAATTGATTCTCATAGCCAGGTCGTTAAACACTGCTTTTTGACTTTATCTTTTTAACTTGGTTGGGTTTGTACTCATTCTTCATTATCCTTTATGGTTTTCTGAGATAGGGAGAACATTCATTAACAACTTTCGAAAATCAGTATTAAAACTGCTTTCATTTAGTATCTTTGTTAATAATTTGGAAAGTGTATATAAACAACACATCAGGTATCTCTAAATGCAGTTGATTATTTGGTTAATTAAAACCCTAGAAGGTGAAGATCGTATAGGCAGCCTGAAAAGAGATGGAGGAGAGAGTTGTGCACTTGAGTGTCAGGAAAGGCCTTCAGTACCCCGCGATCAGTGACTCCTTTAGAGGCCTGGCAACCTGCAGAGCGCTCTCCCAGTTGCTGTCAGGGAGCTGAAGGGCGGGCTGCTCCCCAGGGAAGGGCAAGAGCCCAGCGTGTCAGGCAGGTCCCTGGGAGGAGGCAGGTCCGAGGGCAAACCAGGAAGTCAGCAGTAAGTCAGGGTGAGGAGCCAGATCAGTGGGGCACGCGGGCCAGTGTGGGCCTATTGCAGTGCTGCTCAGGCAAAGACCCTGGGCAAGAGCCTCTGTTCAGGTGCCGCTCGAGCGAAGCGGGGGAGCCTCCACTGAGGCTTCTTACAGCTCTTTCTCTCACAGCTCTTTCTTCACAACAGTCTGAACCAAGATTAGAGAGCAACACCCTATCAGAGAGCTGGCCTTGACCACAAGCAACTAAACTCCTCAGAGGGGAGGTAGTGTGCTCTGGGCCCTGACAGTCCCATCTCCCCAGTGGGCAAGGGGAAGGAGATGCAGACTCTGGAGAAGAGTGGGAGGGGGGTGCAGAGCCACTGGCTGAGCAGAGGTCAGTCCAAATGGTCTGGAGCAGAGGAGTACCACACAGCAGTGTTTCCTCTAACCAGGAGATGGAGAGACTGAAATTGCAAACCATATCTGGTCCTCAGTCCGAGTTACAAAGTCTGCTCTGACAAACCATTTCTAGAGAACTTACAAATCAGTTTTTGTTTTGTTTCCCCCCTGCATTTATTACATTGTTCTCTCCAATTATGATGATTTGTAGGCTCTTCCAACTGCTGCTGTTTGTTGGAATTATGTACTGGAAATAGGATGCACTTTCCTTTTAGCACCACTGTATCTGGACTAGATCTGTGATCTCCTACCACAATATGCCACCTGCCAGGCATCAGGCAGTACATTTCACCTATAGACTGCTCAGTGGTCCTCTTTCCTGAAAGTCCCTCAGGAGCAGACTTCAGACTGGATGATTTATTCTGATAGTGGCAGCCCACACCACCAGTCATCTGTCCCACTGCCCTTTCTTCATCATACTGCACAAATGTGTGTCCTTGCCTACTCCCTGTGGAGGTAGTGGACCTAAGCAAGCTTCTCTGCTGGAGCAGTCTGTTCCTTGTCCACTCATTACTAAGAGGGCACCTGGGAAAAAGCTGCATGGCTGTCTGTAGTAGAAGGAGCCCTCTTCTACCCTAGTTTCCTGTGGAGCAGGTGAAGGTATAGATTTGTTATACAACATATGCATGTGTGGTAAATGACATTTTTGGGATGCATCACCTCTTCTGCAGAAGTGCAGACCAGCCATGCCAGATGTTCACAGTTGGTTTGTTCACATGGTAGGGAAAAGGTTTTAAAACACTTTTATTTCCAGCTGCTAGAATAACCTTTTCATTTGCATAATTTGGATGGCATTTCTTGAGATTCCTTTCAGCCCTATTTTTTGTTTGTTTTGTTTTGCTTTTGTTATTTTGAGATAGAAAATGAAACAGATATATACCAGTTTTAAAATGATAACATTTTCACAGGTAGCCTTTGATTAGTGAGAAGAGGAGAAGGGATCAATCAGTCATTACCCTAATTTGCTTTCTGTAGGTGTGTACACAGTTGCAAGCAAAAGAGCAAGTAATCTCCCTTGAAATCTGCCAGCTTGTTCTGTTAGGCCAATCTATATCTGATTAGAGAGCAGGTTATGGTTAACTTGGGTACAGATTTCTCAGTCTCTCCCAAAAGTCTATGCTTACCAGAAAGAAACTAAAACAAAGCAAATTTCCCTTCTCCCCTCCTCTCTGTCTGTCTCTCTGTCTGTCTCTCTGTCTGGAAAAAAAAAAAAAAGCTAAAGAGAAAAAAATGGGGGGGGAGATATCTATGAAGGAAAGAGCAAAACAGAAAAGGTGAGAGAGGAGGGGCAATAACAGGAGGTGTGAGGATTAGTGATAAACTAATGGAGGCATGAGATAGTGGATCATCTCTGCTTGCCCATTATGGTGCAACGTGTTAGTAGAGTAAAACCCCAGAGGTCTACGGTCCAAGTTAACAGAAGATAATGTTTCTGTGCTCCTGCAAAGATGCATCAGGAAGGTTTATATTAATCCTTAGGATCTATCATGAGGAGTGTTTATGGTGCTGGGCTTGTATTGTCAGGTTCTGTTCCTGGCTGTGCTGTTGACTGTGTGATTTTCCTGCTCCTTGGCTGGCTTACCGTGGCACGTAACTGTAACGTCAGGGTGTTTTGCTGCTCTGTGACATCAGGTGCTGTGTAAATGCAGGCTGTTGTGCTGCGCTGTGATTTTGATTCTTTAAACAAGATCTTCTCTCAAGCTAATCCTCAGTGGTTATAATCACTAGTTTGTTTCCCTAGCAAAATAAGATTATGGTGCAGAGATCAGGTTGTATTAAGGATGCTAATCTTCTTCTGTTTGCAGAAATATACCTAATGCTGGAAAACTGTGTTGTTTCTTGTATTTTTCCTGTGATCTTTTCTGGGTAAAATTATTTGTCCTAATAATATAAGGCCCTTCTCTAAAGGCTGTAAACTCTAAGTTCATGAAAATACTGCTTATAAAATCAAGATATTTGTATATAAATCTTTTTACAATATAAGGACAATATAGATTCTTTCTCAAAAATATTTAGCAGTGTTGCTGATAAAGTGAAGTATTGGAGACAGAAGTCCTTTGGTCACTATATACAAAATTAAGTAGAGGCAATGTGTTCGCTACTGCCTCATCCTTTTATCAGTCTAGTCCTGATAGAACATCTATCGTGAGCAAGACTGTAGTTTAATTTCAGTTTGTTCAATCTTTGAATTTGTTTCTAAGGTATAATATTGCCAATATTCATACCAATATAGATGATAAAATTGACTGAAGTTACTGATTCTTTCTAAACATGGAAATTTTAGCAGGTGATGTGAACTTTTCACTTTGGGTTGGGTTGTGGCTTTTGCTGTATGACTTTTATTCAGAACCTTGCTGCTTTGGCCATTCAGTGACTTACTGCCTCTCTGTGAGTGATAAGTCAGCATAATGCAAAACTTGCAGTGTTGCTGGCTTTTGTGATTTTTGCTGCAGTTTTAGCAATGTGATATATTAATAGTTTGTATATCCACGGCACCTGCTGAAGTTTTTGATTGAAGAACTTAGCTTTCTTAAAATAGTATTTTTCTAGTCATCTTGATTGCAGAGAAGTTTGAAAACGTTCACTAAAGGTGTACAAAAGATTGAGCAACTAAAACCAAGATAACCCGTTTTATGTATTAAAGAATTTTGGAGAGACTTGTGACCTCTGAACACTTGCGGCTCACAGTGCTGGTGTGGTGTAGGCGTCTAGACCTTTCTTCTAGCTTTCGCATGGCTGCCATTTCTACTGACTTAGAGATCTATGTGGTTTTGGTTACAAAAGCTTTTCCACTGTGATTAGGTTTCTTTTTAGTCTGGGTTAAGCTTGCTTATGTTCATTTATGACATAAACATATTTCCCTCCTCTCATCCTGAATTCCCTTTTGAAATGTCCTTTAACTTCTTCTTTTTTTTTTTTTTTTGGTTCTGTTTTATACATTACCAAGGATGTTTCTATGCTTAAGCTCTGTGCTGTTCAGCTTAAGTGTTTAATTGTGGTTTTTTAAAAAAAAATACCTCCACATTCTGCAGAGATGAGGTCTAAAATTTTCCTCATTAAAACTCTGTTATGAGCTCTGGGAAAGTTGGCAGAGTTCTTCTACTCCAAACAGTTTAAAAACATAGGTTTCATGTTGCAGTCTCTGTAACCCTGACTTCCAAGGGACTCTCTGTCACTGCTAATGTTTGCACTTGTCAAACAGAACAAAAAAAAAAAGCAGGAGAGGAGGCTGCAAGCACCTAAAAAAGTAGGTCAATGGGCCAGCAGGTTATTTGGCCAGAAAAGCATGAGTGGCTTCACTGAATCATGCTGTAATTGTTTTTCTCTTTTTAGCAGATCATTCTGCTCTGCTTTAACTTCCCATGTTAATATTTTCATCAGTATGTTAACCATTTAAAAGCCTCCATTAGGTGCAGGGGAAGGGAAAGCTTCACTTTTCTGATCAAATAAAGGTATTTTTTAAAGAAATAATTCTGATGTTTTCAGTAAAATCCACTAGTATTTAATAGTATTTGATTTAAGAGTAGTATAAGCTTAGTTTTTAGAACCCAGCATACATTTTAAAATTTAATGTGCTTTAAAGTTAAACTTGTAAAAGTAGTGGTTCAAATATGTTGTATAGAAAACATTAAATTTATTTTTAGAACAGTAAACAAGGCAGAGAGAAATGAGATACAGGGGAGGAAAAAACTGACTTCAGGTGGCTTAAAAGCAAGGAAATTAGCTTGGTTCAAGGGAAGAAACTAAAAGAAAATGCATTTACATGAAAAGTAATGGTATAAAGAGACTGGAAACTGGTGATAATTTGACGGGTGCAGAGTTATTATAGGAAGAGTGCATTTGTGAGGTAAGTTTGGAGTAAATATTTAAGTGTTTTTGAGCTGGGTTTTGAAAGGAGTTAATGGTTGTGTCTGAGAGAGTAGCAATAATGCAGCTGGGCAGCTTTGCTAATTGCCAGCAGCAGCCTTCTACACATTCTGGAGCCCTGGGAGTAGTAATTTTGGAGACTAGGAGAGGAAAAGGCATACTTGGGCCTTTGCTGCCTTTCCCAGCTTTGGGAATTTCAGCAAAAAAAGTGTTTAAATAATAGTGTAAAGAAATACTTTGAATGCAACAAGCAGAACTGAAGATCTAGATGGTGTGGGAGACACTGAGTTAGAAGTAAACATGATTTAAGATGGGTATAAAGTGAGAGCTTAAGGCAGAAGTGAAATTGTTCCAGAATATTCTCCTTATCAAAGAAGAACTTTAAAGCAAGGTGCATGCTGGTAGTGAAACAGCTGGTATATTTATTTTAAGCAGAATATTGCATTTATAAATTACTCTTATAGGAATGATTTCTTCTCTTTTATATTAAATCAAGTGTTTTGGAACCGTTGATTTAAAAACTTTTTTTAAAAAAAAAAAAACCCTCCTTTTTGATTTTTCACAGTTCAGAATTTAATGCTTTTCTGCAGAAGAGGATATGTTTAACTCTGCATTGTTCTTCTGAAGCAGCAGTGTTTCATCCCTGAACATACTTTAACGAGCCCCAAAGTGTAAAAGGTAAAATTTTATCTTATAAATAAATTCCTATGGCTTTTTATCATCAACACTGAATAGTGGTGAAGCAGTGTTTTTATTTATTTTTATTTATTTTTTATTCTCCACAACATGAATGAACTTGATTCTGAGAAACACATGAAGTCCTTCATTTCTGTAGTGTTTGCTTTAAAGTTTACTGATTTCATTGGAATTATTTCTGCAGTCATATCCATTGACTTGTGTAAGAGCCGAGAATATTTAGCATCTTGCATTTTGGGATGCAAAGAGAGAAGGATCAGGCTCTGAAATGAGAGAAACAAATGCACTTCAGATTCTTAGTGACTTTTTCTTGCAGTCTTTTAAGTACTTTTAACTGTTTGTCTTGGATACCAAATCTAAGTAGCCAGTTCTGACACAGGATCTGGATATCAGAACATGTGAATGATTTTATTGATTTCTAGAAATGGAGTGCTTTGCTAAAGTAGAAATATTGACTCTTGAATTCTGATTCTGCATAATGAAAATGTCATTTATGTCACAGGTGATAAGTTTTTGTAGTTAGCTATTTATGTATTTTTCTTTGGCAGTTTAATGTGAAATTATCTCATTTGTTCTATAGAATTTCATATTACTCTTGATCCCTATAATGTTAGATACCAGATTTGTTTGGAAAATGATGGAAGACTAAAAATGCAATTAGTAAATACATTGTATAAGCTAAGTGAAAACAACTTTCTAATCAGTTTTGATGTTGAACCTAATTTCATGCCAGTGATGGTAGTCTTTTCTTTTCACTATTGAGTAGCTTGTCTGCTGATTGCTTTTTACAAAAATTTGGACAAAAGCTTCTCCATAACTTACTTTCCTTCTGCAATTTCTGGCAGATGTTCAAATAGTGCAGTTCTGTTACTTTATAATCCTTGGCCAGCTAATTTGGGGAATGTGATTTGTGAGGATGGACAGAGCAATCGTTATGCTGAAGAGCTTGTCTGAGTGAAGGAATAGTTTACTCCCACTGTCTCTTCAGGACACTAGATTTTTGGAAGGTAAAGGCAAAACAGTGTTGGGCCCTATTGAAGAGAGGGTAAGAAGGCTCATGAGGCACCTTGGTACACTGCACTGCTGCTGTTCTCAAAATAGCCCCCACACCCAGTGATGCACCATGAAAGACAATGCGCTGCAGCACGGCTCTCCTGCTTGCTCTGCTGCTGCACTCAGCCACGAATACCTTTGTGGGAAAAAATGAATCTTGTGAAGCAAGTCTGCATACTGTATGGCTTGTTGTAGACCCTGAGGTCATTTGTTTGATCCAAACATAAGCTTTCTTCCTGAGTTTCCCTCTCTCTTCAGAAGCTGAGATAAGATTTTCCTGGAATATTTTGCAGACCGTCTGGATCATTGGGTAGCAGCTGCCATATTTCTTGTGGTATTAACACTGGGAGTTCCACTGGATTTGGCACTTGCAGAAACAAAACAAATCTTTCCTTCTTAGAAGCTGTAATATTTTGTGATTTTGGGGTACCTGAAAGAAGGTGGTTGTTAAATGGAATGCGTATTTTAAGTTTATATGCCTTTTCTTACTATAAATAGTTCATTCATATTCTTTTTTTTCAAAATCATGCATAACCTGACCAAACAAGCAAACAAAGCCTTCCTACTGAAATTTTATAATCAATAAGTGTCTACTTTAAGAAATGCCTAATTGAACTATAATGTTCAGCCAGTATAGAGATCAAATTCTTGCGGGTATCTTAGTATCACTTTTTCACATGTTTAACATAATGTGCTCAAAAAAAAATTATGAAGTATGAAATAAATAATACCTGTAAAATACTATTCCGCAAATGCTTTCTGTTTGCATAGTTTCTAAATGAAGTGTGTTACTTCTGGGGAGGTTACTTTTTATCTCTTCAACCTTCAAAATTATATGAATCTTTTAGAGTACTGAGTAAAAAAAAAAAAAAAAAAAAAAAAGAAAGAAAGAAAAAAAAGCTGTATCTGAATTCAGAGTTAGAAAATGGTTGGTATTGGCCTCATCCAAGCTCATTCATGGTGGCATATAGTGAAACAACGTTCTCTTAAACTCTCAGTCATGTGGAATGAAATATTGAATTTTGGACTGTGATGGTAATAGATTTTGTATTAGAGAAGGTGGGAGGGCAGAAGAGATGGTTAGAAGAGGAGAAGGTTAAGAGCACCTTATTGAGCAAATGAAACCTTTAATATACTCTAATGAAGAGCTTGTTTGTTCCTTCAAAGTCATGTTTTTATTTTTTTCTTCGCTCACAGGCAAACATACAAATGTCTACCACAAGACTAAAGTGTGATATGTTATGTTCTTTACCATAAGCACCCATAAAATGAGCTCCATTGCAGACAGGTATGTTAACAGACAGTGAGATTTGGGGAGGAATTACAGTTGGATGTTTTCTTTAGTAATTTTATTCTTATGATTAGTATACACAGAACAGTAATTCATGTGAAAACTAAGAGGAGTGAGTTTTGGGCTACTTCTGACAAAGCTGCTGTGGCAGTTGTTAGATGCATTGTTTTGCAGTCATTGGAAGTAGTAGCTCTTTCTCTTTGAGATGAATCTTAAAATGTATTACTTGTTTTGAGCCATGGAACAGCACCTGTTTAATTCAAGTTAATTTTTAAAGTTTACTTTTTTACTACTTTAATATTTGATTAAGGGAAACAAATACTTCTAAATGATTACTGATGCTGCATATGACAGTGAAGTGGCCTGATAACCTATTTCAATGGAAAATTAATAGCTGGAGACTTGGTTTCTATTACAGTCTGTGACCTGGCCTTTTTTAGCAGCTTAGGTGAACCTCTTATATGCTTTGTATGTCCTTAATGCTTATATGCTTATATGTCCTTAATATGCTTTGTGTTATCATTTTGGAGAATTCAGAAAAAATAAACTTACGTCAAACTTGCGGAAGGCTGAACCCCTTCTGAGTAAATAACAACAAAAGCAAATGAAGGGCGAAACTCTTAAAATGCGTGTCTGATTTCTCATTTTTTAATACAGCTGTGTTGAATTTCACTGCAATTTTGGTTTTTTGAATATATGAATTCCGTTTGAAAACTTTAGCTTTATGTAAAACATACAAAATAATTGCTTCCTGACAACACTAGTTATTGTCTTGTACAATTGCTTGATGGTTTGTCAGTTGTAAATCAGAGATGAGGTAAGCTTTTTAGAAAGACAGTTATTTGCCTGAAGGAAAGGAAGACATTAGGATGAAAAATTAAGAATGGACACAAAGAAGCTAGCAAGAGGACAATGCTAAACAGACTGGAAGCAGATAGAGAAGTCAGAGAAATAAAATATGGAAGTCTGCTATATAATAATTTTGGAAACCAGAAGAACAGTTTTGTATTGTCTTTTAAAATAAAAGGAAACAAAAGTGATACAAGAAGTACACTGAGGCATCTTGAGAGGATGAAAGGAAAACATGTTCTCATTTTGATATTTTAAGACCTCTTTAGCAATACAGAGAGGACAGTTGTCAAGTTGAGGAAGCATTTTATGATATTTGGTTAGGAATCAAATATAATGAATAATTATTATTACTGTTTTAATATGAATTGTATATTTATAAAATTACATAGTTGGAGGAAGTATAGCATATTCCTCAGCTTTCCATTCTGAGTACCTCCGTACTTAAGAAAAATGTACTTTTTCACTATGAATATTTCTGATAATGAAAGCTGGAAATGAGTAAAATTAGTAAATTGTTTATGTCCTTTCTTATGCTTTCAAAAGGATAAGGTAATGCAAATAATCAAGAAGACAGAAAAATAAAATTGTTTGCATAGGATTATGAGTTCTCATTAGAAATACAGTCTTGAAGATAATCTGGGTTGTGTCAGAAATGACAGTACTTTGAAAATCTAAGTTTTTTTTGCTTTTTTTTCCCCGTCTGTTCGTTAAACATCCTACAAAGGAGAACTTATAGCAGACTTGGTTCAGGTTGCTGGTGATGGACCTTGGAAGACATCACAATAAAACAAGTGTTTCTGTTTTTTGATGTATTGGAGATGATGTCTTTTCTCTGTTTTTTTTTTCCCCTCATTGTTATTGCCTCTACAAGAGAGAAATTTTATACTCTAACATTATTTCTTTCTGTTTTTTCAGGAATGATGGAAGCATTTTTGATGGGCTGGTGGAAGAAGATGACAAAGATAAAGCAAAAAGGTAAGTTTTTAAGCTATCTAATACAAAGATGTGTGCTCTACTTACACAGCTCGATTACCAGGGAAATTTCTAAAGAGAATAAGAATGTGATTCTTAATAAATAACCATCTTATTCATCAGCATTTGTTTTACTGTTATACTTCAGGTATCTTGTGTATTTATAACTGTAGTTCAATTGTGTTTATTTTTGTCAAAGCATGCTTTATTCTAAAGGCTCAGATGTGCCCCTCCATCAGAACAAAGAGGCAGTTCTTCAGAAATGGTCACTATGACTTAGAGTAGGTATTTCTGTGACAATTCTCAGAGCAGATTCTTAAAGTGCAGTTTGCATCAGGAACCTGTCAGCGGTATGCCACTTATTATAAGAAGGAGTCATAGTTGTTATAAAATATGTTCTCTTTTCTTTTTCAGAGTGTCTAGAAACAAGTCTGAAAAGAAACGTAGAGATCAATTTAATGTACTTATCAAAGAGCTGGGTTCCATGCTTCCAGGTAATGCCCGGAAGATGGATAAATCCACTGTACTGCAGAAGAGCATTGACTTTTTACGGAAGCACAAAGGTAATTCTTTGTAACAAGAAAGAATTTTTGAATTTGTAATTTTTATGATATTCACTTAGTGCGCAGAAACATTAACAAATTTGAAACTGCTCTATTTCAGGATATCAAAAAATTTAAAGAGTTTCTGAAGAAAGATATTTTAAAGATCAATATTTAGGTAGCAGAGATAAAACTATATCTTCAGAAAATATTTTACAAAAGTCAGTAATGTGTTTTTTTGTTTGTGTTTTTTTTTAAGGTTTCTTTTCTATTTTTCTATTTTTGGTTTTGAAACAAGTCTGTTTCATAATGTGTAGCACTTACTTTTGAAATAGCCTTGAAGTTTTTTGATCCGGACAGGTAGAGCCCTGGAGAAAACAGTTGCTTCATAAGGCACA
Organism: Dromaius novaehollandiae; assembly: GCF_036370855.1. Classification (NCBI taxonomy): domain Eukaryota; kingdom Metazoa; phylum Chordata; class Aves; order Casuariiformes; family Dromaiidae; genus Dromaius; species Dromaius novaehollandiae. The sequence continues at coordinate 57,876,287 of NC_088101.1, forward strand.
AGTTCTCAAAGTTTTGCTTCACAAGAAATGCCCGCTTGTCCGTTTCAGTGGATGTGCTTGCTGGAGGTGCTTACTCTGATATTTAGATAATACACTGTGTTTTGAACAGTTGGTCTGTCTCTCCCAAGTTTCATAGAAAGCTAGATAAATCACAGAAAAGGCCAATCCAAGAGAACTTATTCTCCCTCTCCTCTTCCTGGTGTCTCCACAACTGGCTGTTTTAACAAAGGTGAGAAGGCAGCAAGAGTTACTGGGCTAGGTAGTTTGACAGAGCAGGGTGGCATGCAGTGGGAATGTAGACTTGAAGCACAGGCATCTCTTTTCTAACGCTACGGCGTTGGAAAGAATCAGAAAACCTATAAGTGCTTTCTGTAAGCATTTAAGTAGCGGGGGGTTTTTTGTTTGTTTGTTTTTATCACATCACGTGAAATGTCAAAACCAAGAACTTCTCTGAACCTCTCTCCTGTGTTTTTATTTCTCTGGTTGCTTGCATTAGCTGATGGTGAGATATATCCAGCTATGTTGTACTGTTCATTAGATAGTCATTTGAGTTACTAAAAAATATATTTCCACCAAGCCTATGCTTTCTTATGGCTATTTGATATTTCTGTATGTGTAAAATCCCTATTCCTTCTCTTATACTTCTGTTCTTAATACGGCATCTTGTAGTTCACGCTGCCAGAAACGAGCTCAAAAGTTCCTTTTTGTCTCAAGAAAATGAGCTTTTTCTCTAGTTATTCCATTTCCCCAAGTAACTTCTGAGCACACATACTATCTAGAAAGCACAAAAGAAGCAGCTACTAGGTTGTGTGATAAAGTAAGGAAAGCTATTATAAATAGATACATACTTATCAACAGTGTGTTCATCAATTTAAGATATGTTATGCCACTTACTTTCCATACCCCAGTGCAGCTCTTGTATTAACGTTATTGTTAAAGCACCAGATACCTACTGAATGGTGCCATTAAAAGGGTAAATATAACAATTACAATTGGAGGAGGGGAATATTTTGTGCGAAAGTTTGTAGATTTTATTTGTCTTTTTAACAATTAAATATTGATTGTGCTGTTTAAATCCTTTGTGAAGCATTTGCCTCATAATGCGAAGAAAGGTAATATCAAGCCTCTTTTCTGTATGTGAATGAGTCTGTAGGTTCTAGGGCCTCTTTCAAAATTTCTCATAAATACAGTAAATTGAAAATGTTTGTTCTGTTTCAAAATTGCTTTATTTTGTATTCATTAGAATAAACTCATATCAGCAAGCAGCACCAGTCTTCCTCTCTTTCTTCCAAGAGCTTTGGGAGGTGTTGGTTTTTTTTTTTTTTTTTTTTTTTAAGATGGGGGAAAAAAAAAGAGGGGTGCTCTGGAGATGGATGGATGCCTTTTAAGGCCTGGAGCTTTTGTGTGAGATAGCAGCTCTGTGTGACTGTGTATTCCATACTAAGGTCTCCAAAGCCCTTGCTGCTAGTGCTGACTAGCATTGCTCTGCAGTGTTTTTGTATTGAAATAATTTGGGCAAAATTTTGGCAAAGGTTAGAAGCTTGCTTTGCCTCCTGAGGTGTCTGGATCTGTTGCAATAAAGCAAAGTGACTCTAGCAGGAGGAATGAAATGTTTGGTAATGATTGGCTGCTTTACTGTTGAAAATCCTACTGTGTTCAGCAACCAGGCTTTGATTTACTGTGTTGCTTCTGTTTTTTTCTGAACCATTTTGACATTGGCTAAGGTCGGTACACGGGCAGCAGATCCAGATGAACTGACCTGTGTGTTGGCCAAGCGTAGATTCTGTTTCTCATTGTAAGAAGAAGAAGAAGAAAAAAAAAAAAAAGAACGGGCTAAGCACACTGAAATTACATTACTGAGCTTCTCACTTGGTAATACTGCCTGTTACCTTTCTTTGAATTTGTATACAAGACATTTGTGTTTAAAAAAAAAATGCTGAAGAATTAGCTGCTTATAATTACAACCAGTAAATTCATATTCATACACACCACAGATAGATGCTTACAGATCTTGCCTAAACTGGCCATTTCTATTGAGGAGGCTCAGTATTAATGTGGAACCCTTTGATCTGAAAACTGGATGAGCTTAATGCGTAAGTTTGGTTGTGCTCCTGTGTCCTGTATCTAGCTCAGGACGTAACCTCAGTGTCATTCATGTTCAAATGCAACATTCAGCCATAATTTTTAAGAGTTTCTCTGAAGTTATGCAAGTGAAACAAATTCTTTCCAGGTTGCTGTCACTCTGTTTTCCAGTATCTTACTAAATGGTCTGATTACAGGAAGGGTAAAGGAATGTTCATACTTGTTGGTGACATAACTTGGTGTGGTTGTTTAAAGACACAAACTTCAGCTTTTCTTTACTGCAAGTCTTTTCTACTGCAGAAACCAAACTGATTCTTTTGATTGTAAAGTAGGATTGTTACATGGACCAGAATGAGCCAGTGAACTAGACTTCTGGTTCTAAAATGGAGATTGTCTGCATCCTGTGAACTGAATGCCTTAAGCTCCTTGAACTTTGCTTCTGCTCTGGTGGCAGAGCATTTCATTTCTGTGCCCTTTGACTTCCCATTTATTGTTCAATATATTTGTTCTGACTGAAAATTTAGGTCTGGGGTTATACATAGATTTTTTTCTTCTTCTCTTACTGCTTTGTGATACCCTTTCAAAGCAGATAGCAAAGTGTTAATCAAGTTATGTCTTCTGTGAGATCTGATAATTGGTGATTCTAGCCCTTCTTATTTGATGATCCTTTTTTCTTTTGCTTGGAATTCTCTACTTGTTGCCAGTTTCTTGCACAATGTAACTGTTGTTTTACTGTTCTTTTAGTTATGTCTGAGTTCTATGGTAAAGTTTTCCCCTTTTGGTTTGGGAAACAGTTCTGAACTGTTCTAGCCCTTTGTGTATTTAACTCAATTCCAGGTTTTCTGGGCTCCTTCAGCCATCTGAATTAACAAATCAGCTTACAACCTTTGTATAGATTTCCTTTTGAAAATCAAAAGCCTTAGAGACATACTTCTATTCTTTCTTTCATTTCACGTAAATGTTTGATTTATGATTACCTCTTCAAGGTTGTTTTTACAACCAGTGCTTCTGTCATATCCTTGTTACTCATCTAAACTGAACTAGTAATCAGGTTTGTTTCATGTTGATTCAGTTAGCATTTGAAAAAGAAGTATCAGAGTTCAGAGCCTGGGCCCAGACACCTGGGCCCTATTTTTGCTTAGCAGCATTTGTTTCTCACCTAGGCATGGGAAGTTAATCTCTTTATTTCTCTAAAGTGTTACAGGAACCCATGCTCATATCAAAATTTATCTCTGTGTCCAAATCAGACTCCCCGTAGTTCCACAGTGGGAATCTCTCATACTGTCCTGCTCTTAAGAGTCTTTTTTCTAAACCCTCTTTTTATGTAACCTTATTTCTTTATAGATTTCAGAAAAGGGTGGGAAGAAGAGGAAGGACAGTGACAATTTTTAGTACAAAGGTTAGAATGCCCAGCCTTGGCCAAGATACTGGGGCTTTAAGAGTTTCAAATCCCTGATCAGTTGAGGTCATCTTGTTTTACAAGTCTTTGAAAACAACACTCTTTTAATTAATTAATTTAACAGCTTTTAATTATAGTGTCAGAGAAAAGAATGTATTCTCTGGATTGACAAAATCTACTGCTTACTACACCGTTCAAATTGTCATTAACTTCAATATTACCTTGGCATCTGATAAGACCATATCACAAGCTGGTAGAAGGAACGAGAAGACAAATCTCATTATGATATAGTAGAGAGAATATTTATCTCCTTCTTAAGGAACATTATATCTAATGAATGAACAATGGAGGAGACTGGGGAACCTTTTGCTTTTTCCTACTGTTTTGTGTGTAACTTAGTATTGGAAAAAATAATAGCCTTTTAGAGTGTGAATCCTTATATTGTATGTATGTTTGATTATAGAAATTACTGCACAATCAGATGCCAGTGAAATTCGGCAGGACTGGAAACCAACATTCCTTAGTAATGAAGAGTTCACACAGTTAATGTTAGAGGTATGTTACTTCTGTTTTTCTGAAAGTGGATTATTTTCTCGTAGGGATTGATTCCATGATGAAATCTTTATTTAATGGAATATCTTTTCACTTCCGTATCTTAATTGCATGCTTTCATGAAGGTGAGCAACCTAATTTTCTAGGTATACAGAGTAACATGTAATAGCACTTTTCTTTTAAGTGCATTTTCAATGAAATAAAACATTATAACAGAGCAAGTCCAAATATGTATGTACTTACCACTTGCCAAAGCAAAATTGATATTTTAAATTATCACTGTAAGGAGAGTACTTGTCAGAAGAAAAATTGTTATGCTTACACAAAAATATTAACTATGAAAATGGTTCGACATGTCCACTGCAACTTCCGAACAAAAAAATGTTTAATTTCTTTGCATGTTACGCTTTCCAAAAGTCGTGCATATGGGTATCACTTTGCTAAAGAAGATTACATGAATTGTTGGGTTACTATTAAAAATAAACTTTCAGTTTTAGCTATTGGTTCCTTGTAAATGAGAAAAAGTGATTTGTACCTTATTATTAAAACAATTTAAAATAATAGCTAAATGAAAAATATTGAAGGAAATGGAAAGGCACTTTATTTTCATTCCAGAGTTAAACCTGTTCATTGAGGCAGATATTTAGAAAGTGAAAAGTTCCAATTTTCTATATTTAAAATAATCCGCTCTTTGGTGGATTTTATTTTTCCCCTCCCCAACAAGTTAGTGATATAGTTGTTTCTGCTATAGGAGGTGCTTTGTAGCTATTTTTGGTGTTTCTCAAGACCTTTCACAAAATCTACATCCATAGTTAGTGGCTATGAAGTCTGAACAAGGTAATATAAGATCAAGATGTTTCTCCAAAGACGCGTGAGCTTTAAAATTCCCCATTTAGAAATATGGTTCTATCACACTTTTATGTTTGGTAGTGTTCAACTAAAACATAGCCCCGTTATTTTCAGTGGAAATAGGTTTAAGCAGAACATAAAGCAGTCAGAACTGAATCTTACTTTAAGTTTCTTCTGTGAGATTGGGACTGCTGAGGTTTTAAATATTGAAATTGGTTCTTCCCTTCTCATAGTTTTCCTACCTCTTGTTGCTTTTGCCTCTAGCTAATTTTCTTGTATTTTCTGGTATTTAAAAAGACAATGGAAAAAAAAACAATGGGCAGGGTGGGACATGGGAGAAACAGTGGCTTAGATGTGTATGGACTGAAGTCTTGCTTCTGAAACCACAGTTTATTTAAGAACATAACAGAATGGAAATTATAATGCTGATAGTGTAGAAACAAGACTCAGAATTTTTAATAGCAAAAGGTATTCTCATTTTTATAATAAACTAGTATTAAGTTGGTCTGAATTTCTTTCTGTGTTGAATATAGCTTAACTGCCCATTATGTTTAATTTCAGGCTCTTGATGGTTTTTTTTTAGCAATTATGACAGATGGAAGTATAATATATGTGTCTGAAAGTGTAACTCCCTTACTTGAACATTTGCCAGTAAGTATGAACTGCTTTCATTAACACATGAATTTGTCCACAAGTGATGTTCTGCTACAAGTACCAGTAATCTTCAGCCTTTTTGGCATTATAGCACAGATGTATGCTTTGTTCTAAAGCTTCTGTTTTTCACTCAGGACAATTTCTTGCTATTGGTCTGTCTCCTGTATTAAACTTTTCCTTTGGAAACATAGAATGCAGTCAGTGCTCTGTGAAGGCTTATGAAGTACTAGACTAGAGTCAGTATCTCTCTTTAATGTAACTGAAATAACTGAGAGCTGACTGTAAAAGTCACTTTAGATGTCACATTTCGTATTGCCTCTATATGAGTCAGCAATTAATTGCTGAAGAGCAGTATACTTTTGCCAATGTTGCTATTTTTTAGACTAGATGTATGCTTTGTATTTATATCACATTTCACTAATCCATAATCTTGGTGATGTTGCTTACTGGTATATTTAACATTCTAGTCCATTATTTAAAGTTACTTTCAAACAATGTTATTCTGAAATGAGGCAAATTAGTACTCTAAAATGTCAACAATTGACAAGGGGAACACTGAGATGTTTTCTTGGAGAGGGACAAATTATTATTAAAGGCTAGTCGTTTTACTGTGGCAAGAGTATTTCATGAATTTTGGAGTGACATATTTGAACAATGATTGAATGTATGAATGATACCAGTTTGAGAATTTTGAAAAATGTACAAGTGATGTGATTAAAAAAAAAAAATTACCCAAGTCTGAGGCACAGTTGTCCTTTGCTTTTAAATGTGATTGATGTATTTTAAACAAATAATTTATGATCGTTCTTTTCTGAATATTTAATCAAATGTGTTTATGCACATAAAAAGCATGTGATAATTGTTCAGTTGTTCAATTGTATTGCATTCATCAGTATTGTTGCCAGTTTTGTGTACGTAGTTGCAGAACTGGTTATAAAATGTATTCCTAAAATAAATTCTAATTGTATGTAATTAATGGCAACATAGTTACCTATATGATATAGAGGATGGGCTGTTTTTTGTTCCAAAACACTTTTTCAATGTTTTGGACACCACTGACAGGTTAGAATGCTCTAAAACAACACTGTGTAATTTCTAATTCAAATGCTCCTTTACTTGGAATTGTTTTATCCCTTGGAGGTTAATACAAGCTCCAGTGTACTTCAGTGTGTATGTATATCTGCTGGATCATGGACATTACTTATGAAATGGTTCATAGTGTCAACATTCAGACAAATCAAGATGAGATTTTTTTTTTCTTGCAGAATATTCATGTGTATCCCAGTAGGTGCATTTGCTGAGTCAGTAATGTTTTATAGCTCTGCTTCTGACCTGTGGATTTTTTTTTTTTTTTTTTTTGCATTAAAGTAGAGAGCTTTGTGACATTGTATGGCTTGCATAATTATATTTATTCTGTCTTTTTCTTTCAGTCTGATCTTGTGGATCAGAGTATATTCAATTTTATCCCAGAGGGGGAACATTCAGAAATTTATAAAATATTGTCTTCTCATCTGCTGGAAAGTGATTCATTGACACCAGAGTACCTAAAATGTAAGTAGTAGTGCTAAAAACAGTCTGCTCTTTATCATGGGTTTTCAGTTCTTTCTTCTAGTACTATTTAAGCAGAAATAAATGGGTGAGGCCTACAGAATGAAACATGCGGCTTGAATGGAAGCACATTTTGTGTTCTTTTTTTCTGAAGAGTGAAATATTCATCCTGTATTGTGTTTCACTCCATGAGTTTCATATATATTAGAAATACTCATCTATATAACTTCTATTTATACAGTTCTAGCAGTTGGCAAGAAAAAAAAAACATACTAGGCTACTGGGTATTGGAGTGTGTTTCAGTAAATTTATGTTTAGGGCAGCTGTTTCTGGATTCCTTCTTTAAAATAGCTCTCTGCAGCATTAGCATTCAGCCCCTTCATGCACAAATTCTAAAGGAATTTTCCTTTCCTTTAGGTTAGTCAATACCAAGCTAATAAAAAGCAGAGGCTGTAGCCATTTGTAGCAATCAATAAAATATGCAACTTAATTGTTACTACTTTCCATTTCACATTGTCTATGTGCTTCATCAAGCACACAGCCTTTTAATTTTGTTTGTTCTTTTCTCAGCAAAAAATCAGCTAGAATTCTGTTGCCACATGCTGCGAGGAACGATAGATCCAAAAGAGCAACCTACATATGAATATGTAAAATTTATAGGAAATTTCAAGTGTTTAAATAATGGTAAGTAGTTTAACCACATTAAAGTGATATATACGGGCAGCTTCAAAGCTAAGAAGACTTGGGACCATTGTGCAAACTTAATGAAATACTGAAATCTGTCTTTCAAAGTACGAACCTGAAATGGGGACATCACTTGTATGTTCTTTTAATGAAAAAGAAGGAAGAACTGCATATCGGGTGTTATATGTCTGCACCTTTGAATGCAAAATGTAGTAATTATATTTCATGCTTTCAATTAAAGAAAATTAGTATCTTGTAAAACATTTTCGAGAGCATAAGAGAAATTTAAGCCAACACTTTAAAATTAGCAGCCTGAGTTCAGGTAAATATGTTTACATGTCACATATTTAAGCATGTGACTGTAACTTGAGGATAAGTGGTACTGAACATTCCTGCAGTGAGCTGGGAATTAAAATGTAGGTCCGCCTCTGACACCCCCCCCCACACACACACACACATGCACACACACTTCAGTTCTGTGCTTTCAGTGATAGGAATTACTATTTAGATGAGTGGATGGGCCATTATAGAATTTCAGTTTTCCACACGGAGTTCCTTCTCCCTTCCGCTGAAGTTACTTGTATTCATTATTTCCACCTTTGTAGTAGCTATGATTTGTTTGGCCAGCCTGTGCTGATTAGTTACTTGAGAGGCGTGTTTATTGGTCAGCCAGACAAAAGGGCTGTGTAGTGTGGTTAATAATCACCCTTCTTATAGATCACCCACTAAAATATTATTAAAGACAGTGTCTGGTAAATAGACCAACGTTTTTCCATGTAACATCAGTATTTTTCCAACAGAATGGGGAGAGGTTGGGTGTTGGTGCCAAATGCAAATATCTAATGCTGTAGGAAGGATAGGAAGCAACAGAATCGAGACAGCCAAACGTGGTGCCAGTTTGGGAAAGAGGTGGCGATGTTTGGAAACTAGAAGCTTGTCAGTTGCAATTCAATATCTGGAAATATTCCAGAACAAATACTTAAATGGTATGTAAGCTTCAGGAAACTAATGAGGAGTTGAATAACAGCCATTGTGGATTTTTCAGGTGCAAATAGCATCAAATTAATTCACTTCCCTATACCAGTGGGTAACATGCTGTGTGGCTAAGAGGAGAAAGCACAAATAAATGATGTACTTCAATAAAGCTTTTGACAATTATCATACTATGTTTTCACAAAAATGTAAGGGAAGCACATGTTAACTGAAATTACTAGAGAGTAGCTGCAGAACTGGTTGCAAAAGTTACCGGTATTCACTGTCAAAATGGAGTTTTTAATAGACTACTTCTGCATCTGTTTTTAATCAGTATTTTTATTCATATTCTGAATAGTTGAATGTAGTTCACAGATCATGCCATGATGCAAAAAGCTGTAAGTATGCTAAAGAACAGAAAGAGAATTCAACCTGAAATTTACAAAATGAATTGTTTTGGGGGCAAAAAAACAGAGCTATTGAGTAAGAACAAATGCAAGAACTACAGTTAGGAAAAACCAACTACACAAGCAGGGGAAAAAAAGCTTACAGTCAGGTAGGTAGCAGTCCTACAGAAAAAGGAGTTACTGTGGAATGCAGGCTGAACATGAGTAACCAATACTCACCAAATAGTTATGAAAATGAAAACAACTTTCTAAAATGTGGTCTAAGACATGTGAAATAATACCTCTGCACTTCTTAGCACCAGTATGTCCTCATCTGGGACCAGCAAAGTTTTTTGACACTATACATCAGGAGGAAGTAAAGCAGTTGGAGAGAGTTTGGAGAAGAGTAATGAAAGCAGTCAGAAATTTAAAAAATTTAACTTAAAAGGTAACACAGACTCTGAAGAGCAGAGGAGTGAGAAGAGATAAGATAAAACAAAGAGGAAGGAAAATACCGCTTTTCTCTATCTGATGGAAAAAGCAAGGAGGAGCTGTAAGCTTAAATTGCATAAAGAAACTTCAGTCTATGTGGTAGAAGTTCAAATTCAGAGTTGAACTAGAGCCAGTTAGACTTTGAAGAGCATGAGAGAGTTTTGGTGTCCTCATCATTAGAGTTTCTTAAAGATGTACAGAATGGATATCTGCTGGGAACAAAAGATACAGTTGATCTGCTCTGAGCCCTAGTCCATCCTTTGCCCCTGTGATTCCTTCCAGCTCTGTGATTCAATAGGTGGGATTTGTTTGTTCTCCGCCTGCTGTCCTGATTCTTTCACATACATAATTGCTGTGCCCTCAATTGTTCTGTTACTTGGCTATGTCTTCGGTGCTTGGCATTTGAATATGATAAAAGCCTAGAAGAGAAATACTTACCTGAGAGTTCAAAACAAAAAGTTAGCAAAAGCTGACTTAAAAGGGGGATTTTAAAGATATTTTTGAAGATGTATTCCAGTTGTTTTCAGTTGTTATCAAGAAGGATTACAATTATTTTCTCCAAGCTTTGTGTTGACTGTCACTTTAGTTGATGTTAAGTGTAATTTTAGTTTACTTAGAGAGGGTTCCATGATGGTTGTGTTCTCATTACTACCTTACTACTACTCTTACTATGTATGTATGCATATATACTACATGCAGCATTTTTCCTAATGCATGGTAAATTATAGGCAAGCTACATTAGATCTAACACCCAATATTGGGCCATTTATCTTGTGATATTACTGCCACGTTCCTCCATGCTTATTTTGTAATTTGTCCTGACCTCTTCTCTATGTTCCCTCAGTTCCCAACTCAGCGCACAATGGTTTTGAAGGAACTATTCAGCGATTGCATCGGCCTTCATATGAAGACAAAGTTTGCTTTGTAGCCACTGTTAGGTTAGCTACACCTCAGTTTATCAAGGTATGTGCAAATGGAATCACTTACTTGACCCTTATGTTTATATATGTTATAAAAAAACCAGCTCTTTTTGACAGAATAACTTTCAAATATACTCCAATTGGGAAACTCTCAGTGTGAACAAACGCAACACTTCAAATCTTATTAGTGAGAACTATTAAGAATTTCATTATCTGAAATGGAATGTATCTTTATTTCTTATTGCACAAATAAATAGGTTAAATGTTATGCAAAACATCAAATGAAGTTGCTTATGGTGTGCACATTTTCTAAACAGTCATACAAAATGGTAATATGCAAGAAGTATTTAAGAAGATCATAGCAATATAATTTAGCAACTTAAACACAAAGATAACATTGAGATTCCACTTTCACTGGAAAAATTAATAATTTTAGTTGAAACTTGGATATGAATTTTTATGCTGCTGACGGTCTTACTATAGTTTGACACAGAATCAAATTTCGTAGGTCTTAATCAAAGCTTGCATTATTTGTCACTTAGAGTCAGGTTCAAGGTAGTAAAGCTCTCTCATTTTGCTTCAGTACCATCTGTTATTCAATAATTCAGTTGTTTAAATAGAACATTTTGCTTAATTGCTAATGCACAATGAAGATGACCTACCAAGTTTAGAATTGGATGCATATGAGATTTATTGACCTTACCAAGTGTTCCTCACCAAAGTCAGTCAAAATAAACACTCAGGGTAGTCTGTGATTCAAGAGTGTGTGTATGTGTGTATATATATATGAAAACGTGTGTGTGTATATTTGAATATATTAATCAAGGTACAGGTAGTCTAGTATTTAATGTTTATTGTTACAATTCAGTTGTAAAGAAATGGCATGAAATGTATATGGTGTATGGCACATGGTTAACCTGCTGTCTGTCACGTGGAACTCCTCTTTGAACATTTGTATGTTCTGCCTGAAAGGTGAGTGTGTTAAGCTGAAGATTGTTGGTGGTAGCCTCTGAAGGCACAGTGCATATACCTTGCACTTTGAAAGCATAGTAGGGAGCCTGTAGGGAAACCATATAAACTTCCTCAGTTCTGTCATGCTGAATGTAGGAATTGGATCTTTCCATACTGCATGCAAGAGAGAGTTTGTTATTTATTTTTCCCGGAGCCACGGAAACTTTCATTTGACATTTTTCTTGCAACTCAGAAGTCTGTGGGTCTAAATACTGCTCTTCCTGTTATGCCTACAGTTGATGGAGATGTTAGCTGTATGATTTCTACTTCATGAAAAAGTTGTGAAAAAAGACTGCAGTATTTACAAATATTTTTGTTTTTTTAAAGTCTCAAAGGTCTCACAGTGAAGGATGCATTGTAGGAAACCTTATGTATATCCTACCTCTTTTGGGAGCTTTGGGAAAGGTGAGGAACATCCCTTTAGATTCTTTCAGGTCTCTTTCACTTTGTTGAGGGCTAAAGCCTTACAGATTATATTCTGGCCAAAGTTTCATTCCTCGTTACCTGAGCTTCTGATCCTCCGGTAACTAAAAATAAACTTTGTTAAAGAGGTTTTAAGACTCTCTTAAGGGTTTCAATTAATGTCGTTCCTCTAAGAAATCTTCTTGTGACTCTTCTGGACCAAAATTAGAGTGAAGATTTTTAATTTGACAATCTGTTTGCTTTAGACTTTGTTGATACCTGCTGGTATTGTTGAGAGTAGTATTGACTAGACTCTAGCAAGCGGTGTTATGTCAGGAACTTTACCAAGTACTAACAGACCTGTGACTGATGTAGCCAGTAATGAGGTAAGCATTTTAGTGCTGGATTGCCTTAGTTAAGGTGGAGCTTGCCTGCTCATCTGCCACCCTTTCCACATATTTCGGGTGGCTTGCAGTTATGGAATTTTATACCTAGAATCTCTCCTCACAAGGACATACAGCGCTTTTGCAGACAGCCACAGTATCCATGAGAATGAAAGTATCTCTGAAAGTTTACACTGAGATTTATTTTCTGCATATGACCCCAGCACTGACCTTTCTGTAGCAAAATGTGCGGCAGGTTTTGCTTAGCGATTGTTTGTCTGATACCTTCCTTGTGGTGGAATTTGCCTGTAAACATTCTTTAAAACCTTTTTCTCATAATTTGGTTGTTGAACAATTGAATCCTGACAGAAGGCATGATTAATCCAGGCAAAAAGATTCTACCAGAACACTTTGTTAAAAATGAAGGTCCTTTTTTTCTAGATGTCTTATTGACAACTTCTAGATGTCTTGATCAAGATAGCTTCTACCCAGGGGCATTTTACAGTGGAATACTTGTAAGTCATCAATATAAATGAGTAGGGTAATTGGATACTAACCTGCTGCTGTCTGTTCTGTCACAGTAATTTTTACTACATTTTTAGTGCATACACTTTAGTTTTTAACTTTTGTTTTGATTTGTGCCAAAATAATTAGATTAAACAACAATTCAGAAGTACATTTGAAGGATACCTGCTTGCTCTCTATCCTGTGTTTTACTTTGCTATTAGCAGTGCTTCATTAAATGGTGTAATCTTAGGAAAGTAGGTGAACCTTAGGTTATAAGGGTAGTTTCAGTTTAGAAGTTGTATTGCTAACTAGGAGTCATGTCAACAGTCATAACTTTGTGCCCAGAGTGATTTTATACAGTACGTCCATCATGTAAGTCACTTTCTAACTGTGGTCTTTAAATTTCGTGCCAACAAAGGTGAGGAAAAGTTTTTTTTGTTTGTTTGTTTGATTTTGTAATCATAGAACTTTGAAATACCTATTTAAAGATCTGATAAATAACTACTTAAACTGTTTGCATTGCAACCTGAAAGAATGAAAAGGAGGGTAGTCTCTTCATATTTATTTTGAAATGGATCATTTTCTCATAGTTCATTAGTCTTTTAATATATCTTTCCTCAGAATTATTTCAGTTATAGGTATTTGCAGAGCAGCAGTGTCCATCCACATCTCTCATGAGTATTATGTCCATGCAGCAGCAGCAGCTTCCATATCTTATGCAATCTTTAGGAAACTGGTATGGTATCTGATCATTAATAGACTCTGCTATGTTCCTGCCAGTGGGAATACTGTTGCAAGCTCCTACAGGTGCAATAAACATGTGCAGGCAGCCAAAAAAGAAAGACTTACTGATCTCTGTGTGTGTGTGTCTACTACTTTGAGGGCTGTATTTGTAGGTATGCATGTGTTACGTAGTCTACCTTTCTTATTGAAATGCAGTTAGTAGGAGTTTGGTGCAAAAGAAAGGACAGGCTTGGGCTGCTTTGCTGCGTTGCTCTCTCAGCAAGAGGCACAGTACTTGGTAGAGCATCTTTATGTCTCTGAAAGGGCCAACGGAAGTCGGCTGACATGCGCTGGTTGCACATACACTGAGTGGAATGCATTTAAGACAATGTACAGATTATCCTGAGGATCTATTTTTATAGTGGAAATACGATGGTTCTCTTACTGTTCGTGAGTGGTGCCTACCACTTTAATGAGTGTGTGGTTGGGAGTGTTTTGTCTTTGCTTTTGCTTGGTACAAGCAAAAGCATAACTGCAAGAACTATTGATTTCTGCTTGTACTTCAGTGCTGAGCTTGAGTATGATCTCACACCAGGGTTGTTCCATTTAAAATCAACCAAGCATCAGCCTGGCAGAGCTGAGATTAGAATCTACCTCAGTATTATGTTTCTAAACGCACAAAAACAATGAAGCTATCTAAAAATAACATTATAACTATTATAGAGTTATCTACTAACTTTAGGTAAGCTTGAAATTCAAAAGAACTTATGAATTAGAATAGAGCAGTTTTGAGAGAGATTTTTATTTTTTTACTTTTTAGGAAATGTGCACTGTTGAAGAACCCAATGAAGAGTTCACATCTAGACATAGCTTAGAATGGAAGTTCCTATTCTTGGATCACAGGTGCAATTCCTTCTATGTATAGCAGCAATAGTAGCTGAATCATAGCAATGGCTGTAATAGCTTGTGTTGGTTTTAATTTTTAATTTTTTTCAGAGTTCATACTGTAAATGAGAACTTATATAATGAAACTATTTCTATTTTTTGTTTTTTTCTGTTTTGTGAAAATAAAATGACATTAATTTTTGTATTAATTAGGGCACCTCCCATAATAGGCTATCTTCCATTTGAAGTTTTGGGAACATCAGGCTATGATTATTATCACGTGGATGATCTAGATAATCTGGCAAAATGTCACGAGCATTGTAAGTAATATTAAGTTGCTAGAAAAACATACTTGTGTTATGGATGTTCACTTATAAACTTATTAAATTGTACTGCTGTTGTAGTGAAATTTTGTGATACATTTCACGATAAAGTGCCCTCGCTGCCATTCATTTGACATTATAGTAGTCTGGCCTTTATTATTATTATTATTATTTTTAATACACAACTGCAAGATTTAACTTTTTCTTGCAATTTAAATTCTTTATTGTGGTGAATTGAAGTGCACAGCTGAGCTAAATCTTATTTAAATAAATTGCAAAAACATTTTATACTATAGTTTTGTTTTTATAACTTAATTATTCTTTCTTAATCTAACATCTGTTCAGGGTTTTGTTTTTTCTAAGTATTTTTCTCCTCTTCCATCCCAGTCTTTAAGTGCACTCCCCTCACTGTTCATCTGCCATCGTCTTCCTGTCACCTTTTCTTTGCCTGCTTTTATTCATTGTCCAGGTCCTTTTATTTACAGAAACAGTTCAGTATTGTTTTTCAATTGCAAAAGAAACTTCGGAACTTTGACTAATACTTCTCCAAGTCTTCTAAAAGCATTTAAGAGGTTCTGTGGTATTTAATAAATACAAGAATTGTGCCTAAAGTTGTTACAGAATAAAATTATTGTTTAGCTACTATTTGCTTTATAAAGTAAAGCTGTGTTTAATTTTTTTGCATATAAATTCCATATGGCATATAAAACCCCCCCAAATGAACATTTGAATTACACAGTTCTCTGATAAATGCTATGCAAATTTTCCTGTAGAAAACTACTTTCCTAAGCCTTTTTTAGTCATTGTCTAAGTATCAGACTGGACATAGATTTGGGGTGTACAAATTTGAGAAGTAATATTAATTATGTAATTGTAACATTTACTGACTAGAAAAATGGCGAACTTTATTCTTTACTTTTTAGTAATGCAATATGGGAAAGGGAAGTCATGTTATTATAGATTCCTTACAAAGGGACAACAATGGATTTGGCTACAAACACATTACTATATCACGTATCACCAGTGGAATTCCCGGCCTGAGTTTATTGTCTGTACGCACACTGTTGTAAGGTAAGCTATTTTTATAATATGGAGAAATTCTCTAATTAGAGAAATTCTAATGGCGTGGGAACTGTATTGTTGGTATTTTTTTGCAGAGAGAGAGAGAGAGCGGGAGATCATGACAGTACAAAGAATCATTGCAAAACTTCCTGAGATACCCTGTAAGCAGGGTGCATCTGAGGAATTTGTTTTTTGAGGTGTATTTCTTAACTCATCCAAGGATATAGCATTCATTTTTGGTTTGCTGTTCTAGTTATGCAGAAGTTCGAGCAGAAAGGAGGCGAGAACTTGGTATTGAGGAGTCTCTTCCAGACATAACAGCAGATAAAGTGAGTGTCTTGAATCATTTTATTTTACCTTTTTTTGCTGCTGCATATTTGCTTGTATGTTATTTTTAATATGAAAGAAAGAAGTGCTTTGTTCTTTACACATAATGTAATTATTTTGTTCTCTAAATAATATGACTGTAAAATGTTTGAAGAAATCTAGGAAGAGTTTTTGTTTAACGTTATTCTACCCCGAACTCTTCCTCTTCTTTTTGATTGTTCATTTTCATATAGTTATATTACATGGCAACATCTGTAAGTCCTTGTTAAGATCTGCTTCCTGCAGAATTAGTTTCAAATACATAAATGTTCTCCCTTTCTGGAAGCACCTGTAATCTGAAAAAACAAGGTAAACACACAAAGATGAAATAGAGGAATTCACAAGAGTAAAGCAGGAGCTGTTCTGCTATGTGCCACTCTCCCACTTCTTAGGAGTATACAAAACTCTTTTTAAATAAATGTCCTGGGAAGCTTTTTGGGTCTTATACAGGTTAGCTTGTACAGATGCTTTGTGTTTTCTCTTGGCAAGTTTCATATGACAGTGCTCCTCGTGGTAGAGTTATCCATTTTTCGGGGAAAAATAAGTTAAGCATTCACTAATTGCACATCATTGGGAGTGAACTGAGTTGCTAGAGAAGAAGGTCAGCACAGCAGACAGTTTGTGGCATATGCATTTTGGTTTCTAGGTTGGCTTTGTTCTGGTTTCCTTTTCAAGGATAAAAGCCACAAATGGAAATTGCAAGCTTTCAGATATCAAAGAAAACACTACTTTTGCACACTTATCTGTGTAAGGGGTTGATATGATCCAGAATGGTCTTAGGTATTTGCTAACAGAAACGTACATTTTATGCTGAACCAGATAAAATAATTATTGCTTGTCTGTTTCTCTTCAGAGTCAGGACTCTGGGTCTGACAATCACATAAACACGGTCAGCCTCAAAGAAGCACTGGAAAGGTTTGATAACAGTCCCACACCTTCTGCTTCCTCCAGGAGTTCAAGGAAATCTTCACATACTGCAGTGTCAGATCACTCGTGTAAGCACTAACTGTTGAAACTGTAATTGCCTTCTTAGTGAAGGCTTTCTTTGATTTACTTACTTTTTAATTAAATACTTATCTAGGAGTTAATTATCATTTTATTAAAAGTATGTGAGTGAAAATGTCCTTTTCAACAGCTGAACTGATAGTTCAGAGATCTGCTGGCTGCTCATTTTTTCAGAGTTTGTATAGTGACTTTTACTACTAAATGTACAATAGCAGCTCCAGAGCATCTTATTTCAGTCCATCAGATTACATTGTTGTCAGATATTCAGATAAAAAGTCTGAGCCTTTAGATTTTTTATTCGGGAAATGCTTCGTGTGATTTGAGTATTGTGTCGCAGAATGGAGATTATTATTAACATGTCTTCTTTTGTTTTAACTGTGACCAATGTCAGCAACACCAACTAAAATGACTATGGACACTAGCACTCCTCCAAGGCAAAGTTTATCTGCTCATGAAAAGACTGCGCAAAGAAGGTCATCTCTTAGTAGTCAGGTAACTTTGAAGAGAAACATTTTATATTTAAAACAGTATAATTCACCTTTAAAAGATTCTGTTAAAACCATATAACCTTTTTTTTTCTGAAAAATACAGAGTTTAAACTCTGATGTTTTCACTTGACTATCAGAATTGTCATCAGTATATAACTTCAAATTATTACAATTTAAGGGAGTAGCATAATTAAGCATATACTTGTGTTAATTAAATTATTTATTTTTTAAGCATTAGGGTTTGCAAAATCAAGTCTGAATCTGTGCTTTCATTGTCACATAGCTTCTTCAGATGATTCTGTATTTTTATATAAGTAATTGTCCACATAATGCTGTATGTCCCTGTAGAGAATTCATATAGATATATGTCTCTCACAATATCAGCAAATACTTTCATATAGTTTCTGAAATCTTGGTAATGTGAGAAAATAACATGCATCCTGCATTTGGTGCTCATGTTTCAGTTGAATTAATGCATTCACTTCAAAGATAGTACACTTACTAACATATGCATTGTTTAAATTACTAGTTTAAAAATAAATTGAAAGTGTCAACTTCAAAAATTGTTGAAAAATGTTTGCCCTTAATACCAACAGGAAATTTTTAAACAGTTCTAATAGCAATTTCTGATTTTCCTGTTTTATACCTACTGCTTTTACATATTTTTAGCAGCGAAATGAGATAATCTATATAATCAACTGCTCTTGTACATTCTTAATGCTGTAATGTATTGAGTTAGACATTTCAGGAAACATTTACCTG
This sequence comes from Dromaius novaehollandiae, assembly GCF_036370855.1. Lineage (NCBI taxonomy): Eukaryota > Metazoa > Chordata > Aves > Casuariiformes > Dromaiidae > Dromaius > Dromaius novaehollandiae. Next base: position 57,894,742 of record NC_088101.1, read on the forward strand.
TTTTTATCCTATGTTCATATTATGCTGTTTTGGAAATGACACTTTCTATAAGGAAATACTTCATGTCAAGTGTGAAGTTCATTCTCTTCCAGTAATGGAACGATTTTTTAAATCCCAGTCTTTAAGCTCCCAGTCTCTTGGACAACCATTAGCACAGCCAATGATGTCCCAGCCTGCAACTTTACAGCTCCAGCCCGGCATGTCCCAGGTATGAATTAAGCTGGTTTATTAATTAATTGATTCTTTAAAAGATCTTGTTCATTAATATAAGGTTAACTTCTCTTTCAGAAAACTGAATTCTTTGATGAGCATTTCCTTTATGCTATAGTCCCCTTTAATATTATTATCATTAAATGAGCAAATTTCCCAGTTTGGAAATTTTTCTTTTTTCTTCCTGCTATTTTGTGGAAATACTACACTGGTACCTTTCCACACCCATGCTTGTAACACAATGCAGCTTAGTCTATGAAACACTTCTATGAAATAAGAACAGCTGTATCAGGACAGAGGAAAGACCTCTCTATATCCTTGAAGTAGGATGTAGGTGTGAACAGGTTATATTGATTTGTAGCTGTGATTGTAGCCAGTTATACTGACTTGTAGCTTTTTATTGAGTCTCAGTTATTTGGACACTAGTCAATTTCTTCTGCTTAGGACTTTTTTAGTTCCCTCATTCTGGTGCATCAATTAAATGTGACATAAATTAAACACATGTTCTGTGACATTTTTATACTAATGAATTTGTCCTCAGATGATGTTTGTTAGCAGTTTAAAAAACAGCTCTTGCTTTCTTTGCTACTGTGGAGGAGTGTATTTACCGCCTGTAAATCAAATGTAATTATTTTTTGTTCAGCTTTTAATTTATACATGGCACTACAGCCTGTGTTTCAGTTTTCAGCTCAGTTGGGAGCTATGCAGCATCTAAAGGACCAGCTAGAGCAAAGAACACGCATGATAGAGGCAAACATTCATCGGCAGCAGGAAGAGTTGCGTAAGATTCAAGAGCAGCTTCAAATTGTCCATGGTCAAGGACTTCAGGTGAGTTAGCTTAACTCTTATGAGTTAGATCTGTAGAGAATTTGGGGGTCTACAATGAGACTCTGGCATTTATTTCCAAAATGTGATCTTCCCTACCCCCTGTCGGTTGCCACCTGGACCTGATGTGCCTAGAATCCATGACATCTGAAGTTTTCTACAAGATGGTTGCTGAGGTACCTACCATTTTGCTTCTGAGTGTATCCAGAAGTGTGCCAGTGTCTCTTTTCAACATTGAGTGGCTCAAGCCTAGCTCATGCTTAAACCTAAATGTAAAAGAGTGTAGTGGTCGTCACTCTTGAATAGGTTTGCAGCCATTAGAATATTCATTCAAAATGCACAGGGAAAGCATCTATCTCCCTTTTTAGCTTGAGGGGTTCAAATTCATACCTCTTGTTTCTAAGGAGATTGTCCTAATCATCAGGCTGTGATCCTCCCGCATACCCTCCGTGATGAAGTGGTTCTACTTTGTAGGAAAACTGAAGTAGTCATTGAGCCAGAAAGATGGGAAGTCAAGAGGATTCATTACACAGTGACTGAGTGTGAGAAAGACCTGACTGCCTGACTTCTGTATTTTAACGTGTATTTTTTTTTCTAATTTTATCACTCTTTCAGCAGCTATCTTTGGAAGATAAGAATGACCCTACTGAGTTTCTCTGGTTAAAAAACAAAAAAAAAAACAAAAGAAAAAAACCCCAAAAACCAAAATACACCGTAAGGAAAGAAACTAAATATTTTTAGTGTAGATTGTGAATGAAGAGCAGAAAAAATTACTTCCTGGAAATATTGAGTATATTGCTTAAACTCTGTTGAGGAGTAGGAGTTTCTGGCATGTGCTATTTTCAGTATTTTATCATGTCTGGTGTATGCCTGCCAGCAGCAGACTGTCTTTTAGGTGTCTCAAAATGTGAGATTTACAGCTCTCTTCCTGTGCACTGTGGAGAGACCTTATTCAAGGCTGTGGATCCTAGGGACCAATATCTAAGTGCTGCACTTTCTATACATGTTTACATTATATTACCCTCTGTCCCTTTGTAGTGTTGAGCCTGACTTTTTGTAAATACTCAAATACTTTTGTCCTGAACTCCATTTACTAAAATGGAGTGATGCTGGAAAAGTCAGCATAATCAGTATGGTTTCTTGATTGCGAAGGAAGATTATATTCTCTGTGTTGTACCTGGATCTATCAATTCTGAGACTGTTCCCTTCATTTGAATTTGTTTAACTGCTGGAGATGCTACAAATATGGAAACCTGATCTCAAATCAGTTTTTGCTTTAGACAGGTGTGGACTACATTATAAGCTGGTCTCGAAGTAGTACTTTTTCTTTAAGAACAAATATTAAACCTCAATGTTTAAGATTATAAAATTTGGGATGCTAATTGTTGTCCTAGCTCTACCATAACTTATCAGTTATAGTAGAGTGTTTGAATATTAACCCAAGAAGGGAGTTGGGCCTTTTGCCCTTGATGGTTGCAGTGCAGTCTCGATGCCTCTAATAACTAAGATGAAATATTTTTGATCTTACATTTATTTTAAGAATAAGTAAATTTGTTTTTTGTAACATCTTGAACAGCTAACAGATTTTTTTTAAAAATAACTAACTTGCGGATTTTTTTTAAGATGTTCTTGCAGCAGTCAACTTCTGGACTCAACTTTGGTTCTGTGCAGCTTACCTCTGGAAGTTCTTCAAATGTTCAGCAGCTTACACCAATAAACATGCAAGGTCAAGTTGTTCAGACTAATCAGATTCAAGGTGGAATGAACACCGGTCATATAAGTACTCCACATGTGATACAGCAACAGCCTTTGCAGAGTACAGTGGCACAGGTAAAATTCTTATTAGTGATTTTGCTGGATGGAACATGTGCTCAAAATCACAGCTGAAACACAGTATTTTTTCCTTCAGGCATGCACCCCCCACCCCCAAGTATTAGAACAATGTCCATTGAAATAGTCAGAAACATGTTAATTTCTTCATGTTCCAAATTTCATAGTTGAAGTGCATTTCTGTTCTTGCTAGTATAATTTCAGATCATGTCATTTTATCTTAAACCTACAAATGTAAATAATTAACAGGTAGCTTTTTGGAAAAACTAGCGTCAAGAAAAGGTTTTAGCTTGCCCTTTTATGAATTTCTGTGAATTTTCAATTGACGGAACACGTAACATGATAATATTTGTACCAGATGAAATTGAAACCCAATGTCCTGGCAGTGGTCAACAGCAAATGCCTAGAAAAGCGTGAGAACAGGACAAGCATATAGTGGTGCTGCTGCAGCTGGCTTTTCTACTCTTCAGCAATTTTAGTTAGATGCTATAAGTGACAGCATTGCCTTCGTATTTTTCTTCTATGAAAATTTCTTTTTGATTCCATGTAAACTTTTGAAATCCACAGTATCTTGTAGCGAGTTATACAGCTTTACTTATTGCTGACAGAAATATATGGCTATGGTTGTTTGGTTGTATTTTTTTGTGTTTTGGGTTTTTTTTTTGTTTTGTTTTGTTTTTTTGAACTTGCCACCCAGCTCTTCTACTGGAAAACATATTGAGTAGTATTCACTTTTCACCTTCTCTGTGCCATATGTGGTTTCAAAGACTCTGTCATACATATCTCCACAGAGGCCTCTTATTTCAAGCTGAAGAACTAATTGCTTTGGTCAGTTTGTTTATGGAGGCTGTTCTTACTTATGGTCTTTGTCACTGTCCTCTTTATCCAAGTTCCATACTATCTTCTTGAGCTTTGGGAAGAGCAGAACTGCATTGCCAGTACTTAAGCTATAGGTGGACTTAAAAGGTAGCAGCTTTAGAGCTGCCAGAAAGGTTTTTCACTGCCCCATTTATACTCTGTTCACACTATCTATGTATATGCTAAATTTTGGAAATTGAAGTAAGCACATATCACAGTATCTCCCTTGTTCATGTGCTCTTTGACTCCTTTAGAAAAAACCAATACTTGAGACTTGACTAACCTGTGTAAAGATTATGATCAACTTCAGTATACCATATTTATCAACAGATTCACTGTGCCCACCTGGATTTCAATCCACAGGGACTCTAGCTTTATATGGTTAGTTTGTTAGTCTGACTCTTTCCTTTCTTTAACATACAACATTGTGTTATGGTGGCATGGTCTTTTCTTGTATGCTCAGCATTGGTGTTAAATCACTGATTTGACTTCTGTCAGCATATTTGTATTTCAGTTGTTTATTATGTCATTTTGCCTGTTTTGAGTATTTTCTTCTGCATGTTACTGCTCAAACTTTTAATATTTGTGTAAAAACACATACAGGTTTTTTTTTTTTGTATTTCCATGCCGTGTTAAAATGGGACTCTGTTCTAACTATTCTTAACTGTTTCCTTTGGACAACTTGTTCCTATCCCTATTTGAGGTTTCAGAGTTCATGACTTCTCCTCTAAAGAATGCATCAACTTAAACCATGTGCTATCCTGCAGCTGTTAGCTGTTCTCCATTTTTCAGTTTAAAATCTCTTCTATGACCTTCTTCTATTTGGAAGTGTGAATTAGTTAAAACTGGTTGACTATAAACTTTTTGATTAGATTAGTGCAATTTATAAAAACCTATCTGGATTCTGCTTCTGCTCATCACTTTTTTTCCTATTGTGGTAGAACAGTGCTGATGTGGCATGGAAGAAACAGTCTTGTAAATTGGTTCTCCCCGTCAGACCCCAGTTAAATGGAAGAGGCAGACTGTAGGGGTGGACAGTTTATCATCTTCTGGTTAAGCTAGTTCTAAACTTTGAAGTATGAATTTGATTGAGATGTGTGCATTTTAGTCTGAGTCTGGCACAGAGATGCTATAGGAGTGGAAGACCAGATCATGAACAAACAGATGCAAGTAGCTGAAAAATTCTGAAAAAATATCCTTAAGAGGGGGAAAGGTTAATCTAAAGAGGTTTTCAGACATCCTAGACCAGTCCCACTTCCAAATTAGCAATCAGTAGAAATATCTGTCTTGTCTTAAAGTAGGAATTCATTTATGGTAGGAAAACATTTGCAGTTGTAAAGTATGGGCAATGACAATGAGAAGAACAGCTATAGTACCTGCTGTTACTTTTAGTTCCTTTATAAAAATAACCTTGCTTAAAATTAATGGTGCTAGTTTTGGGGGTGGGGAAAGAACTTCTTCAAAGTTTAAAAAATGTGTACATTCCTTCTGTTAGTGAAAAGTTAAAAAAAAAAATTTGAATTAAAAGCAATTTTGAATTTTTTTAATCATGAAAACTTCCTAGCAATAAGATGCAAATGACTATCATTTTAGAGATGTGAATAAAATTATGCTACAGTTATACATCCAAGTAAAACTTTATCATCTTCATGGTATTCTTTTTATGTATTTATAGCTATTTTAAAATTACTAATTTATAAAATATTTTTCTTTTTCAGCATAATCAACAAAATGTAGTTGGTGGACACAGTCAACAGTCTTCTCTTGCCAGTCAGTCACAGAATGCACTCTCGGCCCCTTTGTATAACACTATGGTAATTTCTCAGCCGACAACAGGAAATGTGGTCCAGATTCCTTCAAGCTTACCACAGAACAATAACCAGAATGCTGCTGCAGTAACCACTTTTACACAGGATAGACAGATCAGGTAAATCTTGAAGACTGATATTCAGATGACTTGTTGTAATGATATGCTTAAGTGGCTATATCATATTCAAAAAGGACAGAAGTGACTTCAAAAAAAATCACATTTTATTCTTTTAACTATATGTACAGTATATATCTATAGCTGTTAAACTAAATTTTTTTCACCTTAAACTAAATTTTCTGCACCTGATGCTTGATTTGATTTTATTTTTTTTCCTAAAGAAATTTCCAATTCTTTTTCCTTTATCAGATTTTCTCAAGGTCAACAACTTGTAACAAAACTTGTCACGGCCCCAGTGGCATGTGGAGCAGTGATGGTACCAAGTACTATGTTTATGGGACAGGTGGTGACAGCTTATCCCACTTTTGCTGCCCAACAGCAGCAGCCGCAGACTTTGTCAATAACACAACAGCAGCAGCAGCAGCAAAGTCAGCAAGAACAGCAGCAGCAGCTCACCACGGTTCAGCAACCAGCTCAGCCACAGCTGACCCAGCACCCCCAGCAGTTCCTACAGGTAATGCAGCAGTCTCTAGGAGCTTTCCAAAGCACCGGCACTTGCAGCATTGTTGCTTTATCCTAGAGGTGCTTTATCTGAAAACATGGTGATTAAAACAGTAATCTCTGAACAAGCCTGATGCATGAAATGAGCTTATTTTATAGACATTCTGGAAAATCCTACTACCTTTAAAGTGAGGTAGCCTTTCCCATAATTTCACTCCATGCTAGGTCCTCTTTTATATCTTCTTCCCCATCCCTACTTGCATTGTTCCTCTTCATTGAATACTAGACAAAGGGACGGATATTTCCTTTTAAAATACCCTGCATCATCTTTCTATTCATATATGAACGCAAGAAAGCGTGAGAAAGGGTCTTGCACAGAATTGCTTGCTCTGGAAGCAGCAAGCAGCCCAAAGCAACGCATGTCCCCATAACCATGTGGGACATAACATCTAGGCTATAGGGGTGGCTGAGCAGCAGGTAACCTTGTGAGTCTTATGAGGAGGATGGCAAAACTCAGGGAGTTTAGAGAAATAAGAGATGCCTCAAAAAAAAAAAAAGAAAAAAAAAGAAAGAAAAAAGGGAGGGGGGGGAGGAAGGGAAGAACCAGGAAATTAGAAGAACTGATAAGCAAATCCATTGCTGTTTGTTGATTCTAACTAACAACTGGGACGTAGCTCTCACAGAAGTCAATGCTGGTGAGGGAGACGTGCTGGTAGCTTAGAACGTTAGAGAGGAATTGCCTCCAAAAAGGGGTGGGTTAAAAATCTTAGTTTGCCCTCTAATGTTCCTTCTCCAAAAAGAAAGATAAAATTCATGCAGCTTTCACATGTAGTTTATGTGCATTCTTGACATTCTTAAAGTACTCTGGGAATGTCAATTTTTTTTTATTGCTCTAAGAATATATGTCATTTAAAATTCTTACTTTGCAATCAGTAGGTATTTCTTCTTTCTTACTATGTGCAGTCTCCCCTTTGCACTGAATGTGAGGTATCCTGTGTTTAGGGGGAAGATATACAATGCAGGAAGTAACTGGAGGCTGAACTTACCTTTATATGCAGAAGGAATAGTTCAAATTCTGTTTAGGGCTGAGTCAAGTTTTCCTTGACTAGGTCACTGACAGAAAATATTGCCTTGTTGAAAAAAGATTTTTGTAGGAATGTACCTATTTCAGTCATGCATCAGGCAAAGGTTTTTCAGCTGCAAGTTGAAATTTCTGATCAAAGAGCAAGCTGAAGAATAGCTAGTGATTTGCATTTGAGCTCTCATTTATGTAGTAGGAGACTGAGATTCTTGAGTTGAATTGAACCAGGGCACAGATTTGAATGTGATCTCTCACACCACACACAAATATTGTAAAAGCAGGCTACTTAGTAGGTAGGTGGTGTCTATATCTCTATTTTTTAAATTAAAAAAAACTTGTAGAGTTTTGACTTCATTCTGATGAAAAGACGGTTTTGTGAAACAAAGATCTCCAAAGGTCTGCTCTTGTCCTAGAATTTCTTTCTAGGCAAAAGTTTAGGTTTGTAATTAAAACTATTTAAGTGCTAGAGTTTGGAATAATGCAAATCCTTTTTTTTTTTCCTTCTCTCTCCCTTCTTTAAAGGGAGAGAAGACTGGTGCTTTTCCTGCCTCTGCTCACTGGGGCTTCTTGCAGTCTAATTCTGTAGGTGCAACAGTTGATGTAGTTTACTTCCTGCTGCAGAACTGTTCTGGATTGAGACATTCAAGTGCATTATACCCATCCTTAATTGCTTTTCTTAAATACCATGATCTAAGAAGATTAAAATTAAGTACTACTGGAAATAGTATTTAATCTCCTTCAGAATGGATGTTTGGGTATGCAAATGTGGCAGTGTTTCTTTAATTGTTAGCTTTGGCTTTGGAGGATAAAGACATGCACTGTTTTTTCGTTTGACTGCAGTGATAGCCACTTGGACATGTTAAAACTGATTCCTTGAGCCCTTCTAGGCTCTTGTGTGATTTGAAATGGAGATGAAATTGCCCTGTATTCCTACCCATTGTCACTGGAAATTACAAAAATCAGTTACAGTTGCTTTATCAACTGGTCAGATGCTGAAAATGTCATTTTTTCTAATTAGCTGTATTAGTATGACTTAATCTTTGCGTTGTTTGTTCAGTTTAAGTGACCAAAGAAGAAGTTTATATTAATTGAACTGAACCCATGTGAAAAGTTAAAAAGCAGCCAGGCCTGTGTTCCTCAGTGCCGCAGGAAAAATAATCCTTTTCTATTTGCATGCTTTAGACATCCAGATTACTTCATGGAAATCAGTCAGCTCAGCTTATCCTCTCTGCTGCTTTCCCACTACAACAAAGCACTTTTACTCAGTCCCACCACCAGCAGCATCAATCTCAGCAGCAACAGCAGCTTTCCCGGCACAGAACTGACAAGATGAGTGACCCTTCCAAAGTTCAGCCGCAATAGCAGGGGCTCTGCTTCTTTTTGAAGCAAACTACCAGGAGGGGCCGTTCCATAAACGGTTGCACTGAGGCTACGAAGCTAGAAGCACGAAGGCTTTCTAACACCACAGTATTGAGATCTTCTAATTTCTGGAATCTGTTAAAGAAAAGCCACAAGATGAGGATGGGGACGCGGCCAGCTTCGATAGTTGCCCCAGTTTCTGTGTTCGAAAGGATTTGCTGCCATGTGTTAATTTGTCCAGGTGAAATCTCAAGATGTGACTGAAATAAGAGGGATGCTGAAAATATTGGTATTTTTTATCAGTCCTGTAAAGTGTTTTTAAAGTGTTAAAATGGACACAGAGCAATTGTTTGAATTAGCTGACAATAATGCCAGGAATATAGTCCAAAAAAAATTAATTTTTTTCAGATAACTATGGGACAGTAAATTTTTTCAAAATGTTGGGTGAAATCCAGTTCTCTGTTGTACAGATGCTGTAAAATATTGTGTATATGTCTGCATAAAAGGAGAAAGAGCAAAATATTTTATATGATGCATGAAAATGTAATCTGTTATTTGTAGGTTTGAATATGTTTCCCTAAATTCTCACGCCATACTCAGACTAATGTTTTCCTCTGTTCTAGCCTTTTGTTTACAACATGATGCATCATTATTTTCACCTTTAATGTGGGCACAAGTCTCTTGTTTGTGCTTTGTCTGTGATGTCGCGGTCTGTTCGGTGAGGTTAGTTGACTTCTCGAGGTTAAATTATTGATGAAGCTGTTTGAACTGGTGATCACGCATCAGGGTTCAGGACATTCAGATTCATGAATATCATCAATCATTTCCTAATTGATTCATCATTTTATTTGGAAAATAGGAATTTGCACTGCTTTCTTGCGGATGGTTTGGAATTTTACTCCCCAAAGCTATCTTTTGATATAGTTCATAGTTGGAAATATTTATGTAAAGGGTTTAAAAAAAAATGACAGTAATTTTCAAGAATGTTTCAGTTATAGGAGTAATTTGCACAAAGGTATCTTTACATTTAATAACCTTTTGGGCACTTTTTAACCACTTTCTCTGTGGTGAGAATTGTAACTTGTTAAAATATGTTGGAATCTTTTTATTCTCCTTCAAAAATTAGACCTTTCTTTAGTCAGAACTGATTCAGGGTCATTTTAACAACAAAAAAAACCCCATAGTGCCTTGATTTTAATTCAGGTGATAATGTTGAACATCTTGAATTACAATGTCTTGAATCTGTAACCATTTTCAATTTTGAAGTCTTAGTACATTGTCAAACTAACTTGTGTATCTACTTCATAGCTATTTCTGTATTGTGTTCATTTTAGTAATGGTCTGAGTTGAGATCATGAGCGTTTTTGAGTGGCCCTCCCCCTCAAACACTAATCTGAAACAGAATGGTCTCTCAAATCTCGGGCCTTGAGGGTAATGCTCTTTTTAATACATCTAAAATAGACATTACTCCTTTTGCAGGAGTAGGAATAGTAATCTGATTTTACAAAAAAAAAAAAAAAAAAAATGCAGTTTTTTAGTGTTTAAAGTATGTGTTGGGGGAGATCACGATTGCATTTAACACTACCAGGCTATTGATTTAAGAGATATCACTGAACTAAGACTTCGGAAGGCAACTTCACTTTATAAAGATAATAAAAAGATCCAACAGTTAAGATGTGCTATTTTAAGTAAATGTTAAGTAGAATTTTATGGTACTAGTTTGTGAAAATGACAACTGCAGAGGAAAATGAATAAATGAAGGTAGATCTGATAATTAAAGAAAACAACAAAAACCAGTTAACGTTAGTACTAGGGAGAGAAAGCTGGATTAATCTTGAATACTGAGGAGAAGTTGAATGAATGTAATCAAATGGTAATGGACTATTTTATATTATGAAACAGTTTGATTGTATTTTTGGATGAACCAAACCCACAGGAAGGTAACACCGGTTTAGCAAGCACTTGATAAGGTTGGTTACCTTTTAAGGCTAGCCTTTGCCGCTGCACTTGTCCCTCCATTAGATCTTTGTTATTCCCCAGCTATTAGCAAGAGTTTGGCACCAAAAAGCACAGTAGTGAACAAGGAAGGAGAGTGTGAGAAATATAGTACCAAAGAGAAGCTGGAGCAAGAAATAGTTGCCAATACCAAACATAGCAAGGAAAATTCCCAGTTCTTTAAAGGGATTTCTGGCATTCTCTGAGCTGGAATAATTGTCAGAAACCCATTTCTGCAAAGTCTTATCTAAAGAAATCATGCCTTGCTCTACTATGCCTATCACACCATTCCACCTGTGTCTAAATTAAGCTGCGTTAACTAGAGGTCTGTGCTATCAGTACTTTTGCTTAATAAAAAATAGGTTAGATAAAATTTTTAACCAATTAAAATAATCTAGCACTAAAAAAGAAAACTGGGAGAGCTTTAATAGTGCTGTTAGAACTATTGAATAGTGGTAAAATAGGTTGAATAAGCTATTACACTGAGAATTACAAAAAAGAAAAAAAAGATACTAGCCAGACAGTTGAATAATGCAGCTTTTTATCTAAAGCTTCATTTAAACTTCTCTTCCCATCTCCCCCTCCCCAGCTGCTCTGGTGTGCTGCTATAGATCTGTCAGTGAAAAGGCTAAACTAGGTGAGAGAAATTAGATGACGACAATAATAGCATGGCTCCTGGAAGAGAACTATAGAAATGTATGCTTTGATCACGAAGCTTTGTGTAACCTCAGGGAGAGGTCATTCAGTTATAAAACTACCAGCTAATAGAGAAAGTATAGAAGACAGGGAAATTCAAAGAAACTGGAAAAATATAGCATGCATTTGAAACATTCCTGCCATGAATCAGGCAAACTTTAATCCAAAAAAAAAAAAAAAAAAGTGAGTACATAGACCCTCACCCAGATTCTGTGCAAGGATGTGAATGCTTTGTTTGACAGCTAACAACTAAAACGTTTATATTTAAAGGGTCTGTGGCTTCCCCTACTAGTCAGTTGCTAAACTGTCCTTGATTTTTAGTGGGAAGACCACTGGGCTCTTTCCTCTTTTTTTAATCAGCCTTTTACTTCTGCCTGACTCTTTTATTGCAGTCATAGTCTTATTTGCAACATCCTAATAAATAGCATGGTAAAGAATGCTGTGATGCTGCAGGTTGTGGAGTGTGAACTTTACAGAATGACTGCGACAGAAGGGAAGGAGTTGGTTAGGGAGAGGATTGTATTTATGAAGAAATGCTCTGGTGATACGTAATGGAGTGTAAAAATGCAGCCTAGTGGCCTGGCATTCAGAAGACAAAAATTGTTTGCCTGTGATGAGTGAGGATTTGAAGAAAAGCTCCTAGGATAATTTCAAAGAAAAAGAATATAGCTATTTTTATATTATATTTAATATATATTATATTTGTATATAAATATGAAAGGATTCTAGTAGGAGCTCTCCACATGCCTTCCATTTCATCTAGGTTTACTTCTGCACTACGGTTCCAGTGTGTCACCACCACCTGTGGGCACCTCGCCTACTGCCAAACACCAAAATTAGTAACCCAATATCCTTAAAACAGATAGGTCTTGTTTCAGCTTATGTAAAAATAAATAAAATAAAGCTCTATCAGGCAATTTTTCACAGAAATTCTCTAAAGAGTCAAATAGCACTTTCTTTTCCTTTTTTGGAGTAATAACAAGCACTTTACTGAAAAGACTATTTGGAAACAGTTTATTTCTTTAGTCAGTGAAACTGTTAAAAAAGGGGGGCTTCAAGGCGTAACATACATAAAACTGTCAAGAGAGACATTTCTGGAAAATGTTTCTTTAATATGGTGATCCTTTGAGGCTCAAAGTGCAAGATTAAAAGGCTTCTAAAACTGGTTGGCTTTGTGTTTTAATATGGCTAGGGGACAGGCCTGATGATGATAGCTTCCTTTGAAGGAGACTCTTTAAGTTGCACGGTTGCCTATGAGAGAGAATCATCTGGAGGCTCATTTGCCTGTTCAATAATCCTGAGTGTCCCTTAGGATTATAATTTGCATGAAGATATACCGAAGGTTTACAGATGTGGCCTTTTTGAATGTTGAAGTCAATTCAAGAGCTGTTTATATTTTTGGAGATTTAACCCAGGTATTGTTTAGGAGTGTTTTAAATGTCATGGCATCGGGAGATGTCAAACGTGTCAGATTCGTAATTTTCTCCATTTGAAATCATTAAAATGATATATAGTGAGAGGGCTGCAAAAATGGTTATTTTGATTAAAAGGGAAAAAAGAGACTAGTTTTAATATTTTTTATTTTTTTACATATCCCTGGTGGAAAAAAAGTTGAAAACAATTTGAAGTGAATTTGGATAAAGACATATTTAAACAAATCATAGTAGATGAGATAACTGTGAAAGAACGTTTGAAACTGTTGTGGTTGTCCATGAGACTGGGTAGTTGCTTTTTCAATATCATGATTTTTAACACTACATTCCTTGTCTCTCTCTCTTTTCCTTTCTCTCTCTCTCTCTCTCTTTTTTTTTTTAAACAGGTAATTTTAGGCTCTGCTATGCTTCATGCTATGTCATCTGCATGAATTTTGCCAGCATGAAATGCTATATTCAAAGAAATTGTACCTAAAAAAAAAAAAAAAAAAAAGAGGGGAAAAAAAAAACACAAAACAAAACACTGTGTCTGAACAAAATACTGTATGGCCTAATATAGAGACCCCAGCTAAGACTGAGAAGTGCTGCACTAATAGACAATCAGTGGGAAATTATTTATGAAACAGTTTTGGGAATGGTCTTAAAGATGTTACTGCTTTGAAAGCAGTTGGTGGGGTGTGTTTTTTTTTCTTTTTTTAAACAAGAAAGGTGAAAAGTATTTATTTTAAGATATATCAGATTGAACTTGGAGTTCTTAAGCAGTGTTGATTTCACAGTGTCTCAAGTTTCAGTTTTGTTTTGTATTTTTTAAATGGCATTGGAATTGTATATGTTAAAAAAAAAAAAAAAAAAGTGCCGCTCATATTGACGTCAGGAGATGTAGATAAAATTCCCTGGTGTTCGTGTGACCATTACTACCTGTCAATTTTTTAACTGAATAAATGTAACTCATTTAAAATTTTGCTTTTTGTAGCTTATGAGGCTCTAGAAATTTTTCTGAGTTGCTTGATACCAAATTTATCAGAAAGCTCCAGCGTGAAAAGCTCTCTTACCATTTCCACAAATGTGTCGGAGGCACTCTCCCTCTCCAGACAGATGACTTGTGAAAAGTTGCTTGATGTCAATTTTCTCTTCTCTCCTCTACCCAGACAAATGACTTGTGAGATTTTGGTAAAAATGCATACTGTATTTTTCTTGTCTACTCTGTATCTCTTCATAAATTGATGGCCCACTCTAACGGCTGGAGACGTTTGATTTGTGTGGTTATGTTACTGTCTTGAAATTACACAGCTTGTTTGAATGTGCACAACTTGAGGCTGCTTTTGTATCTTCATGCATACAGACCATGGTCTGTCAAAAGGATTGAGCAGCACTGCAGACCATAGTCATGGGCAAGGGCCCTTTCCTCACCTTCTGGCATAGGGCAAAACACCCTTTTTTAAACTACCCTCCCTGCTATTTCTTCTGCTGGTGAATTTCAAGCAATAGTATTTTTAAAGAAGTACAGGTGATCTGAAATGCAGGATCTGCCACTGAAGCAGGAAGCAAAGACTTCACTTGGCTGAGAATGCAACCCCTTCAGAGCATGCAGGGATGCTTTGGAGAGCTGTGTGATGACCTGTCAGGGTGCTCTGATCCTTTGGCACTGATCAAAGTGTGAATGTCAATAATAAGAATTTAATAATTTGAAATTAATTAAATGGTCAAGGAAAGTCTGGAAGGGAAGGAAGGAGAAAAATCCTCTAATTGAAGCTGAATAGCTGGAGAAAATGATAAGTAGGTGTACGTGTTTCTACAGTCTGAAATTACTTTCTTTCAGTAATACCACATCAATGCCAGGGTGAAGATGCTGATCTCTTGCTTTTGGGAATTAAGTAATACTTGTACAGGCTGTATACTGGCTTTAGATGCCATTAACACCCTATGCGTCAGGAGTCCAAGCAGAATTAGCTATGTAAGTTCTGTAGTTAAAAACTACCTACACCCACTAGTGATAAGATTGAGAGCAAGTAGGAAGCAAGATTATCAGTTTTCTTAAAATTGAACTTTGGAAATATTTTTCCATAAACTCATCAAGAACTGTAATTACAACCACTACTACAGAGGAAGCAATATTGTTCAATGACATTTTGCTGTTGTGCAAGCTCAGAAACCGGCACTATGCTTTTAGAAGAATACAACGTTGAAGTACTTATAAAGATTAGAAAGCCAAAGGTTGGTTAGCTCAACAAGGTTTGAGACTTCTGGGTCACAAACATTAGGAATACAAATTCCAGAAGCTGTCAGCTATTAGAAAGTAGTGTATAATAAGGATAAAAGAGTATGGGTCTTAACAGCATTCTCTGTAGCACAGTCTTTATTACTGTTATACCTGTTTAGCACTTACATTTTTCCCTTCGGAAGTAGATTTAAATCATCCAGATTACATATCTGTAGTACATACTACATACAGACAGGTGCAACCATTATGAAAATGTTACAGGTTAAATTTAACCTGTATCTATGTTAGCAAAAGTCTGTAGCTATAACTTAGTAAGAGTTTTAACTTCCAATACAGTTTACTACCACAATTGATAAAGACGAGGTAACAATACCAAGTCATTCTGGAAAAGCAAATACCATTACATAGTTTTCAGGGACATGGGCACAATTAAGGATAACTGGTTATACTAGGATGAAACTGACTGCAGTGAAGCTGCATGACCCTCTCATTCAGGCCTGAGATTTTTTTTTCATGTACAAACTCTGGGACTAACACTTGGCCTCAACCAGCCAGCCTTTCTAGATGTTGCAGCACCACTGCTGGGGATAGAAGCACCAGACTGCAGCCTCCTGCAGCCTGCCCTGAGCAGGTCGTGTGATGGATGCCAGGGGGAGCTTCTACCGCAGCAGTGTGCTGTTTACAAAACTCGGCAAGTACAGTCACTCCTTAACTTCCAGGCTTCCCAAAGTGGTGGCTAATAGCTATTATATTGTAAAGAGCAAATCCTAGCCCCAGCCCAAAACATACTTGTTAATGTTGCTTTAAGTACAGGCTTGCTTTTCAGTGCTATGAACTGTACTTGTACCTTGGTTCACTAAGTTTCTCTTGAAAACTTTGCACTGGCATGATATAGATTTATCTTAATCATTGCTTATTGCACTTTGCCACGTAACATGTAATGAGACAGGCTTTACCTAACAACTGTAAATAAGTCAGACATCTCTAACAATAACAGCAAGCACAGGTTTCCCCTCATTTTAAGCAAGTTAGCTGACACGATCATTTTTCATCCCAACAGAACTGAGCATCATCAGCTACAGAGCCAAGTTTGTTTCTGTCTCAAGTCTGAATGGCAATGAGTTGAGGTGGTGTGCACTTTACCTCTTGATCTGTGTGCACATGCAGTCTGAAGTACAGAATTTCTGCTGAAAATGCCTTCTGTAGTGACACTTGCAACACAGATGGGAAATTTGTGCCAGACAATGGCACATTTTCCATGTTGCAGGTGCAGAGATTTACAAAGCCTTCCCTTCCCCACGTAAACATTCACTTACTATATTTAACATTCTGCAGCTATAAAGGACCAAGAAATTGCATAGTGCGATAATTAAAACTTCAGCTAGTTACCTTAAGTATTTGTTTCATATTCTGATATGCAAGGGAAAACCCACTTAAAAGAGAAAGAACATCATTGTTATTTAAACTTTTTCTATATGTTGTTCCTGAAATCTGCAGGGCCTTAGCTGGCTAATAAAACCACTCACTCCTTTCCCCCAAAAGGACGATCATATAGGCAGTGGCTACACTTAATGCCTGAGGACATTTATAAGCCCATGTATGACATGCTGGCCTGCCCGCAGAGCATCAGGCCTGCCCAGCAACCTTGAACCTGATGTTGTATTTAACCTAACAGATTGTTTTTGCAATTTCCAGCCCTGCAAATGGCACCTCCCACATAATTGAGAGCACATGAAATACTGCTAGCCATCCCTGGCTGTAACTAGACTTGCAGCTGTATTTCCTCTATATGAGTAAGGTGATCAGGTCAAAAGCACTCCAACATCTGGCACTGTGGACTATTCTTCATGTTTTTCCCTGCTGGTATTTTTTTGTTTGTTTGTTTTACACATCAGAAAGTAAATCAATCCAGACAGACAATTTTAAAACCAATTACTGACCACATCTTTGCAACCGAAATGAAGTTGACAGGTATGTTGTTTCAGTAACCTCTTACCCTACCCTAAGGGCCCCCCACCCCCAGGGGTTTGGCTACAATTTCATAGCTTGAGCATCTCTATAAACATCAAATCTTGAACCTCCTCCATCCAGTCTGTTCAGTGCTTTTGTTTCAGCTCTGGCTTAACACTATGTTAGTAAGTAGTTTGTCCTGTCAAAATCTTAGAAGATAGGAAGCCAGTCCTGCAGCTAGGTGTTAAATGGACAAGATATTGTAGTCCCACAGGCCTGGTTCCTCTGTCAACATATAACTCACTGAAGTGCTTGAAGAAAGAAAGAAATTAGCCAAAGGTGCACCAATGTGCTACTGTACAGCTCGGCCAGTCAGCTGTACGTGCCCTGTGCTTCCTTCTGAATCTAGCTTTTGGAATAGGGAGCAGCTGAGAGACATGAAGTAGGCAGACTAAGAAGAAATCAGTAACTTCTTCCAAAATACAGGAGAGAGGGGGGCGAACTAGAGCTGACACACATTCATTAAGAATAAAATTTTGGCATTTCAAGCACCAAAACATTAGCTCAGGTCCCCGGTCTGAATTCAGAAAGCATCAAGAGTTACTGCAGCATCAGCCCATCTCCCTTCTTTCACTCACCATTTTCCCTATCTTTTCATTAAAGAAAAGGCCTTATTAAAATTCAAGAGCTAAGCCACCTTTTTCATGGGATCTGTCTATAGATAGTTCAGAACAGCCCAGTGCCGCACACTTCTGTGGTGGCAATGCAGTAGCAGCATGGAGGAGGAAATGAGGAAAGCTGCTAAAATCCCCAACAGCTGAACTGGCCAACATTCAAGAGAGATGGCTGGTGTCTGACAAGCACTTCGAGGCTATGTGAAAGGACAGAAAACAGTGCTGCTAAAAATACACAAGCAGAGTCCTTGGTCATCAAAAGGCTTCAAAAGTACATCATGACTAGACGAGACTAAACCAGACCCTTTAAATTCTGAAAAATTCCAAGAGAACTAAACCACTAGGATTTGTAGCAACTACTAAAGTGCCTGTTATTAAAACTTTTGCTAAAATTTCAGGGCTAGATAGCTAACTTTATAATATATAAGATCATTTTCAGTGACACACAGGTGTCCAAGGAAACAAGTTTTAATCACAACCACTGATTTAAGACCACCATTCAAACTAAATTCCTATCTCCCTAACCATAATTAGACAACAATCAAATACATTGCTGTGACTGTTCAAAAGTAGTGCTTGACATCATTAAGTTCGTAATAGTAGCAGCGTAGACTTGTTCTGCAAGTTCAAGTTTACCTCTGCAAACACCACATTATATAGTTTCATATTTGATATTAAAACAATTATGATCAACAGAAAACACCTTTAAGTAGTGCATATAAAATTTAGAAAATGTCTACATTGGAATTTGGCCAGTTGGTTTGGCTTTTCTTTGAGCAAGGAATTTTAGGGGAATGAACAACAGCCTGCAGCACCGGAGTTACTTTACCCAGGACACGTCCTTCTGAATGTACTGTAATCCAGCAGCACTGCTTTTGGTTAGTACAACACAGCAGTTGTCCAATGACCACTCAGAAGTTAAGATCTGTCCCTGCCTTGGTTCCTCTGTTCCTTCCCTGTTTTAACATGACCGCTGCTACAAATCTCCTCCAAGCCAGGGTTTAGGCAACTCCAGTAACTGTGTTTCTAGGCTGTGGGAAAGAACAGGCAGCAGTTATTGGCTACAATGTTGGATTAAAAAGCAAGAAGGAAAAAAAAAGCATTGCATCATCCAGGAATTTACTGTGGTACTGCCAAGCAGTTCCTTTCCTTCAGGTCAAGACATGAATGTTTAGACCTGGAGCCTGAAATTATTTCACAGACACTACTGTGTCCTAAAGGTATTGAGTTGCTGCTGTCTTACAGTTAGAGGAATGTGGCATTATGGGTTTTTTTCTTGGCAGAGAAATTTAAGAGAATGACTAGGGAACGCTCTGTTCTTGCGCTATGCATTGAATATTCAAATTCGTAACCCTTACATTAGCATCAGTAAGGCAAATACATAATATTAACAACCATATTTTCTACTTTACAAGCCTGCTATTGATATCTTAGTGGGTTATTCAAGCTATTAACTCAGAACCCCAAGTCCTCACTGAACAGCAGAGAAAAGCACGTATTTCAGTAACCCACGTATCCTAAGTTGTCAACATTTTGTGAGTTCACAAAGCCTCTGTAAGTGGTGTTTATAACAATACCTCAAATAAGTTTAGCAGACTTTCCTCACCTTAAGTAGAAAATCATTATTTTAACCTGTATGACAAGAATCATGAGAATCATCAAAAATGATACTGAAAATAACCCAAATGGAGACACTATGCTTTATTATTACTCCTCCAGATTACAATTCTATTTCTAAAAAGAAGAATATGAACACATCTAAATCTAAGAATTCTGTTATTGTTCAAACCTTGGGAATGGACCACTTTATTACCTTCTATATACTTCACTGTTTTCAAATTTTAAAAAGGGAAAAAAACTCAAATAATATTAGCTCCAGACAGATTGCATATTGAACAGTTTGTTGGTAATCACCACACATCAATTTCCTGATAAAAATCCCTGATTAAGAAGTTTGCTCTCTAAATTAAATTTATAAAATTCCCCGTTGGTGGCCTAGCCACTCAATAGTATAGGAACCGCTCCCAGGTTTCTTCTTGCTTAGATTATCCAGCCTTGGACACATCCTGGTACTGAAGAACTTGGAGGTGGGAGCCAGCAGTTTTCTACTTGACACTTTCTGTTGAGCAACATGGAACAAAACACGGTCTCTTCAGAGAAGGCCACTTCCTCAGCCATAAGAATAAGCTCTTGAGGAAACAGGAAAGGTAGCCATGTGTAACAGAGAAAGAAAACAGGAAGCTTCAATATTTACAAATGTAGATCCTCAAAACCCAACTAAGCCAGGTTCAGCAAATAAGAAAACCGCTCAAATCCCACTGAGGGAGCTGGCACCACAGAATGCACAAATCAGACAGTAAGCAGATCTCCACCGCAGAAGCTGTCCATAAATGTGTCAATCCTGCAAATCATTTGCTGTAAAAAGTACAGTGCCTCATCTTCAGTGCTTGTTCAACTATAATCCTGTACATTTTATACAAGAATGCACAAGGATAGCTGGCTGCTCAGCGCTTCCAATCCTTGTTCTTTTGCTATGGTGAAAAACAAAAATTTAAAAACCAGAGTCTGGACTTATAAATAGTGCAGAAAATGCAAATGCTAAGAAGACAATGCCTCCTATGATTGTCACTGAAAAAGAAAAACAAACCAACAAAAAAATTAGATACTGAGCAAGTTAAATATCTTTCATTATACATTACACAGTTTCATTTTAATCATGCCTGATTCCCAAACAATTTTACTTTCAACTTTACGTTGCAAACACTGGATGTTACTTCTAGCTCAACAGTGTAAGGATTTCTATGTAATCCCATTGTCTTACTATACTTACAAGAACATACTTTGGTCCTTAGAGGAAGCTTAGTTTTACTTGTATTAATTTAGCTAGTGTACAAATGGGACCAATTCTTGCCACTGAATATTTCACTATGTGGCAGTAAATATGAATAGGATATTCTCATACTGGAGCAACTCATCAGTTAGGATATACTGGTTAGCAGTTGTTGCACAGTTTAAAGTAACTGAAGTATTGAAAAATTCAACATCAGAAGTGTCAAGTGTTTGAAGGGCCGCAAGCTGCCAAAAGGTGGGACAGTATTCTGGGAAAGTATCACTGTACTTGCCGCCCCATCTGTATACTCTTCTCTGAATACCTAAGGGCGAGGTGGATCTTTGGTCTGACCAATAAGGCTCTTCCTATGGCCAGAGAACCATGTTGGGCTTATTAGTAGCATTTGATTCCTTAAACTACAGTAAATCAAGTAAACTGTCAGGCTTAATTATGGCTGAACTCCTGGTCTTTTCTCAGCAACAGCAACACAAAGCAGCAATGCAGCAGTGCACACTGACGCTGGGCAGCTGCGCAGCACCCTGCCTTTTGGGAGATGCAAGCAGTCCTATGAAAAGCAAAAAGTAACCCCCAGTTACTGACTGGGGGGTGGGGGTGGGGGCAGCAAGGGGACAGAAAACCACAAACTGAAAAAATGCAACTAAATTTACAAAAGCTTCAAGAAACACTCCAACTTTCAAGCTCCTTCATATACTTCTAGTATTGCAGCCACCATATTTAACTGTTCCCAAGCACGTAGTCATTTACATCACAGGCATTACTAGCATTAATACATTTTTTGGCAGGAAGGAATTTTCACTCACCAGTCCTAACAGAAATTTTTTGTGCTATCATTCTCCCTCCAATAACTGCTAAACCAGTGCACAGGCAATGCCCTACTGTTCCCCCTACTGCCACACCATAGGGATCCTGTGAAAAAACACAGAAGGGAAACATCAGCACAGCTGAAAACCTGCTCGTCTGTCAGCAGCCTCCTACCATAAAGGAACCATGATTTCACAGACTGCTGTTACACACTGTCAAGCATGTGGAATATTCTTTGGTGTTAACTTTGCGAGAGAGACTTGAATCTTACTAACACAGGAACATATGGCGTGTTTCAACCAAGAAGCATCTTAAAGTGGTTAAATATAGATTCAGAAATCACTCTGCTGTATTTAAACAATTATACAACCTCTAGAGGGAAGGTGGTGGCTGTTGAGAAACAAAAGTATGCATCAGTTGGAAGCATACCAACCTAATTATTAAGATAAAAAACCCTTTGAACTGCAAATGCAAGATTTCAGTAGCCAAGACATTCCAACTCCTCTATCCAGCCTCACCGGCTTGTGTTCTACCCCAAAATATCAACCAGAGAGGGAAGAAGGAAAGAAAGAATTTAATTCCAGAAGACAAATTGCTTTCAAAATCTATTATCAACAACAGCTTTTGCATCATTACGTAAAGAATTGCTATTCAATACATTAACAAATCCATTATTTAAACAAGTTCCTCAGATCTGCTTATAAATTATGCAGTTTGGAGCAGTGTATGTATTAAATGCCTCATAAAAACAGAAGACCTGGGCACTAGAAACAGAGAACAAAATTCCTTTGAAAGATGAAGAAAGCAAGGTAAGAAAAGCACTATTTTCTGTTGTACAGAGATAAACTAGGGGAAGTGGAGTCCCCTGCAAATCTCTCCTTTAGAAAATGAAGTGAGATTTTTGTCTCAGAAAAGTAAAAGCTGCTGCTTTCACATGAGGAATGCATGAAGTCTCTAAAGGCCAAACGGAAATTTTACTTAGGAAATGATCCGATCCCAAGACGACATGGACAACACTGGCTGATCAAGACAACCAAAACCACAAGACAGTGAGGAAAGCCATGAACAAGACAGTGAGGAAAGTATGGAACAAAGAACAGACAGAAAACAACTGACTGTCTAAGAAGCCTACGCCTGGAGCAAGCTGATGGAGTAAGACAGCTGTCATTCCAAGTGAAGGGGAAAGAGAGAGACCAGAAGAGTTGTGCCTAGGAGAACACATTCACCTCCAGAATCTAGAACAGAATCAAGTATTCCTGGACCTCCTTTCTTCACTGTCAGTAATTACACGTAAAGCCCACTGGCAAAGAGTGGATCTCTCCCGCCCCTGCAACCCCCTAATGCCATCCCTGGAAGATAACAACTTATAACTGCTTCCATCAGGGTAATATCTTCACTAGAAGTGCCTTGACGCAGCCAAGGCAAAGTCAGTCTAGTATGACACGATGAAGTTTTTGAGAAGGAAAAGGGAAGAGAAATTCTGATAGATAAGCAGGTTTTTTACACACAAGAAACTATTAAAGGTGCTGAATCAAGTTCTCAAGGATTGCTGCCAGGATTAAGTTCATTAAGACAGATTTAATTTGTTCCCCTTCATATGCATCAAGACTATGCACCAAATTATCACCTTTTTTCTCTCCAAAGGAGCCCTGTTTCATTCATTGTGACAGATGGATGGATACTACTCACTTAATGAGCAGCCATAAAGTATTTTGTCTTCTCTTCATTGAGGAATGTATGGTCAGTGATTTCCTATCCAAATCAGAGTAGAAAGATAATTTCTTTCCTCATAGCATTTCTGCAATATTCCTGATAGGTATCTTAGTACTTCACAGACAAGAATTTATCTGAACAAATTATGAAACAAAGAAGTATCTCACAGATAAGATGAAAAAAGATCCACGTCAAATCATCCATTGATTTTGAAAGTCAAGATCAAGACATATTGTATCTGTTCTTTTTGCAGTACTGAGCATGTATGTATACAGTAAAAGCACAGCACCCATTGTCTTCACTTGCAACACTTAGCATTTTACAAATCCGACTCCAGGGTCCAATGGACACTTTCTGATGGGACACTCAGAAAATGCAGAACAGAAGTCAACAACTATCTGCAAAACTTAAGCAACTTGCCTAGCACCTTATAAGAACTCTGGCAGAGGCAGCAATATTTCCTAGTTTTCCAAAATGGCTTTTAACTGCCGGAACAATGAGATCATTCTCTCTTTCTGCTGTTCCCAGCCTCATTTGCTCTAAGCACCTTCCCTATTCTGTAATAAAGGAAAGAGGTTCCTACAGACTACAGCCTCTTTCATTAGACAGCCCTGATTTATTCTTATAGAAGGTCTACAAGTGCACCGACAGAAGCGTGAGTCCTAGCAAAAATATGTAAGTGATCTCTTTGCATGCAAAGAGTGCAGGCAGACCACTTCTGTTTACTGAAAGGGTGACTATAAGCTTTAATTTTCTTTTAAATACATTACAGTTACACCTCTTATTCAGCAAGATGATCAGAATGCATGCATGTCCTCTTGTCTTTCTCTTCCTCCTTACTTTTGAGATGAGGGTGATCATTTCATTTACAGCATTACTGCACAGCAGTTTGGAATTTATTTTAGTTCTATACACTGCAACAAGTGCATTTAGGTTTTTAAAAAGAGCTACCTTTAACAGCAAAGTTTAAGATGAAGGTTTCTTTATAAAGCTACTGTGTTAAAACTGTATATCTTCCTCACGTGTCATAAAGGAAGAGAGGTTCTGCAACATCTCTTAACACTGTAACAAAGAACAATTGTATTCACCTGTATGATATAGAACAGCTATTTTCAGAAATGCTAGTGCAGTCCTAATCGTGTAACAATAGTTTTAATAATACAGAGCGCCTCAGTGCATTTATTTTCAGGTCTCAGTGCAGCTGTAACAGTAACTAAGGCAAAGCAAAGCTGCAGGTGTGAATCTGATGCCTCAGACAAGGATATTTTGTCTCTCTGGCTTATCTGCAGCCGGAAAAGGACAACAGAACAGTGGGCATTCTGAAACACTCACCTCTCTTGCTGCCAAGACTATGGTTGTTAACTGGGAACGATCACCCCATTCTGCTAAAAACGTCAGAGTGAAAGCTTGAACAAAGATTGGAGAAATAAAGTGTAGCCACTTCTTCTGGGGTATAGTGGTGCCTGGCCCTGTTTCCACATCTCCTGGCCCATTTAAGAGTTTAGTTCTCTGAAGCTGTAGAGGACAAGCAAAAAAAATAGAAAAAATACCATAAGATTAGAAATGTCATCTAAACAACCCAAATGAAATACTTCAAGTGCAAAGCTAGTCATTTAATACCTGAAATGTTATTAGCCTCCAACTGCTTCATTATCCACATATTATTTATATTAGATGGCATTTGAGAAGACTAGCTACATGTTCTATTTGTGATCACCTCTAGCCTCCAGCCACTGTCCATCTTAAAGCCTGCACTGACATGGTTTCAGCAGGAATGATAATTGGTGTCTAACTACAGATTCTCTCCTATTTTTAAATCAGGGATTCCCTCTCCCTTTCACAAGGAAAATAAAAAAAAAAAGTTCTTGTTTGTAAGTTACCTTAAAAAGGTATAAACTTAAGATCTTGATAGTCTTAAGTGGTGGCATTCAAATGAGAACTCATAAAACGAATAAAAAAACCTGAGAAGAAATAAGATCAATGTTTCACGCTACTTCTCGAACATGGATCAGTCCATTTAGTAGGCTATAATGACAGAGACCTTTGCCACAACACCACAAATCTTACTGTTATTCTATCTGACCATAAGAGAAATAAAAGGAGAGACAAGAATGACTGTTAATGTCCTTCATGCTAGTTCATAATTTTTTCAAAACTGGATTCTATGGAGAAAATTCCATTTCTCCTGATGAGACAGGCATACCACAGAACTGGAGTCATCTGTTGAAATAGTCTCCAGCGGCCCACTTCTGTCTAGTTTATCACACATTTGCTGTGTTAGATTCTTGTTAGTCACACACACGGCTGAGCAGCCTGGGCAGGAAACATAATGCAGTTCTGCAACTTCAAGGCTTTAACTATTTCATTAACTGTAATTTGCAAAGTTTGACTTACTTCCTCATCTTTTTTTTTAATTTCTGCTTGAACTTCCTCCAGCTCCTCCTGACCCTCATCTGGGCTCATTTTCAAGCCTTCCCGAAGCATTCTGATGCCAAAAATTGCAAATAGTGCAGTTGACACATAGTATGTATACACACGAGGAATAACTGTGGTGGCGTAGCCAAACAAAACTGGAAAGAAAGCAAATGTGTCATTTCAAATATAATCATGAGGATCATAATTTTTCTTCCCATATCTAAGAAATGCTCACTAGTAAAGCCTGCAATTCAAATATCCACTGTTGTCTAAATATTTCATTTTTTGTTAGTTTTGTATCATCTTACCTTTTTGCAAGATAACAACATTCTAGTAAATCCAAGCATTCCTGGTCATACCAGAAATTGAAGTCTGTTAGCACAGATCAAGAACAGCAGGGCAAAGTTGACATGCCGCTATTCTGAAGAGTCAGTCGAAGCAAAGTTATCTTTCCAGTCAAGGATGATAAGTCTTGCCTTTCTCCAAGCATGCCAAGTTAGATTAGCAAACCCTATTAGTCATGGTCTGTATCAGTTAATTCCATTTATATAGATGACTACATGCTGGACAGCATCTCTTTCCCATCATTTTTTCATTTATTTCAGATCTGGATCATTTATCAGATAAAGTTAGAATATGATTTTCTACAAGATAAATTTACCAGCAATACCCACCAATTGCCTGAATCCATGCCTTTCTTCTTTTGCCAAGTGTAAACACCCACAAATTAAAATTCATTTCTCTCCCATACTCGCAATGAACATACAAGGTCATCATCTTTGGTCTTTCCTTAAATTAAAGGCATTTATCAGGCAGAGGTGTAAAAGTCTAACCTCACATCTGAAGACCATAACCAGCCTCCACATTGCATCTACTTTTACAGGTACTGAATGTGATCAAATTAAACTAGAACTAGTGCTCAAATAAGAAGAAATATAGAGCAATTTCTTCACAAATTGAGATTAGTTAGTATTTTTGGTCAAAAAAGATCTGTATAATTAAGAGACATTAACACCCCACACCTAACATTTAAAGCTGTTTACACCATGCACTCGCAGCTGTCTCAGTTGTTTTACTGCACATACAGTCAGCTAAGTGGAAGCATGTTACCATATATGTGCATTCTTACGTCACCTTCTTAGTTCAAAATGGGCTCAGAAGTTACTACACCATCCAGAAGTTTATCTGTACTGTCACTGCCAAAAGTAAGACTATCAAACCGGGAATAAATTAGGCTGTAGTATTAGTAAACATGGTACATACACACATGAATAACAGCAGCAGTTACCTAGCCAAATAAAACAAAAGAATTTAACTAAACTTCTTTTTAAAGACTAAGTACCACAGTAAAGCAATGAAAGAAAATGTATTCAAAAATATGTTTTCTAGTATTGCCATATCTAAAGCATTGGAGTAAAATAATCAGAATGGTGAGGCAGCTTACTTTGTCATAGGGATAACAGTGTTTCTGAACACAGACTGAAAAAACACCCCAAACAGTCTCTTTTTGGAGCTAATGAGTTTAAGTGAGAAAGACTTCAAGAAATCAAGGTGGTAAAAAAACAAGGAGGAAAAAAAAAATCCAGAAAGTTCCAGACATAGCTTGTAAGAAACCATAGCAGAGAGAAAAAAATGACACTTTTCTGAATAGCAAAAATAGTTGGGAGCTTCTAAACTGCAGGATAAATTAGAAAAGAAAGCTTTTATGAAAAAATATCAAGAAGTAAAGATTTGAAGGAAGAAATCCTATAAAAAAGAGAGAGCTGCAATGGGCAGAAGGGGAACAAAAGAAAGCAAGAAACGCAGAATACTGTATCACCTATGATACTAAAGAAAGTTAACTGAAACAAGCAGTGCAAAAGTGAAACAAGATCCAACGAATGCTACATTGAGTAAAAGAAGAAACTCTTACAATGCTTTCATTAAATACAGTGCAAATGGAACCTGTTCTACAACTGCCATTATTGCTACACACCCAAAGAACATTCAGAGAAACACCAAGGAGCCCGAAGCCAGTTAATCTGCTGTTTCCAGTGCATAGAAACCAATAAACACTATTTCAAATATTTCTTGAATAGTCATGATAAGAAATGAGCATGTATACCATGAAATTTATGCTGCATCCGATGTATACCTGAAGGCTGCTCCATTCCATAATTAAGGCTATATAAGCACCCAAAGCTGCAAATTCCTCAAGTGCTATTTGACACCTCCCTCCAAGCTCTTACCTCTGTCAAAACTCTGGATCCCAAAGGATCATAACAGAATGTAATCTTTCACTTACACATCCTCCAGTATAAATCCAAACAGCCTTTGTGCATGTCAGAAACAACACATACATGGATGCAAGTCAGTCAAGGGAAATTTGTCATCATTGCGAGACTCCTTCATCTTAGAAAAAAAGAAGCCACCCCTACATTCTCTTTAGGCACCCTAATTTAATAAGGGCTAAAAATAAAAAAAGGGGTCTAGTAGTCCAAAAGCCATGGAAGCGTTTAGGTTTCCAATTCCACTCCTTTTCCTTAAACTCCTATTGAAGTCTAGCAAGTGTAAACACCTAGTTAGAGTTAAGAGCCTAAATGCTGGATCTGTCCCACAGCCCTCAGAAAAACCTCACGTTCTCCTCAAAACAGAAAACTGCATATTCTACTGCCTTCCATTTAATTTCATAATAATACATACTTATTTACAAAGCATATGTAATCAAAAATGAGTGCTAACCTGATAAACATGTCATCAGTCCTAAGGCAAGCATAGCACCAGCCAGTACAGTCAAACGGTTGTATCGCATTGCCATGATGGCTGCAATAAAGAAAGTCTTATCCCCCAATTCTGATACAATGATGACTGATATAGCAGCCACAAATGCATGAATAAAGCCCAAATTTGTCTTCTCAGCTGACTCTTCATTGACAATATGAACTGGAGCAACTGGTGAAGACCCCTTCTGTAAGAAAGAGGAAAAAAATTAATTAGGCTTGAACATTTAATTCCTGGAAGTACTGAGCTCTGTATTTCTTCTGTTATATCATACTGCCTAGCGCAGTGTTTTAAATACATATGTTTCATGCACCATTAGCAATCATTAGCCAGTACTGGCTGCTATCTACCTCAAATTTCCAGTCAGTTAACTAAAATATCCTCCTCTGATTATTAAAGCAGTACTTCACTGTGCAAGTTATTACCACAATATGAGAATCACTATTACAATGAAACAGAGGAAAGCAATGTCAGTTTAGTTCTAATACTGCTGTTTGTATGGTCTTTGGCTAGTTACATCATGATACTGGTAGCGTGAGCAAACAAGCAATTTTCTGATAGGAATTGAGAATTAAACTCTTCAAACTAACATGGGCCATTTATGATAGCTTAGCTGAAATACTAAGTCATTTGAAAATTGTCACCATCACTTTCTTCCCTTGCAGAACCTCAGTATCTAAGCCACACTAAAATTTTATGCAAGTTTTCCTAAGCTTTCTTTGTGCACACTTAGAGCTAGTTTTAAACACGCATAAAGACTTTATAATGGACCGCACCAGCACATTCCAAATACCACTTACTAATCAAAGTGTTTACTTTTATAAAGATCAAGAAACCTACAATCAAAAGCAAGACCCAAAACAAGGAAGCTGGAGTTCAATGTTCACATGCTTGACCAGAACTGGCTGAGAAAGTTAGTTTTAATACATGTATGAGCAGAGACAGATTGCAACCTGTTTAGTAAAGTGACCTTCTTCACAGAACTTCCTCACTTCAAAAAGCATCATAAAATATTTTTTGATAATTACCACTTTAAGCTCTATATCATACATAAAGCTGTATGTTAATGATTGTTGTCCTCCCTGTGATCATCTAGCAATAGATGCCCCTAACCCAACAACAAAATTAAAATAGTTTTAAAACAAAGAAATTAATCTCAAATACTGAGAATAACTGATGGGTTCTGAGTTATAACAAAATATTCTTTCATTTGTTTATAATGTCAGAAAGACCTGGAGAGGTCAACTCTCCCCCATCAGCACGTAAGCAAACATGGCTTAGTACAAAAATATTTATCCAGTAAAAAACATTAGTTCATTTGGTCAAGCTTCATTGTCCAAAACAATATCAAATATCATCTCCCTGACTTAACTTACTAAGAGTGAGCATCTGAGCTTAAAAAAAAAAAAAAAAAAAAAAAAAGAGAGAGAGAGAAAACAATTTGAGTTTCTCAGTTCATGCTTCCCAAATGATGTCTCAAATCCATTTTTTGTAACGAATCCCTACATTTCTTTCTTTCAGCAGAAAAGAGAAAACTATAGGATAAGCAAAGCATTTCTATCTTCAGCTAAACAAGATGCTGACTTTTATATTTCATAACTGAAGCAGAAAAAGATTGATCACTTAAAAACAATACTCTTTATCTTACAAGATTATCTATATCAAGTCTCTTGACTTAAACAAAATTTTTTTGCCAAAACCTAATTGCCAACTTTAACCTCACGTTTATAATCACTTTGTTATCACCAACGTAGCATTCTGCAACAAAGTGGTGAACGAGGAGCCATTGAAAGGAAGAATTGCTGAGCTCTTTTTATTCTTTAAAGATCACCTAAGTTTTACCATTGCCATTCAATCACTGCACATGGGACAACAGGACTGCTTGCTTAGGTACAGCAATGGCAGCTGATAGTCCCTTTGATATACTCCAAGGCTAAACAGACCAGAGCGGTGGCAGTTTCACAATTAGCATATGCCAGTTAAAATCCAGGCCACCATCAGAGAGAGTTATACTACCCATTCGCTGGCTGCACATTCCCATTGCCTTTCTCATGCGGCTGTAAGGGAGATGTTGGGAATGTGTAGCCAGAGGCGCAGAGGAGGCTGGGACTTTCAGCACCAGCTCACACTTATGTTAGCATAATCTGCCTTCTGTAAATGCTTCTCCTATATATAACTCAGAGAAAAACAAACAAACTCTCAATACCTTCTTCCTAAGACAGGACAGGGGCAACCCTCTAGAGTTCATGGTTACAGCTCACTTTTGAATTTCTGG
This sequence comes from Dromaius novaehollandiae, assembly GCF_036370855.1. Lineage (NCBI taxonomy): Eukaryota > Metazoa > Chordata > Aves > Casuariiformes > Dromaiidae > Dromaius > Dromaius novaehollandiae. The sequence continues at coordinate 57,925,117 of NC_088101.1, forward strand.
ACTTTTCTACCATCATTTGCTAGTTCTTAAAGCAAGAAGTATTCTCCTTTTGTTACAGCATTTGTCTACACAAGATGTTTACTCTGTAGGAATTCACATTCAAAATTAACACACCAATGTTTATGGTATGTTGTTTTGTAAGCCCGAGGTTTGGTTTCTTTTGCTTGTTTCATCTTTGCCATACACTACATGCCTCCACTTGTCAAATCCCGGCCAACAACTGCCAAGCAGAGCTACTGCCCAGTACCTGGAAGCAGAGACACAGACCAGCGTGAAGTTCCTCTCCGTGTAGAGAAACTGCAGTTAGATATCACTCTTTATGACATCTCCAGCAAAAAGTACTGCGTGAAAACTAGATCTGATGTCTCACAGAACTAAGGTGTTTCTGAGATAAAGTTAATGTTTTCATATAAAATACATCTTACTTTTCCCTCTTACAGTTCTGCAAAGTCCTACTTCTAAAGTGAACTGCACTTCAGCTCGATGCAGATTATCCTTTCCAGATTTTAAAACAGTCATGTGCAGCAAGACTGCTGAAGATTGCAGAAAGGTTAAAACATGACCATGTCAGAGACACAGATGCTCATATGCCGACAGTGCCCGATGGTCTGGGGTCAATGCAAGCAATTAGTTTTCTGGAAAGGTCTTAACTCATTTTACCTGATAAGATTAAAATGCAGTAAGGAAAAACTTGCTTCCTTCGCGGCCGGGAGAAGCTGCATCCCCCTGGCTTTCTACTCGTCCTTCACGAGCACTTCGCCCCTCCTCGCCATCCGCGCACGCTTCCCATTCCAGCCGTGCCCGGTGGTTCCCTCAGGCCTTCGGCCTGCGCCGCTGCCCGCCCGGGACGGGGGCTGAGGCCCGGGGGCGGCCCGGCCCCCCGCGGGACAACGTCGCCCCCGCCGGCCCGGCCCGCACACCACGCCCCCCCCCCCCCCCCCCGCTCTGCGCAGGCCCGGCCCTCACCTCGGCCCGCGGCTCGGCGCCCTGTCCCGCGGGCTGCGGGGCCGCCGGCGGCTCCTTGTTCCTGCCGGCCTCTTCCTCCGGGGCGGCGCGCAGCCCCGCCGGCGCGGCCAGCAGCAGCACCAACAGCAGCGCGGCGGCCCGCCGGGCGGCCGCGGCGCGCGGCAGCGGGACCGGGCCGCGGCGGCCGCCCTCCGGTGGCAATACCGGCGACCCCATGTCGGCCGAGCGCGGCGGACGGGAGCGAGGGAGGGGGCGGCGGCGGCGGCGAGGCCCCGGCCCGGCGCGGCCCCGCGGCGAGGCCGTCTTAAGGGCGCCGCGTCATCGCCCCGCCCAGGCGAGCGCGAGCCGCGCTGCCCCGCAACCGTCCCAACGGCTTCCTGCAACGGCCCACACGTCGCGCGGGCGCGGGGGGGCGCGGCTCCCCCTGCGCCCGCCCCTGATTGGCTGCAGCGCCCACTGACGAGACCCCCGCCGCCATGTCCGCCGCAGCCCCGCCCCCACAGCGAGGGAGCGCGCTCGCAGGGAGGCGGTCACGTGAGGCGGGCCCCGCCCCCCGCGCTCCACGTGTCCCTGCCTGGCGGAGCCGGCGGCGGGGGCCTCCGCCGCGCCCCGGCTGCCCGCACCGCGCTGCCGGCGCGCCTGGCTCTGACCAGCGGCCTGCGGAGGAGCGCAGCCGTCAGCCCCGGGCAGGGACCGCCTGAGCCGAGGCGAGGCGAGGCAAAAGGGAGGTGCAGCGAGTTGGGGGCCTAAATCCCCCAGTTCCGAGTTCCTTCACGCTGCTGCCGGCAGCGGAGCGCGCGGGCACACCGCTTGGGTAGCCACAGCAGGCTCCGCGGTGAGCAAAGGACGCAGTGCAAATTGGAGTATTAATTTCTAGCCGTGTTTCCTTCTATGGCTCTCATGGGAGCCTTAACACAGCTGATGGGGAGGCTTGCACCTTCTATGGAGAAGCAGGCAAGCCCAGAAAGTACACCTACCCAGGGCCAGGAGCTCGAGAGCCTGGCTGCTGCAGATCTGAGGTGCCTAAGGGTAGAGGAAGCATCTTGAAGAGTTAAAAGCACAGTTATGTAAGAAGAACAAAAAAGCTGCCTAGAAATTAAGCAAAGCATAGACATGCAGCGCAAATGATACGCACTGTGCAAATCCAGATTTCTAGAAGCGCCAGTATCAAAGACTCTTTTTCAGCAGACTTGACAGATTCTGTGTAACCCGAGAAATGCTGTATACAGTCATGCTTTCCCTGGGGGCAAAGTTGGGAATGCGCTCTTTGAGATGTGGCTGTATTTGTACAGCACTCCCAAGAGGTATGTGCTTCAAGCACTTCTCAACCAAAGGTCTTGACAGAATCAGTGATGGCAATTAACGGTCTAGTAAACAGGACAAAGGATGCTGGTAAAATGTGAGATGCTTTGAAGCAGGCTCAAGGAGCCTCCTGAGGATCATTAAAAAAAAAAAAAAAAAAAAAAAAAGAGCAAAAAAAGCACAACCCCCCCCCCCCAAAGATACAGTACCAAAGAAGGGTTGTGTTCCACAGCGAACTAAAGCTATAGAAGTCTTGATAAAAAGGGCATTATGAGAGCCATGACAGGAAGAACATTTCATGCAAGCTTTTGTAAACACACACCTCAAATTCAAAAAAAACAAACCCAAAATTGAAATAGAAGGTACCATAGCCTTTTTAATTAGATATTTCATAGCACAAGATATACTTCAGTATCTGTAAATTCTTCTCATATACAAAAGAATGGTTCAATACACGCATGCAAGTAGAAAACAAGCTGAAACATCATCCATATGTTGTATCAGGCAAACTGATCATTCACTCCAGTATCATGAGAAAGACCAAAATGTTCAGTGGTAAAAGCAAAAGACTCCTGTCCTAAGTGATACAATCTCCCCAGTAAAGAACTTCTTTACAACACTTAACAGCTAGTGGTTAAGACTGAGAGGGGATCTTATCAATGTACACAAATATCTAAAGGGAAGCTGTCGAGAGGATGGAGCCAGACTCTTTTCAGCGGTGCCCAGTGACAGGATGAGAAGCAACAGGCACAAACTGAAACACAGGTAGTTCCATCTGAATATGAGGAAAAACTTCTTTACTGTGAGGGTGACTGAGCACTGGAACATGTTACCCAGAGAGGTTGTGGAGTCTCCTTCTCTGGAGATATTCAAAACCTGTCTGGACACAATCCTGTGCGATGTGCTCTAGGTGACCCTGCTTGAGCAGGGGGGTTGGACTAGATGGTCTCCAGAGGTCCCTTCCAACTTCAGCCATTCTGGGATTCTGTTTCTATGTGCTTTATTCCTTGGCATTTCATTACATCTGCTCTCACAGGTTATTTAAAAAACAGTGTAGCCATGGTTACTGTCATCACGCATAAATGCCCTTTTTAACACATGAGGGATTCCAATAACCTTAAATAAGTATGACAGAATTATAACTTCTGCAAATTTTCTACTATTCTCTACTATTCTCTTCTCTCTAGAAAGAGAACCTCCATGATTTTCCAAGTTGAAGGATAAACAAGAAGTTCCACCAATGAATACTGACTTTTATGCAGAAGAGGTCATGCAGAGGACTGGTCTGTTGTTTATCTCTACTGCTGAGAATGAGTCATTCCTCCATCACAGCTCTCTTCACCTTTTTTGTGCTTGCAGTTAAAAACAGCTACTACTTTATAATTATCAATAGGGAGGCACAGAAAGACAGTACACAATTTGCCTCCATCTGAAGTGATCCAAAGAAAAGAGAATAGAAAAAATACGCATAAATATTAGACATGAAATACAGTAGTTCAAATGACCCCCTGCATCCTCCCTTCCCTATCCAGATTTCATGTATACATATTTTGGCTTGCTGTGCAACAGAAGTGTTTTATACTTAAAATGTGATTATAAAATAAAAGCTAGTTAGCATCTCTTCAATTTTAAGGTCTTCAGTATCATTTGACCTTTGATTAGCTTGTATGATATGGGGAGACCTTACATTTCCCTACATGAGTAACACAGATCATCATTAAAGCCATGAGCTTCTATGCTAGAATTAGAGAAAATGTGATAATTTATCTTGGCTTTAGTAAAACATCAATCTCTGGTTCCCTTACAGAAAACATTTCCCAGTTTGCACTAGATATTTAAAAGAAATGTTCTAGAAAACACATGGTATAAATGCTTTTCGATGCTTTGGGTAGGAGCTAAATTTGTTCTGGTAGAACTCGTGACACAAAACAGCAGCCAGTGCCTGGTTAAAAAGAACATATATCACTACAAACCACCATGTTACATTGTGAAATCCAAGTGTGATGGCCATAGATACATATATGAGGAGTTCTGCAAAATAATGAGGGCAAGAAACTCTCTCAAACCAGTCTCCAAAAGGTATACTGTGGCTCAGATTTAGGACCTTTCCTGCAAGCAAATGGAAAGATAACTTCGTTCAGAATAGCATGTATTGCAAACTTTTCTATCTATAATTACAAAACAGCATCCTCATTAAAATCATCATCCACCTCCATCTGATTTGGCAGCTTTGCACTTCTTAATAAGGACAGACACCAGCTTTGGCTGTTTGTGTAAATACAGATCAAGGAAATTATTTTTAGTCCACATAGAGAAGAAGTGACTTCTCAACAGAGGAGTGACACAAGTCCTAAGAATTACTACTTGTCTTTGGGATACTAGAAGCTAGACCTTTATTTTATATATAAAGTTCTATAAAACTATATATACATGAACACACATACACACACACTCTGCATTCAGTATCTAATCTCTTTTCCAAAGAGACTCATTTAACCCACTGGAAGTCTTACAGAGAGCTAAACTCTTTCAGTAACTGAAAAATACAAGTGTTTTAAAGTATTAGATGCTACAGAAGCCTACTGCAACTGCCATTTTTTAAATGGGAAAAATCTACCTAAGCAAATGACTCTCAGAAATGAAACACCTTACCTGATTTGCTTTTTCTAAGATTAGCTAGAATCACAAGACATCTGTGTTGGTGAAGCGAGGCCCAAATGTACATCACAATTCCTATGATGTGATACCAGCAGATCTGCACAGAAAGTTCTCCTGAATTAAATACGTTTTATTAATGAAACGGCCAGGAAATACCCTCCCAAGCATCATCCCAAAACACTGTACATAGACTATGTTATTGCCTTAAAACTTCTACTAGTGAGTATTTAATCCCTCGAGAGAATGCTTTTAAATCCTGTGATTTAAATGCTTAACTGACAGTTCTTTTCCTTTAACCACTCTATATTAAAAGTGTCAAATATTTAGTTTCCAATCCAACAGTTTGAGGTACATTATGAAGTATAACTGATACATAATTGATAGTCTAAGACCTCAATATTCAATTCTGTTTATACTGTTTATATATACTGTTTATAACATTTATCATCCTAATAAAAAATGCTGTCACGTCTCAGGGCATGTAACTACACAACTTGTTCACAGTAAGCAGTATGTGCATGCGCACGCACACACACACACTGAACCACTTTGGTCTTCAAGAAAACTCTGTATTAAGGATGGGTTCCAATGTACAAGTCAATAAATAACACCTCTGAGAATCAACAAAATGAAGAAAGGAGAAAGCAGGCCCAGATTAAAAAAAGGCCTTATCTACACACAGGACATCTGAAGCTTGTTTTAAAAAAAAATCACTGTGGAATATTAGAGCTGATGCAAGATGCTTGGAGGTGGTTAAAAGGTTCACTAAAAATACATACCTAGTAATGACCACCTCAAAAAAAAAGAAAAATCATGGGAGAAGTGCTACAACCAGTTGAAGTGTTTCAGCTCATGATTCATCTGTGCAGAAGAGAAATAGCAGCCCAATTGTGAGACATGGTGAGATGCATTGGCATAAAGAGGTCATGAAAAAAACTGAACCTCCTGTTTGAGAGCCGGGAGTGGCGTACTCCACAGCACACTTAAGTGAGAACTGGAGTATTTGAGAAATGGTACCCATTACTTCCCCTCATAAAGCAGAAGTATCTCAATGGCAAAACTGATCTGTAAGCATCCTGAAAGTATCTAGAGTGCTATTTTTTCCTGGGAATAGTGGTGGTGATATAGACAAAAATTACACACATATATATAATTTTATATTTATCAGGAGTGCAGGAAAACACTCCTCGGTCATTATATGATATACTGAAATTTAGTTAATTTGAACTATGCCAGTAAATATTTTTATATTTCATCAATTAACATACTTTTCACATAAGCCCTCTACAAAAACCACATGAACCATTTGGTATGATGGAAACAAATGGGAGCAAAAATGCATCTTTGGTAATAACTAAGCACTTACCATTCCTGAAATTAGCAGGCACTTGACATAGCACAGTTAAGCCAACGGCAATGTAGTAACCAAGTCCAAAGCAATACTGCACAATGTGAATGACGCCATTGGAAAATACACTGATACAGAGGCATTCTGCAAGTCTTCGAAAGCTGTGCAGCCAAAGGAGCAGGAGAACCAAGAGTGCAGAGAAGTATTCACTATCTACTTGCAGATAAAAAAAAGTGACTTAGGGACGGATAGGTACAAGTCTAACATCAACAGTGCTCCAAAAGGGCTGATTTTTCCCCCCTCTCACAGCAAAATCTTACCTGAATTTTTACCCCATGTTTATCCACTGGGAAAAACATGTACATCTAAGACATTGCTGACCACAGTGACTGAGCAAGACTGCTTCTAGAAGGTGCTAATGGCCCTGTCTACTAAAGCACTGCTGGAAGCTATTGTATTCATAAATGAGAATGATTTCTACCTTGAATAATGACAAAGGTAGTTGGTATTCCAGGAAAGTCATTTGGAGCCTAGTTTAGGAGTGGCTGATGAAGTAGCACATGAAGAATATAAATTCAGCAAAGGATGCTGCTTTCTAATATTCGTATGGCTGCTTCATGGTATCTGGAATACTTGCCCGTGTCCTTGTTCTGTGAAGCTCTGCCAAGAGCATGGTGCAGGTGCTGAAGCCATGATGAGAGAGATCCTCTTAGGAACTGAGCTTGGATAAGCCAGATCAGCAGAAAGCCATTCCACAGCACAGAAACAGCATAAAAGTGAGTAAACCACCTGTGGGAGCAAAAAGTGGCTTCACTAATTTGCTGCTTTCATCATTCCTTAGTTGGAAATGTAGGTACAGGACATGCTTGTCTAATGGGGAGAAGAATCCCTTTTGGCCCACACGTCAATGATTAGAGAAATAGGCACTCCAGTTGTACCAAGTAGTAACAACCCTAACACCTTCTTCCCCAGTGAAATGCTGTTTGGAAAAACAAGCAGCATACCTCTGACTTAGCTTACCTTGCAAATAGTAGCTGCACTAAAGGGGAGAAAGTAGTAACTACACATAACAAAAGTACAAATAATTACAATGTACACAGCTTTTTTTTTTTTTTGCAATTCACGCAACTGAAAAGCACATCTAATATAATTCTTATGGGCATTCCACACTGTTGCACCTGGCAGCATTCCCGCTTTCTTCAGTTCTAGTGGATGTATTACATGATGTATTTAAAGTTCATGAACAACAAATGCAGATTGTAAAAGTAACCCAGACATAATTACTCAGGCTATATGCTAAAATATCTCACCCCTTTGGAAATTCAAGATCTGCAAGAATCATACAGAAAACAGGACAGATCACCAATATTTCTTGATGACTACAAGGCAAGACTAGATGTTCTTTTGTTTTGAAGAAAAAGAAATCCCAGCCCCATTATGCACTTATAAAAGTACATTATGCATCATTAAAATAAAAGATACTATGATCAAGATAGATAACTGGATGGAATTAAGTAGCCTATAATAACCAGCTCAGATTAAGTGATACAGTATTTCCTTTTGCTCTTGAAAAGAAAATCTCTGTGACTATGAACAAAAATCAGGACCTCTAGCAACAATTGCAAAGAGATGAATACGTATGGTGGGAAGACACCAAGAACCTTCTGCTGATAATATAACTCCATCAGTACAAAACTAGGATACAACTGTATAGCCAAAGAAGACTGTTTCTCCAGAACACACATGCTTGCAAAAGCCTGTACAGTTTGTATCTGCCACAGAAAACTTTTATTTTGGGGGAGCGTAAGGAAGAAGAGGAGAACACCCTTTATTAGTGAAACAAAAGAAAACAAAACAGACTCCCGCTCAAAGCAGCTCAGGTCCCTCTCAGCAGCAATACAGAGGCCACACCAGAAACACAGAAGCTAAGAAGCTTCCTTGAACACACTAAAACTACTTGATCTGCAGCAGTCAGCAGTCCCTTCAGGTGGGTAACAACTTCTCAGTTCCCTCTCCTAATAAGCAAACAGGATCTGCAAGGTTTGCTCTGCAGATTTGCAACAGTACAACTAAAATTAACCCTCCACCTTTTTCCGCTTGAAAGACAAATAAGTTTGTATATTGACAAAACCACATCTCCACTCCCAAGTTTCAAGTTCCCTCCTGTCCTGTTATTTGGTAGGCTTCTATCTCATCACTTGCCAGGGAACTTTCCCCAAGCATGTTGTTTTTTTGTTACCAGCAAACAAACCCTGCCAAGAAAGCTGAAAAGTGTCGTGCGAGCTTTTAACAATCCCAACTACACAGGTGATGTATCTGACACAGAGAGCAATCCAGCACCACAGTAGGTGCATGTGTCATCCCTCAAGGAGTGGAGCGTTCAGTACTTGCCAAACCAAACTAAAATGAATCATAACATTAGACAAGATGGAATGGCAAAGTCGAAAACAAGTCTAGGCCAGTGATAATACAATGCTTGTTTGGAAAAAAAGATACAGACAAATGGAAATAGAAAATGCCTCAACAGCTACCTTCAGGATGTTCTGTATTCTTTCAGCAGGCAGCGTTGACTACTCTAGTAACAGAATCATTTTGCAGATGTTGAGTTCTCAAGACCAAGTCACCATAAAAGCCACGTTCTCCAGACACCATCTTCCTTAAGAAGAGGTCGTAGGAAACTTCTGTTGGAGAAAGGTCTATTCAGATGAGACCCCACCTCAAGAATGTGGTATTTGTAATGCATTGCAGTTAAAGCCAAAGCCTTTACAAACCCTTCTTTTTGCTGAGAATACCACAGACCTTAAATGGATCCCTGGGAATTTCCTGTAACCACAAGCTTGATAACCAAGATATCACATTATAACCTTTCCATGAACAATATGCTGCGTTACATAACTTTTTTTAAACATGTAGTTTGAAAGCTACACATGTAAAATGTTAGTGATGAGCAGGAATATGGCTTACTGTTATCTTTAGAGGCCAGATCATTAAGTTGGGAATTATGACATGTTTTGGGTTAAGTGGCATCCCAGGTCTTCATAGCAATTTGGTTGTTTCAGTGACTATTTTAGAAAAACAGATGTGTTTGGGTAACCCAACATTTGTTTTGCCTTATTAGAGACTGTTCATGCAAGGTCCAGCTAGTTATACTAGCTTTCTGTTATTAGCATCCTGTGCTGCATTTTAAAAAAGAAACCTTGGAGGAGGAAGATGGAAAATGGATTTAAGAAAGCAAACCCACAGTATTTTTGCATAGTAGCAGTTATACTCAGGAGTCCACCTTCTCAGCTCCCTGATCTAGTCTTGCAGGAAGGTTTGTTTTACAGGTACTTGGCAGCACTGGGATTCAAGACATTAGGCTTTTATTCCAACTTTGGGGATATAGACTCTGTTTGACTGAATTTTCTTTGTTTTTCAGGTCCCCATCTGTAAAAACAGAATAGCACTTCGTCAAAAATTGAGGCTAACTATGCAAGTTTGCTAGATACCATTTAAAAATGGAAAGAGACAGAAAGTAAGTATATAATACTTCAGAATCATTCACCTTTTTCTGGACATTACAAGTCTCATTTGAAACAGTATTTTATACATCTTTCAGCTCAAAGTACTTTCCAACAAACTTCGTATTATTACAACATGCTCCTTTTAACAGCCAATTTGTCAACAAGCTCTGCTATACAGTGAAGGATTTTGAGAACCTTACAGAAAATCATTCTGTCTCATGGGAGCCAAACAATTAACCATATTATGATTTCAATGGGTAGCTTCCCAGTAGGTCTGAAAAGGACACAAATAAACTTGTGTTTCTAATAATACACTGGATATTAACAATCTATTTTGCATATGCTATTTTCTATATTTTATGCTGTTCAAATAATTGAAACAGTTTTTTTCTACTGTAACATAAGAACACATGCCACTTCCCTACCATGAGCACTTAATAAATATTCAAGAAGTAATATTCCAGCAGTATAGGCTATTTCAACTGTTCTTCAGATACAGAAATCACATCACTTAATTGCCTCACACAGAGTCACACAGTATACTGGTCTATATCCCTAAGTCTGTGCTCCATTCTTCCTGCACAGGCACAATGCTCCAGTGTTTTGGTTGTCTACACCACTGAAGGTTGGTTTAACTCTCCTTTTAATGTGATATGTAACTAACATGTTAAGTGCGGTGCTTTTCATATAAAGTATTGAAATACTAAAACAACATTATTAATAATTCTGAAGATAACTGCAAGAGTCCATTTTACAAATTACATGCATGCATTTAATTTTGACTTGTTTCATTAAAGCAGTGTGACTTTCATTGCAACCAAATACAACACCATTAGGTTTTCAGGCTCTGATTTTCAAAATGAACACAAAATAAAATCTTAAAGTTAAAAGGCTTAGAAACAACATTCCCATGACTTCCAATCATAGCAGTATACCACTGCTTTGCTTTGGACTTTTTTGCTTACAAGGTAGCATGTACAAGAAAACTAAGACACTGAACTTGAACTTATGGTGTAAGAAGACACCTTCCTCTCTGTGGTTTTTTTTCGGAAGTGGGAAATCCCTCATTTGCCTGAGGATGCACATTCACTAGCTCTCATACCTCAAAAGGACTGAGAGGTGAAGAAGAAAGGGATTCACCTGTCTGCTTAATAAAACTGTTAGCTGAACTAAAAGACATACCCCATTTTTCTAATAAACACACTGAAAACCTACCTATCAACAGCCAACATTTTTCAACTTTGATATCCCTCCCTTTTCCTTCAACAAGTCCAGTGAAAGGTTATGCTTGATACAATGTATCTCTATTTTAAGGTAAAAAATGAACTGACTTTTTTTGGCCCCCAAACTTCCGCCAATCAAAGCCTCTGTATACACCATAAAGCAGGTAGAAAACTCAGTCCGACCACCCCCCTCACCCCCCGAAGTCCTTTACAAATGATTTTCAGTCAAATAATTAAATAAGATACTCAAAAATGACTGAAAACTGCCGGTGAAGCAGGTCGCTCCAGAGGAAACCGGCATCTTAACATGAGGTAAGTCTGAGGCCAAAAAATAGTGGAGAATAGAGAGGATTAGTTTGTCCTAAACTTTCCTTTGGGGGAGGTGGGGGGGGGGGAGCAGAAAGCCGCCCTCTTCCCCCGCGGCCAGGCCGAGGAGGGAGGCGGGCGCCCTGCGCCGGAGGGTCTCGGCTCGGAGCTGCGCCCTGCCCGCGGCCCCAGGCCTCCGTCCCTCAGCGCCGCACTGAGGGAGCGGCCCTTTCCGTGGGGCTGGGTTTATTAGGAGTAACGCAGCAGCGTGCTATTAGCAGCAGCAATAGGGCGCCGGCCGCAGCGAAGCCGCTTTCCCGCGTCGCGCGCGCTTTCGAAACCGGAGGCGTTTAACGGCCGCTGCCCGGCCGTTAACCGCCCGCCCGGCGCGGCCGTGAAGGGACGCCCACCCCCGTCACCTTTTGGGTACATCGAAGAGCCGAAGCCAGGCGGGGCGCTGCTCGCAGCCGCTCTTGGTCTTCCCATAGCGGATGAGATCCTGGAAGAGGCCGAGGCCGAGGCCGCCGCCGGGCCGCCGCGCCTGGGCCTGCTGCAGCAGCAGCGCCGCCAGGAAGGCGGCGTCCAGCAGGGCCCACAGCACTGCCGGCATCGCCCCGGCACCAGCCGCCCCGCCCCGCCCCGCCCCGCCCCACGGAGGGCGCCTGTGGGCCGGGCCCTGCAAACGTCGGTGGCCTTCGCCTCTCGGGGCCCCCCGCCCATCCACGCATGCGCCGGCCGCGGTAAGGCTTTCCCCCCTTCCCCTCCTCCTCCGGTAGAAAAAAAGGCCTGACAGAAACAGTTCTGGAATTACCCCGCGGGATCCCCAGCCCAGGGGGAGCCGCGCACCTGATGCTTCCCAGGTGAAGCGTGTTACGCGGGCAGCCGCCGGGGCAGGCAGCTCTGCACGAGCCGCAGGGCCTTCTGCGGAGCCCGGTGGCTGAAAAGCCCCAGGAAATCTAAAAATCACGCTCATTTTGCTTTTTCCTTAGTATGTGTTACAGCTAATGCCTAAAATACCTGGGAAAAAAGTCTGGTTTTGGAATGACATTTTGTGTATTTTTCTGCACAGTCGTTTTCACTACTTCCGTTGTATCTCTTTATGTAGATTCAGTTGCAATAAGAAGTTATTGATTGCTTGAGGTACTATGACACATTTAAAAATGCTAGAGAACAAATAAATCCATTAGTCACACCGTGATCACCTTAGGTAACCCAGAAATAATATCATTACAGCAGCTATGTAATCTTATGAATTCCTGTTACAATGGATCATCTTAATCACACGATTACCCATTAACTGTCTCCTGTTATGCTAGGTGTGTGTTGGATAGAGTATTCAGTATTTTATTTTAATTATTAATACTGACATCATTGTCATTAAAGAAAGAAAAGGCATTATTTGCAGTATGTCCTGAAAATAAAGAAGTCAAATTGCTTGACATGAAAGGGAAACTGTTCGCTTTGACCCTCCGTGAAAAATGTCCTGCCCAGTTCCCTCTTCTACACACAGAGAGATCCAATTCAAGCCTTTTCTTTGTAAGAGAAAATAAAATATTATTTGGGAGATGTTCAGATATTGGTTTATCTGACCAGCTGAGGAGACAGTGAAAGGTATATCGAACTTTTCATTGTATATATGGAGAAAGTAATGACTTGTGGTGTGGGCATAGTTATACTAGTACTTACTAATGATTTAGAGCAAAATTATTTTTCTTGGGTCAGAATTCTCAGGAAAAAATAGTTAAACTATTTTTCAAACTTTTTAAATACAGATCAACGTTCATTTTATTAGCCTTTAGTGATACTTCAAACCTTCATAAAATCAGTAGATTAAGAAAATAAAACAGTGTGAGCTACCTTCTGTAATGTCAGCCAGCTCATTAAAATTCAAGCCTGAAGCGCACATAGATTTTTGTCTTAGGGTGGAACATATATTGATGTAGTTGTACTTTTACCGTGCTTGGTGTGGGTGTATTTATAGTAGTATTTGTAAAGATATCTTAAAGGCTATCAATGACTCTTTTTCCCGTAAGGGATTGAATTATGTCATTGTAAGCAGTTTAATTGCATCCCAACCTGGTGGCATGTGCAGATTCAGGTGTACCAATCCCATATTTTATCCTTTTTGTGTAGATCAGGCTTGATAGAAAGAAAGATTTAAAATTTTACAAATGTACTTTGCTAAACTGAGGCATAAACCCTGCCTAAATGATTCCAAGGATGCATTTATAACTGTGTTAATCCATCCAGTCCTACAAAATAGCACATGCACAGCTGAAGCACTCATGACATCAATAATACTGCTTTGCGAGAAAACTCATTGGAGTTCACATTTTCTGATAAAATATGTTGGTAGCTCTATAGTTAGATCCACATAATGCATTACAATAAATATATAATGTCAATATAATGTATATCAAGGTTTGGGGCTCAGTCTAATTCTCTTGTGACTTCAATATAACTGAATCATAAGTCCAGTTCAGGGATTTCATGGCTAATTATTTTTGGTAATGGACATGAGATGAAGATAAATATATAACTAAATATATAACATGTTGATACTACACTAATTTCTTCGAACTCAAATTGCTGGTGCCTTCACTCAGAATTCCTTAAATTAAAAACATAAGATAAGAAATTCAGGTTAACTTTTTGAGTATATTAGGGTAAGGGTAAGAGCTGTTTTAATTCCCATCAATAATAAAACTTACCACTGATTACACTGACCATAGACTGAGCTCATACACCTGCAATAACATGAATATGATTAAGTCGACCTATTGGAGTTACTAAGTAAATCATGAGAGTAATCCACATGTAAGAATTTGCACAAAACACCCAGGTCCCCAGCCAGGCTGTCACAAGTGCGGACACGTGTTATCGTGTGATCTGGGGTGACGATTTCAACAGCAGCCTTGGCAGGGCTGGGGCTGCTGCGGCTGCAGAGCAACGAGGAGAGCCAGCAGGGCAGACATTGCCAGCATCCACGTGCCGCAGGGTGCCGAGCTGGGCTCCTGAGGCATCGCTGCCCAGGGCCGAACTTCCAAACCCTGCACGTGGATGGTTTGGATGGTTAGGCTGAGGTTGTACCTTTGGATGAGACTGCAGTGAAAAGCACCCTTTTTTGACATGAAGGGGGGGAGGGTTGATAGCATGTGGGGTGAGCAGCATATGGCTTGGGGAGGGGCAGCATAAGGCTTGCGGAGGAGGCACTGGGGACTGGGGAGCCTGGCAGAGGCTGGCACAGCTGGATGTGTGGGTGGACATTTTTTGGAGTGGGAGGGAGGAGCAGCTGATGTCTCAATAAGCCCACAGCTTGGGAGGATGTCTGGAAAGGAGAGCGTGTCTGGGCAGTGCTGGGGAGGAGGGAGCAGTGTTGCAATTGCTTCCCCAGGATCATGCCCAAGGAGCTCAGTGATGAGCAGCTCTGCCATTGCGGCTGTTGTCACGCAGAGCATGTGGGCATGTAGCCTGTGAGGGCCACGTGTGTGTGCGCATGTGTGTGAGAAGGCATGAGTGAGCTGGTGTAATGCCTGGCTTTCTGTGGGAGACTCACCTGCGCTACATAGTGCTGCAGCCCAGGTGCTGTACCGGCCATCACTGGCCACGCTGTGTCAGGCTTTGCTGCTACATGCAAGTGGGGAGTAGCCATGTCTGTTTTGCAAGCAGGCAAGGCATGGGAGCCCCCCTGTGACGGCATGTCCCCCTGTCAGGGGGACACCACAGTGACAGAGTTGATGTGCTTCTGGAGTTCTTGACCTGAGGCACCATGTCCTCTTGTGCCGCTCATTTCCTACATACAGGTTGTCCACTCTTGCGGTATATCTCTCTGAAGCACAGCAGGCGTATCTTCCTTCCCAGACCCAGCTCCTCTCTGAAACACAAGGATGCACCACTACCATGACTTTGCAGGCTAGTCGTTTTACAGCGTACACAGACAGATAGGGCAAGGGGCAGCAAAGGTCTGGCTCATAAAGAGAGCCCTTCTTTTGACTGAACAGTACATATTTTAAATATAAAATAGCTTTGCTTAACAAATCTGCGGAGGCTGGCCTGAACCACCTTGGTCAACATTTCATCAACTCACTGTCTGAAAGTCTTGTGGCTAATGGGGCGTATGGCATGGCCCTGTAGCATACTGACCAGGACCTTGGCTTCCTCCAGACTCCAGGGTACATTTTTCTATGCAGAAATAGACAGCTGAGAGGACTTCGGGGGTGTTTGTAAAGTGAAGGATAAGGATTGTGGCAGTGCGAGACTGTGAAAGTTATAAGGCCTAATGACACTGTTTACATCCATACTATACACAGAAGTTGTTACTATGGTGTGCTCTGTCCTCTAGTGTGTGTCCAGGTTTTTCCTGCAAATGGAAATGTTTGATTCATACACCTTGACCGAGGCTAGTTAGAGCCTAAATATGGACTAATGCCTTTGCATTACTGTGGTCAGCTAGGATAGCAGGACTGTGGCATGCTGACAGGACAGTCGTGCACCCATAGAGTCATGCTGAGTTCCTCTTTATGGTGACAGATACCCAACTTTTTGGCACTTTGGTAATCTGTTGATTTACCAAATCTACCCTATTAGCCTCAGAGGTACAGCTCTCATAGAGGTCAGTGAACTAACAAATGGTTAGTATCAAATGCCCTTCTGTCAAATAATCTTCCTTTAAGGGGTGGAACAGGGAAAGCCTGGGTTTCTGTTGCACATCGTGGCACTATATTGCCATTTTGTACTGTCAGTCACCATCCACATTGCATTGACTGAAATATTGCTAGCAACAAAGATGAATAGAAAGAGATTTAATAGGCATGAGCCACGTCCCCACTCTACTAGGATGTACAGGTGGGAAGGAAGAAGAAGTAGTGTCTACTTGAGGAAAAGTATTGCTGTAACGGGTAGAGCAGATTCCTTCTAATATCTGTGGTATTTGCTCGCTCCATCCCTGCTGCCACATGGGGTTTTCTGGGTGGCAAATAAAGAGCCATGGTGTGAAACCAGTGCCCACATAGCAACTCACAGCAGGAATTATTATTGTGCAACAGCGTAAGGATGAGAAAGGCCCTGTAGTCCACAAAATTTTAGTGAATACATGCTTAAAAATTACTTCAATTATGTACCTAGAAAGAGTGACAGATTCCACCCAACAGCAAAAAATCCCAAAGCCCACAGCGTCACAGCGAGTTATCATTGCCATTGTAGTTATCACAGTGAATCATAGGTTGCAGGTGGTAGATTTAATGGAGGAAGAAAGAAAGAACAACACTTACCATTATGCACTAATCTTTCCTTTGTTTGTGGATGCCGGTTCTGTTCCCTCAATATTTTAGAGCAGTTTTAAGTTACAGTGACATATACTGGTCTTCAAAGGACCATTTGGCAAAGCCGATGGTTAGCAGAAGACTATGGAGTTGCAGTCCTGAGGATTTCTTGACCATGCATTCGGTGCTTCCTGGGTGTCCAAGGCATTCCCTGCCAGCTGGCTCCCGTTGCTTACAGTGCTAGAGCAATATAGGGAGCCAGGATCTGACCTCAAATATATTCAGATTGCTGGCTATTTTCTCAGATTCTAGATAATGGGAGGAAGAAGGGAAGGAATACAGCTGTGAGGGTGGGAAATGGTTTGAAGGAGAGGAATTTGCAGTTGCTTGTCTTAAATATAGGTTCTATATTTATGTTTACCAGTTACGTTGAGGATAGTGATAGTTCTTAAATGTAGCTTGTACTGTGTTAATTCTCATAACTGTGTACGATTTTTGTACAGCGGTGATAGCCATTTTTCTCTAGGATTTTTTTCCTTAGCATTGTTTATCTTACATACATTATTGCACCAGTGTGCAATAATGATTTTCATACTTTTTATGTGAATAGTTCCCTCTAGGTGGCATCAACACTCTTTGGTTCCTAAAAGCAGTCATCTGCTTTGGGCTGTTTGAAGGTGTCAGGGCTGAGTTCTGGATGCCAGTTCCTTCTGCCAGCAAGAAAGTCTGAAATGTCCTTAGCCATAATTTGATCAGAAGCTCTGTAGATGCTGTCAGCTCACAGTCATTCCAGACTTTAGATATTCTGAATATTTATATACAGTTAATATTTTTAAGCTTTTGGCAGGTACAAATGTTTGTGATTGCATATTAGCTTTTCATGGTAAATATTTGTTCTCAACTTTATGACACTGTTTTCAGCTTAATGAGAGGGGTTCAACTTACCTAAATTTACCCATCTAAAAATTAGGTGTCTAGTCTAAACTAGTTGGCTGGTTTATTCCTCCTAAATGAAGATGCATCTCAACGTGGTGGGCTGAATTCCCCATTGGAGATGTCTAGCTGTCTTTATTTACCAGGGACTAATGTATGTGCCTAGCTGACACTAGGAATTCAACTTTTAGCAGGCTAAAATTAGCTGAGGTGGATCTCCAGCCCAAATGTAACTGGAGTTAATTACATAAAGATCTTCCTGGTGAAAAGAGAGTTTTAAAGGATTCAGAATAAAAAATGTGTATAAATTATTTACACTGCTGAATCTAGAGTTAGTTTGGTGAGTTTCATGCACAGAAGCTTTCACTGAGTAGGAAAAATACTTTTTCCCAAAGATCTTGGACATGCAAGAAAATTACATGGGAATGTTTCATGTTTCCTGCCTGTTAAAGAAAAACTGCCAGGGCTTATATTGCCATGAGACATCAGATATAACAAAACTTGTTTGCCAGGAAGAATGGAGAAAGACTCTGAAAAGAAGTTGTGCAAAGATGGGAAGGAGGGTCAACGGTTGTTTTGAAAATGACAGCGGGAACAGATAAGAACTCAAATTTAGGTAGTACTGAGTTTGATTTATGTGGTCCACAGTAAATTATAATATTTGATAGTGCTGCACCAAATGTCTGTGAGGATGGAAGAGGGAAGGTTTGCTTCTGAGCTTTTTAGTTCAGACCATCATGTCATTCACAGGAATTTACCTGTGTGAGGGACAAAAATCAATATAATTTACTGGCCAGCCCAGAGCAGATTTCACTGCAATTTCTAGGACTTAATAGACTTACCAGCTGATTTTATGCTTTTTTTTTTTTTAATTTTTCAGGGAGAATAGTGAAATTATACAGTTATTTAGATACTTTTTGTTTTTTGGTTTATTCATATTTTTTTTCCAGCGAAGGTTTTAATCATTAATTTGGCAACAAAGCCTGAGAAGCTTTGTTAGTAAAATAGCTACAGGTAGATTTCTTGGTAATCTTTGTGAGACATAATTCTATTTGAATTTAGGACAAGGACAACTTTGAAATTGCAAATCAAGGCCACTGTCCTTCAGGCTTTTATGAACATGTTTAAAGACAATATGGGTAGAGCATTGATGTGGGGACCTCAAAATCTAGATATTCAGATATAGGGCATGATAATCTGTGTTAATTAAGTTGGTCAGTACCAGCAGGTCTGAGTATTTTAGTTAGTAAAACACTCCTTGATTCAGATAACTAGCACAGTGGGGTAAAGTCACAGACTTCTGTGTTTTGTGAGAAAATAAACCTAAAAAACAACTGATTGTCAGATTTTGCAGGTTAAAAATACTAGCCTGTGCTCTCCTGGTTTTAACCATTTGAAGATAATACTGAGAAGCCTGGGCCAAGAAAATGTAAAATACAAAGCACAACAAAAAAAAGCTTAGAGATGTGAGAAACTTGCACTGAAATGCACTTCTTGCAATTCAAAGATCACTACATGTCCATGCCTTTCAAATTAGAAAATGTGAATGTTTCCAATAGCTGGTAGAAAGCAGGAATTATTCTCTGCTAAGACCAGAACTCCTGTGTATGATTGGTGTCGTGCTCCTGGAAGGCCAGGAAGCAGCATGTACGTCATACAGTTCAGAAGAGCCAGATTGCTAGAGTACTGCATAAACAGCATTGTGGGGAGATGCAAAAATCTGCCACTTCCACATCACGTACAACATGAAAGATTCAGCAATGTTCTATAAGTTAAAGATAATTACCCTTGAACTTGGAAAGAGCTGTAGTGTTATATTTACATAGCTATTAATGCATAATTCACACACATGAATCCAAGGACTTTGAGGTGTCACTTCTACATCTCTTAGAGCTATAGTACTAAGATATGTGACTTACTCACTATTTAGTTATGTTATTTCTTGAGTTTTCAATAGATTCACTGATCATGGCTCATAGATATCTTGCTGACACAGTAGACTTGGAATCTGACACAGTTTGGAGTGTCAACCTGGGAATAAAAACAGCTTTATTACTGGCTTGAAGATGTATGATATAGTATTGATCATGGGGTAGCCACATACTGTGAAGGCCAAATCTAGGCAAGTTGTTGTTTGCTATAAGAACCTGAGTTTTGAGCTTTATAATTTGTATTTCAAAAAAAAGTATGTTTATCTGTGGACATTTGTAAGGGAGAAAAAAATCCCTAAAGCTAATAGTTATCACCTATCTCTGTATTGTTTATAGTATTTTATGTTATTTTAAAAATATGCCAGAATGTATTTGCTTGCAAAACGATAGAGATCTTCCTGGAATACACAGATGGCATTCAGACATGAGTTAGAAAATAAAGGATCTTTCCTGAGATTCCTGTTGAAACTTTCAGCTTCAAAATAGAGAGTTGAGAGTTCAGGGACGCTTGCTGCCTGCCAGAGGAGAAAGACCAATGTTGATAAAAGCAGTGGAGAGCAGTTAGTTTTAACAGGGCTCTCAGCTGCAGAAGGAAAGCTATAAGTACACTTGGCAGGCAAGGAGAAAGCTAATATCAACATTTAAAACTGAGAATTGAGAAGGGTCAAAAATTCCTCAAGGAAACAAAGACCTTCTGTATGGTACTGTATTCACACCATGGAAATAGATGGCATTTGGATGAAAAATGA
The DNA here is from genome assembly GCF_036370855.1 of Dromaius novaehollandiae. Taxonomy (NCBI): domain Eukaryota; kingdom Metazoa; phylum Chordata; class Aves; order Casuariiformes; family Dromaiidae; genus Dromaius; species Dromaius novaehollandiae. Next base: position 57,945,297 of record NC_088101.1, read on the forward strand.
AACACAGAAAGTCCCATCTGAATATAAGAAAAAGCTTTTTTACTGTGAGAGTGACTGAGCACTCTAACAGGTTGCCCAGAGAGGCTGTGAAGTCTCCATCCTTGGAGATACTCAAAACCTTCTTGGCCACAGTCCTGGGTAACCTGCTCTAGCTGACCCTGCTTGAGCAGAGGTTTGGACCAGACGATCTCCACGGGTCCTGCCAACCTCAGCTATTCTGTGATTCTGTGGTTAGTGGGCCTTTCCTACCCCCTCTAAGACTTTGAACAATATTTTAATGTTGGTGATTCTTTCATAAGGGTCATCTGGGAAACAGAAGGGAGTTTGGGACGTGGCAGGTGTTCTCTAGCAGGTATATAAGTTGTTCTAGAAGGATAAAAGCTACTTCAGTACAATCTGAAGAGAAGGACTTTATCTGCACCACACCTTGAGGACCACTCCATGTCTCCTTTCAGTTTCAAGGCTGCTTTTCATTCAGAGGGCTAGCCTGAAAGCACTGCCTTATGTGTGGCTGCCTTCCAGAGCATGCAAGTTGCAATGTGCTTAAGCATGACTGATGGCACCTATGTAGCCTGGAGAAACTCTACAGGGGCTGTCCTAAGGAAACTGCAGATAGTCCGTAGAGATCATGGAGAGCACAGTTCTGGCAGCTGCTTTTGTACCCCTCATTAAATGTAGAGTTTATATTACAAAAATGTTTGTGCACCTCAGTGTCTGACAGTCTTGATGTTCAATTCACAAATTTCCCCTGGTTTTCCAAGTTCCTGCACTAAACACAGCTAGGGAGTCATTCACAGCAGCAAGTGCTGAAAACTACTAAATTTTCTAAACTGCAGTGTAGAATAATCTTGACTATAAATTGACTCTGTCTTATGTAGAACCTGCAATTAAAGTGTTTTAACTTCTGATCTGTCACATTTTTTTGCAAACAGACACCTTAATTTGAAAATACAACAAAGGGTTTCTCTATATTTTGCACCCATCTTTAGTTTGTGTAATTTCCAACCTGTACTGTCCAGCTGAAGGCTTGAGCTCAGACATAATTAGGATCAAGTTCTGCTAAGGTAACTTATCCGCTTGAAGCACAAACCATGTATTACTAGCACAGATCTTACAAACTATCTATGCTGTCACGTTTCTGCCCTGTATAACAATGTGTGAATAGTTCTATGAATCAGAAAACAAAGATGGTAAAGTATCTTTCAGATATTGCACTGAGTTAATCAGCAGAAGTTCATTTGCCAGAATGTTGCTGTATTCTCAAATTAAGTTGTCTGTTTGCAAAAGAATGTGATTTTATTCAAAGGAAACTGATTTTATCCGTAACTTTCAGTTAGAAATCCCAGTCCAGTTCTGAATGAAATCAGGAGTGGGAAAAGAGTCAGCTCCACTTTAGAATCCAATAGTTTTACCTCACTATAGCTTGCTTTATTCTGGTAAATCCTGACTGTCCTGCATACTACTTCCCTTGCTGGCATATGCTTAATTTTTTATACTCATTTTGGCCAGCTGTTTGGTTAATTTTTATCTTGGCTTGCTTTTCTAATTGATTTTTTTGTAGTAACACATTTTTAAGGAATTTTTTTCCAATGTGCTTCCTGTCAGAAAATCTGTAATAAATATTTATCAGGAAAATGTTATATTAGTAATTTTCTCAATAAATATTTATTAGAGGCTTAAGACTGCAAACCCCCATAGAGTTGGGATAAATACAGACTACAGCCAAGACTAAAACAATATCTGAAGAATACTGTATGCTGCAACCATGTTAAGATGCAACTAATCGGTGATAAAATTCTCTGTGGTGATTTTTAGGTAGCAGAGTTTAGCTTTCCTTACCTACCAGATTTGGCATATGCATAATGGCACAGGATTAGCTCTTGAGTTGTGGGTACAGAATTAAGAGGCAAATCTTCAACTGGTATAAAACAATAGCAGCCAAATCAGTGGAGTCAGGTAGTTTACACTGCTGTGCTCCTCTTCCATGGTATTTTTGCTGTTTGGAAGTAAGTGGCTATTTACCCAGGGCCTTTGCGTTACTATCCTGAGGTTATATTTACATCTGTCCTTTTAAATACCTCAAGTTACATGATTTTTAAGTCTGTAACCATCTTCCACTTTCCAGAAACCCTTTAGAAAGCCCAGGGAATCAGGAGGAAGAGGAGAACTCAGTGTGTAACTCTCAGTAATACTGACAAGGACTGGAACCACATCAGCTGAGGAAGCTGGGACATGCCAGCATTTAGTGTTTCTGCCCAATCTCACCTTTTGAATGCACTTTTAAAAGGTGCTGCAGCTTTTTTCAGGGGAAATATTCTGCTTGGTTTGATACACATGCGAGAGGCCAGAAGAGATCTTTGCTGTATAGTTAGGCAAGAAAGTCAGTATCCACTTCATTTATATGTATGGTTGGGCAAAATGATAAAAAAGTCTAGAAGTGATAAAAACAAATAAAAGGTCATATGCAAGTTAAGTACTTGTAGTGCCTTACCTAAAGATTTGCACTAATGTAAACTACTGCATTGCTCTCTGAACTAGAGGCTAGAAAAATAAACCATTATGAAAGAGTAGATATGACTGAGGCATGTGGGGTCTCTGGCAATAAAAAATCTCAGCCTTTGTGTTCAGATTCTGAAAACAGCTTTGGCTAACGTCACATCTTAGTTGCCAAATTCACTGTGTGCCATTCAGCAGTCAGAGTGCTCAAGACAGCATTTAATAAATATCCGTATTGTCCAGACTCAAAACAAAGGTTAACGTCATTCAAGGTTGGCACTGTTATCCAGGAGGAGATACAGGCTGTGTTCTCCAGAATTCTGATTTTTTTGCTGTTATAATGCTCCAAGTTATAGGGAAGTCTTAAAATGACAGGCTTCAAAACTCTTGGAATGAGTGCAACAGAAGGACTGACACTGTTAGTGCAGGTGTTGCTTGCATGCATCTCTGCCCTTCATGTCAGAGGCACAGAGCAATGCACTGGCTCTGATATACTCTCTTTGCTTTGCACCTAGGCATTGTAGAAAGCTTGAAGAAGCTCACAACAGCATGTGCCATGCAAAAGCAAAGGGGACAAAACAGGTGAATTAAGGACAGAGTTGCACCCTTAGCATCTAAAGTGTCCTATCTTTTGTCACTCTATGCCACAGTGCTTTTCAGCCTTGTATAAATAGCAGTGCTCTGTCTTATATACAGAATACTGTTCCTATTGAAATCACTCCCAATCCTGAAGTACTTAAAGGAAGAAAAAAAGGACAGATGAAAAAGGCAGCAACTTGGACCAGTATGTAAACAGTTTGGTTTTTTCTTTCCTATCCTGCAGCCAGTGGATGTGAAATGCAATACTACCATGCTAGGATCACTAAGTTACCTAGATTGGGTTGTCCAAGCCAATGTTCAGGGTAGACAGGGCACAAGACAATATGTGATAAAGACCTCTAGTGCGTTCCTAGACATTTAGACCATTTCAAAGGGCTAAGTGGCCTTGTCTCCTGCTCTCCCTGACAGGGCTGTCAGGGAAGCAGAGAGAAGCAGTGAGCTTCGCCTGTGATGGGTATGTGACTGGTGGACTGGCTTGGTGAGCTGCATGAAGGCTGCTTGTCAACAGGATAGACCGTGGAACGTGGCAGCTCTAAATGGGAGAGTGACTTTCCCTGATCTTTCAGATTCAGTTATCTTGCAGCTGATTTAGTTCTTATTTCAGGAACCTGTCCCTGTTCAGCAAAGGATTAGACCCATGCTTAAGTGGCTTTGCTGAATAGGGACAGAGTTAAGCCCAGGACCTTACTAGTCTTTATTAGCACAATAGTCAGATGTCTGGCTATCATGAGCAGTGTATGTAAAAATTGTCACACTCCACTGAATGCCCAACATGCTGCTTATCATTCCTGTATTTTGATGTGATAGTATAACAATCAGTGGGAAACCTGTAATTTTCTTATCAAATCCCTCTGTCTGTGGTCAGCACCTGGCTGACCTAGGAATCCCAGGGACAATGGCCCTTGCTTGTTTACTGCCACTGGGAAAATCAGTTTTAGGAGTATCTCCTCTGCCTACTAGTGCTCAGTGATCAGAGTCAGATGGAAATCTTCAAATTCTGGATTTTCTGGCAAGGCCAAATCTTTAGTGATATTCAACTCCTGACCTGCTTGAAGAGCTCTTCTGAAAATCCAGTCTACTTGGAGAAACACAAATCTAACTTCTGTTTTTTAATTTCACCCCAATCCTGACCATTTTAGCCCCCTGTCCTGCCTAATTCACCTCCTAATGGAATATACAGCCCTAAAGTTGTTGAAGGCCTTTAGGAAAAGAATGATTCAATTTTCAACTATCAGTGTGTCTGTGCTGGAGAGGCTGCTTCTGTGTTTGTCACACCTAAAACTACTATGGATATTTTTTTCTGGTCAGTTCTTTCCTTTTGTCTGCCTGTGGTATTTGTTTCCACTTGCATCTAAAGAGACTTGGAAGCTGACCTGATGAAGACTTAGAATTTAGGAAGAAATGAAAGTAACTCTTTGTTGTTCTCTCTCATTTCTTCATGTCTTTCTGTGACTAGTACTAAATGGCTACAGGATTGCTGAGATACCAGAGAGGAAAAAACAAAGGGATCTCTGTGGAGCAGTAATTTTTCCATCCTGGGGCTTTGGGTTCTTGTTTGTGGGACTGACATAGAGCTATCCTGCCACTGCCCATCTTAAGTGCTGAGCCCTTGTACAGCATGATCTGGCTCATTACGCCTAATGTTACAGGAGCTCAAGTCTAATCTGTACTGAAACCCCTATAAGCTCCTTGAGAAAAAAAATAGGGATCTTGGTGGGAATGAAAAACAGGCCTAAATCTCAGTAAGAAATACTACAGCTTCTTATTCATCTCTATGTTTTCTGCTACAGAAATAAGACGTAGTTGGTGGACCTGCAGCCAGCCTGGCCCACACAGAACTTCAGCGGAGCTAGACTGAATAGGCAGTTATTGAGGATCTGACAAACTCTGCCACTGCACCTTTAAAAGAAACGAACTGTATTTTGTTTCTTTCCTGTGCAAAATCTCTCTCTTTCTCTCTCTTTTTCTCTGCCTGTCTCTCTTTTTTTTAAACCATGCAGGAAATGTTTTTGAAGGGAGAGTCAAGAGACTTAAGTCTGGAATTTTTATGCACACCAGAAACTTAAATGTGTGGTTCAAGCTGATAAACTTACCACACCTCCTTCTGTTTTCTTTATAGACTTATTACAAATATCTGGCTTGGAACCTAGATTTATGGTGTGAACAAAAGAAATATAGGCCTTAGAGACATGTAAAGATAAATCTCAGGAGGAGACATAAAAGACTTTGTTCAACTTTTTAACTGTTTCTTAATGAAGCAAAATAACAAAAAGATCAGAACACTCATTTTTCAAAAATATTCATGTTTAAAGAAGCTGTTGAGCATTAGGGATGCTGCATATAAAATATCATCTCTGTTGTTTTATGTCTGAGTCAAGATTGTGTAGAGAGTCCAGTCCTGAGTTTTTTGTAGCATCACAATTTGCATTGCTCTCAACTGGAGCTTTGTAACAAAATGGAACAGTAAGCACAGAGAGCTCAAATGGTATTTTTTGAAACTAGAGCTAGCTGAAATTTACCACTGGTGCATTTTTTAGGAGTACTTTTTTGGATTCACGGTAATGTGTTGTGAAAATATGTATGCTTCCGTGGTATTTAATTTATAAAAAAATAGGCCATTTCTGTTTCAATTTTTATTTTTTTGCTTATATAGTATTCATTTAAAATAATTTTAATGAAAAAGGCATGTTTATATTTGAATGAAGTAGAAGGTTTTGATTGGTCTGAAACAGTATTTCATAGGTAATCTTTTTTCTTTAAATATTCCATTTTGGAATGGAGTACTTTTAAAATCACTCTCATTTCCCATGAAGTGGCAAAGCTAGCCTTATGACTGTGTGAAAGCCCTGACTTACACCTGCAAACTAGACCATGCAAAGGTATTTTAAAATGAGCCTTTGAGACTCCAGTTTTGACTGCATCATGTACTCTGAGCCACAGTGATCATAAAGGCCAGCTTCTTCCTCAACAAAGATGTGATATTTCCTTGAATATTTCAACTAGAATATCTTTTAGGAAGTAAAAGAACATTTACTTTTGACTTAAAAATTTTAATTGGTGGAAAATTCCCACAACATTTGGAAAATTGTTCCAATGATAAGCTATCCTCACAGGTAAAGAACTTGCACTTTATATCTAGTCTCAATTTGTGTGGCTTCAGCTTCTTGTTGCAGGGACTTATTACACCTTGATCTCACATTCTAAGGACCGCTTTTAAAAATCTAACTTGTAGACTCAACACAAATGCACACGCCTGTGATCAAACCATCTGTGTTCTTATTTTATTTGGTTGAGAGACCTGCTTGTGTCTGTCCATGTCAGACATACTTTCTTAATGGCTGTTCTTTGGATCTCCTTCAATTGAGCAGAATTGCTCTTTGATTGCGAGCACCAGAATGAATCACACTGCTCTGGCAGTAGTTTCATCCATGACAGATACAGAAGTAACATAATATTCCTACTCAGCTTATATAATATGAACAAGAATTCCATGAGACATCCTATTATAGAGGGAGTTTGTATTTAAATGATAATCAGCCAGCACCCCATTACCGCTCACTTACAGTTAAGGTTGAATAAGACAAAACGTGCTCTTTTGGTTTGCCTATTTGCTTGATAGTTGAATTCAAGCCTCAAAGCTTTTGCATGTCAGCATCATATGTCACTAAAAGCGTATGAGGTTAATTTTGTGAAGTCAGTGGATTTCCACTGTCCTCACAAGGAACTGGATTATGTTGTATGTTCACTTTGAGGCTTATTTTTCTCTGAAGGTTCCTTTGCTTAAAGTTGAGCTTTTGTGCCTTTGGAAAAGGGAATTATAGGAAGTAAAGATTCATATAAGGCATAGTCTCATTATAATATTTTTAAAAAATATGTGGTCTATCTAATTCAGTCATCTAATTGTTTAGCTAAATAAAGAAAGATTTGCCTTCCAGTTGAGAACTAGAAGATCTTCGATGCAGAACCCAACTGTAGGTTGACTCTGACCTCATACCATTGGGAAGTGAGAGTTATTTACCCTGTAATGGTTATTTGGTGTCCTCTATGAAATGAATTCTTGGTTTTACTTCGTATTGCAAGTGTCCACACCAGGGTAATGCCACCATAGCAAGTCTTGGCAGGCACCTTTCCTAAAGCTTGGGTAGATGTTTCAAGGCTAAAATGACTGTAGAGGCAGACCTACCCATTTAATCTCATCAGGATGCCTCTCAATAAGGGAAATGAGGCCCCTCAATAGGAAAAGGTGGAGAATTTTTTGCTGCTTCTACCTGAGCTGTCATTTCTCTGTGGCTAAATATTTGTTCTTGACACTGGAGCTGGTCCCTTTCAAGAACACTAAATTAATGTAAAAGAAAATCAGGTCCGAATCCAAATGTAAACAGATTATCTCTGGGCCATAACAAATGAGATTGCAGTGAAGAATTATGTAATTCTCAAATTTGACCGCTAGTCAGTGCAAACCTTCAAGATCAGCCTCCTCTTTATGGGGATCAACTCAAAGCTTTAAAACATTTATGGCTCTTTGGTTTTGTCATGAGCACATAGTAAATGTGTCTAAACATAGCTACTGTGAATGTCTGGAAGTTACCAGCTAAGACAGAAGTAGCTAACTGAATAGAGCACAAGCAGGCTTAATAAATGTGCATTGATTTTAATGTTGTTTGGCAGATTTAATATTGAAGTGAATAGACTACTATTAATTGCATTGCTTATTCTAAAGAATGCAAAGGATAAACAATTACTAGAATTTATATGTTAATTTAGCTCAAATGAAGTGATTAAAAGCAGAAGGAAAAAATGAAAACAAAGCATTACCAGATTCTTTTACTCACTCTTTTTAATAAACAAATCTTTCTGTCATACAACTGCTGTTTGACTAAAAAGGAACATTGATAATTATAATGTATTATGAGCCAACTAAGTATTTTCCATTTGAACAATGATTTTCACTTAGCACATTAATGTTGACAGAAAAAGACCAAAGGCACTCTTGTGACTTTACCAACATGTCATAACAAAATGAAGGCTTAACCTGTTTCTGAAGGATTGACTTTCAAGCAGGAAACTGGGCTATTTTGGAAACTTAGCTAATGACACTGTTATTTTTTCTCCTGAGTGATAAGGTTGATGGATACATACCACTTGTATTTTGCTTAATCCTTTTTCTCCCATGCTCAGGACTATCGCTTACACCATAGTGTTGATCAATCAATGTATATTAGTATCTAGCTATACTGACAAATGCTCTTGCTCTGTCATTTGCAGCTGTAAATTTATTTCAGCAGAATTATCTAACACACAGTATCTTTTTTCGTTAGAAAAAACTATAAAGATTACAATTTGCAAATAGACCTAGGAGAATAGGGTTCACCTCTTAGTGAAATTCCATGGCCACTGAGTGCCTACAAACCCTAGAAGTCCTGGAAAACCCAGCCAAAGGTTAATTCTGATCTTTGTTATGCTCAAGTATAATGTCACAATACATCTAATACAATAGGGTAAGTTTTCACAAAAAGTAGAGCTGTAAAGATTAATATACAGGCTTAATGAGATTTAAAAAGGGCACCAATAACAGTAGATACCACAGATGTTCAAACAGTCCAAATTTTACAGAGGTGAACATTTTCAAGCTAGCTTTCCATAATAAACTCTTACAGTGAGCACACTGTAATGGTTATCGTTGGGTTACAGAGCTCTGCGATATCAGAGCTTGGCTTCCTTATAGAATTTAAAATATATTTTAACTGATAAAGTAGAGTTTTAAGTTAAAGAGAAGAGATGCTCAATAAAAACATGATTTTACCATCACCCAACACTTCTGAAGGGTCAAAAGGGCAGATAAACAACTTCCTGCAGCTGTGGCTACATCTGGCACACGACTGAAGCAGAAAGCGTGCTTTGCAAAGATAAACATATCATGTTGTATCTCCATAGTCTCCTACACTTCTGGATAAAGCTTAGGGAACTGAACTTGGCCCTGCAACGCCACCAGTAATTAATATCTGAAACTGCTTTGCCACTGATGAATCAAAACAGCCTTACAATAGTGTGAGTTTAAAATCATCCCAATCCAATACTATGTTTCCCTGCATGCTTTGGTGTCTGCGTGTAGCTTCAGGCCACTGTGTTGCCCCTGATGCCCCCAGTGATTTTTTTCACCTTGAGTCTCTAGCTGATGTTAGTCTGCCAGTGAGATGTTTCAGGGGCAAACAGCTGAAAGGGCAGAAATAAATTGTGAATCTGAACTGGGTCTGTAGATGGACAGTGCCATGCCCAGGTAGCAGACCAGCTCTCTAAATTGTCACATTTGCAGCATGTTGCTGGATACTGGTGTTGTGGATTGGATTCCGTATGGCCTGGGGTTAGGGGCTGTCTGTGCATTTGTAAGACACATCTTCTGGATGCGCTTAGTTATTTTAGAAGACAATCTCTCTTTGGATCTTAAATTTAATGAACTTGGTTAGTGGGTATTTCTGACATATTGTCAAGCAGGTGGGCTTTTTCCCTCAAACAAAGGCTGTCACTGTGCTTATGGGTGTGCAAACCCGTAATTGTTTTTCTTTGGTAACTGAACAAACTAAAATTAATGAATGATTTTAGACTGATACCAGATTGAAACTTTTTGGCATATAAAAATAAGTCAAGCCAGTTTAGCTTTAAGTTGAATGATAATACCAAAAGGAATTAATTTCATTTTCTGGTATTTTTGTATTCGAACAAAAGACTAGCATTACCCAGCTGGAGAGACATTTCCCTTGTAACCCATTGGTTGAGATATGTCTTTGGAGAGGCAGTTGCGTTCAGTTCCCCTCTCTGGCTGTTGCAGGTAGAACCACTCTCTTCTCCTATGGCATGACCTGTGCCCTGAGCTACAGGCAACCCTGACTGCAGCTTCTGCAGGACCTGTTGAAGCTGGTTCATTCACAACAGTGTGCTTTGGAGGAGTATCCTGCACTCTCAGAAAGATACTTTCATCTTTGGGCTATAAAGGGTTATCACAAGTTCCTGCTGAAGCTTTCTTTCTTTTATAAGAGAACTGAGCATTTTGGGGATGGAGAGGACAGAGAAAGCATGGGCAGTTGTAGATGGGTGGTTCAGGATGCTCCAGGAAAGAGGCAATAACCAGCTGAAGGTTGTGCTCCGACTCAAGCAGAGAAGCAGTGTGTAAACCTGAGGTGACTCTCCTGCCTTTTGACCATATGGGCAGACACCCTATTTATTTTCCAGAAGGTACTTGCTATGAGTTTAATCTGAGTTCAGACGGTTTCTGGGCTAATGGATGGACAGGTGGAATCCCTGCTGCCCTAACCTAAGTGTTGAAGTTGGACATTTTTTCATTTCAGTTTGGGGCAATCCTGCAGCCATGAGGGCAATCCTGCTTGTGCCTACATTGCCTAGGTGGGCAGCTGAGGGAGGCAGGTGCCTCTGAAGATCTCTGGGGGTAGATCTAGTCGTCCTAAAAAGGTGCCTTTCTCTCTGCCTTGACTATCTCAGGAACCCAGTTGCCTCCAGAGAACAATCCCGCTTGCTTACATTTGGGATCAGTTACTCCTCTGAGACTGGAAAGGAACAGATTGCACAGTCCTTTTCTGAGGCTGGGCACCCGGTGGAGGAGGGCTAGCTCATCCTAGTGAGAAGGGCAAGCGGTGCCTAGCATTTGGATAATCTTGCGTATAATATAATTGTATTATATCTTGGTTCTGTGGGTGTTAAACTGGTGTTGTGGTCAGAGCATTCACCTATCACTGGGAGCCATGGCTCTCCAAGCATGGGGCAATTGAGCACACAGCTCCCAGCCTCAAGCCCATATCATTTCCTTGGTGTGAGTGCATGCAACCGTGCTCTGAAGCTGCACTGCTGGTCAGCAGCGATGCAGGAGTTGCTGTGTGGGAATGGGAAGGAGGGAGAGGAGTGTCTGAGTCTGGTCTCATGGTGAGGTATGCAGCTGACATGTGGAGCAGCATATGTGACATGATGTGAATGTTTCCCTCCCTCTGTCCCTTCATTTCTGTTCCAGATTTATCCTCCAGGCAATTTACAATAAGCTCTTGCCTTCATCTATACAGGGGATTTAGTTGGCTAAGGTGGATTAAAAACTGTGTGGTCTGAATCTCTCCACTAAGTGATCCACTCAAGATTGTGTGGAAAGTCTGTGATTGGAGAAGAAACTTAGTTACTTCTCGAAAGCCTCAGGCTTGAGTACAATGCCCTGGAACATATTGGGCTTCTCTGTGCGTTAGAAAGGGAGATAGTATTTTTCAGATCCATAGTTTTGATACCCAGTTCTATTAAAACTTCAGAAATCCACACCACAGTGACTCAGCCTGATCAGGAATCACCTGGAAAAGTGTACTATCTGTCACTCTCTGTACCAGCCACATCCCAATCACAAGGAGCTTTGTCCCACAAGAGGAGAGGCAAAATTCCTCTTAGGCTCTTAGCTTGGCAGTTCATGCTGAGGAGTAGCTGTTCTGCTGTGTACTTCTGTGATAGGGGCACTACTCTTTTGCTTGCTTACATATGGGGAAATTGCGCTTCCTGTTGCCTGTAGATACTTACAGTATCTTCCAGGAGAAAATTAAAATTGCTATGACCTTGGCCCCAACCTTACCCCATCTGGAAACAGCATAGATTTAGGCTGAATTTAATTTAGATTAGCAAAAAACCCTGAAGAGTTATAAAACATCTGCTTTCTTTGGAGAAGCTTCAGTTCTGTAACAAGTCGTGTTAGGTAAGTATTTGTCCACATTTCGACACATCATAGAGAGAACTGTAGGAGCTGACAATAGAGAAGCCATTTGATGTTGTGTTTCTATCCTACTTCCTGGCAGACACCTATCGGAGATGACAAGAGAGTATCATTTTTACATTGTGGTGTTTCTACCAAACTGCTGATAGAGCCCTTCACAAGATCACAGAAGAGTCTGTATCATCTGATTAGCATTTAGAGAACCTGGTGGGCCAGGAGGGAACCACAGGAGACGAGAAACTGCCACCCTTAAGGGCCGAGAGAGGAAAGACTCAATCAGTGGTTGATAAGGCTTAGCAATGATAAATCACAAACAAAACCTCAGGCTTAGGAATTCACAGCACAATCTGTCATGAATTTCCTTCCCTTCCCTCCCTCCCCAATATCTGATGAGAATTTGCCTTTTAAAATGGTCTGTGGAAGTATAAGAAATCAAGCTAGCACAAATGACTGAGCTATGCCTGGCTTTTGTTAGTTTTGTTAGTGCTCTGTATTTATTTATATCTCTGTGTGTATGTGTGTCTCTGTGTGTATTCATGCAAATTTTGCTGTTAGTAGGTGATAGCAGGAGGAATTTTAAAGTTCAAGGACTTTTGTTAATGTTGAAATGCAAAAATCTCTTGTTAAAAACATTTGGTACCGGACTATCCATCCCAACATTTTCAAAGAGTGGATTTGAAAATGCGTAAGATTCCTAGTTCCCCACTGAAGCATACTGCAAAATCCTTTAAAAAACATCATTTTAGAAATTACTTCAAAATAAAAAGGACCTTCTCTACAGGTGGCTTTGACCTGGCCTGTCTGCTGGGAAGAGTGCTTTCTGCATCAGATTTCCCATCAGTTTTGGGAGGCTGAAACATGCTAATATGCTAATAAATGTATATATATTGTGGCCTGCACAGCTGTGAGACTGACAGTAATAATGTTGGCCAATGCAGGGACTGAAGATCTGTCTTCTCATGCTGTGACTATAGAGAAGAAGGAACACTGCAGTGTCAGAGTAGTGGGATAATATATTAACGCACATCTCAACCCTCACCAGTTAAAAATGGCAGAATTGTTACAGGTCTGCCTAGGACTCTTCTGCTTAGTGTTTTCTTACCCTTGTTAATTAGTTAACTGATGCAAAAGTAAGATGCAGAGGTCTTTAGGTCTCCCTGTGCCAGGTCCTTTTCTATACTGCCGCTTATAAGAAGATTGGAGCTGTAGGAGTGTTACTAGCTGTCTTTCATACAAGTCAGCTTCCTCCATCTCTTCAGAGAGGCACCAGGGTGAGCAAAGCACTCACAGTCAGCAGAACTACTCATAGGAAATGACTGCTCTCCAGTAAGAGTTGCATTGCTGCAGAGTCAGCCCTGAAAAATGCCTTGCTGAAGCTCTACAGGACTGCACTCTGCAGCATCTGAGACCGAAGGCTGCTCAGTGGAGAATCGCTGGTCAGTGCAGAATGGGCCCCATTTCTCGTGCACATGAACGTGTGATTTGGAAGAGGGATCATATAATCCAAATGTACTCAGTTAAAAAGCTAAAAACAAACAAACAGAAGACCATTGGAATGGACCAGGGAGGAGAAAAAAAACATGGATGTTAGAGAGAACGACGGCAAACAAATATTGGAGACTGCAGAAAAGCACTAAAGGAGGAAAGAAGTCGCTCTGAGAAAAAATCAGCACATTGATCATGTAAAAATTACACATATGAGGCTGCCTAGTTTGAGAGACTAGATGGTAAGGACTACTTAGAGTCTTTCTCGGAACTGTACTTTAAAAATACATTACAATGTTGACTAGTGCATTTTGGGTGGAACCTGTGGGTTTCAGCCTAAACTTTGCTGTGATCCTCCCCCTCCACAACTTGGATGTTTTGCAGCGATGTATTGGTTCAGTGTAGCAACTGATAAGCTGAACGTATAAATGTTCTTTCCAAAATGATGGGAGAGAAAACTGTTGGCAGAGGGGAACACTGGGGATCTATTTTCAATTTTTACCTCAGTGAAAACTGTGTATTGCAGTATTGTGATAGCCTACTTTTTACATTTGTAACAATTCCTGTCTTGTAAGAGCAGCAAGATTCCTCCAAGGAATGCCCGAATATGCAGAAATGCTGATGCTAGTCTGATGCTAGTACTAACAATGCGCATTGCTTAGTGTTATTAGACAATAACGTGTACCCTGGGGTGTCTTCTGGTTTTTGATTAAGCTCCCTGGGATTCTGGCTTTGTAGATTGGCCATTGTAAATGCAGAGGCAGAAGAAAGATGTGATCGCCTCTGCTCCAAGGGTGGTACAACTACCTCTCCCGGCAGGAAGTGTTCAGATGCCCTTGATGACAATGGGCAAACAGACAGTGTTTTTGTTTATTTTCTCATAAAGTGCTGATGAACAAATGAGGCAGAGGCATTAAGAAACTCATGCTGTGAAGAAAGATTTGAGTTTATCAGCTGCTTCTTGGCAGGGTAAATTTTACATACAGTGAGAATATAAAGCAATCCCTCCCTGAGGGGTGAGACTCTAGGTTTTATTTCATAAATAAAAGGGGAAAATTGCTTTCCTTAGAGATTTGCTCTTCTCTTGAGTCAAGTTTGAATAAAACCATTCTATTTATTTTCTCTTAGCTTTTTTGGTGTAACATGATCATGAAACACACCACAGCTAGCTGATTTATAGTTGAGGGGCAGTAGAGGATGAGAGAACCAATCCATGGATAAAACATAGAGTGTGAAGTACCGACGAAGATCTCTGATTAACAGAGTAAACTCTGTTATCAACAAATTTTGTTCATTTGATGGTATAAGCACTATAATAAGAGGTGCTGTTCAAAACTAGGGCTGGTATCTGTTCTCACTGAAGTCATTCCAAATGGCTTAAATTACTATTTACAGAATTTTGCCTAGTGGAAAGATGCCATAGTGACCCAGTGCCATCATACAGATCTTATATAGAGCTCCATCCTGCAAAGGAGTGAGAGCTAAAGATGCTGAACCTCATAGCTAGCACACACAATTCTTCTTTTTACTGGTACCCTTACCTATGACATCATTATATATTTCAGTAGAGCACTCATATTATATGGAAAATTTAAAAGAAATTTGAATTTTACTTTGTGAAGCTAAGTGGGATCTTCCCTCCAAAGCATCTAAAGGCCAGTGGCAATGTCCACATGATCTCTTGTAAAAAGGTGATGCCATATGGCAGGAAGCCATTTATCTGGCTTCATTGTTGTGGGGAGTGAAAATTGACAGGACAATGCTATCTGCAGGACTCACGGCGCTGGGTCAAATCCTGCTTACCTTACTTATGTAAATAATTCCACGCATCTCAATAGCTCTGTGTTGTTACAAACTGTCCTAATTTGCACTTTGCAAACTGAGAGTAGAAATTAGTTCCAAAACTCTGAAATGGAGCTGTTCCCTCAAATAGAGAAAAGCTTTGTCCTGCCCAACAGAATCGTCTGAACTATTGCAGAAACCCAGTAGCATTTCACAGAGAGTTTTCTTTTGAAGTCTGGTTGAGTAAGAAAGGAGAAGGACCTTCCCTCCCAAGCATAATCCTGTAGTGTAAAATCTGCTTTGTATTTATTTATTTTGACACTCAACGCCTCTTCTTGATGTGTATGCATAAGCTCTTAGGGATTTAGGTCTTCATCACTTGGTGATTTGCCTAGTATTTCTCATAATCTCTGATACAAGGGAACTGTTTTTAAGAAAATCTTCAGTTTCTACTTTGTTATTCCTTAATAATGGTTGGAGAGGGAAGGCCAGGGTAAGGTGGGGGGGTTAAACAAAATGTTCAAGGGGAGTTTTGCGGACTCACTGGAATCCACAGGCAGGAACTGAGACTGCTTGAACTACTGCCAAGTCTTCCTCTGGAGTCCCTTTGAAATGACTTAGAATTGGTGCAGGTCAGGTTTTAGCTTCAGTAAGAGCCATCTCTTTCTCCCTCTGGGGAGAACCCCCCATGCTGCACCTCACTTTGAAAAATAAAATATCTGCATGGTAAAGGAGCATTAAAAACAACAAAGGAGTGTGTAATGGTTAGGAAACTATCCTTGAACACAGGCTCCATGTGTTCAATAACCTTCTTTACTGCAGCCTTCCTGTGCAGCTGTGGCCAAGTCCTTCGGGCTGCAGTCTGTAAAGGGAGTGGGGCAGTGAGACTTAACTGGATTGCTAGATTGCTAGCACCAAAGTCCGGCAATACAGAGCTCAGGGCCCCCTGGGCACCCCAGCTTTCACCACTGTAATGCCACTAATGCCCTTAGTGCTCCTTCTGCAGGCAGCCAGTAGGGTCTCAGTGCTGGCAGGTCTGAGCTGCATGACGTGTCACCTGTGAGGCTGAAAAAACAAATATTTCCCTGGATTGGTCTCACCCAGTATGTTTTCTGTGAATATACAATGCACTTTTTCTAGACAGGGTGCCACACAGAAGACAGCAGGAGCCTTACTCAAAAAGATAGAAATTTCTCCTTTCTTTTTCTTTCTCTCTTTCTGTAATAGCAGTATCTGCAGGATAGAAGAGACCTACAGTCATTTTCTTCCATTGCTTGACCCAGTTCAACCCCAAGTCCTTAATTTTCCCTAGCACCGGACAACACTGACTGGGGATAGAGGGGAAGAACTCATGGGTAATCTTGTATTCAGGAGAAGAGATGTGAGCTAGAAATTGATTTTCAAATGTTTTACTTAGGTGTTTAAGTATGCAAGTATTTCTTCTGAATAAGACACAAAATATTATCATAAGATGGAGCAGTTCAGTTGTGCTCATCTGGAATTAAATGCAATCTTGATTTGTTAATTTTGGCATTTGTGAGCGTGTGCGAGGCTGGAAGAAGAGAGATTCCTGCAGATCTGTGTATTGGCCTGGCAGGAGACTAAAGAAATCAAAATAGCATAAGACCTAGCATAGGATTTGGTCTCCCTAAATCCCACACTGATCCTGCTTTCCCGGACTAGCTAATCTCTCTGCTGAAGCCAGAAAGCATAAGCATAGTGTTAGCAACCCACACCCATGCCTTTAAGCCTATCCCTTTTCTGTAATAATCAAATTGCTAGAGCACCAACAGAAAATGGGGGCCTTTTATCCTCCGCCCGCCTCAGTCTGAAGAAAAACTGAGCCCTTTGTCCACATCTTACTGGGATGACAGCCGTCTGCCTGCTGAGCACCTGGGAAGCATATACTGCACCAGCCCTTCAACAGTGGGCCCCTGCCCTGGCTCTGGGAGGATCCACAGGGCTGAAGACAGGCAGGCATGGGCGATTTGTGCTCCAGCCTCATAGCAAGGACCATTCGTGCTCCAGCCTCATAATACCCACCAAGGAAGAGCAGGCCTGAGTGCCAGGCCCTGCTCCTTGTAGGTCTCTCCCTTCATATGAGGGCCACCAGCAGGTATGCACAGCCTTATGACTAGCCTTTTGCTTCTGTCCTCTGTCGGCCAAATGGCTTCATCGCTGTGCTGAGTATGGGACTCCTCTTCCTCCTGGCACTTTGATCCCATGGCTTGATTCCCCTCTCTGCAACACCTCTGTGGAGGGGTAGGAAAGACTTTCATTTACAATAACTCATGGGTCTTGTCATTATGGTGTTATCCTAAAACTGAGGTTCAACATCTCCTTAGGCTAAAGAAGGCCTAGAGTCAGGCTTCCCATGCCAGAAACAGTCACAGTATCATGCAAAAAGTAGCACTGCTTTTCCCCTCTCACAGATGCTACATTGCTCCCCCATTGGCTCCCCTCTTAGAAACGGGCAGCCTTCCTTCTTTGGGCCGCTTCCTCCAAGGCGGGCATATCTGTTCCCCATCCCTGCCTGAACTTTTTGTCACGAGATAGACACCAAACCTGCTCTGACTGGATCACTCTCCTGGCATGTGTACTCTCAGTGTGCAAAGGACAGAGAGAAGGGGTTCAGTTCAATGGACTAGATCTTTTTCTGGAGGTTTTCAAAGACACCTTCCTCCTGCCACTGCCTTTATAGTGAACTTGAGAACTTTAGGGGGACTAAATCACCTACTCCTTCATACATACAATTTAAGTGAAGTAATATATAAGACAAGGAGCTTAAGTTTGGAGGACTTGATTTTACCACTGTGTAGCTAAGTACCTAAGATAGGCAATGAATAAGCTAAAACATGACAATGTCTCCCTCTTTACTCCTTAGTGAAGATGTGCCATACAGAGTCTTTCCATGTCAATTGATGTCCCCTTTGTCTCCTTTGGGCTTCCAGTCACATCTGTGATGCACAGCACCATTTTGAAGAAAAGTTAGGAAAGGGTTAGAGCAATTACACTTGCCCATTTCTCATATACCTAAATGAAGTTAGTGTAAGTTTGTTTCATACACTGATCTATCTGTATGGATGAGGCTCAGTGTTTATAATTTGGAGGCCAATTTTCTCTTTGGCAGATTTTTCCAAATATACATAAATCCACCCTTCCTCCACAATGGGAGGAATATTACCACGGTATTTTGATACCAGTTTCCACAGCAGTCTGATCTTCTTCATTCATAATGATAAAGCCTAACTTTTTGCAAATCTTAAAAATTAGGCTTTGGCCCAAAATGTATTTCTCCTTTATGGATTTGTCTGCACAATAAAATGATCATAATGGGGACACTAATGGCTTGATTGAGTTTCCTATGCTTGGGTATCAGATGCCATTTGAAATGCCCTGGGGTATCCAAGGCACCCACATGGGGTGGGCAGATATGTCAGATGACCTTCAAGACACTCAACCCTTTCTGGAAGAGCCATGTGAAATATTCTAGAACATCTCAAGAGGTACTAAGTGCAATTTAAGGATAGCTGGAATTACGGAATTAAGCCTGCAGCAACTTAGTCTGTGCCCTCTCTGCTATGGTTTTAATTCATTGCTGTAAAGACTTGGAAAGCTTTGGTTTCTGAGCAACTCATCTCCCTAACTCCTTGTTTTATAGAGAGCAATTTTAAATAGAAATACAGAATGATATTAATTGAGGGACCCCACCTCTACTGCTAATATTTTGCCTTAATTAAGATACTTTGTGGAAAAGTCTATCATGTCTTGTTTTTCTAGAAAAATTGCTATGAATAATGAAGGAAAAATGCATTCAAATGGATGAAATTTCTAAATGATAATTTATGTCATTTTCATTATGCTCCACTACTCTCTGAAAAAAATTCCATTGTTTGGCGTTATCAGGAATTTCAATGGAAACTCCCTAGAGAAGGCGCAGTTGGCTCACTAGAAAGCTTTTCATTTAAAATATCACTGTAGATAGGTACGTACATGAGATAAGAAGTAAGGGGGACAGTTAAGAGGAAACAATAAAATATGACAAAATGTTCTGAAATGATGGTGCTGAGTTGATATTATTTTTTTATTTCCCTTTTTTTCCTCCTGCATTGTCATGTGAAGAACACAGTTCATATTTTCATCAAGTGGACAGAACAGCTTCAAAGCTCTGGGAGGAAGGCGAAGTCTTTCTTACATACTTTTTATACCCTGAGATCTGTCAGTAAGGGCAAATATGTTTATAGTGGAGCAACCTGTGGAGCAGCAAGAGTTTTCAGATTGACAAAGGATGTTCCTCATTTCAGGGAGCAGCAACATGTATGGAGTATTAGTGGTATCTCTTCTGACCCAAACTGTTGGTCTATCTTTATGATTTCAAGGATTGTCTCCAGAGAAAGGAGGAACTGGTGATGGAGTATAGTGTTTTCTTGACCCAATCTTTTCTTTATGAAAATGGTACAGAGTCCTCTCCGTTGAGCAGAATCAAACAGCAGGAGGCAACCCCTCTGGTTACAGTGTCACTCTGCTTTTTCTAGCACTTTCCTCAAAGCTCTCTCCCTCTTTAGGGTAATATGGAAATGATTCTTTAGATGTCTTCAGAGTTACCTTACAGTTCTCTCTATCTGATCCGTGGTACTTTTGGTCAGTCCATTTAGACACAAGCGGCCCTCTCCCCTCCCCCCCCCCAGCAAAACAAAACAAAATAAAACAAAAAACAAAACAAAACAAGAAACTCAGCATCTCTGCTTCAGGGTACTTCCTTCTCCATCTGTAGCTCTCAGTCAGA
Organism: Dromaius novaehollandiae; assembly: GCF_036370855.1. NCBI lineage: Eukaryota > Metazoa > Chordata > Aves > Casuariiformes > Dromaiidae > Dromaius > Dromaius novaehollandiae. The sequence goes on from NC_088101.1 coordinate 57,965,195, forward strand.
CCTGGAGTTATGCAGTTCAATCCCAGTCCTTGCAAGTAGCCCTTATTTTAAGAGATAGTTTTTATTTTTTCCCCATTCTGTTCCTTCAAGAGCCTAAATATTTTGTGCATTTATCCTGTGTTAGGAAGAGTGATTCTTATGCCCTTCATCTTCAGCTTGGTTTCACCCAAGTCTCAGCATACCTATATTATGGAGCTGAAAGGATACAAAGAGATTTTGTTATAAATTCGTTGCTTAATGTATTCTTCAATGTATTAATCTTTTGCACTGAAATTTTCGAATTCTGTTTTTTGTTCAAGTGGCTCTGTTTTTCCCCCTTGCTTCCTGAAAGATTTAGTGATACTAAGGTCAGTATCAATTATGCTTTAAGTCAGAGAAAAATTCCCTTTAGATTTTCAGATTATGGCAGACTTTGTGTAGTTTTCCAGAACAAAAATCCAAGCAAACTAATAGTCTTTGTATTTCTGTGATGAGAGGAGCATCCCAGGATTCTCTACCATACTCGCTCCCAGACTTTTACAAGTTTCAGCAATGCAGTTTTAATTACCTAGTATTACTAGTTATTATTAAAGTTGCTTGATATTTCTTGTTGCAGATGTCGGCCCTTTGAGTTGATATTGCCCATGCTGGTTGTCTTCTTCAGGAGATTTTTTAAAGTGTGTCTGGAAACAGTTTGTTGGTTGGAAAACAACAGTGGTTGTTTTCAAGGCTATGATACTACTTTCCAAACTTAAAATGGTGGTGTTTTCTTTGGAAAGCTATCACTCCTAATTTAGCAAAGAATCAAATTTGAGATGTGCCTGGTCTTGAAAAGATCTGCATATTTTTTGACCAAATTATAAATCTTTTGAAAAGTATTCAATTGGTGTGATCTAAAAATATGATTTGAGATTAAGACTTTTATTGCCAAGATCTTAGAGCTAGTTCAGTGACAAAAGACTCTTCTATTTCAGCTCTTGGCACAGAAGAGATCCTTCATATACCATCTCTGCTGAGCACCTATGTCATATGACAGGAGTCAAATGTGTATGGATGGTCAACCCTTGAGTTTTAGGAAGTAATATGTTTTAGGAAGTAACACAGCAATCTGAGGAAGTGCAATTACCTCTGTTACCTGTTAAGGCCTAGACTACCTCCTTTGCCTGAAGGACTACAGCCTTCTGAATCAGAAAAAGAACTTAACACTGACCTCATCTGTCTCACTTATAGCGTAGACTGAGTAGTGCCTAGGGGTGTCGTCAAATCAGACAGAGAGAATTAATATTTATTCATCCTGACAGCTTCATCACAGGATCTGGTAATAGGGAAGATAATTTCTTTCCTCAGCTTTGCATTGAGATGAATGTTCACTGTACAGGTTACACTTTTTCTCAGTAAGACATGTCTTCCCTCCTCAGAGGTTAATATTCTGAGAGCTTTGCTGAAAAGCTTTACTTTTTAAGTATTGGTAACACTGCTTCCTTCTTAAACTCAGGATGCTAAAAGTAAATGGGGAGGTCAAAGATCATTGGGAAAAAACAACTTAAAAAAGCATGTTTTTCTTTTTAAAATTGCCATTTTGATTTGATTTCTTGAAGTTTCTTTTCCCCAGCTGTTTCTTGAAACAGCCCTCATTTGGATCAAAGACAGCTTCCTTGGGTGTTGCTCCCAAGAAAAGTCAACATATTGACTGCTTTAGCAATTTCTTTGAGTTAAAATCAGTATGAAGGATAGAAAATGTACTGTGCTGAATGGGAGGGAGAGAATTGGCATTCAACCAGTATACATGCCAAAGTGTAACAACAGTCAAATAGTTAGGGTAAGTAGAAAAAACAGGAAGGGAGATGAATTCACTTTCATTAGAAGAACTGCAGGATTTCACCTGTAATACTATCTTCTTTCCCTGTGTTTATGTAACTAACACATTCCATGTGAGCAAACAGCCCAGCTGATACCTCTCTTGTAGGGTATTCTTAGCAAGGCCTTTTCTCTCTAAGTACACAACTTAAATGCTAATTGATTCCACCTTCTGAGAACAGAAGGATTTCACGAAGCTGGGTGTCATCAATGCATTTCTAAAGCATGCTGCATGGAACCACAAATAGCAGAGAGGAATTTTTAGGGTGCATCTAAGGGCTTTTGATTGTCATCAATTTGATCAGGGTAAAAATCTCTTCTCAGACTAATTGTGATGCCTTAGCAGGACTTCATGTTTTCTCATGTTACTTCTGTAACATAATCATTCTGCATCATGTGCCTACAGACACACAGTCTGAACACCTCAGGTACAAGCTAGATTCTCAGCTGCTGTAAATCTTGTCGCTCTGCTGATGTCAGTGGACCTTTGTGGTTTTATGTTAGCTGAAGGTTTTTGAGGTGCAAGAGGGTAATGCAGTCAGATAGAGCTTGGTATGGTCAGGTAGATCTGACCATATTTGTGTGCTTGTATCCCATAAAATATTTTATAAAAATATTAAGTGGTGACATCTGGAGGAGTGAATCTGACATAGGAGTAAAGGAATGAATGAATCTACTATTTATGATGAAAATGCAGCTCAGAAGACACTTTCCTCCAGGGGTAGGGCATGCCAGAGGATGTGACCTGAGAGAATGGGCAGGTCTGTGGTGCCTGGGGAGTCAGCAAGGCAAGGAGTGAGCTAGGGGTGAGCCCCACAGTGTGTTCTAATAGCTGGGTGCTCCTGGGCTTTTTCTTCCTCACTTGTCGTAGAGCTGGATACCTCCGGCAGCTCCTGCTGCCAGAGCATGGCGACAGTCGAAGAATTGCAAAGGGCACAGCTGGGAGGCAGTAGTCTTAGGTCTGATGCAAAAATAAAGTCAGGAGAATTCAAATCTCTATGTTTTTCATCTGAAACTAGCCTATACATTCTTTTGCACAGATATCCCAGAGCTGTATCCCTTGAAAAAAAAGAACCTCTGTCACAAGCAAACCGGAAAGATTCTAAGTAAATATACCTGACTGTGAGGATGCCCTGACATGGTCTGGCTGCATGCCAGAACAACCAGTATATACTACCTGCTCCAAATAATGGTGAAATTATTTTGGACTTGACCCTCACAAGACCTCAGCCATCTTTATTTCCTTAAAAATTCTTTTGAATTTTTCCTTCTCCTGTCACACCTTTCTGTAATAAGATCTAAGAGTTTAACAGAAGAAAACATTAATTTTTTGTTCAGAAATAAAACCACTGTCTTCAACATTTTTTTAATCAGTTAAGGTGTTGTGTGCCAGTCCATACTCTCTTTTGTAGTACCTATTCTCCCTGGACTGTCAGTCAGTCATACCATACAGTAATAGTAATTTTTGGTGGTATTCAGTGAGGGCTGGATTCTGAGTTACCAGCTGTTCATTTATAACATTTCACTTGCCAGTAATTTTCTCTAAAGTGCCAATTTCCAGATTCTTGCAAAATTCAGCTAATACTGCTTCCCTTATTATTCCTAGGATGGAAAATGTCTCAGCTGTAAATGATACATTTATTGCCACTGTTCAAGGTGGCGAACTCAGGAGTGGGATTCTCTTTTTGTTACTTGTTTGTACAGTACCTAGATGAAGGAGGCTTTAATCCCTACTTGGACCCTTTATACACTATCACATTAGAAACAGTAGTTCAATTACTTACTCAGCTTGAGCTTGTTGTTATCTGTAAAAATTGTCAAACATTGCTCAGTGTCTTACTAACTACACGCACTAAGTTTGTATTTAATTAACACGTGCGCTTTATGACATAATTGCAGCAATGCTAAGATAAACTATTTCTCTCTCCCATCTGGTAGTAAATACCTTGCTAAATATGAAGCATGAAGATGGGTGTTCACTTCTGATAGCTGTGGGCAACATGTGATTTCCTGTGATTACCAATGTCCCGTATATTGTGCATGCAGCTTTGGCATTTGCTTTTGGAATCTTAAACTTTGGAAACAAACCAAAACTGACTCTGTGTGAACTCTGTTAGTGGTCCATTAACAGTCTTCAATCTGTATCTGCTAGGTAAGGATTTTTCTTTCCCCAGAACTTACCTATAGGATAATTTAATTACTTTTCATTGGACTTTTCCTTCCTGAAGGATTATTTTCTTATTTGTGAATTGGTAGACTAGAGATTTGCTTTGTTCACAGAAGAGTGTATTTCCTTTGTAGCTAGTAACTACCGTTTATTTTACCCCTAAAAATGGAGATAAGATTCTGAGATCCTGTTCAGCTTTACCATATTCCACATTTTCTTGCAAAGGAAAAAGGTAATTCTTTTCTAGAAGTCTATGACAAGGTATGGGCAGCCTGAAAGGCAAGCTTGCAGCATGGTAGGTGAAAAATTGACATGAATTGGCATGCTTGGACAGTGCAAGTAAAAAGAGCTCAATAAATGGTGATAAAGTACTGGTTAAATTACAAGATTATGTGGAATATGATATTCAACATCCCAGTGAGGTCACTGCAACGTGGATGTGACCTCATCTTTTCCATCACCTCTGCTATGAGATTGCATGACTTTGAGACCAGACTCGTCTAAAGATCCGCGTGAATATGTTTTGACCTCTGAATTTCATATGTTCATAAATTTAATGCTTATGTTCATAAATTTAATGCTATTTAACATTCTTACTTGATGCTTTACTGATTTTGTAGGTCTCTTGGAATTCTCAAACAATAAAGTCTAAAGTTTACACATATTCTGCTGTGTCCTGTTGTGCAAGCAACTATAGTTTTGGCATATGTAAAACCATAACCACAAAGATGAGAATTAAAATCAGAGGTTAAAATTGAACTAATTTAAGTTAAGCAAAAATTGAACTGTTTTGCTTTTCTGGAATATCGCTTTCTAAAGGATGATCCTTTTTTCTTTTCAAGAAAAGGGGAAGATTTGTTAAGACTTTTGGGCTTTAAAATATTACCACTGGAGACTGTATATATCATTCTGTAGAAGTATTTGGTTGGATCAAAAGAAAGAGCAGTCAAAAAGAACAGAAACATGAGTATGTGCTGAATGATTTTTTTTTTAATATTATAAAAGTTATAGCACCATGCAGCTGACAACACTAAATTTCCCATTTGAGGTCCTTGGCATTGCTGCATTCTTGAGGAGGTAAAAACGCCTTCTTTTCCATATGGCACTGAATGGTTTATTTATATTTAAATCAGTCCTTCTTTGTTATACTTTGTTCAAGCATAAAAAAAATCACAAGTACTTTAACTCCTTCTAAATGATAATGAAATGTCTGGGTAATATTAATTTCATTAGTGCTAATAACATGAATAACAATATTTTCCAGCTATTACACTGTGCTTTTCATTGGTACAAGTCAAAGTGCTTTGCAAAAGCAGTCAAATTTTCACTGTGTGGCCTGTCAGTCACTGGAACAAGTTCCCCAGAAAGGCTATGAAATCGCTGCCCTTGGAGATAATGAAAATTGAACTGGACAAGTCCCTGAGCAATCTGATCTAACTTTGATGTGAGATCTAACTTTAAGCTGATCATGCTCTGAGCAGGGAACTAGATGATCTCCAGAAGTCCCTTCTAACTTAAATTATTCTGTGATTTTATGCTTCTATAGGTTAGTTTTAACAGCTGCAACAAAATATTGAAAATAAATAGATCCACAACAGTGCTATCAAAAATGTATATTCACATTCAGAGGAAGGAAGAACCCTCTCCCTGAGTTTTGTGATTGTTTGAGCTACTTATTTTTTTCTTGCCTTCCTTCTACCTTGGGAATGACTGTCAAAGTGGGATATGTTTTGTATTTGTCTACAGTATGATGGACACTCAAGGGATCTGGAAATACACTCAGCTGTACACAAAAGGAAAATAATCTAAACACAGACTCTTCAAAAGTTAAGCTCTTCCTGCTGGACTTAAATTAATCTCTTTTAAAAAAGAGAAGGATCCTGTACCCTTCCCGTTGTCAGATCCAAGCATAAGTGCAGTTTACAAAAAAACACAAAAGGGCCAAAATCTCAAATGGAGATTAGGGCATTTTCTTGAGAAAACATTGCCAGCTTCTAATCCAAACAATATGACGCAGAGATGAAACAGCATTGTTAAACAGCCAACACACTTCACTGCAACCTTGATGGATGCCAATGTAAGCACCTGGGTAGAAAAAAATGTGCATTTCTGAACATGGATTTGTCACCAAACTAGATGTGGGGGCAAATGTTTTCCATCGTACATAGCAAGCGGCAAAATGTTAGGCAGGCAAACACCTCCATGGGGCCTGATATTCTGGGAGCCAGGGACGTGGTGCAAGGAGGTGAACAGATGGTTGCAGATATCAGGAGATACCAGACCTTCTCTTTTTAACTTTCCTCAAGTTTTGTTTATTATTCATCGTGTAAAACTAACCAAAGCTCAAAGTGTCTACTACCTGTGTTGAGGGAGCTCCAGCTCATGCCTTACCTGCTGCAGCAGTCTCTGCGTTGCCCATGGGACAACCCCACCACACAGCGCTCTGACACCTAGTGGCCACGGAAGAAAAAATGATGATTTTTAGGGCTGTACAGCATATATTGAAACAGCAGTTATGTTAGTAGATTATTCCTATAAGAAAAATGGCACAAAGCCTTCGTTTTGTGACCTTAAGTTTGCAGTGCATGGAGTGTAGCTTGCCAGACTTGAGGTACATAAATGTTTTCCCCAAACAAATATGTCATTATGTATTTTTAAAGACAAACTCCCTGTTCAATGGAAAATATCTTCCTGTGGAAAACAGTTGGGGAACATGAGGAAGCTACAAGGAAAGAAGAAAAGAATTCCCTGGGTAAAGCTTATTCCATGTGGTGCTGTGGCACTTGAGTTTTGGGACCAGCTGCTGGCTGGCGGTTGAAGATAGAACAAAGCCATGTGAGAAGAGCCTGTTTCCTTTTCACTTTTCAAGATAAAAAACTATAACCCCGTTGGGTAAAAACAAAGTTTGAGTTATTGCTCTCTGAAGTATTGCCTGGTAGAAAAGGAGTCATTCTATGTACCTGCAAGCGTAACATTTGTATTCCCAACCCTGGAAAGCCAACATTTACTATTTGCTGTGGATTATCACAGTGAATACTGACCCTTTTCACGTGCCAAAGAGATGCTGAACTATATGCTACGGACTCTTCTCTTTTCCAGGTCTATGATGAATGAATTCAGCTGAGGAAAGCCTTCTGCTCACCCCATCCCTCAGTGCTATGTTGTGGCTTCTCTTAAATCTGGGCCATGGTTGACACAGGCAATGGCTTTGAGCTGTGAGCATGTGAATCGAAACAACTCTTTCTAGCTCTCTTGGGCATAGCTTAGCCTTCCTGTCCCAGCTTAGGAGGAGCTGGGAAAGAAAGGTTTCCATCTCAGCTCTCATCGTGCATTTCCAGATAAATTCTGATTGAAGACACTTTTTCAAATATAACCTGGTATGGGTCATTCTCTCTTAATCTTTATGTTGGAAAGGGATCCATTTCTGTATTATAAGGAAAAATTCACATTTAGCATACACTCATGTATTTTCTATGGAGAGGGCAGATAAATCAGGGATATGTCCTAAAGAACCACAAATCCCAAATTCCTTTCTAGCCCTGTGCAGAATGAGAGGGTAAAAATGAACTTTGCCATTTGGCCAGAAACTGTTAAAGGGGGAATAGCTAAGCATGGTTTCATAGGCTCCCACACATTTCTTGTGATGGCTTTAGACCAGGTTTCTTCTAGACTCTTTCTCCTACTCCTTTTTGTTAGCAAGTGTTGGGTTGATGAGTGATCTAGATTTTTCTTGTTTTTTTTTAATTCCACCTTGTTGCTGTCAGTAAAATTCCCAATCATTTCTTCAGTCCATTGGAAAAATAAACAGATGTGGCTTAATTTAACTGCACTGTTATATTTAGTTTGTAAATGAAATCATTATATTCTAAAAGTGGAAGTGTCTATTTTTTTCCCTTTTCCCCTTTTACTTTGTCTGTGAGGGAGGGTAAAAACATAGTGTTTGTCCTTTTCCGTGCATTTGGGAGTCTATTGTTGGGCTGGATTTCATCTTTCCTTCATGATCACCTTTCTACAGTTCTTCCTTTCTCTTCTGCCTTGATAAAATTGGGCTTTTTTCCTCCTCTGAACTGACATCTTTTAAGTATTATTTGGAGATGCTTCTATGCCACCACCAACCTTCCCTCTGACAGTATCTATTGTCCAGCTCTCATTTCAGACACTGGTGGAGGAATTTTTGTGATTTCTCTTACCAACCTCTGTCCTTGCTCAGAAATTACTTTTAAAAGAAATCTCATCTCATATCCAAATAAGAAATGTTAAGATTATCTGGCAGTTCATAAGACTTCTGTCACCTTTCAGGTGAACAGATCTCAAGATCCTTTTTCCCATAGCTGGGTTAGTGTTGCTATTCCTGTTTCATAGACAGGGAAAGCGAGGCATAAGAACTTGAGTGCCTGGTGCAGGTCATATGTCAGAGCACATGAGGAGATGAGATCCCTGAATTGCAGTCCCATGTCCTGATTGCTTCTGATACCCCTGGCCATTAGCTAACGTGTCCTGCTTCTTGGTGAATAAAAAGAAGAAAAGAAGTTGGGAAAAATATACTCATTGAACCTGTTCTCTCTGGTAGAAGAGAAATGAGGGAGTGTCAACTACAGGCAGGTCACCTCGATGTGGGCAGTGTAGCAGGAGCTCTCCAGAATCTTTTCTCAGTCATGCTATTCTTTCACAGCAACCTGAAGCAGCTTCCCCTGCTTTGGAGTTGCCACAGGGAGAGAACATACTGCTGTGGTTAGGTAGGTAGATACCCCTGTCTTTGTACATACAGTATCAGCCTGGTTCTCCAGGGTTTTTTACCTGGGATAAACATTTATATCTGAGTAAAGAAAGTGTATAATGATGCTATTAGAAATAAAAGGCTATGGAGTTTCGGGCTCTTTAATTTCTATTACAGAGCTTCACCTGAAGTATATCTCAAAAACAAGAGTAAAGCACCTAACGGAATCATATCCGGAATCTTGAAGCTGATTATCTGCCTGGTTTCAATGAAGAAAAACTCCTTCTAAACCTTTGCAGAAGCTGCATTCACAGAAACAGTGCTGATTTGAGTGTGCTTTGCACTGACTCATACACAAAGATATTTCCTGCAGGTTGCTCAGTTAGTCAAGTCATTTTTTTCCATTGCTGAGACTCATTCAAAATTTTTTTTTAGATAATAGTGCCACCTTCTAGCTCATCTTTAAATGGGGCATTCCTTCTATTCCCATGCTTATAGATTCCATGCAGTGAGTAGTCTGGCACTGATTGTCATTTCCAAGTCTATCAGACAATCATATTTTAAAGCCAGAAGAATCTGATAAGTTTTATACTTTGTCTTGCTTTACACAATGCAGTCATGTATCTGCCTATAGTGACAGGGTTAAGCAAACTCTAAAAATTGTAATTCCAACACCTTGTCGCTTTACTGAGCCCTCCCTTACCCACTTCAACCTGGCATTTGTGCAGACATTTCTGTGTACTATCTTACTCAGCAGATAGTCATATATTTTATCACCCAAATCTACAGGTGATGCTTTCAGTTTAATGGAATTACTTGAAAAAATCTATGTTAATTCTCCAAGACTCCATGAGGAAATGTAATGGAGCAATTTGGAGGCTTAAGAAAATTACTGTCAAATCACCCTTCTGTCATATGAATTAGATACTTAACAAACAGATGGCTCTTCCGGTTGCCACATATATATCTATCTGGTTGTATCTTTGCAGTTAGCCATTTTCTAACAGATACTTCTAGCAGAGTAATAACAAAGTTATTAAAGGACATTCTTTACAAAATCAAGGTTGCACAATTACTTTGCAAGAACATAAAATATTAAAAGTTCATTGTTTCTCAGAGCAGCAGAAATTCTTGTTGACTGTATTGACAGGCTTTTTCAAACATGGAGCCCACACAGCTCCAGCACCATCCTACAAACTTATCTGTTTTTTCTACTGGCCTAGCCAAGAGGCAAAGCAGAAAACTTGGGCCATGCTCCAGGGGTGCCTTGTTTCAAGTAAGTTGGTTCAATCTGTCCTGATTTAGTATCAATCTGTGTGCAAAGCTAGCAGTGACTACTGGGGCTTCTGAGGCCCATGTAGGCTAGTTTGTGTTTGCATGTATGTGTGTGTGTATAATATGTGCAGATTATCAGTTAAATATGTATTGACATACAGTAAAGGCAATAAAAACTAAGGTCAGAGCTTAAATCTTGTCCTTGAATTTATATTTCCCCTTTATGTTGTGGTTCCTGCTGGTAGTTTACTACAGGAAGTTATACACTCATCAGACTGTAAAACTGGTCTGGGGGAGACGGTGATTCCAGCCACAGGCTGGAGCAGATAATAGGCTTGCCTCATTTGACAGAAAGATGAAAGAATGCATTTTGTTCCTCATTATTAAACTGTTTTTGAGAGGAGAGTTCTTTCTTTCTTTTGTTTAAGCTACATAAACAATGTGAAGTGTCATGACAAGAGTGGGAGAGCCTGTCAATGCGGCCCTATAATTAGAGAATTTCCACACATGGGGGAAAAGGGGTGTCTTCAGGCCACTTCCTGACCCACTCAGCTGTAGATCAAAAAGCAAGTAAGATGCAGATAACAAAATGCCCAGGAAATGAAACATGCCTCATACTGCTAATTCAGACAGCCTTATTTCTTACTGTGGCTGAGGGCTGCCTAGTGCAGCACTTCTGCCTAGGCATGTCATTATACCTTAGTGAATCCGAAAGGGTAGCAAGGTAAGAGGCTGCTGTCTGTTTTGTCTTCCTGAGATAGATTTCTTGACTAGAGTGTAGCTCTGTGGAAGCAGGGTAACACTGTGGGAGATAATGGACTGACAATAATAATACCAAGATAAACAGTTCTCTGATTTCTACTCAAAGGAAATGAAAACTCCACATTTCCAGCAGAAGGAGCTTCTACGTTTGACTCAATGGCACCTCTTTTCAGCTAGCGTAAAACGCCTCCACTGGCTTCACTAGTTTTCATTGCCAAAGATTGTGGTCCATATTTCTTATTTACAAATTTCTCTTGTCTTTACTACTTTCTGTCCTTTTAAATGATCAGCTATTTTCCATATGACAAAAAGCTTATTTTCTTGGCTGAGTACTGGCTCAGGCTCTCCCCCTTCTGTGTTAGATCTGGTGAATGTAGATCCTGGTGTATGCCTCGGCCCATATTTTTTCATCACTGTTCTCTCCCATATCATTATATAACATATCATTTAATACCATATCATTTATCTCTGAGAAGCATTTAGGAATCAATTTTCTGGCAGTCACATATAAGAAGCATCCTGAAGAACAAGAAAAAACAGACTTCCGAAATCCCATTTGCAAAGTGGTTTTGCGCAAAGAGTGGTTGGAACAGCACAGGCTGCATGTTTTGCAGAGTCCAGAATGCCATTCCTCTCCTCTCCTCTCTGCTCCGCTCCACTCTTCTTCTCCTCATTAAGCCAAATTAATAACAGTAAAAAATCTGCCAACCAACCCAATGAAATATTATCCCTGTTTGTTTAACTTTTCAGTTCAACTATTTGCTTGCTGGCATAATCAAATGGCATAATTAGATAAACAACTTGTTTTATGCAAATACCAGTGCTGTACTCTGCAGCCTGTGTCCTTACAATACAAATGTAGAACATGTAAACTCAAATAGCAGGCAGCAATATCGATCATGTGGCTAGATTTTTCAGTGTTAAAAGTAAATTAATGCCAGACTCTTTTAAAGTCAGGCTGCTTGGGGATGATTGGAGGCAAAGCAGTTCATTGCAGCTACTTACAAGTATTTGAGGACGATAGGACAGGGAATGAGGACAAATGCAGAGGGAATTCTGAGCTGTGGGATGCAAGGGAGAGCTCTGGTCGGCAGGGTTTTGTTTTGCAGTGGCGTTTGATCAGATTGATGAGCCTGACACCTTTATTCTTGTGAAAAGTGCCATGGGCTCTTCACTAAGAACTTGAGGCCAAGACCTTGGTCTTACAACTCAGCTGAGTGTTTGTACAAAATTCTCACAAGCTAGAGATTAAGATCGTCTGTCAACAGCTTAGTCCCATAATGTGCTGAGAAGTCTGGCCCAGATCCAGGGCTAATTTTAAGCATATGAGTAGCTTCTTTCAAGTCAATGAGAGTGGTGGAGTAAACTGCTGGCTCAGGGAGCAGGATGCTTTGGACCTGGTATGTCCAGACCCCAAGCAGGCAGAGACAGTGCCATCTGAAAGTATGAGCTCACAGGCTGGCAACTGGGATTCAGAATAGTCTCCCTCCACACACACACATTCCCAAGACCCATTGACTAGTGTCAGGATTGCTGGACTGTTAATATTGCATGGGATTTCCTGTACTACACAGTCAAATCCCATGCCCCATATGACAAGCATATGGGATATGTCTTTTCCTGTATTTTCGCAGTAACCAGTCACTCTTCCGGATGCTTGGGAGTCCAGGCAGATGGGTGTCTGGAAAGAGGCTATTGCACACATCCAGATAAGTCGTGCTGTATGCACCAGACCTACCGTGCCTGTGTTATGCTGTTAATTTGTGTGTGCTAAGAGCTGTACAGATGCAGTTTGTCTGTCTGAGAGGATAATACAGTCAGAACCATGACCAGAGTCTCTAAAAGTCTTAACATAATGAACCTGGATAATAGTAACATCTTCACTTCTGCAGGGAATTACTAACCAGTATCAAAGAAAACCCACAAAGCACTGCCAAAATACCTAGCTATTTTACATTATTGCCTCTTTTGGCTTGGCATGAATGCATGTGAGTTTGTAATTTCATGTAGATGTCATGTAGATCACATTTTAACAGCCAAACAGTTTAAGAGCATTCAGCCGCTGCTAATTATTGAAAAGTTCTTGGAGATGTGCAATTATTAGAAGATTTAGTTTCGGTTTGCATCATTTTCTAATGTAGCTTGTATCTTCAAAGTCTATATAGCATGCCTTTCTTTTATCCAAAATCACTCATTATCTCAGTGAAGGGCATGTCTATTAGAGGGCAGCACTTACATGCAAAACCCTCCTTGTTATCTGAGCACATTTAACTAGTTAAATTCCATGTCTCCAATGTCAACCAGATAAAGAAAGCTACTGTATATGTAAGATATAACCTGCAGAAAAATTCTTGTCAAATATTGTACAAGGTGGTACTCTGTTAACTTTATAAAAAATGACTCATTCTTACCCAGCCTTTTCAGATTCCTGTCTAATCCTGTGAACTCTTGTGAGCTTCTGAGTGATACTCCCCTAGGTTTCTATCCATCCTTTATTTTCCTCTTTCTTCACTCACTTCCAGAAGATGTACCCTCCTTCACTTCCTACCTGAACAACAATACTAGCATTATAAACAAGGCCACAGTACCTAAAAGATACTCTCTAGTGACTGAATGATTTGCGTCCCATATTATGTTGAACTAGGAACTATAATGTTTACCAGTTTGATTAATTAACATGATCTATTTGTTCTTTGTGTTGCTTTCCTGTGAACTTTACTGATAAAATTGCTGACCACATTAAAAACACCCCACCATATCACGTAAGCAACATCTTGCTCTCTTCTTCCAAACACTGGTGTGGGGTAGACATCTCTTAAAACTGAATGGCTCTCCAGGCGGTAATGTGGGTCTGTCAGTTATTGTTGTTTTGGCATATTTCTTTCTGTGAGGTGTAGTGTAACCCTGTGCAAAGAGGTATGCTTAAATTCCTATTTCTTCTTCAGCAGTTATGAGTTCAAAATTAAACAAATCCATACTGATTTTAGTCAGAAAATGTTCATAGTTATGAATCAGAGCCAACTGCTTTCTTCAGAGGTGTTTAATTTACAACATGTAGAAATTCGGGAACTTCTGTAAGGGGCTAGGAAGCAGAGGAACAATAGCTCTTTCCTGTAAGTATCAGTAAAGTGATGACTAAACAAGCACTCAATAGTTAGACAATAAGCAAAGTAATTTACTGACTACTAGTATAGTTTCAAGGGGTATACACTGAATTTAAGGATGGCTGCTGAGAAAGATGGTGAAATTATACAGTATTTATTAAAATTTCCTGTCATATTCCAAGAAGGAAAAAGTGACTACAAGGCCAGCAATACACAGTAATTGCTGGTAAAGTGCAGCAAGGTTATTTGGTAATAAATTATACCCCTCACATGGCCCAAGCCTCCTGTGAAGCTGTTCCACAACAGCATTTCAAATTATGGTGTGGAAAAACAACTGGAACCTTTTGCATCAATCCTGTTGGACGTACCAATTTACTGGTTTACCCAGACCCTTCCTTGGCCCATCCAGTTTGCCTTCTCATATTGGTTCTTGAAAGGCTGGCAGAAACCCCTTGTTACAGCGTGCAGACTTGACCCAGTCATGTCCTGTAAGCCATTCCCTCATCCCAGGCATCTGGTGGTTTGGGACTTTGTGCGGGTAGCCTTACCACAGGTGACCTGCACTCTGAGTGTAAAAGCATCCGTTGCTTTCACTTAGTAAAATAAATGTGAGATTACGGGAAGTATGCCTGGAGAATATCATCTCGCTAAGTGCTTAATGGGCCCATGCTGAATCCTGAAGGCCTCTTTTTCTCCAGGCTGGAGCAGATATGGACTGTTACTGTGGGATGGACACAGCACCATTGTGGCTCTTGGGAGGAAAGAAAGTCTCAAGGACATGAGAGCTCTGTAAGTGTGGGAACTGGCATCAGGAAGCTGGGATTCAGTAAGCACTAGAAGGAAAGCAGGATCTCCGGGCTGGGGTACAGGTGGTGTTTTTCAAAAATGACACGTGGTTAATTTGGGCAAACCTGTCTTCATGCATTGCTTTGGAAGTTTAAAATAGAATATGTGTGAGGATAGAGAGCCTAATGTGAATAACTTAAGTTTAAGTCAGAGTCAGCTGAGTAAAATGCTCTTTTGGTGTCATAAAGGATGAAGTAGTTAAAATACGAAAATCCAAGTTTGTTTTGTCAGTTCAAGTCTTGGCTTCTCATCCTGACTTTTCTCAATTTCTGATAATTTTACTAAGTGTCAAGGGCCCAATCCACACTTCTAATTGTGTCTATACAGAGAGGTAATTGACTGTGCATAGCTGACTGCTCCAGGTACTAATCTAATGTTCCCAGAATGACAGCAAAGAGTTTTGCTCAGAACCAAAGTTAGATGAATTCATAAGAGAGACTTGTTAAACCTGGCCTCTTATTTCTCAGAGAAGTGACTGGTAAACAGATTTTATTTGGCATAAATTATTTAGCTGAGTGATTTCTGCAGATAATTTTTGGCTACAGACTGTTTGCAAATAGTTTGTATTTAATATTGAAGATTCGGGATGATTTGCTATAGATTGTATGAGAAATTTCTGCTCTCTTGGCTGGATGAATATAATTCGTAGAACCAAGTTTCTTGTAGAAATTCTTGTGTGTATAGAATCCATATTTACTTTCTACAGATGTTTTGTAATGTACAGTTGATCCTGCCAGGGGCTTAACACACTGTCCCTGCTCCAAAGAAGCACTTATACCTGTGCTTAACTTTAAAGACTAGATTAGTTACACAGAAGTCAGGCCAAAGTTAATTAGAGCATTAAGGTGGTTTGGGATTATACGATCATGAAAAAGTGTGTGTTCATTCTTTGTCCTGAAAATATAACAGACTATTTTTTTAAACTAGATAGTACAGACTGAACTCTGAAAGATGCCTAATGCTTTTGATGTGCTCACAAAAAGTACGTTCACTGGTGTTGTATTTGTATAAGAAAATACTAGCTAAGTACAGGACATTTTTTCTTGCTTTCTTGAGTATGTGCTAACGGTAAGACCTTATTTTCTAATGAGAAGCTTTGAGAGTAGGAAATGCTAGAGCAGAAACTGCTGAGCTAGATAGGAATTTCTTCTTATTTTTTATTTTGCTTCCTCACAGCTCACTGTCTGATCAGAAGATGGACAGCATGAAGGCTATTTAGCTCAGGACAACAGTCTTTTACACTGTGAAACCTCGGGAGAAATATCTACATATGTTGTAGCAGACATCTTAATGGCCAAATTGGTCCTGATTGATTAACTGTTGCACTGTTCTGCTTTATAAAGTTTAAAGGATGAAATATATATTAAAAAATCCCCTCTCACTTCAGTAGTTTGTGTAAGAGAATTTAGTAAAATATTGATCAGGAGTGCCTCAGACTCCTCCTTCAGGTATGATTCTACCTCTTAGCTCTGTTCTGCCCACAAGACTTTTTCCCTTAATTTACAATGATTTTTCACTTGATGTGTTCCAAAAACTCAGTGCCTTTCACTTGATTTACACTGTTTTCTTTTCCTTTTTTTTTTTTTTTTTTTTTTTTTTTTTTTTTTTTTTTTTTGAAGGGCTACTTTAAACCATTCAGTGATTCAGTTTGGAGCACATTCCTGCAGGTGGCTGGGGTGCAAGAGCAGAGTGACAGGGCAGGTGGGGGAAGGCAGGAGAGTCAGCCAGCCAGAGACATAGCCAGCTAAAGACAGGGGTGCTCTTAATCCTGCTCTTCGGATGGAGCAGCCACTGGGGTGATTCCCTGTGTCCACTACCCTATACACTGATGCTAGGGTTACCAAGGAGACAAGCAAAACAACCATTAGGAAAAATGTTCAAAGCATTAATGTGAGGGGCCTAAAAGGTCTGCTGAGGCTTGTGGTGTGTGTCCCCCACCCTAGGTGTGCTGCCCTGTGGTGCCTTCTCACTGTTCTTCCTTCCCTGTCTGGCTCCAAACTGCCCTATAAACGGAGAAGAGCACTTCCTCCATCTGTATGCAAAAACACACACACACATTCATCCTAGAGAATACAAATATTAATGGTTTTACTTATAGCAAAAGTCTGCTATAAGCTGCTGTCCTCTAGGACAGGTTTTGTGATGCAGCACTTCACTTTCTCCTAAAATACTACACCCAAACTCCAACACAGCCCTCGTCAGTGCTAAGACAAGAGGGCCTTCTGGCTATGTCCAAACAGAATAGTTCTGAGACATATTTTAGCCTATTGACAATACAGGTTAAGTAGTACCTTTGCTTGGGAGAAAATAAACAACCACAATTAACAAAAATAACCATAGGCCCCTTTTAAAATGGAGCTTCATTCTCATACCAAGTTAGAAGAAAGGGTGCATAGTGGTGATAGAAATCTTCTGTTGGTAACAGACTTTTCCAGAGTCCTGCTTAATGGCTTTTTCCTTGCTGCAGTATCACCCACACAGCAGCTATTTTTGTGTACAACTGAACACAACCTTATTTTCCTGGAGCTGGAAGAAAAAATTATGAAAGCAACAACTTGTTCTAAAGAAGGCTATGGTTTCACTTAGGGACAGTGACGTTATGAATAGAACTTAAGATCCAAGGCACTTAAAGAGCCAAGGTTATCAAGTGCAAATGCCAAATATTTATAAAATATCTATGAGAGCTTCTGCACCTCTCTAACATGAACAAACCATAAAATTCAGAAATGCCTGCTGGCTTACAAAAGGCTTGTAAAGGAGTGTGTGCAGACTGGACAGAAGTCTCCAGGGACTTGCTGTACGCCATAAACACCAGCCTTTGTTTGTCTCTCTGTCTCTCTGCGTTATGGCATAGTTAGGTGCAAGGATAATGCTTGTCGACACCATCAACTTACGATGTATTTCTCATTAATGCTCGTAAACTGTTAGGAGAATCTCATACAAAGCAGCTATTCCATAAACAACTAGGTATTTTGTTACAAGTCTTCCGCCTTGTCAGTGATGGGATCTTCTAACTGAACTGCTTAATTGCTAACCTCTTCTCTTATCCCCCAAAGGACAAATCAGTTGGTATAAATGGTGATAATTCCAGTGATTCTGGAGAAATTACACTGATCTTTCCAGCTCCAGTTTTCCTCTTCCATGCTTCCCCTCTTTGAGTGAAATCTTACTCCTTAGTAAAACAGGTTACCTTAGCAAGGCATCTAGTGAAGGATGTTACAAAACCATATAGGACCACTCCATGTGCACTCCATGCACAGTACAGAAATGCCCAAACTGGTGTGACCGACCTGAGAACGAGAATGCCTCTGTAACCCAGCTAGCATCCCTCTCCTCATGGCAGCGCACGCATGCTAGCTCCTTGGGAGGTACTTCTTTCCATTCATTGCACAGCTCCAAGGTGCTTAATTCCAGAACTGTAGCTTCCATATGCCCCTGGAAGGCACCTGTGATTTCTGGGCTGTCTGACCTCTTGTTGTGTAAATTCCCAGCTACCTAACTTTCTAATCCTGGACAAAATTCCCTGCTCCAGTGACTCGTCCTTCAGCCATTTTCTGAACAGTGGGAACAACTGCCTCAGTTGCTGAGGCAGGAAGGTCAGACCCCTGGGAAGATCAGGGATCTTCTTCGCCTTCCAGCAGGATAGATGACCACAAATCCTACTACGATGGCTGGTGTAGCGAGACCCCATGTTGCCCCATTTTGGCCAAGTCTGGGGGACCAGACATCCTTTCTTGACTTAGATAGTTCTGACATCCCAGCACTTCAACAAAAGGCTTTGCATTGCTATTTTGTCTTAATGATTCACAGAGATGCAGAATTTTCCTGGTCTGCCTTTTGAGCTGCAACCCTGGGAACAAATCATTGATTGTGCTGCTGCAGAAGTGGGCCACAGGGTCTGCCCTGCTCCAGCCTTTTACGTTGGGCTGGAATGACCCAGCAGGGGCAGGGCCCAGTGCAGGAGCAACTCCCCTTTTCTTGTTTGTCTTCTTTTCAAGAGAAACGCCATCCAACAGCATACAGAAAACCTCACCCTAAGGACCTTTAGATTTAGGACTGAGTTAGCCCTGAAGCAGAACTTTCTTCCCTTCCCAGAAGTGGTCTCCTGGATGATGACTTAAGATGCTGATGTTGCAATACAGGAAAGCTTGTACTTCAGTTACCCATTTAATTTCTCTGTTAGTAACTAGAGGGCTGCACACTTCAAGACTATCAGCCCATCACCTTCTGCAAAATCTGTTTCCATTACTAAATACATAAATTAAGGGAGAGCTTGAGGTCCCATCATTCCACCTCAGCTTGCAACAACAGTTGTGAGTAGGCCCCATGTTAGAAATAAGTTCTCACAGCTGCTATCCTGTTAACATTAGCTATTTTGTTATTCTGACTAAGTTGTCAAAACGTTCATTTCCTGATGGCTGGGAAACTGGCTAAGCAGCATCTATAGTGCTAGGCTCTGCTGCTTGCTAGTGAGATAGAAGGAGTCTGGATATAAGAGTGCAGGCCTTAAACAAGCGGTAGTGCAAAGAAAGGACTGCTCTCAGTTCCTCTGCAGTAATTTTATCTTATCTGTGCACATTGCTCTTTTCAAATCAAGAACAGCCTTTTCATTATTATAAACAACTGGAAATGTGGGAAAATATTCCCTGAGGCAAGAAGAAGTACTTGAACTAAAGCAGTGTAATGGAAGCTAGAGCAAGCAGCAAAATTAATCACTGCTTAAGACATATTCCTGTTCTCATCCTTGCACCAGCCTAGTGTCAACTCCAAGAGATCCAATGAGACCCTATTAGAATGACAAGCTGTTGAACTGCAGCTTTTTAGTCACGTAAGGCTCAATCTTGCAAGGTGCTGCAGTTGATTATCTCAGCTCCAGTCCCATAGTGCATATCAGCATGTACTTCAGTTCAAAACACTCCCCCCATTTGTGAAAGGCAGTGAAGATACATGCATGCTTAAAATTGAGCATGTGCTCAAACCTTTTTTGGGACTATCAAGCCCAGAACCTTGTAAGATCAAGCAGAAATGAACAATTAATTACTGGACCTGTGTGGAGTCAGAGCGCAACTCCTGTTATAAATGATGTCCAAAATCTGTTTTCTTCCTTAGGGAATAAGGTTGTTTATTGAAAAACAAACGCTGTTGTCAATGAATCCTATTAGATTCATGATTATACTATTATAATCCTATTAGGTTTTATGATCTCTCTTACCTCATCCTCCTTCACAGTGATGCTGCTGCTTTTATTGGTATGATCATCCTCATGATTATTATTACTCTCATTGTAGATCTGCTTGTTGCTTACTAAGTATATACATAATACCTGGGCGTTTTGAAGCACTTGTGTATCATTTCACCCGGTATTTTCTCCAGCAAAGTGCCTGAGCCTGCCTTTAATCAGAACACAGTGTTTGTGAGAGTGTGGTCAAAGTGCACTGCACAGCACAGGATGACAGCCTCAAAGTCAGCCCTGCAGCTGTTGTACTTCTTTGAAAAAGGTCTCAGTCAGCTCTTACAAATTTGCTGATGTTACTTCATTTCCATCGAACAGGCTGGGAGACCCAGAGCTGTCTCTTTCCCCATCTGCCCTTGCCTTATCCACACACCTTGCTGAGAGCTTGCTGAAAATGTCTCCTCTTCATTTCAGAGCCTACCAACCCTCAGAACTGTGTCACTGTAAAATGGTGCTTGCAAGTCAGTCAAAACCTGACATTTTGTCTTGAAATGTGATTGTATCAGGTCAAGATTTAGCTTTTTAGTGACTTGTGAACTCATTTTGATTAATGGCCAGCAAAAGGGAGAAAGAAAAGCAAAGCGTCTTGTGCAAAGTTAAGGTTGGGGAAAGCTGTTTGCACATCAGTCCTCTGGACTCAGAGCCCTCCAGAAGGGAAAGCCGAGAACAAAGAAGGGATCGTCAATGTGATTCAGTCTGAAAAGGCAAATGATACTGCTGCTTATGCAAGTTTTGGAGGTGATTTTTGCAAAACAGGAAGCTGCACAGTGAACACAAACTATTAGGCTCAATTTAGACAGCAGCACTACAGTGCAATTTGATGTTTTACTTAATCTAACCTAACTGTTCACTGCTACCAAAAGGGTTGATGCCATTCTGGTCACACATTCCCTTTCCCTCTAGCAATCGTATGGTTACAGGGCATATTGGTCCATTGTGCTGATCTGAAGGAAGAGTGTTTCATGGAAGTGGATTCATTTGCTGTCAATGGGTTGATTCACTCTAACTGTGTGTTTACAGGAATATCTGCAAAGAGAAGCAATGACCACCTATGGCTGGGGGTACAAGCTTGGATTCACCCTTTTTAGTGCAGCCTGACCAGTGAACCAGTACTCTTAACTCATTTGAGCCCAGAAGCGACATTGCGTTGTTTCAATTATATTGCCCACAAGTAGCTGCGTGTGAAACTGTTTTGTTCATAGGAGCAGGTCAAATTACTGCACCATTAAAAATGCAGGTATTCATAGGTTCATCCATTTATTTAAATGACTATGGGGGGATCTCCACCTTTAACTGCTGCCATTGACTTGAACAAGTTTTGTTCAGGCATTTTTCCCTGACGGTGTGGCTCCACAAGTGGGGTGAGCTGACTGCTTCTGAGCGAGATGCTGCCAGCCTCTCCTCGAGGCTCAGCCATGCATTCCTGTGGCTTTCTTTGGGCCAACATTAGCGCTACAGCCCTGTGGGAAGCACAGCTTCCCCCATTGCAAGCCCCAGTACTGATTTTAGGGCAGAACAGATCACTGGTCCGGCTGATGGCACAGACCTGGCCTCTGAAAGTAAAGTACACTGTGAGTGAATGCAGAAGTCTTTTTCACATGCTGACAATGACTGATTTTTGAGTATTTTTTATTAGCAAAAGATTAGCATGATCTGGTATTGACAACATGTAAGAAAGTGGAAGGATTCTGTGATGCTTCGGCTTTGATGTAGAGGTGTTTATCTGGCTGTGAATATCACATGGCTGGGAGGGCTCTGGTGAAGTCCATGTTGTGAAAGACCTCAGGAGCAGAATAGGTACCTGGTGAGACATTTGTACTAGAGCACTGAAGCTGCAGCTAAAGGCAGCAAGAGCTGGCTGTGAAAATAATTCTATAAAAAGAGGAAAGGTTAACTGGTGATGAAAAATTTTAACTTCTGGTACAAATAAATTAGAGCTGAACATCTAAATAAGCTGATTTAATTCTTACCCAATTATGATGTCCTTTATCAGAGATATCCAGGTAAAAATGATACAGCATTTTATCATGACATGTTACTCTAGAAAGAACTAAACCACACACAGATAGATAGAACAAGCGTACTACAAAAAAAGTACAATTAGGTCAAAGAAAGGACTTTGATTCTCAAGGTAGGTCAGCTTAGATGTAATGGCTTTTGATGTTCAGGTCCCAACCTGTTCAGTCTTCTTGTTTCCAGAAGCATCTTGCCCTTACTGAACCCTTGCAGTTTATAGACTCCTTCATAAAATGGGCACCCATTTTGGGCTACCTTATTCTGCTGGATTGTAAATGGCAGTGGTTCAAAAGTTGTCACAGCAGCTGATGAGATGTACCTATAGCAAAAGCAGCAGCATCTGAGAAGGGGGTGGCAGAAATGACCGCGAGTGTTTCTAGCTCATGAATCAGACCTTGGTTCAAAGGAAAACCAACATTTCCCTGTTTTCTTAACTATTCACATTTTATTTAAACAAGAGTCTATGTGTAAAATTTTGGACATCTGTGGACTCAGTCCCCCAGTAAAAGTACTGAAAGTAACTTGTTATAAAAGGGATTATATGTTCATATATATGCAGTTTCTTCTAATGCTTTTTTCACAGACAGTGAGCATTTGGGCGGTAGCCAAAAAGAAGGAAGCAGTAACTTCAAAATGTGGGTAAAAAATACCAACGCTTTGTGCATAATTTCTTCCTTGACTGAGCATTAGGAATGTATTAGAACCATTGAAATCAGAGCAAGATTTCAATGTGTTTCAGCATCAAAAGAATCAAGCCCCAAATGTGTGTAACTGGGCAAGATTTTGCAGCTACACTTCAAAATGTGCTGAATAATCTGTGAGGAGCCTGCTGTTTTCTGTAAGTCTAGTTCCACTTAAGATCTGTGAGATGTCTTGACGTACATTATGCCTCACTAATTAACTGATCTCTGATGAATAGAAAAGCTATAGACTGGTAACTCTTAATGAAAACCCAATTGAGGGAAAAATTATATGAGCCTTTCTGGGTTTCTCTTTCTTCATTCTTACTCAATGTTGATAAGTTCAGAAATTTTGCTTTCCCCTTACTGGAAGTGTGGTGTGCATTAGATGCATAATGGAGAAATTTATACTATTCTTCACTGGGCTGGGGTATAGAGCAGCCTCTTCTCTAAAGTTCATTACAGAAAGTTGTATCAGGTGGGATGGCATGCACAAAGTAACAGCACTGCTTCCTGCCAGTTGATTTTCCCATCTTTTTATTCTTTCTAGATCTGGGTATTTTTGCCAGTTTCACTTCAAATTCATTTCAGCTCTGAGTTTTAAGAGAGGATTCAAGAAAGAAAAATCAAATGAAAATATCCCTAAAATAAAGGGGGCTATCAGAGCCTTTTGCTACAAGATTCCTTTTATATTTATTAGTCCTTGCCTGTTCATTATTTGCAGGGATATCTGAACTAGTGTATCCTCAGGGAATCATGAAGGGAGGAAAGGGAATGTTTACAGTGATGGTGCTTAATCTCCAGGAATGACAGGAAAAGATTAAGCAAACTACAGATAAACCATCTTATCATTCAAAAGTATACATGCTGAATGCATTGTAAAATAAATACACAGCTGCTCTTTAAATCCTTTGTGCATCAAAGGACCAGAACCCCAAAAAGGACTTACTCACCTTAAACAGGATTTATGTGGACTTCATCGGTGTCTCCATCCAAAACTATGATTTAAAAGAACTTCCTCCAAACAGCCACCTCAGTGTGGCATCCTAGCTGATTTGGAGGTTCCTGTCTGATCTGGAAGTCAGATCTGCTTCTTCTGCTTCCCTCCATAGCCAGAACAATGCTGGCTTCAGCAGCTCTCTACCCATCTCCTCCACCACAATTCAGAAACTAGGTAAAGTGGCCTCTGTCCTTAACTCTCATTGGCTGGATTGGGCTATTACAAAACATGATTATAGAGCCTTTATTTTTGAAACAGCTGCCAGTGGTAACCCACTTTATATATACTAGCACAGTAGTAAACTGACATAACCAAGAAGTGGGTAACTTGGGTTTTATGTCCTTTCTGGTCAATGATAATTCAAAACTGTAGTTCCTAACACTGGCTTATGACTGTCAGACTCTAGCTGAACCTTCTGAAAACAAAATACTTAGTGAACATGACTTCTGATTGACATCTGGCATTTTGAGAAGAGATTCATAGAAAGAAAAATTTCTGTGCATGTAAGACTTTTATCTGTAAGGCAAAGGCTCAAGAGATATTTTTCCTACTAAAGTATTCAGAAGTTAATCTAACTGTTTGGATACTGTGCTATTTTCCCACCATACCCATTGTCTATCACAACTTGAACATTATTTTGCTACTATAGCTAAAATACCTAAATGAAACAGATTTCCACCCTTCAGAAAAGTTCAGTTTTGCAGAGCCTTTCCGGAGGTCTGACACTGAGATGAAAGCTCTTTCTTATGCAGTCCATTACAATTCCTCTGAGGCCAAAAGAGTGCGTTTTCAAAGTGCCATATGGCTATCATTAAAGATGATCGCAGAGACTAAGCTAAAAGTAGGGGTGGTTTCATCTACCGCTGGATGAAGGCACTATATGAAACAGGCAGTGGGATACACAGAGCTGCCTGACTTGCTGTTTTGTCATGTCATCTTCAGCTCCCTTGCTCCCACAGTAAATTTCTTCCATGTTAAGATTTTGTCCCCAAATATCATCTCCAAAATTCTAGACAAGGATTTTCCAATATCATAAACTTGCTTGTGTATCACGTGAGGTTGATGCATACTTGGAAGAAGATGCTGTCTCTATGATGGATATTCCTACTGCATAAAAAGCCCCCAGTCACTTATGATGGAGGATTAAAACCTTTCTCTGCTCCAACTGATAAAAGTAATTACTTCAGGTGGATACTTCATAAAAGCCAACCATTAAGAATGAAATCTAACCTGTTGATATTGAAGAAATCTAGATTAACTTCACTAGTGGAGTCAATCTTACTATATATTCAAGTAAATTGTAACCAAATTCCAAATATGTATTCCTGTCCTGAGAACTTAATCTTTTTAATTCTGATTCTTCTTCCTACAGACACAACAGATTTATACCCACTGTGCAAACACTTCATGAGAGATAGAAGTCAATACCCTTCTCTACATAGGTCCTTTCTCACACGTAACACTGACCGTTGCTTTTAAGACAGTAGGTCTGATATCAGGTCATGGGTGAAATTCCTTTTTACTTATTGGTGGAAGTGTCCATGTAAGCACTCGTTATACTGCAACCAGAAAACCATATTTGAGATGAGGAATTTGTTGGCATTTCTTCCTTCATGACACTCAGCCAAATTCATTATTGACTTCAGAGCAATAATTCCAAGCCTGAATATGGGTTACTGTCCACAGTGTTATACAGATGAATAAGTCTATCAGATATGTTGAGGATTTTTTCTGTGTCCTTTGGCATCCTCATAAAGAGTTACTTTTAAGTGGCATTTTAGACACACTAATGTTAACCAGTGAAGCATGTCCATGCAGAGCTTTCCAGTTTGTATCAACATAAAGGACAGCAGAAGTAAACTCACTGAAGAGTAGTTCCTTTGGAGGCACTATGATTTCTTTTTCGGAAGGCACTGGCCTTTCATTTGGTTGTGAATGACGTGATAAATAAATCCAGGTAGCTTTGACATTTGGCATCTGAAGTATATCTGAACACATTAACACATTGTTTTGTGAGCAGCAGAACTAACAGAGCTTAGTTTCCCATGGATTTGTGTCCTTTTAACAGTCCCTTCAGTGTAACCCCAGCTCGCCAGCACATGGCTGTTGCGACACTCGCTGGTCTGGAGCTGTACCTGTACTGCAGGCAGTCAGGAGCGAGGAACATACTGACTGGCAGACTGATATGTGTATGCTCTTTTGCTGTCTGGAGGGCTGTCAGAGAGATTACTTGTTCTTTAGAGGGATACTAAATTGAGCCTTTCTTCTCTGTCTAGCTGCCAGTTTCCACAAACATAGTTATCTTTGCTATTTCTAACCTCTTTCAAATTTCACAGAAATTAGACAATGAATTCAAAAGCTAGTAAGGCGAGCGGGACTTTGGATGGACGAACAACGTGATGGCATAGTTTCTTTCCTTAGGACAACAGGCTGAAACTGTTTAAGTGTGGATATCTCTCCTAAGAGGCTGAGCTATTTTGTTTCTTGCTTTGAACTGTTTGAAAGAAACTGCAGATCTGCATATTTTAGACCAATTCCAATCCTGATTAGAGGAGAGATCCAGTTATGAGCAGTATGATTTCTCAGAACAGTTAGATTTGGTTAGACATTCCCCCTTGTGATCTGGCCCAGGAGAGACACAGATTTATCTTTGATTTGAAAACCTTGATGCTCAATTTGGATTCCCTTTGGGTGCAGTTGCTTCGTTTATAGAACTCAGCTTGTCCATGTGTAGCCATAAATACACAAATGATCACCTCAGTGTTTAGAGAGATGCAGTCCTGGTCCTAATGCTTAGCATTCCCAGCTATTTCTAGACAACAGAGCATTTTGCAGTGAAGCCCTCATTAATGTGTTGCAGGCTTCCATGGCTTTCTAAAATCACCATGCAGTGAGAGAGTGTTGTGCAACGCCTTGGTCTGCCTCTGTCCTGCCAGGGAGTGCAGTACCAGTAACTCATGTGGGATAACCCCGTCTTCACTGCTCAATCACCGCTATGTCAGGCTTGAACGGTGGCGAACAGGCTGTTATTTTCTCTGTTGTAGCACCAGAACAGCAGCCATCCAGTGAGTTTGATCAATGGTGGTAAGAAAAAGATTGTGGTGAACTCTAAGGAGACTGAAGAGCCAATTTTTTCTTCAAAGCCTAAATATTTGGGCACAGATATATTCTTCCTTTTGGCTCTGCCTTTTTAGGTTGGTTTATTTCTCTGTCAAACTACCACCTTGAACATGGCTCCTGCTAACCCTCCAGGTGCTGCTATTCTCTTCTGTTTTTTTAGCAGAAGCGTCTCTCAAGGAGAGAAGCTGTGCCTGGAAACAGAAAAATTACCTAGCAATTTGGATTGGGAATATAGGAGAACATGGAAATGATTTTTTCTGCCATCCTATTATTTTTCCTTATAACATTAAAATACTTAATATTCATTTATCCCAAATAGGTAAAACAGGCCAGGGGCTTTACAACAATACTAGTGTGTGAAGAGTTCCAGCTGAGACCGAAAGTGCCACACACAAATAGAATGACTTTGAATTTGGGGTCAATATCTGCACACTGACATGTGACAGTGTGACAATATGACTAACGTGACATGTGACAGTGACAATCACATATTTTAAAAAATCCCACATTTCTTCCTTCAATGAGTGGCAAAATGGGTAGAGCATGGATCAGTCACCTTCCGAGACAGCTGCTTGGGTGTGTTGTAATTAGCACAACAAGCAGGGAAAAAAAGAGCCTGGATTCCCATGGCACTCCCAACAGGATGTCCCTTTGCAGGAGAGGACAGAAGCAGTTGGAGGAATGATCCCCTTCCCCATGAGAAATTCATTGTCCTATCCAGAAATACAGCATATATGATGTTAAGTGTTTTTTGATTCCTTTTTTGCTGTTCACTTAGCACTGCTTCACTTCACACTGTTTGTTTTCCAATTGCAAAGATGGTTTGAAACCAAATACATCCCCACCGCATAGCTATCGTATAGGTTGATGAAAATAATGAATTCTGGACACATGGAAGGTACAGGATGTCACTGTGTTAACAGAGCTCATGTGCAGGTGGCAAGCCCTCTTGGCAGAGGAGCCAGGGGTCAGGAAACATGTGGAACTAAAGGGGCGGAAGAGAAAGTAGTGAGCCTGGACTCAGTTTTCCTGATGACACGTACAGCCAAGAGGAAGCCTAGAGGCTACAGAAAGTGACTTTCACTGCCTGTGCACCAGCAGAGCATGGTAAACCTCCCCGACTTATCTGTGTGTCCCAGAGAACTGCTGCTCTCCTGGCTGGCTGGGGCTGTGCTCAGTAGGTCAAATGGATTAAGGAAAGGAAACAGAACGCAAGGTCTTTTACCAGCTTTTAATCAGGACCTGTCATTTTTTTCCTGCTAGTTAGAAACCATATACCTATATTTTCCCACTTGGCTTCCTTTAATAACTGGATAATATTATTACACATCAGTAGGCATGTTATTCTCCTAGCATATTTTGACATCCATACTTTGGGTTTGCCTGAGATATTTTTGCACCAGTTTAACCAAAATATTTTCACAGGTTTACCTGAAAAAAAAATCTAGTGACTAAAAAGATGACAAGAGGGTAGAAAATCCTCAGTTAAAATATGTGAATAAAGTAAATGGCATTATGAATAAGTCTGAGGGAAAGGAATGAAGAGATAGCATTAGCTATAACACAGTGAATGTTCATATGTCTGTGGAAGTTAGAGAGAGATTCATTCTTACTTCACTGTCTACAATTGTTATATTGTCTAGAAAGAAGAAAGAAAAAGAAAAAGAGTTTGCTGTGATTTTTAAGAATTGAGAAATGCCAATTCTATGCTTGGATTCCTATCCTTTATAAAACAAGCCTTCCTGTAGTTCTAAGTTATCTACAGTAAAGTAAGTCTTGTTGGCAGGTACAAGTGACCCTGAGTTCAATGTCTTCCTTCCTTGAGCTGCTCAGTTACCTTTTTCTTGGCACACAGCAGTTAGCAGATGTCAAAGAATAAGGAGGTATGCAGTGCCAGTGATTCAGTGCTGGCATAGTATTTCCAGCAATAAAGAGTCTAATGTCAGGCTTATGGAGAATGACTGCTGGCTTATGTCCCATGGTATTTTACAGGAGAAAAATCAAACCTCAGTTAGTCTGGGGTGCATGAGAATCCTACAAGGTTTTCACCCCACACAGTACCCTGCTTGTACCATTCATTTTTGAGTGGCAATAGCTATGGCCTCAGGAGAAAGTCCTTCCTACTAATTTAAGGTTGTAGATTTGGCATCCCTGTCTACTTTTGCACCTGTGTAGCTTTCACCCTCTGTGTTTGCATGTAATTCTTGGATTCACCATTCCCTGTCTCACCTTTTCTCCATTGCCCAAAGCTACTCTGCTAGTTTCAACTGGAAATACTACTACTGAAGCATAACTTTGCAGAGAAAGCGTTATCCCAATGATTAGTCTGTCGGTGCTCCATCACATGGCCTCCTGAGTATCAGTTTTCCTAGTCTGCAGTGCTTTGAACCCAGGGCTCGCCCGGAAAATGTGATCTGGATGATGGAAAAGAACAGAGCTGGGTGCTCTCCCAGGCTGCTCCCTCAGATGCAGGATGGTCTCTAGGAAACCTTCTGGCCCCTCCCAAGGGTCTGGGCCCTCCTTAGTGTTTCTTCGGCCTTGTTAGCCTTTAATCAGCTCCCTCTGAGTCTGGGCAGGAAGCAAGGAGTGTCAGTTCTTCTTCCTCATTGCTTTCAGGGAATGGTCATAGCTTGCCAGGGAATGGACATTGCTTGTCAGGGAATGGTCATCTTGTGTATTCCGATAAGTGAAAGGATGGGGATGCTAATGCATTTCTTGCATGCACTGAACCAGCACTTCTGTGAAATGAAATGATTTCAAAATACTTATCAGCTATGTTTACTATGTAGTTAATAAATGGTGTATTAGGAGAATTCCAGA
Organism: Dromaius novaehollandiae; assembly: GCF_036370855.1. Taxonomy (NCBI): domain Eukaryota; kingdom Metazoa; phylum Chordata; class Aves; order Casuariiformes; family Dromaiidae; genus Dromaius; species Dromaius novaehollandiae. The sequence goes on from NC_088101.1 coordinate 57,994,771, forward strand.
AATATGCCTGAGCCCCCACAAAGTAAAGATATATATGTGCATGTATAAATATATATACTCATATATATTTTTATATATATACATATTTATACGTGCATGTACAGTTAATGCTTGTTTGTCTCTTTAAGACTATCTCAAAAGAGTGTTAAAATTGCTATTTTGGATGATCCTAAAATCCTCCTGGATAGTATGCAGACTCTGAACCCTTCATGGACTGGTCACTGTCTGGCTATAACTTCAGTCAGGTTCAAACTGCTAGTAAATATTCTTCTTTTCTTCTCATAGAATTTGCTTTTAAATAGTCATGATTTGTGTTCCAGTGGGCTCTCTATAATATCTGCAGTTTTCTGTGGTAGTCTGTAGTCAGACTAAATGATCTAATATTTCCATTTGGCCTTAATGATGATTCTCTGAATTTTGTGCACTTCATGTTCTGGTGTCCCCTTCCAGAAGACAAAGTGGAATGTATTTTTTAACTTTTGGTTGACTGACAGGTGGCACAATCGCAGTGGGGGATTCAGCAAGTGTTTGGTCACTTCCTTTCCTGTTGATGCTTTCCTTCTGGGAGGCACACTGCCTCACGGACTGCTGCCGCAGCTAGTAAATGTTCAGAGGACTCGTTTAGCTATAGACACAGCAGAAAGCAGTGAAATGGTGATATGTTATTTGTTATGATGTTTCAGCTTGGATGAGAGGTATGAGAAAATAGTCACTTGTTAAAAAAGTGTAATCAGTCAATCAGACAACTGGCTCACAAAGGCAAAATATGTAGAAAATAGTTTGGGGGTTGGATTTTCATTTTGGGGTGAAGACTGTGGCTACAAGAACTGAGTTAGTCTGCTTCCCTAGATTGCAGAAAAGTGACTTGCACCTCTGTAAATCGAGGTTTATCATTTCAATCAGCAAATAAGCTGAGGTCTCCCTCCTGAAATTAAGCTCTGCTCCTTTTCAAACCTTATTAATTTGCTGCCTTGAGTGGGAGTTTGAACAGAAGCAAGAGGTGTCACTAGTGGAACAGTTCTTTTCTTTAGGAGAAATGATGGCCAATATCTGATTAAAGTGGGTATGAAGTAAAGAGAGGAAAAAGATGAACAGGCAAATAGCCAATTAGTTGAAATGAAATTTTGTATTTTCACAGAAAAAGGTTTCTGGGACATGAGTGTTAAAGATCCATTTGTGCATCACAAATTTAAAGTGATTCACTACACTTAAGGTATCAACTCTGCAAATAAATTTTGTCTTTCATACTTGAAACAAGCCTTCCTCAGTGAGGGGGTAGTAATGGTTCTTTGGAGGGACTGTGAGAGGTAGGTATTCTAGTACCCAAAAAGTCTTCAAAAGAATGGTAGAGTGACTGAGATTCCTCCTGTGTCCATCGTAGCCTTTGCTGTGCCCTTTTCCTTATCTCAAGGCTCCTTATGTTACATTCTCAGCCTCTACATTGTGGGTCCCATAATAGCTACGACACTTCCGACTGGGAGAGACTATGCAGTTACTATCAAGTTCTGCTGGCTGTGAAAACATTTGCAAAGTGAATTAATTACCTGGAAGAAACCCGTTTGGGCATTTCCCCAGTGCTGCTTAAATAGACTTGCAAGTACTATTTGAGAAAAAGCATGCGCTATTGACATACGTACTATAAATTGCCATTTGTACTAATTTGGGAAAGTCATTTTACATTATCAGACCATCACTATAAGGTGCTGCTTGTACTCTGGCAGCTATTGACACATTTCAGAAGTCCCCATCAAATTCTGCCCTGAGAAATTTATGCATTTTTACTGTGCTAGGAGTTCCTAGCTGGAACTGGGGATGTGTGAATAATTGGGTGGCGGTCAGAAAAAAATAACAACAAAAACACTCACTTCCACATGTCTTCCAAACAAAATAAAATGTAAAAGAAATGTAAAAGAAGAAACAGTTCAGAGAATGAAAATGTTGTAGGCTGAATGAAATGTAATACTTGACCCCAAAAAGAAGTGCTTCATGTTTGGCCCGTTTTATTAAAGACAAGGAAACCATGAATTGTATTCCTATCAATCGTGAATACATGCACTGGCATTAATCTTAGGAGAATATCTAATCCCTACTTCTATTGTAAACCAGAATTAAATTTTACTCCTGACAGAGATTTGTCTAACCTAATTTTAAAAATCTCAACTGCTGTCAAGCCCAAGCTCCCTAAACTACCTTATCCAGTGCTTAACAGTCCTGAAAGTCTGAAAGTGTTCCATAATATCTGATATAAATCTCCTGTCCAGAAAATTAGGCAGATCATTTCCTTTCTCTGCACTTGGTGGTCATGAGAATAATAGATCAGGGTCCTCTTTATAATAGCCTTTACACACTGGAAGGCTGTTATCATACCCATCTGTCTGATCTCTTTTTCTAGATTAAACAAGCTCAGTTCTTTGAGCTTTTCCTTATAGGTTGTTTTTTTATTTCCTCACAATGATTTGCTCTCCTTTGGGTTGCTTCCAGTTTATCTAGCTCTCTCTGAGACTGTGATGCCCACAGATGTCAAAATGGAGATATTTCTTCAGCTGAGGCCTCACCCATTTCAGATAATTATCTTCAGGGTTCATGCGCACTGTGAACAGCATCACACAATTGCCTTATTCATCAGTGTCCCACTATAATGCATGGACCTTTTCTGCAGAAGAGCTGCCTAGTCAATTCTTCCTCATTTTGCATTTATGCACTTGATCATTCCTTTCCAAATGCTTTTGAGAGGAGTACTCAAATGCAGTCTAGTGTCTTTCAGTTATCTTTACTAAGTTTTGTCTTGTTTTGGTCCATTTTTCATTTGTGTCAGAATGATTCTACATTCTAATCCTGTCCTACAAAGTGCTGGCAGTTCTTTCCTGTTGGTGTCATCTATAATTTTTAGTCTGATTTCCTAAGGAAATGGGACTTACCTGTTTATTTTTTCTATCTACCTGACTCATAAGTTTTTAACCTTTTGGCCAGTCTCAAGCAGATGTGACAGAGGTCAAACAGCTCTAAGATATTAAGTCCATATACATTTCATTTAAAAAATGTGTTAGGATGGAGGAGAGACAGCTTATTACTGCCCTCACCAGTGAAAGGCTGCAGTGTGATAAAATGCTCACTAGACCCTGAGGCATCCCCATGGCAGAGAGGTACTATGAATGCCCCAACTGTAACAAATTGCTTCTGCAATTTGGAAGTAATTGGATTGCTTCTACTCCTGGTGGAATGATTTGTTTTAAGTATATACCTGAATAGGCCGGCTCCCTGTGAGATATCTTCATAATTTCTCTTTATTTTATAGCAAACTAGTAATATATATGCTTGGCAGAGGTTTTCCAACCAGTTGGACTTTGACCAAGACCTCTGTATCTAGTTTGCTTAGCAGAGTATCTTGTGCAAGTCAGTCTAAAGACTTAATACAATATAAATATATCCTATTTCTTTGTTCCCACAATGCTGCCCATCCACAGAGGAAGTTATGCAGTCAAAAATGGAAAATAGTTTGGCACAATTTCTTCAGAACTGTTCCATTTCACCTATTTTAAAAATCTATTATCCTTGATACTCTTGCAAACTTACTCTAAATAGGCTAAATTTGTCTAGTACCTTCCTAGGCACTGGGATTAACCTGTATGCTCCAGAATTCCTTGGATCCTCCTGTTCCCTTTTTTTTAAAAAAATAAATACTACATTTGCCTATCTCCTCTTATCTGGGACTCAGATGGGACTCCATGAGTTTTCAAAGATAATTGCTAGTGGTTTGCCATTTGATACATAGGGCAAAATTTATCAGTTCCTACTAACTTGGACTGTTCTGGTCAGTTTTCCCATACTCAATTTGGATTAATCATCTGGTCATTATTAATTTTTGAGAGGGAGAAAGGGTTTCTTTCATGCCTTATTCTGCTCATACTTTAGTATCATTTTAGGATGTGGAAAGCCTGGCTTCAGGCCAATAGGAGGCCTTAGCCCCCAGGCGATAGTGGATGGATATCTCAAGTTTCCTGATGGTGCATTTTCATGTCAGACAAAATATTTAAATATTCACAGGTATGGGGTCCAGAATCCTACAGAACCCTATTTCTGAGCAGAGTCATGTTTGCTCCCTTGTTCTCTTTCTCCTTCAGTGAATATTAAGGGAATCAGCATAAAAATGTAGCCATGTTGACAAAGCGACTGAAGATACTGCTCTCCATTCCTGCAGCATGGAGGTGAGGATACTTTTGTGAGATGCAGATCTCTGCACAGAAGAGGATGCAGTGAGAGTATCCTGAACCAGTGAGCTATTGAAAAAAAAAGTCTTCTTTCCTCTCGAGCAGTTCTGTCAACCTAGACAGACTTTTTTTCACAGACTGACTGGCTTTGGGGCACTCCCTGCCAAGCAAAAAAAAGGAAAAAAAAGTGCATGTCACTTATCCCTATGTAAGAATCAGTAGCTTGTCCCTGTCACCAGTTCCCCATCCATTAACCTGACTGACCACACTTCCAGGGCCCCAGACACTGAATTACCTAATTGCCTTCCTGTTGCTTCCTGCTCAGAATGTTGTGCTTCAGAGCTGCTTCCTGCTCAAAGTACAAGAGAGATTACCAGAGACCACAGCCTCATACAAAAGTAAAGGCATTTGTCTCTTCCCCATGAAGCTATGCAGTTGTGCGTTTAGTGGGTAACCCAGCCTGGAGGAAAAAAAATGAGTGAATGGTGTGTAGGACCTGACAAATGAAGGGCTAATGTCATAGCATGAGCAGTTATCAAAGCTGAGAATACAGAGGTGGAGGTTTAGAATGTGAAGAGAGCAAGCAAATAAACAGAGAAAGAAACGAATTTTTCAAAGGTGTGTCCCTAAAACTCCATGTGTCTCCAACCACAGTTAGGCATCTAGGAGTGAAGAGACATATCCAAGGCAAGTTAGACTAGTCTGAGCCTTGATAGCTTTAAATCTGCTCCTCCAGTTTTCTTACCGTCAGTATCCAGCCTAGCTAGACTAAAGCTGTTCTAAGCTAGTCCACACATGCTGAACTCACACCTCCTGTTTATAGCTGGACACAGCCTAGTACAAGTGACATGTTCACAGATTCCAGCAAAAGTGTTGACATCGTTGGCATACACTACCTTTAGGCACCTCTATCTGAAAATAAATGATTTTATGTTTTCTCATTCCTCTTTCCATGCCTGTTCTCACCTAGGACACTGATTTTTTCTCTGGCTGGAACAATAAATTTTGTCCTTTGAATACAATGTTTGCACTTGCAAACCAATAGATTTCCTGGGGCCAACATACATAGTATGTGACATGCTGAACGTATTTCTGCTTTTGCATGTGATCTGTATGAAAAGTGATGGCATTCAATATAAAATGACTGCCATCTTATTTTCTTCCTGTTGTAGGATCTTAAGTGTACTTCCATGTCTACCTTAGCAATGTTTATCAGTATAGCTATACCAGTAAAGCATGCCTAATGAAAACTATAATAAAGCCATACTGCCTGGCTCCGGTGGCTGTTGCAGCAGTGGTGTCTGCAGTGGGTAACTTCCAAGCTGGGTGGATTGCATGTAATTATGGCTGTGTACAAACTGTGTTAAACCACCCAGTATGCTCCTTGAAGCAGATAATCTTCCCCAAGAACTCTCACAGCTACTACCTACAGCCACAACATGCTTCCACCCTTTTATTACATGCCTGAGACCTTTGCAGCCCCAGCTGTGGCATGAAAGTGTGACCACCAGCCGATCTGCCTCACTGGCTGCTGCATTCCAGATGTGTTCTGCGAGGGACTTTCTAGCCTACACAGTTGGCTTTCACGAGGTCTCATCCAGCATTAATTCAGCAGCTGTATCTTGGGGATCCAGCAATGCTTTTTTATCTTCTGTGAATATGGAGGTATTTCGCTCAGGGGGAAAGAAGTTTTGCGTGGCAACTGTGTTTCCCCACAGCCAACCCTCACTCCTGTGGGGGAATTTGCTTCCTTTCTCTTCATGCAGTGAACATGTGTGTGTGCATTTATGCGTGGTGGGGGTAAGCATGTTTGCTCTCTGTTGCTACTGCAGATACTAGCAGAAGAGAAAATGGGAATAATATTAAAGGTAGTGGTGCTATCAGTGTTCCCTTCTAAATGAAGGGGCTTCACTGGGGAGTTGCGCACCTTAGGCTGCCAGGGACCATTTACAAACCTATTCAACTGCAGCAGCAAGGAAGAACATCATCAGTGTTACCAGTGCCAGCCCTTATCTTCCCCCAGGTTGTTATTTGAATAATTAAGCAAACAAAAGGCTGCCTGTCTGCTCCTGCTGCTGCAGTTGTCCTGGCTGGGCTTCCCAGGCAGCCGGGAGGTGCTGGTGGGAGTGAGCGTGGGGGAGTCGTGACAAGTCAGGGAGGAGAGGGAAGGGGGAGTGATGGGGAGCTGCCAGCCTCTCGTCCGGTTTCTCTGCTGCTTCTTTGTGTCTTGTTTTTAATGAGCTTTTGGCGACCAGAGGAGCAGATGCATAAACAAAAGTTTGCTGTCACGGTCTGACCAAGGCACGACTTCGTGCCCCCTCCTGTCATACAGATCGTTCCCCGTGATTGTGTCACGGAAACAGAGCTTCGCTCCTTCAGAGGCTGCAGGCAAAGAGGCTAACAAACGAGGCTGAAAGCAAACTCGAAGGAGGTTTGTTGTGAGTCTCCATCTCAAGATTTAGGCAAGGGGTTTAAGGACTAAGCCTCTAAGGGGCTTTGGAAGATGCTGTATTAGCAAGGAATTGATCTGACTAAATATACAGGAATCAGGCAGGCTGAGTACATCCCACCCATCAGATATTAGCTCTCCTGCAAATCTCCAGGTCCAGTCCCGAGCTGGACCAAGACCCACGCAGTGTGGTAGGAAGGCTGGTGGTAGGTTGCGGTTGGTATGTTCAGGGAGCTCATGCCAGCCCTGCATTCTTTACTGGTATTATCTGGCCAAGACAGTGGCAGGCTTTTCTGAACTATGCCAGTCCTCAAAAGTCTTGAAGGGATTGTTTGTCATTTAAGGCAGGCAAGGGTGCTGAGCCTGAGGGTAGGTGTAGCATTAGAAGCCATTTCATGTTGTTTTGGGGATCTCAGGAAGAAACAGATTCCCAGATTGAAACAGTCTCTGTGAAGGGAGGAAATCTCACCCTTTTATTCACTCAATAATCTGAATTATGATTCTCATATTTGGATTCTTTCACTAGCTCCACATGGTTCAGCACTGGTAGTCTCTAGTGAAAGCCAGGCTACGTTAGATATTCTACAAGGCTAAAGCAAGGCACAAGGCTGTACAGAGTTTATAACCTAAAAGGCTGGATATGAAAGTTGCCATCACTTGAATCACTGAGATTTTGGTTTTGAAAACTGTGCCCCTTTGCCCCTCAACTTGGCAGCCATCTGTTGTCTAATATCCCATAGCTATCACAGTAGCAGTGTATCACAGTAGCAGTGTATCACAGTAGCAGTGTATTTAGATCAGTCTTTCAGTTGGACATTAGGTAACTTTCTCTCTTGTGAGAGGGGAGAGATACTCTTCGGTCCACTCTTCTCTCAGAGGTTTCCTATGGTGTCTTCCAGTGAGAACCCACTTGAGAAAGCCATGTCAAAGTTCAAAATATAAAAATCAGTGTAGCAAAGCACATATGGTACTGTATAGTCCTTGTCAGTGAAGTCATTTCATGTCTTTTCTAGCTCTCACTTTCCTCATACACCTACCGCTATCAATGAGTATTGGCCATAGTTTTTACTTGATCTTACTAGAGGACTAGTCCTATGAACACTATGCATGTAAGTAAATTCATTTACATGAAAAGCCCTACATCAGTAGACTAACTCTCCAGAGTAAAGTTACTCTTACGTTTACATGTTTGCAGGGCTGGGACTTCATTCAAATATCTGAAGTGTAAAGAACTTGTCTTCTAGTTCATTCATATCACAAATTTCTCTGGTACTGTAGGGGTAGTAATGAATACAGTGAAGCAGCAGCTCCTATAGCATAATTCTAGTTAACAAACTTAAACTGACAGCCAGGGAAAGGGCTGAGGGATTGTACTTCCATTTAGGAAGTACAGTGTAAAGATGAAGATTTCAATGGGATCGCTCAGGGAGATAAATACTGCTCAGAATGCATAAAAAGGGTAGATTCTGGTCTGGAGCAGTACAGCCCACATATGGTCTGCAGGTGGGTTTTTTTTTTGTTTGTTTGGTGTGTTTTTTTTGTCTGACTGTGTGCTTTTGGACTATGCATATCTGTGTGGATACCCGGCATTCATAACTTGCAAGCTCCTCACTGCCAGCTGTTCCGTTACGTGTGTGCATTGACCAGCCAGGAGGTTTGTGTGTCCCTTCTCCTTTCCTCCTCTTCCCTTCCCAAAGAAACTGCAGAGGAGAAGGAGACAGGGCATGTGTTGACCCCAAAGGGCCAGCAAGGACTACCTTCTAGTGGGGCATTACTAGGAAACTGAAGGCTGCAATATTCTGTCTCCCCTCCAACCTGCTGCTCATCTGAGTTGTGCAATCCTGGTGTAAAATGAATTTTGTCGTCTTCTCTTTGCCCCCTTTGGGCATGTTACAGAAGTATGGAACGTTCTGCAATCTTCACTTAAGAGGCACCACGCTTGGAAAAACAGATGTAGGTAGTGCTGGAACACATTTGCAAGTTTGTGTGAAGAAGGAGTCATGTGTCTTTGCTTAGGTAGCCTTAGGGCAAGGGATATTTGTTCCCATAAGGCTCAGGTGCCAAGATCATTTTCAGGAATTAAACCAACCACCCCACTGCAGCTGCCCTGACATAATAGCAATAACTATGCTTGAAAATAGACCATAACTGGAATTGCAGTAAGCTATATTTGTGTGTCATCTAACTAAGTCTCTCAAAAGTCTTTTGCTCAAACCAATATAGTGGCTTATTTTCTACAGACTGCATTTTTGGAAGCTCATGTATGAGTATAGAAAGCAGTAAAGTGAGGTAGAAGTGACTGTCCTGTGTTCTGTGGATCCCATAATACTTTCATTTGAACATTTTTCAACTTATCTCTATAATTTCATTTGCTTTGTTAGCCAGCTAAACTGGAGGAAAACAGTTTTGGCAGGTTTATCATCTCTAATAAAAACTTTGTTCTTGATAGTCAAAAACAACAGAAACAGCAGGGCCACAAATAAAGTTTTCAAAAGGGGCTCTTTAGCAGTAGGTGGCTTTGGTTCTCACTACTACATAGATGTAAACCTCATGTGCAACCTAGTCCCAGCAAGGGACAGTTGTTTAGTAGTCACAGCTGAAGTTCTCAAAATCATTGAGAAATACCACTGACCCAAACTACAGTATGATGGAGATAGATGCGGGCTACCAACTTGCTGGTTTAAGAGCTCATCAGAATAGCAATAGCACATTTTATCTGCCTGATGCCCACTTACCACTTCTTGAACCGTATGATTCTTCTTTGACTTTTCATGGATTGTATTTGATCTCTGGGAAAAATCAGTATAGGAATTTGGCTCCTCCCAGTCCTTGTACTTTTCTGTGAGCAACAGGGGTGTTTCAAAGGAAATTACACTGATTCCCAAGTACAGTAAAACAGCTGGAATTGCACAGCATGCAAAATAAAATCACTGCTTCATTAATGCATTCATTTGTGGACAGGCTCACCTGCAGATCTGCTGCTAAAGAGAAAACTGTAGTATGTAGATATAGAAGTATGTACATGTATGCAGTTACGCATATAGCTATGTGTTTCTGTCCATTTACCTACTTAGATATCTACTTATATATCTACCCACCTCTTTATCTATCTACCCACCTATTTTATCTATCTATCTATCTGTTACTGCAGATGTATTTATTTCCCCCCCTGAGGCTGTATATTTACGTGTATGGATAAAGCATTTATGACCATGTATTCATTTTCCTCAAAAGACTGCTTCATTAACTTGTCTTTCAACCGTGACTTGGTTAATAATTTTGATTAAAAAGTACAACTCTAGTTGGAGGGGGGTTAATTTGGGGGAAAAAAATCAAACCTTCGGGATGAAAGGGGAATCATTACTGTCGCCGGTATTGATACCTGGGCAAAGAGTACTGGATTTGGCTGTCAGAGGAAGAGGGTGGGAAGGACAAATCTTATGGGGAATTGCTGGATTCTGTTAGACCTGATTTAGTCAGTTAACCCGACAGGTATGTATTATGCGCACTGAGAAGATACACCTGATTGAGGGACTTTCAAGTCGCCATGCAAATGCCGGTATTCATACGCCAGACACTTAAAGTAAGGTTGGATAAAGTCACTGTCAGCAAGGAAAGAACTATATCTTCCTGCACGTGCCCCATACACCACGACCGACGGAACTTCTGGTGGTTCCGAGTTTCTCCGTCGATGTCCGAGGCGCCCCCCCAAGCGAGGTCTCGCGGTCACCCCGGCAGCCTCTCGCGCCCACCGACGCGCCTGCCCCGCGCCCGCCCGCCCCGCCGAGCGCCCCAACGGTCCAACGGCCGCCCGGGCCAACGGCCGCCGCGGGCGGGGCGGGGCGGGGCGGGGCGAGGCGGCGAGACCCCGCCCCCGGCCCGAGCGGGGCGGGGCGGGGCGGGGCGGGGCGGGCGGCGCTCGCCGAGATCCCGCATCCCTTGGCGCGGCTCTGCCCCTGCTGCTGTTCCTGCCGCTGCCCCGACGGCGTCGGCAGGTCGCCCCTCGCTCCGCAGCGCCCGCCCGCAGCCGCGTCGCCCCCGGCCGGCGGGAGCGCCCCGCGGCATGGAGCTCGGCGCGTCGCTGGTGCTGGTGGCCGCGCTGTGCCTGGCTCCCGGTAAGCGGCACCCGTCGGGGCGCCCCGCGGGGGGACGGCGCCCGGGCGCTGCGGCCCCGCGGGGGACCGCGGGGGGGCTCGGCGGGCGGCGGCGGGCCTGGGGCGCAGCGCGGGCGGGGGCTGAGGGCCGCCGCGGGGCCGCTGTCGGCTGGGGCGCGGGTGTCGCGGGGGGCGGCGCGGCGGGAGCCGCGGCCGGGGCAGGGGCGAGGGCCCGGGGAAGGGGCGCGGGCCCGGCCCGGGCGGCTCGCGCGGCCTCGCTGGCGGAGCTCGGGAGCCCGGCGTCGCCGGGACGCGGGACCTGTCATCGGCGGTGACCTGCTGCGGGCGGTCGCTGACTACACCACGAGGAGACACCGGGGAAGCAGTGCGGGCTGCCGGGCTGGCCCCGCTGTGCTGTCAGCCGCCAGCGGCGGGCCCGCCGGTTGCCCGGGGCGGTATTCCCGCCGGGAGCCCCGGGGGCGGCCGGGGGCCTCTGGCGAGGCGCCTCGCAAGCGTTGCGCAGGCCGCCGTTGCCCAAGAGCGAGCGTTGGCCCTGCAATCGCCGCCTTCCCGAGCGCAGGTGGCGCGGAGCGAGCCCGCTGCAACCCGCTGCACGGAGAAAGCTGGAGAGCGCTGGGTTGTGCCTAACCGCCTGGGAAGAGAGGGATAGCATGGGAAAAACGTGGTAAAGAGAAGCAGTACTGGGTTCATAGCACCTCAGATTTGTGACAGACCATGCAAAATAATTCTTCACAAAATTCATTAATCAGCAGGCTCGAAGAATATAAATATATTCAATTTATTATAAGGAAAGCTGGTGATCCCTTTCCCCAGGGGGTGAGATCATCAGATGAAGGTTTGCTTTATTTCAATGTCCCACATCCTCTTGCTAGACCTTGAAGTTGGCAATGCAAAAAAACAGGAACTCCACCCTGGCTCGATGAATTGTAGTGCTCTGCAGCTAGCTCCTGACCATCTGCCTTTTCTTCCTGTTATGACAGAGTTTTTGAACTTTCTGGGATGTGTGAAAAGTCATTATTTACCCCTACCCTTTAAGCAGATGATGTGAAAGTGTCCACTTAAAACATATGGCACATACTTGTATATGATGCTTTTCTGACTGAGTAGCATTTACTTTTGTCTTGTTATTGCTTTGATTTGAGGTTTTTCATGTATATTTTTGCAGGTCTATTTATTTCTCTGGATCAGCCAAGCCTTAGCATCCAAAAAGATGTCCTCACAATAACCGCAAATGCTACTCTAAATATTACTTGCAGGTAAGGGCAAATCTGGCCAGTGTGATTTTGATGTGTGTGATTTATGCAGAGGGTTTTTGTACAGAATTACTGATAAATCTCTCTCTCCCCTTTCATCTCTCTCATTTCTCTCCTCTGCCTTCAGGATTCCCCCTTTCCCTGTGCTTTTTCCTGGTGGGCTTTAGAAATGATCTTAAAGGGTTGCAGCAAGGGGAGATCACTGAAGAAAAGTGCAGCAGCAGGCTAGCCAAGGGGCATGACATAAAAGTGCTTCAAAGTAGCTTTGGTGTAGTCCCGACCACTACCCTGTGAGGGGAGCTGGGCAAGGCAGGGAGACGCGGCGTGAGCTGGATCCTTGCGGGGTGTGCCGGGGAGTGGGGCTTTCACCTCTCTCTCCCTTGTAGGTTCTGTGTTACTTAGATTCACCGTAACCGAATTCTGCAAATGAAATAGCTTCCACATAGGTATTAATAACAGCTCGGTTCATGTGAATTTGTCATACGTGGCTCGACAATCCATGTAACGTAATGAAGCCAATTCTTTTTTGTACCTGGAGGGACTAGCAGGACTGAGTTTTACCAGCTTGGCAATGGTACCGGTGCCCCTCATGTGCTAATGCTTCTCTGACGTTTGCTTTCCTAGTGGTCAGAGAGCACTGGACTGGTACTGGCCGAACAATCAGAGCAGTATTGAGAAGCGTATTGCTGTGACAAACTGTAGTGATGGCCCCTACTGTAAGATGCTTACTCTTCTGAAAGTAATAGGCAATGACACAGGAGACTACAGGTGCCTTTACAAGGACAACCAGGCAGCTACAACCATTTATGTCCATGTTCAAGGTAAGTACTTACACAGTTCTTATGTGGCTCCCACCTATCTGCAAAATGAAAAAGGGTATCAAGCATCTCAAAATGACTTTGGCATTAAAATTTCTAAATCCTAGAATTTTTAGTCCTATGAAACTATTATTTTTCCTACTCATTTTCATGTTGAGTAGTTACATGCCAATATGCTTGCTGCCATCAGTAGATAAATCTCTGTGCTTGTAATTTGAAATTTGCCTTCCATATACTATACTTGGTCTGCTTTCCTCCTCTGCCCAGAACTTAGCCTGCATCTCTCTGCTGTGCTCTGAGCCTGTCCTCATGATTGCAGAGCTATTAATGACTTCAGCAGGAGTTTCATACAAGGGAGGGTTACAGAGATTGTATATATCTATTAAAACGGACATATCACCCTCCCTTTTACCATTTGTACTATCTGATACTGTTCAAAAAAATGAAACCATGAGATTCCATGCATTTGTTGACTATAATAGTAAAATCTATTTATATTTTAAAAGCTAAGTTTCAAACTCAGGGTGTCAGTTCTATTGATAGAAATGCAGATGCGTGTGGCAGCCGCTGCAAAGCCTTCAGTTGTACACTCAGCTTAAGAAAGCATATACACTAAGGCATCTGCCTTTTTTGCACTCATCTTGATACCCATATTCTCGTGCTCCCTATTTCCTTTTTATTCTAACTTATGGCTAGCATTTTTAAAAATGGAGTGTTATTATATGCATGGGTTAGCTTGTTCTGTAAGATCATGAACTTACTTTTTTTTGGACTCACTTTGGAAAGGACTGTGCCATTTTGGGGGCTGTATAGCGTGTCACTACTTTAACTGATATTTCCTGTAATACTTACGCAAGCAAAGTCATACTTGGGTAAATCAGATTTTTGCCAGCACAAAGTGTGCTGTGGCAGGAAGCTATTCTCTGAAGTGCGTACTCCTGCTGATAACTGTTTTGAGAATAATGGTATTATAATACTGTGTGGCTGTCAAAACATAGCCCCCTCCCCATTTAGTCTCATCATTTAAGTGTTTTATCAAGTAGAAAAAATAAAACTGATCTGAGAAGGAATAAAAGGGAAAGAAAAAATGGAAAAATTTTGCTCCAAAATCACTTGAAAAATAATATCTATTTACCAACCAAATGTTCTTCTAGATTACAGATCTCCATTTGTGACTTCAGTTAGCGATCAACTTGGCATTGTATACATCACTAAGAATAAAACAGTGGTAGTACCATGCCTTGGAACTGTATCAAATCTCAATGTATCTCTACATGCGGTAAGGAAAAAAGCCCATTATTATTTTAATAGTTAGTTAAAGCTGATATGATTAAATATATCATTTGAAGTATAAATATGTTTTTTAAAGACTTTTTTCTCTCTGTGGGAATTTTACAGCCTATGATTAGAAGGTGAGTGCTGTAACTATACTCATCCATGCTCCTGCACTCTGAAAATACAGGATGATTGTCTGTGAAAGGAAGATTGCCTGAGTTAAGATGTTAAAACTAGGCTCATGCTGTTATGGAAAATATTGGACTTAAAACTCTGGGATTGCTTGATTTTTTTTTTTTTTTTTTTAATTTGATTATGTATTTTATCAATATTTCAAACAGAAGTATCCGGAGAAGATATTTGTTCCTGATGGAAAATCAATTTCCTGGAATAATAAAAAAGGCTTCACTATACCCAGTCATTTAATCAACTACGCGGGCATGGTCTTCTGTGAAGCTAAAATAGATGATGAAAGCTACCAGTCTGTGATATACATAGTTGCAGTTGTAGGTAAGCCAAAGATTTTTCCCTATTGCCTATGTATTTTGCTTGATACAACATACTGAACCAATTACATTTTGTTAGACTGTAGGTTATTCAGCACTGACAATACAGCTAATGCAAAATGGATGTTGTGATATATATTACTTTCCTGTTAAATGCAACGTATTATATTCTTTCTGGTTGATCCTTGGGATAAGTGCTTCTATTTTTAGTGTTTTACATAGATGCCGGGGATTTTCTTTTCCAACAGTGCAAGCTTTTTTTCCTAAAGTCACTCTCTTTTGTACTTTATTCGCTTATCTAGGGTCTGAGTCAAAACTGAAGGGAACTAAAGGCAGGCATCCCTTAGCAGCAGATGGGAGGGAGTTGCTCTGAGGGAATACCAAGGGAATGGGGGAACTGAAGAGGGGGTGTTACGCTAGGAATTTGGTTGTCTTGTCTGCCTTCATACTTATGTCCTGACTCTGAAAGAAATTTATACTCTCCTGATATCTTGTCAGTTGTTCATCAAAACTCAGAAACAACATGATGATTCTGTGAAGGCTCAAGCCTGAGCTGAAACTGCATTTTTTTCTCTTGACTCTGAAGACACAACGATCACTTGAAAAGGCTAGTTAACCCCCAGATAGTCTTACATTGAAGTAGGAAGACAGAAGTGTAACAGCCCTCTGTCTTTTACTCTGTGTGGCAGACTCCTGGTTCTCCACCTAGTTCATCATTCTTTGCTTTGATTTGGAGCAAATTCAGAATTTCTGTACATTTTGGAATATTTTAAATATTTGGTTACACAAAGTAAACTTTGGGTAGTTTTACCAACATCAGACTGTCATTCTTAATAAAGTTCCAAGTTATTGTTGGGGTGGAGATTCATCTCCTTTAGCTTTATATCTCATAAGGCTGAGAGGGTGTCTGAGACTGGCCAAAGGAACCACTCCGTGGTGGTGTGCCTTACCTCTCTCCTGTAACTGTGGAGGAGAGAAACAGCTCATGTCAAACATCTAACTTTTAAGTGTCTAGAAAGAATTGAGGGTGTCCTGCCCCGCATGCCTGCTTTCCAGCTGTAGTGGCAACGGTGGGGAGTGGGATTTGTCACCATGCTGTCAAGACTTGATGGCTGCTCATTGAATTTCTCCTATAATCAGCTACTTGATAACAGACAGGGATGTCCCTTTGGTTTGCTGAGGCATGGGATGAATTTGCTCAGGCTCAGTGCTGTGCTTATGGGGGCTATGGCCTGGCCTCTGGTCTCCTGGCAGTGTGGCAGACCTCATCTGCACCTCATTGGAAAAGATGGTGTGGGTCAGTGTCTCTTGTCTACCTCCTACCCTGCCTCAGGCAGGGAAGGCTTCTTCTGACCCCATCAGGGGGGCTCCGGTCAAGTGCGTACATCCTGCTTCACTGCTGTCTGATGCAGCTTGCACATCACAGATTGGTCAGTGCAGACATATCCCTTCTCTCCAGACTTCTTGAGCCAGTCGTCACACTGCGCTAGAGCTTCGAGAGGATGAATGTTCTTGGGAAAATGGCTGCTAAATGCTGTGAAGAAAGCTTTTCTTCCCTCCATTTTTTGTGCCTTTTTTCTTCTAGGATACCGAATTTATGACCTGACTATGAATCCGCATTACCAAGTAGAACTGGCAGTAGGAGAAAAACTGATTCTAAATTGTACCGTAAGGACAGAGCTGAATGTGGGAATTGATTTTAAATGGGACTACCCTTCTATCAAGGTAAAACCCTAACTTAAAGGTGCTGACATCACAACAAAATTAGGCTTAGTTAGAATGTTGCTTCCTCCTTTGTAATATTAACAAAACAGCTGATAATACACAAAGTCTACTCTGTTGTATGTACAGTTGTGCAAAGAACAAGAGGAAGAATAAGAATAAACCAGTTCTAAAACAATTCTCTCTTTTATCTGTTACAGGAAAAGCGTGCAACTATAAGGGATTTAAAAACCACTGCAGGAGAAATAAAGAAATTTGTAAGCACTCTTACCATTGACAGTGTGTCCTTAAGTGATAAAGGTCGATATACTTGTGCAGCTTCCAGTGGCCGTATGAATATGAAAAACAGCAGTTACTTCATTATCCATGGTATGGGATGTTCAGATTTAGTTCTGTTGGTTGTTTCAGAGTTGGGATTGATGACTGGGATGCAGAATGTCCGTATGATATATGTGGGTCATGTTATATAATGAAAAACTTCAATGTACAGCAATTAACCAAATTGTAGTTACAGTATTGCACTCACTAGCATGTGCTTCAATAGAATTATATTTATACCACAAGATTATCTAATGATAAGCTTTTAAAGGATAGTGTATATGATTGTTACTGAAAGCTATAAAATCCCATAGGAAAATGAACAGTAAAATAAACTGAGGATAACTTCTGGTCCTCTTCTGTGATGTCCTCTCTGAGGTACTGTAAAGCTAATTTGTGTGGTTAGTTGTATAAAGGTTGGTTTTTCTCACACCAAGTGAACTTAAGTTAGATTCTGGTGGCTCTGTGGGAGGAGAGTCTGGGTCAGCATGAATGAAGCTAGGAGAATAAAACTTTTGGCCTTTACGTTATGAATATCTGAATCAACTCTAGTTCTGGTCATATGGAAATGACGCAAAGGAAGCAACTTTGGTTAAGTGCATAGATAAGTATGGGGCCATATCCTACAGTCTTTCTCTCAAGGCCCTCTTGGGCAGAGCCCCAGCAGCTTCCACTGGCTTATTTCTCGAAGAGTTTTGCCAGCATGAAAATGGCTGATTTCTAATTAACCTGTCAGACAAAGGCTTTTGTATTTTAGAAGAGACTGTGGTTTTCCTGAGGTCTGATTTCAGAGGGTTTAATAGTTTTTTTTTTTTTTTTTTTACCTTCAAACTTACTGTATGACACAGTGATTCAAGATAAAAAGGACCCAGGAGAAAATTGAGTCTCTTTCTCTTCAGGAGCCAAAACCAGATCATTTGCTATAGTGAGTGTACCAGATGTTAAATCAATACTGTCGTAAATCTTAGCCAATGGGCCAATCACTGTCTTAGTCTGAATGCAGGTTTTTAAAAAGTAGTGTAAATCATTTCAGAGTATTCTGTGACTGCAAATAGACTATTCAAATAAATATTTTCAGCCTCTCCTCAATTATGTAACTATCACATGCAGTTTTGAATACTATTATTTCCTGAAATGAGTCAATCAAGCCAGTTTTATGATACACACATATATAGGTGGAAATAGCAGAAAGGCTAAAATGGTATACTGTGCAGCTGAGCATACGCCTTTCACTTCCCAGAATTTCTTTGTCACAAAGTAATAGTGGCTAGATAGACAGTATCTGATAGTTGGTGTGCAGTCCTGAGAGCTGAGTTTTGTCTCCGTTGCTCTCAAGAGCTCCCCAGTGAGGGAACTGGTCCGTTCTACTGTGTGAGCAAAAGGATTGTGGGCATGGTGGGTCCACCTCTCCAGAGCCCAACTTGGGGTTTAGTGCTCAGGGTTGTCTCATAGGTCATACGTTTGAAGCTGCCCATGCTGTTTCAGTGGCATCCCATCGTGGGCCTTTCTCTGTCATCTGCTGTTAAATGCAAACCCCAATGGATACAATTTACATTTCTGTCAATGTGAAAAGACCATGTTTTATTTTATTTAATTTTTTGCAGAAAGTCCTTTTATTCATCTGGAGAAAATGGAGAATGTGGTTGAGACAAAGTTAGGTGATACAGTCAAAATTCCTGTCAGTTATAAAGGATATCCTCCACCAGAGGCAAAATGGTAAGAATCAGGACACAAAATGTTAGAAAAACTGAACTTTTCTTAGTCAAGGTAAATCCCTGAAGTATTCAAAGCACCGTGTATTTTCTTTAGGTATAAAAATGGAAAAGCCATCAATGCAAATCATACAGTTAAACTTGGCTACACATTAATAATCACCGAAGCAACTGAAAAGGATGCTGGGAATTATACGGTTGTACTTACAAACCCCACTAACAAGATGCAAAAGAGACATACATTCAGCCTCCTTGTGAATGGTAAGTGATATATGAGTGATACCTTTCTTTACATGTAGGCAAAAAAAATTAGCATTTCTAGGATTTAATTCATCTCAGTGCTATGAAGATTTAGACGGCGGAGGGGGAAGGGGCCTGAAGGAGATCACTTAAAACCTCAGTCATGGGAATGCAGAGATGGCCCATCCTTGTTCCAGGATTTACCTCTCCAGAGACTTCAGGCTCTTGTCGTTGTGATGATGCTTGTGTGCGTGCGTGTGTGTATGTGCGTGTGTTCCTTTTTATTTTCTGTATATTTTTTCTTTGCCTCTGTGTCCTGTTCTCTTCCTGCCCTTCACACTCTCTCCTGCTTGCTTTGCTGCCGGAGTCCTCCCCCACCCTGCCCTGTCCTGGCCCGCCTCGCCCATCCTTCCTGCCCCAGGCGATCTGCTCCTTCTCTTTTGCCCTGCCCCACTGAGCTCTCCTCCTCCTTTCTGCTCCCCAGGAAACAGCCTGGCCTGAGTGCTTTGGAAACCACAGGTCTTGAAAAGGGCAGTGAGCCTAAATGCAGTGGCTGGGAAGTAATGTGCTTTTAATGGCTGGAGACAGTAGTGCAAGTTTGAAGGCTACATTTTAAGCCTGGAGAGTAATGAAAGAAGTTTTTGTTAGAGCTAGTAAGCATTGTGTCTTGAGGGCCTGATCCTGCAAGGTGTTGGGCATGTTCATCTCTTCCTTATATGTACTTTTTCATTGGAGATGCTCTCTATTGCAGGTGGCATTGAGGATAGCCAGCTTCCTATAGGGTGAAGCAATATGGGACACTGAGTGAAATAGTTGCCATGAGAGGTTCTTTATACCAGGCGGTCCGAGAACACCCCTCCTTTCTAGCAGACCAGGGACTGTCCATCTAGGAGCTGTAACATGCTGGCTGTCTCCTCTAGTTCCTCCTCAGATTGGTGAGAATGCATTGCTGGCTCCTGTTGACTCCTACAAGTATGGTTCGACTCAAGCGCTCACCTGCACTGTCTACGCAGTTCCACCTCCCACCACCATCCTGTGGTACTGGCAGCTGGAGGAGGAGTGCACTTTCAGCCCCCAGTAAGTGCTAAGTGATATGGCAACTTTTCCATCTTCTGTGACTTCTGTAGCCCCTCAGGGATTTTTTTTTGGTGTCCATTTTTTGGTGTCCATTGGCTTATTGCCTTCATGACCAGGCTCTTTACTGAGCACAAATTTGAGCCCTGAACTTCTGATATGGGACAGAAAGGCAGGAACGTTAACTTCCCTGAGATGCTCTCCCAGAGGGCTGTTAGATAGAGACAGAGTTAGCACAGCTAGCTAAAGTTTTAGACCAGGATTTGGTCAGAATTGCAGGGTTGGAAGGTAACCATGATGTCTTCCTCCATCTAGATTTCGAACTGAACTCGGCTGAGCTAGGCTGGAAAATTAGGGCCACCTTGTGCAAGTATAAATGGCTGGTAAGAGAGTTGGACAGAGAAAGGTTCAGGCTCAGGAACTGTTGCCATCAGATAAATCTCTCTCTCTCTCTCTCTCTCTGTTTTGCTCCCATTTAAGTCATGGCTGAGCTTTTGCTTGTGACAATGGTAGGCTTAAAGTGCTTTCATGTTGTAGGACAGTTAAAATTAACCCAATAACCAATCAAGGAAAGATTGTGTTACCTAATAGGCAGACTGCCACAGTCAGGCTCTGCTGAGGTTGTAGGCAATGAGCTCTAAAGGCAAGGGCCACCCTCAGTGAGAAGCTGGCAGCACTCATTTGTTGTCTTCATGCCTTCTTGAAGGTATCTTGGTTTGTGCTGGGTTTCAGAGACAACTGTCTGTATGCTGTCCCATCAGGTCTCTCATTGGGCAGCTGCAGGCCGAAAGCTCAATCCCAAACACAGGAAATTTGCTATTTATGCTAATTACAGTTCTTCGTGTTTTTTTTTTTTTCTTGCACTGGTCAAGTGCTTGAGTATATGGTGCTCTTTATCTGTGTGAAAGTGTATCTCAGAGGAAGTGCACTGCTTGATGTTGGGGAATGATAGAGAGAGTGCCTGACTGCGATTCACGCAGTTTTCCTTATCTGGGCCTGCCATAAGCCCAGATTTCCTTTAAAAAAAAAAAAAGGCAAAAAAAAGCATTCTTCTTTCCTGTTGTTGTTTTTAAAATGACTTCCACTAGTTTCTTCCTTTGGTGCCTGGTTGCTTCCTACACAAGGGCTACTGTCCTCAAGAAATTCTTTTAGGGACTTCACTGATTTCTATGTCTCTCTGTCTTCCTTTGAACTAAATTAACTTGAATCATCCATTTATGAATGGAGGTTTGTTCCCAGAATAGCTGCTTCCCTCCAAGCATCCTGATTGAGCTGACATAGGCAGATTAATTAGGAAATTCACCTTTAGGCTTTGGGAATTCTTATTTTACAGAGCACAAAAGTCTCAGAAGGTTATAGGGTGCAATTTAATAGAAATGTTTCCAGAAACATACTCTTCCCTCAGATGTAGAGTGTGGCTGCTTATCCATCTGATTGATAGATAAGTATCTGTGTATTATAAAGAGAACAAAAAAACCCCACACTCTTGAAGGGCTAATATTCGCCTTATCTAACACGTGTCTCTACCTGTCTCTCAGAAAAGTTCGCTCGGGAGCCAATCCGTATGCATGCAGGAAATGGAAAGTGATATCGGAGAGAAAGGGTGGGAATCAGATTGAAATTAAACATCGAGTTGTTACTATCGCTGGGAAAACGAAGGTGAGCAGATTTGCTTTTCTGTTAGTTGGGAATGATTAGCCCTGTTCAGTGGTCCAAGGATCTGGAAATATGTTGTTAAAGATTAGACTCCTTTTGCCTAATGTTAGCCACTTAAAACTTAGGGATCTGCTCTAGCGTAGTCATTTAAGCACCTGCTGAAAGTAATAGACAGAGATAGATGCTTCAGATTTTTTAGACACTTACTCAAAGTGACCCTCCATTGAGGAACCTGACTTACTTAGATTTCAGTGCTTACTCTTTATGAGTCTGGAGTTAGATGAGTTAATGTCACCATTTAACTGCAGCAGAGGGAGTTTGGAGAGACTGAAGAGCAGAAAAAGTTGTGGGTACAGCGTTTATTAACACGTAAACTGAAGTGCGCATTGTGGCAGGTTTATTTTTGTTGTTTTCTTTTGTCTTATTGTTACACACCTAACTTATTGTTACACACCTAAGCAAAAAATGTAAACAACAGTAACAAACTGAGCACACAACATGTCATGGGTTTGTGGCGAGGAATTTTTGGTTTTGCAGGTATCCACACAACACTTTGCTGAGCTATTTTGGTGATTAAGCTCACCTACATTGGCACTAACAGGCAATTGTTCTTTTGTAGACTGTGAGCACCCTTGTGATTCAAGCAGCAAATGTGTCTGCTTTGTACAGATGTATGGCTACAAACAGAGCTGGATCAAGTGAGAGAGTTATCTCCTTTCATGTGACCAGTAAGTATACCTTGTTGAAAACAGTCATGTTAAATCCATCTTATTACCTCTGCTTCAATAATGATATGAGCTTCAACGCTATTGTTTGATACCTGTCTTTTATAAAATCCTTTAATCCATATGGCCTACTCAATATTTTCCTAATGCAGTCTTTGAAATTACTAATTACTTTTTACTGAGTGGTTAGTTTTGTTGGCATCAATGGAGTGACAGACCCATGAAAATGACGTAGAATGGGCACTATTGTCCTGACAGTGATTGCTATTGGGCTACTCTAGCCACTGAAAAAAACCAAGGGAGAAATTTTATTAGCGTCACAAGATGAGTGAAGTTGTACTATAAAAGCTAACACTAATGTTTTCAAAACTGGGTGAAAAAGAGCTTCTGTCTTCTTGAAAAACAGTCTCCATATTTACATGCTGAAGTAATATTTTTATTCAAATCTAAAAATTAACCATGGAATAATGCTAAGAACCACCTTAAGCTGCCAGGAATTTCTATAGGAAGAGGAACTCTATTCATTACACAGGCCTATCTTTGATCCATATTAAGTGTGTTGCTTTAATGAGATTATTTATTTTCTTTATATAAATAATTGCTCTGATTTGTAAGTGTTTTATTTCCTCATTTACATCTGGGCAAAATGAGGATAAGGCTATATTTGCAGGTTTCCAAAGAAGCTTTCTCAAGTTGATGTTGGCAATAAAATGTACAACCTAATAGGAATTTCTTTTATTTTTTAATTTGCAGGGGGTCTTGAAATTAATCTCCAGCCTCGGAATCAACTGACAGAGAAGGATAACATGTCCTTGCAATGCACAGCAGACAAATTCACCTTTGAGAAGCTATCATGGTACAAACTCAGTGCTCATGGTTCACAGACTCCCTTTGGAGGGCTACCCATGCCTGTTTGCAAGAACCTTGATGCTCTTCAGAAGCTGAATGCAACAGTTTCAAATACCAATGGTGAAAATGTCACCTTAGAGCTCATCCTCCGTAACATCTCTCTCCAGGATGGAGGGGACTATGTTTGCATTGCTCAGGACAAAAAGGCTAAAACACAGCACTGCCTGGTCAAGCACCTCACTATTCAAGGTATGGATCTCTAACTGTGAACCAAAGTGAGTTGTGGCATTTGAAAACTACTGCAATAGTGTCAGTCCTTGGTATCTTCAGGCCCTGCATGTGTCACTTAATGATATGCTCATTTTGTTAAATAGATTTAGACTGTTTGTTGTAAACAAAGGGGATGCCTTGAACATATTGACTGCTGCTGATTCCAGGCAGCAGGGATTTACCATTTTGTCAGTACCAGTGAGGAAACATTGACAGTGCAATTGTGCTATGCAAGGAGTTGAGTTTGGCTTTTGCCCAAATAATGGCACATGTTTGTAGCTCAAGAGCTTTGCAATTTTGCATTTCAAAACACTTTTTTCTATTTAAATGCCTGTTTATGTTGGTGGCATTAATGTTACTGCATTGTGTCATTGATTCTTGAGTTTCAGTTTTTATATATATATAATATATATGTATATATATATATGAAAATATATATTATATATAACAGATAAAACTGTTATCAAATAATGGTGAGATTTAAGCACCATCAATACAAACTTATAATCAATTAGCTTTTGACACAAATAAAGATGACTTTGGTTTGGGGCCTAGTTATCTAGGCTGATTAAGCAACTGTGGTGCCAATTCAGGTGAATATCTGCATGCTCATGGGCTGTCCTGAACCAATGTCTGAAGGACTGGCAATATCAGACTTCTTGTAACAGGCCTGAAAATAGAAATGTGAGGGAAGCAATTTCTCACCTATTCCCTCTTCCCTCAGCAGCCTGTACAAATTGTACAGTCGAAAGCAGATTACATCAATACTGTTAAAAACCTTCTTAGGTATTATGATTTTCTCATATAATATGAAAGGTTAATGATGATCTTTACATGAACCGTGGGACTGTTGGTGTTATAAAAGGAATTGAGACTTCTTTATTGGGTCAAATGTGTCATCAAATGCTAGTACTGCAAAAGTAGATGTTTTCTTAAATTCTCAGAGATTTATCTTATTTTCATACCAACAGAGCCCATGGCACCCACGCTCATAGGAAATCTGGAAAATCAAACAACAAACATTGGTGAAACTATAGAAGTATCATGCACAGCGGATGGCATTCCTCCTCCAAACATCATGTGGTTTAAAAATAATGAAACACTTGTTGAAGATTCTGGTGAGGGATTGCTTCTTTGTTATGAATTTTATATCACTTAGGGGCTTCCTTTCATGGGACACACTGCTAACTTCCATCAAGAAAAGTTTCATTTTGAATTTTTAAGAATGTCTCAATTTTTTTCTTTGGAAGTGACATTTAATTTGTATGTATTACCCACCGTTACTTTTCAGAAAGCTTAAAATGGCCTGAAATTTGAAGCCAGCCTTTTTAGTGTGGGCCAATTTAAATGTTCGTTTGATATAGTATAAAATTATCAGACTTTTGCTTGTCACCAATCTTGTAAAAACAATTTTTTTTAGGTAGGATTTAGTTCTACCTTTTTCCTTCTGTTTTGTTTTTTTAATTCCTTATTCTTCTCACTGTAGTGTGACATACTTGTTAAGATTGTGTGGACAGGTATAAAGCTAAAATAAGTTTAATTCTTAACACAAACTGTCAAAAAGCTAGCAGAAATAAAAACAATTATTTTTTCCAGGTATTGTTTTGAAAGATGGGAACAAAACATTAACTATACGTCGAGTGAGGAAAGAAGACGGTGGGCTATACACCTGCCTTGCCTGCAATGTCCTTGGATGCAGAAAAGCAGTGGCTTTTTTTGCAGTGGAAGGTTAGTATCAGTTTGTTTCCAGACTGTGCATGAAATTGTTATGAACACTAAAAGGAAAATTTACTTGCTATCCTGATCAAATTTCTATTATTATATCATGATGTTTGTTAAAAATTCTAACAATTCCAAAAACCTCAGATTGGGTCCTGTCATAACCAACTATCAGCATCATAATTTCAGCTGTTGAGGCTGATGCTTTCTTCTCCGCAAGGTTTATTGCATTCCTGCAAAAGCCAAATCTATTGCAAAGAAAACTGACAGTTTAAACTGCATATATACCTATAAAACAGAACCTACCTAAACCTGCAGAAGTCCTGGGACATCTCTATTGTCTTTGTAACTCAGCTGTCAAATGATGATTTTCGAAGAGTAATAACTTTTAAAACTATCTAATTGCTGTCACAGCATCTAAGAAAAACAGAGTGAAGACTTTGTGCAGTCTGTTGTAATGCTGTCCAGTTTCAGTGATAGGAACAGATAGTGTTTTGGGGTTAAGGGACTGCAGGCTTAATCCACCAAGCTCTGAAATTAGTGGTTGTGAGACCCATCTCTCATTTGTTCCCATCCTATTATGGCACACTGAACTGCAACCTGCAAAAATAAAAAGTAAAAATAAAAAGAAAGAGGTTATTCCACAGTCTGAGTAACCACTCAGTGGAACCACTATGGACTTTCCAAGAAGTGTTAGGACTTTGCAATTAAAAACCTTGAACTAAAAGCTCCCTGACCATGATACTAGTATGTTTATGAAAAATAGTCATTGAATCCTTCACAAGTCTCTGTCATATTAGTCAGGGTGATTGTCCATTCTATTATGTTAAGCTATTTAAAACAGTATTCTGTTATTCATAGATCCCATTAGGATATCAAGGTGTTGTGCAATATGTTTGCATGAGGTAGAAATTATCTGCAGATAACATTAATGTAGATTTCAGCTGATGTAGTAAACATAGTTGGGTCCTGATCTGCAGGTCTGTAAAAATCGGAAATGTTTATATGACATATTGTTTCACTGTCAGGAGTTTATAATGTAGCTTATGAGGGGCCAATGGAAGAAAACTCAGTGTGTTATTATATAGGAGAAACTATACGGTGCAAGGGATAAAATGTAATATGATATGGGGAATGGGAGCTGGAGAAGAGAGCTGCTCTTGCGCATCACTGGATGTTCAAGTGGTATTTGGTGGTGACTTTTGAACTGGAAAAGGGATGTTGTAAATAAGTCCTTATTTTCATGTGTTGTTGAGGAACCACATTTTTTCATACCCCCGCTGAAGCACGTAGAGTCAAGAGAGAGATTGTTCTCTGGATCATTCTCACAGCACTTTATTTACTACATGATATATATATTTTTCCTTTCTGGAGAAATAATCATTCATTTGCAATATTCCAAAACAACGATTTATTTTTAAAATATGAGATTTTACTTCTTATTAGTTGTCAAAGGTCCAGATTCTATCCTTAATTCTGCCCCATTCAGCATCCGATGAACAAAGCTGATGCTAAGCAACTGTGTGATGTAAAACAAGGCAGAACTAAGAGTAATATTCCAACATAAAAAGCAAGCTTTTTGTTTTGCTTTGCTTTTGTTTCCTTGCTGCATGTTGCACTTTTAAAACGAACCTTCAGAACAAGGAACTCCATTCTATGCTTTAATGTATGAACAAAACCAATGTGCTTCCAAGTATCGCTGAAATATTCATTTATTTCTTCCCAGGCGCTGAAGAGAAAACAAACCTGGAGCTCATTATCCTAGTTGGCACTGCAGTGATTGCCATGTTCTTCTGGTTGCTTCTTGTAATCATCCTGCGGACCGTTAAGCGGGTAATGAAATAATTCTTTTGCTGTCCTATCAGCACTGGTCTTGCATGACAAATGAAAGCTGACTTGAGTTCTTTTGTGTTGTGTCTTTCTATTGTTCTTAAATCAACAGACACATTTTTTTCTCTCCATGCCATAACATTTTTGCCTGGAACTGAAAGCACAGAAATTTATTTTTAATTGAACCAACCCTCAGAAGAGAAAAAGTGTTTCAATTGTATATTAAAAATACAAGTAATTAATGATGATCACACTCACAATAACATCGTGTAGGGGAATGGTAGCTTGGCATTTCTGGGAAGTAGTAGAACACTACAGGGTGAGAAATTGGCACTTTGTCGGCACATCTCCACTGAAAAATCTGTGCAACTACAACTAATATCATTTTACAGGCCAATGGAGGGGATATGAAGACTGGCTACTTGTCAATCATAATGGATCCTGATGAAGTCCCTATAGATGAGCACTGTGAACGGCTCCCTTACGATGCCAGCAAGTGGGAGTTTCCCAGAGACCGGCTAAAGCTAGGTGAATTTTCACTACATAAACCATTTAGTAATATTGCAGCCCTGGTGCAGGAGGTGTTTTAGGACATGGCCTGTTTGCTGTGGACTACCCTGCTGCTGAAGCCCCAGGGGGAGTGCTCTGAGGCTGATGTGCGCAGAACTGGCACCGTAAGAGAGAGGTTCTTTTCTGTACGTGGGTAAGATGTCAAAATGTCCTTCCTCCATATTACCAGTCAAAGCTGTAGGAGACTGCTGGATCACAGCCTCATGTGACTCCACGATAGAGAAAAAATTAATGCTTATATTTAATGTATCCTCTCCCCATTATCAGCCCTCTGTTAATTTCTAATATATAATTTGAATTTACAGCTGTTGTTTATTCTGCATCTTTTGCCCACTGTGTCAGGCAAATAAATCACAGTCTGTTCATCTCCTCAATTCAAGGCAAACCTCTTGGACGTGGAGCTTTTGGTCAGGTGATAGAAGCAGATGCATTTGGGATTGACAAAACCGCTACCTGCAAAACAGTGGCAGTCAAAATGCTTAAAGGTAAAAATGACAACTAAAATTTCACCTTGAAGACACAATGTGTGGATATTGCCAGTCTCATACCCAGGAGATGGAAAAGGGGACAAAAGCAGCCAAAGTATTTGTACCAATGATGTATACAAGTTTAGCTTAACAGCTGGTCTAATGAGGCAATGACTAGACTAAGTACATACCTTAACCTCTTTAGTGGTTGGATCAATGCCACTGTGGTTTCTTAGCCATTATAATATAAGTCTACCAACATTCAGAATGTGAACTTGCTCCTGTAAGCAGTTTGTATGTGTCCATTTTTGTTATATGCTGCCTAACAGGGGAGCTTTCTGCCACATCTCAGGCAATGACTTAGCCATGCTCCAAAATGAGTAGTACTTTTGAGCAGCTTTCTCCTCACTTTAGAACATGTTATACTGCCTCACGTTCACTGCAGGAAAGTTCAAAGCTACAGTTCCCAGAAGCACTGTTCTTGAAGAGGACTTAGCTGGAACAGCAAAGTGGGGCTCTTTGTGGCCAGGGGATGTACCCCAGCCCTGTGCTGTACTGGAGGAAGGGTGGGAATGGCCTGGGGGATTTTTGATGGTACAGCATGAGCAGTTGCAGAGCTTAGGCACTGTTATTAACACTGACTGTTGTATACTGCCAAGACTCATTACCAGTGGGACAAGCGTGCCGTTATGACAGCGGTGCAGCCCTGTCTCTCCAGTTTCCTGGCACTCAGGCAGCCTGCAGAGACCTGTGTCCTCACTCCCTCTCTCCTCACTGCTTCAGCTCTTTCCTCTTCTCCTTTCTGTCCATGCAAGATGGGGACACATGCCTCATCTCCAGCCTTTTGGTGAGGCTGGAGGGTCAGGCCCTCCAACCCCTGGCCATGTCTCCCCCAGTCTGTGGTGCAATGTTTCTATCTCTGCTTGGCAACTGACTGCTAGGTGGGCTGGGCCTGGAGGGTCAAACGGCAGAGTACGAACTACTCAGAAGGTCTGCAGAAAAAAAGATGCTTGCTAATCTGGACTGTCTGTGATGTCCCTGTTCTGATGTATTACCCCAGCAGAGTTTGGAAATGGTTTAAAAACAAAGCAAAACCTGTTATGCATGTGCCTAGCCTTTAAAGGAGCCCTACAGCATTGCTGACCTAGGCTAACGAACAAGACTTCTCATTAGATGGGCTCAAAAAAATAAAGGAAGGGGAGGTGGAGGAGAGAAAACCCTTTCTGTCTGTGGTGCTTCTCATCTGTTTTATGTTACCTTTACAGAGGGTGCAACCCACAGTGAGCACAGAGCACTTATGTCAGAGCTGAAGATTCTCATTCATATTGGCCATCATCTAAATGTTGTCAATTTACTTGGAGCTTGTACAAAACCAGGAGGTAAGTAATGGAGTTGCCCTCCAGGCTTTCAGTGAGCAGGAAAGTGCTCATGAAAACCCCATGAAGCATAGAGAAATAAGTTTCATCATCAAGAGTTGGAAGACATTGTCTTTTCTAAGTGATGGCACCAGGGTGATTCCTGGTAAGAGTGAGCAGGTTCAGCGACAGGGAAAAGAAGTCCAAAGCCCTGAGTTCTACATCTAGCTCTGTCCCTGGGTTGTTCTGTCACTTTGTCTTTCTGTACCCTCAGATCAGTTTTTATAGTGGGCACCCCATGTATCTGGGGCTTGGAGTCTGAATACAGTACCAGATTTTGCAAGTCAGTCTTATTCTCGTCACTGGCTACAGTGCAGCCGCACGTTGTGACTCCCCTCCTTAGCTTTGGATGGTGCATGTGTTTGTGCACGCGTGTGTGCGTGCCTCTGTGTGTGTGTGTGTGTGTGTGTGTGTGTGTGTGTGTGTGTGTGTGTAGGAAGGGAGATTGTAACTTAGATTCCAGCTCTGGGTGAATGAACCTATTTTACTTTATAATCTGGGACAGATATTTAGTTTAACAAATCATAACTGCATGCTAATTTGGAAGAAATTCAGTGCAAAGTAACTTTGCAATGATTTTTCAGGGAATCTGACTTGTTGGTCTGCTCTGGGAACAGAATTTAATTTGTAAGGTTCCATGAAAGTAGTGCAATTGTTGAAGGAAACATAATCCATAAGTATTTCTTTTCTTGTCTATTCCATAGTAAAATAGACATGTCCAGGATCTGGAAACTAGGGTGGAAATTCGTCAATGTAACATGCATAAATGAAGCAATTTGAGCATGAAATAACACATTTGGGCTATATGTTAAGGAATCTATGTTTGAAACAGATTCCTGTTTTAAGTTTTTCGAACTTAACTGTCTACACAAAAATGCATGGCTAATCATATACCTATGTATTTTACTGCAGCTGAGTGGTTAATGGCACTGAAGTTCATTCAAATGTCTATGTTACAACCTTACAGTGTCAATTGGCATAGGCAATTATTAGCACTTTCATGTAAATATGAACACACATATAAATACATTTTCACATACAAAATTAGGCCCATGCTTTTGAAAAGCACATGCTTTCTTTTCCTTCCTTATAAATTTATGGACTTACAAACTCCAGAAAAGGAGTAATTTCCCTGCTTTGAATAGGGTTGGGCTTTTTTTGTAATGAGTATTTTTAAACCTTTGGGAAGGCAGTAGAATGCTTTTTGAAATGTATATATTTCTAATCACAAATCATGCTTAAGACAAGTTGGGATATAAATGATCTTTCTAAATAATTGTTTCGTGTGTTATACAGGGCCGCTTATGGTGATTGTGGAATATTGCAAGTTCGGAAATTTGTCAGCTTACCTGCGGAGCAAGAGGGGTGAATTTGTTCCATACAAGGTATTGGAGTCAAGATTAATTGTATAATGTTTGATACAATTTTTTTTCCACGCAGTTTTTCTGTTTCTAGTGGAGAGTGTAGTCACAGTTCTTGAGGATACTTAATAAGAGTATCTAGTACTTCTCATGGGAATGAGAAACGGCAAAGACATCAGAGGTCATCTAGTCTTTCCCCTGGCCCCTGCATTGTAGCTCTTTTGTTATTGTTAGCTTAAAATGTGTAAAGAAACTGGGCTTCCACTATTTCCCTTGGCAGATTATTCTACACTTGGCTGTATCTGTCAGGAAGTTTTTTCTGATTATCAGCCTGAATTTTTTCCTTTCTCAGTTAAGCTACAGACCACCTTAAATAACTGCACTCTGTTTAGTGTATATATACATCAAATATCCATAGATATTTTTCAACATGTCACGAAATTTTCCACTTTCCACTTGGCTCATGGTTGAGTCAGCCTGTATGTACTTTGTTCAGGTAATCTTTTTGTATAATCAATATATGTATTGAGTTTGTTAAACTTTACACCTTGAAGGTTCTTTACAAAGGAGGACTTGTATCACAACATCCCATGTTTACATTCCTATTTTAAAGGGGGATGGAGGCTGGCATTTTCAAGCTTGTTTCTGATACATATGTGAGGGGGTTTGATTTCCAGAGAGGGTTGCGTGGATTCATTCCCTCTGAGAATCACATGCCTGATGAAGAACATGGCTGTGTAATGGACATCATGATCAGGAGGCCTAACCCTCTTCACCAAAACCCAGAGACAGGCTCTTGTGCTGTGCGCTGCAGCATTGGTAGGCTTACGCTTCTGTTTTCCTGCAGCTGCTGTGTTTAGATCAGAGCTTCTTCAAAATGTTTATCAGTTCTCCAGGGGGTTATTTTTCTTTATCCTTGGAGCCATTGTTTACTATTTTATATTGGCAAAGGTAACTTGCTTTTGTGAGCTAAAAAAGATAAAGAAATATCTGAGAGGCCATGAAGAAAGAGGCAAGGTTTCAGAAGGGTGTTGACCCTTGCTTATACAAGCAATGGGAGTGGGAATCAGTAACGGAAAAAGCTAGTGCTGCCATGGGAAGAAAGTAACAAAATCGAAGCAGGAGAGAGTGGAAATGGAGTAGATGAAGTCTTTGGACCTGGGATCCTCTCCAGAGGCATTCAGTGGCTTGGGAGAAGAAGGAAATAAATCAGATTTTGAGGGATGTCAGGGTTTGGCCAAGGTTAAAGTTTAGTGGATTGGTCTCTGCATCAGAAGATGAAGCAATAGTAGTATAGAGAGATTCAGCACTATGAGAGGGGATTCACTAGCATCATACGTGCTTAGCAAGTTGTGGGGACCAGGAATCCAGCCAGAGACAGGCCACAGGCTGTGAGAGCCAGACAGCCTGGCACTTGTGAGCATGGCTTTCTTCCTAAACACAGAAACATTGTACTGGGGGCAGCCAAGAGGATGTGAGAGCAGGCTAAATGTGTTCTGGCAGTGGGAAGTGGAGTGCAGTGCTTGAGCCAATGGACACTGGAGCCAGCGAGCCTATGTGGTGGCTGGAGGCTGGTGCTGGCTTGCAGAGTGTGTTAGTGCAGTGGCTGTGCCAGCCCAGATGGGCAAGGCAGTACCTGACTGGGGCCAGCTTGGAGCTGAGCAGTGTGAAAGCTCCTGTACTGGGCTGTCTGCCCTACCAGCACTGGAGTTTGGGCAAGTAGCCTGGTCACCAAGGCCCACGCGATCGGTTGTCCTGACATGCCTTCAGTGATGCCCCTGTTGCAGAGCAGGAGGAACATCATTTCCTCTATTGGAAAAGCTTCTGATATGCTTTTTATTTTTGATTTCCCTCCTCCTCTCCCCTTCTTCTTTCTAGACTAAAAGTGCCAGGTTTAGGCAGGGGAAAGAGAACTACGTTGGTGATATCTCTGCAGACCTGAAGCAACGATTGGACAGCATCACAAGCAGCCAGAGCTCAGCAAGCTCTGGGTTCGTGGAGGAGCGGTCCCTGAGTGATGTGGAAGAAGAGGATGGTAGGACATGTCTTCTCTTGGTTTTGGAACAGCTTTCATTGGCAGGGCTGACAGGGCATGGGGGACTGAGTGATTTCTGTAGCTGCCTTGAAACTGTGTGCAGGGTATTTCCTGGATGAACGAAGTTCCTGATTTATGGATCACTGGAGTCTAGCATCCCAAACCCCTTGACCCAATCCCAAATAATTTACAATCTAGGAAGGGTGTATGTATGTGTAGTGCACTACTTCTGAAGATCGGTCTTTTTAACATTTCACTGTCTTCAGTACAAATCAAGGGGCAAACACTCTGAAGGCAGCACAGAGAGGGATGTGCCAGGGTTTGCCAGAATGCTAACTGAATTTCCTCAATGTTTGCCCAGAAGTTAAATATCATGAAATGCCATATGCTTCACTGCTTATTAGCAGAGAAGTTGATTTGCCTTCCTTCTCTGCAGATGGTATGTCAGGAACAGGAATCTTGATCTATACTGTCGTTTAAAGCCTCCCCTGGATATGCGTACTCTTTGCAGTGGTTTCACTGATGCATTTGCCATGTTCTGCTTTGGCGGTGGTAGTCCTAAGTGCTAAGTGCAGCCAGAATGTTTCATAGAGAACTGATTTCAGCAAGCAGGAGGATCAGGCTGGTCAGGCTGGAGGCCATAGCTCAACTGTCTGTGTCCAGACTTCTACTAAAAATCATTTCATGTAAATAAAAACATCAGTAGATTAATAAGGAGGATGATCTCTGCTGTTTCAATGTGATCCTAATAGGTGATGTCTGGCATGCACTTGATTATGCATTTTCACATCATTTTTGTCCTTTTCAGACCTCTCTGGTGTAACCATTAACTATCTGAGCTGGGATGATGTAAGAAGTAGTCAGCAGGCCTAAAGCAGGCCTTGAGATGAGGGCTTATCCACCAGTGTTGTAATTGTTGATAGATTTCTTCATGAAATCAAGAGCTGAGCAGAGACCCTTTGTTGTTTATTTCAGCAGGAACAAAATGCCTAGGTAACTTTGTTGGTACTTGAGTATATTACTCCTCTACATTGCTAGAGGTTGAGGTTAGGCTTCTTCCCTAAAATAGCAGAGCTTTTTGCCAAACTCAGGTCTTTCTTCCTATGGCATATTCTTCCCCCATGAGGACTAGGTGGAGCCTCCCTCTCACAGGTCTCCAAAGTCATCTGTTGAAATGAAAGCAAGCCTTTCCTGCCCTAGGAACTTGTGAGCTGGGTTTTTGGTTGTTTTTTTGGGAGGGAGTGTTTTGCAGCTCTTTCTACTGGTGAGACCTGCGGAAATAAGCAAGGAGGTGTGGGGTATAACCCATGATCTTGAAGTTTATTTTGCACAGGACTAGTTTGGTGTGAAATGGGTTGCTAGTGCTAATGCATATGGCCAAAAAAGGGCTTGGCTTCCTGTGGCATATGTTTAGCACTAGCATCTACCTCAGAAGCAGTTTTAGGCAAAATCAGTAACAGAGGGCAGGCTTGACTGTCATCTGATTCTTTGCAGCTGGTCCTGAAGACCTTTGCAAGAACCCTTTGACCATGGAAGACCTCATCTGTTATAGCTTCCAGGTGGCGAGGGGAATGGAGTTCTTGGCTTCACGCAAAGTAAGGAACTTCTCAGGAAGAGTGGCATGTTATTTATTTGACTGTAGGAAATAGTGCTGTAGGTCTATAAAAGGAAACAGTGTGTTCATCTTTAGGCTAACAATCATCTGCAATGTTTCCTTTTTGCCCTAAAACATATCTGAATCATAATACTGCAGAGTGAAACAGGCCATGCATTTATTGACACAAATGTTAGTGATCTGTATACGATTTGTGGGTCACTGATTTGCAGAAGAATGATTAAGTAGTTGGAGGAGGGGAGTTGACTTATGAGGATGATTAAAGGAATTAGGGATAGATTCCTATTAAGTGGAGCTAAGCTAGAGTAAAAAGAGTTTGCTCTGAGGAAACTCCCTATAACTTGTGTGGTGGGATGGAAAGGCCGTGCAAGGAGAGATGATGCTTGCTTATGAAACTCCATGAATCTCTCCTTGGAGAATCTTTTTCCAAAAAAATAATACTCAGGCAGTCAATAATGTCTCCACTGCATTTTGGCCTTCTTCTGTGGGGTTTGATCCTAAATACATATAGTACATGTTTCAAAGGATATAAATGCCAGTGTGGCATTTATGTGCCAGAATTGCCTGCAGTTGTAAAAAAAACAGAGTACTTACACATGGGAAAAGGAAATAAAAGCTGGGAGTATAATCTGCTCTAGAATGCATGTTAGGTGTAAAGGTGCAGACTTGAGAGCCTTTTCTGTACACATCCTGGTTGGTGTATATGTGTATATCTTTCCAGGATCTATATTCCTAGTCCATATTGGAAGCAAATCTGCAGCCTCCTACAGAGCCTGGCTTTTTTTACCTCAGGCTGTTGAGGCTTGAGTTTTAAGTCTTTGGGTTGTTTGCTAAGCTGTCATTCTATATAGGTAAAGGTATGGACTTTCCTCTCCCTCGTCAAGATTACTTTGTGTTGGAATTGAATTTAGTGTTGGATTTTTTCAGAGGACGAGTAGAGCATACAGATTTGAGTGAACCTACATAAATCTGAAGACAATCAGATCTGAACCTCTTTTGTGTCAGCTTCTTAGGATAATTAATTAGCTAACTTCAAAGGGCCTATCTGCATAGTGGATAAACAGATGTATGTTTGGACTTGGGAATACAAGTCTTGCTGAGCCAAATCAGTTGTGACCATCGAGAAAGCACTTAAAATCTGTAACAGTTGATGCTGAGGTTTCTTTTGCTTAAAAGGTTTCAAGAACTATCTGGCCTTTGAGGGTGGGAGAGCACATATGTGAAAGAGATCAGCTCTGTGCGCAGAGCTGTGACAACAGGCAGCGTATCAGGTTGTTTACTTCTCTTTGCAGTGTATCCACAGGGACCTGGCTGCTCGTAATATCCTCTTGTCAGACAATAACGTGGTCAAAATCTGTGATTTTGGCTTGGCTCGAGACATCTACAAAGATCCAGATTACGTCAGGAAAGGAGATGTAAGTTTCAGGCGCTGTACTTGAGAAAGATTTAATTCAAAGTCATGATTCTGTTTTCATCAGAAGTGCGTTTGTGGAAACTCAGTGTTTTACTAATCTATGGTATGTTGGATTTTTTTTTCAGGCCAGACTACCCCTAAAATGGATGGCGCCAGAAACCATCTTTGATAGAGTATATACCATTCAGAGTGATGTATGGTCTTTTGGAGTTCTGCTGTGGGAAATATTTTCATTAGGTGAGTCACTTCAATTTCATTACGGAGCCATCTTGAAATATAAATGTCTGTTAAAGAAAATGGTAGAATTGTTCTTGGATTATCTTTAACACTTTACTTCTTTAAAAATTCAAAATTGTGAAAACCTCTTTTGTTTTATGTTTATTTTCTCCATCAAAATAAAATACTGAAATTTCCTCGAAGTACAAATATAAGAATGTGGACTTGAAATGTGTCTTCATACAATTTCAGTATGTGATTATGTGCCTCATTTACTCAATCAATTGCCATTGCCATCATAAATATAAATTGTTCGCACATTCAAATATGCTGAACTACCTTATTAACTTAGGCCATAGTGAATTATTTGTTTGAAAATTAAACCCAGAATTTAAGTGTCTAATGCATTAAAATTGCCATTGCTCTGATTTTAGGTGCTTCACCATACCCTGGAGTGAAAATTGATGAGGAATTTTGCAGAAGACTGAAAGAAGGAACAAGAATGAGAGCACCAGACTATACGACACCAGAAATGTGAGAAACTGTTCTTTTAGCTGTCCACATGTATCTCACAATAATAGCAGATGTCTGAATAAGCAATATGCTCTTTTTTCTTTATGCTAATATTTTAATGGGCTTATCCTTCTAGGTACCAAACAATGCTGGATTGCTGGCATGGAGATCCTAAACAAAGACCAACTTTTTCTGAGCTAGTGGAACACCTGGGAAATTTACTGCAAGCCAATGTCCGTCAGGTACATGAAACATATTCTGAGCTTGGTAAAACCACCAGGTGAACCCTGCCTGCCCCCCAGCCACCGTGAAATCCTGTGGCTGGGTACTGACCACTAGAGCCATGGTGGAGCCCTGGGTTTTTCTATTGCTCCCATTATTTATCCACAGCTGGGACAACTGTCAGAAAAGAATGGCTTGGGAGAGAAAAGATCACAGAGGTCTGTTGTGGTGACCAAAAGCCACCTCACCCTGCCAGCAAAGGTTTCCCATAACACCACTGCTTTGGCTGTTTACCTTTGAATGATGGGGTTGCTGGTGAGTTTTCAGCACAGGCTCACTTCCCTGCTCTGTCTCCATTTTCCATGTATATATGTAACTGCAGAGACATTTCAGCAAGTTACTCCTACTGATTTTACCACTATAGAAGATAGATATCATAGCATATGTAAGGATATGGGCCGCAATGTCTTAATGACTCCCCTGGAAAATTAGGGCACAGGCATTTCTCTGTGTATCAGCAGCTCCATGAGTATAACAGTATTAAAAATTGTCAAGTGTTGTAGTAAGTGAGCCTTCCAGTTAGAGTAAACAGACCTCCTTTCTGGTTCTCCATCTTGTGGCTCCCTCTTCATACACCACAAATGTGGAGAAGGCCTGGGAAATGGATGCAAACTCTTTAGACTGAGGCTGGATTTTTCCTCATGTTCTCCCTTTAGACTTGTTCTCCCTATCCAACCTGTTGATAGTGATGGGAATTCCCCGTCCTTTAAAATTACCACATCTTCTGTGCAGACCAAAGCTGAGAAAGGATAGTTTGTTTGCTTTCCTAAAGAACCTCTTGAATCTTATCTATGGTCAGAGCACATTTTGTGCATATTTCTTCATAACCACTATGGTTAGATTACTAATGATTTAGACCATCTTGCCATGAGCTGCAATGTACTGTGACTATGAAAGACAAAAGTGATTTATGCCTTGATAGCTAATAGTTAATTTTATGTGTATCATATCATAATCCAAAAGGGAGAGATGCAAAAAATTCAAGGTTTCATAAAATCAACTAAAGG
This sequence comes from Dromaius novaehollandiae, assembly GCF_036370855.1. Classification (NCBI taxonomy): domain Eukaryota; kingdom Metazoa; phylum Chordata; class Aves; order Casuariiformes; family Dromaiidae; genus Dromaius; species Dromaius novaehollandiae. The sequence continues at coordinate 58,032,405 of NC_088101.1, forward strand.
ATTTCCTACTGGACTATAAATGCATTACCAAAGGATGCATAATCCATTTTTCTCTTGATACTTCAAAGGGAAATGTAAATGAGTGTAGGAACATTTTTAAGAATATTATTATTGTTATTCATATCAAGTTAAATGCCAGAGTATTTTTAGAAAACTTCTCTATTTGCTATTTCATTTTTTTTTCATTTACCTTTTATGCTTAGTTTAGTCTTTAATTCATATGCTGTAGTCCAATTTGATCTCATTTTTAGTTTAGGGTTATTTTTTCCTTCAGGTTTATGTTTTCTGTTATTGGGGTTCAAACATTACTAAAAATTACATTTTTAATTTCAAGGACATCAATAAAAATGCTGATTCTGCATTACATTAGAGTATGTCATTAAAAATCATAATTTTGTATCTAAAACTATTTGACAGTGGCTCTTTAAATTTCCCTCTTTTGATACAGCTGCCCCTGCAAAGGTATGTGTTCATATCAAAAGATATAATCTTCATCATTTAATAAAATAATCAAAATAGTTCTGTTGAACTGATACCTTCTCCATGTATGTGTGTGTAACTTTATGTCTATATATCTGTATAGCATATTTCATTTTTATATTTTTCACTGTATTTTGCAGGATGGTAAAGACTACGTTGTCCTTCCTTTGTCAGTATCACTGAATATGGAAGAGGATTCGGGTCTCTCTCTCCCAACTTCACCTGCTTCCTGTAGGGAGGAAGAGGAAGTCTGTGATCCTAAATTCCATTATGACAACACAGCAGGAATTAGGTATTTTATATGGTGGACATCCTATTGGGGCCTCTCAGCAGTTTTTGTTCATGTTGGGGGCAGGGAAAATGAAAGGAAGAGAGTTCAGCTGCTCTGGTCCATATTTAACCTTGTCCATAGGGATAAAAATGAATCTGTAGAGTTTCTGTAGGCAAAAACTAGTTTCTTACCTCTCCAGATGTTAGTGATAACCTTTAGATTTTTTTTTTCTCACTATCCTTTTAAGATTTGGTATTCTCATTCAGGAAAATACAAGAATATTGTTATTTATGTTTTAAGAAACAGAACAAATACAAAGTTTTTTCTAATCCAACTGTATTCACACTCTTATATTGCAGCTCCCTAGAATACTAGTGGTAATAGATCTGTCTGTAGGCAGCCTCCCTGGCATTTCTGCTCCTAAAATGGAAAAATCATTGATAAACAGGTCATGAAACCATAGCTAAGGGGAATGCAAGGTAAACAACGTTGCTACTGGTTTTTGTATATTGCTTGCTTTCTGGTGGGCTGTTGGGGCTTCTAGTAGTGACAGATGCTATTGGGTATCATAGGAGAGATGACTCCCCTGGTAAAGAGTTTGCAGTAATGCCCAGCAGGGCTTACATTAAGATGAAGCTCTGGAACTTGCAAGGACCTCACACATGGGGTCCTATGGGGAGGTTTCTTTTAACAGGATATAAAAAGGTATTTTTTCACCCAGAGCTGCCTATAAGCAAATTCAGTTGGCGTAGATCCTGGGAGTCCAGGGATGCTTGCTGCTATTTGAGAAGGAGGAGGACGACAGAAGGACTTAACTGCAAGAGATCAGGGCAGAGATGGACTCTGCTGGTAGCTTTCTTACAGTTTCCACAGCACTGTCTGAGCCTTCTCCCTCACTGCTTGTATTATACCTACCAAAGACAAAGTTCTCTATGATTTTTCGGTGGTGTGGGATCATGTTTTTATATGGTCATGGAAAGGACTAGCTAGGCACTGCAGTTAGAGTTTCAGGTAAACTTGTTGTCTGAGAGCTGAACTCCAACCCCCATGTTTTAGTAGAGAGGCAGTCCAAAATACAAATATTTAAAAGATGCAAAAGTATGATATGACACTGAAAAGATCACATGTAATTTTAAGCTTTTAACACTTCATATATGGCTTTTTCCAGTCCACACTTCTTGTTATGAATAGGAGTTAAATCTCTCCATCACACCTTTAAAGAGACTTTGAGCAGCTTTTGTATTGTCTTACAGTGTGACAGAGTTTGAGAGAAAGCACTTGTGGAAACCATGCTAGAAGAGGCAAATTGAGGACAAAGAGACATGTTGGGGGACTTTGTATTCTTGGAGCTGAAAATTATTTTGCAGGCGTGGATCTTATCACCCATGTAGTGGAAAATGTTCATCTGTTCAGTGATGTCTCTTTTAGTCTTCACAAAAATAGTAGCTAAGATGAGAGACTGATTCATGCAATCTTCAAAGCTGAAAGAAGAGAAACAAGCATGGGGGAAACATGGTTAAAGAATATTTAGATTGCTGGTGAATGAGTAGGACCTCATAACATTTGCCATGTTTGGCTTAGGAACTAGTTAGGGCAATTTTTGAACTTTGAATGATTGTCATTAAGAAAGACTGTCAGGTGATGGTGAGGTAAAAAGGATTTGAAGAAGGATAAGCATAATGGCTGTCTTTAGAAAGAAAGAAAAAGGAGTCATCTGGGAATAAAGTTAACTTGATTACTGGGAACTATCCTGGAATAAATGATTGAATAAATAATGGGAAATTATTACAGGAAAATAAAGCAATTAAAAGCAGCCAACGTGGATTTGTCAATAACAAATCAAGTCAAACCAATCTAAGTGTCCTTCTTTGAAAGAATAACTGGTCTGGTGGATAGCAGGGAAAACTGATTCTGATTTTCTGTAAGGCTTTTTGGACCTTTATGTGTGTTGTGTGATAGTCTAATACAAAATGCAAACACATTTCAAGAAATACTGTTAGGCCATCAACTGAGAACCGCAACCATGAGGCTGGAGTCAGACTCTGTATTATTGCCTCTCTCTGGCTCCATGGTATTTCTGATTCTGTTTGCACAGTAGTCTAGCTTAACGAGGAGGATCTCATTCATTTTAGCCAATGTGGAAGATGTAGATTGACTCTCCTTTGGGCTGAGCAGAACCAGGACTTGCATATCCCGACTGGTCATTCAGATCATAAAGTTAATATACAAAGAGTAGGATTCCTAGTCCTCACTGTCCCAGGTAACCACAGTCCTAGTCATGTCAAGGTCCCCTGCAAGACTGGAGCAAAATTTTGAAGTTAAAAAGGGACGTATTTGTCGAGAGATGTTGGGGGGGAAGCACTTGAGACAGGCAGTTCTGTGCCTGGGTGGACAGGTAGATGATACAGGGTGCTTTCAGGCAAAGAAGGCAAAGGTGTGGAATGAATTTCAGGTCACTCAAGGTTAGTTAGTCCAGGAGAGTAAATGTACTAGATTATGGTCTTGGGGAAAGGCAGAATTTAGGTACTTTTGCTCCTGGCTGGATTGGGTGGGAAGTGAATTATGAAGTGTATTGGATACTATCAGAGAATAACAGAAATAGAAGAAATGGTCAGCGCAGAGAGCTTGAAAGAACTTACTTTGTTTAGTCTAGGAAGAGAAAATAGGGAATGTGGTAACAGTGTTCAGTATATAAAAGGTTGCTCTAAGGAGGATAGTGATCAATTATTCCCTGTGTCCCCCAGCAATAGGATAAGTTTTATTTGCAACAAGAGGGACTTGGGTTTAATATTTCAAAAACAGTCTAAATTGTAGCTGAGCATCTGAGCAGGCCACACAGGGAACTTGTAAAATCCCTGCCAGATTAAATGATTGTCTGTTGGAGATGGGCAGGACTCAGCACAGTTAGACTCAAAGCTGGAAAATGGAATGAATAATGCTCTGAATTGCCTTCAGCTTTGTGCTGCAGCACGGCCTGGTCCTGCTGAGAGATAAATCGCCATGGGCAGAACACCACACTACTGCATGCAGACTGCTCTAGTCACCTCCCTTAGAAATGGCCCGGGTACCCCACCACAGCCTCGCCTGGCGAATGCAGGTGTAACTCTATAGCTTCCTGGAATATCTTTTTCTTCATTAGCTGTTAGGAAGATAAATTGGTCCTGTTTACCTAGTGAGACAGTAGGGATGAGGTACAAGCGGGCCTTTCTTCTGAGACCTGAGCTGCTGTTGCCTTTCCTTTCTGATTTAGGTTGGCTGGACCAGAGACAACATCCATTTCATTATATTGCCACTTAGACAGAGAGAAAGTGGAGGGTAACTGCTGTATCTGCTGTATTAGTGTCTCCATCAAAGGCCACTGGTTTTTTTTTCATTGGGTTACAGATGTCATCCAGGCCAGAGGACTTCTTCGGAGAAGAGCCTTCAAGAGAGATGTAGTGCTCCCCTTCCTGACCCCCTCGGCTTTAGGGAGGCAGACTGCTGAGTCTGCAGTTGTTGTCCTAGGTCCAGCCAGGGCTCTCAGAAGTGCAGTCCAAAAAAAGACACACATGTCTGTGCTCCAAGCTCCTCTGTTTATTGTACTTCTAAGCTAAGCTTGCAGGAAATGAAGCCCTCCAGCATTACTAAGGAAAGGAACTGTTTTCTCAAAGCCATTTCTTAGAATTTGCTTGGGGATCAAGGTTGTCAGGAGCAGAAGGTCAGAAACATGCCATTTTCTAGGCGGCTCATCCTTTTCAATAAGTGGATATTTTGAGGTTTGCATAATATATTTTGACAAAAGGATTAACTTCTCTGTAGAGAGATAAAAGGATTCTGATATCATTGTGCCATTAGTAGCCAAATTGCAGATAGTGGAAACAAAACTCAAATTTTTTTTTTCCTTTCAGTCAGTACCGACAAGATAGCAAAAGAAAAAGCCGACCTGTGAGTGTGAAAACTTTTGAAGATGTCCCATTGGTAACCACTGTAAAGGTTGTTCAGGAGGTAAGGCTGTCTTTTGTATGTCTCTTCGTTTTATTAATATAGCTTTCTGTTTTTCATCCCTTTGTATTTAATGCATTTCTAACATCTTTACAGGAAAACCAGACGGACAGTGGGATGGTTCTTGCATCTGAAGAGTTGAAGACACTGGAAGAGAGAGATAAACAAGTGAAAATACCCTTTAGGTAAGGCTCAGACTGCAGATAGGATTGAATATGACCTTTTGTTTGCAGTCATTCAAAAGATTCACAGCTGTGTGAATTTTCTAAAAAGACAAACTCTTTTCTTACTATACCATCAAAAGCACACAATGAGAAATAATGCATTGTATGCTTGGTCATCTGTGTTCGATACCAAGACTCCCATGTGCACAGAGATGAGAGGTAATGCAGCTGTTGAGAGGATCAGACAACACCGCAGAAAAGACTTGTATTTCTCTGCTGCAAAAGCACCAACATCCCCATGAAGGTACTGAGCCCGTGCCACACAATTGGGCAGTTTTGTGATGGCCTGTCTGCAAGGCTTTTTTTTTAATTTCTTTTTTTTAAAGCTGACTCTTGAGTTTACAGGATGTACCTGGGTGTATTTTCAGAGCATTGTACAGCGCTTTAATTGTGCCGTTCACAGGAAACAGAGTAGCATTCATGTAGCTGAAATCTCACGTATACTTTCAGAGAGCTTCTCAGAGGATTTATTTTTTCCAAGACAGCTTTAGTGTCAGCAAAGGTATAGTGTAGTTACAATTGCAACATGGCTGAAAGGTATGAAGCCTCTCAAAATTTTTGCTGTTTCATCTGTGGTCACAATCTACCTCCCACAGCGTCAGGCTATACTGTCAGAAAATTACCTTTATATGTATTAGTGAAGCTAAGGTGGATGAAAAAGGTCTTTCCATGTGATCTGGCATATGTTTAAAAAGGCTTAAAGCCAATTTTGTTAAATGTGCCATTTCACTTTTTTTTATTATTTTTTTATGGCTGTGATGGGAAACAGCTGTCTGCAGCGATCTCCTACCTGCCCTTCAGAATAAAGTCTCCACAGCTATTTCAGGCCTGTTTGTGTTTGGTTTTTGCAGCACGCTGGTGCCCAGCAAGAGTAATGAGTCCGTCATGTCTGAAGCTTCCAACCAGACGAGCGGCTACCAGTCTGGGTACCACTCGGATGACATGGACATCACTGTCTCCTCCAGTGAGGAGACTGAACTCTTGTGTGCCCAGGAGGGTTTGCCCCCGCTCTGCCGCACACAAATGCTTGCATACGACAACGCTGTTCCCCTCTCCTCCCCACCACTCTAGGGCGAAGCGAGCAGCCGTGGATTCCCCTGGGATGTGCGTTCGTTGCTTGGGCTGGTGGTGTTCAGGTTTTGTGTATAGAAAGACTGCGTTCATGAAATTAAGAAAAGATGTTTATTTTTTGTGAAGAGGATACAGGAGTATCTTGCAGCAAAACTGTGCAGTGATAGGCCATGGGACGCTTCCTTCGAGAGACACTGGCAGCTGAGGACGTAAAGCCCTCTTGCTGCTGCGAGTGCGGGTGTTGTGTTGCCCTGATGACAGAGGCAGTGTGGTGGTCTTTGGGACCCCAGTAAAACACATAGCAACATTGAATGTCTGCCCGAACAGGCAGCGGGATGGTGTTCAACTTACTGTTTCTAGTTGTACGAACTAAAGATACGGCCCTGCTTTTTGTTTTTCCTCTTGTGGCTGGACTCCAGGAAGGAAACAACATGGTTCTGGCTTCTTGTTTCTCAGAGTTATCCCTTGCTTGCACCTCCACAAACAAGAAAAGGAACCTCCAGCTCAAGGCTCTGGCACACAGCGATGGTTTGTGACTAAACATAGGTTGGGCTAAATATAGATGGGGCTGATGGTCTCTGTCCTTGACAGGGAAAAAAGTTGCTGTACAAGACTTCATGAGCTGCGTTACCTGAGGCAGACTTCCCGATCAGGTTGGTTAATACGGGGGAGGCAGAGCCCTTATCCAAATGACAGGACACATATGCCTAGGGCATGCTTCCCCTCCGAGGGTGGTTTGGGGGTTAGCTTTCCCCCCTTTCCTCCCCTGTCCCCTTAGCCTCTGCCAGTTACATACCTCTTTCCAAGCTAGACTGAAATGACTGCAAAAAATTCCCACCACTGAATCACCCCTGGATCAGCTTATAAAACAGGTAGAAATGGCAATGTAATTTACTTTAGGACTATAGGGATCCATGTCCTATGAGGTATCCTAAATGTAACCTACCTTCGCATCTCATCCTCCCTCCCCCAACCATAGGTCAGATTCTTTCATTTGCAAACTCAGAAATTGCTGGCACCAGCAGAGATTTTGGCTTGCAGAGTCTTGCATGTCAGTGACTGGTTTCATGGCAGCTCAAATCTTCTCCAAGTGGTGATATTTTGATTAACTGTTGGACAACTTTTTACCTGTATTCTTGTAGTCCCAAAGCTCTATTGATAGACACAATGCAGACTACAAGATTTTAAAATGTAAAGCTATTTCTACTGAGTTCTTTGTTATAATTTTTTAGTGTTTGGGGGGTTTTTTTGGTTTGTACTTACTATGTCAAATGCTGGGAACCGTGAATATAAGGCATATACAGTATTTATAGCCTCTTTATGTAGAAATAAATGTAATATATTAAAATATAAATATATATATTATATAATGGATATTGTACTATTCACATTTTGTATCTGTGTTCTGTAGCATTACAAAGGTCACAATTTTTAATAGCTAAAACTTTTCACTTTATTAAAAGGGATTGGAAATTTAAAGGCAGGAGCTATGAGTAGATCTGTTTGCTCTTCTTGCATTTATTTTCTTAAATTCCTTCTATTGACAGGGAAGCTTTTCATCTGCTCTATATTTCAAGTACCATCTAATGAATCTAGTTATTTATACCATCATGCAGGACTAGGAATGTTTCTGTGGGTACCTATACTAGCTAAACTTCAGCTGGTTTTGATAATTGAAAATAATTGTATTTGGACAAATGGTCAGAGGAACAGATTATTTGTACAGACTGAATCACTTCTGAAAGTGTTTATGATCTTCAGTTAGAGAATGGTTGATCTAATTGTATTGTGGCTTTTGCCTGGGGAGAAGCTCTTTCCCTTAAATCCTTACTCATCTTTTCCCATTTGTGTTTCTTCCATCTCTGTTCTTAGAGCTGAAATACTGGCTCCCACTCTCGTGCAGCAACATTTTCTTTTATTTTAAGTCTATGCTTAAAACTGCACCTTTTGACCTTCTCTTCTGTATTGTGTATTCCTTCATTCTCAGTGCAAGGCTGACGATCATAAGCATATCAGGAATCAAAGAATTCATAACAACTTATGCTAAAAAATATACAGTGGAAATTAAGCCACAGACTTCGGATTTTGATTCAACATCTGTTTAATGCAGTTGGAAATGAGACATTCATAGGCTACTGTGTAGTGAGAGCACTTGTCCACAAAGCAGGACATCGCACTGCTAAACTCTCCCCAGGCTGAATACTGGACAGATACCTTCTACAGACTGATAATGAGGAATGCCCCAGCTGCAGGGCTGTAGGGTGTCCAGCTTGAGATATTTCTCCATTCCCCTCCTTGAACCTAAAGCATTTTACAGCCAGAAAAGCAAGAGCTGGGAGGCCAGATAGAAAAGTAAGTTGTAAACTTCTTAGCTGCTATAAGGAAGGACTTCTAGGAAGGACCTATGCTCCTGTTTATGTATTTATGATGTATATCTTGCTTCAGGGGCAAGACTGTAGCCAGTAGACTACAACTGAGAGACAACGTTGCATTCTTAAAAAAAAAAATAATACAACCTCCCAATTTGTTTGTTCTTCAGTATTCTTCTGCATATTATTATATGATTGTCATAAAATACTGAATCTGCCAGAAGATTGAAGGGTACCCTGCAGAGTCACAAGTTGGAGAGACCTGGCAGAGAGGTGAAGATGGAGACTATGGACATCATTGATGTCCATCTTTGCTAGATCTGGAGTTCCCCGAGATTTGGGATGTTCAATTTGGGGGTATAAATTTTGTATGTTTGGTCCCTCTGCAGCTTGGTGTAACAGACAGTGTATGCCGCACACATAACCAGATGTGCAAGCTGACAGTGTTTACAGTGCATCTAAAACAGTCATCCACCATGATGCAAACTGATGAAGCTGCAAAATGGCCATTTCATCTAGTGTTTTGACCTGAAATCCTTGACAGCCAATGAAATTGGCTTGTGGGTTAAAAGCACTTTAGAGATACCTGGAAAATGTGTGAACTAGCCTACCTGCTTTAGGAAAGGAAATCACATTTTTCTAAAAAAAAAAACAACATATATTCAGTGTCAGGAACAAGAGAAGCTTCTATAAATGTGTTCATTTATTTGGCACCCAGTTCCACATTTCTTTTCTCAGAACATGGCTATCACATCCTTTAAAACACCTGGACTTTTTGTTATATTCTGAATACAGCATGTTCAGCTACACGCCAGTCAAGCTACATCTGTTTCGGTAGGTGTTTTAAATTCCAGAATGGCTGTTTTCAATGATACAGCAAGTACAGTGCACAGATTTACATATACCTCACAAACCAGACCTATCTTTATCCCCATTCTGTAGCCACATAGTGAAATGTCAGTATTTGGATCAACATCCATATCCATGAAGTTCATGTGAGATTCCAGCCTGGATTTGAGCGAGAGGAACTGCAAACAGAAGTATTTGCAAGATTTGGGATCTGAATATGGCACTATAAGCTGCTGCGTGGGGGTGGTGAGAAGTAGTGATTGGGCTGACTCCTCTAGAATGACCTGGACTTGCTGGTGGGTTTGTAAGTGGGGAACTGAGCAGAACAGTGGCTGAAACAGGCAGTCTGGGGGCTTGAGGATGGCAGCGATGTCAGATGTGGGTGCTGAGCATCTGAAGAATGCAGGGGCATTCAAGCATGGTTGCTAGGTCTGTCTCCATGCAAAACAACTTTTAAAATGTATTGTATCCTATTGGTGTAGTGTGTGACTAATACGGCAAACACTGTACAATCACAGAGCCATTGAAAGCGGGGACAGAAATTTCCTGCCAATTACATCTCTTTTTGGTGGTTCTAAGGCTGAAAAGCATACTTAGATAGCATGGGTAGCCTCCATATATAAAGCTGGAATTTGCTATTTTTATGTGAATCATTCCCAAAACATGAATCATCTGAGGTTTCCCCTCATCACTGACACTTGAGTACACACCCTGTGTTACCTCGCAGTATGAGACCTAACAAAGCAACAGTAAGGGCAAGGAAAACAAAGTTAATGTTTGTTCTTACTAATTGACAAATTTATTAGGGACAGAAGTTAAGCAACATAGACCTTTTCTTTGGATTTCGGCCCTGGATTTTCATTCTGCCTGGCTGCGCGTTGCATTCTGTGTCGTAATATATGTCCCCAGCTCCTGAACCCCTGACATTCGGGCTGATTAAGTCCCAGAAGGTCATTGGGAAACATAGCAGGAGTTCTTAACATATGGTGCTGATAAACATCACAGAGACAGAGATAAGAAACTGTTCAGCGTAATCTTAGGAAGCTTGGGTTTTGTTGCCATAAAACTGTACAATGTAAAGCCTAATCCCTACACAAATTTAATTAGCTGTTAAACATATCAGGTTCATGATGAAGGGTGTTCTGGTTACCTAGATGCTATTCATTGACTGCCACCAGTTGGTTCAAATGTGAAGTATCTCTGCCTTGCAGCTTGTTAGGATGACATGCTATGGTGAATGATGGCTGTTTTGTAAGTTTGAAGAAAAAAAAGAAAGGCAAACGAATTCAATTTCCAGGCTCAGCTCTAGTGTCAGACACAGCCTCTGGTGCCAGGAAAAATGTCAGTACTGTGTGATTTCCTGAGTCCTGACCAAAAGAAAAGGCTTTCTTTAGAAGGTGGAAGATATGAACTGGGGTTTACGAGGTTTAACTCTGCCTTCCAGGGAGAGCTGAGCTGTTCAGCATCCCCCAGGGCTGTTTCCCTGGGCTCTGTGCCGCCCTCTTGTTCTGTATAATTATGCTAAGTGGCCTCCCAGCTCTAATAATGGTTTCACAGAGGCAACTGGAAATGTAGCTACTTCGAGTTTTATTTCTCTTGGGCTGATTTCACACTATAGTCAGACGTGTGACTGCAGCACATTATAGATATACCCAAGGTAGTTTTAAGCCTGCCAGACTAAGTACCAGAATCAGTGAAGATTAAGCAGCCTGGGCTTCTGCCTGGCGTAGCATCCCACGTGGGCAGCAGCGCAAGCAGCAAAGCCAGCGCAGCTGACGCCGAGCTCGCTAGCAGAAACTGCACACTAGATCATGTGCAAACCCCTGCTCTGAGGAGCCTCTATAACCCTGCAGCTGATGGGGCCCGTGGGCAGCAGGGCCTTGAGTTCATTCTGCCTGGGCTTGGTGGTGCTGCATTAGTGTGGAGAGGGGAAGAGGAGAGGAGTAAAAGCTTGGAAGAAAATTTTAGCAATTGCATGCGTCCTTTTCCAATATGCATATGTCCTTGTCCTGGAGAATTTTACTTTACATCAGGCCCTGAGAAACAGGATTATGCTCATTACAGACCACCAGATCGCATGGCAGGACTGGAAGGCTATTGCTGCCTCTTGTTAGTAGCCTGAAAGCTGCTTTGCAGTGTGTATTTCATGCAGAAACAGGCCCTCTTTTCCCTAAAGTTTTCTAGCAATTCACTTGCAGACTTGCATTAAGTGCACTGTTGAGTGTCTTACCCTGTTCAAGCTATGGTTTAAGAGCTGATCAGGCAAGCTGAAACATCTGAACCAGCAATGGGCCCTTATATTTAATATCCTTGGATTTCCCACTAGCTTTCTGAGTCTATGTAAACTCTTGGCATCTGCCACCCTCTGCAGCAAGGTCTTCTGCACATAATTCAGGAAAAGCCACCTTTTTTTCTTTTTCAAATCTGCTGCATGCAAATTTTCACTTGATGGCCCCAGCTATTTTCCAGTACATGCACCAATTATTCCCTACTCATATTCTCCATGTTTTTTAGGATTTTATAGATCAGACATTCCCTTTCCGGCCAGAAGATTCCTAGCCTATAATACAATCTGTTTGCATGTCCAAAAATCTGAAAGTATGTCCTCTTGGTGAGGAGGTGACATCTGCTTGGCCTGAGTCCCGAAACAGGTCTCTGCAAGACAATTTCCGGCTGGAGGAAGGAGAGTGTAGGACACTCATCAAAGGATGGAGTGTATCAGATTATTTGCGTGACAGATGCACCACAGTATTTGCAAACATTAGTCAATGTCAAGATCCAGTTTGTTGGCATCTTCTCAGTTTTGCTGTTTTTGGCTGGGGAAATGTTTCCAAGGGTTGGGCTGAACTTGTCTCCCATGTGTCCAGCGTAGCCCCATTCCCAGACTGTTTGAACTGGCTCCCGGCTGGCTCGGGGGCAGGATAAGACGCAGAAAGCAGTGCCTATATTGCTTGAATTCAGCACAAACAGGGGCACCATTTACTTCGGCAGACTAGCAGAACAGAGTGAAAGTAGGGCCTATCTTATCAGTTACTTAGTGAGTTAAGACTCGGGGGTATAAAAAGTCTGTTTAAACTCTGGAGAATACGCACAAGCAGAGCCCTCAGGAGATAGCTTCACAAGTGGAACTTTTTGGGTGCACTTATGTGTAGTTTTAAATTACAATCACAAAGACATCTTTATATTTTCTGATAAAGTTCTTAAACTGGCAATAACTATTTAACATTACAGTTTAGTTAAGTAAGTACTAAAACAGCAGGGAGTGCGCAGACAAAGTGATGCAATTATTAACGTATGGTTTGGTAATGCTATTGAAACAACGCCTTTAGGCATTTCAGGCATGTTTTCAGGCTAATGTCACTAATTTTTCATGAGGATTATTAAGTTTTATTAGCAATTTGCATCTTAGTATAATTATATGGATATTAGAGAAATCAATATTCTATGATGTAGAGTCCCTTAATGGCTCTACAGTTTGTTGAGTCTCTTATGGGGCCAGTTTGAGAATCAATTTAAGAAGGAATCTTTATAATTCTGCTGGAACTGGGCTTTGCATAATGAGCTAAATGCCTTAGCTGTTGAAGAGAGCATTGCAAAATCTGTCCTCAGTCTTGAGTCTTTGGATTCAAGTGACAGTTTTACAATTAAACTAAAGAAAATCGTTGCTGTACGTTTAACTGTCTTCCCCACACTCTGACTGCTAAACTTCACTGAAGTTCCTCACCACTACACAGGTTTCAAACAATTTTATAAGTAGATATATACACACACGTATATATACAAATCAGCATGCCATGAAAGTGCTTCTTTCTCACCCATTGCAAACATTTACTGATCTCAGGTACAAAACTGCATGCCACACTTCTGCCTGTTACAGATTTATCACCTGATTTTCGATGAAATGCTTTTCATTTTTCATAATGTCGTGCTTTCTCCTTTTTAAGGGCTTTTATTTTAAGTGCAGGCAGATGAGAAGTAACCAGAGCTTTAATACCATGACTTTCTTTTGTCATGGCAAAAAAAACCCACCTGAGATAATCTTGGATAGAGCTATAATTTATTAGCATCAGCTTCATTAGTTGTCATAATACTTAAGTAGTATCTAGGTACTCCAGCCAAACATGGGATAACAAGAATTTGGAAGACTGTCCCATCCCAGTAAACCAGACAGGCCAGGGCACAACGTATAAGCAGAGAAACCTATATAGGACCAGGTTTTAGAAAGCGCAAAGACCGAGACGGGGCTTTGGAGAAGGAGGGGTACCTGCTCAGCCACGCTGAGCAACTGAAATCCAGCTGAAAGCAGAGATCATGGGGAACGGGATGGGAGTGGTGGAAATGCAAAACCCATGAAGAATATAAAACATTAAGCGAGCATTGAGACTAGTTCCTGTGTGTGGGTCATGTAGGCTTTTGCGTGCAGTGGTTTCCTTCAAGGCCAGTGTTGCTGGCCCAGACTCCTGCCTTTTCTCAGGCCCCTTCGACGCATCCCTGGACCTGCGCTGCACGCTCACCTGTGCCCGCACAAGCGGCTGCCGATCCACAGAGTGAGTCAGGCTCAAAAGCAGAGCTGGCTGAAAACAGGCTTGTTTGGTTTTTCTTTTTGGTTGGGGTACTTTTAGCTCAATGAGTACTGGGACCCAGTTTGCCAAGCAGTCACGCTGCAGAAGGGCTGCGGCAGGAGGGGAGGCAGCGGGAGCGAGGCACAGCTACCTCAACGTGGACTTCTCCAGAGGGAGCACGGTGCAACCATGAGCAGTTGCCAGGGCAGCGGCAGAGGACGAAAGCCACCCACTAGCCCTTCTGCAGGAGTTCTTGAAATGGCAAGAAAGAAAGGCATCCTTCTCTGCCCACTATATATTAATTTATCCTCTGCATTCCAGCCAAAAGGATTTCTAGTAAACTTGAAGATACTCCTGCAGATACTTAAAGTCCTCAGCAAAACAGTTCTCTGATTTCGCTTTTTTTTTCCTTTTTTTTTTTTTTTTTTTTTTTTTTTTTTTTTGTGATACAGAGAAGAATGGTAATACTTGGCTAGTTCCTTGCATCAGCAAGAAGTATCTCGTGGAGGGACAAATATTTGTAGGGAAAAGCTGTTTTTTTCTCCTCCGGCACATCACCTGAGAGTAGCAGGGGGCAAGTTCAAAACAAACATGAGGCTACACTTCATCTGTGCTCAGTGAACCTGGGAAACTCCTTGCAACAGGGCCCTAACACTTACATCTGTTCAAAAAAGAGTTGGGAAAATTAATGGAAGAAGAAAAAATTTGCACGTACTAAATATAAAGCCACCATCTCAAATTCAAGAAATCTCTCAGCTGCAAATCTTGGGGAACTGAGAGAGGATAACTGGGGGAAGTTCTGCTATATGCTTTTTTACTCTTCCTTAGGCTTCCACTATCAACTGCTAAAAGCTCCTGGAATGGTGTTTTAGTATACTGTAGCATGTATAAGGGCTCTGAAGTTCTTATAAGTTAGTTTATAAGTTCTTATAGTTATCTAAAACATTGACTTAACAAAGCAGTTCTCTACAAGAGCTATAGTTCTCAGGCTGTGTATAAAAACTTACAGTGGGATTTTCCAACACACACTAAAACTGCAACTCTTGGCTGAAATGGTCTGCACTGAGCTCCATGCAGGTTAGTGCAGGGAATTCTGCTAAAATTGCTCTAAGCTGTCCAGAGGCCTTGGAAAATTAATGTGTCTGCAAAAAGCAAATGAACAGATCCTGAATCGGACGCATTACCCAGCGTGCGCAACTGCAGGGTGCAGTCTGATTTCAACGATGCTTCAGTGCCACCATGTACCAGCTGCACAGTTATACTTAATGTCAGCAGCTTGTTTAAGCCATGTAACCTTTGGATGAGAGACTTTAGGCCCTGATTTTTCAGCCCTTTGGCTGCAAATAAACAACACATTCCTGACATTTCAAATACACAGCAAGAATATCACCAGCCATAGCAGGCTGATGACAAGTTGTGCAGAGGAAATCTCCAGCAGCCTCAGGAACTGATGGGTTTCCTACACCTTCTAAACAGATTGACTCATGCTAAATATATATATCCTGCATTTCTACACACTTTTGGCAAAGAAGTCAACCTATTTACTCTTTATTTTTATTAAGACAGAGAAAAACACAAGATGAATGTAAAGTGGTAATTAATAAAGCAAAAAATAAAGCACTTTTTTTTTTTACCACCCCATACTTGTATTTGAAAGTTTGATAAACCCTAAACCAGACCATGCTCAGCAATGCCCAGAGAAGGAAAACTCACTGACATCACTGGGAAATGTGCATAATTTGTAAGTTTACAGGGAAAAATTTCCTGGACACCAAAGCACGAAGGTGCTAAACAACTCCTGAAAGTCAATGAGATGTAAATGCTGTTTACCTTTGGGTCTTTGAATGTTCCCTGGCCATATGAACCTTTCTGAGATACTCAGCTATGTTGGCCATGGGAAAGTCTCCAGTGAGGAAACATAGCTAAAAACGGTGAGCTCTGTGCTGAGCTGCTGAGTGCTTCTTGCAAGGCTTGCATAGCCATGGCTTCTCTGCAGACACATCATTGCACAGAAAATGCGCATGAGCAGAAAAGCCACACTGGATTTGAAGCCTGGCATTTGAAGCGACTGAGCATGATGCCAGCAGAGTTACAGCCTGGGACCAGCATCCCCCCTGTGCACAACGTGCTTGCTGGGGTTAGGTGTCGGGGAGCCTGTCTGGCCCCACGGGTTGCACAGCCGTGCGTGACACATTAGTAAGGCACCTCTGCAGGGCTGTAACACAGCAGTTAACTTGTCTTACTTCTTCCTATAATGCTTTTTACTTCTTTCCCACAGTGCTGAAGAAACCGAGTCGGTGCCTTTATAAAGCCGCCCTGAAAGAGGGCAGAGCCCCCGCCCCAGCTGACACCCCGCTCCCTGTGTGCCTTGCCAGGGACCTGCTGCCGCCCTGTGAGAGTCCTCCCAGCCGAGGGATATGAAGGGTTTTTTTACAAGCTTCCTCTGCAAATATTCCCATAACACTGGGTTGGGACCCCAGGAATTTTCAAAAACAACTCATTTTGCTCCCGCTTTAAAAAGACTGTATCTTCAGAGTTTAAGATTAGCCCGTAGGTCTTAAATGTTTAAATAGTTTTTCCCCTGCTTTCTTGTTCTCTTGCTTCACACACACATATGCACTGACACCTTAACATTTTAGTCATTCTCCCCAGTATCCTTCGAACAAGGCTGTGCAGATTTGGTCTAGCTTTTCATAATTATTGCTGGGGAAAGATGGAGATGTAAGTAAGGCTGTGATGGGCATTGCAAAAGCGAGAGACAGTCAGCCCCTGGTAACTGGTGCTTACAGTGATGCTCAAAAGTACCAGGGAAAATTCAGTTACAGCTGGATTTCTCTATACTCAGCTCTCCCCAAATAAGGGCGTTTTAAAATTTAACTGATTAGGAAAAGAAAACACTAATATTACCAGGAGCAGGAATAAAAGGGGAAAACAGATAGGCCTGGAGGAGCCTAGAGAAGGAGAGACTGAGTCAAGCCCCCATTGCCATAGCCTCACCACCCCTCCTCAAAGCACTGGAAGCCAACCCAATTTCCCTGCAATGATACGGTCTTTCCTAAAAATCGTATCCATCAGTATCAGCAGTCTGGGCACCGCCAGCGAGGGAGCCTGCGTATCCCCCTGCCCCAGAGGATGTGTTTTCCTCAAGCCCTCCTCCTCCTCCTCCTCCTCGCACGGTCAGTTTGGCGTGGGAGCTGCGGATCCCGGCGGCACACCACGAGGAGGGAAGGCACGGGAAATCCCACATCACGGTCACATTTCCTACAGCCTAACAAGCTACAAACCCCCATCTGAAGCCTTTTCCCAACACCGAGGTATATATAAAATGATAACATGGAAAACAAATGGATTAAAAAGGTCAAGGGATTAAAAAATTTCTCGAGGAGGCAGGAACAGGGGGTCAGACAGACAGCATGGCTACATAAGCGCAGTTTCCCCTCGGGGGTCTGCGTGAACCATCAGAACAATATTATGCAAAAAGTTAAATGGCAGGACTTCAATACGTGACATGCCATGACAATTAATTTTTTTTTCCCAGTGTTCAGGGCAAACCTGAGTTTTTTCTGCAGTTCACTGGATTTTGGCCCTCCTACAAACCTCCTCCCAGCAGGCAACACCATCTTGCAAAGGGAACTGCGTGAAACTCTGTCTTCACTAAAATCTGGGAGTATTTTCACTATTTTAATGCAGATTTAATGCAGGTTTTTTTTTTTTTTTTTGAATACAGATTTTACTCATTGCTATCTCTGCAGGATCTCACAAACTGTGTATAGAAAAATCACCTTTCATTGGTCTCACAGTATTTGAAGCCCGTGGGACATTATCTGTGGAAAAAAACAAGAAGGCAAATTAAATAACAATAACGCAGGCTTCTCCCTGCAGAACAGCAGTCCACTCCCAGCACAGCTAAAGGAAGCAACAAGCCAGATGAGGAAGGTAAACTTCGGCACTGAAAGGAAAGAGTTTCTGGTATTTATAAAAATCACAGGTTCACACGGAAATCGAGTTACACCACTGATCCTCGCTGCTCTATTTCGGGACATGCAGCCCTTTTCTGGCTATGTGATTTGACTCACTAGTTTTTGAATATTTTTCCTCTTTTTAACTCTTTGTGTGGAAAACCTTGCACTGGATTTATGGGCGTTACGCCCAGTTAAAATGTAAAAAGTTAGAGCTGGACACTGAAGTTCTTTGCCGGCCCCGCAGCAGAATGAAAAACAAATTACAGCTGCAGCATGTGCTCTGTAAGAAACGGCCCATCCTTTTCTGTGATTAGCAAACCCACGATATGGAAGAAGAAGACGGGAAACTGTGCAACAATCATTATAATCAAGTGCAGAGAATGCTGATAAATATTGCATTTCAAATGCTCATAGCCTCTAAAGGAGCTGCATGGGCTGCACTTGATGCCTTCTCATAGGATCACAAGGTAACCCAGGTTGGAAGGGGCCAAAACCGGACTCGGTGTTGCAGACGTGGTCTAAGCAGTGCCGCGTGGAGGGGGATGAGCCCTTCCCTCGCCCTGCTGGCCGTGCCCCTGCTCATACAGCCCAGGAGGCTGCTGCTGTCCCGTGGCCGGGGTGCACCATGGGCTCACGCTCAGCTCGTGGCCCACCAGCATCCTGGGGCCTTTCTGCAGATCTGCGCCCCAGCCCGGCAGTCCCAGCCCGTATCACTGCAGGGCGCTATTCCTTCCTAGGAGCAGGACTTTGGCTTTCTCTCTGCTGAATTTCATAAAGGTCCTGTTGGCCCCCTCCTCCGGCCTGCCTAGGTCCCTCTGGATGGCAGCCCTGCTCACGAGTGCATTGACTGCTCCCCCCAGCTAGCTGTCCTCTACAAACCTGACAAGAGTGCACTCCACGGCCTCCTCATGGTCATTGATAAAGATGTTTAACACAACAGATCCCAGTACAGACCCCTGTGGTACTCTTCTTGTCACCAGCTTCTCGGCAGAGACCCATTAGCTCTCTAAGCCTGACCATCTGACCAGTTTTTTACCCATCTAGTCACCCACCCATCCAAACAGTGATGTCCTAACTCGGGTACAAAGATATGGTGGAAGACAGTGTCGAAAGCCTAACTAAAGTCAAGGTAAATGACACCCACTGCTCTCCCCTCATCCACAAATTCAGCCATTTTATCACAGAAAACAAACAGATTTTTCAGGCATGATTTACCCTTGGTAAATCCATGCTGACTGTACCTAGTCATATTTTTCTCTCTCACAACCCAGAAATAACTTCCAAAAGGACTTGCTTCATGATTTTCCCAGGGATCAAAGCAAGGATGACTGGTCCATAGTTCCCTGGATTGTCCTTTTGGCCTTTTTTGATGATGCATGCAACATCTGTTTTTCTTCAATCATTGCAGACATCTCCTGATCTCCACAACCTTTTGAAGGAGAAGGGCCTTGCAGGGACAGTGGCCAGTTCTCTCAGCACCTTCAGATACAGCCCACCTGCTCTCTTGCTGTGAACATCTTTTATCAGCCAAATATTTGAGCAGGTTCTCTTTATACTGTTTGTTAGTACTAGCAACCTGGAGTAGCAGTAATAGTTCAGAGAAATTGTTACACGGGATGCTAAAACTGGAAAGGCATGCACAAACAGATTTGCACTGGGGCAATGGGTGAGTAATGGGAGCCTTCATTGTAACACCCAGGGAAGCCAACCTAAAGCAAAGACTGATCTCACCATTTGTTCGTTGAAACTAAGAAAGAATCCACTGCCAAGGCTTCATACTGGTAGAAATCTGTAGTAGCTCTACATTTTAACCAAAAACTCTTTCAGATCTTTTCACCTGACTCAGTGGTATGGGTGACATTACGTGGATGAAATACTCTTCTATATTAAACAGCCTTTGAGCTGTTGGGAGGAGATTGGTACTTGGAATTTGATATTTAGGTTCTTGAGAAGTTTGGAGCAAGTGTCTGGATCCTCAGGAATACTGAGGCTCCTATCTCCAGTTGAGATCAATAGAAGAGACATGTCTGGTTTTGGTTTGGTCCTAAACTATTTCTATCATGTGAGGCAGCATCCTGGACAGCATCCAGGCACTCAAGCTGAAACTCCGCAGTGTGGAGGATGCCCTGCCACACAAATACCAGCTAGGCAAAAAAAAGAGGGAAGCTTGAGTTTAACCTGTTGGATGGAGGGTAAGTCATCAACATGGAGAATATTTCTTGGCTTTTTGTTATTATATCAAAGTAATTTCATGTAAGTACTCTTGTTTGTGCAGACCAACAGAAACGGTCTGTAAGGCTATGTCTGCATTAGCAGGTAAAGTAGCCCAGTAGGGGCAGATCCTGCAGAGCAAGTCTGTTGATGCCAAGGACCCAATGTCCACATTATATGTGGGGAGAGGAAGTTACCTTGGACTAGCTCTAGTCTGGCCTCACAGACTGAATGCCCATCAGTGTCCGGGACACATTAGTTGTGTTTCTAGAGCACAGCTTTCAATTTAGTGCTGCCTGAAGGGAATACAGTTTGCATGCTCTGAAATAGTGCCACAGTGTGACCGAAGTGTTCACCCTTGGGAGATTTGCTGCAGAAATGGGCTTCTAAGTACAACAAAAATGATATTTTAGGTGCAGCCTGGGTTACGCACCATGGATATTGCTCTTGACTCTAGGATTTCCTATACCACTGTAAGTCCAGGCACCTCTCCTTGTCAGGATCCTTTCTGAGACTTGTTAATGTAAGCTCTTAGCTTTTCTCAACAAATTGCTTTGAACTTTTTAACCTCAAAGGTTAAGCCTGCTACTCAGTGAGTATCTTATATTATCTGCCTTTATAAACTGGAACAGAGCTGGTGTCACCCCAGCTATAGATACTTGCTCCCCTCCTGGCAGGATTTTAAGACTGCAGGTTACACCTGTTTATCATCTGGAATAAGAAAAGCAACGTGAACCTCTCTGTAACAGCACCGTGTTTATCTGAGTGCTCAAGCTCAGGATCGCGAGATCCTCAGGAGACCACATTTCAACTTGGTATCCTGATTTGTGGCCTCTAATTGTTTGTTTTGAAAACAGAACTGTCACCAGCGTCCCTTGAAAGCAGAGCTCTGGGCTTTAACTATGTTGTAGCAGTTACTTGATACTACCGCTAAGATGAGAGTGCATGTCAGTGTTAACTGAGGTCAGCGTCAGATGTGTTTTATTGGCTTCTGATTGCTATCATTACAATGATTATTACTACTGCTTACTTTCCATAACCTCCTTGGTCATCCATTAAGTAGTATATCTGTTAAGTGGGTTTCTTCCCATCATAATAAATGGCAAATGAAAGATAATAAGGAAGTTGGCTCCTGCTCCTTGAGATTAATGGAAGTGTTGCCGTTCCACCAGCATAATACCAAGCTGATAGTGCAGAAAGAGGTATTACAGCATTTCACTTGTAAAAAAAGATGGTGCTATGGACTTCAATCAGTTCTAAAGCTTAAAAGCCAGAATGCAAAAAGAAAAAAAAAAATGAGGCACACCTGTCAGCACCATCTAATCTGGTGATAGGCACTTTCCCCTGCTTTCACTTTGAGAAGACACCCTCGTGTCTGGATGCCTGAAAACAGTCACAGGGCACATACTTTCACACGTACATTCAGGTATGGTTGTTTCATGACGAGGGATCAAGAAAACATGATGTCCAGTAGCTAACCACAGACTAAGCACACTGACAATCACGGGAAGTAAGCCTCTCATGGTCATATGGGATTTGATGTATATGTAGCACGATGTGTTGGACAGAAATGTTAGGGCACTGTCATCTCATTACAGGCCATTCAGAGAGACCTTGAGATGGTGGAGGAACAGGCTAATGCAGACTACGGGGAACCTCGCAAT
Organism: Dromaius novaehollandiae; assembly: GCF_036370855.1. Taxonomy (NCBI): domain Eukaryota; kingdom Metazoa; phylum Chordata; class Aves; order Casuariiformes; family Dromaiidae; genus Dromaius; species Dromaius novaehollandiae. The sequence continues at coordinate 58,054,049 of NC_088101.1, forward strand.
GTCCAATACAGACCTGCCGAACACCACAACGTCCTGTGTGGGGGGTGCAATAACCTCATGTGGCAGCACAGGCTGGGGGCTGGCTGGCCTAGGAGCAGCTCTGTGAGAGCCTGGGAGTGCTGGTGGACAAGATGTTGGACATCAGCCAGCAACGTGCCCTTGCAGCAGTGACAGCTAACCACACCTTGGGCTGCAGTAGTCAGAGCATCATCAGCGGGTCAAGAGAAGTGATTAATTCCCACTGCTTGGCATTAGTGAGGCCACATCTGGGCCATAAGGAGTTTGTAAAAGTGCCTGAACATTTACTTCTCTCCCCCTGGTAAGTAAGGCTGAGACCACACTACAGGCGCAGAGAAGGAGACAACCAGCCTGGGAGACTGATGTCCTCCACCTCTGCGATGAAGTGAAGGTAGGTTAAGACTCTACAGTATCTGCTCACCTTTTGTTATTTGGATTTGTCTGAACTGAAAATATTTGCTTTCTTTTTCAGTTGTTTTGTCTCCTCTAAACCTAAGAATACACATTTTGTACATCTTTGTAAAAAAATGCCTTTCGCTGCAGTAAGGAGACTATGGCCTTCATAGCAAGGTGAAACCTGATACTCTACAGAGTTGATTGTAACTGGCATTTTGTTTTGGCTTTCACTTAAGCATTTGGTGACTTTCTCCAAAGAAATAGGATCTTTTTTCGCATCAGCTGTCAAAGCCCCCGGAGGCCATCCTTCAAGGGAAAGACAAACTCACCTGCTTGGTAAGCTGGGTAGTTTGACCAGCCCCAGGTTTTGCATGTGGAGTCGGGACTGTGACCTCCCAGCCTCCCACCCGCCTAGTTCCCCACACTTGGCACTCCTTATTTGGTAAAACAGGCAGTTACTTCTCTTTCTGCTCCTGCCAGTTTGCATCCGCTCTGATCACCTGCTTTGGCTTCCATTTTTCTAAGTCTAGTTCCTGCTGTGTTTTTCTTCCTACCAGAAACAGATCCAAATTAGTATTAAGGCACTGTTACCCTCTCGTACCCTTCATTTCTGAATAGTTTCTTCTAAACACATATGAATTTCCTGTGGGTGATGGCAAGTAGTCCACAGAGAGTCCAATGAAGAGCGACAATGTCAGAAGTCTGGGACAGCCATTTTGATTTATTTTTCAAGATTTTAAAAGGGAGTGTAAGAGGACACAAGTTTTGCAAGAACTCAGTTCCCATTTGCAGGGATATGAGGAGTTTGAAGAAATGCTTGAACATTCGTGTCTCTCCCCCTGGTAAGCAAGGCTGAGAAGTCACCAACCACAGGAGCAGGGAAGGAGACCAATGTCCTCCACCGCTGGGATGAAGTGAGGGTAGGTGAAGACAACAGGCAGGGCAGCAGCTTTGTTTCCTCCTGGCTGCCAAGCGGGACGACTGCGGGAGAAGCTGGAGGAGTGCCGGGGAAAGGGACCAGAAGTGGCGGCTCTGCTGAGACTGTCTTATCCCTTTGGCCAAGGTGAACACTATGGTTGGGGCAATCTCTCCAAAAGGCTCCTCCAGCCTAATGGGCTGGTTGGAAATCTCCTACCGCTTTGTCTTCATTGTCTTTTTCCACATAGTGCTAGCAGCCAGTTAGCTGAAAAGTGTGTCTGCAATGGAGTGTGGTCCTGCTGCTCACGGTTTTCCTCCCAGCCACAGGGGACGAGTCCCAGGAGCTCAGAGGATGTGAAGTGAGATGTACTTGGAGGGAGGAGGTTTTAACACTGACACATGTCGAGGCAATTCAAGGATAATAGTTGCTCATTTCAGCATTCATGTGCTTGCACATGGATGAACTGATTTTACTATCACTGCTTACATGTTATTAGCACTTTTTGTTCTGGAATTGTCACATGCTTTTAAAATAAAACATTACATTTATCTAGTTAATAAAAATGACAGACAGTGTCCTGATCTTGAGGTTTAATATTTTCACAGAAAAAAATGCTTGACTAATAAAAACTTGTAATTAACAGCAAAAGATGAGTGATTCATTTACAGCAATTAGGCATAACTTAAGAATGGCATGTTAAACTGATCTGTTGAAAGACCCTTGGAAAAAGAAAATCATCTTTTATCTTTGCACTTCTGTTGTCTGAAGTTACTTTACGGATCATCTTTCAGAAGGAAAACAGCCTTCGCATATAAACCCCTTTGGCCGGTGTTTATCCTAGCCAAAGTATGAGGACACAACTTAGGTGCATAGAAACACGTAATTTCACGGGGAATTACTCTGTATTGCAGGGATCAACAGGGCAGTAAGGCACAATATGCTTCAAGCTGCCATTGAAACTCAGAAATGTACATGGCAAAAGATTTTGTCAAATACATTATGTTACTCATCTATTTCTGTAGACATATTTTTCCACTGTCATGCAGGTTTTTATCTGGAACAACACCCGACAAGGTGACACCGACACTGCTGAGGTGTGGCAAAAATAAAAATACAAGTGATTGATACACATTTATGGAGGCTCGTGTGAAGCTGTTCATGTGACGATTTGAGAATGTGCTCTCCCATTTTACAGGCAGGAAAGTGAAGGGCAGAGATTTGAAACGGCACAACGAGCATGTGGCTGTTCCGGCAGCTGAGCCCTGTATTACTCTTTGTGCCAGTTCTAGAGATGGGCATATTTCAGTAATCGAGTGAAACAACTCCCACACACAAAAATATGCAGCATCTTTAGTGATTTTTGCAGATTGCTGGATTTCTTTGCCTGGAGTATACTAGGAACTACCATTGTCTTCAGCACCAAAAAAAAACTGCATTGCAGAAAAAGCTGCATGAGAAATGTCTTCCTGTTCCCTCAAGGCAGTCACGGGCCTTCTGTGCCCGCAACTGCCCAACGACCAGCAGAAAACTCAGGCTACGCCTTCCTTTTGCCTTGGAAAACCTGAGAGAAGGACTTGAGTAGAAACGGAAAGAGGAAAAACATTCAAGTAATCCTAGAATGACTTTTTAAAAGGAAATAAATAATTTAAAAAACCTTACTACAGCTGTGCCTCTTCTAGAAGAAAAAAAAATCCTCACTTTAATACTTCCCAAGCAGAAAACTGCAAAAACATTAATAACATCTAAGCTTATTTTTAGGCAAAAAGTGTTTTTAAGGTATAATTAATAAACATGATTGTGTCACAAGGGACATCAATTTGGAAAGTGTATTTTATATATATGTATCTCCACGTTGTCAGAGTAACAGAAGTTGTTAATGAGGATCAAAATCAAAAACCACTCCCAGGTTTTGCCTCTGTCTGCTCTTTCTTTTGCTTGTAAGTTTGGGAACATAAAAAAGCAGAAATAAGGACAAAGAACTTGCAACGCAATTTGGAGCATGCCTTTTCTGTATCTGGTCTCTACAGTTAGGCGACTATTACTCTCTGGGCATTTACCTGCTGCCTGTATAAATTCTCACGCAATGCTAATGGCCCCACTTTGTGGCCAGGTTGCACTGTATTTGTGTGTTGTAGCCATGATCCGCATGGACTATTGATGGAATACTGGGATGAAAAAGTGGATTTTCACTTCACAAGATGCCAAGATTTAAGGATTATCTGCTGGAATCGGCAAGTGAATTTAACAGTTGATTTGGCAGCTGCAGAGAAAGAGTTGTCCTTCACGTCGCTGAAGCTGGCCTTTTCCCTCAGGAAAACCGTGCCGAGAGTTCACAGTTACTCAGTGAGGGGGCTGCTCCTTGCGCTTGAGCTGCTTTGACACGAAAACCACAGACATAAACCTGGCCTCTTATTCGATAGGAAGCTCATAGTGCCAGCACCGGGCTGCTGTGGTCTTAAATGACTTCTGCTAGCCAGGATGCCACAATGTGCAGTTATACTGACAAGTGAACTAGCTGTGTTTATTTGAACACATATCCCACATGCATGTTTCAGATTGGAGTGTAGCCGCAAAGATCTTTATTAAAGAGTTTTCCTATTTTGAAGTCTCTGCCATTTCCGGGTATGTTTCTTGTGGGAATTCCACTGGAAATGCCCAGCTCTTCCAAATAACACTTGTTTTCTTGGACATTCATTATCTAGGGGAATGTTTATCTTCTCACTCACAGCATCTATCACTTTTAATGCTAAGATACTTCTCTGAAGGCTTTGAAGTCAGTCTTTCACATCACAGTCTATAACAGCCTATTTTTCTAAACCTTTTACATAGAATTATATATATATATATATATAAATCTACCTACCTACCTATCTATCTATCTATAAATCAAAGCAAATTATAAAATAGACCATGCAAATTTTGTTTTTCAGAGAAATTCTATATCAAGTCAGAAGCTGGCTGGCTGTGCTTCTGTATGATATGGCATTTAGCATGAAAAAAAACAAGTCAAAAAGATCATCAGGGTTCTTACTTCCAGGAAGCAATCTATTTTTAATATTACAAATGCTTTCCTGTTTTCTTTTCTCCAAGATTTCTCCTGTGCATATGAAATCCAAGGGTTTAATTTTTTTTTTCCTTAGACATGATATGCAATCAGGAAAACAGATTGACATTTACCATTTGTTTTAGGAAGGTCTCTGTACCAAATCAAGTGCGCAGGGTAACACTGATAGCCTCTACAGTTCACAAATGTTGCCCTTGTCCTAGGTGAAAAGCTCCTGCTGCTGGAGAGCTTGTGCGTTTCACGTGCGTCTAGTGTACGTGGGATACATGTTTGGAGACTGAGGTTGGTCAGGATATCTACTGATCAGCAATTAGATTATCCACATTATTATTTTTAGTTCTTATTGAATTGGAAATGAAGTGAGCTCAGAAAGTTCAGTGAGATCAGTGATAAACAATTTTTTCCACAGAGCAGAGAGCAGTGTAAACACACCCTAGGTTTGCTGTGGTAAAAATGTTTGTTACATAGCAAGAACATCCTTTTCAAATTCTTGTCCAGACTATTGCAACAGGCAAAGAAAAGAGTGCACATGGTGAGACTCCTCTAGGCTTTTTGCCGATCCCAGTGCTGGCCACAGCACAACCTGGGGAGTGCCGTGGGAACAGAGAGCAGTGTGGACACAAACAGCCGCATGTAGAGCAGATCCTTTTCCGATATAAATGGTCGGCCGACAAGTGAGGCCTTGCAGATTACAAGGAAAACCCAGCGATGGAGCTGATTGTCTTTGTTGGATATGTGTATCTACAAGAAAATGAAATTCCTTGTTTTGGTTCCACAGGAGCTTCGGCAGCTCAGACCGGCTGAGATGCTGGTCTCAAGGTGCAGCTTCATCATTCCCCGTTCTTACTTTTCAAGATAGCTTTCACAGTGAATGGCTGCTAGAACAGTTTCTTAAAACAGTTTAACTAGTTTTGTTGAAGTCAGTTGTCAAAACACTGTACAAATCATGTTTTTAAAATAATCTTCCTATCTGGATTTCCCAGTGTATTATGCTATTCCAGGCCTTTATTATAAAGTCAGAAGCCGTAATGCTGTCTGCATGGATTTTTGAGTCCACCTCTTCTCTGAGCAATGAGATGTCTGGTTTTCAGCCCCAGTTTTTGCCATTTTTGGAACATGACACATTTCCCACCAATTTTAAATGCAGAAGACAGCTCAGTTTTGGAATCCCTCACTTTCCAGACTATCTTGCATGACTTGTCTTCTGACTACGGTGTTTCCTATTCTTATGCACTGCGTGCTTGGTAGCAAAACTCCCACAATTATTCTTTTCTCATCCAGACTTAACAGTAAAACTGATTTTTATAACCCCAAATGTTTCCCCTTCTGCTCAATGTCCTTTCACTTATTTGCCTCAGTCAGTGATTTCCGTGTGTGATGCTCTGTCCTCTTCTGTTTTGTATTTATTTTTGTGACCATTTCTTTATTTTTTGATGTGCCAGCATTCAACTGAATGGTTGTCCTATTCTAGACAGCTGTGATTGATTTCACTAGTTTTACAAACTGAATTTCATTGTCTTCTGATTTTTCAGGCTTTGTCATGAGTCAGATCAGAACCACTGTTTCTCAGCAAGAAATAGGGCTGAAATTACGAGGCTTGCAGTGATCTGCCCCCATCTTCCTTTCTAGCACCTGCTTCCTTTTCTGGTGCACTACTACAACAAAAATTTAAGTAACATGGCAAATTCCACAGCCATTTGGAGTCATTTGGCTTCCATCTACTGACCTTGATCCACAAGCTGAAGTCCAGCTGAATGTCTGTAAATTGGTTAATTGCCAATTTATCCTGGAAGTCCTTGGTAGCTTTCTTATCTGCCAAGAATACGTGACTTTGCAGATCCTCTAGCAGCTCAGGTAGTCATCTGTTTCTCTCCAGACTCCAACTCCCCATGCCTTCCTCTTCACTCTCAGCTGTTTCCCTGAGTGGCTGTCTCCAAGCCGCACTGATGATCTGTACAAGAGCTGGATAATTCAGTTTGTCTTCCAGGGGTCCATTCTCCAACACAATGAGAGATGCAGCATTCACACATGGGCATCGCTAGATGCTGCAGCTCTGTTCGTCTTTCAACAGATTGCAAAGAACAGAGGTTAGCAGTCCTGCCAGGCATCAATTCTCTCAAAGACAGCAGATTTAACATCTTATTAATGACCTGATGATAGGACAGGTGATAGGCCAGACTGTACCTTCAGCAGGTCTGCAGATGATACAAAATTGGGAGGCACGGCTGATACATTAGGTGGGTGCGCTGCTGTTCAGAAGGACCTTGACAGGCTGGAGAGATGGGCCAACAGGAACCTCATAAATGGAGTGAAGTGCAGAGTCCTGCACCCAAGGAGGAATAACCCCCAAGTGCCAGTAAAGTTTAGGGGGGTGACCAGCTTGAAAGCAGCTTTGCAGAAAAGGCACTGAGGTCCTGGTGGACACCAAGTTGAACATTAGCTAACAATGTGCCCTTAAGGCAAAGAAGGCCAATGGTATCCAGGGCTGCCTTAGGAAGAGTGTAGCCAGTGGGTCGAGGGAGGTGATCCTTCCCTTCTGCCCAGCACTGGTGAGACATTCCTGGAGTGCTGTGTGCAGTTCTAGCCTTCCCAGTACAAGAAAGCCATGGACTTACTGGAACAGGTCCAGTGAAGGGCCGTGAAGATGGTTGAGAGATGAGAATGTCTCTTCTACAAGGAGAGAATGAGACAGCTGGCACTGTTTAGCCTGGAGAAGAGAAGGCACAAGTGGGGGAGGGGGATCTTATTAATGTGTATAAATACTTGATGCGGCTCAGTAAAGAAGATGGGGCTGGATGCTTCCTAGTGATGCCCAATGACAGAATGAGAGGCAATTGGAACAAACTGAAATACAGAAAATTCCATTTAAACATAATTTTTTTTTTACTGTGATGGTGGTCAAACACTGTATTGTGTTGACCAGAGACGTTGTGAAGCCTCCATCCTTGGAGATATTTAAAACCTGGCTGGACTTAGCCCTGAGCAACCTGCTCTGAGCAGGAGGCTTGGACCAGATGATCTCCAGAGGTCCTTCCAATCTCAACCTTTCTGTGAAGCAATGATTTTTGCAGTATCTGAGGTGAGATGATTCAGTCTCTCCTTTTTCCATGATTAGAGACATTGGAACACAGTCATAACTAATAAAACTGACCTGAATCTTTATTCTTGTGGTTGACTTCTACAGCAGCCTGCAAAATTGCTGGTTTCCTTCTCAAACTATTTTTCTGTTTGTTTCTTCAGTCCTTGTGGGAGCTCATTTCTCCCAACAAGAGCCAAGTTGGCCTGAACCTTCCCAATCTCTCATATTTCAGGTCCACAGGAGCCAGGCTGCCATCCTCACTTTTCCAAGATGGGAATATTATCGGGCTTCCCATTCCTCCAAGACTTAATTAATTTTATCGACAAAGCATCTGAGGCAAAATACCTTTTCTGTGCTATTTTTATAGAGATCATGTTGGAAACCCTTCTGCTGAACATCCAGCACTTATATGGTTTCTTCATCAAATTCTTAAATCATGGACAAGTTTTAAGGTATGTGAGGACCTATTTGTTCATTCTTGGTTCAAAAAGGCCACAAAGTCGTACTGTCTTTCCAGAAGAAACCAGTCACAGTCCTTGACATTAGCTAACTGCTAGCTGAAGTACAGGGCTCTCCAGGAAGAGAAAACATGAGGATACAGTCAGGGATCAGATATAATCTTGTTTTCTCTTAACAAATGTATTGCCCCTTTTTCCTGAATTTTCCTGAATTCAAATAGGAAAGATAATATATTATTTACTCAGAAGTCCTTCCTCAATCATATGACTCCTCTGCTCAGCTTAAGTTTTTCTGGGGACAATGGTACAAAGATTCAGTGTCTACTATTCCTTTGTCTTCATTATTAGCACCTCTTGCCTTTCTGCTGGTTTTCTCCCAACACGCATTCAAACAAGAAATGCTTGGCTCTTGACATTGCTATGTGATTTCCTAGGGTATATGAACAAACATATGTAGTGTGCCATCAAAACAGGTGGAAGATAGCATTCACCTTTGGTTAAAGGCTTCTGTAGCCTTGTGGTTTGGGCAGCACCTGCTTTGACCTAACTGCTTTGAAGAACTTGATGGGTTTATTAGGTCTTTCTTCAGTAAAAACGGACCGAAATCAGGAAAGCTGTCCACCCTATAATAAGGTACACTTTACTATTATGAGCCAGCGTTTGACAGGCACTGGATTTAATAAGACTCAGATGTCACAAGCAATGCCGTATTTCCCAGACCTCATCTATGCATGTAGCATCTGACAACCTCCAGAGATGTTGCACTTCTGAACAAGAAATCACCAAACTACTAAAACCTCAGAGTGGTGGTGAACAGATTTACCCCAAACTGAGGTACACCGAAGTATCAGTTATTAAGCTTTAATTCAGGTTTCTTCTTTTCACTGCTCAAGAACTTTGTAGAAGTAACTAAAGGTCCAGTAGACTCTAAATTGCTGGCCCCAAGCTGTAGAGACAGAGGTGCTGACCGTGACTATGCAGTACCAAGTACTGCACTCCTCCGGCGTTTTCTAGTGAGTTTCTGTGCCTGAAATTCTCTGCTATATGCATTAATTTTTAATTCCTTCACTTTCATTATCTGCAAATAGTGATTTTTCCATTATACTTGTGAAGGTGCAGCCAAAAAAAATGTACAAAACAACAAATAGCCACTGGGCAGGAAATGAATCACTCTGGCTTTGAGTGTGCTAACTACAGATACTGCAAATATACAGAAACACTTTGAAAACTTTCCAAGGACAATGCTCTGTTAAGACTATAACATGCATTCTGGGGATCTGGATGTGTTATTACACAGCTCTCTGAAAACAAACACACAAAGCATGTGATAAAAAAACCTGTGGATGTGTTTGGATGGGGACATTTGTTTCAAATGGACTGACATCTACTTGTCTCAAGCAGCACTCTGTAGCCAGATCTTGACTCTCCTTTCTAGGAAGGGCTCTTCAGACAGCCAAAGGAGAGCAAGTTTAACTCTGGCCGGAGAACTGTCTTTTCTCAGCAATGTCTCCCCAAAGGATGCTGCAGTAGCCTGTTGCCTTTTGAGAGACGGATCTGTTCTGGCAGAGGATATGTGCCTATTTTTTTTCCAAAAGGAAAAGTAAGGGGTTTCTCCATGTGCTGCTGTGACAGCTGGCGTTTTTCAGACCACGTCTCTAACAATTTGCCATCATATAGGCAGGTTATGTCATGCATCCAGCTTGAGCTGCTTGATGGGATCCCAGCTGCTCGAGAGGACTGAAGAGGACAAAGCTTGCCTCTGTAACTTCTGAGTCTCTCCTACTCCTAGATTGCACCAGGCAAAATATTTGGAGGCAAGCTGTGGGTAAAATTCAGTGCTAGCTTACCTTAATTGGCTTCATTTAAGTTAGGGGAAATGAAAGCAGTTCAGACAGGATTCATTGCTTCGCTATGTTTTGCACCCTCTCATGAGTGGAGATTATGTTGATTTCACTGTCTTTTTAGGTATGTGCAGAAGATGATCTAAAAATCAAATAAACTATTGACCTTCTTCTGGAGAATTCTTCACTGTGATTCCTGTTAGAGCTGCCCAGATCTGGCTTGGATAATAGGTGACTCAACCAGGGGAAAAAAACAAAGTAAAACATCTGTGGTTCATTTTGAAAACATGATAACAAACAATATAAAGTGTGAAAGTTCATGCAGCTTTATTTGAACAGCCTAGGTCAGATCAAGCTTGCTGTGCTTCTTTTCCCTGCAGTTGCAGTGGAGTTGGTTTGCCATAGCCGTTTGGCCTTCAGTTGCGACTGCAGCTGGCTCAGCTCCCAAAAGCAGAGTTGCTGGAAAGTTTGTCATTTAAAAAAAACCCAAGGAGAGAAAAAGCCGTAAGTAACAGCTGTTACTTAAAAGAAAATTTTGACTAAGCTAATTTGGCCACATTTCAGACACAAGTGTGGCACAAGAATAAGGAATAGGCAGGTGTGGGCACTAGCGCAGGATCCGGGATAGTCCCCTTGCCTGCCGGACCGCGTGCTCCTCAGTCCTGTGGGTGGGAAGTGCCAAGCGCTGCTCAGCCTGGGTGCAAGTGGCCAAGCAAACGCCACGCAGGCTGGCTCAGGTTCATAAACAGATACAACCACGCTGCTGCATCCTCAGTCTGGCTGGCACACCTTGCTCCTCAACTGGCTGCAACGGTTGTGGTGTCCCGAGCGTGTCTGATAAGTCATTTGGAGCTAGCCTGATCCTACGAACAGGCTGGAGAGGATCATTACCTCAGTGCTGTGATTTGCTGTGTATGTGAGAACCTCGAGTTTCACTGCAAAATACCTGAATGGAGTCTGATAGTTACCAAGAGCTGGAGAGTGCACCACTTCCCTTGGCAGTTTGCTATTACTAGTAATTACCCTTCATCAAACAACGCGATCAAATCTATCTGGCTTCGGTGTCCGGCTGCTAGCTCTTGCCGTGCCTCTGGGCCTGGGATTTTTCTCCCTGTGAAGGTAAATTCACCGTAATCAAATCACCATTGAGTCTTCTAGGCTCTCTCCATCACTGCAGCCCTCTTCTACAGTTTCTCCAGAACTGCAGCATCCCCATTAAATTGTGAGTGGTCTCTGTTATCTCTGCTTTACACAGAGAAAAATGGTCCTCTGCTTCCTCTCCCTTGCATATGCCTTCAAAGTTCATACTAAACCTCTGCGGCTGCTGCAGAGCAGGATTATTTTTCATGCACACTAACTCCTATGGTACTGACTCTGGAGAGGGTTTACAGAATATAGTCCTGCTCCTGCTCTCTAGGCATGGCTATCAGATCATCTGTGCCTGTATTAAAACCCACGTTGTTTAAGAGCTCACACTTATGAGCCGTAAGGTACAAGCAGTATGTTTCCTTCTGTCTTGCTGCTGTGTCCTGGAATTATATATCACTCCACCAAGCTCGGTGGCACCGAGAGTTTTCGTCAGCTGTTTTGCAGCCCTGGGACACTGACTTCCACCACCTGAGTCCTGCTCCACGGCCTGAACTAGCCTGGCGAGGGCTTTGATTTCTGGGAAAATCCCCGAAGCAGGCACAAATTGGAGCAAATTATTAAAGACAGCCAGGCTTGGCCCTCAGCTTTGGACATAGAGGGAAATCATGAAATTAGTCTTAAAAATAACTTGCTGTAAAAAGCACTAGCTAGTGTAATTCAGTGCTGACAGTACTTAATGTTCAGATTACCTATGGCATGAAGTTGTAGTTAAAACCCATTTTTCTCATGTCTTTTATATAGTCTTACTTTATATTGCATATACAGTGATACAACGTATACATTTGCACAGTGCATACATAGCCTTCAATAAAATATTTTAAAGGCTATTATGAAGCACATGCCATCGAAATACATCAGTATAATTAAATGCCTTATTCTAGGAGAGCTGAGCTGCTGTTACTCTGTTGCTCTCCCTCTTTAGTAGACAAACTGAAATCGTTCTCATCAGCATTGTGTCCGTGTCTGCATTTTCCTAAGAGAAACGAGGCGTGCCCAGCAGAGCAAGCTTTCCTCAGGGTTGCAGGGCCATCTAGTGTCTGCGGGAGAGGGTTCCTGCATATAGCCTGTATTTCCATTTTTTCCTCATTCCTCCAACCTTTCCCCAATCCATACCCGCTCAGGCTCCTCTTCTCGCAGGCTCCCTTTTCTTCTCTGTGTTACCTTCTTTTCTATGCCTTTTCTTTTCAGTCCTTAGAAACCTTCCCGACTTGAACTCCTTGACCATGCTGACTGCCCCGTACAGGGACACAGACGATGGTAGCTCCAACTCACCATTGCTCTAGTTGTGTCTTCCTTAGAAGAGGCAAGCTGTAGCAACAGAAAACACAGGCACGGGGGATGGAGCCGAGGTGAGATCCCTCTGCCCAACCCTCTGCAACGCCCAAGGGGTCTATCATACCTAGGCTAGCCCCAGCAGACCTCAGCCTGTCCTGTCCCTAAAAACATCCAGAGCTTCCCCATTGCAAAGGTGGGAATTTCATATTTTCTCTGGCTAGCCTCTCCCCTCTGATTAACTGTTATCCCTTAGGCAGTTTGTTCTCAAGCCGAGCCTCAGTCTCCTTGAAAATTTAAGTGGCTTCTTTTTGCCCTGTCCGGTAAACAGAGAAATTTGATCACTGCTATCCTCATATTGGTAGGTGTGCTTCCTCTTTTTTTTTTTGTTTCTCTGCACGAAGCAAACCTGAATCTTACAGTCTGTCCCAAGCCAGGTGTGCCAGACCTCTTCGTCCTTCCCCCTGCCCCCCTCTGAGCTGTCTCCTCCTCTACCTTTCCCAAGAGCTGCTCCAGAGCATGACGCCGCTGCAGCCAGACGGGCAGTAAATGCCTCCCGTGCCTGACGTACGCGTATGTATGACATGCAGCAGCCTTGCAGCTGTCTCAGAAGGGGTGAGAAATGCAGAATGCAGCAAGTAAGGAGAGATCTGATTGCGTGGTGTGAGGGAAAACAGACCTGCAGGATCAAGTGCGAAATACTGGCACTTCCAGGTAGCTCATAAACACCGGTGGCCACCTAGGTCAGGGAGAGAAGATGTGTAACACGTAGAGATGTGCATACTTACTCCTCACATTCATGAACAAACACTAAATGCTTCAATTTACTGCTTATAAAATGATGCTTAGCTGTTCCATGTGTGAGATAAAGCTGTGTCATTTGACAAACTACCTGGAGAACTAGCAGATTAGCTAAATTTAGGTACTGACAATTTTATTGAGATTCCAAAATTTATTTCAGGAAACAGAAAGGGTTATTTAGGTGTCTAAGTTGGGTCTGTTAATAAACAACTGAAGAAGAATGGGAAGTGTGGCACTGGAAAGCTTCCCTGTTTCAAAACTAGGTTTGACTGCATGACATCTGGCTACTGGTGATGTGTTTCATCTGTACTTATGGTGCTGTGTATTATACACATGCGATGTGCAAAAGGTAGGCAGCTGTATGCAAAACTAGATAGGACCTCGAAAGGATGTGTTTTATACTTAACTCCAGATAGATAGAACATATTTCAATTACCCACTTTAGAAGTGATGAAGACATAAATGATGTAAACAAGCTGCCAGCCAAGAACAGGGGCAAACATAAACACAGAGCTGAAAGAGTCTAAAGATAGGAGATATATAGCTATCAAGACAGATGAATATCCCCGCTAAAATATCCTGCATTTGTCACTGATGTCTCTATTAAAGTATCTGGAAATAACAAGTCCAACAAGATTTTGAAAGCAATCTGGCAGAAGGTGGGCACCCTCAGATTTCCACAGGCACGGTTTATTTTTAGGCTTATTTTTTAAGGAATGAATCTTGTGTGATCACATCGTATGTCTCCCACTGAGAGCTTTCAAACCTGCTGGCCAAATCTGAGGGAAGCCTAGCAATCCTAGAGATACGAAATTCCTGTACGTTCCAAGAAAATCAGTCACTGCGCAGGGGACAGAGGCTCAAACGAGTATCACCATGGAGAGAAGGGCCACTCGAGCTGCCCGGCAGGTCTCTGTACGGTCTGGTCTAGCAGCGGGGCCGTAAGTACGTGGGGGCTGAGCAGCCGATGCGTGTGTGTGCGTTGCAGAGCCAGGGACTATGGACCGCTGCTATTGCTGGTGCTGAGCGCAAGATGCTGGACACGAATTCATGGGAAGCCAGGAGTGTTGGCCCTTATGGTCACAGAACCGTGCTTTTAAATTCAGGGATCTGTCTAAATCTTTATTGCACTTTTTCTTACTCTCCCCTTTCAGACTGCTCCCTCTGCCTGGAGCAGTTCCCAGCTGCTTCCCAAATGTGCTCTCCCTCTAAATCCCTTTGGGAAAACACACCTCGCCAGCCCAGAGCTCTCCCACAAATCCTGCCCAACCACTGCACTGCCGGCCAGAGGCACAGCTTTTGCACGCTGGGGAGGATTTCCAAGGGAACATGTGCATTTGCCTGCGATTTGTAGTATCACGGATATTTTCTCAAGTTGAAGTTCAGTGTATCCTGTGCACTAACAGCCATTTCTTTTGGCAGTATTTATGATTTGGGCACCATTTTTCTTTCTGTAATTTATTTTAAATCCCCCCCCCAGTGATGTAAATAAGATGTTGGCTTTCTCCTCTATTTTATCAAAGCTATTTTATCAAAGGGCGGACTTCCTTTAAATCAAATATCCTGGGTCTGCCTTACCTTTAGAGAGAATAAACGAATGCTTATATTCGTGCTAACTACCCAGTAATTAATACTTTTATTCATGGGAGATTCTTTTTTATTAAAAAAGCCACACATTAGTCTTATTATATAAGGTGTTTGTAAAAAGCAAAAAAACTCCTTTTTACTTTTAAGACATTTCAGTGGAATGGATGCCACTTAAATAAAAGTAGATAAAATAAGGTGGTGTTTTGCATATTTGTCCACAAGAGGCCTCCCTTGGCCAGCCAACAGGCGCAGCCTGCCCCCTCCTCGGCCTCCCTTCGGGCACACGCACCTCGCACACACCTCGCCTGCAGCAAGGTGCCAAGCCCGGCACCAGCAGCAGCCGGCTGGAGGAGGAGCAGGCCGAGGAAGAGGAGGAATCCTTCCTTTGCGGTGAACAGCTCCTCACAACCCAAGTTTCAAAAAATCTTTATCCCCAAAACCTTTATCCTGCGGCAAGCAATTCTCAGCAGCAAAAAGGAGGGCCCAGAAAATGTAGGTGGCACTCTGGCAAGGGTTGAAGATCAGCAGTGACCTTCAAGGTGAAGCACAGCCGAGCGGCTTGCAGAATAGCTGAGAAGGATTACTTTTCTGAGAACAAGAATCAAAACAAAATTTGTGCAATGCAGCATTAATAAAAGCAAATACAATTTGCTTAGTATACTAATGACTGCTTTGTGGCGTTAGCTCTCAAATCCTCTGCCATACGAATGACCTTGCTGTGGATAAGGCTGTGACAGTAGCTGTCTGAACTGTATCCGTTTACTTCATGCTTTTCTTTAGAGTTTGTAATTTCACTGGGTTATTAGGGCATAAGAAGTGGAGAAAACACCTGTGAACTGTCTAACTCAAAGTGTAAATGAATGAACATCACTCTCGGTGGCAGCAAATACTCTGCAGAATGGGTCAATCTGCTCTCAGTAATGAGGGTCCAAGTTGCAGCAATACAGCAGCAAAAGGGAATGTGTAGAAAAAATCATGCCGTTAACCAAAAACCACCCTGTCTGCAAGCACTCCAACGCAGCAGGAAAAATGCTCTTGCCATGCAGCACGTACTGTTTGTATACGTGTGTATGTTGTACTTGCAAGCAAACTCTTCCAATTGAACACTCACCATTAGTCTGTTTTCCTGAGAAGAGCAGACCCCTGCCCAGGAGAGTGGGACAGTGGTGCTGGCAAACTCTTGGAGCAGAAGCTAGGCCCTGGCATGGGTGAGGTTTTCACCTTTCTCTGTACCATCGTCAGGTGCTTCCTCTCCCTCAGATCATTTCCCTTTCATTCTCTCCTTTTCTCCTTATCTTCTGCTTTTTTCCCTGAAAAGCCACCTGTGGTGCTGTGGATTAGGGAAGCAATAGGGTTCAGCGATATAACCTGTTGTACGTGTGTCACAGTAAAGCACATACAATAGATATATGTACGTGTCTACAGATATAGGTACATATCTACAGCCTGCTCTGTGAAGCTGGACAAGGCCCAGCAGAGTAGCAAAGGTAAACACAGCAAAGGTTGGTCTCACGACAGCTACACTTTTTCAGTAAAGATTTTCTTAATTGTTTGAAAACAAACGCCATCAAAGCAGGCGCTGGGATAGCTGTCTTCAGCGCGAGCAGGCAAGAGAACAAGATTTGCTCACTAGCTGTCAAACTCTTTCTTTCATTACTTTTTCTCTCTCTTTTCCAGCTTTTTTGTAGATTCCTTTCATATGTGGCCATAGTGAGTTAGGGAAGGCGTTATTACATCCTCCTATGCTTTTTCCTGCACCTCAGCTTACCCTGTTGCTGAAATAAGACCAGAAAACAAAGTTAAACCCCCAGGCTAAAGTCTGTAAATCCCTGAAGAAGAGTTGCTTGCAGTTCGCAGACAACAAATATATGGAATACTAAAAGAATATAAGAAAAGCAATTAAATGTGTTTTTGTAGTTATTCTTTTCTGTCCTTGTTGCTGTGACATACTTAAGGGGAAATGAAAGTTATTAATGTAAAAGCTGCAGTTCTGCCCGTCATATATAGCATGCAGACATACAGAAACCCCTCAGGTCTTCTCTGGGGGGAACGCTAAGAATTTATCATGTGACCACATAATGCCGGATGTGTCGCCTGGACTCTTCCAAGCTTCAGAAAAGGTGACAGCAGCTCCCGCGCTGTCGTCTTAGACGCATGAGAGTGCCCGCGGGGCAAAACATCCACGTGGAGACCTCCACAGCCAGCAGCCACCATCAGCTCTTGGCCCGCTATCATCCTCCCATGCCAGTGAAGCAGGAATCTCTTGCATCCGAAGTGATATGGGTGTTTGAATCAGAATATAAAACTCCTTAAACCCCCGCAGTGCTCTCACAGTATAGGTTGTGCTCATCATGCGCTCCTTTGCGCCAGGTAAGGAAGCACAAACTCTCCTGGCTGCCCTCCTTCTCTCCCGGGCTGCGGAGGAAGCGCCCTGTTTCTTTGCTAGCTCCTAATCAAACATTCACTCTGAAGACTCTGTAATGTACTCTTCTCAGTCTATAAGTCATGCCAAAGTGGATTAATCAACACCTTGGCTGGGGTTTCACTATCAAACGACTTGGAAGGACACTCAGCTCTGCCTGGTGTGGGAGGTGCAGGGACCAGTGGCACAGCAGACACATCAGTGACCCCCTCACTGCCCAGTCCCACATCTGCTTTTATCTCCCATCTTTCAGCTCTGACTGGCTCAGCTCTTGGTGGCACATGCTGGCACTTACCACTGTGGCCCTCCTATACAGCTGGAGCATAAAGCCACTAACTAAAGGCAAGTCCTTGATGAACCCTTCTAGTCATTGCCCTGTGGACTCACGCTTTCCCTCTCAGCAGCCTCTGTTTTTATCTACCCTTTAGCAAGTTCCTTAGGTAGGTTACAGTTCTGTTACGAACTCCTATCTGAAGTGATATTTCTTGTGATGACACCATGTCAGATGCTTCACTGAAATCAAAACAGAGCTGATCTGCTGCAAAACTCAACTGCCTTGTCAAAGGAAGATCCTGGGTTAGTGTGGCACTGTCTGCCCTTCAGTAAACCCACACTGTATTTTACCCTATTTGTACTTAATCCCCCTGTCTTTAATCATGGTTTCCTTCCTAGCAGGTGACAGCTCATGGGAGCTGAGAACCCCCCGTTTGCAGACCCAGCCAGCACCTGTCACTGTCCTCTGGTAAAGAAAAGGGTCCTGGAGCTGGAACAAATTGTGAGCATACCCCAGTAGTTGTCCGCACCTTTGCTGATAAACATGAATTAATTTATGATTAAAAAACACAGTAACACAGCCTGTAGTTTATACTAGGGCTCTTTGTTTGTTGTTTTTTTGTTTTCTGTAGAATAGAAGCAGAAGCCTTACTGGTACTAACTGGATGAACTAACTGATCAATTTATGTGCCAGAAAGCACTGTGTATAAAAATCCTTCTCTCCGGCACCAGCGGTCAGATGAAGTGAAGAATGAAACTTCTTTATTAGGAAATGAATAATGAAGATGTTAGGCAAAATGTGAGCAGTAACCACAACAAGGCTATCAAGATGGTAGAGGCAATACGACCACCTTTCACTCTATCCACTACCAGGTTCCTACCTCTGCAAAGTGGTGGGGCGTGTTTTACAGGTCTGCTGACGTTACCAAGCTCGAGGAGTCTGGTCCCACCGAAACGAGTGGCAGGGTTCCCCAGGAATCACTTTCAGTTTGCAGGCAAAAGCTATTTGGTCCATTCGAGTGAGATCTTTATAGAGCCGCCAGCTGCAGGCTTGATGGTAGCTTTTTCTCACTACACTCTCAGTGAGTCAGCTCTTTGCGCTTTCTCCCAGTGGCACAGTTATCATGCCCAGCATCATGCCTTTCTCCACAGAGCCATGCGACCGCGTAGCAGGGATTGCAATTCGCTCTTTTGCATGTGTTCCCTAGGCAAGGATTTGTTCCCTCTGGTCTGCACCTGAAGATTGGATCATGGCCGTGTGGCACAAGGAAGTCGGCTTAGGTCATATGATAAGATCAAATGCTGCTTGGCTGATTGACAAGTCTTGTTTCCCATGAAAAGGAAACAATGACTGGACTATGTAGGTTGTAGCCTTTTGTATTTGCCCTTGTTCTTTGCCGGGCATGGAGTAGATAGCAAAAGAGAGGATATGGGAGCAGATCACTGCTCATTTTTAGTACAAAGCTCAGCCCGTTGAAAATGACGTCTTTTGTCTTTCAAACAATGTCAGCAGCTGATACATGTGGACTAATGCAATAAGGCAGCCATATGCAGTGGGTGCTCATTTCACTTAGCACACTGAAGTGACTGTTTGTGAATAAGCACGTGTAACCAAAGCCTTGTGTCTGTCTGCATTAATGAAGAATTCTCCTCAGCACGTTTCACTGCCATTTTCCTGAAGCTTTTGAGCTGCCATTCTGCAGCAAGGAGATGCATATAAACTTTAGGATTCGCTCGCAACTTTCCCACATAGTGTAGCATATGTTACAGATTTTAGAATAACATCATACAGTCCGGTGGAATTCAGCAGCACTGCAGAACTGTCAAATCTGGGGACTGGCATGGGAGACCGACACTGCTTCTTCTACACTGCAAGCTTAAAGGCTTGATAAGTTTTACACTGCAATTCGCTATTTCGAAGCAAACGGAATTATCTGCCTTTTAAGTAAACTTTAGTAAATACAGCACACCGAGAGCCCTAATTTTAAGAAGTTTGGGTCAGCAATCAGGTGTAACAGTAACAGGATAACAAGGGAGAGATGACTCTTGCCTAACTCCAGGTGCCTCTGAGGCACAGAGCTACGTTCCAGCTTGGTGGCTGGGCACCCACGGTAGTCAACAGAGTCAATGAAATACAGGGAGCAATTAATCTTGCCCTGAAGTTGGTGCCTAGATTTGGCCAGATGGATTATTAATCTTGGTTGACTAGATCTCCACTAATAGGATGGGAACCTAGGCACCAAGTTTGGATGCAGACAGCTACCACTGACGTAGACATCTACTGTCAGACAAGAGGAACAGGGTCCAGATATCTAATCCCTTCTTAAGGTCACCACGTGCAACTGCTGCAACAACAATAAAGCTATCGCGGTATGGTGCCAAAGCAAAAGCTTTTCAGAAAAAACAGGTTTCTCCACTACTTGCTGACAGCAATATAAATTAGAGAGCCTGAGAATAACAGCAAAACTCCCAGAGGGTTTAAACAGAAGGGAAACTAAAGGACTTGCCTGAACATCAGGATTCAATTATTTATAACCCACTGAGAAAGCATCTCTCTCAGGCAGCACTTGCGGCATGCCTTGATGTCAGAGCTGGCGCAGGGTGACTGACAAATCATTAGCCTGTCCCCAAAGCAAAGCCTAGCCTGAATTATCGTATCACCCCGTGAGGCCCGTTTTGGGCTGTGGCATATTCCCCAGCTCTTGGTGCCCCCACCGGCTGCGGACGAGCTCGCTTGCCTTTGCCGAAGGCGGTGGTCGGGAGCAGGACACGGTGCGGGAAGGTGGCCCCGGTGCCCAGCAGTGGGGCTGCGGGTGGGATGGAGCAGACCTGCCCGCTCACCGCGCACAAGCCGGGGAGGGCAGCCAGGCCTCAGGCACCTCCCACGCTCTGTGGGGAAACCACGAGCAGCCACGCTAACCCACAGGAAAGAGTCATCATTAACAGTGAAAAGTAATTAGCCTTTTCTCTTCTCGGGGATGTAATTTTCTTGTTCCTTGCTAATTGCAGCTCATCCTTCTTTTGCTTGCATCTTTCTTTCATAGGGCTTGCAGGTATCCTTGTTGCCTCTTCCCAAGGATCCTCTTTCTTTTCCCAGTTCTTTCTGTCTTTGCTGATGGTGGGACCTGCCAGAGCCCTGGAGTAGAAATGCTGTCTGCTGGTCATGGGCTGAGGAAAAAGCTTTTCCACAGTAAAAGAACTGGAATTCTTTTCCTAAATATTTGCCACTTGCACCCTACTTCAAAGAAAAAAAAACCATGTTATTTATAGGTGAACCAAATCAACCAAAGACAACAAGTTATATATATATATGTATGTATTCTGAATCTGGAAATGTTCCTCCCCCATTCCCCTCCTGAATTTTTCACATCCTAACAATGAATAATTTAAACATTAAATAAGACCGTTTGTTATCAAGGAATTATTTTATAATCACTACTGGCCTGCATGGAATGCAAGTATTTATATATATGAATTGTTTACGTATAGGACCTACATTAAGAAGTACACCTAAAGCTATATTCAGTTCTGTCAGAATTTTGTTTTAAGAAACAAGTGGAATCCGACAGACGGCATTAGCATAGTTATGCCACTGTGCTAAACAATATCGAGAGACCTAATTAAGGAAAATCATCCCATATTGCTACCAGCACTGCATGATTGTAAACCTAAGCAATTCTTTGATTAACACATTCTCATAGGTTACTAATGTCAGATGAATAAATAATGCTACCCCATGCTCCTGAAGCCTCGCTTCTTAGCAAGAAGGCTCCCAGAGCGCAATGTTAGAGAGAACAGTGCAAAGATTTATATAAGTCAGGATGTAAATCTCAGAGGAAATAACAGATTTCTCCAAGCAAAGAAACAGGAAAGGAAAAAAAAGATTCATTCCTTCTTCCTGGTGGTGAAAACAGATAAAGAATCCTGGAAATTCCTGCCAAGTCCTCGCGCCTGTCGCGCCGCAGACAGTTCTGCCTTTCATAGGCTGCAGAGCAGCAACCATTCATTATTAGCAGACAATTAGCAATTGTTCTTCCTATTTTATTTTTCTTTTTAAACTATAAAAATTGCCTTGTGGGAGAACGTAACCGTTATGTTTGCTGAATCATGCTAGTAAGGACCAAGCAAGAACATGAAAAGCAGACCAGTAACACGTTTTGTTTGATTGGGCCTTCTCTCCCACTTCCCCATAATTAGACTCTATAATTTGATAATTAAAGGCAGCATGCTAAAGACAGTGAGTCTAGCCTGCCCTGGAGCTGCGAGCCATGGGAGCCCGCTCTCCTCAGGAGCCTGCGAGGGCCAGCGGGCAAGGAGGGGTATGGCACTGACAAAGCGACACATCAGAACTGACACGTTTCCAACAAAATCCCTCCATTTTGATGTTTTGGCACTTTCCCATGCAGGACACTTTTGGTTCATTTCTATTTGCAGTCACACTTATCCCTGTAGAGCAGATGAATGTTAAAAGCAAAAATGTTTTGTTTGGTGGCGATGGTTCCTATAATGATAACAAAATGCTGACCCTTTGATGATCTACTCCCGCTGAAACCTTCTGCTGATGAAATGGACTACAACAGGTGTAGAAAGGAGGCCCCTATCCCCTCCCCAGAGCATCCATGTTTTCAGTGTTCTGATGATGCCAAAAATATTTTATCAAGTTTATAGACCCAGAGAGGTTTAGGGGCTGCAGCCAAAGAAAGATTAGAGAGTTAGAAGCAAAGATTGGAGGTACTTTAATTGACAAAGTGCAAGTTTGTCAGACAAACTTTATCCTCATTCTGTATTCGGCTGCTTTTGGATTGCACTTCCAAAACCCTCCTTTGCCCCATACACCACAACGCACGTAGGTGCCTAGGCCTGGGCTTTGCATTTCCATGCCGCAGGTCAGCAGTCTGTGAATTAGATGATGTACTGCAGATCTTGGAGCAGGCACTCAACAAGTTTTGCCCTGCAGTTTTGTCTCTGCTGCCCCTGTTTCTGGCACAGATTCAGCTGCTCTCAGTGCCGTGCTCCCATCCCAGCCATCTCTGCTGTGCAGATGGACATGAGCCGTTTTCCTGCTCTGGCCTGAAACACTTTGACCCAACTCACTGCAGAGCCTGAACTCCCACTCACAGTTCACTCCATTCAGTTTATTTGCAATGCCATACGTGTCCTGATCCTGCTTAGTAATTATTAAGGCCATGTGTACTGTTAGCTGTGTATTTGTGGCAAGACACCGCTCGGCAGATGTCTTTAGTTAATGATCATGCGATGTGCAAGATTGCAGCTCCTCACATCTTGGATCTGGAGTTGCTTACGTGGTTTTCAGTGTTGCTTTGCAAGTGCCTGAAAAATTCCTCAAGAACATGTTAATTCCCTCGCACACTTTGCAAGTTATGGGCAGCAAGGTTTGGCAGCACCTCCTGGCATGCCGGCTCTTGCCACAGAGAGGCAGCCTCCGCCAGTAAGACGGGAAGAGAAAAAAGCGGTCAGTGGGGAAGAGGAGCTTTGTAGGAAGCGCCCGTGAATGGCAGACAGGTCAGCAGAGTCCGGCTACGAGTCCGTTCCTGACCCACTGCACCCGCGCTGCGTGCTGGGCACGGAGCCAGCACTTAACCAAGGGTTACTACGTACAGTAACAAAAGTTTCCCTAATCCATGAAGACAAAAGAAGTATTCTCAGGTGTCGAATGAGAGCCACCCACTCCGAGGCCGGAGGTCTATACAGCCTGATGTTTTGCTCTGCCCTCACCGAACAGCTGGGAGGGATTTCTGATCCCACTGTGCACAACCAAGAGCCCTCTCCAGCGAAGATGATCCCATTTCAGCGTGGTGGGCAGTCTATAGACAGCACGAGCAATAATTTGCGCAGAGGGATTTACTTTAAAAAGGTGAAAGCTGTATATAATTTTTGCCCCTCCCATTAAAAGAACAAGTTGAGGACTTGCTGGTTCTTTCCTAACTGGATGTACGGGCCTTTGTTATTTTTTTTTTAACTGGGAACTCTGTGATATCAACATTCCTGAGGACAAAAGTCCTTAGCTTTCCACCTGCAAGTCAAGGATGTTTTTCTATTAAAATCATAATTGTATCAATGAAGTTTATTCATTGTTCCGAAGCCACTAGTAACAATTAGCATGCTGATGTTCACTGATTAAGACAAAAAAAAAAGACTAGGGTAAATAAATCAACTTAAAAATTATCCCTTTCTGCAAACAACAGCTGCACAGGAAAAGGAAGACTGTTAGCCATCTTTCACTGATGTGCTAGGCTGAGCCAGTAGATGCGTTTCAAGTACTCTGTGGCTGCAAGTTAATATATCCTACACTCCACAGGAAAGACCCATGCAGGAAAACAGAAAAGGCAGAACAATTGTGTGAACTGAACGCCCCATCTTATTCTGAAAACATCTGGCCTCTGAACATTTCATTCATTCATTTGGTTTATTTGGTGCAAAATCTGCCCAAACATTAGCAGCCTTTTGCAATTAATAATAGGAAAAGCAAATGTTTGTGTACAGGTCCTTTGCCTTTTATTCAGTAGGATGTGCGCTCCTGAAAACAGGGTTTGCTCAGAGGCAGAGAAGATATGAAGTGTGGCAAGATTCAATACAGGGGGAGGGTTGTTAGAACATGCAACACCGCGATTATTGAGGGGACAAGGAGAAGCAGGAATTTGGGGAATACTGTTTCCCTGAGACCCTCAGCTTGGCACACAGTAGAGGAGTGTTAGAGAAAAAGACTGCAGGAGTGAAAGAAGCACAAGGAGGAATAAAAGCAGACTAGAAGTCTGTGATCACTCTGGCACCAAAATTCCAGAAGGTCAGGATTTTAGCAGGCAGGATACCATGATTTCTGACAACCTCTGACAAGCTCAGCCATGGGACTGTTTCAGTGCTGAGGAGTGTGCTGTGAAGGGTTAAGTAGCTAAAGAAACACTGCTTCATTTTACGTAGATAACACAACAAAGCCTGGAAATGCAAATGCGTTCAGAAAGAGCCTTTGAACAATTTTTTTTCCCTCAAACTTGTTGCGTTATAGAAGTTTAAGAAAAGCCCTCACTGTTTATTGTAGAGTGTTTATCACTGCAGACGTCAAGAGAGGCTGACAAGTTTATATAAAAAATTCCGGATCTTACATTATCCCAGTTGTTACTTTTCCTTTTCTACTGCTTCATCTTTACAGAAGAAAGGGATTCAAGTGATGTATTTTGCTGCACTTTTTCCTGCAGTGAATTAACCCTTGGCCAACGACAATGAAGACAACACAAGTATATAGAAATTAACTTGACAGCCCATAAACATGAAAGCCTGTTGTTCACTGGATTCCTTTTTAATAGGCATTAACAAGGCATTTGGGTTAAGTAAGCAAACTGAACCAGCCCTGAAACTATCATCTAATTTCATAGGCCTTTTCACAGAGATTAGCTATCAATCTGAAAGGCCTGTGAGGCTTCATCTTGTTTTTTAATTCAAATTATACTGAATCTGTAGCAATTCCTTTTTGCTCCTAAGAAGCTATAAACACGTAAACAATATTCATTGTGGATCCTTCTATTTCCTGATATGTGTCCTGACTTTTAATGAGAGTTGAGAGGTTGGAATGGTATAAATCAGCAGTGCTCTACCCAGGGTAGCCATGCTTCTTCCCAGGTCTTTATCTAGTGGAAATCTTTATTCTGCGTAATACAGTAGTAGTAGTACAGCAGTTAATAACTAGGTAAGAATAGGAGCATACTTCACACACTTTATTTCGGGGGGTAGAAGAGTGCACAGCAGCTGCAGCACTGAGGAATCAAAACTGGTGGTTTTAATAATCACTTTTGACTGACAGCGGTGCACGGGAAATTAAAATAATGCTTTTATGTACACTGAGGCTGACCAAGTCTTCCAGTCAAAAGAAAGCATGAAGCCGTCCGAACTGTGGGAAGCCAGGGAGTCTCCAGCAATTCCCGCGGAGACCACAGCCGGGGTGCTGGCGGTGGCGCCAGTGGTGGTCAGCCATCCCGCACTTCCCCAGCTTTGCGCTGGGGCACCAACGCTTGAACACGCTGGCGATCCCGAGCAGCTTAAGGGAGTCCTGCTGTATAGTACTGGGCATACTCGAGAGCAGCCTTGAGGCTACTGTATTTTAAGCCAGTCTGGAGACCGTGGGGTGCAGGAGACCAGAAACCAGACACACACTGAGCCTAAATCCTGCCGTGACTACAGTACATCTGTCTGTAAAGCTGAGGATCCCACTGTGAGAGACACACTGCCTCTCCATGTGACCAGGAAGAACTGAGACTGAAGGATCCTGGGCGAAAGTCAGCTGGTGCTGACACGTGACGTGGGACCATACCAGTGGTTACTCACTGCTCATTACTCTTCATGTGCTCCACGAATGCCACTAAATCAGAGCTAACGACCAGTGGATGGAAGACTTTGTTGTTACAGCATGTGACAGAAAGCTATGTCATGCAATGCTACTGTGTGCATTGATACATACATTTTTAAAGCACTGAGTGGATGGAGTTGGGTGATTGATGGCAACTTGTTTTCCCAATGATTCACAATTCAATCAGCCATGCTGCATCCTTTTCATCTGCTTTCATGCAATTGTTTGTTTGTATAGATATTTAGGAAGAGGCTTTTATTTATATGAGCAAGTATTATTCACACACGAGTGAGTGCATTGACATAGGAACAAGCATATTCACAGACAAACAAGCACACTTGCTCTGGAAGTGATCGCCCTGCCACCCTATACATACACATTTACTTGATGAGAACGTGACTAGAGAAACCAAACGCACAACATGCAGGATAGCCAATAAATGTGGTTAATGTGTCCCAGTCAGGAAGGAAATGGGCTATTTTTAAAACAGGGATTCATAAATATAGCCAGACCTAAGGCATGCTCCAAAGAGGACAGGACAGATTAGAAGATGCTTTGTAGCTTCGTGATGCACCCAGTGTATTTACCAGCACTTCTGCTGGCCCACACCCAAGCAGAGCCTCGCCGTCTAACCTCCTGTTACCATATCTTCTGCTCTTTTAGCTAATAGCATCAGTCCACCAAAAAAAAAGTTTCCAAAGATACACAGGACAGGGCTTCACGCTGCTGCACAGCTCTGTTGCAGATTTCTGGTTCACAGGCGACCAAGGGCTCACAAGTTCCTCCAGCCGTGGCGTGTTTGTTTGCTGACGGGGTTTTGCAGGGTTTCGTGACACTCCTGCTCAAGAAAACCGAGTATTTTTTCTTCACGTCTGCTTCAGGCCTTCCAGCATGGGCACACACTCTGTCTTGTGACATGTGTGAGCCTGACCGCGGTCCTCCACGGGCTGGGCCAGGGCAGCAGCTCTCCATTTTCATGCCAGGAGGCCCAAATGAGCCAAACTCTGCGAGCAGAAGCCCGGCATGAGCTCCTTTGCCCTGCGGTGCACTAAACCCTCCCGAGCCTCAGACACCACCCCACTCGCACAGCTCACTTCGTTAAGCTGTCCTCCTTATGGGGTCTCTCCCTGTCTCTGCAACGAGAGGCCCCTGGCCTCCTGGCTGAGAACAGTCCTCCTCCGGCCACGCGTGGACCTTTCGTGGTGGCCCCGCTGCAGGCCCTGCCCTCCCACGCTCAGCCCCCCAGGCCCCCAACCACCAACGCTCCTGGCGCCTGCAGGCACTTGCTTTTCTCCGGTTCTCTCCAACCTGGCTTCAGGTTTTGTTTTTTCTTTGGTGAAATGATCACTTTGGCTTGGCTTCTGGCTGCTCCAGCTTAAGAAGCTGTCCACAAGGCTCTCTGATCTCCTTCCAGCTCTCAGCCTTCCCAAAGACTCCTGCAGTTCTCCTGAGGGGCTTCCTATGAACCCCACGTAACAGTCTGCTCCCGGGGATGCCTGTCTCTGAAGCGAGGTGCGTGAACCTCATCACAGCGGCTGAGACCTGCTTTGCTGAAAGAGGCCAAGAAACTGTGTCTGGGAAAGTTTGTATTTCTGTGCTAAAGACCAGGAATGTAAATATTATATTAAAATCTTGTATTTTATATTCGTGATATCAACAGAGGGGAAGAGAAGGAGGAGGAGGACCATATGAAGAAAACAGTAATGCTTACTACCTGATCCAGTTTCAAAGATATTCAGAAATATTCCATGTTCTATTTGCAAAGTTTTATGCTAATTACAACATACATCAAAATTTTTATCAAGATACTGTAATTTTCTGTTAGCTCCCTCTCTCCAGCTGACTAGCAACTATCATCACCTTCTTTGGGGGTCGGTGTACAGCAAACAGCCCAGAGGCTTCATTTTGTGCAGTACTTTTTGAAAAGCTGTGACTGCAAGCTGTGCTTCAGCAGAGTGCAAGGTTGAAATCTAGGAGGATATAACTGTTCTGATGCTCCTATCACATGGATACCTAAGGTATAGAAGGCAATCAGCAGCTAGTTATTAAAAGCCATTTTATTCTAGTGTTCTACACAGCAGACATCCACTATCACAAGCATTATAACCCTTTTAACCTTTATTGTGAATGTCCTCATACATGGATGAAATGTTCTGTATTTTCTTAGAGCTATAGTTTCTGGGAAAAAAAAACTTTTTTTTGCTTTTTCATACAGTATGATTTGGTTCTGGATCTCAAGATGGGAAAAACACTTAGAAACATGATGTGGGAACTTTAAAAATCTCTGGACTAATAAAAGAACACAGACATTGTCTTTTTGTTCCTTATTTTGAAACCATCCTTAGGATTTCAGAATATTTATTTATAGTGTGTGGACTTCTGGGCTTGATGGTCCTGTAATGTAATCATTCTGTAACTATTACCAATTAACACATGATCCTTATGTTGTAAGGTGCTTTTTCTTCACTCCTCTAAATTGCAAAACTTGGTTTTATTCTCTAAATTACAGTTTTAGCCTACGGCATGGGTTTTTATTAAGGCTGTTCAAGAATAGTATTTTACTATTTACTATTTTTTACTATTTACTATTTTACTAGTATTTTAATATTGCTATTTTTGTCAGTTATTAACTGCATTCCTTCATGGAGGACTTTTTGCTTGGCTTAGTTAAATGGCAAACAAACGCCAAATAAAAGACAGGTGCAAAAAGTACCATAAGAAAACAGTTTTCCAAATGCCTTGTGATTAGGACAAGAAATGTCAGCAAAGAAAACTGAGGTTAGACTTTATTCCATAATCTCTACCCGTATAGCTAGTGAAGTACTGCAGTAGATTATGTGGGAGGCTGGGGAAACTCCGTCTTGGAGAGTTTTAAGAACAGGTTAGAAAATGCCTGCCAGAAGTGGATTTGGAATTGCTGGTCCTGCTCTGGGGCAGAAAAACAGATTAAACAAGTTCTCAGGTTTTCTTCCAGTGTTCATTTCTATGACCTACTGCGCACCAGAAACAGGGCTGCTACCACGGGTGAAAAGGGATTTCCAGAGACATCTGCGTCTTTCACTGGACCTGCGATGGGTCTTCCACGTCCCCTGTTGAGCAGCCTGCCTCGAGAGCCCCCCGGCACTTGCTGCTGTTTCCCACCGAGCTGTCGGGGAGAAGAGCCCGGCCGCTGGTGTTGGGAACAGCAGCCGAGGCTCCAGCAAAGCCTTCTGCTGCAGTGCCGGTGCTCGGTTGTCCTAGCTGAACCATTTTAGATGAAGGTGTATCCTCAGTCGCCCCGCGGCCACAGACATCTATCTCCAGGGGAACCCTGTTAGCTTTCTGCTTCGTTGCATGCGCAAGGCTGCCAGATGGCAAAACGGAATCGCTTAGAAGAGGCTATGTTGCACTCCAGCACGTGCCAGCGCACCCAGCTTTCTCTGTGTTACGCTGACTTGACCGAATCATCACTACTGAACACACACATTAAGATACATCCCCTGGCATTTCCGTGGGGCATGTTATGGAGGAAAGCGTGCTGTAAGAGCAGAAAGGCTCCTTCCTAGAAGGTGCTACATTTTCCCTGCAGGAACAGAAAGAGCACAACGGCCTTGAGAGATCCAGGAGCCACTCCAGTATTTCAGGATGACACCAGGCAACTCACACGTTGCAGAGTGGGAGAGACATATCTCCCTTTGCCTCTAAATCAGACTGGTTGTCTTTCCACAAGGACGAGTGAGCAAGACTTTTTCAGGGACTCAGCTGCGACTCTTCCTCCATCACACTCCATCTTCCCCACAGCCATGGCAAAAGTCAGTGGTGTAAGGACATGTAAAAGCCTTAGCTTAAGTACTACCCTGTGGTAAAAAGTAGACTCTAGCGAAAAGGAACAGATAAAATGCTTTTTTATCTCTCTTTTTTTTTCTTAAGATTTCTTTTTAAGATTTTAAGACTCAACAGAAGAAATAATGTGACTGTGACTCAGGCCACCCTGAGAGGACAAATGAGCTTAGACAAATAATGAGCAGAGACGGGGAGCTACAGAGGAGGGCGGCTCCATGACAAGAGTGAGCAGAGAGCTGACTTGCCACCAGCTTCATTTAAATACTCAGAAAAGTTATTTCAGTGGCGACACCCTGTCCTGGCACATGTCCCCTGTCTTTTCCTTAAAAACAAACCCTGGCATGAACAGCACATGTTATGTCACTTTCTTTTTTTTCTTTTGGAGTAAAGAGCAAAATAGATTCTGTACATTTAGGAGAAATCTGCATTTAAAGCCATGATAGCAGAGAACATAAATCACTGTGCCCCTAAAAAAAAAATTCCCCGGGCCACTTCATTAATATAAAGCCCGGGCTGGGGGCTGGGGGTTGTTGCGGGGAGGACAGCAGCGCACGACAGCTGCTGCCCACCTGCTAGGAGTGTGAGCACGTTGCAAGCCTCCCTGTCATGTATTGACAGCATGGCATATCATTTCTCCCTCCAGGCTGCCATTCCTTCTCTGGAGAGCAGCCCACCCCGCACAGTCGCTGGTCCTTGTAGCGTGCAGCGTAGCAGGGATTGGGCATTAGCCGACTTCGAGCACAAGGTTTGTCTTGCAAATTACAGATGGAACCAGAAAAACTGACCAGAAAGGAGGACTTTTCAAAATGGGAAGATCATGGCTTTTGGTTGACTGAGAAGCAGGGTTTCCTCTAATAGTAGCTGATTATTCTCCTGTAGACTAGGGATTTAGTGAAACATCACAAAATGCTTTATTATAAATCACAGATGGCTAGACCCTAAAACCTCATATCTGAGAGACTGTCCAATATTGAGGAGACTGGATTCAAGTTTCCCCTAGAAATTCATCACTCTGGCTCTCTATCCAGGCCAAATCCAGAGTGTGGAAGCATCTGCGTTATGCCATTTGAGAGGGAGGATCACAGCAAACACCTCATGACAGCAGCTGACCTTGCAAGGATGCCTCACTTAAGACAGATGGCAGAAACTCGACATAGATGCCTGAACTTGCAAAGTATTTGTCATTTTGAACTCCTGTGCTGGGACAGGAGTTCACAATATTCTTGGGGATCTCCTAACCTTGGTCTCTCCTTAATTGCATTTCAACCTGAAATCCAAACTGTCAATAGGTCTGTTCAGAAGAATTCAAGTAAACATTGTGCGGTATTTATTTTCAAATATCTGAGCCAACCTGGAGAAGGTAGAATCTTTTGATCTTCACAGTAGCCATTTCTCTATGGGAATGGAAGGGAAGCACTTTTAAGGTAAAGAAATAATTGTTTTCAGCTGGTTAATAATGAAAAGAAATTGCATGCAAGAGTTTGGATTGTCAAACCCTCCTATGAAATGTGAAGAGAGAAAGGCTGCAGAGTCTGGCTCCAGGACAGTGATACAGCAGGAGCCCTTTTCCCCCTCCAGCAGAACTTTAAAAATAATCTGCAAACTGTGCCTTGAGACAGCTTAAGATGAAAGGTCTCAGAGTCAGATATAAACACCGCACTTTATTACTCCAATCCTTCCTTCTCCTGCTTGACTCAAATAGGTGCAATCTAGATTGAAGGCCTAAAGTTCATGTATCTTTTCATACCTTTCTTTCTGACTGTGTAAAGGGATCACACATGGGGCACAAGTATAATTTATACATACTATAACCCCCATTTTCGTTTCCTTACTGGAGATTTGCTATACATGAGACTCAGGCCCAGGAAGTTCAGATTAATTCAGGAATTTGTTCTTCCTTCAAAGTAAGTGCAAAATGGTAGTTATACAGCTGACAGTCCCAACGGCAGCACTGTAGCCTCACAGGATGAGACAAATAAAGCATTCAGTATTCAGAAGATGCCACAAGGGCCAGTCTCTGGGAATCTGCTGATCTCCCCAGCATCTGTCTAGAAAAGTCTTCTCAGAGAAAAAGCGTCTGTGTTTGAGACTTTTTATACATCCAAAAGCCTCGAAGGTGATTAACACGCTGGGGTCCTAGTGCAGAGTCAAACTGGCAAACTTGGGGCTAAACTAACTCCGCCAGCAGTGAGACGAGGAGGGAGAAGGAAGAAACGACTCTGTTGTTCCAGCTGTACCGCGTGACCCGGAGCACAGGCTGGGGCCTGCGCAGCGGCGGGGGACACAGCTGCTTTTTGCCTTCCCCAGGAAATCTGCACTTTTAGATATTTTGTTTTTGTAGACTGGAAAGCAGCCGGATCAGTTCCCTGCTCAGGCTTTGCCGGGCTGCATTTGAGTCTGCTCAATCAAGGGATGAGTGGGTAAAATCGCTGTGCTCCACCAGGAAGGGAGACCTGAACTGTCGGTGCAGATTGTCACAGTTGGGAGCGTTCTGGATTTTGATACCGCTCCCCTAAAGCATCCGCCTTAGTCCTCCTCACCAAAAACGTTCACAGCTAAAAACTGTTCTTAAAGGCATGCAAGCTAACAATGATGTTTAACAATAGATAGTAGCAATACACAGACAGCTCTTATTTTTCCTAATGTTACATTAAACCACGAATCTGTGTTTACATTTGGATTTCTAAGTATCATGCTTCTTATGTGTGCCTGATTTTTAATGCTCTCCTGAATAATTCATTTTAAAAGCCTCTTTATTTTCTTCTCGCTAGCTTAATTAACCTCTTGGTGCAATTGGTGGGATTTTGCCATAAAAGCGTAATGCATTTTGCATTAGCGTGTAGCACATGCCACAAAAATCTGGGGCCAGCCATTCAAGAGTTAACAGCAGGCTCTGACTTAATGCTGTCTTATTATGGATGATGAATAATAACAGAACACTTTCTTTGTATGCTTGAATGCTGCCTTAGGATAACCAGGAAACCATGCCTGCTGAGGGCAGCGCTTCCCCCCTCGCACTGAGGCAGGGTAACATCTGCGATAAATTTTCCATGGAGTTCTGCCATCCATCCCCAAAAGAGTGAAGGGGCTCCCAAAAGTACACTGCTCTGCTGCCAGAGCCTCAGGTGACACAGGCTGCAAACAGAGGTTGGAAACTCCTTGGGAGGAACACGAGCACCTTTTGGAAATAGTGCATAAGACCAGCTTGAAGCTGGGCTTAGGTGACAGAGAAGCTGGCTCTGCTTTCCTATGACTCCTGCCTGGGAATGTGTCTCCTTCGGGTTGATCACAAAACGTTGCAGCACAATTGCAGTGCCAGGAGGCTCTTCACTAATATGTGCTTTTGGGTTCCCACCGATGGAGCCCGTTTACCATCCCGTTCACAGGCTCAGACCTCATCAGCAGAAAAGAGCATTTCTCCCTTGTACTGCAAGTCGATGACGATTACCAATAACTGGAGAACTAAAGCTCCTTGATGCTAGGAGCTTTAGAGACTCTAGCCTGTTTTCTGCAATGAGAAATATTTTTTCCCTTGCAAGTGGAAACTGCTGTAACGTGGGAGTGAACAGGTCTTTATGAATGCCTAAGCATGAGACATCTTTTGCTCCTAACCTGTCCTCTGTCCTGGCATTTCTAACTGCCCTAGGACTGCCTGCAAATCACCTGCCCTCTTTCACAAAGTTTGGGAATATTATTGTCTTTCTCACAGAAGTTGGGAAGTGGAGATGTAAAGAGGCTAATAAAATTGTCAATAGTTCTGTCACCTGGGGGGAAGGGGACAATGAAGGGAACTTTTGCCTGCTAACCCCACTTTTGTGCTTTAACTGCAAAATCATCTTTGTTGCAAAAAAGCTTAAACGCGATCTTGGCACATCTCACTTGAAGGGGCAGCTCACCGCGGCAGAGTCCTCATGGCCCACATCTGAAGCTACTTCAGAGGCAAAAGATCCGACGCTGCTCTCTGTGGTTTATCCCGGCCGTTGGATAGTGTCCATGTCTCTTACGTGGTGTGAAGTCGTACTTAAGTGACCGAACAGGTACGCTTGGCAGCTGCACTTGGGTCGCCCTGAATGAAATACTTCGACCATCGATTGGGCCAGCATCGCTATGGCCCAGTTATGTAATTCCTGGACAAGAGCACTTCAGATTGCACAGGGCCAAGGCCAAGCCATTCCAATGAAGCTCATGAAAGATAGCCCATCATTAGATAAATGCCAGTCTCCAAAGACTGTAGAGTTGCTGATTAGGCTGAACGACTCCTAAAATAGACAAATGATTACGCTCCATCTATTTTGGTCTGGAATAACTAAGGCCTATAGTTTGGCTGCGAAAAGCTACATGGCATTTAAATCAGTCATTCACCATTTAGGGAAACAGATTCTCTCTGTTCTCATAACTATTGTCAGGGTTCAGATTGTCAAAACACGCAGTGGCAGTTATTCGCTGTTAATTATTTTATCCTTTCTCAAGCTCCTCTTATGTAACTGCTCTGTTATGCAACCAAACAGCAGCAGGTTGCCACACGCCAGGCGGGGTACGAGGAAGCCGGCGGTACCTTAGATAAGGCTGGGGTTGGGGTGGGGGGCCGGGGCAAGCAGGGCCCCCCATGGCGCCAGCCGCACCAGCGCCTCGGCTTCCTGAGCATCTGCTGCTCGCGGGGCCAGTGGGCCGCGCCGCTCTCCCGGTGAAGGCCTTTGGCTTCCTTTCTGCGAAGGCAAAAATATAACAAACCACCTATGTTTTGCAATGGTTTGGTCGGGGGCTAAACTGAAACGGCCCGGGTGTCCTGGACGGGGAGCGTTTCTCTTCGCTCTCACTGCTGCACACGCGTGTGTATGCACGCGAGCAGACCGTACAGCCTGTACCTCAGCAATGTTGTTCTTAGAGGCAGCATAAAATTTTGGGAAGACAAAGTTCAGCTCCTGCATTATTTTCCCTGGGATTCTTATTTGGAAATCGTTTGCAGTTCTGGGTACCAGAATGTGTGCTTTTTAGATACACGTTCTTCCCTCAGAGCAAAATCCAGCCCATGCTTTCACCAGAGAGACAACCACTGCCTCCGTAAGAGAGGCAATGACTATAATTTATTTTGCTGTCGATGATTTCTGAAGGCACTGGAGTGGTTTGTGCCCTGGCTTTTTCTGAGTATGGACGAAACTCCAGCATTTTAAGCGTCTTTGATATTGCAGAGTGCAAAGGGTGCCCTGCATGGCCAGGGGCTCGCGAAGGGACAGAGCTGGGACTTGCGCAGCTCTCCTCATCTGGCCACGGGCTGGAGATGAGGACGGTGCCACCGCTTTCCCTTAGGTTCTGCCCCCAACATGTACAGCCCGGCTTGCACTGGCCTCCGGTTGATTTAAGGAGTAACTCGAGGCAGGGGTTTTACATGCAAAACCTTACCAGGGAGGTCCCCGGGCGCCCGCACTGCCTTGCCGCTTGCGCGCTGCCATCGCGGTGGCACCCAGCTGAGGCTCTCCAGCTGAAGAGCCGGGTGTTTTACAGGGAAGGGGCTGGCAGATGGCATTTTCAATAAGCTCCAGCATGTGCTTTTCACACTAATGCGCCAGAGCTGGACTTCGGTGATTCCCAGCTCGGGATCTCCTGGGTCTCCCGGAGGGCTGGGCTGAGAGCTTCAGACACAGAGCAAAGTGAAGGGCATTTTTAGAAACAGACTTTGTCCAGTTGTGTGATGCCTGGGTTTAGTTTACCAGCTTATCTACATGTATAAAGAAGCATTATATTTTAATGTATTTTGATAGTCTTAGTTTTCCCTAAATGCTTCCAGATCCTAAGATTTTGCTGAAGCCTAATTTAAAACTTTTCCTGTGTTGTATGTGAAGACCATGGTATTGTTCTAAAGAATGGAGCATACTTATGAGGACCTTATAATAAGCTGTCTCTTGGTGTGGCTCTTTCTTTATTAATTTTTGGTAAGACCTTTTCTAATAATACCCATGTAGTCAAAGCACTGCTATCCTGTTTCTGGGGCATTAAAGTTAAGAAAATTTTCAAAGACCATTTGCCTCTGAGGTCTTCAAAATGCTCCCAGGAACAGTTCTCAGCAAAAACAAACCAGCAGTTTGCAAAAAAAAGAATTTTAAGTTTAATTATAAACTCCCTGACTCTGACCATTAAAAGCTGAAACATGAGTAGAAAAAAACCAACGTATTTTTTCCTGTGTAATTGAGTCAAGATTATATAGCCATAACTCAGGCTCTCTGTGTTTTTGTCTTGTAATAACATACCATTTTTTCCACAAGACATCCTAACTTTGCAGACATATACCAAAAATATTGTTTATATTCCAGACAATTTAGATTGTTTGATCTTGTTTGTTCCCAAACATCATTCTTAGCAAAGAAAGTTAGATTTCACGTCCCAGCAGATTATGATGATTGCTATTTAAAATTATTTGTACTGAATGGAAATATATAGGGAATGCAGATATCTTGTGGGCTTTGCCAATCACTGCAGAGGAAATTCCTCCATCGTGCAATTTGTCTGTCCAGCTGTAACTTGCTATGTGTTGAGACTTTTATATGCTAAACATATGGCATATGGTTTAAGTCTCATAATGCTGTGGATAACATGTCTTTGAAGGCATGACTTTATGGGGTTTCCTTGTTTCGGAGTGCTACCCGGAGCTGTGCCTGCACTGGGTTATTCTTCGACTGGGCACTTTGAGCTGACAGCCACCAAGTCATAGCACGGGGGTCGCTCTGGGTACACAGCAAGGATGAAACTGCCCCGTTTTGGGAATGGGTTTGGGCTTCATGGCCACCAGCTGTGCTGTGCCACTCACCCTCCGGCACAGCAAATGGGGGCTAGCCTCTTCTTTTTGCTAGAATATGTATTACCTTAGGGAAGTAGCCCTGACATATATTTGTCCCACTAAGTTAGCGTTCACTGGACACCTATTCCTACCAGTGTAGGAATATGCAGATGTACTTTTTTAACAAACAGCCTGGCTCTGAAATAGTATCAGGGGTACTCATTACGTTTTATGCTTTTTATGAGACCAAGAAAAACACAGTCAGAGCAGCTGTGTATGTCCAGCTAGGCCATACACATTTGTGGGTACCTGGTAAACCAATTGCTTGGAAACCAAGATGGCCTTTTAGGTGTTTGGGGGATTTTCTCTCTTTTGTTTTTTGCATAAGGAATCAAAAATACAATGGTAGTTCATTTTTCTGTAGCTCCAGAGCTTTGAAAGTGTTATCACTAGATACCCAACCAGCCCTTCACTTTGGTCTCTTTGGATTTCTTCTTCTTTAGAGCTGTAATAGTTATCAGAAGGAACTGAATGGGCCCCATCTCTCTTTTTTTACCTCACATCCAAATATTCAAACCCTGAGGAAAAGCATCTAGCTCTAGCAGGAACTGTTTTATAGAAGACCTCGTAAGCTGAGCTGGGGTTTATGTACTAAAAGTGTGAATTTTCAGAGGGAAAAGACACTCAGAAAGTTTCCATTACTGAAGAGCAAGTTTTCCTCATGGAGGCATTTGTGTCAGAACACACGTTAGGTCATTGTCCCCTTTATTTAAAGGTTTTCCAGATAAACCCATGCACAACTGAACTTGATTTCTGAATTTTCTAGCTAGGGGATCAGGTTCCCAAAATCGCTACCCAGTGAATCTCCTTACGGGACATTACTGCGAGGTTACAAGAATTCTAACCAAAAGAGCTCAGCCTAATGCTCCACTGTAAACCATGTCAGTCAGTCTTGTGGAAAGCGGAATCGCCTGGGGCAAATCACCGCCTCGCTTTGTCTGACTCCCTGTCTGTCAAACTGCTGCAGTGATACTTACCTATATCACAAGGGTGCATTTAGGATTAATTACCCCTCCTTATGCCAAGGATGAAATTATCCCATGGCATTTGTACTGTCACCCATTAGTGGTAATTTGTATAACTAATTACTGTGATGCATGCCTGCCAATGTTTTCACACACACGCGCGCAGCACACACGCACACACTCTCTCTGTATTAGCTTTTTTCTAGTAGACATTCTGGCACTAGCAGAAGTTTTGGGCAGTTCTTCCCCAGTTAGGTTTTGTTCATGTTTTTCTTTTTTTAAAGAAGTTTATCTTTAAAGCAATCTTCATTAATGAGTCCCCAAGCAGTCTGGGCTCTTTGTCCATAAAGCCCAAGCATTTCCTGCCGACATTTTAGGATACACTTTTAAGTATCTTTAAGAAAATGAAGTCCAGTAGGACCCAGAGAGACCCTGGGACCGTGCTGTGAATCTCTACTCCAGTTTGTGGCATTAGAGACTACGTAGCTCGTTCACATTAGGTCTGAGGTAACATACATGTTCCAAAATTTTGGAAACCTACTTTGCATTTCCAGAAGTCATTTACAGACTCCCTGAAACTCTTAATGATTAAAGGACTCATGTCCCATAGCTTCAGCAGTAAAAATGCTGGCTTTGTAGGCTCGAGTGACTCATGCAGTCACAGGCCAAGTGTCTCAGACAGGTGAAACAGTCCCGCTCTGTTGGCTGCAGGGAGAATCGAGGATTAGTTGGGTGGGATGCCTGACTTCCAGGCAGCCGAAGTTAACTGAAATTAAGTCCGTTTTAACATGTTTCTGAAGATGCGAATTAGGTGGTGAAGTCACTACAGCCCAGAACACCAAAGGTCGATAGGCACCTCATTTGGCCACTATTCCCAATTTTGAGAATGTTTCCCCCATTCTCTTTGTATCGCATGAAACTCTGGTGCTCGGTGAAAAATGCTTGCCCGGTTGTTTATCTGAACTTGTGAATACAGTGTACTGTATATAGCACAGCACACCGTACTGTTTGCATGCATTAAATCCTCTTCCACTGGAAAATTGGCTCTCCAGCTTGGGATACGCATGACACATAGGAAGGATGTCTGTAATCACTTACACAAATGTCCATATCCTTCTGTTCTTCCTGCTCCTTCCTTACTGTCTATCATGCCCAACCAAACTGAATCTTAAACTGGGAAATGACAAGCTGTTTTCGATCAGTTAGAATTACGTTTGGGTCTTGAGTATCACAACTGCCAGAAAAACTGCCTTTACTAAAACCTTTTTCTCTGAAAATATATTAATAATGTATGATCGTACTTTGTAGATAATGCAATAATTGCTTGCTTGATTATGTAGCCAAAATAATCATTTTCAGAGATGTTTGATTTTTGCATGGTGACTACATTTTGTATAATTTTCAGGGCAACAGATGCTCCTCTATTTGCTCTTGTTCAAAAAACAGCTCTAAATTGAAAGTGAATTACTGTAAACCTTCCACAGGCATCTAATTTTTCTTTCAAAAGACATTCAGCCTAAATGCTCTTATACTCAGGAGGGGAAAATCCACATACAGAGTCCATGTTTACAGAATTCAGT
Organism: Dromaius novaehollandiae; assembly: GCF_036370855.1. NCBI lineage: Eukaryota > Metazoa > Chordata > Aves > Casuariiformes > Dromaiidae > Dromaius > Dromaius novaehollandiae. The sequence continues at coordinate 58,092,886 of NC_088101.1, forward strand.
GCACTGCAATTAGCATCATAGTATGCCAAGAAGGACAAATTATGTGCCCAGAGAACACATGCACGTGCAGGCACACGCACACACAAACACACACACACACACACACACACACACACACACAAACACACACACACACACACACCCCTGTTGTCTGTCAGACCTCTTTTTTAAATGTTGATTTGGCTTCTTTGCCCTGGCATGATGAAATGTTATGTATATTTTTGAAGTATGTGCCCATTTCACAAGGTGTAAGTAAGTATAAGTTGTGATTTTGGCTAGCCTGAAATATACTTGAAAACCTGCTGATTAAAACCTGGTTCAAATCACAAAAAGTAATGAACGATGGAAAACCAGGTCTCCAAAAGCAGAACAATCTAAACATGTGTCTAAGGATAAAAACAGATATCCAAGTCCTAAAAAAAGGGGGGGAGAAAATTTTTTTAATGAAGGACAGGGGAAAATCCAGCAATGGAAAGCAGGACAAAGCTGCAGCAGGTCAGCTTACCTGCTTCACTTTTTGGGGCATTACAGACATCCTGAGTGAGATTTTCAAAAGTCATCACCTCTGAACTGACTGCTTCCATCTACTTCAGTACCAGAAAAGACCAAGGCTTGGTGAAGACACGTGTTTTCAGCCTTGCCCAGACCAGCTTTCTTTTTAAGTGCTGAGGTGTGCTTTCACTGCAGGGATTCAAAGGCCATGTTCTCGGCCTCATCCACATACAAAGCTCTTTCCTCCCAGTTTGGACACTGTGCAGAAGATTTGAAGCAGATCCTCCACTGACCTGCTTCGAGACCAGTTTCTGAGAGAGGGCTGTAGGCGGGTCTAGGAATTTATTGCTCAGCAAGCATTAGCCACCCTCCGAGGGAAGGACTCTGTGCTGGAGCCCATGCAAGGAAGAGGGGCAGGAGCAGCTGATCATCAGTTTAACCACAGCAGAGTCTTGCATGCAAACAGGGGGGGCACGTAGCAAATCCACAGTGTCTAAATACAGGGTAATTCACAGCCAAAAATTCTTAGCTGAAGTGTTATGCTAGTCTCTTTGTATTTGCCATGTTCACTATGCTTCAGTTGACGTTCCTGACAAGAGATGGGCTGACCAGCGACCAGTGAATATTGCCAATGACACCAAAGGAGGAGGGAAGAGAAGGGAATTTGGAAATCAGGTTGCATCACACTGCTGATTTCTTTATTGCATTCTGAGAACTCCTTCTTGATCTTGTCAGCTACCTTTTTTAAGCAACCGGTAAAATGCTTAATCTTTCGCATACCTATGGTTAAGCTATCTTTTCGTTGACTGCTGACCTATTCAAGTTCATTTGCACTATGTACAGGCCTGAGGTAGGAGGCAATTTAGGGCTTGAAAATAGAGTTGTGACTAAATGTAATAGGCATAGTAAATACACTCCATTCTACTAAACCCCACTTATGCTGTGGATTACGCTTAGATCCTCATTCAGGGTGTTGCAATTAGATGAAGTAATGTCTGTGACTAAAAGAGGGAGGATGATCTAGTTCTAGGAGTCTTTTGGTAAGCAACATGATGACATGAAAACAAGGTAATGCTGCACTAGAAAGGAAAATGCAAGAAAGAAGTGGCCAATCTGGTTAGTGAGAGGCTACTTAAAATCTGATTCTAAACAGGAACTAATGATGGAAAAGGAGAAGGAAACATCTCAAAAAGTATGGTCGGTCATGGCATGCACAGTAAAGATAAGAGCCACAAAAAGAGAATTGGTGCATGGCAGGTGAAAGAGGTCAGTGCACAGGAATGACCTTGGACATTTTGGGTGGGAGGTGAGGAGGAACCTCTATTACTGCTTCTCCTCTGTGCAACTCACTCCAGAGCCTGGCTACTGCCCCGGTTCCCATGCCAGCCAGTGCCTCCCTCTGAACCATTGTTCAGCCTCTGCCTGGTCCCCTGAAATCTCAGCAAAGATTTCAGTAAAAACACCTAAGGATGTAGGAATTTGAAGAAGGGCAGGAGTTGCTCCTGGCTTTATTAGGCTCCTGAAAAGCCAGAAAGAGGCAAAGAAAGAAATCCAGGCAAAACAAGCTATACAAGGAAAATCCTGTCAGACAAAAAAAAAAAAAAAAGATTGAAAGAAATAGATGGTCTATGCGGTTATTATCCACCTGACTTAAGAGGTGATTTATGTGGTTATTAGCCATCTGATTTCAGATCTTGGAAAATAATGGAATATGGTTAAAAAAATTCCTCAAATCATCTGCCTCCAGTCACAGTCATGGATAACTGTTCACTGAACAATAGGCGAATGTGGGTTAAGAAAAGAAGTGGGAGGAAAGAGGTATAATATTGCTTAATTTCAACTGGATCTTCATACCGTAATGCACAAAATCACATCTGCTAAATGACCAGATGCTAGTTTGCTTTTCATATAAGTACTGCCTCATGGATGGAGACCATCTCTAAACAAAATGTAACAGAAACCATCTCTGCTTCAGTAAGGCCCTTAATGGAACAGCACAGGCATAGTGTTAGGCCTGGATTTATTTGTCATATTTCATTATTCATGATGTAGAATTTTACAAAAGAGTCAATTAATTACAGTTGTAGAAAAAACAAAACTGGAAGGTACATTAATCTGCTGCTGCCAGTAGTTAAAGTAAGGCAACTATTTCTTTGCCAGGAAGTCATTTTCTTCTTTCAGGCAAAATTGCCCTTTGCTGGCACTATCAGCTAGAGCATCTCCTGGCACAGCTCCGGCCCCCATCAGCCCTGCAGAGCCCTCCCTCACAGCCCACCACCTCTATCACCTTCACCACCTCTCCCACCTTCACCACCTCTCCCACCTTTACTGTGTTGCCCACTGGCCCAGCCAGCTGCCCCATCCTGGAGCTCCTCGCGGGCAGTGCGGAGGGGTTGCGTCCCCGCGGCCAGCTGGGGTAGCAAGTCACATAGCTGCCCCTGATCCAGGTCTGGAAATTACCCATGGGGACCTATTGAAGAAGATGCTTTGGCATGGGCAGTGAGCATCCTCAGGGACGGCTGGATGTTTTAGCAGAGTTCCTGTTGCATTCATGGGCAGTTGCCACAACAGTTCTCTTTATGGGCTTCTCCACAAAGATAATCACTTTCTTCATGACAAAAGGCCTCTGGACACCAGGATAAAAGGTGTCACACAAAAGCTAGGTGGAAGAAGAGTGGGAATTCTTAACTGTTCCTTTTTTTTAGAGTGTCCACAGGAAGCCTGTCAGTGCAGGTGGGTATAAAGACATAAATGTAAAGCTGACTGTCATAGTAGCATTGTGCAGCCAACTTTCTATATTCGGGGTAAAATGATAAATTATATTGCAAAAACATTATACTGAGTGTGTCTGCTTGTAAGTGATGGAGTCTTTCTGGAGCTCTGGTGTTTGAATGGTCTTCTCAAGTTGAGTTTATGTTTAGCTGGCTCAGAGGATTTGGACATTATTAGACAAAACAAACCATATTCATGTGGTATTTGTAAAACACATTTGGTTGTTATTTCCCACTGCAGCAGATGGTACCCAAAATAAGAAATGACCTGGAACCTCATTATCAACTACACAAATCTGCACAAAACTGCTCAGGGAAGTAGGAAAATATTTGATCAGCTTTCTTTTGAAGAAGCTCTTGCTTACTTTCAGTCTCTTATGAAAGAAAGTTCATGGAGGATATTCATCATAAATATCTACTGTGACATTAGGCAGGATGGAAAGTCAGAAGAAATGTCCAGCCTCATGCTGCAGGGTACTAACCATTCAGTCGCCGCCTTGGCTTAGGAAGTCACATCCCCGCCACGAGGCAATTCTTGAACTGTATGTTATGGGTGATTTGTTTTCAATCTTCTCTGAAGCAGCTGATGGGGCTATTGTCCAAGGCCGCAACACTAAATACTAGCATTAATTTTCCAAGGAAATAGCTAGGGGACTCAAATGTTGCTAGATAAGCATCATGGTGTTACACAACAGAACCATCCCTTCTTTCCAGCCATGAGGACTCTCAAGGGATGCAGATAAGGGTCATTATCTGAAGATCCAAAACTCAAGAGGGTGCCCATTTCTAACACTTTCCTATTTTTGGCATCATGCATTGTAGATTGCTGGAGTTCACAGCCAAATGCACCATCTCCCATTTCCATTTGTTTCTGCCACTGTCATGAGTTAATAGGGACGAGCACAGGCACAGAGCACAGGGTTGGAGCGGTGCCAAAACAGAGCACTAAATGCAGTAGGATGCAGGCAGGGAAGGAGCTTAGGACTTGGCAGTGGCCTTTGAGGACTGCAGTCATGGGCCAGCTGACATCTGAAGCTCCTGGTGACCATTTGCGGCTGTGTTTGGCTGTATGAATGTTGACCACAGCCCTGTCCAATAAGCTTTTAGGCTAGATTTAGGCTAGATCTCAGATATCGTGTCTTTGTTCAGCATCTAGCACAGCAGACCCCATTCTCGGGATGGCCTTTATGAGTTTGCCATAGCATAAGGTGAGTGGCCTTGTGGGGGGACTTCTTCACTCCTGCAAAGCTCTGCTGTGTGCTGTCCCACTCCACACGGGTTTAAAGAAGCATGCTTTACCTCCCCCTCTTCACCAAATGGGAACAACCTTCAGCTACGCTGGATTTAATAGGGCGCACAACTGCCCCGACACTAGATGCTCACCTGGTTTGTCAGCTGCGCAAGGATGATCCTTCCTGCTCTAGGAGGGTCAGCTTGGCATGGGGATTTCGCTTGTATGCTGAAAAGTTTGGCCTTCCTCCTCTTCTCACTTCTTGGCCTGTTGTGTGATTTTGCATTTTGATATGAACTTGAGCCTAGACAAATGTGTGTCAGTATGCAATTCAAGCTTAATCTGCCAGAGGAAATATTATGCTTTTTAATTCAAAATAAAATAACCACCTATCTGATGGTCAGGCTATTCAGTAATTATAACTGGAGGAAGATCTATCCTAGAGGATAATAATGTTTCAGTGTAGGAAAGTTGTGTTTTAGACTATTTTCTAGAATGTCCGCTGACTCCCGAGGCTGTTTTTTTGCCACAGAGGAGAAAGAAACCAGTTTTTGTTCAAATTCTTTGTGCAAAGGAGCCAAGACCTTTCCTTCTCCAGCTGATACACTGTAGATCGGCCCTAACCATATTTGCAGGTATCACTGTGGTTAGGCCTGTACACAACCACAGATGACGGTTTGGGTGCCAGACAATCTAGATAGCTCGTCATACGACTGTAACGATCCCACAGCGCAGTACAAGTGGGGTCTGCAGTTTTCTGTACCATCTCCTTCGCGCTTGCACGGTGCAAATGCCGAGCTGGAAGTAGTCACCTTTTCATCTCTATTTTCCTCTCGCAAGGAAGAGGGTTGGTGGGCGAAAATTAGGTGCTGCTCCAAAGTGCCTTTGGGTATCACAAAAAGAAACCTTGAAAAGACAGAGACGGCTCACTGTGTTGGCTACACCGGCTGCATGTTGCTCCACTATGTTTATAGGCACCAGCCCAGAAAATAACCCTGGTGATATTGTGAGGTTTTTTCTTAAGGTATTTCTCGTGTAATGTAAGTGGCTCCTTGGACTGCTCAGACACTAGATGAGAAATGAGGGATTTGAAATTCTTTTTTTCCAACTGGTTAGCAGATATTTTCTTCATTTATAATTCTATGCTACTAAAGGCCCTGCACTGCACAATACAAAATACTTCAAACTTCTGTCAGGACCCTCATTTTTCTCTCCGCAACCCTGAACTAAGGGTAGTGCATGAGAAAACAGGTGTAATGTATTTAGTCCTAAATCATTTTCTGCAGTGAAAAATATGACAAAACATGGTTCTCCTTCAGCCCCCCCCCCCCCCCCCCTTCTCCCCCTCCTTCTGTTCAGGAAGTGAAGTTTTTAAACATTCACTGCTTTGAATAAATGATAAGAACAGGTCCAAACCACTGTCCTACGGCCCTTTGCACCGGCCCGCCTGAGGGCAAACCGGGCAGCCCTGCTTTGGTCCCGCGGCAGTAGATCAAGCTGTTATTTGTAAACAGAGAAGTGCCAGGGTGGTGATGAGCACACGACTATCACACGGCCTGTGAACCCTACGCCATCCCGGCAATAGTTTATAAGGAAGATTTGTTTCTGACGCAGCTGAAGACTAGACCAAAGGGGCTTATGTAAAACCATGGGACTGTTGCCGTCAGCATGTTTGCCTGCAGGACCGGCCTTTCCCAACCTGTGGTACATTAAAAAGCAAGCTAACACAGCACAACGTCAGACCTGGAGCCTCCCTCATGCTAGAAAGAGGCATCGTTTTAGGCAGTTTGCCTAAAAAAAAGGTATCTTACCCAATATTGTATTGTTAGGCCTTGACAGAAAAATAAAAAATATTAAGCATGGCAAGATCCTAGGCTTGTAAGGCAACTTTATTAAGCTGCAATAAAAGAAAAGGAAAAAAGTTTTACAGGTGGCTAAAAAAATTCATCTTCCCAGCTATTTGGGACAGAGCCTGTAAGGAAGCAGGTAATATGCTTCCTGCTGGGATTAACCGGCAGGACAACACAGGCCACCTGCAAGGCAGCTCCTCCAGCTTAACTCCTGCCACTCCCAGGGAATCGTGTCCCGAGGAAGCCGACTTCTCCCTGGCTGCTCTTCCCTGTGCCGGGCTGCGTTCCCGGCTCCCTGTGCCCCTCACACCCCCTCTGCCCCCGGCTCCCCGTGCCAGAGGGCCCAGCGCGGCGTGCTGTCCCCCTGCGACGCGCCGCTCCTCCAGAAGCACAGCCCGGCTTGCCCTCGGAGACAGCACCGCAGAGAGCGGAGAGAACAGCCGGACACGGGGTTGCTGAACGATCTTGCAATAATATTTTAATGATAAAAATATTAGCTTGTTTTTTTTTCCACTGACGTGGGCAAGATCGGCCAGGCTTTTTTTGCTCCAACTTTACAAAAAGCCAAACAATAGCTGCCCTTCAAATGAGCCTGAGCAATCTCAGAAAGTCCTTAATGAGCTGCGAGTGGGGCACTGGAGGGGACACGAGACACCCTGCCTTCCAGGTGCCAGTCGTGTCCCCAGGGCTGGTGCTTGAACCACCTCCTTGCCACCGACGGCTCTGGCCATTGCCAGTCTAGGGCATTCCCAAATAGGGCCGCTAAAATCCCAAGTGGCTTAATGATCAGCTTTTGAAAAGTAATTATAATCCTGGGATTCTACTAATTTCTTCCAGGGAGTTTTACTGGCACTGTTCATGTTTGTCTGCTTTCTCCATGTCCAAAAAGGCTGGAAGCGCAAAAGGAAGAGAATAAAGCTTCCAAAATGAGCTCACTACTAATTGTAGTGAAGTGATTTGATTTTATCCTAATTAATTAGTTCATCGAGATAGTTCAAAGGATGCTAACAAACATACTTTGTATACATTTATTTCTACTATTAAAAGGGAAGGTGTTTTAAAATCTGTTTATGTTCCTTTTCCCTCTACTATCTCATTTCTCTCAGCTTGAACAGCTAAAATGTGTTATAACAATTTTACTCTTGTGATTTCCAACTTTTCATGCCAAACTATGAGGGCGAAGTGTGCTATTAGCTTTATTGGAATTTTAAAATAAAATGATGAATATATTTCTTTTGCCTTGAACTATTATGAACACTTATACAGCTATCTCCCAAGGAATGTCTGGTCCCCCCTACATGTTATAGAGAATTTTCTTGCTTTCTCTTCTGGCCAGAGTAGGTCATCCTAAAATCAGAATACTGAAAACTTTGTGCACCTAATGGCCTCACCCCATTGGTTGGCACATAGCAAAATCGCTGACTTTAATACCTTAAATTACCTGCCAGGCACAGCAGGTGCTGGGGACACTGTCTCTGCTCAGTGCTCCAGCTCAGCTCTCCACACTGCTCCAGCCATCAGCCAGAAGCTGTTCCTCTGGAGCCAGCAGCCGTCCCACTTTCCAAAAACCCCTACCCCTGCCCAGTGCCACCAAGGGGAAGAGGAGCTCGGCCTCGTGGAGCTGTCTGGGCCTCTGACGTGGTCTGTCTCATTCTTTCGAGGCTTTTCTGATGCTCTTATCAATGCAGCATCTCAAGGATATCCTCAAGTATGTCATTGGTTGTGCAATTAGTTACTGATTTTGGTGGAGCAATTGCCGTCTTTGGGCTGTTCTTTCTTGCTCAAGGAAAGGCTGGTATGCAGTGCAGCACTTTGCTTTGGTGATTCAGTTTAATGAAGCTCTAGCTACCAGAGTGAGCTGAAAAACAAAAATCTGTGTTGCATGGGAATTTTGGAAATTTCCAAATAATATTTAATCCTGGAATAATATGAAAAGCTAATATTTGGTAATTGCCTCCCAGCAAAAGAAGAAAGATGCTCTTGAACAGAAAATGCTTCTGAATGGAAAATGACTGAAAGGGAACACAAAGATGTTTTCATCTCATGAATGAGTTGGAATTGTTTTGATATTTTAATCCAGAAGAGGAAATACAAAAATTAGCTTTTGTGGGGTTGTCATTGCCTTTTTTTTTTTTTTTTAATGCACTGAGGGGCCTGCACCATGAGGAATGACTTTCACTTGTTTTGTCCCTGCACGCACAGGCACTTGCACCTGAAAAGATCCCAGACGTCATCTCTGCTGCATCCCTCATGAAGTGAGCAGGAGGGGGAGGAAGGAAGGGAGTGCGCTTGGGGAAGGGGGGGTGGGACGGAGTTGTGGTACTCCCTGTCTGGGGAGGCTGGGAGCCTCCTGGGCCAGTGGTGCCACAGAGCTGAGTGCTCAGTACCACCAGCTTTTTATGCAGTCATTTCATTGCTAGTGGGAGGTAAAGCAAGCAGGCACTGCTGGGGCAGGGCGGCTTGGGGAGCCGCAGGTAGGTTACACTGCCACGGACCATGCGGCAAGATGCTGTGCAGTGGCCCAGCCGGGACTGCCCACCAGGCAGCCGGGCATCGAGTGCAGCACCGTTTGGACGCCCTTCATCCTCCAGCAGGGAGGTTTCAAATGTTGCAGGTCTTCTGCTGGAGATCAAATCTAGAGTATGTGCCTCCTGCGCCTTCTTCACCTGCATGCCCAGGTCACACACAGCCAGTAAGCTCTCAAGGTCCCAGCTGAAGCACCCTTGGCAAATGAGAGTGCCCCCACCATGCTGTCCCTGGACAGGCAAGGCATGTGTCGGGCAGTATTTCGGGCACCAAAAATGAGCGCGTAGGTGTCCAGCCAAGCCAAATTCACTATGCAACATCCTTTTTTTGATGACCACACCAAAACCCACCGCATCAATCACATACAACTCTTTGCTTTCAACAGCAAGACGCTCTGCTTGGTAAAGATACTTAGCTCATTCAAGAGCACTCGCAGCATAATTTGCAAATCAAGGGCAACCAGGCATTTTCTGCTGTTTGCTCTAAAGAACATACATATTTGGAGGATGCCAAAGATTATTTTGCCCTTTCTGCAGCTGGAGAAAGTGTTGCTGTAACTTGCACTATGTACTGGCTTTCACTGAGCTATAGAGGAATTTACACACTGTGCCTTCCCTGATGGCAACCTGAAAATTAGAGAGCATTAAACCCGCCAAGAGAGCATTAAACCCCTACCTGACCCTGCTTGGAGAGGTATGCACATGCAAAGCCCAGTAGGCCACTTGGGGTCAGCTTGTTTCTACTGCCCATCAAAACCTAGCTAAAACAGCGTCCAGGACAGGGATAGAAAATCAAGTCATTGAAGAAATCACTGCTGGTAGAGTAAATTGTCTTTATTGCCTGGTTGGCAGTTGACAGATGGAAATAACCATCAGAAAGAGTGGCACATAATCAATTTAAGAAATATGGGCAATATTTCAGAAAACATAGCCTCAGGGTGATTTTTTGGAGATGAACTTATTAGTTATGGATAATGTCTTAAGAAATTAGTGCTCAGAAAAAATGGTAATGGAGGGCCATCTGTAACGATTATTTATAGCTACAGAAGCTTCTGGAAACCACAGCAGAACTGTAGAATACATTCTCATATTTTTATCATATTGTATTTTCAGTTCTAAACCAAGGGCTAAAAAGTCTGTGCAATGGCTCATTGTCTTTTCTGGAGACACAGAATTGTATCTGGAGACACAGAAAACTCCCCACAGAACAAGTAGGAAGTTTTCTAATCCATGTGCAGGCAGCGGGAAACTTTTCACTCCTTGTCTCAGTTTCAGACTATAATACCGTCTCATTCATAATGCTGTTGTCCGATTTCTAGAGCGACTGCTGTAAACTTTTCAGTCTAGGGCGTGACTGGTCATTCCCTGGCAACCTGGCAAGGAGCAGCGTGTCTCCATTTGCAGGCAACCCCCAAAAAGACCTATGCGGGGTCCAGGTGTGAAGGCGAACCTTAAACAAAAAAAATCTCGAGATCTGGAATGAGCACAGATTGGGATCATGTCTCGTCTCTCGGTTGGTTGGCCTGCCTTTAGCTGTCAATTTTCCATGCTCATGCCGACATCTCTCTTTTCGCATCCTTTTGCCAGCTGTTCTTATATCCAGCATCCCTCATGGGCTTCCCTCTCCACCATAACATCTACACTTGGCTGTCAGAGCCTACAAGCAGACAAGCTTCATTTTGCCCGATACATTCAGTTAGGGGTAAGAATGACTTAATATTGTTATTTCTGACCTGTAGGCTCCGGACGTGTGGATGAACTGAATTTTTTACTCTCAGACCTCTCAATTGTTTAAGGGAGAAAGAGAGATTGCAGGTATAACTGGTCACGAATTCATCATTTCTCCTGATTCCACGAAACAAAGATGATGCACCATATACATTCACTCAATTTCTTACTATCAGTCAAGCCTCTAGTTTAGTGATTGCAGAACTGGTGGTGGAGACGCATGTATATTATACTGGTCAGTAACTCCACATAATGAGTGTTTCCAGTATCACCATCTCTCCCACAGAGCCTACAGCTGTTTTCTTCTCTCACTTGTAAAGAAAATGAAGAGTTACTCCCTACTGTTCAGCAAAAGAGTGGGATTTTTTTTTCCTTCTAATTCCGGCCAAGTGAATGTTACAGCTGAGATTCCCTGAACGGCCCTTGCAGATGGTCCATGGAGAGCTGCTGGTACCTTGGTGCTAGTTTCTCTTTCTTTCTGGGTGCAACAACGCTTTGAAGAACAGCTAAACTATGTATTAAATGCCCTCCTGATGTCCCTTTCCATGTAAGCAATTGCTTAGAGCTGGCACAGAAAAATGATTCCGTCACCAGTGGGAAGGGAAATGGTGTGTGTGACCATGAACAGGAATGGAGGCAGTAATCATTGCAAGCCTTGTAATAAGAAAATAGGAGAATGATTTTTTTTAAGGAAGTTTGACAAAAAAATGCTCTGTACCTACTGTTAAGTCATGCATCAACCACGCCGATGCAAAGCCCATTGCAGCACAGGGCCAAGTCTGGGCAGATGAAGCAGATTCCCAGCAGGGATAAAAGCAGAGGGTCTCCCACTGCAATGTGGTGCGGCTGGTCCGGCCAGGGAAGCACTACATTTCCCCTCTAACTTTCTGACCTCCACAACCCAAGCAGCACTAGGTGCATATTGCAGTTGCTACTCATTTTTCTGTTTAAGCTTCATGGACACTTCTTCAGTTCTGATTGCACTAGGACAGACCTCCCAAAACACAGGCCATTAAAAACACTCCTTATCAATGGGAAAACAACACGATGCAAGGAACTGACTCGTTAAAGAAGATAAATTAATAAAATTGCATGTTCTCCAAAGCTCTCTAGCACCCAAAAGCCTTGCTGAAATAAGGCTGTGCCCAGGCTCGCAGAAGACTGTTCCCAGTGAAATGGAGGAGGCAGTTTTTGGAAGCGGCTCTGGCCCTGCCTGATTTTCCCACCGCACAAACTGCTCAGCTCCTGGCAGCATGGTCATGCCGCCTCCCTCATAGCACCACGTACGGCCAGCCCAGCATGAGCCCTAGTGCCAGCGTACAGGAGGGCGTAAGGGTGTGTGCGTGGGTGCGTGTACGTGTTTGCGCACAAAGAGGGAATATTCAGCAGTACTGTAGTCTTCAGTTGGCTCCAACTGCTTTTAAGACCATACTCTTAGTAATATTTAGATATTTTAGTTCAATTTTAAATACTCCCACTCACATCATACAGACTCCATCAGCAGTCTACCAGATCAATCTTCTAGTTGCAAATTCCTAAAAAATAAAGCTGCACCCGATTGTCAAAGTATTTATCCCATATACTCACAGGAAAAGAACATTCACAGAGAATAAACATCAAGGTTTTCTGGCACACATTTGCAAAACATTTCAGATTTCCAAACTTTACCTCTGTGTGACCAGACACTGAGATTTTGCTTCAACCCAAGAATTTATTAAGACTTACATGAAAATATTCCATCTTAACATAGTACACAGCAGCATTTGAATACATATTTACAAATTTATTTGAACTTTTCTGAACTGCAATTCTACAACTGAGCAACGTATCCATAAGTGTTTCATAAACTTTAAAACACTTACATATTTATACATATAGTTTTTGCATATATATATATAAAAAAATATTTTTGAGACTCAAGGACTGAGAATAGTCAAAAGGACATTATTGCTACATTTCCATATTTACAAAAACAATGCATAAAACCATTCAAAACACCAAGCCATTGCAAAGGAAGTTTCAAAAATCCCCAAATTATAAAAATATAAATTTCAAGAACAAAAAAACCCAAAACTTCTTTCAGCTAAGTGTCCGTAAAGTACCGAGACATCTATAATTATAACAACTAGTTTGTCTACAGTTGCTCTGAAAGCCAACACACTACAAAAGAGCTTTTATAGCATTAAACTGAAAATGCTCAACAACAAGTATGCATAAGAGTGCTTCCAAACAACTGGCTAACTTTGGAAAGGTGCAACAGCCTAGGTAAGCTCAGTGCAAATGGCTAATTTTTGACTAGCTCCGAAAGACAAATTTCTGTAACAATAAACCAAATGCACAGTCATATAAAGAACGCGGTATTCCATATAACCTAAAATATACTACCAGTGTGTGTATTTACAACTATCTTGCATTTGGGCAGTTAGTTACACATTTAAAATGAATGTAAACTCAACCAAAATCCTGGTAAAGTATAAATTAGAGAGTGCTTAAGTGCATTGTAAATAAATAGGTACTTAACTAGTACTCTGTCTCTGAAATGCTCCTCTCAATGCATCTACTAATTTATAGGTGACAGAAACAAAGGAAGAAAAGAACTAGCAGTGTTTCTGATGGGAAGAAAAGAGGTTATAAAATACTTAAGCACAATCCTGGGCTCAACAGATCCTGACCCCAACGCCTCATGTCTGTAAAACAAGACTGAAGGTATACTTTGTTTCATCCTACTTAAAAATTCAATGCTTCCCAGTTAAGCTCTTCTTCTCCGTTATGGTCTCAGCACTAGGACAGAGCTAGAAAGATGAAACGACCGGGGTGTGGGGGGGAATAGCCCTTTCCAGTTAGTGCTATTCACGCCTGTCTGTGGGAAATATTCACCTGGGTACAGAAAGATAAACAAAGGGCCCTCAGGAGAGGATTTTCTGCTGCTGCTCTCCTTTAGATAAGATGACTCGTTAAACAGTCTCTCCTCCACACGCGCAGTTTATTACAAACGGCTCTCCTGTATTTTGACCGACCCAGCAGGGCCCATCTATCTTTGGTGACCACTTTGGGATGCAACTATCAGCAAAACGAGTGTCTGAGCCCTCGTGCAGGGTGCACGCGGGCTCCCGGCTCGGGGGGACGCTCCGCTCCGGCTCCGCAGCGGGATGAGACCCAGGCACCAGCAGCTCCTCCCATGGCTGGAAACTGGGCAGACACACACAGGGCACAACCCCGCGGTGTGGCTGTAACCGGCTTGCAAGGCCGACAGCACGGGTGGGATACAAAGGCGACGGTCTGCGCTACCCCCTCGGCACCTGGTTCGAATCCCAGAGTGCCTGGGAGGGACCATGGCACGGCAGAAGGGATTCGTCCCCTTCCCCGACACATCCAGCACCCTTGCTGGCCTCCAGCCTGCCCTATCTGCCTGGGAAAGGTTCGCAGGCACGGCTGGATGCGGAAAGGGGCTTGTAAAGCAATTAGCTTTATATTAATTTATTTTTTAAATCCAGCAAAATAAAGTTAACTAGAAAATGACTAAACGCTTTGCAGGCACAAATCCAGAGCAGGACCGCTGCAGATCTGGGTTGATCTGTAGTCATCTCATTCCACACCCTGGCTCAGGATTTTCTTTTTTTTCTTCAGATCTGGCTCTCTACTGCAAATACACACAATATAGCAACATATATACAGCTTCAGTTAACATTGCAATGATGCCTGTAACCGTGCTTGGCAGATTAAGTTTATGTGTAACAGTGTGTGGTAAAGGACAGTATTACAACAACATTTCAGCTACACAGTGGTAGTAGTGAGTAAAAGTAAGAGAAATTATTGAAGTCATCCCTCTCTCACCCCCTGCAAAATACAAACAGCAAATCCATCTGGGCTCCTCTTCTTCCAGACACCAACTCCTCTTTCAAACATCTTCGCGTACCAGGAGAGGCTGAGTCGATGAAGCGCTGCTGCCCACTGAATTAATCCGCACAGAGTGATCTGTAGCATTTCCTTGACTGGAAGGTGGAGTTGAGAAGTTTGCATAAACCTGCAGAGCCCAAACCCTGTCGTCAATATTTTGCAGAATACTCCCTTCATCTATACTCAGAAAGCGCGCCTGTACTAGCAATTTCCCTGTTTATACTATGAGTATGTGCGAAAGATATCCAACTCAGATGTTTCCGCACAAATATAAAAAGAAAGTTTCAAAAGGTCTTGGGTGTAATTGCTCTTTAAATGAGTCAAGAACCTCAATCTTGGTTATTAAAAACACTGCAGCTTACAACTGCACACTACATTTAAGCTAAGTTTGAAAAAACGCAGCTCAGGTTATTATTAAAATTAACCCCAGTAACATCACTAACATCTTCTTCACATTCTTGCTTTGTTTTAGTAATGCTTGCACCTGCCAAAAATATTCTACAGGATGCAATTGAACACCAACAGCTCTCGGTTTCCTCTTTTCTCAAGTTGTCAGGAAGCCATGTACTCTGTGCCCAAACACAGCATCTAGACTGTACAAGCTTTATTTTTAAGCCAGATTTTAAACCTTCTTTTTTTTAAATCCAATAACGCACAATGTTATGGTGAGAGGAAATCCCAGTCTCTGACATGCCTCGACTTTTTCTTCGGACTGTTTTATCCAGTTATCGTCTCAGAAAAGGTTTTACTAGAAAATGGTCCAAAGAGCAGTGAATACAGTAACTAGTTCATCACAACACACCTCCAAGGTCATATAAATACAGCTAGGTAAAGTAACTGAGAAGAGACAGAATAGCAGAAAAAGCTCAACTCATTGTCCGGAAAGCTTTTCAAATAAAAGCTAAATATTCTTCATTTCTGAGATTTCTCCCAGACAAATAGAGGCTTTCATAGTTTAGGATGTGATGAATTTATGCAATACCACTGTATTTTGTATCATCAGAACTGTTGTGGCAAGTATATTTTGAGTGCGAAACATCAAACCGTGCAAAGACTGTTGTCTAGCTGGTACGTGTTTCAGTGTATGGGCCTAGACAACTACTGCACATCTGCGGAGAAACAGCGCAACAAAGCAGAAGTGAGTAGCACAGAGATCGTTCCAGCCACCCAAACTTACAGTGCAAAAATACATAAATAATAGTGGAAAACTAATGAAGCGCCTAGGCCCTTTGCTCCGCCCAGCTCTAGTCTAAGGTCTTGCCTGAAACAGTTATGACCCCAAAAGACTCAGGAGCCATATGGAGCCCACACTTACCCGGGGGGCATTATCTGAAAGCTGCTGCTCGATCAGCTGGACAATCTGTTTAAATGTGGGTCTCTGTAAAGGATCAGCATCCCAGCAGCTCTTCATTATGTCATACCTGGAAAGATACTAAAATTAAGTACTGCTGATGAGGGAATTCTGAGAGCTCTTGTCTCACCCTTATTATTACTTTTAGAGAGTGAACAGATAGAAAAGAGTGACCGGGTCTCACCATTTAACTTGTTTAAATGACTTGTAAAAATAGAAATAGTACTGTTAACACCTTGGCTTATGACAACAAAGGACACAATAGTAAGGAGAGGCTTGGACACAGCTTGCTTTGACAGCTTGCTAAGTGCCAGTCTGTTTACAAAACAGCGAATGAGGGGTGGCTCACAATGAAGTTAAGTGGCCAGTCCCCTTGTGGTCAGGAAGTACAGCACAAATGCAGATGTTGTACACATGGCTGATACATCTTACCGACTGCTTTATCTGAAATAAAAATGGTCAGTATGTTCTGCAATCTGTCAACACTTCAGTGACATGGAGCAGATGCCCTGGCGAAGTGATGGGATGTTAAAAGGCAAGAGTGTATTGTACTGTATGCAACAACGCAGGCATGTATTACACTAGCTAGATTACATGAATTACTTAAAATGTGAAAGGAACTTAAAGACAATGCAGCAGTATGAAGAGTCTTAATGCAAATATGGAAGCTTCCCTTCCTTTGCGTCATCACTGGTACTTGGTGATTAGAGGTGCTGGCTGCTCACTTACATTTCAGGTGGTGCACACTCAGGGCTGAACATCCTGTATCCCTCCTTGATCATTTTATAGAACTTGGAGTCCACAGGCATCCCTGGATAGGGGCTGCTTCCTGTTAAGAGGAAAAGTGAGCAATGTCATCTCAGCATCAGGAATAAAATCAAGACGAACACCAATCTCCTAAACCACAGATCTCGAAGCAGCTTACCTAAAGAAAAGAGTTCCCACAGCAATATTCCGTAAGACCAGACATCACTCTCAAAGGTGTAAACACAATTAAAAATACTTTCAGGTGCCATCCACTTCACAGGAAGTCGAGCCTTTTCAGGGAGAAGAGATTCAAGTAAAACAATGGACATAAGGTGTAAAATTTAACAACATAAAATGAACTTTTTATACTTATTATGTGCTTTAAATACTTGTTTAATTAAATAACAGAAGTATCCAGTCAAAAATGGAAATCTCTGTATTTTGGAGAGAAGCACAAGTGCTTCATGGTTACTGATCCACCTTTCTATGGTTCACCAAACTCATGCAGTTCCTTGCACTCTAATTTTCTGTATACTGTGTGATTCCCTTTGTCTGGTTATAAGAGATGGAAGGAAATCAGAGCGAAAGAGTATGTGTAAACATGGCACCGTTCCTTATGCAAACATACAAGCCTCCTTCTGCGGACTGACCATCATAGCTATCACTGAAAAGGTCCACATACTCAGTTAAGACATCTGCTTTAGCTCCTCAGTGTATCAGAAAAAAACCCCAAAATTCACATAAAAAAAAACATATTGACAATTTTCAGAGGTTCATGTGAGAAGAGACATTCCTCAGGAATGCTAAGTGGAGCAGAGGAAAGGGTAAATAGCACAGAAAGCCTTTGGATTTGCTTCCATTTTCCTCCCTCTACTCTGCCCTTTTCCTTGTCTGACTGGGGGAACCAGTTAAGCCTCTGTCCTAAGCACTTGTACTGCAACGGGAGAAACCAGACCTCTTCCTTTTAAGTGATCTTGCACCAATATGTACAAACATATATTTCAACCATATCACAGAGAAGAGTCTTGATGTCTTGTAAGAGGAGGAGACAGATTTGGAAAGGAGATAAATGGAAAAGAGAAGACACGAGGTGGAGGACAGGTAGGATTTTTCATCAGCTGCCTAACGTTTCAGGTACCTGTAACAACATGCAGCTCAACAGAGAGGCAACCAGAGGTCTTTCTGTCCTGCACCACGAAGATAGCAAGCACTCTCCTTGGCCAGGGCCCCAGCTCTGCCAAGGCGCTGCCTCCCAGCAGCGTCCCCAGCGCTCCTGACCTGGTTTAAGATCAGGCCAGACACTACCAGATGCCCTCTGCAGCCACTGCTTCCTCTCATCCAGGTGGCTGCAGCCTGTCCTCTTCTGACCCTTTTGGGCTAAGTAAAATCTGGTAAATTTAAAGTACAGTCTAGACAAGTAAAACATCATTACTTACTGCCCACTTCCCTCACAAGCAGCTGGTCTGCACTTCCCACTCCCAGGTCCACTGATTGATCAAGCAGCTCCTGAGCTGACACTGAGCCTGAAAACAGCCTCCTTAACACTAAATGTCACTGAATATTTTGCCAGGCAAGACATTCCTGAACTATTTGGGCTCCTGATGTTTCTTAACCTCAACTTGCAGGTGTACAACGGCTGGAACCACCACTGGTTTTGAAGACAACAAATAAAACCTTCTCTCCACCCTCTCTGCAGCCTAAAATAGGGTTGCTCTGGTTGCCTGGGACCTGTGGCACTGCTGGGGGACAGCAGATGTATCTGAGACACCTGAGGTGCCATGAACTGAGGTTAACTGAGAGTGGCAAAAAACGTCAAGTGTGGGATTTTCTTTCTTTTCCAGCGTGACGAAAGCCAGATGGGTAACCCGCGGTTTGTGTTGTCAAGCCCTCAGCTAGAGGCCAACTTCTGACTTTCTGACCACTGAGCAATCAGATGGGGGGCGGTGGGTGAGGCTGCTTTTTTGAACACAGATTTTCGTTTCTCTTAAAAACCGAACAAATCAAAATGTGTGTGCTCTGAAGGCAGTGGATGGGTACACATATCTGAGGTGGAATTAGCACAGTAACATAAACAGCAAAAATCAGTTTGAGATGCAAAATACCTATGGGCAAATCACCTTCCCAGCACACTTCTCCAGCTCAACCACAGACAGGCTTAATTTTCTTTTGCAGCAAGGCTCTTTTTACTGCTCTTGCATTTTAAAGGGGACTTCAAGCACTGCCAATATAATCTGCATCACTTCAAAGTGTCTTTGTACCTCTGCAAAGGTCTAGTAGGTACTAGTGTAATTGACACTCTTCTGCATAGGAGGTTTTAAACTTTTCTCATCAAAATAGTGTCTCATTCCAACTAATATTTACCTATTACAGAGTAGGAGCTATAGCTGCAAGTTAAAGCCATATTTATTACACATAAAAGGCTAGAGTAAGTATAGGTAATCAGAGAAAAATCAAGGCTTCTTTGCTTCTAACTGTACCCTAACCAATAAATTCACACTTCTAGAATCTTGTTTCTGTTGTCTGAGTAACATTTTATAACAAAGAAGAGGATGCAAAACCCCGGTTATTTAGATATTTTTAAAATACATTATTTCAGTTATGGACAAAAACAGCAATGCCCAGAGGAAAAGTTTCCAAGTAATTACTTTTAGGATTGGTCTACCAGAATATTCCAATGGCAAAACTTACAAGTACTCACAGAGTTGTAACTTTTAGTATGTTCAGATATAACAGAAAGACCATGCTTTGTACTGGTGCAACAAAAGCATCTCCTCCAGTATAACATATATTCAGTTACAAGCATGGTTCTTCAATTATAACAGCATGTATATACTACGCATTTGTCAGCGCACGTATCTAGGTCAGGGATTGCCCCTCTTCACGGTTCTGGCCCTGGTCAGCACAGACATATACCAGAAGTGGGAAGTCTAGATATGGTCTAACTAAGAAAGAGATTTCTTTAAAAGTCAAGAGAATACAGAGAACTCTCCGAATTTAAAATTGGTGGATTAAGTATCATACATACTTACATTTCCTTTGACCACATAATTTGAATCATTCCTTATATCTCTTGCCAGGCCAAAGTCACAGATTTTTGTTATGCGACCATGAGTGAGGAGAATATTTCTTGCTGCCAGATCCCTATGAATGCACTAAATAACAAATAGACAAACAAATGAAGTTATTTTATAATATCCTTAAAGCACTACTCCTTGGTTGCATGCTTTTTTAGCTACATACTTACTGCATTATGCATTTTTGGTAAGCTGAAAGTCATAACGAAGCCATGTGTTAAAAAGCTTACTCAGATGATTAAAAATTCTTGTGTAGTATCTTTACCATCATGCCATTGATCCACGTAGTTAAGGTTGTCTATGCATTTCTTTTAGAAAAGACCACTTGCAGTCACTTTAAATTTGCCAATGTTTCACATTTGCAGCTAAAATTTAATGTACTTGTTCTATGCTGGGGACAGAATTTTTTCTTGAACTTTTTATCAAAAAGTCATTGACATGTTTCCTAGCATATGACAAATAAGGGGGGAATATGCTTTGATTCTAAAACAATCCCAACCCTTTATTAAGCCACTGTTGTGGCTGAGGGGGAAATGCTAAAAAGCTGAAAATAGGGATGATCATGGTAACAATTTCAAAGTACAAAAGTTAGGAGACTCACTCCCATTTCAAAAATACTCCTCTGGAAGACTAGAGTCACTGCCTGCCTAGGAGAGCTTTATCAGCAGACCTAAGCCTTTGAAAATACTTGAACTTTCCACATGCCAATATATTTTAATGAACCCTGTCATGTGCTCAATGACCTAGTTAGCTTATCTTCCAGTTTTCATTTGAGAAGCATGCATGTGTTTGTAACTGCAGCTATAGAAGAGTGGTTGAGCTTACCAGGAGTCATATTTTCTTTCTGGGCAACTGTGGAGTGCATTTATGTGCATTTATAAAGGAGGTAGCTCTCTAACAGAATTATCTTACTCCATCTACTACAGCAAGCACAGCCTTAAGCTCTTGCTTTACTGATCATGTATAATATGCAGGACACAGCTGTCTACAAACAGCTGAAGGTGCTTCAATTTTTATCTTCATTTTTCCCTTGAAATACAAAACCCAAGGAACTCCATGCAAAAATGACTTAAAATGTTGGAAGAGTCAATCAATTCAAAGTCAGCAAATGATAACTGCAGGTTGCATAAGCAACCTACTCTCTGTCCCTTTGCACGCTTACGCTGAGGAACTATTTTTAATTACAATTACTGTCTTGGGGGACTCTCATTCAAATCCCAGTCCAAAACATTGCTCACTTTGCATGTGAAAAACAACAGCATAATTGCACTGAAGGAGTAAAGCAAAGGAATGGCCACGTATCCAGTGAGTCTCTGCTTTATTCCTCCAAAAGCAGTGCATTTTTTATTGAATAAAGACTTTGTCCACTGGAGGAAAACTGTCTTGTGATTAAGGCACTGTGCACTCATCAAGGGAATCATACCCCCAGGAAAGACTCGTACCCTGACTCCCCCACAGAGACACTTTTATGCCTCTGAGCCCTGACACACACACACATACACACACACACACACACACACACACGTACGTTGCAAAAGAGCAGCTGGGCACTCTGCGCGGCTGGTCTGCGCGGGCCCCCCTTCTCCGAGGGCTTGCTTTGCTAAACCTGAGGCAACTTACCCACCCGCCTGAACGACTGTGCACTGACCAGCTGCAGCTAAGGGCATGGATGAACACAACGACCAAAGAGGACCAGACACAGGAACTTCGTACCACAAGATAACTTAATTCTGGGATAAAGCCCCTAATTCTGGGCTGTCACATGGATGCAACATGTTACTTCCCAGCCTCACTGAGATGTGACGTTACACTCATTATTGCCTTTGCTACTCATTGACACAGTGGCTGTTTCCATCAATGAAAAGACTATAAAGAAAACATGCACCGGGAATGATGCGCAGTGAATTTCTGGGGCTAGCTACAGGAAAGCAAATAAAGAATATGTGTGCTAAGCACCACCTGTCCCAAACAGTGAAGAATGCAGGAGTCTGGCGAAGACCAGTAAAATCTGTAATGTAATGTATTTGCCTGCGAGGCTTGTTTTGAAGCTGACAATAGCTGAAAAATAAGCTAAACGGTTTGGAAGGAGGAATGGCAGGAAAAAAAAGACACACTCAACTTTGTAAGTGCCAGTTTCAACATGGACTTCCGCTGGAGCAGAATTAGGGCCACACTTCCCACTGTTAATGCAGGATCACTATTACTTTACTTTCCTTAAACTGGTTAAGTTTATTTTTGGCGCTGTATCCAAAGTACAACTATACAATCCTGTCTCTATATTAGTTGCAATTTTTATTTCTACATGTTAACTAGCATTTTTCATTGGCATTCATATAGCATAGACCATAACTATGCAGTGTTTAAGACAGCTGTTCTGTACAAATGCCTTTCTGATATGCAGTACCCTTCCCATGAAACCCAGAGAATGCCTACTATGCTCAGTGTAGGCAATGAAGATCATTTGTGAGTCTCTAGGCTGATTCTACCTTTTAAGAAAATTAAAAAACAAGAAGTACTCTGTACATTAAGCCGTAACACTAC
The DNA here is from genome assembly GCF_036370855.1 of Dromaius novaehollandiae. Taxonomy (NCBI): domain Eukaryota; kingdom Metazoa; phylum Chordata; class Aves; order Casuariiformes; family Dromaiidae; genus Dromaius; species Dromaius novaehollandiae. The sequence goes on from NC_088101.1 coordinate 58,115,093, forward strand.
AAAGCACATTGCATGGTAACGCCCTTCTCTAAAAGCAGTATTCCCTCTGACAGAAGTATCAACTGTGGCATTGTTTAAAACTTAACAGATACTCATGACTTTTTTGTGCAAATAGCTTTCCAGCTGTCTTCATACTGTTCTTTAGTTTGCAAACTCTTCAGAGGTTAAACTTTCAAGACTGAATTGTTTTTGAAGGCATTCAAACATTAGGGATCTGATTCCTTCATGAATGCCATCTAATTCCCACCCACCATAGAAGTCTCTGAAAAAAACAGCTCCTTGGGATTTGTATGGGCTTCAATGTCTCCCAAGTCCTAAGGAGTTCTCATGAAGCTATCTGTGTGCTCCAGGAAACAAATGAAGGGCTGAAGATCAAACCCGTAAGAGGTACCACCCAAACTAGGAAGGGTAGCTGCGCCCACTGTCTCCCCACACGTGATATTATTAATCAGCGGCATTTCAGGGTGCAGCAAACATATTTCACTGCAATTCCTCTCATTTGTCTCCTCTCTTCACATTTCTATGATCACTTTCTGTTAATGAACAAGGCCTGTAATCCCACTAGCCTGAACGATGGATATGCAGTAGCACTGCTTCATGTTGACTACTGTACGTCCTATGTTCTGTTTGATAGAAGGAAAAATCACTTTTGGCAGACAAGCACTTCTCAGCACAGAACTTCAAGACTAGCCGAAGCTTCACGTATCGGAAGAGGCATCTCACTTTGCAGTGCTTGTTACAAAGAACAGCATTTAAGCATATGGACTATATTAAAATATGACAAGTGATGCTAAAGGAAATCAGAAATCTAGATTCTGTCCAGCTCTCAAAAATTTTTAACTTACATTTTTAGAGGCAAGGAAGCTCATGCCCTTTGCCACCTGGTAAGAAAAGCTTAGCAGATCTTCAACATCTAGAGCAAGTTCATCGTCTTCCAACATAGAAAGGGTAACATCCTGATCAGTGTAGGATCCTATGCAATATAAACACCAACAGCTTTTGAGTGGACTATGTATAATCACATAGAAACGGATTTGTTTTACATTAAACAAAACAATGATCTGAACAAGTACCAGACTAAAACCACAGAAATAACCCATTGCCAAGTAGTATAAAATAATCCTGGTACTCCATATAACCATGGATAAACACAAGACCCTGTAATTTAGCATACTATTCTTTTTTAATCCTTCTCATACCAATGGGTATTAACTGTCCACATCCAAAAGAAAAAAAGTATTTTCAAACTGAAAAAAATCCATAAAGTCTTCCTCTTTACTCTCCAAGCAGCAGATACGATTTCTTATTATTGCACTTACCAGACTTTACTGGTCTTTTTTTATCAGCTTTTGGTGGGACTGAATATGACACTCCTGGTTTCATGTCCATGTACTCATTGACAACATCACTGTAGAGGCAGCAGATGAAATGAAATGCCATTTAATGAGAAGGCCATTCAAAGAAAAAGTCAACATTAAGCCAACATTCTGAACATAATGCTTTACAAATTAATAATACTGGAAAATCACAGGTGTCTAAAAAAGATGAGAGAAGGCCTGTATAGAAAGAGAGGGTTGTCAAGAGAATTTATAATGCATCTCAAAGTTTGGAGTTTGGCTCAGGTAAGCAAACAAAACCTTTCACATATGTACTGTTTATAGAGACTACAGTATCTATCAATTAATGGCCAGATGTTTCATAGGATCTGCTAATGCCTCCTTCTTTCACTTAGGCCAACTTCTAGCACAGTATTTCAGCAATTCACATGGCAATTGAAATGCAGAAGACAAAATGGTTTAAAAAAAAAAAAAGTTAAATTTAGAGCTTCACAAGTTCCAAAGGGGATTCACAAAGATTTCAAAGAATCAGCCAAGGCTTGGGACACTGATCTCCTACATTTTTTTAATTTAAGTCTTCTTATTGGTTAATTTCTTATTTATAATTCAGCTGTACAGATTCTCATACTATATGGTTTATAAAGTTAGGCACCTTTAGAAACACTGGATGGGCTTCAGTGTTTTTCACTTAGATGAACAAAAACCTGCCATTAGAACTCACATACGAAGGTAGCCCTTCTGCATCCTGAGATATCTATTTACTTTATGAACAATAAATACAGCCACAGAGCTAACATGGGAAGTAGTTATGAGATCACCAATAGCTCTAGTCACCACCAAACCACAAACACTTCTGGAGCGTTTAGCTGCTGCAACTTTACAGTAAAAGCTAACATAAGAATTTGGTAAATGCTCCACTGTTATTCCTCAATTTACAAAGTATGCTCAAGCAGTGAGATTCTCTCTAATTTACACTCAAAAGAGGACACACACCTGTGGGAAATCATAGCTTCGTGTTCCTAATGAAAAGGAGCCGTTGCTTTAAACCCATCTGTGGTATCATGAACTGTCTACTTATTGTCATGGCACATAGTCTTGCTATGAATACGTCTCGCTGGGACAAGGAACTGTACTTCTCGAGGGACTTACTGGTTCTCCCGAGTTGTGTTTGCCAACATAGAGTAATAGACCCACTGAGGCAACACATAGACTAAAACCCAAAGCGGGCAGGTTATTGTAACAGACCCTGAGTTCTGGCAAATTATTTCTCTTTTACTTTCTAAAAGGAAGGAGTTAGCAGGAAATCTGCTTGGAAATGTATTTGGAGAGAACACCAGGCTTGTATCTAAAACGGAACAGTGCAAAATATACAGATGAAGTAACTACAAAATAAAAGTACAAGAGCAATCTCAGGACGGTGACATGGGTTGTATTGTCACAAAATCTAGTGAGCTATCAGCAACAGCTTGCCTCTAATACAGTAAGGCACTGTTTTTGTTTTAAAAAGTCATTTCTGAAGGCAGGAACTTAAGAGAGCTCAGAATATTAACATCACAACACTGGGGGAATTGTCATTCAAGCTGCTAAATGAGTGCTGCCAACGATTAACAGTAATGATAAACACAAATACATATTAAGATTAGAGCCAAGGAGTTGTGTGAAATAACTACAGGAAATTTGATAAAGAAGTAAAACACAGAGTGCATACAATGAATTGAGCTCTGTTAGAATAAACCACCCACTGTATAAACGATCTCTTTAATTAAATTGTTTTCTTGCACAGCAAAGAATCTTCAAAGCCTGCTGCAGGAAAGGTTTCTCCAAATTTCTTATCGCTAATAAACTTTGATATCCGCTCCTTCTGCATTTTCTCAAAAGGCAGGTACATTTCAGCAGGTCATACTTACGCTGCAGGCTCTGCCTGATGCAAAAGGTTCTCGTAAACTGCTGTTTCTGCGTGTTCTTCATGTTTTGGACAAATAAATGAATCTCGTTTCCGCCTCAGAAAATTCAAAAGATCACCATAGCAGCAATATTCTGTGATCACCAGAGTGGGACCTGTAGATGTATGTGAGGTTGAGAAAGCAGGTGAGCATTGTTTTCAAAGCATAAAAGCTTATATAAAAATAGCATTCAGCCAAACACACAAGCTGGACTATTAAAAATCACACTACTCAACACTGTCTAGACTTGAAAAGTTATAGAAAAGTAACCTCCACATCCTCCCTTTCACAGATCAGTAACTATTGTCCAGCTAAAGCTGTGTCACTCCCAATTAATTTTTCTCCCCTCAATAGTATTGCATTATACAAAAATTAAACAAATAAGTCTTTTTCCCTCTCTTCATGTGATAATGTTTCTGGCCAGACACATCTGTTTGATTTTGTTCACTTCCTGAAGGAAGTTATTTGTTCCAAATGTTAGAGTAATTCAAGCTTCAAACATTAATCCTTTTGATTCACTTCTGTTTACAGTAGAGCTTCACACTCCTTCAGTAATGTTTTGGAAATGATGTAGAGTGTTATATTCTGCAGTATAATAGGAAAAATCATTCAAACAGAACAGCCTGCTGAGACAGAAAACTACATTGCACAAGGTCTTAGAATATTAAAATGAAATCTAAAAGGAGAATCAAGTCATCTCCAGTGCGGATGTTTATAGATCAAATATATGTTTTCTGAGTGAATGACTACAGCTATGACACTTGAATATGTAATCACACTGAATGTTATTTCTTCTGTAAGGTTATTCTCTGCCACCATTTCCTAACCTCAACAGTTTATTTCTATTTTCTGCATTTAATAATTATAGGTTTTATACTGGCAAAAACAGTGTTTATCTCAGGATTTTCTTAGAGTCCCCATGATTTTGCAGCTGTCTGAAATAGATATGCACTCAGGCCAGTGAATCTGCTTTGTCGATCACTTAAACAAAATTGCTTCATCCTATTTTTAAACCATTAAATGTGAAAGTGAGAATTGTTGTGCTTCTGTCTAAAGCACTGAATTTTTACAAGCTCCTTTTCTTTGAAAAATGGAACAAAACCTTGAAGAGCAAACATTTGTGTAAGAAAGAATGTCACCTGGTTACTAAAATGCACATAAATTAAACGAGTGTTACAGTTCTTAAGAAACAGGGCTGTATCCACTCTGTATTGAAATTTCAGCAGTTTTACAGCTTTTATTATATCAGAAAATAAACATATTACTAATGTTAATAATAATGTATAATGTTAATGTCAATATTCTTAAATATAAAACATTTGGGCTGTGTAACACTATTTATTTGGGAAATTCCTTTTCTCAACTTTTCATTGTCTAGATCTGTAACTTCAGTGGTGCATTAACAAATACGCTAAGAGTTTAAGCAGAACACTGGAGGAAGATACAAGATAAGCCTGCTGACTTCATCTTTGATGCCAACAAGCAACCAATTCACGTATCTTTTCTCATTCCTGAGAAACAGGGTGATGGAGAAAAAATTTAAGTCATACATGATGATAGCCATGATGATCTGTGAACCACCTAAGTAAGCATTTAAGATTTCTATACTTAACAGTACTGGATTCTTCTTCACAAGGTTCCTCCCTCTGACCATAAACAAAAAAGGAATAGAAAAAACAAGCAAGCTGTTGATAACCCTACCTCCAATAGTGCAAGCTCCAAGTAGATTCACAATATTAATGTGGTTACCGAGGTAACTCAGGACTTTAAGCTCTGACATCAAAGCTTCTCTTTCTGTTAAATGGGCACTTGCTGCAAGGCAAAATACAACGTTCTGTAAATAAGACTCCTACCAGAAGGAAGTTAGAAAAAAATTGTACAATATATTACAGCAACTTACGTTTCAACATTTTTACTGCTACTGTCATAGCAGCATCAGATTTAAACAGACCATAAGCAGTGGCTTCAACTACCTTTCCAAAAGCTCCTGCACCAAGAGTTTTACCTAATAAAGCCAAACAAAATATTTCATTACAGCTTGGAACACTTCTTCATAAAAGGTTCAACATTTTATTTTATGGTATCAAGGAAGCTATTCTGGATATGCCTACTTGCTTTTTCTCCCAAGGTAAGTATGAGCAATTATCAGTTCATGTTCATTACTGCGCAACGTCTTTTTGACAAAACCCTGCTGTGTTTGACCATGATCTCATTTTATGAGACCTGAAGGCTACATCTTGCAGAAAAAGCTAAATAAATCTAAACTAACCAAAACTCAGCCGGTTTCTAGGAAATTCCCATTTGTGATCATAAGGAAGTTGTGTTGGGTCTATGTAAACATAGTTGTTTCCATTTATTTCTTCAACAACTTTCCACTGAACTTCATATTTGGGTTTCTGGAAAGGAAAGAGAATGGCTGTCACTACTGAAGTGTCTGCAGCCGCTTCATACACTTTAGTAACTCAGGCAAAGGAGCTTCTGATTTTACCTGCAAATATACATACACCAAAACCATGACGATGATGCACATCAGTCCTGCAGCTACTCCAAATGCGGTTAGTAAAGGTGTGAAGAGGGTATGGGTACGGATTTGTTCTGGAAAGAAACAGAAAATTCCACTTAAATATTGAATAAGAAAAATGATATGAAAAAGATTCAGGTGAAAAATCTTTTCCTAATTCTTCCATATTGAACAAGGCTTGGGGTTTTTACTTTCCCAGATGTGCTCCAAATACATCTGAATCACTTTCCTGAGTGAACCACGCAGTTTGTTTCCTCACCAGCCTCAGCTTCGTCAAGTTAGAAGCTGTGAAATCAAGACCAATTAATGCAGGGCTTTCGCATGATCACAGTCAAGACAGATTAAAGACAGGAGCTTATGAGTGGGACTTTTCTCAAAATCCAGTTTTCCAAGTATGATCTCTACAACATATTCCTGGCAAGTAGGGGTTGTACAAAGTAGTACAGGAATACCACTGCAATAAAATCACTATGCCCCAAATCTGGCTTACTTGTTGGTATGTTATACCTGGGTGTAACAGACAAAAAAGGAGCAGAACATTTGATTTTAAGAGATTTACAAACATGTTTCAATTCATCTGTGTTCTAGTGGGTTTTTTTGCAAACCCACAAATATTGCTATGGATGACAAAACCCTTAAGCAATTCTGCAGTATGTTGTTTTTACTTCTTTTACAAGACCAGGGCCTTCAAGCTTCAGTCAAGATTGAGACCCCATTTTCCTGAAACATTGTAAAAAACACAAAAAATGCAGTCTTTCCTTGAAAGAGCTGATGGCCTAAATAGTCACAACAGACAAAGACAGGAAAAGAGAAAGGGAGAGAGAGATAAAGTAACCCACTGCAATGCTGTAGGTGGTTTGTCTCTGCGCTAGATCACACTGCAGACAGAAGAAAACCAGCTAACGGTCACGCTGCAGTTTTGAAGCAGTTAACAGACTATACCACAATATTTATTGAAAAATGGAAAGTAATGCACTGACAGTCAGAAAATGTAGTTTAATATGTTATCGTGCACTCAGCCACCCATAAGCTTTAGTTTAGCGCCCACAAGCTTTAGTTAGGCACCCATCAGTACCATAAGCTTTATTACCACAAAAGTAACACACTGGCAATATTAATTCTCTTACGATGGAAAGAGCTGAACGGCACCAACATTAACTGTGGTTTATACTGTAGTCTCATTCGCTCTAGCCATTACCTTTAATAGCAAAGTTGAAAAAAGCCGAACTTTTGTCCCCGTTGCTGGAGGCCTCACAGCACACAGTGCCGGTGCTCCTGAACAGGCTGACGTTAATGGTGCTCTCAACCAGAATTCGCTCAAAGGACGGCACCGAGGAATTTGTGTAACTGATCTTCACATCCATGGGGGATATTGTTGGTGAATCAAAACACCTGGGAGAAACAGCACTGACAATTACCTGCTCTGAATTACTATCTGGAACGAATGACAGATCCTGCTGTTAAGTTAGATAACCCCTGCCAGATCATCAGCTGACTAAGCAGCACTGCTTCACAAAAGGACTGAGCTGAAGATCTTATCCTTGACGCTCAGCCTGCTCAGGATGTCTCATTCTCTTTTGTGCAGTGGGCAAAATCGATACACATATCAAACCCGACCCAAATGGAGTCAAGTCTTTGCATTCTCCTTTGGCTAGCAACACCTACAGGTCTGCAAGCCCATGATGGCCTTCGCACTGTTGGACCTGCATCTTCGGCTCCAGTTTCAAGCAGCTGTGGTCCTCTCCTACTCTTGAAGACTTTCCCCAAGCATTGTTTTATTACAGTGCAAAATATCCATTACCTACATGCAGCACCACTATGCTTATATGTGGCTTATATATGGCAAGAAAACAGCCAGTTTTGTTCTCTCAAGCTGTTGCCCACCACCTTTTTTCCTAAGAAACAGTCCATGAACTAGTTAGAAGTATGCAACCTTCTTTTTTAAAGTAACAACTATGAGCACACAGTTAAGATAAAAACTGTACTGTCTACTTAAAAAACTAGGAAAATAAAAATTATTTTAGGTATAAGATAAACTACATAGGTGGGAAATCTGTGACTTACTAGTATGAAATCTACGACCACAGTGGAAGTCAAAGAAAATCTTAAAACGTGCTTCACAAATATTCACTTCACAGTGAAACTCTACAATCTTTTTCAAAACCTGGTAGCTAGACATCAGGTTTTATTCTTAATAACTCCAGACTTGTTTACCTTGTCATATACTTTGTGTGAATAGAAATCTAATTACTGTGTGTCTTCAAAAATTATATCATTACACAATAAAACAAAAGATAACAGCCATATTCACAAGTGATTCTGCAACTGTCATTCCATGAAATTACATACAAAATGCGTGTCATGTGGGGCCAAACTGATATAAACCTTTCAAAGTCAGCTGGTGTACAGCAAAGAGAAAGTTTGGCTTTTGTTTTTCCACAGCAGAATATGTTGATTATTCCCCTTTCAAGGTGTGAATGCAATGGGGAGTAATGAAGCACACTCCTCCTTTCTCCTCAAACCACTGTAAATACTGCAATATCTACAAAGATAAAAACAGTGATGCAACATTTGAACATACCTGTTACCAAGTTATTTTACATTCTTAGTTTTAAATTATAAATTGGGTGTGTGACATTACAATAATTTCTGGAGGCTCTGGTTACTTAACTCACCTCTGTTCAGTTCCTGGGCAAAAATACCAGTATATGGTGGGGGCTGGGAAGCCAGCTGCTACACACTGGAGAATATCATTGCTAAGTATATCCAAAGTGAGAATCTCTGGTTTTGCTGCAATAAACACAAATGATAGTCATATAGTAAGGGAACAGAAAATTTGCATTGCCACTTGTTCTTCACCTCAGCAACTTGTGTGCATTACCAACCACGGCATTACTCAAGTGAATTGAGTTTCACACGTTCAAGGGTGTCTGGGCCTGAACTGTCTCATCTGCGTCATCACTGCTAGCAGTGACTATCTGCAAATTTGTGAAAATATATTCAAATTCTTATACTGAATGCTCCGGTTGGATTTCAGAAGAATACTTTACCTCCACTATGTATTTGGTTTGATAGAAGCCCCCAAAACAGCAAAGGCAGGAGTCTAATACACCAAAGAAGTTTGTGTTTTTGAATGATAACGCAGTTCCAGTTCCTGTGTCGGATGACTTTAGTAATACATATAAAGGACAGTTTCCTCACAGTTGTGAGTGTACTAAATCTGTCAAACCACATCTCCCCTACATCTGCCCTTTTTATTAAGCACTATCAGCACAGCCAGAAAAGGAACTGCACTGCAGTGCAACTAGCGCTTATACAGATTCATGGGACCTCAAAAACACGCTACATGTTCCCACAGTCACGGCCCGTCCCTGTCCCCCCGGCGGTGCCCAATGCTGGGGCTCACCCATGTCCTGGTAAAATATCACCGTGTAAATGCCTGACAGGCTAAGTTTTTGAAACACTGCATGTTCAGGAAGCTAATATTTGGAAGAATATATCGGCTTTCTAAACTGTAATTTATGATTGCTCTGCAAGTTTACAAAACAACTCAGTCAGCTGATTCCCCACCGAGCGACGGGATGCTCTGCTTTACTGTATTGGTACTATTGCCCCACTTGTTCTAGGAGCTGCTGTTTTGAGTAAGGCAGGAAAACAGAGCAATAAAACAGACTTTACGGACATTAGTCCTATGTCACAGACCTCTATAAAAAAAAACAAGTGGACCAACAACACAGTTCTGACCAATATTAGGAAGACATTTTTCACAGAGACCTTGAATTAGAGACCTGATTTCCCATATCTGTCTTAGATTCCTTTCAAATTATGAAAAAGATATTAATGGAAGAACCAGACTGTATTCCAAAGATATTGCTCAACTGACCGGTACAGATTAAAAGCTCATTATGAGTTAACAGAAATTTTTTAAAAAGTAGGATCAACTTATAATGTCCTAGAAAATTGTGGAGCTGCACTGACTACAGTGGAGAAAAACAGATTTACCTCAGATAAAAGCTGCATACAGAGACTTGTTTGCACTGCACATGAGTTTTTAATGAAAATTCTACTTGCTGATTAAATTGGAGGCAATAAAACACACATATATTCTCAATCATGTACCATCTACACATGACTCATGTTACAGGAACCAAATGTTCTTTCACTTCTAAATCTGCATGTCGTGTTTTATGCAGGCCATCAAGAAACAAACATTGCTGCAAAACACTGAGATGGATTTTCAACATTACTTGTTTGGTGCCGGACTTTTCAATAATGCACATCTCAAGCAATGTGAGAGTTCACGGGATATACGTACTTTGACTTTCTGAACCTCAGTTAAAAATGGTCGAATTCTGGAATTTTAATTAGCTTGTCTAATATCCGCATATCAAGAATTCCTTTAGGTATGTAACAGGCAATGTGACAAACCAACTTTACTCAAGAAATGAAAGAAATTAAAAGTCAAATATGAGAGAAAAATGAACATTAAGCCATGAGAAAATATCATGCCAGATTTGGGCTCCATCTAACATCTTCTGACTGAGCGAACGAACCCAAAATGTCCAGATTAATCAGACACTTTTCCGCTGTAAAAAACAAGCGCAATAAAAGCCTGTCGACACAGTCCTAAGAAGGGACACGAGAGCGAGCGTGTCTCACGGACGCAGCTCCACACATCAAGCCTGCCGGATGGGAGCCAGCCCCGGCCAGCAAAGCCCCGCTCCCGCTCGCCAGCCTGGGAGCAGAGCACATGAGCGCAAACACGGTGCCACACTAACGCAGCTCACGTGGCTCCTGCTTTGGAGCTGGCTCCCGTCCAGCCGGGCTGGAGCACCAGCAGAGAGAGCTTGGCGTCGGTGGACGCGTCCCACTGAGCACGGCGGCCGGCAGAGATGAGAGGCCGCGTGCGGTCAGTGCTTCCAGGAAGCCCCATGATGGAGCGGCTCTGCGACGACGCGAGGGCTGCGCAAACAGCGTCTGCCTGGGCCCTCGGGGCACGGGGAGCTGCTCTGCAGAAACCTCGTGAGAGCAGCTGCCCTGGGGCCGGCTTCACCTCGGGAGGGGCTCTGATGTGGTGATAAGCGTGATCTGCCTCTCCCCGCCGCTCTCTCTAGCTTCCCTGGCTGAGAGGAATTAAAGGATGTATTTTCACTTGTAGCAACAGAGAGCCCAACCGAGCTGTTACTCAAAAGGAGGCGGCTGCTACTGCGGGCAGCCCAACCGGTGCCGTTTGCCAGCTCCAGCCACGCGCAACTCGCTGCACCTGCACCAGCAGCGGGGACTTGTCCTCCTCCAAGGAGCGTAGGTGCCCCAGGCTGAGCGGGAGCGCAGACAGGCTAGCGTTGGCAACCAGAGGGGCAAAGCTGTCACTAAATGATCTTCTCGGAATGAGATTTTACTGTGCTAGGTTTTATGATTTTCACTGCCTAATTATCCCTGGTATTAGACAGACTCTTAATGCCTATTCATTGCTTACTGCTCTGGCTTTAACCCTTTAAATATTTAACGTTCCATTAAATTGCTCAGTACCTATGCATATTCTCTTCCATAATCAGGCATTAGATGTCTTAAACCTCTAATTTCATTAAGTTTATTAACTGCTTCTCAGCGTTTATTGATGTTGAATCTGAATGTAGCAAAGACGATTTATAAGAGGACGCTCCTATTTTAACTCAATGCTCTGTACGATAACATTGTTGATTTAATTACTTTTTATTATCAATTTCCTTTTTTTCATCATTAGCATAGGAAAACAAGTGTCTCAAAAGTAACATTTAATTGCTCTTGCCTACCATTACAGGCAAAGGGAGGCAGCTTTCTTCCTGGAGCGACATTTTCCGGATTGGAAGGAATCTTTTTATAACATCACAGTGACTTTGTGTATGTTCTCTACATATTCCAAGGACAGGAAAAATGCTGAGTTTGGCTTCAGGTAATACTGCGACTGTTTTTCTCTTTGCAGCACGAGCCTGAACTGCACAGATAATATTTTGTTGACTGTAATTAAGCCCAGATATTATTTTGCACTAAACTCGGATGCTAGTTTAAAGATTCCTCCACTAATTGTTAGATGCATTGTAGCTTGCCACTCCGGGGATTTCTACAATTTCTTAATTGTTCTCAGTTCAGAATGCTGTTTGTCAAGTTGTAATTTTATTTTTCGCTCCTAATTTTAGAGCTTCTTACTTATTTACTTTATGTCACATTTACTGTGACTAACTACCAATTTCTTTTTTTGCAATTTAGTATTTTTTCAGATCAGCATATGCAACTCCTAAAAGTATTTAAATTGAAGGCAAGTACTTCTGCACAAGACTTCAGCAAATGCTTCAGCATCAATTTTTGTTTATGTGAAGATAGTCTCCTCCTGATTACGAATCCTGTTCTACCTGTTTGATTATCTTCTGCTGATTACTTGCTGAAGCCAGATGTGTAAACATCAGAAGCCACATCCCGGCAATTTATGTAAAATCCCCACTGACTACAATACCAGGTCAGAACACATGATTAGATCAGTATCTGACCCACCCACACATGACTCGCCTTTGGCAGTTACTCTCCTATTTCAAATAATATGCTGTGTTGTTATGCAGTTTGTGTTTCATACCTAAATGATGAGCACCGTATGAGCCACTGAAAACAGGCGGATATTTTTTTAAAAACCAAAACACTAGAAGGATCAATCTATTTCACCCCCTTTTTCTAAACTAAAAAATATTTGCAGTAGTTTAGTTAAAATGCCAAAAGAAACTTGGAGTCAAGAGCATCAAATCACCCATTTTAGCAACGTCTGTAATCCATCCAGGGATGCAGCGCATGGTCACCAGGGCTCTACGGAGATAGCTAAACATCCTCCCTGCCTTTTAGGACTGAGCCTTTACTGCTTCAAGACCAGCAGCTGAAGGAAGGAGATGTGAATACTGCTGCTTGTCAGCACAAACCGTTCAGGAGAACTAACTCATTTATGCTCTCTCCTGCCTTGACTACTCTGCTGCACCATGCTGTTCCTAGTCTGGTTCGCTAACCACGACCCACAGGGATCGTCAGCTTTTATCAATTAGCAGACTCCTAAAAAGTGGCAACAAGGAGCTGTGCACAGAGAACTGATACCTGAGGATGGCAAAACTGCTTTTCTTAGTTATCTTCCCCAGACCGCTCCCAAGCAGCCCGCGGAGCCTGGGAGAGCTGGGAGACAGACCGCAAGCCACCCACAGCGCTCAGCACCCGCAGCCCTCGCTGCATGGACACATATGACGCCACAAGGCGGAAAACACCATCCAGCCTCATGGGAACTGATAGCCCCATTGGCACCTTGCAATTCCTCTCATCCCTTCCCAGAAATTAAGCTTTATGCTCACCAATTTGCTCCTCTAGTCTGTTAGACAGCAGAACTACCTCTTGTGACTGTGACCCACACTTATCCTCAGTGATGAAGGGTATCTGAGGCCAGTGCCCTCATCTCAGAAACCACAGGTAAGAAATGGAAAAGGCACAGCACTACAAATGAATACATCTGCAGATCAAGGAAGAAATGCCATGTTCCCAAAAGAGCCCAAGCATTTCTAGTCCCAAACTGTAGCATTGCAAATGGTGACACTACAAATAGCACTTTAGTGATAAGATGGGAAGAATTCAGAAATTAATACTTAGAATTTAATGCATTTGTGGAAGTCTCAACAGTCCTCTGCATAATCCCATACCTAGAGAGGGATATATCGCTGCTGAAGTGTAACAACATAGAACTGTATTTGCAGCATATTCACTCATTTCCTATACAGTTCCTAACGCTGGGCTTGAAAGCATCACTGCCTGCCTCACCTTAGTTTCTCCAGCTTGCTTGCAGTCCCCTCCTGATTTAATTTTTAAGCTTGGCCTTTAGCAGCTACCAATATTTGTCTGCTGAGAGCGTGAAATTCTCTGATGTGATGGCTTTTCTAAGGACAGAAATTCCTAAAGGTTTCGTTTAATTTATTTTGAGGTTTAGCTTTTGTCTTGAAGAATGCTGTTTGGAATTGAGACTGACGCTCCTTTTTTAAAAGCGTGTCTTAAAGATGACAGCCTGAACATTTCTCAAGCTATGCAGACTTCTCTAAAATAATGCAGATCTATATTATTGTATAGATGTCTTCAGATGCCAAAAGGCACAAGTGAATAATTCTCCTGACAAGCTTTCAAATTCTGCATCCAACTCAAACAAATTAAAGACAATTAATAGCTTAACTCAGCTGCCAAAAATGCAAATTATATATCTAATCCCTGTATTTCCTGCTCCACCTTAAGTTATCAAAGGTTTATGGTAGATGCTTATTTCTGAGACTGTCTTTCTGTGTACTACTTTTTCCCAACTAAACTATCTGTCTGCTCTCCTGTAACCTCTGGAACATGCTCACTATAATGTAAGGTCATGCTGGGTAGTAGGCGGATCCGTGCGAGTACTCTACATTTTTATATCTTGACATTTAAATAGTTTTACAGAGTGTGCTTCACGTCAGACATCTTCTCATATGCTGAACTATGCTGTGACATCTTGTGCATACATTATGTTGTATAAAATACAATGACTGTGATAATGAAATATTTCAGATTGTTCACTTTACTTACTTTTCACATAGACATTAAACGTTACAGAGGAGCTGGCATCAGAATTGGACACAAAGAATGTGTAAATGCCTCCTTCTGTTCCTTTTAATCGGGTAAGGTGAAGTTCACTTGTGTAGCTGCAAAGAAGAAATTAAGCATAACTGATGCTCAGAACATGTGGTGAACATATCAGCCCAGGGTATTCCCACACAGAAAGCTAAGATGTGAATTATTAGTGTGCTGCCTTCTGCACACACCATCCATGTGGACACTCTTACTGTGCATTAAGGCTGTCTTTGTTCTACAGCGTACAAGTTTTCCCGTATCTAAGGTCCAGATGTGTGGGTTGACTATGTCACAGCTCAGCACCAGGCTGGGACCCCACGCACACGCCACCGTCTGTTCCTTTACTTGCTGAAGGGGGAACCTAGACACACAACCCAGGCCACACGTGTTAGGTGCTTCACTGGATTTCTGGAGGACCAGGGCTGAGAAGAGAACTAGAGTGCACAGCAGAAATAAAAGCATAAGCTTTTGTCCAGAGCACAGTACCCTGGTCGTGGAGTAAGTCTCCACATGTGAACAACTTCAAATTTGCGTTTTTGCTTACTGGGCAGCACTGTCATCCTGTAGACAAGTCATAATGTATGTGGCACATTGGTCCCTCAAATGGTACGGTTAGTTTAATGCTATTCCAAATCTAAATTAGCTGACTTTGCACCACACTTAATGCAGTAAGGCACACATACTACAAGATCTTTTAAAATTAAACCTTGGCCTTGCACACCCAGATGCACAAAGAGGGAACCAAGCACAAGGAGAGACTGCATCTCTGCACAAACCTTGGGGCATGCATGACGGACGCTGGGAGGGCACCCAGTTGGGTGCAGAAGAGTAACACAGCCACTGCTCAGGCACAGAATATACACATAGGCCACAAAGAGCATAATTATGCCTGCCCTAACGAGCATCCACGCTGCCAACCACACTCAGACAGCACCAGGAGCTGATCCTGGGCCAAAGACCCGAACGGGGTCCTCTAACACACACTGGCTCAGACCCTGTGACCCATCTTTGTGTCTCTTCCCCCTGCGTCCAAAGCATTTCTCTGGCACATCACTCCCTGAGTCTCAAACTGAGGAGGAAGGCAGTGGGGGAAGGAATTACAACTTTTTCTCCATCTCCACTTTCATCTTTCCAGAGCAGACTCTCGTTTGCTGTTCCAAAGTGAAATCAATAGCACTTAAAATCATTCTTTATTACCTGTTATTGCCCACAGTCTTGAATCTGACATAATGATCCGATGAATTCTGCAACGTTTCGTTCATGTACATCCACACTTCCTCCTTCGGTTTTGGATATGCCTCATATTCAACTGTTAAATTTCCATTTTGTCCTGCATTTATATCTATTGTGGTATTCATTGTTGCAAACAAACGGACAAATCCTTTAGCTGATGGCCATAATAAGCAAATAAAAAGAATATTAGAGCCATTTAGAAGACTGTCAGTGCTCTAACCACATTTACACTACTTTAAGATCAGTGATCAAACATCCAGCTGTGAAACAGGAAACTTTATCTAGGAAGCAGAACTTGAACTCTCACCTGCTATAACCAAGACCACTAGCTATATATAGTAATGAGGCACAGAACTTAAAGCAGCCTTGAGTGCTTTAACAGAAATAATTTCATCTTCTGGTGATACATATCCTCCTGTATTTTAATTTTTCAAAAAATCAGAGCCGCTGACTGTGTGGTAGGAAAGAAATGCTAAGAACAAAAGCAAGAGAGATTGATCATTTATGCCAATATACTAGAGTATTTAACATTTCTTTCTCAAGTGTAATTAAGAATGACATTACAAATGAAGCTATTAAAAACTGTAATTAGAGAAGAATATGCTAAGTCCACAGGGCTGTATACCAATTGTCTTAAACTAAGGCATTTCTGTTCATCTACTGCTAGGTCTTAATTTTTTATTTGGCAGATACCATTTATCACTGTGTACTTCCATTCCAAAATATCACGTGGAGCAACATCCTTATTGCAGTGGGTTTCATTTCATTGATAAGCTTCAGTCCTAGCTTATTTGAAAAACAAATTTTTCAGTCCTACACAAATTCCCTGGAATTACCAGTTTGACAGACAGATTGGAACTAAAGGGAAACACGTTCACTGGGAGAACTTGAATTCAGACCAAAAGTCAATCTCAGATATCCCACTTTCTAGTAATCAAACTGCTGTGGCCAGCTAGTCACCTCAGCTCATGAACACTACAGCCAGCAGGCCTTGGTGAAAGCATACAGAGTTGGCAGAGCACTTGAAAGATGCTTCAGGCAAGGAAGGAAGGCATTAACTCACAGCAGACAGGTATGGTCTAAAAAACCTTTCTATCATTAAAAAAGAATAAAGGTTTAAAATCTGGAAACCTAAGATTTTTAGTTCCTTTGAAGACCTCTTTTCTATTTTCTCTTTAATCACTGAATCTCCCATTGAACCTAAATCAAGTTTGTAACCAAGAGCCTGCAAATAAAATTTTATGATCGTGCTATCAGTCCCCAAAACAGAATTTTAGAAATTGCTTAACCGCTAAAAAAAGTCATTACGAAATTTATCACAATATCCATTATTTCTCATAAACTTTTTGGCTAACATTAAAGCCACAGTGATTTACAATCTGATACAACGTCAAGGATCTCTCCCGTACATTCTGTATACCACTTTCCATGATTCTGGGAGCTGGTATAGTTGAGATAAATATAGTCAGTTTGACAATGAACGCTGAAAGCAGTAAAGAGAGATGATTTATTTTATTTTAGGCCAAATTTAAGAGGGTTGCAGGAGACAATTCTTGTGAAAATGAAAGGTTTCAACTTTTCTCTGCTATTTTAAATTAAATAGAAACTTTGTATTTCACGGAATACAAACTTGTTAATTCATTTTCTACTTTTTATAACGCTATGCTCATTATATTTTAGTCATCAGACTCTCCAAAGTGACTCCTTTCTTAAAACCACATTTGCATACGTAGTAGTTCTAAGCATCTCTGTAGTGAAGAACTCCCTTTCTCTTATAATATAAGCTTTCATATTATTCTCCTTGGAGAAAAGGTTTTCTTTAATACTTAACACTGTTTCACTATTTTACGTATGAATTTAGCCTCTCCTGTAACAAATGACGAAAACACCACCAATGGTATGAGCCTTAGCCCCTCCAGTGGGGTAGTACTCAAAGCACTTAAGCACACTCAAACCTCTGAAGCTGTGCTAGAGATCTGACGCACAGGAGTTGGATGGATCTATTTCCTTTAAGTTACTTGGGAAAGCCAAACATGCAATCTTCAAGGAATATTTGTGCAACAGAACAGTTTTGAAAAGGAAAAGAATACAAGGACCACCACACAAAGAAACCCAGCAGTTTCACAGCTACACTTCCCTCAGCTTTAAGTCCTTGGAAGGTGAGGAGCTGAAACTGTTTTAGCCAATTACACAGATTTGCTCAGAAGTATCTAATTAACTACATCAGTACGTCCCCAACTGGTTTAGCAAATTAGCACTTTTTGGCAGCTTTAATATTTAAAGAGCAGTGTGTGTCACACAAGTTAATACATGGCAGGGAGGTCCAAATGAGCCTATTATTAAACACAAAGAGGAAGGGAGTTTGCTCTTTGGTAAGGGACATAATCCAAAACCTGTGGAAGTGATGAATAGCAGACTTACTACTGTGGTGAGCACTGGAGCAATTTCATGCTGCCTGTGTGTACTGCAATGTTGCTCACAGTATTATTTTAAATAGAGATAAATATACAGCTTCTCCTACATAAAAATCATTGACATGTCGATGTCAGCGAAATTTCCCATGCTTAGCATGCAGGTATTAAAAATACGCTTTGTGCTTGTGCTGCCAAATTACTTAAGCATATGGATAATACCAGGCAAAGGTAAATTACTTGCTTCATTAAAACAGGATTAAATTTCAAATTAAACCAGGAAGGATGACACAAACCAGAGCGATGGAAACACTGTTAGGTGGTTCTTCCAATATCACATTCCATTAGCATGCAAGGGGGTACAGAAATTAAGGCAGTCAGACACACCACACTACTTGCTGCACCATTCCAGTACAGTACCAGTCAGCAATAACCTTTTAACAAGCAACTTCACTGGTTCAGGTTTTCAGAAAGGAAAGACAGGGAAAGGAAGGCTATTCTCACTTCCCACTTCCCACTCTTAGAAATGTTACATTTCTCCAAAAACTATTTACCTAGTGCTTTCAAGGTTACTGTGGCATTGGTTTTTCCAAAAGGGTTTTCTGCTTGGCATGTGAATTCTCCAGAATCATTAACTCCCACTGAACGGATGTTCAATGTTAATTTCCTTTCGTATCCATAATCACCCAAATTTCTGCTTTTGCTTGTAACAATCTGTCGGTAAAAAACAATTAACATCTAAAATACTGTGTATGCAGCATCTTTCCTAGATAAATTAAAAATAGAAGTAATTATAACTTCACTATATTAATATTCATAACTTTAAACCGGAATAATAAGCCATCATGACAAACCTGTCACTGGAATCTCTCCATGCAAAACAAGTATATGATCAGCTCTCTTTGCGAGATAACATCCTTTCCTAAGCTATATGCCCTCCCCTTATTCTTTATTGTTTTTCCTCCTCAAAATCTACTCCAAAGCATTCACTCTGCTGCATTTAACTAACTAACTGTCTGATTTACTACCTGACTTTTTAAGGCATGGAGCTTTTACTTGCACTAACAATGCTTCCAGCTGTAGGGCTTGATGCAAGATGACCACTGTGAGTTGACTTTGATAATGTTCAGAAGCTACAGCTAATGTAAAAAGTGGCTGTAATCCTGAAGTGTGGTTCATCACTCAGGCAGGGTGTCAAATCACAAAATTCTCCAATGGTTGTAATGGTTCCCAGGGAATTACAAGGGAGAAAGAATTTAAGCTGCTGGGGCTGAGTTTTAATCTGGGTCATTCTATGTCACAGCTCCGTGGCACTTCCCTCATTGAAAATACGCTGTAGGGAGAACTGCTGGCGACCTGTGGTACATGGCATCCTCGTTCTGGAACCCACTTTGCTTCTCAGTCCATGACAATCCAGATTTATTAACCCTACAGGCAACTGGAAATGCCCTTCTATTTCCAAAGCAGTTGGTGATAACGTGTATGTATGCATGCTAGAACTAAAGGAAAAAAATCAATGCTTTGAGCTCTTGACTTTAGTTTCTGCGAGAATGTTCAGTTTGGTTGGGAAGACTGATAAAGCTGCACTGATTAATACAAACACAGACCTGAACTTGTTATAACTTCCTAGTACTATTATTTCAAATCTTGGAGGTGCGAGAGGTTCTAGATAAATTTCACCTGCTCAACACAGTTTTGATTCCCTGTGAACTATAATAATCACAAACAGAAGTTTGTTTTGTATGGAAGTGCTTGCTTATTACAAATCTTCTAATTCTCAAAAGCAGTGATAACTTTTATCATAACAGGAGAAAGTAAGTTTTTTTTCTTTTTTTTTAGTTTGACCTATTCAGGACAAAATGTAATTCTGCTTCTATTTAAACATTATTTTTATGTATTCTGTTTCAGTACAAAATTTAATTTGATACTCGATATTTAAAAGATAGCATCCCCTGCTATTTACCAGAAAGGACAGAAAGGTCAAACTTATTTGGTCAAAAATATTTTCCTCATGGCTTTTACTCATAAAATGAAATGTGATAAAGCATAAAATCTGAAGGGAAGACCCCATTTTTACCATATTGTAACAAAACAAAGGGGGTAAACGAGGGAAAAAATAAAGTTTTCAAATGAAAGATTTATAGCTGACCTTGGCACAGGACCAAAAGCCTCATCTGCAGGTCCCACACTGCCTCTGTGTCATTTAGACCTCTTTAACCCTTGGAGCTGCGAGGTGGGACTTCTCGAGCAACGAGCACTTAGCAAGAGAAGCTCTGCCAGAGTCGACGGATTAGCTAAGTATGGCATACCAAACCCAAGGGAACTGGTCTCCACTTCACTATTTGCCTGAGGATATGTGATTTATCTGAACATCACAGTATCACAGAAGCCTTTTTTCCACACACACGTGGACTGCAAATTATGTATTCTGGTCATTACCATTAACAGTAAAATACCAGCCAATTGGCATGGGAATATATATAATATGAGTTACTAACAAGTCTTCAGGGGAGCTTTTAATTCATTTAAAATTCATGGTATACCCAGAAGACTAAAAAGTGTTCCTACAAACAAACTAGTGTCTGCTGCTGTTTGGGCCCACTCTTACTATTTTTCAATACAGAGTCTGCATTTCAAACATGGAGCTGGCAGCACTCTGGGTGACCAGGGCAGGGGATCTCCCTCTCTCTCTCTTTTCTTCAGAGTAGCTACGCTGTCAGTAACAAACACTCCTGGAGTATTTAGCTTGCCAATAATTTAATTTGGTAATGTCAGACAGTAACTTAAGCTATCATTACAGACAGAAGCCAGTTCATTGGTTCATTTTTGAGAACTTTTGCAGTTAGTAAGGCACACCATGTAATTTAAGGGAATTAATCACTCCTCTGAATGCTTACTACTATTCCTGTCACATACAATCCCATGCTAATTAGCAGGTATTTTACTGTTAATGATAACGACTAGAATATGTAATTTGCAGTCCATGTGTTGTTATTTGCAGCTCCCATTGATTGCAATGTGATGTGTAGGCACTCCATGCTTTCATATTCAGGCAGCCCCACAGAGTTCACCCGAACTTCACACTGAAAAGCCTAACTTGAATTCCTACAGTTCGGGAACAGCATCCGGGCAGATGCTGTCCCTCCCAGCCACGTTCAGCAATGTTGGAAGTCCACCCTGGGGCACTGGAAAGTTGCTGCTGGCCCCTCACCAATCTGTAGGATACTGAATTTAAGGAAAGAGCAAATTGAAACCAACCCAGTGTCAGACATGCAGGTTAAGCACATGGATGTCTACAGGCACAGTCTGTACACTGTGCTCTGGAGCATACAAAATACAGTTAAAGGAACTCACCCCACTTTTGTGAGAAATCCAACTTGGTTGGACGCTGCTGTCCACATCCGTGATTATGCATGTAACTTCAAATTCTTCCCCTTCTTTGAGAAGCTCATAGGTTTTGGATAAGGTAATGACTGGAAGAGTTTTGTGAACTGAAAAACAATTTAGAAGCGCATTACTTTTCATTACCTTCAGAGCTTCCAAGGGGGATAAAAATCAACAGTCATTAACTTTCCAATAAAATTTCAGGCCTCCAAGAGGTATTCAAATTTCTTTAACAAATCACAAGCACACTGTGTAATAACATGGACACTTCTGCTTCAATCCCCCTTCAAAGTATGCTTAAAGTTAGATAATACTTATTAGAGCTCAGCCACCTGCCTGAATAAACTTAAACAATATTGAACCATCAATGAGACCACTCATTCCATGACAGCTATTAAAATATTGTTCTCTGTAACTAAAAATATAGTGACAAGCAGTCACTGAACAACTGCAGCCTAAAATTAACTGCAACTTCTAAGATATAAAATACCAAAGCGGATGTCACGTACTGTCTGACAGGTACTGAAAAGTACCTCATGGATAACCTTGAAGGCTTCTCTCAGGGCAGGGACAGTACGGATTTTTTGAGCATAGGAACAGCTCAGGGATTTTGGCACACCAGCCTCTGAAAGTACCACAAACTCTGCTCATGATGAGCCTTCACAGGGCGGCAGTGGTGGCCAGAGCCAAGACCGCTCATAAGGTCATCACTCGAGACGGAGGTGGTTACGAGTAATCCAACACAGCATTCTGGGATATGCCACAAAACTAAAGTGCTATGGGCTTGCGATATCACTCTTCCACTTCATGGTGTCTTTTGGCAACAGTCAAGTAGTGCCGGCTTGCACTCTTTGAGGATTGGGTAGCTACATGCCTCATCTCAGCAAAGCTCTTTAGTTCTTCCTTTGTTCCTTCCACCGTTTGCTTGGTTGTTTTCTTAATCCTTTCTTCAAATTTTCCTCATTTATGAGACTCCAATTTTGTCCTAGTAGAACTGAACTTCCCACTAGGGATTTCATGCAAGAAGGACCACTTTCAAACTGCAAATGCAAGAGACTGAAATAAGGCATTCCAGACTCTCTTCCTGCCTCTGGCATATAATTTGGAGTAAGGTAAACTATTAAAACTTCAGAAAATGCCATGCTTCTCAGCCATTCATATTTTAACAATGTTTTCCTCATTCGGTTGCAAGAGCTACAGAATACAACAAAGAAACATGTTTGCTCTCTTCAGACAAACGCTCACATAAAATCGCACCCCAGGCATTCAGCAGTACCAGAGAGACACGAGGAAGCCGGTGCACATGTGCACTGTGTCCTCACCCACCAGCCACACAGAAGGACAGTCACAAAGCCACAAAGACCCTCACTGTTCGGAGAAGGGCTGGACATTTACACTCGCTCTCACAAAACCACAACTGGTGTATGTCTGAGTGTGTGCTCAGGGGAAGGCCTTGCACTGGTCCCCATTTCATGGATATCTGTTCTGTAACTCTGCACCAGAAGCTCACGCATGGGGGTCTGAGTGCCACAGTTATGATCACAAAAATATTATCTTTCAAAGGTGAAGCCAATCTCCAGTATAACTAAGTCATCAGCTGAGAAAAGATGGAGTTTTACCTGGCGAACTCAAGGAGGTTTTAACTCTGCAGCACAGTAATTACAACACTGAGGGTGACAATGTTGTGCTACTGTTTTACTGCCGAGAACTTTCAGCAAACTCCTCTAGTTCCTGCACACTTCCCACAAAACGGAGAACATGGAGAGCGTGCCCAGGCCACAGGTCCTGCATGCAACCGACTGCTGCCTACAGTCAGGGGGCTGATGGATATCAACCCGCCACCCTCCCACTTGAAGTCACCGCTGCATTGAGCAAGTACGGACTTTATCCAGTAAAAAAAAGTTCAATAGTCTGGTACTACAACTGCATTCTCCCACGTTAGAGAAAAGCCATTAATGTCACTCTTAAAACTGTCTCTCTCTCTCTGATCATCCCTGAAAAAACACTTGGAAAAAAAACTTGTTACAAAACAAACACCAGAGACAGCAAGAACTGACTTGATCTTTTTTAGTCAAAAGAGAATACCAGAGATACCTATAGTGCCTATAGCTCTCTTCCCATTAATTAAAATTTCCTATTATTCATTAAAATTCTCTACATCAGAATTCTCAAATCAGCAGGAGATTTCTTCAGTTTTCCACAGCAAAAAGCAGACCTGACATAGGCTTCTTGCTCCCCATGTCACGCCCTACGTCAGACTTTCCTTTCAACACGGAGAAACCTCAGCCATGACGAGCTGGCCGGACAAGCAGAAACGCACTTGCAGCAAACCAAAGCACCAGACACGCAGCCTGCACACGCGAAGGTAAGGGAGACTCTCCCTCGGCAGCTCACTATGGCCTTTGCATCACGCACATGCATCAGTGGGGACACGCTCCTAACAACGCAAGTCGCAAGTTAATTTAAAGGGCCCAAGAGCTACATGGAGAACAAACTCGTTTCCTTGCCCCTGCGGAAACACTGAGCTAGCCCGGCTTGCTAAACTGCTCCCTCCACTCCTCTCCCAAGTATCTATACAGTGGATTAACCACACACAACATAACGTATGCTCCAAACCACTCAAACAAAACCTGTCTTCAACACACTTGGCAGCCAGGAGCTGGGCTGCTTCTCCTTCCCACTTACCACCCTGCCCTAGGGCACCAGGTCCCAGGAGGTCAAATCTGAGGTTTTGACAACAAGCTCCACCAAGCAAAGGGGCAGGTCGGAGGCAAGTGGTACATTTGGCGGCCGGGCCGGCAACGCCCTCCTCATCAAACCCAGCCACACACTTGCTGTGGTGACCGTCTTTGCCCAGCAAGACCGAGACAAACAAGGGGCCTCGCGCTCCCCCACACTCTGCCTCTTGGTCACATCCCTCTTCTTTATCGCCCTTCATCCCTTCCTCCCGCTGGCACGCTTGGGCAACGGACACAAGAGCCAGGAACCCAAATCTACAGCCCTGGCTGCACAAACCTCTCCAAACCACAGCAGCATGGCTTTCTCCTCAGGTCTAACAGCACAACCTGTGTTTCTGAAATGCAGAAAGCAATGCCTCAAAGTCCCCACAGACAGGGAATAAAGGGGATCATGGCCAACCCTGCCCAACACGGCCACAACACAAGTCTCAGGGGACAACCTGCTCCCCCACACCACTTGCCCAACACAAGCTTCCTGAACCCACTGCCCTCCCCTGCAAACCCCGTAACGGCCACAGACGCCACCTAACACTCCCCTGGTTTGGAAACAGAGCTGCCTTTGACTAAGGGAAGAACCCAAAAGTCCCCACAGGACACCCTCAGCTCCAGCCTCCCCAGGAACACCAGGGCTGGGGCAGGACACAACAGCAACCATCTGTTTACAGCACCTGCCATCACCTGCCTTTGCTCAAGAGCCATGCCCGCCTACCCGACGGTGAGAATCGGGTGTTACCTGGCCTCACGTTCAGGAAAATATGTTCCGAAATCTTCTGCACTCCGTTCTGCTTTGCCAAGCACTGGTAGCACCCCTTGAACGACCTCTGTACGTTCTTTATAATGATGCCTTTCTGGGGATTGGGAATGAACGTCATGTTCTTGGGGAGAGGTTTGCCATCACATTTTCTCAGTGTGAAATTTGCCACATCTGGATCTGTTAACGGGCACACCAGCAGGATGTCACTGTCTTCTTTTCCATATATCAGGGAATCAACAAGGAAGAGCACATTTGGATCTGGAAGAAACAAAGATCTGTAAGAAAAGCTGACATTGCACGTGGAACTTCTCATAGCCCTCGCTCTGCCACTGAGCACTGTTATCAAAGGAAGCTTTACATTCAGCCTTTATGGTTACTGCTTCTTGGTAAACATGAACTGGGCAATACCATATTTTCTCTTAGTCTAAAAGTGCAGCACAGTAGCATTCAATAACAGCCATATTAAAGAATCATGCGCATTAAAAATAATCTTACTGTTTTTTTATCTGAAGATGAAGAACTTTTTGTCTTGTTTAGCTTGAACCTGCCTCCCCCAAATAACAGTAAACAGATTTTCACACAGACCATTAGAAGGTATCTGCTTTTAGCTAGTGGCAGGACTGCAAGGTTTCATGCCCACAGGAGGATTTTAAAGAAATTTATGAGCAAATAGTAGTTGAACAGCACCTAAATTATGTTTTTCACTTCTGTAAAATATGTAATCTGAATGAACACGGATTGTTGTCAGAGGAAGCACCAAACAACTTCTCTCTGAAAAGAGAGAGCCTCCCTGAAAGCATGGGGCTATTTTTAGGCTCTCAAGAAAACCCTGGGCTTAGAAAACCAAACATTTGAGTGAAAAATCAGCAAGTAATTTTTCATAAAATAACTTTTCTAAAAAGTTTTTTCTCAGCCAACCACAGCACACAAACACAGTATTTCAAATACTTTCACAACCAAAGTTGCCCATGCTAGCTGATGACTTTGATATGCTAAGAACGTGGCCATTAATAGTGAATGCAAAAATAAAGGATAGTGCAGCGACAAACACTCTGTATAAGGTTATTTCAGTTCCCATTTGCTCCCCCTAAAGAGCAGTCTGAATTAGAAAAATAGAGAAGAAAAAGTTTTCTTTCCTCTTGTAAATTGGCCTACTACCACTTGAATGATAGAGATCTCCAGACAACGACCTAAGAGGAAATGCTGAGAGAACTGGGTTAGGAGGAGCGATAACGCTGTGCACTTGGTTTAAGACAAGAAGTATCACACTGAAAATGAAGCATGGGATGTCTAGGTAAGCCACTAGGGAATGCTCTCTAATCCGAAGGCTGTTCACCACTGAACTGAAGCTTACCCAGGAAGCTGCAGAGTTTTTCCTACTCGGGAAGTTAGTAACACTTTAGACACAGGGCCGAGAATAATTTAGACATACCTGATCCTGCTCCAGACTAGACAGACAGACTGGACAACTTTCAAGTTGCTTTCTAGTCTAGTTTGGTTTTTTTAGGGCTTCTATGATTTGCTTCTACTACTGAAATGCTGAAGCCACATGTAAAACTTATAAAAGATAAAAAATAGATTCAAAGAATAAGAAAGAAGCACAAAAATATACCGTTCAAGCAAGTAAGAACTTTCTACCTTGACTGCTGAGAAATTTCCAGTCAAAACCAAAACACAGAGTAGTATGTGCACTGCACTGTTCGTGAAACCTCACAGCAGCACACAAGACGCGGTCTCCAGCTTGGAGTGAGAATGTACTCGTAGCCTGCTTTGGTACTGTTGCCCCAGAAAGCCCCCCAAAACCAAAACCTTCTGAGGGGTCAGTCTAGAGCTACAGACTCCTAACCAAAATGTAGAAGTAAAGCGTGTCTGAATAGAATTAAAGTATGACATTTTACACCCGGAGATACATGGAGCTATATTGTGAATAGCTGTCACTCCTGAGCTGGAAGAGCTCATCGAAAGGCCCCTGCTGACAGAGACTTCACTGATTTGTTTCCTCACAGTCCACTTCCTCTCAGACATCAACAGAGCCAAGATATCTTCACCCTACAGAAAGCATGGCTCCCTAGGGAGAAAGATGTTCTTGAAAAACGAAGAAAGGAACAAAGACCTGTTTGACCAGTGGCTGAAATCAGAGAGAAGGCCTTGTTAGCTTAAGCAGGATTGCTAAGGTGCAGCCCTCCCATCTTCCATAATGGTGAGAAGACATGAAAGGATTTCCCCAGGGAATCCAAGTACAAACAAGGCTGCTCATAGTCACAGCTTTCTGCTCTAGGTACGTCTTAGGAAGCACTCGCCTCCTGGGCACACCTGAGGTTTCCAACACAAGATGCGTAGGTGGTTATCACTGCTGCCTGCTGGCCTGTCCCTGAGAGCGCAGCCTTGAAAAGCCAAACCCATCATCTAACTGCCTCAATAAATCAAGAGCTTGGGGCTAAACCTTACATGACTCCATACTGATGGACAGCATAGGATTAAAAGGACATTTCTCCACATATTATGTGGTTCCTCACAGTACAACTGACTCACGCGACTAATTTGGGTCACTTGAATGGCTTCCAGAAAGAGAGCTCAGGTATCAAATCTCACCACAGGACAACAGGGGTGTAAAAAGAAACTCGTCCACAACTTTGCTCCGGTGACAAAAGCCTAAAGCTGGGAGTGAGTTTTCTTTCTACTGAACAGGAAATATTTCTCCTATTGGACTGTGCTCTTCTACACCGCAAATTCATTTCCTCCCTAGGTTTTACTGTTGTATTATTTTAAACAGGAAGTATCAGCCTTCTCTTTTTCAGTTCAAACTTTCACTGTTTCTGGGCTTACCTGGCTATCTATGAAATAACTTTTGAGTCTTTCTGTGCTAATACAGTGATTCCACATAATGTTTGAAGGTAATTTAAAAGGCTTTATTTCAGCTTCTGAGCACTCACAAGCAAAGAAACATCCAGTATTTGCCCAGGCCCAACCTTCTCAAGATAACCCTTGGCAGTGAGAAAGAGGGGGAAAAAGCAAAAAAGAAAAAAAGCCTTCCTTAGTATTTACCTTTAACAAAAACATAAAAAGAGGTGACAATACTCCCTTTGCTTTTGCATATGTATCTGCCTATGTCTCTGGTTGTTGCATTTCTGGTGTGCCACTCTTTCTCGTTGGAGCTCCTCGCTTTTGCCAACGGGTCAGAGTTCTGAAAATTCCAAGTCACGGGTCCGTCCTCATTGCATTTCAGTCTTAATTCCTCTCCCTTATTCACAACAAGTGAAGGCTCTTCATGCAGCAATGAACCACCTGAAAAAAGACAAAATCCAGTGTATGTCAATACAGCTCTTTTTTTCCTACAGCAAAATCATTATTACTGATGGTATATGTGCAGTTAACATTTTTGGGGGTGGTTTCTTAAAAACACCAAGCTGCAATTGTATCCATTTTGTGTAGTTCTGTAGACGCCTTTTGGCTTATAAGACCTTCTGCGCACAGAGCAAATAACTGGCCTTTAAAAAAAACATTTGAAACTAATTTCAGGTACACCAGCTTCCGCAGTGATTCAGCTTTTGAATGGGAACAGACCCAAGCTATTTAAAAATTAAATTCAAGACTGTATGAGCCTCATTCTACATGGTAACACTTTTAACCGTTCTTTGCCATTCAGTATCTTGCCAAGAATTACAGATCCCCTGCTCTTTTTTAACCACTCTCTTACGCATTTAGAAACTCCAGTCACACTTTAAGAACAGAAGTGTCCAGTTTAATTAAGGTATCAGCACATACTTTCCACAGCATGGCTTATTTCTTTAGTTGAAGTGGTAATTTGTCATTTCTTACCACAAAAAAAAAAAAAGAAAAGAAATCCATAATATCCTTCAAGCTTCCATTCCAACACTACTAAATTATTGTCACTGGGGTACCAATCTCCCAGTCACCAAAGCCACTTTAAATCTGCCCTTAGCACCTCTTTCACTTAACATGCCATAACACAACTTTTAAAAAGTTCTGAGAAAATAAAACTACGTAAAATTAGCAGCCACAGTTTACAGTTCCCAACCATTTCCCAACTTACATTGCATACTTGGAAAAAAAAGCACATGCAGACTTCTCCAGCTCCAAAACTCTATATGAAAGTCTTAACAAACCTACAAAATGGAGTTCATAGCTTAAAATTCAGATAAAGTCTTACTATGGTGGATCTGCTTGTACCTCAGACTGATGTATACAAATATTGAGGTGGCCTTGCAGGAACAAACCCTTCCCCTTCCCAAGAGTAGCTCTTTAGTCCTTCAAGTAACCCTTAGCTTACAATAACTGTGCCATTAGCTAATGTCACTCTCATATGAAGCAACATTGCACTCACTGTTCAACCTCCATGCAAAGCAGTAGAGTCATGCCACAAAAAAGCAGTATTACTTACATTCAAAAACACATATAGGTGTTCCTTTCAGAGGCTGAATTTCCCCACCCACGGGGATAACAACAGACATTCAAGCAAAACAACTGGATAATTAGTTAGGACAAGATTAAGTATTCCAGACTTAATTCACTTATCTCACAGCTTTAGTTGTTCTTAAGGTATATAATGGATTAGGATGAGGTCAGGTAACTGCTCCTCTTCCTGACAAATCCAACACAGCGACAAAGCAGGAAGCGAGGACAGTCAGACCCGCAGAGCCTAATTACTTTGCTTGTGGTCTGGATTTTGGAGGGAGCCCCTCTTCTTGCACCGTCTTGCTCTGATTAAAATGTATTTATCAGTGTTCAAACAAAGAGGCAGTCATTTTTCCAGCACTACCAGAAATTTTCCACGTGAAGACCATTAACCCTGTATATACACTACCGTGACTGAACATATAAACAAGCATCTGAGAAATAATAATTGCCAGAAAAAAGCAGAAAAAAGTCACGTTTCAAATCTGCCACATCAAAATGCAGATGTGAGCCTGAACCGCAGCACAACTGCTTGGCTGAGTTGAGCAAAAGCCCAACATCTCAGGAGCTAAGGTCCACCGAGCAGTGGCTTTGCAGACAGGAGTAGAGCAGGAAAATCCCACCACTGTGGGCAGAGGAGGCCCTGATGGCAGAGTAGACCTCTGAATCTGCAAGCCCCTCGGTCACAGCCAGCACCTTTCAGCAGCTGCGACGGCACGGGGAGAAGACACAGATGAGAAGATCTCTGTGCTGCTTCTCACAGACCACACGCTGCTTCCAGCCATAAATGCCGTGAGCTTCATAAAACGGTGGGAGTGCAAAGCTGCTCACTCACTCGGCACCGAGTCCTCAGCTGAGTCAAGAAGGCTAAGACAGGAGGAAGCGGGCCCATCCTCGGCTCGAATAACGCCGGCCCAGGCACCTGTCCGTCTACTTTCAAGGTCACAGCCACTGCCGTGAGGTGAGTGACTCTGTGGCCTCACAGGGAAGGGGCCCCATTCCCCTGCCCTGTCCCACCACGTGCAGCAACGGGCAGGTCACACAACCATGCTGTGAGGCAAAAACCAACTTCCCACGTCACCAGCACATGGCAAAGCTCCCAAGGGCCCAGCCACAGCCTGCCCACTACGCCAGGCACAAAACAGGCTGGAGGGGCCGAAAACCGCACCGTCCCACTGTCCCAGACTGGTTTATCCCCGTCCTCCAGCAGCAATCTTCGTCAGATCCCTTAGCACCTCATCTCTAATGACTGGATGCTCCTCTGAAAGGACAGAGTCGACCACTACCCCCTACGTCAGACTGTCATTTCAACAAATTTCCTATTATTCATTAAAATTCTCTACATCAGAATTCCCAAATCAGCAGGAGATTTCTTCAGTTTTCCACAGCAAAAAGCAGACCTGACATAGGCTTCTTGCTCCCCATGTCACGCCCTACGTCAGACTTTCCTTTCAACACGGAGAAACCTCAGCCATGACGAGCTGGCCGGACAAGCAGAAACGCACTTGCAGCAAACCAAAGCACCAGACACGCAGCCTGCACACGCGAAGGTAAGGGAGACTCTCCCTCGGCAGCTCACTATGGCCTTTGCATCACGCACATGCATCAGTGGGGACACGCTCCTAACAACGCAAGTCGCAAGTTAATTTAAAGGGCCCAAGAGCTACATGGAGAACAAACTCGTTTCCTTGCCCCTGCGGAAACACTGAGCTAGCCCGGCTTGCTAAACTGCTCCCTCCACTCCTCTCCCAAGTATCTATACAGTGGATTAACCACACACAACATAACGTATGCTCCAAACCACTCAAACAAAACCTGTCTTCAACACACTTGGCAGCCAGGAGCTGGGCTGCTTCTCCTTCCCACTTACCACCCTGCCCTAGGGCACCAGGTCCCAGGAGGTCAAATCTGAGGTTTTGACAACAAGCTCCACCAAGCAAAGGGGCAGGTCGGAGGCAAGTGGTACATTTGGCGGCCGGGCCGGCAACGCCCTCCTCATCAAACCCAGCCACACACTTGCTGTGGTGACCGTCTTTGCCCAGCAAGACCGAGACAAACAAGGGGCCTCGCGCTCCCCCACACTCTGCCTCTTGGTCACATCCCTCTTCTTTATCGCCCTTCATCCCTTCCTCCCGCTGGCACGCTTGGGCAACGGACACAAGAGCCAGGAACCCAAATCTACAGCCCTGGCTGCACAAACCTCTCCAAACCACAGCAGCATGGCTTTCTCCTCAGGTCTAACAGCACAACCTGTGTTTCTGAAATGCAGAAAGCAATGCCTCAAAGTCCCCACAGACAGGGAATAAAGGGGATCATGGCCAACCCTGCCCAACACGGCCACAACACAAGTCTCAGGGGACAACCTGCTCCCCCACACCACTTGCCCAACACAAGCTTCCTGAACCCACTGCCCTCCCCTGCAAACCCCGTAACGGCCACAGACGCCACCTAACACTCCCCTGGTTTGGAAACAGAGCTGCCTTTGACTAAGGGAAGAACCCAAAAGTCCCCACAGGACACCCTCAGCTCCAGCCTCCCCAGGAACACCAGGGCTGGGGCAGGACACAACAGCAACCATCTGTTTACAGCACCTGCCATCACCTGCCTTTGCTCAAGAGCCATGCCCGCCTACCCGACGGTGAGAATCGGGTGTTACCTGGCCTCACGTTCAGGAAAATATGTTCCGAAATCTTCTGCACTCCGTTCTGCTTTGCCAAGCACTGGTAGCACCCCTTGAACGACCTCTGTACGTTCTTTATAATGATGCCTTTCTGGGGATTGGGAATGAACGTCATGTTCTTGGGGAGAGGTTTGCCATCACATTTTCTCAGTGTGAAATTTGCCACATCTGGATCTGTTAATGGGCACACCAGCAGGATGTCACTGTCTTCTTTTCCATAGATTAAAATCATAGCAAATATGCAAAATGTAATGTAGTTCTGTCTGACACACACATTACTGTACACACAAATGCTGGAGATATGCAGCAGGAAGAAACTCTCTCCATTCCAAAGAGCAGTTCCTTGTTCCTACAAGTAACCCTCATCTCATGCCACTCTAACATACAGTTGGGCTTGATGTATAATGTCCATATGTGTGTAGGGAAAATACTTCACAAAAAAATGATACTGCTTGCATTGAAAAACACATACAGGGGTTCCTTTCAGAGGCTGAATTTCCCCACCCACGGGGATAATAACAGACATTCAAGCAAAACAACTGGATAATTAGTTGGGACAAGATTAAATTCCAGACTTAATTCACTTATCTCACAGCTTTAGTTGTTCTTAAGGTATATAGTGGATTAAGGCCAGGTCAGGTAACTGCTCCTCTTCCTGACAAATCCAACAGCAACAGAGTAGGAAGCATGGATGGTCAGGCCTGCAGAGCCTAATTACTTTGGTTTTGGTCTGGATTTTGGAGGGAGTCCCCATTTTCACATCATCTTGCTCTGATTAAAATATATTTATCAGTGTTCAAACAAAGAGGCAGTCATTTTTCCAGCACTACCAGAAATTTTCCATGAGGTCCACTAATCCGCTATACAAACTCACATGACTGCACCTATAAGCAAGCATCCTAGAAATAATAATTGCCAGATTAAGGCTGTCCAATTCTGAGTTTTGCATAATATTTCATGGGCAATCTTTTGCATTATTGATTATTAAATATTTGCCATTATTGTCTTATTTTATTAGCATATCATTACCCAGAGGGCAATCTAGAATCCCACAAAAGATTAAGAAAAACATAATTTCATATTTTTATGACGTTTTTGATTTTTACCTACTCTTTTCCCTAGCACTGCATCACAGCCATTCAGGTCAGCAGCTCAAGTTTTGTAGCTTTTTAAAGCAGACTCCAAGCTCTCTGCACAAGAATTTACAAATTACCTTGTGCAAAGGATGCCCACAACCTAAAGTTTGTCTGATACCTTAAAACAATGCATCTCCAAGGGAAAGGAATATGGCAGTGAAAGAATAACAGGTGGTAAAAGTAAGAACTATCAGATGTGTTTAGTATTTTGCACTTAAATATCTCCTGTCTTTTAAAAAGGAGAATTAAAATAGTAAATGGTACTTAGAAAGATGGGAATGACATTGTATACGTATTTGGGAGAATAATTAAGTAACGAAAATCTGAGTTTGTTACCAACAGTTTGTAATCCAGTCTGCTAATCCCCAGCAGCATGTGTCCATCTGCTATGTCTTGATCTTTCTCAGACTGCTAACACATCACGTCAGAGACGGCTCCATTTGTACAGCACCTGAGGCGCAGTGGGGTTTCTCCAGGTCCGCTATTGGTCTTGCACTCTCCCGTAACAAAATTATAAATGCAAAAATCATAACTATAATAGTAAAGCTAATAACTCGGGAAT
The DNA here is from genome assembly GCF_036370855.1 of Dromaius novaehollandiae. Lineage (NCBI taxonomy): Eukaryota > Metazoa > Chordata > Aves > Casuariiformes > Dromaiidae > Dromaius > Dromaius novaehollandiae. The sequence goes on from NC_088101.1 coordinate 58,148,854, forward strand.
CAGGTCTGCTGGCAGGGGATGGTAAGAGATCTCCAAGTGGGGAATCTCATGGGATACGGAGTTAGCGGTCTCCTCCCAGGGCTGCATATTCACCTCTGGCACGGCCATAACTTCACTACTGTCACCAGCGGGATTGTACGCTATCTCAGCAACAGGATGGAGGAATCCACAGCTCTTCCTCAACTGAAGATCTCTCCAGGGGTGGGTTTGCATCCCTACTCTGTATCCTGACACACACTGAGCATGCCTCTCCCCTCGACCTCCTTACACCCTGGAAAAGGAGGTGGACCACAACCTCATTATTTAGCCGAGTGCCCCAACCTCAGGGAAGCCCACCAGATCACAGGACAGGACAGGAAAAGAAGGAACCAAGCCGTGGCCTCCATGGCTCCTGCTGGCTAACTGGGGGAGCTGATCCCACAGCAAGCCACTGTGAGCTGCAAGTCCCATCACAAGACATCAGACCCTCCCCAGATGTCACATAGCCAGAATACCACACTGGGGTTCTGGATTGCCCTCTGGGGTTGCCCTCAAGGGCAAACAGCAGGTAATCGTATGCTAATAAAATAAGACAATAATGGCAAATATTTAATAATCAATAATGCAAAAAATTGCCCATAAAATACTATGCAAAACTCAGAATTGGACAATCCAAGCTCCATTTTGGATGTTCTAAGTTTGTGTCCCAGAGCTGAAAATAGTCACTTCCACTACCCTACTTTCTTTTTGTAATGTACTGAATTTTAGTTAAACGCTACATTACTGGGATCACTTGTGAATGAAGCTGTGTAACTGACAAAAGCAGCAGAATGTATGAATATGCTGCAAGCAGCTTCCTAAACCCTAAAAACAGAGGGGGAGGGAGGAAAGAGGGGGAGTACAGCAGTGGTGCCTTCTGCAGCAGAAGGAACATCTGGAAAACTGGGCTGAAGGAATTAGAAAATGAAGCAGCTCTCGATAATACTGATAGGAAATGCAGGTCAGATTGCAGGGATATGATTAAGGACAGCAGAATGTTCCTGTAACAATAAGGGGATGTGCAAACAAACAAGCTTTGGCTAAAGAGCACACCATCCTGGGGAAAAAAACCATCTTCTGTGGAATCCTAGTCCGCCTCAGCCACAACACTGCCGAAGCAGTCAGGTGCAAATCCACATTATGCTCATAAGCAACTAGAGTTTGTCTCCAGCTGCCACGCATAAGATGAAGAGTCAAGCGCTGTGGCTTTTATTCCCCGTCCTGCCACAGATTTCCTGCACAACCTCAGGCCAACGGCTTAGTACCTCTGTGGCTGTTTCCTTTTTCAACTCTTGGCTAAACATTAAAAGGAACAAGAAGCTGGTGATAACACAACAGATTGCTTTCAGAGCTGACTTAAAGCTATGCTTTATCCAGCCCCCTTCCACGTTAAACCTATCCCAAACACCTACCAAGAAAGGAGCACAATTCAGCTTCACAGTACAGCTACCGTGTGGAAAAACCTCCTTGTTAAGACCCCTATTTCTTTCCCTACCAGCATGCTCTCTTTTTGCTTGAAGGGCCCCGCATACAGGTCTGGACGTCCTGCCCTTCCACCGACGCACCAGACCGGCGTGGCACAGACCGTGGGACGTTGCGGGGCTGCGTGGTGGCCGCGTGCCCACCTGCTGCCTGCCCCCATGCAGTGCGGTGGCGAGGGCTTCCCACCTCCCACACCCGACCCCCATCGAAAACTCCCGGACACCAAGGAAACCAGAAGCAGCTACGTCACCAGCACTGCCAGCATACTAAAAGCAGATGCTTCCCTCATCTCAAGGCCTTCAAGGGCCACCCTAAAAAGCAGCTCCACCTCCAGTGCAAAATCAAAAGACAAACCTGGACAGAGGTATGAAGATTACTGCACCTGGGCTCCCAATGCCCCTTTCTCTGCCAAGCCCAGGGGACCAGCAGTGATCTGCCAGCAGGTTCACTGCTACCCAACAAGAGTAATTCCCTTCTCCCAGCACAACGTGCTGCTGGGCTGCCCTTGAAGAGCACAGCATTCGCCTGCGAGCCTCTTCCTCCTGTTGTTCTCCATGACCTTGATAGTGATCAACAGCCCCCATGGAAACGATACTAATCCTATACAGCGAAAACAATTCCCTGACCATCGTTTCCAAATTATCAGTCCTGGATTTATGAGCACTGAACCAGTTGATGTTTTTCCATGATGAGGCCACTTAGGAGCTAAACTTACAGGTCAAAATATCTGTGACTTTCGTGTTAAGGTTGTGGTGACTGGATGCAACCAGAGAGACTGCTTGGGTTTCAGTCCCTATTCATTCTGGGCACTGACTTCATTTCAAGGGATATCACACAGACCTTACTCACCACATTTTTCAGTTTCTCATCTATAACAACATAAGAGAGCAGAAACAAGAGATATGCTTTATCAGTTAAAGTAGTGGTACTGCTGTAGACGCAGTGGATTAGGGATATCAGCAAGGCATGGCTTGCAGGGAGGTAATATCCTCTTTTAGCATACCCAGTACTGCTGAAAAAATTGAACATGTTTTCAGACACACGAGTCTCCTGCAGGTTTGAAAAAAGAGCAGAAGCAAAAGCTGCTTCTTTTACACAAATGCAGAAGTTGTAGCCAAAAGCTTGCCTGTTTTTCTTTGCAGTATTAGTTGCTCTAATTGAAGAATATTACCTTCCCTTACAAACTCTGTCTCTTGTTACAGGCACTATGCACTTGATACGTGTTACGACTAAAGCTGAATTTAGGACTTTTTCAATTAGATTTTCTTTGTCCTCCCATTTTATGCCCCAAGGAAAAAAATAAAGTGTAAACCTCACATTTTAGCCACACTGACGCAATTTTAATTCGCTTTGATGTACATAATCTCCCAGATTTTTCAAAGGAGAGATGCTATCATAATGCTTACTTGCTTTGTTCCACTTCGCTGAACAGACACTCTCCCTTATGCTAGATGAAAAGTTTAGCAATGGCAAATGTCAATTTTAAATAATCTGATCTGAAAGCTACATCATGTAGCACTTCAGCTATGCTGAGGGGAAAAATAAGGCTAGCAGTATAGCCGCTTACTTTGCAAAAGAAACCATCCTTGCCAACACCCACACTAGTGTCTTCCTCAAAAACACAGACGCACTTTAGCAGAAGACTAAAGACAGGATTATCATCCACAAGCATCACAGATGCTCAGCATATATGAACACCATACCTCCATGTTGACAGAAATGCTGACCTGCCCCTCTGCCCCAACTTCCTTTCGGAGACTGCAAAATAACTTAACAGTCACCAAGCGCGTACTGTAGGAGCCGAACTGATTAGGCTTCCCTGCAGAACTAAGTGTTTTGTTTTCTAACTCATCTAACAGACTCGGTGCCATCTGCTGACCAACCGCCTCTCTTAAATAATGTGTGTATTTCAAGGAGGAATGCAGTACTCCCAAGCTCCTGTACTAATACTTGCGCCGAAGTTTTGAATTCTCAAAGGCTCTAAGTTCCTAAGCAGAAAACAACGGGATGACGTCTACCAAGCCGCGATGCTGGCAATCACTGCCTCCTGACACAACTCCCCCTCTCGAACCTGGTTCGGAAGGCAAGCACAACCGGGGCAGCAGCAGGCACAAGCTCAGCAGCCCAGTGCCCAAAGGCAGCAGCCAAATCTACCTCCTCTGTACACAGCGTAAAGGAGAACCAGGTGTCTCCCAACACAGAGAGCAAGTGTGGAGCCAGCCTGCTCCCACCCATAGCACTCAAGAGAGGAAGTGAAGGCGCCTGCAACAAAGGGTTTCTTTGTCTCCCGTGGAGGCCTGAACATGGGGAACCACAGAGACAGCTGGAGCTGCACTGCGGCTGTGGGACACCCCTGTTGCGCCATGCCGCTGGTGGTGATGTTCCACGAGAAGGCTTCAACTCCACAGTTACGGAGTGCTCTTACACAGACCTGCCTCACTAAGCAGCTCATGCCCCGGGAGGGCACGCCACAAGACAAGTAATAAGCACTTGATATTTGCCCTTTCCAGAGAAAACAGGGAACAACATGCATTCTTGCTGGGAGCTACAGCAAGAAGTCCAAAGGACAAAATGGCTCAGACAACTAACACTGCTGAGGAGACACCTGAAGAGGGGTTATGCACCCTTCCAAATGAGATGTGGTGAAGCAGAAACAGTCAGCATCCGAGCCAGGTGGCAACGCAGGACTGGGCAAATCCAGGCAGTTCACTAGTGCCCAGCAGATCCCACGCTCTAAGAGAAACATTCACGGGATTTTTCAGGGAGGACAACAAGCATGAGCACCCTAGATGATCCCCTATTGGTGGGTGGGAGCCAGCAGGTCTTGCTGTAGCAATTTGCTAATAATACTCGGCTGATTTCACAAGCGGGCATAACAGACAAGATTCTGCATAGGGCCTGTAAAACAAATATGTCAGAGCTGGCTTTACGTGCAAAACTCAGGTAGACGTCCTTTACTCAGGGGAAAACGCTGGAGGAAGGAGCTGTAACTTCCAGAGAGAGAGAAGACCTAAAAGCCTTTTCCCCAAGCTGCTGTGTTTCTCCTTGCTGGAGCAAGGAAACTCAAGCCATGCGAACAGTCTGTCTACCAAGAACCTTGTCCTTTCTGACTGACATGACTTACTCTGCTACAAAGGCATTTTCTCAAAAGCAAGCATGTAGCTAAATACCATTCTGGTTTAGAACACATACTAAACAATCCTAACAGGATTAAAACCCATGCTGTTTTCCTTGGTTGGATATGATACCTTTCTGTATCTTCTTTTTCTGGGAAGTCATGGTTTGGGTTTTTTTCTTTTTTGAAAGAGCATTATATACACTATGAAGCACTACAAGCAGCAACATATTCCAGATGCACAGTTCATTATATTGCAGCATGTTGATACATTATGGTTCCTTCCACCAAAACTTACCACCACAGAAGGAATTTACAAGCAATGTGTTAACGAACAAAACAAGACCCAAAGCATGACTGATCTAAAAGTTTTTGGGTTTTTTTTACTCAAATATGGTCTGAGCTTAAAACAATAACTGCTAATTCTTATTCAAAGAAAAACATACAGTATGGAAAAATATGTATGCATATACATGCCTATATGTAGTATTTGCACAAGAGTAACTGCTGCTACAATACTCGCCAGCTTTGAGATTTTGTAAGTCTTTTAGACTGATCCTTACTCCTGCAGAATTATTTTCTTTTTCCTTCAAATTTCCCAAATTGCTTATTAACCTGTTGTCCCCACAACTAGTTTTTGCAGCTGTTGCAGACATACATAAACAAAATATAAAGCAAATATAGAGAACAAATTAAAGGGATGAAAAAGTGTGCTAATGCACAGTATATTCAAATTCAGCTGTCATTCATCTTGTCTACTGCTTTAATGGCTCTTCCTTCTCACTTCTCTTTGGCGACATTTACATTAAAAAGTGCAGTATCTTTTCACTTCCATTTTAAAAGGATGTTGGTTGTAATGATTAACAGGGGCTTGAAAGTATTTTTTCTGAAATTCAGTAAAAAGGTAGTTTTAATGAAGATAAATGAGAAAACTGGAGAAAAGTGAATTGTTTTGCCATCTGAACTAATGTCTATTTGAAAACGGCTCAACTGAGGAAGGAGATGTAAGATTTTTGGCAATGCAAATTATAATTATTTCAAATCTTGGCAGCAATTTTATCAAATAGTAGCAATTTCATTAAAAGGTGCACTAGTAATCATCTACATAAGGCCTCCAGGGGGGAAAATATACCAATAATTGCATAATTATGTTATCATTGCTCTTTGATGGACCACATTAAATACCACAAAGAGGAGCAGTGCTTTTTACTTTATCTAGATATTTAGTTCAGTACTTTTTCCTAGAAGATTACAGCAATAAATAAGACTTTCAGATTAAGATAATAAACACATTCACCAAATCTTGGAAGAAGGTACAGTTATCTTTTATATACATATTACTTTGTATTCTTTCTCCCTCACTGAAAGGACTGACAGATTCATGAGAATTTGGTAATAAGGTTCTAGTAATAAGGTAGCTAAGGCATTTACATAGCTCTATTACTGAAATAAAAGTCATTGCAATCACATGTAATGCATCCACATGGCAGTAAGTTTTTGAGTATTTCCATATTTGCCCATATAAATTTATATTATCCATTCAGTCAATTTTAGTTAGCCTGCAGTAAGTTAGATTTGCATTCTCAAAATACTGCACAAGGTTTGCTGCTAATTAGAATGTTGTTACAAAATTCTTGTAAAAGCATTAAGTCTTATAGAGAGTAACAAATCTAATAAATGTGTTTTTAATGGAGACCTATTTTCTGAAACTACGCACAAGAGATATTTCTGCAATACTGTGACTAGGAAAGATTCATATGCAGGTTCTTCAGACTCCCAGGGTGAACAAAGCTAGTCCTCTGCAGTCATGCCAAAACCCAGCGAGATCGGTGAAAACCTCTGTCTTGGATGCACCTCGAAGACAAAAGTTTTGCATGTGTTTCTGACAATCTGTTTTTCTGTATGCATCTTAAAAGGAGATACATAACTTGCCATTTAACTTCTCTCCAGTGTCAGCAGAAGTCCCAACGAGCCATTTATGTATTTTGCTTGCAAACTGTACCTTATTTCCTAGTTTTTACCACAGCCCTATCATGAATTGCACATACCCGGCACATACACAGGTAGCAGCTTACCAAAAAAGTTATTCTTACTACCCCAGGAAAGATTCACGGATAGATGAGAGAGGGCATCCTGTTGTGGGCACAGGCTGAATACTGCCTAAGCAGGGAGGTCCACTGCAGCATCTTGTATGATGGTATCTAGCTTACGGGAGGAGACCAGAAATACAGAGCTTACTTCTGCTCCTTCAGTTTGACCTCTTTTACCGCGCTGCATACGCCAAATCCTACATAGGTATGATGGTGTTAGCATTATTGCAAAGTCAGCAATTTTATGTATAATAGCTGGAAGTCAGATGTGCTATGGAATAGGAAACTTCAACAGCTTGTGTTACAATGAACCACTTCAGGGAGGAAGCTTTTATTTCGTCGAAGATAACACATTTTCTTTTCAAAGGTAAAAAGTTATGCTCATCCAGGCATAGAAAGCACTTCCATGCTATATAAAATAGCAAATAGTTCGGCAGCAAAAGTAAAGAATTTGGCAGTCACCAAGCAGAAAAACGGAACATGTCAACAATATGGTGCTAGAGCAAAAGAACATCTACAGTTCTCAGACATGTGAACAGAACCATGGCAGGTAAGTACAGCACATAAAATGCATATTTAATTTAGGATTACATTAAAAGTAAAAATGGAGTATTTTTATAACTTAAGCATATTTTCCTTTTTAAAAATAAAAATATTCAAAATTAAATTTGAAAATACAATAACATAAATTAAAGCTTACAGCTCATGTAATCATTAAAAATGTAAATGCAAAATACCACTCAAGCAGAACATTTGCTGCCAATGCTTTAAAGATAATCAAATAACTAAATTCATGGAAATCAGGAGGTGAGCACTTCTATTCAGGTTGTGCTGCAGCAATAAAGCAGCTTTTGCCATCTGGAGTCTCCTAGCAGGTGCAGAGAAAATACCTTCTTCATTTCAGTTCATTCAGTACAATTCAATTAAATAACTAGTCCATTCAAAGGAGAGATACTGATCAGGAGTTGAAAAACATGAATGTTGCTTTCCTTTTTCATTCTAAGAATAAAAATTTGATAAAAGAGGATGAGATCTATTAGTTCTAAAATTTTTGCAGCATGGTGACTAGATACCACTAGTTTTGACTATAGATAGGCCTTTCAGACATTAATTCTTTATTTCAAGATATTTCTCAATAAGTTTTTTCTTCTGAACTGGCTACCTTCTATGCGGTGCTATTTATCTAACAGAACACTTCAGAATTCCAGGTTCCTTCATTTTAATCAATGCAAATCATAAGTAAAAAATTAATTATCCAATACATAAGAACTGTCAACACTTTCTATTTTCATACTAAAACAAACACATGAAGAATCAGAAGAAGTGTATATATAATAAGCTACATAATTGCTTAAATACATGCACAGTGATTAATCAAACTAAGTATAACACTAAGTGGAAAGGCTATATTTAATTAAAACTCTGTCTCAATGGTAATAAAGGAGGTTAAATCTTTCTTTACTAAATCATTAAGTATAAATGCAAAACAGTTAAAATGAGGCTTACTGTTGGCTGATTTAAACCCTGATTAAAATCGGATTTTAAACGCTTTGAATCAAACTGAGTCACACTACACAGGGAGGCACCTATTTTGTTCGATCTGGCAGCACTAAGCTTCTCATCTGGAGTCAGGTGTCAATTTTGCACATCATATCTGGGGGAGACGCAAACAAGCTGGTGAGGGATGAGAACAACAAGAGAAGGAAGAGTTACAAAAGACGCCCCAGGAGAAAAGACTGACAGCACTGCCTAGCGCATTTTTTGTTCAGCACAAAAAAGAGAAGTCAAAGATGTGGTGTTAGTTTTCAATATGTGAAATGCTGTTATAAAGAGGATGGTGATCACCTATTCACTCTATGCCCCAGAGGAGGGCAAAAAAGAAGGGAATTAAGCAATAGCAAGGGAGATTAGCTTAGCTGTCAGAAGCAACTTCTGAACTTTAATAATTAGTTAAGCACTAAAAAAATGGGTGGCAGAATCTCTATCCTAAGTCTGTTCTAGAACAGCTTAAACAAAAATCAACTTGAGAAAGTCCTTTATGTCTGGCCCCGTTAGGGACCAGGTGACTAGACGACCTTTGCAGGTCTCCCCTAGCCTTACTCTCACAGCTTTGCGGGAGCTTCCTAACGCTTGCCCTGTTTCTCAGAGACCCAGCTGCTGGAACCAGGCAAACCTTGGAGAAAGTCAGATTTCATTCAGCAAAGAAGCATGTTTCCAGTCCTCTGAACTACAGACAAAAGCTTCAATGTGTGATGTGGGCGCACCCATTGACTTCTGAACAAAAAACAGATTAAGAAAGCCAAGTGCAAGTTTTTAATGCTACTGTCCAGCAGGAACCTAGATAATGATTTCTGAATGGTCTATCTGTGTGAATAGTTAAAACATTCCTGACTATTTTAGAGTTAATTCAGGCCTTTTTCCCCCCTCTACAACATCCAAGGACAGGTTCTGAATGACAGGAGGATATCTGTGAGGTTTCTTGCAGAACCACTTAGCAGGATTTCTTTTTCCAATGTGGCTTTTGCACAAAGCTGTTCTTTAAAAGTGTACTCCCTGGCAGGAAGAGCATGGTCACCTAGCACGAGTAGAACTGGGGGGAAGAAAAGGAAAAGTAGGACTAACCTGGCATTTGTCAGGCTTCCAAAAAACTTAATACTGGGGATGCACCTGTCTGACTTTCTAACTTCCTTTCCACCGTTCTATAAAAACAAACAAGATGTCTCTCTTCTTAGCTTAAATCAGCCTATGTAGCCTCGTTATCACTCAGCTCTACAACTGTCGGTGCCTAGTTGACTACTGAATTCTTCTCAGTATCAGATACTTAATAGTTACATTACATGATTATGAACTCAGCTCCCCGATGATATTTAAAATCATAGATATTTAATGCTGCCAAACCCCAACCACAGAACCATACAGCTGATCACGTTACTAAATGATGCTTCATTTTAGTTAAAATCTCCAGGACTGATTATGCAGAGAGCAACACAGAGTTGTACAGCATGTTAGCAGTAATGGAAACTTTTCTATCATTTACATGCCTGTTCATTGTAAAAGGTAACATGACCAAGAGCCATACATGCTGTACGAAAATTTCTGCTGTGACATTAAAAAGACCATTAAAAATCCATTTAAAGGTGTATCTGAAAACCTATGTTTCTAGAATAAACCAATACAATCCTCAAGAGCAAATCCACTAAGAGATTAACATTTACTGTGCTTTCTAATTGGTATAACCTACAAAATGAGAGCTGCGTTCTCTCTTCAAACAGAGATGTTTACATTCCTCTTACGCTTTTATCACTAACTGCAGCAATCTTGGCCAGTGGACAAACATACTTCAGTTGCCATTATGTTTGGCAACAAGCCAATGAAACTACCCATATGTGTAAAATTACGTTCATTTATGACTGTTTGCAGGTTTCATTGAAGGCCATGCACCTTTCAGAAAATCCCTTCTAGTTTCCTAAAAATCATTTAAAAAGCAAAGTGCAATACTTCTACAGTAAAGTAATATAGAAGAGTAATAATTCACAAAATTCTCTTTATATCAAGTCCTAGTAATTTGTATGTGCATTCTCTTCAATTTTTCTTTAATAAATGTCCAAAACATACAGCACACCGAAATTTGGGTCACCACTTTCTAATATGCTTGGCCTTTAGCATTAGATCTCCCTTTTTATGTAAGGTTACAATGAACACCTAAAGTCCCAATAAGACTGAAGAGACTCAGCCAGGGCACCTGCGTTTCTGATGGAGAGAAGCAAAAGCAGCTTATTTCTTGTGCAGAGGAAGATTCAGAAGGACATTCACAAATTACAAAAAAGCAAATGTTTTCACTTAAAGTGAGAAGGCACTTACAGTAAATGTAATGCATTAGGATATTAGACCTCATTTCCTCCAGCCATTCTTTAAACATCTGAAAGAGACTTAAGGAAATGAGTCAAAATCCTGGAAGATGTTTGTACTACATTAAAAGAAAAAGAAAACAACATCTGTACAATAATGTGTGTGTAACACACACAGAGCAAGACAATGTGCAACGGTTGATCTCTGTAATGGCATTTATCTTCAGGGACAGAGAGGAAAAAAGACAGCTGAAAAGTAGCTTAACCTTGAGCAATTACTGTCTCTCTTTTACAAGACCAGTATCAGACTGGATTGGCTGTCATGTACTGCACATAAACATATATGTTGTTAAAACTCTCTGATGCTGTGTTGTTCTTGCTTTGTCCACAATATGTTATTCCTTACCTTCCAACTCCTCCAGTGTTTACTGTAAGTTCAGGCTAGAAAGAAACTTGCCTTCAAAATACAAACACATAATATTTGGTATTTAGTTTGACAATTACAGATTTGCCTTAAATTCTTTTGAATAGCTTTCACTAACAAAGAATTATTGGTAACAATACAGCAGCATGAAATGCAAAAAAACTAGAGGTGTCATTAGAGTCTCTAACAACAGATCAGAGAGAGAAAAGGACAAGTTGTGCAACGAGAAACACCGACTCGGATGTGACACCTAAGATCTGCCCGAGCCTTTGCCACTGGCTCGCACTGACATGTGGTTAAGATATATCCGTGCTGATTGCACCTGAGTACTGCGGCGTGTCCCTGTGCGAGGTGATTCAAGATCCTTCACTCAATCTCTGCACCTGCAAAGAAGTGGTGTTGTTTCACCAACCACCAACAGCTCTCCGAGAGCGCTGAAGTGAAATGAGAAGCCCATGGCGAGCCAGCGCGACCAAACGCTATAACAGCTGGGCTGATCTGTCAGTGAGAGGCTCTCTGTTGGAGCGCATGGAAATGCCTCCCATCTCCACGAAGAGTACTTGAGCTGGATGCAAATGTGAATCGCACTCCTTGCCAAATTTATCACATTCTTTATTATAAAGTCTGAAGAAAATCACTTACGCGCTCGCTCAGAAAAGCTCCCCAGTTGTAACGGAAGGAAGAGAGTCAAGTATTGAACAATCTTTGACATTTCCATTCTGCTCCTGGCAGTGGCCTTGGGCCGCATTTATGCGCAGGAGAATCCACACGGCTGCAGGGGAGGGAGGGAGGAAAAGAGGCAGGAGACGACAGGGACAGGCAGACCAAGGAGGCCCAACACGACAAACGGGGGGGGGGGGGGGGGGGGGCAGGATATTCACATGGTTGGAGGGGTCAAGACAGCAGCTCAGCAACAGCAATCAGAATCGTTATCAAGTTCAATCTTCCTCCTTCAATCTTCCTCCCTCCCGGCTGGCAGGTACTGGGAAGCATGAAAACAGACATGCTGCCCCTGGGCAGAGGGAGAGCCTCCCACTACTCTGCAGCTCGCGGAGAAGCCAAGCAGCCCTGGCTGCAGGGTGAAAACACTGCAGAGACCCTGACAGAGCACTGGGGCAGGGGACAGGGTGAGCCTCAGGGGAGCACAGGGAAAAAGCAGGGAGAAAAAGCTTATTCCAGAGTATGCCATCAAAGGAGCACTTGGCAACCCCAAAACAGAAGGAGAAGTGCAAGCATGTGCTCGGATGCAAGAAAAAGCGGGAAGGGGCTGGGGACAGACAAGAATGGGTTGCTCTCCAACAAGTTACATTAAGCTCTGTTTTCTACACCCTCCTTCCCTATTTGCAACCAAAGGGAAAAGCCCTTGACTAAAGGCCAAAAAAGATAGTTAATATAAACTTGTATATGAATAAACAAGATACAGGACAGGTCTGAATGGGGCCGCAAGGAGATCACCCAGTCCAAGCGTCTGCACTGCAGCAATCCCAAAAGTGACACGGGGTCAAACTGGCTCCAGAACAGCCCAGCCCAGCAAAGCGGGCTCTGCCCGACCGGCTGCTTCCGACGTGCCCTGCACCCCTGTCAGGACGCCAGGCACCTCCCAACACTCCCTCCAGCACAAAGCGAGCCCTGAGTATGCCTACACCTGCGTGACACACAGACGACACACGGACGGACTCGCAGACACTCGCCTTTTGCAAAAGTCATTTATGACTACGACTACACTATGAATTTTTGTCAGCACAAGTTTGTCTAATGTGCCATTGAGGGGAAACACCTCCCACAAGCAAGTTTTCAAACCTGGATTCAGCTGAAGGATTGAAGGGTTCCCACCTCCCCATACCTCCTTGCTCCCTGCACTAATCCAGAGCGTGCATCTGGCGGCCTCCATGAGATGCTGGCAGTCTGACCTGTTCCCCAGGCTTTTCTCAGCGACAGTCCAACTGGAAGATGAACCTTGAAATGCTGGGCAAGAAGTGTATGAAGTAAAGACATTTTGTGGATATCAATCACTTTATATACTTTTTAGGAAATTTCAGGGAATAACACAATGTCAGGAGAATTTTGTATGTCTGTGACTACTGCACTGGCATTTGGATACTCTGGGGATATTCTGGTATGTGTGAATATATCCACACGTGTGGATATTCTGAACAGGAAAGCCCAAATTTATCACACTCTAGTTGGGCTTATCAAAACAAAAGGGAGCAAAACAAAAATGTTACCAAAACAAAAATATTAACAAAAGTGTTAATTAATCAGCTACCACCCTCTCTCACATGCCAAAGTAAAGTGCTTACAACAAAGAATCATAAATCGTCACTACTGTTAGGGTTTTTTTTTTTCTTTTATTTGCTTCCAGACCCGGAAAACTACGGCCAGACTTGCACAGCGCTCCGCTGCCTCCTCACACATGCAGCACTCTCCAAGCCTCCTCTCTGTTGCTGGCAGCAGCCACAACACCGAGCAAGTGCACTGCTTCCCTTAATGCTTAGCTTTCTCTCAGACAAAAGTAGTTAAGACATCCTTTCAAGTTACCCACTCGCAAATTTTGGTGCACTGGTCCAAACTGCCCCGTGTGCATTCCCGCCAACACTAGCGGCGATCTCCCTATGGCACCCGCAGCCCCCAAGTGCTTCCCAACCCCCCAAGCAGCGCGAGGACGACCCCGAAAGCCGGGCTCGAAGTCACCCGGCGCCGTACCCAAAGCCGCCCGCCCTGCGCCAGGCAAGCGCAGGGGCCGCGCAGCGCCCGCTCCGCGCCCGGGCCGGTCCCACCCCTCGCGGGGCGCCGGGCACCCGCCGGCGGTGCCTCCCTGCCTGTTTAACGCGCACCAAACCGCGGGGACCTGCGGTTCAGAGTTTATTGCCAAAACAGCCCGGCCCAGGCAGCCGGGGGGGGGGGGGGGGGCTCTCCGGACAGCCGCCGCCTGCACACAAAGGAGTTTTCCCGGCGGCGCGTCCCGCGGAGGCGGAGCGGGGCCACGCCGGGCACCCGCCGCGCAGGCCGCCCGCGGCCGCTCAGCGCAGCCCCGCGCAGCCCGGCGGGGCCGCCCGCAGCCCGCCGCGGCTCCGCCCGCGCTCGCCGCCGAAGTTTCCCCGCGCGGCTCCGCGCCCGCCCGCGGCTCGCACCTGCGGGGAAGAGGCTCAGCAGCAGCACGGCGTGCGCCAGCTCCCAGGCGAGGTACGCGCTCTCCATGCCGCCCCCCCGAGCGCAGCGCAGCGCAGCGCGGCCCGGCTGCCGCTCGCACCGCCCGGCGCGCAGAGATGCCCGAGCCCCCGCGGGAGGGCTGCGGAGTACAGGCGGCCCCGCCGCGCCGGCCCCGCCTCCGCCGCCCGCCCCGCGCCCCGCCGCGCTGCGCTGCGCTGCGCGGCCCCCCGCGGCGCCCCCGCGCCCCGCCCCGCGCCGGCGCTGGCGCAGGTGAGCGGCTCCCCCGCCCCCCTTTTGCCGGGGGGGGTGCCTTTGCCTCCCTCCAAAAATTAAGGAAAAAGCACACCCGGCGCGCACACCGCGAAAAAACTGAACACCCCAGTGCGCGGAATCCGCTCCGCGCGGCGGGACGCCGGGTCGGGGCGGCGCGGGGGCGGACGGCGGGGCTCGGCGCGGGGGGACGCGCCGGCGAGGACAGGTACGGCCAAGGCAGCGCGCCTCGCTCGCGGGCGCCTCGCCGGCTTCGGCCTCTGCGCGCCGCGGAGGTGGCGCTGCCGCCGCGGCCCGCGCAGCCGAGCCTCGACCCGCGCCGTGGGCAGGCAGCGCGTTTCAGCGGCCGGGGCAGGCAGCGGGCGGATGCCCTGTGGCACGAAGGGCTGGAAGAACCGGCTGCTGTGGTACGGGAAGCAGAACGCTGACAGGGAGCTTAAACATGGAAAAGGCTCTCACAAAGAGGCTTGTGAGCGATTGTTTTTCATGTCCCCCATGGGCAAGATAAAAAGTAATCCATTTAGCAAAAAAAAAAAAAAAAGATAAAAAAGCTTAGATGTTCGGAAAGCACTTGCAAAGAGCAAGGACAATTTAGTCTGCAAATGCGTCGTGGAGAGCAGGTTGTGAATCCCGCAGAGGGAGGTTTTTCAGCACCGATGAGACACACCGTTCCCAAGGAGGGTCTGGGAGCACTTGCTTGTGGATCTGCAGAGGGAGCGTGGAGGCGCCCGTTGGGCGGAAGTAATACAACCTGCAGAAATAATTCTGAGTGCAGAAGTGGCTGTCTTTAACACTCTTCTGTCAGTCAGCGTCACACACTGCTGAAGGGAGAGAAGGGTGTGTATAACCTGCGACCCGGGATGTCCGAGGCAAAGGAGTCCTACCTGCCTTCCCCTGTTGCGCTCTGACCAGGGAGCCGCACGCAGCACTCCCTTTAGCAGGCGGGTGGGGAAAGGACACACAGACTGTCAGAAAACCCCAAACAACGCTTTTTAATGTTCGTAAGGATGTAGAGGACTCATGGCAAAACTCTTACCGGTGAAAAAGCAGCCAGGATAAATGTAGACTTTTTGAAGCACATCAGTACAGATCAGAAAAGTTACTGAAGGCAAATTACTCATTTTTTTCTTCATCTTTCTTTGCTTTTTCAGTACTGTCAGGTTTTTTTCCTGAGGTTAATAGCACTGTCCCATATGGTCCAGTATTAGATGAAAGTCTTGTCTTACATGTTTAAAATGGCTCTCTCCATTTCTTTACTCTCTTTCATCTCTGACAGCTAGTCTCTTTTGATGGGTGAATCCTTCCTTTGCCTGCAAAGCAGAATACATTTTTGTTAGCACTCCAACAATTTCAAAATCAAACATCATTTTCAAATCATATTTCTCACTGGGTGTGAGCCTCATCAAATTAATTCTGGGTAGAGAAAAAAAACAGCTAAAATACTTAAAATTTTTGTGTCGCCCAGATTTTCCAAGTGTCTTTGCGTTTCTTTTTTTTCAGGAAGAAGAAAGGAGGGGGTTGGCAATTCTTTTTTTTTTGAGGGCTTGGAGCATTTACATTTTACGTTCTTAAAGATGCAAAGGAGTGCACAGTATGCTGCAGGAGGTTTCCACTGCAACATTATCAAGGAACATGTGATGTTGTTACTATGACAGGTTTCTCCCTGTTCTTTTTGATTAGTGTTGTTTCAGTTAGTGGCCTGGCTCTGTGCTCTGCACAGCCCTGATCACATGAAGCCTAACTCCGCATGGCCATGCATCTTGGGCCTTCTTTTGCCCAGCCTTAGCTGAATGTTAAACATCTCAAACTGAGAATGGCAAGAATGGTCTCCATGTACTTTGCATGGCTACAAATAGCGGCAGTAAGTGGGAGGTACAGGTCAATTGGGTATAACCTTGCCACTTCATTTATTTTTAATAATCATAATGACAAAGGTAGTTGTCCTTTCTCCTTTGTCAAACATATTGCATTGAAAACTGCATGTAAGGCAGAGTTGTTTTGTCCGTATTCTGTTTGCAATATAAAAGGAAAAAAAAGTATTTCTTAATTAGTGAAGGACTTCCTTGGGTCTTTTTCACCCTCTTCCAGAATATGTAAGCTTAAGCAAGAACAGGTCTATTTTGCATTTGCAGGCAGCCAAGGTTGCCCCTCACATGTTCCTGTGTTCAGTTACTGTGGTACCATGGCAATATGTTAGCATAGATAATGCTGTTTCTTCTGATTGTTTGCTTGTGCCAACTTGCAGCAGTTTGACATCTTAGGGAAAAAAAAATCCAGACTTCAGAAACAATGGTTTTGAAGGTAAAAATGATAAGCTTGGAGAAATATATGAAACCCTGTATTTGTAAAACTTTTGAAGTCCTTAAAGTGATTTAACATTTATGGACTGGCTCCTTCAAATAGCCAATTCAAAAGATTGTATTTACTGTCATCAGTGGTCTCATCCACATCCATGGGACTGCTTACTGGAGTAAACATTGTATAAATCAATAATATTGGTAGGATTAAGCTCATGTCATTGAACAACTGGTGAAGTAATGAAGTAATGAAGGACTTGCATTGTTTCTGTATCGGAATGCAAATGTGTCTGGAAATTATCTCACCTACTTTCACGGCATCAAACACTTTATTTGTTAGGGCTATGAAAACCTTTCTATACTACATCTTTACAGTATAAATAATCTGTGGCATCTATTCTATCTATGGCAAGGTATATCTAATGAGGAAAATACTCTTCTGATACAGCCAGTCAATGCCAGCTAGAATCCCTCCGGATGAGCTGTGGGATGATGAATTCTGCTATAAGGCTACACTCTCTTTTTTCTAAATTGCAGACTAATGGATCTTACTCTGGGACATTCCTCTTCCATAGAAAAGGGGAGCCCCAGCAACCCAGACCACTCTGGTATTAACTTGCCTCTGATACCTTGGGGAGATTATGACATTTTGAAACATGTACTGATTTACAAGTGTTGTTGTCATAGCTATCCCATCATTGCCATAAAAGTTTGTTAAACTTTGTAAAAGTGAAAAGTAGTTAAATTTCTGCTTGATGCATTCATCTAAAACAGCACTTCTGAAGTGCAGCTGTAAGGAATGTCATATGACCACCATGCAAAAATATATACTCACCACTCTGCTGTATCTTAGTTTTAATTGACAAAATCGTGACTATGAATTTTCTAAGCCTCTTGTTTATTAACAAAAAAAAAAAAAGGTGAAATCTGCTGTTCCAGACTGTTGGTATGCCAAGTGGGACCATCTGGGACTGTTTTCGGGAAGGCTTTAGGTTTCAGGACATCCCATTGCCTTTAGTTATATCAACTTTGCAGTCTTTGCATCCTCATGCTAGACTATAAGAGGGGTTGGGTGGAGACAATTGGGAGTATTTGGTAGGCATGTATCTTAAGGTTTCATCTGTATATGGGAGGATTTTAAAGTCTTCCATGCAGTTTAACTGAAGAAATTCCCATTACTTTTAACAGGAATGACTCTAAAACTCATGCAGATAAAGTGGACACCTTTATCTCATTCCCCTCTGTAATATGAACCTTCAGACTGAATCTATTCAGTCTTACTAAAGTGAGAAGTATCTCTTATTTCCTTCTAATCCAATTTTGCAAAATACTCACTAAATCCCATTGTGCCTGTGATCTTACTTCGGTATTGCTATCCCAGTTAATTAAGGAGTTTTCCAGCATCAAATGTCAAGAGCCGAGATACAATCATCAGTGAAGCTTGAAATATACACTGCTTTTAAAGACATCTTGTGTTATCACATGCGTAGCACAGCATTGTAAAAACTGTCTTATCGGTATAGGCTTAAGTGGAAAATAAAAACTCTCATCTTCTTGATAGCATTTTTGTTAGTTTATACCGAGCAATCTTACTAAGAGATTTGTCTTTATGAACTGCAAAATGCTCTTCTGCCCTTTATCACTTGCTACTTTACTCGCAGAGGCTGCTGTTGAAGGCTGGAGCTGCGGGACGCAGTCTGCAAAAGTTCTGTAACTCCATGCAGGGACTTAGCTTTAGAGGGTTTTTCAAGTGGGTTTTTTTTTTTTTTTTGGTCTTATTTTATTTTGTTGGTGTGCTTTTTTAAGCAAAAGACCAGATAAATTTAACATACCAAACCAGACTTGGTTTTCTCAAGAGTGTTCTGCCTCTCTTAGCTAGCTACTTTTTGCACTGTTCCCCAGTTTCTTACGAGTGGTAGCTTTGGCTGTCAAACCTGAAGACCTCTTGCCTTGCACTCTCTGTCTGCTCTGAACAGGATATTAATTCCTTGGTTGCTAAAAACATATCCAGGCTCTGCATCTTGTGACAAGAACTAACTTTGCTTTACAGTTCATGAGGAATCCTTCAGTGTTTTCTCATAGTAGTTTGCCATATCTGAAACCTAAATAAATGACTAGAGAAGGTTTTTGTCAGGCGTTTTTTCTTCTGAGGTGATTAGAGCCACGTGAGAACCAGTTGACTCCTTTGGCATTTTTGTAAACTACAGTATTTTCTGTATTGATTAATTTAAGGATCAAATAAGAAGGTAATTCCACCGGCATATAAACTGGAATAAAAGCAAAAGAACCCTCTTGACTGAGGTGATATTCATCAAAAGTGTGATTTGGAGAACAGGGTGTTTGCCTTGCCTGTATTCTCTGACTAGATAAACTGAAAAGCTTGTTTGCTTTATCACCTCTGGTTTCTTACATTGCCTCTCAAAGTATCTTTTTAAATATATTTAAATTTTATCATTATTTAGCTGGGTCATAACTTGTTTTGATGCTTTTTAGCTTTGCTAGGCATCTTCAAAGTTTTCTAGGTCCTATTTGTCTACATCTTTGTGTAGTTTACAGAAGTGTGTCAGTTCCCCTTTATACAGCTCTAATCTTGTTGTTAACCTGGGTTGTACTTTATGGGCTGATTCCTCCCTGACTCCTTCTCGCAGTGCTTCTCTCACATGCCTGGCCCCGAGCACTCGCTCTTTGTCCGGGTGGGATCATATGAGCCTCCGCTCGCTCCGAGTCCCATCTCGGGGCCTGGTCTATCAGTCTCCTTGTATCAGAGCAAGTCAGATCTGTCACAACCCTGCAACCTTATGTGGAACAAGGATAACAGTGTCCAGCCTTAAACCCAACTGTTATTTATTAGAGTCAAAGCATTTCAGAGGAGGCAGTTCTTAAAATAGTAAACAGGCTGTCCATGTGACCCGAAACTATCTTTCATAGAAAGACCGAGACGCCTGGTCTGCTCTTCCTAGCTGCTCCTCCACAAAGCGTGTCTCAGTTTCTGCCTGGGTTTGTTCGGTTCCCAGGATAGTGACAGGCAACTAAACTTCTCAGACACCAAGGTACGTTTTAGTCTTTGGGCTGGTAACTCCCAGCTTTGGTAAAACACGGCTTGAGGTTGGCAGTAGGCAGGTGCAGTATCCACAGAGCTGCCATCACCTCTCATCACCCCTACAACTTTTTGAATAAGCCCTACTAAATTAAAACATTACAGGGCAATACTGTACCTGTCGGTGCCCTTCTGTGTGTGCCTTTAACAAGGCAGTGCTGCACTGTTCTTTGAGGACTACATAGCAGGTGCGGACATTTGTACATATTTATTACAAGCTGTCCTCACAGTTCTCGGTAACCAAAAGCCTCCAAGAGATTATTTTCCTGTCAATCTTATTCCCTTTTCATACAGCTATCTTGTACTGCCAGAGGCCTTTGGGGCTTTTTTTCAGCTATGTGTGTCTCCTAATACAGTGTGCATTATAATCCGCAAGCCCGTATTGCTGGGATGCAGCAAGCCTTCTCGGTGGAAAAACGCACATACCACCGGCAGAGTAAGTGGTAGTCACAGCTGCCTCCCCGTTTGGAAAGTGAGGCGTTTATCATCCGATCCTCTAATCTTTTCACCTGTAGAAGTAATTTTCAGCCTTTCTGATATGTGCATCCATAAGAGTTTTCGAACTGAGATGCAGTCACCTTCAGAAATTTCCATATGCAGTCTGTTATTTAGCGCAAGTGAGCTTTTGCAGACACTTTCAACCACCTCTCCAATGGACATAGTCTGTCCCGGCATCCTAGGAAGGCCTGGAATTATACCCTGATGAATTTGCATTTTGATGACTTAGTTTGTCCTAGCTGGATAAGCAGAAAGAAAAATTCAGTTCATGAAGATGCTGAGGAATAAGAGTAGTATTTGTCACTATGACACAGGTGTTGTAAAGCCTGCTGATATTAATGAAATCATCTAGTTTTAGAAGGATTGCAAATTTGGAATTTAAGAGGTAATATTCTGTAAAATAGGATGGCCACTTCTCCTTTTGTTCTCTTCCTGTTCTCAGTTTAAGCAGATTTAGTGGAGCCACATAAATTTAGTATGCTCACATTCAGTCAAATGAGTTTTAAGATACGTTTTCTGTGACCGTTTTCCTATTTTATCTCAGTTTTTTTAGAGAGTTGATATTGAAATGATGCATCAACCAGGTGTGCAATGTTTATCCAGAAGTTTCTGCATTTTTTCTGTACATATCTGATACAAAATATGAACAACTGCATTAATGTAAAAAATACATTCTGAAGACAATATCTGGGTTTCTTTTGATATGTTAGTTAGTTCCCTCCTCTGCATTGTTCATGTTCCTGAGCTCGGGACGCTGCTGACAAACCCATGATCCCAGTTGCCTACCCGACATTAGGCCAGGCGCTGGCTTGCGTATAACTTCCCGAGCTCAAAGGACTCTGCCATTAGGACGTGATCCCCAGCTGCTGTACTAAGTTGTGTTTTGAAAGTTCACCAGGTCTTTGCACTTACAGTGTAAAAGTTTGGACTTCAATCCAACTTGTCTTAAACTTTACAGATATTTATATGGGAGAGCCTCCCTTCTCTGCCACAGGATCCAAAGCATTTTATAGACCAAATACGGAGTTCTCCACCACTGATACACGGCTGCCTTGGGAGAGGAAGCTGTTAGCACTTAGCACTGCAAAGAACCAGTTTGGGATGGGAAATCCTCCAACTAAAATTGAGACTTGTGATTCTTTGGGGTTCACATGGAAATACGGAGCATCCCTTTGCTATCTTCTGCTTGTTGGAAATAACGCAAATATAAAAGTCAGTTTTCAGCTTAAGAGCCTGCTAACCCTGTAGGCATACGGCCTTTCATGCTGAGGGGTTGTGCATCCACTGGGCGCAGAATTTCAGAGTTCACAGCAAGGTTTCAGTGCTTGCCCCCTTTCTCGACTCCTGTGTCATGCAGCCCTGTATGTCCATTTAATTTACAAGGCACTGGCTGCAAAACAGGCTTAAGAACATCCCGGCCCTTCTCTCCCTAACTCAGTTCCCTGCTGTGGCACTTAGACTTGCTAGTTCTTGGTTTTGCTGCTACAGCTATTCTGAGGAACCAGAGAAAAGGTTATTTTTCACCCCAGTCAGGTCTGTGATCTGGTTTACTGTGTGGCCTTGTGAACAGTCCTAATGCCAAGCTGAAGGAGGAAAAGGGACAAGAACCAGTAATTAGAAGGAACTTCTTAAACTGGCTTGCTGCCAAAAGCCAGCGCCTCACAAAAGCAAATCCCTTTATTCAACAGGGGTCAGCCTTTTAACACCAAAGTAACTATCTTGATCCCTCTATCTGAAGCCAGGTGTGAAGGTACTGACAAGTGATTTCCCCTTTCTGAATTTACATCTAAATAGCCAGGGGAGTTTAAACAATGCAAATGCAGTAGACAGCTCTTCCTAAGGCTGGATGTCTTGGCTGTTTTATAGCTATTTCCCTCACGTCAGCTGGCCGATTGTTCGGTGCCCAGTCCGGACTACTGCCTTATATTAAATGCTATGCAAGATGTCAGTTATAGGTACAACCTGTTAAATGCATGATCTCTGGTGTGTTCCCAACCCTCTCTGGACAGACCACATATGGCCCGTTGTTAACACAGATGTCGAACCAGCAACAGCTTGCTTATCTAGCCACACCTCAGAGAGCGGGGAGTTCTCCCCTCCTGGCTTTTGCTGGAGTCCGTATGTCAGAAAGGCATCATCTGTTTGGGGCTTCGGGAGTGAAGTTAGTATACCAGTTAGAGTGTGTCTACAGCAAATGTCCGCTCGTCATCTATGACAATGTGCACAGGATTTATGACCATGACAAGAAGTCAAAATAGCATGGTAGGATAGCTCCTTTCAAAGACAAGTTTAACAGGTGCTGTTTGCTGAATCTTAATCAGTCTTCACCTGGGGTTAAATCTTGGGGCATTATTATATGTCAAACCCCAATGAGATGTTAATAATTTTCACTGCTCAAACACTGCGCAGTTGATAAGCAGAAACATGCAGAAAATGATGTAAATAGCATTTAGAATTCCTCTTTGATCTTTCAGATAATTTCTCAGTTTCTCTGACATGATCATATGATGAGGCCTTTTGACCCTTGAGAGCCTGCAAGAATATTAGCATCTCAAGTTCTTTCTCAAATGATTCAGAAATCCTTCCACAAACAAACATTTCGAGGTGTCCAGAGCTAGCAACACATTGCAGCCCTTGGGTTAATTGTTGGCTGATGCTATCAGCCACTGATAAAACAGAAAGCTGCAGTCTATATTCCAGGCAATAACAGGGATTGGATCAGTATATCAAATACCCATTTGTTCTGTAGTCATGTCATACTGTCTGGTGGTCAGCTACATGGGATAAAACATTACTAATTGACAGCTCATTGAGTTGTACTTCTCTTAGTCCTTTAGTGAAAACAGGATCCCTATTGTAAACAGAAGCCTACATGCCTTCTATATCCAGTGCAGAAATACAGACACCTCAGGAGTCATACTCACCCAGCCTGGAGCAGGTGAGATGAATCACAGTCTGGGGATGTCTTTGTCCTTTTCAGAGAATATCTAGACAACTGGTTTAGACAGCTCATTTTTAGGTGGCTGAGATGGAATGTGAAATGGATCCTACTCCAAATTGCATATGCTTTTTAGTCTCAAAGGTCACCAATATGTTCCTCTAGATGCCTAAAAACCAATAAGGTGGGCGAATATGACCAACAAGGAGCTTCCTCTGTAAATAAAGTCGAAATAGTCAAAATAAATACTACAACGTATTTAGACATGGAGATTTCTTGTTCATAACAAGCACAGATCTAGATCTTACATCTAAAGGTAGTAGCCTACCCAAACAGTAACTAAGCACTCCCATCGTGCCATGCTGCACATGCCACATTCATTTCCAATATGCCTCTGGCCCTCACTAGCAGACTTGTACTTTCCATGTATATTCCAGCTTGTATTCCTCCCTGAAGCTCCTCTCCTTTCTGTGCATCAAAACCAACACAGCACAAAGGCTGCAGGTTGCAGACACCCTGCCACTCAGTTGATTTCCCGCTGCTACTCTACTTGAGCTTTTGTCCTTCCTTTAACAATGACATGGAGCAAAGAGTATTGCCTGATCCAATCAGCAAGCTCAGCGACTTTATTTTTAGGAAAATTTCCCTACTGGTACATACTGCCATGCTTAATACTTTAGGAGTGCTTGTAAGCCAGTGAAACAGTGTGTGGCTAGGTGTTTGTAAGCTGGGCCAGAAGCAGCAGTAGATACCAGAGCTTTTTGTATCACTGCATTACTAAGATATCTCAGCAGCACATATTCTCAAGCTGGCTGTGCTGTCCTGTCTCCTGTTAACTTATTCGTACTCTGCTCTATCTGCTTCATTGTGCTAGGAAAAGGTGTGTGGCCACACGCTAGATCTAGTCAGGGACCTAACTTAGCTGAAATATAGCTAGCTATAATACAAAAAAGGGAGGTGGAGAACAGGGCTGCCTAAGCTACTGTCAAGCTTAAGCACTGTCAAAGAGGTGCGTAGTGGACTGCAGCATAGACACTTGTTCTCTAGATCTTAGTTATTTCCTAGAGTTCACAAAGTCTAGCCACTGCCTCTATTAAAGCTTTCAGTTCCTTCAGCCAGACTGTGGTTCCACATAGATTTTTTTAATTTCCTTCTGCCGAAGATGTTTGAGATAAATTGCATCTCTTCTTTCACAGATATATTAAAGGAGAAAGGAGACACAAGAAATACTCTTCTCAGCTCATCTGCACTGAATCTCCTGCTGCCAAGAAGTGCAAAGCATCCCGAAGCAGGGACGCGCTTGGGGGCTGTGGAATGGGAGATGGGGATGGCTCCCCTAGCATTTGGAAAGGGCACTGGACTACCTTTTCTACAGTTAGGGCAAGGGTCTGGTCTCAGAAAGCTCTGCCCAACAGACAAGAAGCATTAGACATTTCAAAGTTACATTTTTTCCTGGCTAAAGCTGTTCAGTGCACTCCAGCATGTGCCCAAACCTCCCACATCCATACTAACTCCCTGGATGGCTGGGAGCAGAGACTGGGAGCTCCTGCATGATCCCCTTTGCAGGAGGTACTACCAGAAAGCTGTCACCCATAGATGTATGACCTGTGTATGCTAATGTCACTACATTAAGTAGCATCATCTGTCATAAGTAAGCCCATTTTGGAAGGGCTATGGAAAGGAACCATTTGTGCACAAATTGGCAATAGACATTAGTACATTCTAGGTATAATGTTTTCCGAAAAGACCAACCTGTATGTTGCGTTTCCCAGAGAAAACTTTAATTCATATTCATTCATAGTCTTCTTGCTGTATTTGATTGACTGCAGCTGGATGAAAAGGAAAATGTTTGCTATCTTCTTTTTAGCCAAATATGCAACAGATACAAGAAGTATTTCAATTTTAGCAGTAGCCATATCTTTACAGAGCATCTTTTTGTTAAGCAAATTATTATAGATTTTCCCAATCTATAAAAGAGCAGTTTTACTGCTCTTACGATTCTTTTTTACTTTTATGATAATCTGAACATTTATAAGACAAGATATGGTTTAGATGTTCAAAATAGAATCATATTTTTGGACCATGACATCAGTTTTTATGCCATTTCACTCTATTTTGAGCTACAATTAAAAGTTCTTTTTTAAACAAACTGTATCTAATTTCTGTGCTAAATCAAACCAGGCAGCAAGGAATGTTTTTACTTTTAACTAGAATGTCATTAGAGTCAAGACATGCAAGTACAATGCAGAATTGTAAGGCATCTCTGCAAAATATGAATTCACTGCAAAGTCTTTGTTGGCACTGGAAATGTTTTTTTGGTGCAGGCATGCTGGCAAACTCTCCAAAGAACCACTGCTTAAACCAAAATAAAGCAATTTCCCAGTTACAGAGCTTGTTACAGTTTTCTGAATAGAATAAACAATACTGAAGACAATTCTGCCAGCCTAGCAGCATTTGCTAGCATAACTGTGTTGCTTAGAGCTGTGTATTATTGACTGCTCCTTGACATAATTATCCCAGCAAAAATTTTGGACCAGGCTGTTGCTGCAATTAGGAGCTTAAACCAACAGAATTATTGCACAAGTGGCACTAGTATTTACACATGCAAAGAGTATGCAGAAAATGTGCATCAAGTATTTTTTTCTTGCAGAAATTTAAATTTGTAAATAGACCATTGTTCTGGTTATTTTTACAAAACTGCGTGCTGGACCTAAATTCCTTTACAGTGTGCCTTTAAAGGCCACACACTGCATATGTGTAACTTTGCTATTTCTTCAGAAATGCTTCATTGTTCTCCTCGAGCATACTGCCTATTGCAAAACTGGAGTTTTGAAAAGCAACTTGCTTTTTAGGTTTGCTAGACAGAGAAACAACATGTGACTTGTGTCTCCTGCTGTAAAAAGTGCTGTAGTTTTCAAACTCAGCTAGCATGGGATGGTTAAAGTGCATTTCGCTAAAATCCTCCAAAAATTGTTTGTGCAGATTGCTCAGCCATTGATGACCCAGGTCGAAAATTGATCCCCTGTGGAAGTATTGTCTTCAGCATGATGCTAAGACCTCAGGGCCCAAAAAACAGTTAAGTGGTGAATTCCTCCCCCGCATGGTACTAAAGAAATGGAGCATTACCTATGACCCAGGGGAAGGCAGTGACAAGCAGTGCTGGCAGGATCAGGGACTTTGATGTCTCTGGCACTAGTCAGTGTTGATTAAAGACTGGATATGAGCTAAATGAGAGGCATATGACTGTGCTCGCTTAGCTGTAGAAAGGGTCAAATATTCAGGGCCCCAAATTACAGTCTTAGATGTCTGCCATTAATTCTGTCATCTGTGACTCATGGGGAGTCTCTCAGGGTCATTGCAATCTCTCTTGCATTACCCCAGGTCTGTCTTGCTGCGGAAATACATCTCGTGCTGGGTTTGTCTTTAAAGCCTCTGCTGTGTTGGGCTCGCGGCGTTTGCGGCAGAGCGGGGCCGGCTGGCTGCCCCGTCGCTGCCCTGCCTGGCGCTGGTGCTGCTGCCAGCCCTGGCCCCAGCAAAGCCACCAGCTCCAGCACCAGCTCTGCCTCTCTGGGGTCACCTTGCACCGGAGGGGAAGCTTTCGCTGCCGATGGGCTCGCGCCCCTCGATTGCTTGGACTTACCCATTCCTCTCGTCCACTGCTGTCTCATTTTATGATTTTTCTTGTTGCCAGCCTTCTGCTTGCTCTTCCCCAGCTTCCCACCCACTTCTCCAGCCTCTTCTCCTGTCACGTTCCTTCACTAAGATTTTTTTTCTCCTTCCTTTCTGAGACAGCCGTGAACTCAAACCGAGACACTGAATTTGATTAGGCAAACATAGGTATCAGCAGCCTGGTCACAGGCGTACCTTGTACTTGCCCCTAAAAGCTGCACCACTGCAATCACCAGTTAGCCAGGGTCAATGGAGTGCGGTATCATCGGCAATAACAACTTTCAAAAGCTGGAAGTAGTGATGATTTTTCCCATGTTATTTCATCTCCTGATAAATATGAACAGTTCCTTAGGCATTCAGGGTTGGATGCTCCTGTGAGCTGAATATGAGCCTGCTCCCCATCCTGACTTGTAGTGTACATCCAACAAGGAGAAAGTAAATCCCTCTATTTCTTGTGATTCCTAGCAAATTTGTATGTCTGCTAACCCTAGGAAATATCTCCTAGACATACATGGATTCCTTTCTTTCTTGGAGCTATTTCCTATCTGTTAAGTAGGGGGGGCTTCCCTCAGTTTCTTTTTGGTCTCTTTCATCTTTATTTTTCTCAGGTTTCTGTACTCCATTATAAATAAGAATTTTGTAATTATTTCTGATCTAACCCTTGATAAGTTTCATGTGATCATGACACAGTAAGGAAATGAAAGAAGGAAGATATATTTGTGAATTGATATAGTTACCCCCAGGCTTTGAAGTGGGAAAAAATTAGGCCCAGGCAATCCATTTCTGAAATAAATGCTTCAGTCATATATATCTGGAGCCCCCATTAGTAAAGGAACAATCTGTCACAGCCTCTCCCCCTACATGAGATGCTTTGTGTCCTCGTTCCGTGTAGAAAGAATTGTAAACACAGGAGGTGACTATTAAATCGGGGGATTGAAAATGCCACTAATAATGATCATTAACAGAGAGAATCTCATTTTTTTTAACGTGAGAAAGAAACAGAGATCTGGTTTTATTGATATCTGCAAGATAAAAAACCCCATCTATTAACTCTTGAGATAAATATATTTCCTTGCAACATGAAATGTGTAATTCCATGGAAACAAACACAGTCATAAATTGCAAAATGCTGGGGGGCATTTTTAACTGATCAGCGTAGGAAAAAGGGGAAATAAGTACAAATGTCACTGACTCTATAACCAAAATTAAAAGAGCATGCATTGTGTTTAAATCTTACGGATAATGTGCTAAAGATTAAGTTGCATACTAGTAACATAGCACACATTTTATAGTGGTAACATACAAATCTGATGAAAAAGAACAAAACATATTTTAGGAGCATAATATAAATTATCGTCGTATTGATATAGATCTGTATCTGGTGAAATTCCTGCTCACATTATTAGGAGGCTGTTAATTAAGGAACTGTGATGCACCTTAGTCACATTTTTATAAATTGTAAACAAAACCCAAGGCCACAGTTGCGTGTGAGAAGGATTTAACCTCTGCAAAATCCCGCCAGGCGCGTTAGACAGCCAAAGTTTACTAAAACTGATGTCAGTTTATAGAAATAATGATTGTAGCAGATACTGTTCTCGGCGCGGCGCTTTGGCAGCCCAGTTTCGTCGTTGCTATCAGAGGGCAGAGCGGGAGGAACTGCCTCCTGGGAAGCCCACTGCGACCTCGGATATTAGCATAAGCAGCCGAGTTTCTGCCAGGTTTGGTGACCCTGCAAAGAAGGGCTGCAAACTCGCTCGAGCTTGGAAAGCAGTGCTGTACTGTAAATGAGCTGCTGAGTGTTTGTGCTGGCCTTGCACACCGCGGGGGGAAGGCAGGAATCAAGGAAGCTAATAATTATATATACTCCTGCAAACGTGACTGCGGCGCCTGTGGGCAGGCGTATTGCTTGCAACTCATTTTTTGAAATGGATTTAAATTTGATGGCGCCTCTTTAATAAGTTGGACTGGTGGCTGCTGACGAGAACATAGGTGCCTATATGTGAAGTAATTACTTGCTGTATTACTTCATACAGAACCATCCAGGGTTTTCCACATTTTTCTCTTAACTCCTGCATTGGCAAGGCCACATTTTGAGAAGCTTCCCAGAATTCCTGGATACAAACTAATGAGAAGAGATGTTTTCCAAAAACCGTCAGCCCTTCTCAGATCTCCAGCACAAGTGAGCCAGTGTGGTGCTGCTATTCAAAGCCTCCTCTGCCGGGTCCCTGGGCCCTGCCAGCCTTGCAAGTAAGGCAGCACACTCCAAGTTCAGTGTTTGTTCCAACACAAAACAAGGACCTGAGAAAAGTTTCCATTTTCCTAAATTTTCCATTTGTCCAAATTCCTAAATTTTCTTAGCTATTAAGCTATCGTACATCCTGGGCAGCTTGATTCTGTAGTGTGTATTTCTTGCAGAAAAAAAATTAAAAGAAGCTTGAACATCCAACTGTCTTTCTCCTCCACTTGTCTGGAAAAGGCACTGAGCTTCTGACTCAAACCTGTCCAGCACCGTAATGCGCAGTGGAAGATCCTCCAGGCACTCACAACGTCTTCTGGCACTGTCTGTCATATTTGGATTCAGATACGCTATAATTTATTAACACTCCTCACAGTGTTTGTTGTGTCTCCAGCAGACCTTGTTTTGGAAGAAGACTTTACAATGCTTTTTTGCAGAGCATTTCTCAGGGACCTCTTTAAAATAATAACACATTTAATCAAAGGAAAGTGATTGTGAAGGAAAAGGTGGGAGAAAAGTGAAATCTCTGCAAAGTTCGAAGTGTTTCCAACAATTACTAGCACTTTTCCAATGCATGTAAGCGTTGCAGTAGGAGTTATGTCTTCAAGCAGTTTTTGAGCCTTCACAATACAGATTTGCGGATATATTTGTTTATGACTGTGGCTTACTGCATAATGCAAATAATGTAGCAATACAGCAAGCGTGAAGCATGACAGAAAAAATACGATTAATGTCAAGCTCACAAATCCAGTGTCTGCATGATGTGTCCTCAAAGCACCCTTCGCCTCTGAGTTACACATTTGAAATCAAGAAGATGTAGCCTAATTTTCATTATCTTTGGATGCTCGGCAGTGTTTAATGTGAATGAAAGTTATGCAAGCATTTTCTGATCAAATCTCACTTGGGGAACTTGATAGCTTTTCATGGGTGGCTCTTATTTCTTTTGGTAAATTAGCAACTGAAGAACACATGGTATTTGTAATTTGAATGAAAAACAACAACAACAGTGTTTGATACAGTGCCTTACAAAGTCTTACTCTCAAAATTAATTCAGAATAGCTTGGATATAAAAATTGCTATGCAAATTGAAAACTGAAAACCTTAAGCATAACCAATCCGGACATTTATAACACTGTCACAGCCAAAAAGCCTTTCCTTCTCCATGGGAAAAACTATGCAGAACACAGTAATTCTTTGTCCATAGAGCTGTGGCCCTGACACAAAAACTCAGGATTTTTCTCAAAGCTTATATGCTCTGTAGGTGTTCTATACAAGCTGTCACAGTGTGGTTTCCTATTCTGATGAATTCAGCCAAATTAATAGTGCCTGACCTCCTGAAAGATCCAGATTTACCAGGATTCCGTTGTCTGGAACACCTTCAGGTCACTGACAGACACACAGCTTATTTTTATTCACCTTTATTGCTGTTTCACAATCCCAACATCAGATTCCTCTACTTGATCCTGTATGAATCGAATAAAGCTATTGTTGATTCCATTCATGATTAGTATAAATAAATAAAAGAAAATGCAAAGGGTGCTGAATTTTTAGGGATATTCTTCTCTGCTTCTGTCTACACACCTGAAGAGGAGACCTAATTTTCAAAGGAAGAGCCTTCCTAGCAACGCCCTTTGAAGTATGTTAAAGATACTTTAGAAATGTAGGTATTATTAATCATTATTATGTCACTGGACACCGAGCATTTTCTGCATCTCCAGAGCCTGTGGCAAAAAGGCTCAGATGTTCTTCCAGTAGCAATTATGCCTTTAGTTAAATACACTTCATTATGAACATATATTGAACTAGCTTTACATTTTCAGGTGTAGTTGTTTAGGACTGTGATTTATTGCAGTGCAGTAATCATGACTTAAGCCAGTAAAAGAGATATTCCTCACCTTTGAAATGTTTGAAGAATTGCTCAGTCCCCAAATCTATTGTCTAACTCTTCTGTAATGTAAATAAACAAGGCAAGAGGTTATACAGATAGTCAACGCTCCAACCTGGCATAGGGTGCAATGAGGCAGATCTTCCCAATGCGAGGAAAAGGGCAGGTTGCTTTTAAGGGAGGTGCAATGACTGGTGTTAACAGCTTGCATTAAAGAGGCTTTAGCTAGAGAAAAAGGCTGTTTTATCTGGAGAGGTGAGAAAACAAACATTGTGTTCCTGAACAAGTATCCTCCCAGAAGAGAGAGGAAGAGAAGCTGTCAAGAGGACAATACTTCTGCCCTTGCATTGTAAGGGACAGAGACCAACGGGGTCTACTCTTCCTCAAATCAGGAGCTGACCTTCTGACCTCCAGAAGCAGTTCAGGGCGTCAAGCTCACCTGGGTGCCCTCATTTATCCTGACGCAGGATAAGTTTGGTGGGGCTGGGCATGGAGCCGCATCCCACCCCCTGCCCACCTGGACACCTAGCCTGGGGCTGACCACTTCTACTCAGATTAGGGATGATGTTGTCCCAGGAAACGGGAGTTTGTTTGTGACTGTGTGATTTACAAATGGGGAAGGACATTTATTAGTACCACTGTCTGAAGTGTGTGCAGCAGTGAGAGTCCACATGGATGACAGCCAGCTGTGGGAAAAGTTACCCATGTGGTTTATCCCTGTTTTTATGGAGTTTGAGACTTGTTGGGATCAAGTTCGTATAAAATTGCAGCCTGTGGTGCTTTCTGTTCCTAATGTCTTTCCTGCAAGGCTTGGAGGAAGGCTCTGAACGTGGATTTTTCCACAGCTCAAGTTTCTATCAAAAAGGCCTCATTACACAGAAGCCCTTTGATGAAAATCTGTGGGCTTATTGGCTTGGTGAGGGCAAGACAGTCACGCGTTAGCTCTGTCCACACCCTGGGCTGGCAGGCCACCACCCAGCTCGGACATCCTCTAGACTCTCAGATGGACTGACGTGCTCAGGCACAGTCCTGGCTGTGCCACTGGGGCCAGAGCACAGGATGGGCAGCGCACTGGCCCCAAGGCACCTGATGCACCGTTTATCTTCCACAGCTGCCTCCATGGCTGTAAATGGTTCATGGACTGGCAATAGGAACCAGTGTGCGTGGTGGGAGACTGGTTGGAGCAGAAGCTCGGTTCAATGAGTCATGGCAAGGCAGAATAATAACTCACTTCTTCCTCCCCCCTGCTTTCCTAGAGCCTCTCCAGTGATGTTAATTTTTAGGTCTTTCTGTGAACACCTTCAGTCACACTTCAATGATTCTGGTCTATGGTTCTTAAGCTCTGTAATATACAGCCTCTTTGATGTGCTACTTATATAATGGTATTTGGTTGAGTAACTTGCAAATGTGGACAAAAGTGCATTACAGCTTTATTGCAAGTGACAAACATTATTTGACATGGTAAATTTTCCTAGCCAGGATAAGGCCAACTGCTTATTCACTATAAGTACTCAGGAATGCTCACCATCATCAGAATTCAGTTCTCAGGCCCAGAAATGTACCCACTGCTGATCAGCAACACCTAAATCCAGTTCTGTACTGAAAAACTATAACTGACTGTCCAGAAATGTTACCTGCCATTTTCAGCACTGAACGAGCACTTCACTGTGCTGACCCTGGCCTAGGTACACTGAGGATACTACCTGAAAGACTCATCCCTCATCATCCCGGCTGGATACTTTACCCACTTGTGAGTATCTCCCTCTGACCCAGAATTTATATCCTAACCCTAAATGATCTTCTTGCCCCTGTATGTTGCCATGAAAAATTTCCATGTTGGTGAATCTGCATTTTCTCATGAGAAACTGCTTCATCAAAACATTCCTATCAACTCCTGTTGTGTTTCACTTCAAAGGCAAACGCTATGGCATGACCTGCATGCTGGGAAATTTTTAAGTCAGATGTCTTGTCTAGAATGCTAAAAGGAGCTATTTTTTGCTTTTGTACACAACACACAATACCCAACATTAAGTATTTGAGGCAAACCACATTAAACTAGAATAGCATCCACAGTATGTAACATTTATTGTTGCCTGAACTGTGACCTTGAGCCCTGTTAGTTCTTTTCTCATCACAGACTATAGTGTCAACAAAGTGTTTACTGTCCAGAGTAATGCTTAGATGCATATATAAGTTCCTCTTGTTTGCTTGCTAATAACATGGTGGGAAGGAGTAGGTCTTCAGATGCTGGCTTGTTAGCATGTATGTCTGACTAGAGGCAATGCAGAAGCTATTGAGCTCTGTCTGGAAGTCTGGATGTGGCTCTGTTCTGGACACCTTGTGGTTCCCCCTTCGTGTTGCAAACAGGGCTCTGGCCATTTGACTGCAGAGGCAAAGACAGCCACGTGCAAGGTTGCCCATGTCCTCACCAGGTCCCAGGTGAAAGTACACCTGCCAAGGCAGGTGTGAAAAGAAGGTGGGAGCACAATGCCATCAAAGAGGGTGGAAGTTGGTGAGGTACCCCCTCCAGATAAAGACAGGCTTTTTCCATTTTCGTTGGCATTCAGAACACATTTGAAAATGTTAGTTGAAAATGTCTACTCAGAGCTCACAGCTTTGGTGCTAGGTGGCTGGAAACAGTGCCAGAGGAGACAGTCTTTGGGCCGTAGAGTTTTGGGTACATTAGGGATATAACTCTTGTATAGCTTATCTTCATGGAAAAAACTGCCAGGATTAACACACTGACAAAAGTGTGAACTCTCACACTTTCCAGATTACTCAGGAGCAAGTTCACTACCAGGGCTGGGAGAAGGATTAGTGTCCCTCACCATCAGAGTTAGCACCTAAGAGCGACTGTTTAAAATCCCTCTGGCTTCTCCAAGTGGTTGTTCAAGGCTGCCTTCAGATTCAGGCGCACATCTGTTGCATAGTTGTGGGATTTTCTTTCAGCTCTCACAGCAAAAGGTTTATTTGCTTATAAAAATGAAAGACAAGATAGGTTTTGAGATGCAAGTATTGCTTTAGGTCTGTGTACCAACCCAATTTGAGCCCTCAGAAATAGTGCTAATCCTTTTATGTCAAAAAGAGTGCCTCTGATAAAGGTTTGGGTACCTCTGATAAAGCATTTTGGTCCAATGTGCAATTTGTATTAGTTTAAACCTGGTGAGATCACAGGTCTGTGTGTGGATTGTCATTCCAAGTATAAAGCTAGAAGACATTAAACAGCAACTACTAAGATTAAACATTTAAAATCAGTGGGTCTGAGTAACCTGCACCTGTGATTTTTAAGACAGACGACTGAAGAGAACTCTGGACCAGAAATGGTGATTTTCAGTGCACTGGAAAACTTCCAGTAGTTTCCAGAAGACTGGAAGAAAGTCAATGGCATGTCAGTATTTTAAAAACCTGTAGCAGGAAGCGTGGATATTACAAGTCTATTGGAACCATTTGGAACCAAAACAAAATGTTGAATAGTGAGTGTAGGACCTGACTCTAAGGATAGAAATAAACCTGATGCTACTAAAATTAGTTTATGGAAAACACATCTTGTCAAACTAAAATAATATCTTCTTAAATGAGACAACTGACTGTTGTTAGAAACAAGATTTTCTGATCTCAAATTGTATGGCTATTCTTAGGATCTCAGTTGCTGCATGACCAATTTTGTTGGGGTTTTTGAGCTTCTTTTTAACAGTGAGGGTATGAGTGATTAGTTCTAGGTTTATTATTGGTATGGAGATATATGTTCATCATTCTGCATGGCATGAATGCCAGGACTGCATTCACTGATAGGGGCAAATGGCTTCATACTAACCCCCCAAAATGCGAGCATCCACAAACCTGGCAATGGCTCCCTGAGATTCCTTTTTTGGATTAAAAGGCATCTTTAAAATACACATTCAAACAATCAATTATACAATTGTTAAAGTAAAGGCAGAAGGCATGGTAGTACTATCTTTGAAGAAACTGTAAACCATCAAAAATTTGATAGTTAGATACAAAATACATAAAGAGGATACAAAAAGAGAAATAAATTTCTAAAGTGCTTAGCCAAAACTTCTGATACTAGTTCTTGGGTTCCAAAATG
The DNA here is from genome assembly GCF_036370855.1 of Dromaius novaehollandiae. NCBI lineage: Eukaryota > Metazoa > Chordata > Aves > Casuariiformes > Dromaiidae > Dromaius > Dromaius novaehollandiae. The sequence continues at coordinate 58,183,958 of NC_088101.1, forward strand.
ACTAAGCACTTCTGATAAAACCTTTTCGCTTTAGCTAGTAATTTTAAAACATAAGAAACAGTAAGATTTATATTGCTCACTATATAAATGGATTTTTGCGTAAGTGAGGCAAAAACTAACCATAGCAGGATACTGATAGTTTTGATTGCTGCTGAGCAGCTCAAGTTATGCAAATATACACATACTGTTTCAACAGCTGAATAAAAGGCGGTGGCAGGTAAGTTCCCCCATAAGCCTGTGTTTGGTATGTTCTTTCTCATACAGTCTCTTTTAAATAGCCAGGCTGTGGCATTACACTCCGCATAAATACAACTTAGTCTTCTGCTGCACATCAGCAATATGCACGAGATGTTTGAAAGCTGTGAATACATTTAAAATGCCATTTTGCATTGTCTGATTATTAAATAGCGAGAAAACTTGGGGGTCCATGCAGGAAGTGGCAATGACTGTCTTATCTATGAAGGACTCATTTAATTTGTGGCAGAATGGCTGCATTTCCTGCCGCCCAAGAAAGTGGAGGAACTCAGTACAGTCATGCTGTTACTGAAGCACATGGGAGCCAGGCTGTGTGTGTACATTCACAGAGATGTAGGGTTTACATTGGCCTAATTCGCCGGACCTGTAAGCTGAAAGAGGATGAATGAATCCGTATTAAAACCCTGTGTAGACATTCGCATTTGGGACAAAATTGGTCTTAGCCGCACTTTAATTGAATTCACTGGTGACTGGAGCAATTGCCCCTGCCTCTCAGCTGGGAATTTTCACTAACTGATATCAGTGTTTCTGTCGTGGATGGCCCCGTGAAATACAGCCGGTGTCGGATGAGCACAGGGGGTCAAATAATTGTGCTGTAGAAAGTTACTGCTCCCTGGCTGGGAGCTGCTCCCACGAAGGTGGGAGACAAGTGCAGTTCATTTCTCTTTTCAGTGGTCTCACACTCAGATTGACTTTCTCTGATGTTGCGGCAGACTAGGGGTGGACCTGAGCCACCCTTCGCTGAGGATCACTTCTTACCTATGTAAGAAAGGGTTTACTAACATAGCTCTACTAAAACACCCAGCAAATGGCAGGATAGATATACTAACAAATGCTGGTAGTAGAGTCACAGCTTATGGTGGAAGGAAGAGAAGCTTTGCCAGGATACCTTAAGCGACTAAAATGACCCACAACTGCCACAGGACTCTTCTGGTGGTCTCATATCTTCTGCATGGGGCTGTACCCCAGCGCAGCTTGGGGTGCAGCTATGCTAGTGTTTCCACTCAGATCAGGAGTGCACTGGAAGAGCTGCGTACCCACACAAATGATGTATTCTGTGCGAGGACAAATCTTTTTTGGGGGACAAAAAGAAAAACTCCACAAATAAGCCCTGAAATAAAACAAAGGAGAAATAGCCTAGAGGTACAGAAGAGAGCAATAAAAACCCACAAAAGCTTCCTCAGAGATAAGTCTTGAGTCTCAGCCTGCAGAGCCTTTTCTGCAGTGAGCTTGCTTACTCCTCTCCAAACTCCCACTATATATGACTGAAGGAAGGATTTTCTAATGCATCAAGCGAAATGGGTAGGTGGATGACAAATGTAGCATCCAAATCTTCTTCAACAGGAAAATGGAGTTTTGCATGAGAATTTTTTTGAAAAAGTGTCTGCTCCAAAAAATGTCAGCATTTTTTGGAAGGCTGTAAGTTTGATAAAAATCACGAGATTTTCATTTTTCAGAAGTTTTCAGCCTACGATCAGTTTATTGCTTAAAATCTGGGGGAATTTTTAACCAAAAAACCTAACATGATTTCCTTTTTTGCTTATGCATAAATCTTACTGGGAACAAGGTCTATGTTAAAAGGAAAGGCAGAAGGTCTGTTCTGAAGTGCTACAGTTTACTACAACTGCCATGAAGTAAATTTATGTAATTTTTTTAAGAGCAAAAGGGGAATGTGTGAATTTAGATCCAGAGGTGAAACAGAAGTGGAGGAGGATGTTGGAAATTTGTATTCTACTTTTGAAGTAAAAAGGAGTGATTTTTAATTCACTTTTTAACATATTTTAAAAAACCCACATCCATTGAAAAACAGAGAGAAAATATGATGTGCTTCCTGTGTGACATAGCTAACTAAAATCTAGATGCATAAATGAAGAAGCAGATGTAGAAATACCCGATTTAGAGAAAGCTAATTGGTGGAAACCTGTGAGGACATCCGAGTGATGTCTGCATTCACCTACATTTTATTAGCTGATGGATATGTAATGAAAATTCAGCTAAGAAGACAATGCTGAAAATCCAAAGCTGTCATTTCTGACTCTGCTGTCTGCTTCTTGAGCAGGCAGGATTTTGCCCATGGGCTGTTCCCTTGGCAGACACAGAAATCTTTTTTGTTATATTTTCTCTCTCGCCTGCTTGCTGCTTCCTGTCTGCATGTGATGATGGGATGTCACATCAACACAAAGTGTTGAGGTGTCTGACAACAGCCACTAAAACGGCCTCGTCTGAGCTACTTTAACTGCCAGAACCTGGACACCTTGAATATGAAAACATTCAACCCATCATGTAGCAGAGAAAAATACTAGTTCTGCAGTCCCGGTTCTGCAAGCCACATGGCCCCATGGATATAGGAAACCACCGCAGCTCAGGGAACGAGGAGGCGCAAGGCTGTGAACTGATGTTGGCCACACAGCTGCAGACAGCACAAAGCATATAGGTATTGAGGTCTTTCCAGCTGCAATGCAGCATAGGAGGTTATGCGAGGGCTCAGGTACCACGCATACTGCCTCAGAGTGGCAGGACAGTCCAACGCAGAAAAAGCAAGATTTCTCTTATTTGTCAGATTGTAAGGTAAAGGCTTCCACCAAATTCTTTGTTCTCAGCAGTGAGGGGACATGGCAGCATGAGTATGTACAACATCTCAATGCATGGGGGTGCGACAGGATGCCCAGAGTGGTGGGAAGCAGGGGACTGTCATTCCAGCTCTAGGGATGGGGTAGGAGGCACGAACCTGGGTTGCAGTCTGTGGGAGGTGGAATGTGCAATATGAAGAGAGGTGCTGGGAGGGGGTGGGATGTCCCTGCTGGGGGAGAACGGGGGTAGAAGTTCTTGCAGACATCTCCTCGTCTGCATGCCATGCCATCCTACTGCTCTGGGGCTGTTGCAGCCAGGGGTGGTACCTCAGCAAAAGAAATTTACCTGTAGACGATTAAACTCTGCCATGTCCCTTTTATTACTAAGTTGTTGTGGAATCTCTGGAGAGCTGAAGGGACAGAGGCCATCTTCTGCAGGACAAGAGAAGAGAAAAAGAAACTTGAGAGGTCGTTTAGCGCATTCTGCTTTCCTAAGAAACTTTTAGCTCTCTCTAAACCATTCCCCAGGGAATTCTGTCTAGCCAGATTTTAAAGACCACCAATGCTAGTGATCCTCAGTCTCCCTTAGCAACGTCTTCCCATGCTTCAACACTGAGAATAGTTTATTGCCTAACATAAATCCCTCTTGCTGCATTTTAAGCCCCTAAACTTCTTGCCTCGACCGCCATAAGAAGAAGAGTTTATTCTGTCCTCCTCCTGGCTACTTCTTACATATTAGAAGACTGTTATTATGTCTCCCTTCCATCTTCTCTCATTGAGGCAACCATGACAATAACAATATTCTTTAAGGTTTGCAATCAATAGACAAGGAAAGAAAAATCAATCAGATTGACTTCTAGAGGAAAGTAAATACTCTGACCTACTTTATAACAATGAAATGTCATGACTGACCGGAGTGTTGCTCTGTGTGCAGGAGATGGAGAGGTGGAAATAGTTGTGGGCTGTGCAAATTGGGAGGGGAAGGAAACACTGGTGGGGAAAATATCTATTTACCTGTGGGAGATTTTTTATGGTACCTATATGTGACAACTGAAGAAAAGATTTTCACAGTTATTTTGCTATTAAGTTCCAAAAAACAAAACAAAACAGGTAAATAAACCCAACCTCATAAAGGACTTAGAAGTGCTCAAGCATCTTCAGAAATCTTCCCTGGCATGCTTTTCTCAGGGACTCTAGTGTGAAGCCACATGTCCTGTTTATGTAGGACAGTGGTTGAAGGAAAGATATGGCATTAGCATGTTTTTACAGATCTGTTCATCCTGAACAAACCCATCAAACAAAACCGCGTGTCACCCGGGTAAGATTCTGGCTGAGTCGAGGCACGCCACGTTTCACACGCCACATCCTGCCGGCACAGGCTAATTCACGGTCATCCCAAACTCTCATAAGCAATTCATCAACCGTGAAAGCCACCACGAAGTTACTTTTAAGTAGTTCTAGTTCACACACTCAAGTCATGTAACTTATTTGATACTTAAAATGAAAACTTAAAAAGAATAGTGTCAGACTGCAACAAAAGCCACAGTGATAACTGTCCACAAAGAGCTACAGTATAATTCGTATTAGGTCGTGTTTAATTTAAGAGTTTTTTTATAAAATCATTGATCAGTAAAATGTTTAGAGATTTTATATGGATTAACACTTCAAAGATCTTGCTTCAATACTGGATTTATTTTTTAACTCAGACATTGATGAAGATGGCATCTGCTGCCATGCTAATCAATTCATTATTTTATGCAACTACCATATAAACTACCACCATATAAACTACCAAATAAATTAAAATATGATTAGTTACATTATGTTAATACTAATACAAATGTATTCACTTTCATTAAATTGAAATAGGGTATAATTGAGTAATTAAAAAATAGCCTCTGGATATTACAGGTTTTTTAAAGAACACAAAGAGAGTAAAATTCTGGAGACTAAGTGATGACTGTACAGCTCACAAATGCAACAGATCTAATAGCAAAACAACCAGCTTTTCAACTTACTGTTGGCTATAACCAATGTGCTTCTCAACTGTAATGCAAGATAAGAACACGACAGTTATTAATTTCAATGACTCATTAAATAATACAGAACAAGTACATATAGCTTTATCTCATCTCTATAACCACCGTAATCAATGTTCCCACAACTTGAGGGAACACTCTGTTGTCAATGACTGTCAAAATAAGCTACAGCTGAGAACTGGCTAGGTTTCTGATTAAAATAATCTGGCAAACTGAAACAAATTAACCCCATAGAGAAAAAGATGCAGTCACATCAATGGGTAAAAGTGGCTTATTATGTGCAATGCTGCAGTTAGTGCTTAAATAATGTTCTGCAGAGCAACGCAAGAATAAAGGCCAGAGCCACCATCACCTTCCTGATGCTTTGAAGAATTGCAGGACGTGTGATTTGCTTTTCCACACATACATTTCCCCCACACAACTAATCTGAGAAGTACTCACGGAATCTATTTCAAAATTAGTTTCACTGGGAGCTATAACATTGTTTTCATTGGCTTCACTGAAAAATATTAATATCCAATACTGCAACAAATTCTATTTATGAAGCTTATGGCACACCGAAGCAATATGGTAGTATCGTAAGTCACAACAATAGCATAATTTGCCTGTTTTAGCAAGGAAAATAAAGTCCTCTGGCAACATGCAAAATATTTAATTTTCCCTATGACAATTAAGACTGTATAACGAAGAAGATATGTATCGCTATAGCTGGGCTCTAAGCTGAGCTTCGGCAGATTTGTGCTCAGTTTCAGCATTGACAAGTTCCTTAATCTTCCAGTATGTGTAAAATTGTGGTAGTGCTACTTTCTACCACTCTTTGTCTCATGTGTTTGGACTGTAGCTCTTCAAGGCAAGAGCTGTCTCTTTTTATGTGTAGTACTGCCAACTTAAGGTGTTTTTCACTTGTCTCATGATATTTGATGTTTTCCCCAGCTCTTGTCATTATGTGAGAATCTCAGCATTCATTTAAAAAGAAAAGTTCCAGTCCTAATGGCTATAGATAAAAGCTCAAATATGTGCCATGCATATACTATAAACCTCAAAGAGAAAACATAACAGGACAGCAAATAACAGGAACCCTTCATTTTTATAGCTAGTAGTGAACCAGTGTTTGCCTGCCTGCTTCTAATTGATCGTTTGTGAACCTTTGGGACTGGGGTGCAGGGAAGAAGACAAGCAGGTTTAGATCTTCAGGGACTGATGCAGTAATAGAGGAAAATTCTCATGCTGTGAAAATGCTGGAGACTTCGGTCCTGCCTTTGGACGTGCTGGTACGGACCCCATGCCCTGGGACTGCGGCTCCTGGAGTCCGTTCAGCTCCACAGGTTCCAGAGCCCTTGGAAAAGGTGGTGTTTGTCCTGTGTAATCTGGGGCACTGCTAGTAAGGAATGCTAGTAAGGAAAGTCCCTGCTTTGCTCATACTTTCAGAACTAGCACCCTCTCAACCTTTTTTTTCCCCTAATTATTTTTCTCTCTGGGTGTGGATTTTTTTTTTTTTTTTTTTTGTGGTAGAATTTGGCACCATATAGACTGCCTGCAGGCACCTACTTCTACCACTGGTCCACCCCTAGTAAGTAAGTGTTGCTCCAGCTGATAGGAGAGCTGTTTGCTCTCCACTTTGCCTCTGAAGGAAGCTTTTATATCAGGGCTCACTTGCAAATTTATTTTTGCAAGGACAGCATCTTGCTTCAAAGCAGTGGCACTGCTCTCAGGTGGTGCCAGCCTACCTATAGGAGAAAAACCCTCCCTTTTTACATGTAGAGATTCAAGACACGCTTCTCCAGCAACATTTTGCTTTGAAGAAAAATACACTGAAATGCAATGGAAATCTAGGGGGAAAGGAAATCCAGGGAGGAAGGAAAAGAAACAACATTCTTAATCAAAGCAAAATATCTTTCAGTACCTGCCTGCCGCATCCTTAAGAAATGAAAGAGAGGAAAAAATATTGTTTTGTTTTCCTTTAGGCTTCACTTTGTTCAAAGTAGCAGCTTCCTTTTCCCTATCTGTGACAAAAACATATACTGTACATACCATTTGGACCCTCCTGAAGCTGCAGCTAATATTTTTCAGTATGGCTTTCTCTTGTGGTGGATTATGTTTCCCATTATGCCTCAGTGACATTGTTTTTGGCAGGAGATATGTATTCTTTTAGCTTTTTTTGCTACTTCCTTTTCAAAAGGCCACTACAAATCTCAAATAGCTGCAACACCTTGGATGCTTGCATTTTTGGACTGCAGTGTAACAGCTGACTGTGGTCTGCTGAAGAGCATGATTATTTCTGTGATTTGTGCTGCAGGAATGTAACTGTCTTTTTGTGCAAGCTTTGTGTTAGATTTGCACTATCATCATAAATGAGAAATATGGTTGTACCTTTTTTATGACTCCAGCGCAGTGCTTCTTCTCCGTGCAGCACTCAAGCTGGCTATCTAGTATGGAGATGATGTCTTTAACCTCAGTTTCCCTACCTGAAATTACACTTAATTTGCTGTTTTAAAGTAGCCTGAGATCCTCTGAAGGACTGCACATGCACCTGAGGTCTTAGAAGCAAAATACTACTGACCTGTTCTGATTTTAATCAGGATGAATTCCTTTGTGTCTTTCCCATATTGTCTGTTTCTTTGCTCCAATATAACATTTACACTATTATTTGGATGAAGGATAGGAAAGTGTGTTGTGCCCAATGCACTAATAAATTAGGACATGGTACCCAATGACTTGTAGCACATCTGTCCCTTTGCAGAAGTAGCAGAAACAATGAAAGGACCCTGCATGAGTCCTAAAGTCTTATTGTTCGCAAGATACATAGTACAGAAGATTATCTGCAGAACAGCAATACTTACTACGAATTTCCCAAACTGTTAATGAGCTTCGTCCGCTGGGGTAAGCTCATCTCATGTAGCTTGGAACATCTACAATACAGTGTGTTCCTCCTGGCTATCGATTTAGGAATCAACGGACCAAAATAGGCATTGTTAGGGAGTAATTCATCAGAAGTATTGTAGACATCTGCTTTAGGATTAAATGATTCACATCCCAGAAGTGTTTCTTTCTTTCCAATGAATATGCTAAACAACCAGCTCAGACAGAGATGTTTTCACTGTAGCCATCTACATTGGATTAGAGAAAGTCCACACCAGTGGACTCACTTCTTATCTGGAAGGTTCTTTAGACCCCACAGATGGACTTTTCCATCCACAGCCTCCCTTCTAAACAGCCTTCCCATCAAATTCATTATCTTTCCCAAGCTCAGTGTTGGCAGTGCTTCAGGTAGAAAGCATTACATTTCCATTTTATCATTACCGTCTTTATAATGGCTGGGGAAAAAAGACACATTATAAAACCCAGATAGCAGCTATTGCTTTGAGATTTGCACTTTGGACTGTGGCTTTGGCCTGCTTGGGGTACCATTTACTGTAGTTTATGCTGAAGAAACTTAAACTTAACTTCTTCATCTACATTTTGCAACCTTCACCATGTGTGCTGTTAACTGCGAGTTACCGCCCTGGTTTTGCATTGGTCTGTCAGCAAGATCTGACTTCCCCCGGACTTTCATTGGGATTGGACTAGACTGCTGAGACTCATTACATCCCTAGAACCAATGCTGGATACTTTCCAAAGTATAACAACCATCTCATTTTTTAAGAACCCAAACCTCTTGTGTTATGAGAGCATGGTAGCAGAGCAGCAGCAGCAAGGAAGGATGATAACAGCAAATCTTCTCAAACATATTTCAGCCATCTGATATCTCTCACTTGCAGGTCCAGAAGCACTGCTTAGGGATTTTAACAGGGATAGCATGCAACCCCTGCATGTATGTGTATTTTTTAAATGATGTGAACACTAGCAATGTAAATGAGGCACTTTCCAATCTTTGTGAAAATTGTATCAGGTAACGAGATCTAGAGATGGCTGTACCAGCAACCTCCTCTTTGCTCGTGCTTACACTCAAGAACCTCTTCATGTTTCTTAGTTTAGTGACAACCCTCCTTCCCAAAGTCCAAGACATTGCCCTGTTGGTGGCTTGAGTCCCAGTACAACCCTTAAGGGACTGGTAGAGCCTGATACGGCAACGCATTGGGTCCTTCATGGTCCTATGTCATTTCCATTCTAGGTATATGTGGCTCATTTGTAGCATTTTGAGTAAAGGGATTACAGTTCTTTCCAAGTTTGCAATTTTGGCCTTGCAAAAGCCAAAAGAAACCTGGGTGACATCTGTGGTTCCCCGTAAGAGGACCATTGTTACTCAGAATTGTTACTCAGTCAGAATAACAAAACTGCTGTCTGGGTTGCATTAAGAATCAATGCCACAAGCACAGCCAGAGACAAGACTGCTCACAGCTAGGTAGGCAGGAGGGTTTCACTGGGGGAGGGTGTATGCAAGTGCAAGGGATGAGTTTTATTCTGGTGGAGCTACAAGTCTATCACAGCCAAAGTAACCAGGAAAGAGTTGCAGAGAAGCTCCACAAATAGCACTGGTTGTACGCCCCTGGGAAAAGCCCTGGGAGAGGCCTCTGCACTGGCTGGAAAGAGGATGGGACCTGCCAGCACAGCAGTGGTCTTCTGACGTGCGAGTCTTCCATGTATGGCTCAAGGAAATGGGAATTGTATGCCATTTTTATAATCAGTACAGTGACAACAAAGAAATGCCTTATTCCATGGTCAGCTTCTCCTTAGGCTGGAATCAACTTTCAAACCTCTGAATATTGGCAGATGACCTGTATGAAAAGAGTTAACTAAACGATTGCACACTGTATGTTTTTGCCTCATGTCATTCCTGATGAAATAACTGGGCACACAAAAGCAAAACTGTCAGGGTAAAGAGACTGAGGAAAAGAAAGTCCTTGGTGTCTAGGCAAGCACAAGATGAATATGATCAATCAGTGTGATGCAGCCAGAAAAATACAAATGTAATTGTGGGGTGCGTCGGCTCAGTATTTCTTGCAGCCGGAGATGTGCTCCTGCCATTATACAAATGACTGTTACAACCTGATCCAGACCACTCTGTACAACGCATACTCAAAAATGCAAATTGAGATTGGAAGAAGTGCAATGAAGGACCACTAGAAAGAAGAGAGAAAGGGGGTATTCAGCTCACAAAAACAGAATAAAACACTGTGGATGGTGTAGACCAAAAAAATCAAGGTATGATTTTTCTGTATAAATCTGTTAAATGGCTAATCACCATGTAGCCAAGATTTGTTTAAGTGAGAAGGCACCACTGGCACAAGGACAAATGACAGTAAGGTAACCATGGATAATTTTGACTGTGAATTAGAAAGCAATTTCTCATCCTCAGAGGCCCTAGAACATATTTCCAGTTGGAGTAGAGAAGCAAAATCTCCAAGTATTTTAAGACAGGCTTGTTGTGACTAAGTGATAGTAGACAGCTTCCAAGTGTATCCTGCATTTGTCCTTTAAAATAATAGAGGCAAATGAGAAAGCCCCACATTTTGTTGGCAAGAAGGTCCTTGTCAAGGACAGAATAAGTAACCTGTTGCTGAAAGAGCAGCCGTTCATATTTAGAGTCTGGAGACATGGACACCCTTCCTCATCGGGACCCCAAACACTTTTTTTTTACCTGAAGACCATCTGAGAACTATCTGAGGCCAGACAATTCCTTTCTACTTGACTTTCACAGAAAATCTTTGCCAGTTGTAAAATGTGCAGAAAACAATTTAAAGCAATCAGCTGATGGGAGGAGCACCCCTAGTACTCAAAGGCTTGTACTGTGTTCATAATCCTATTCCCTGGTGAAATCCTGGCTTCAGTAAAGTCAGGATGAGTACTGTTCTTGATTTTGATGGAGCTAGCCTTTTTTTCAGTGTTTCTGACACTCACATTCATGCTTGCTATTAATGACCACATCTCAGAGAAGAGGCAGAACCTGGCAGGAGGATGCAAAGGTATTTATGCTTTAGAAACACAAAAACTTCCCAAACAAAGGTGATGGCATTAGAATGGGGCTCAAGAATTTTTTTTTTTTTTTTACTGCAGTACATTAAAAAAAACCCTCTGATTATCCTTGACACTGTGTCTTTAATTTCCCTGTGAGATACTAAAATATTCACCAAGCAACACTTGTTCTTAGATTTTTTTTTTACTTTTTTGTTCTTCAGTCTTCATTTATACCCTTTCTCTTTCAAATATTCTGCTTGGTTTGGGGCTGTTTGTTTGTTTTTTTGTTTTTATCCTCCCCCCTCCTCCATTTCCTTTACTTAGTTGGAGTTTGATGCCCCTAGAAAGATGAAATATAAAGAAAAGAATCTGGCAATTCATATGAGCTTGAACATTTTAGTGTCCTTTCTCATTTTAAATTCTTTAGGGTTTAGCTTCCTTCTTAAAAAGACATTTCTGATTCACTTACTTGAAATTATTCAAATGGCCACCGAACTCAGAGCAGCAAGGGTTATTTCCCTTAATAAAATTAGCAGACACTTTATAATAAGGCACATTTACATTTTTACAGCATGTTTCATCTCAAGTGATCCGAAAGCACTGCTAAAATTTAGTAGGACTTTGAAACTGAGAAATATCCTTGAAGCACTAATTCTTCTCTCATTCTCACTGGCTTAGCCCACTGACATTAATGGAGCTATTCTGACTTTTTACTAATGGAAATCAGAGGAAAACCAACCTGTAACTTCTTTCAGTGAGTTAGCAAAGTAAATCAATTCATCCTGGGCCCTTTATTTCCTGATCATGAAAGATTTCTGCATGTTAAACTATTTTCTGAAATAGCCTTCCTCCATAAATTCACAAAAATACATGATCAAAAAATATCCAAGATGGGCATTGAAACCCTAGTCTTTTTGTATATAGCTGGCAGGATATAAATGCTCATCATGGACTTGGTTTGCAGTCTGCCTAAAGTGTGTCCTTAGAAAATCTGTATTGCGCCTATTTCTTAAGATTTTGAATGTATCTGCTTATATGTGCATTCCTAGAAGTAGCTTTTCTCTTCTCCATTTATCATTTAAAAATAGGTGGGACCTTTAAAATTCCATCTCTTATTTGGTGGGTAGGTTTTCAGCAATCTCTCTGTCTTTAAAATTATTAACAAGAACTACTTTTCTGTACTTGGAATTCAGCCTCTCCATTTCCTCCCTGCTTTCATGAGCACTGGCTCATCTGAACCCGTCCTCATCCTATCTGTTAGTTGAGATCTCTGCCTTTTTCTTTCCGCTTCAAAGTTGACCTATAGAGAGGCTTGTTGCACACATACCTACATCTACCAGTTTTATATCTGACCCCATATTAATACCAGTACTAATATAATATTAGTACTAATATAATATTTTTTAATATAAATTAAGTCTGCCCTCAAAAGAAAGGCCACAGAAACATCAGGAGCACTCTGAAACATTAGAAGCACGATCACAGCACTCCTAAACGGAGAGAAATACTCATACAGCAGACTTTCAAAAAAAAAATAAAGACAACTGCTCTTTGAATAACTGTCACCATTTCTTGGTGAGATGTTGCTTTTGTTTGTTAACCACTCATTTCATTACCAGATCATCCTGGGGCCCAAGTGACAACAAAGCAAATTTTCAAGTATCTGTCTTTTTTAAATGCAGTAATATTATCCTCTAGCCTGGAAATAAACACTAATGCCCTCATGATGTCTGTAAAATTAGCCAGATTTTAAAACCGTTTGTCAGGGATTTCAGAGAAAAGGCTAAAAGCTATTGTAGTAGAATCCATTGTGTCAAATATTTGGGTAAAAAGACTTAAGCTGGATTATTGATATACCTGTCTGTTTTCATTAACATTCTTCTTCCAGTTGCCCCTGCACTTTCCTGAATATGTGCGTTAGACTCAGAAAATTCACAGGCGGCAAAGCTTTCTGATAAAGATGTAGGCCTTGAGTCAAAGCCGGATGTCAGCAGGGGCCTTTTTATGGACTCCAGTAGGAATTGGATCAAGCCTCACTGGCATGAAAATGTAGCCTATCTCCCAGGAAATTTGGAGCTCTTATATTAGAAATCCTGGGCAGCAAAATCACCAAACACTCTTTCTGCTGCACATAGAATTGCAGCTGTGGATATGTGGCCTTTGTTGTGAGTCCGTCCATGAGAGACACCTAATTAGATTAGGAGGGCTTTAAATAAGACAGTACTAATCGGCTCGGAAAGCCCCGTGCAGACCTGCTGGTCGATGAAGAAAAGCAACTTCCCTTGCAGTTACCAAGACTACAAGGAGCTTTAGTGGGTGAAACAGAAGAAGCAAAAACCAAAGCGCAGAGTTGAGTTATAAGACGGGATTCAGGCCCTTGGAGGACTCCATATGGAGACAGAAAGTATCAGCTTTCTATGATGGCAAATTTTCCCTTCAGGGTCCCGCTTGTCACTGAAATCCTTTCTGTCATTTTGAAGGGTAAGATTCAGAAAAGAAAGGCAAAGAGCCTCTACCAAGAGCCAGGCAAGAGGCAGCTGGGAATAAAAAAAGGCTTCATGCGCTTTCCAGCTTTCGCTGCTGACCTGCCATATAACTGTAGGCAGCTGCCCTGTGCCTCGGTTTACCCAGCTGAGAAACGAAGAATAATTTTCCCTCTAATTTGTTGCATTCATTGTTCAATGAATGTAATTAGATCACCTTGTGGGTAATTTTGGCTCAAGGAGAGTGTTTTCAGAAATGTGGGGCAGTGCCCTTTGAGCGCCCGTGGTCCGGCTGGGGCTCTGCGGGAGTCGGTGGGAGGATGAGGAGCACCGGGAAGCACCGGCCAGCAAGTCTCCCACTGGGCGCCGGGGTACAGGGAGGCAGCAGGGAGGAGATCAAGTCAGAACGGTTCAAAGCGTTATTTATCATAACCACGCTTCATGTTCAGTCATGAAATAAGAAAGCAGATACGAGACAAGAAACTAGAAATGCTAATGCCATTTGGAAAGCATGAAAAAAATAAACATGCCGCTATTTGACTGCAGCTAAACATCAGCTCTCACACATCTAATTAATTAATATGGCAGTTAATTAACAGGACAATTTTGATCTGCTGTAGCAAAGCTTTGAAATACGGTGACTTGCTAAGTCATTTACTTCAGTCAAAATTAAAAGCAAATATTATTTTATTGGCCATTTGCAGCGCTCCATATTGCCCTAATGGAATCAGCATGGCATCCCAGTCGTCTGAATCTGGCCGGAATTAATCTGAGATTACAAAAGTAAATAAGGGTTGGTCTAGAGCAGGGAGCACAAAAGCAGGCAGAGGTGCCCCCAGATATGCTGGGTCCCAGGTAAGGTGCAGCCGGCCTCTCACAGCCACTGCTGCACGGGTTTGCCTTATTTCCCTCTCAGGAGTTCAGGGCAATATTCAACAAAAGAACAGAGAAACAAACTGAGAAGACCTTTAATTATTTTTTTATCCCTCAGCAATGTATGATCTAACTTGGGATCCTGTATTTTAATGGACACACCACTAGCATAGCTGAAATCCTTAGCTAGCCCAAGTTCCTGTGACCCTGCGCAATAACGCTGAGGTGGTTTAGAAAAGTAAGGGAAGGGCTCTTGCTGCAGATTGCAACCCCCAGGCCAAGAGGCTACAATGGCCATTAAAACCCCCATTCAAATGTGAAGAGATTTTCCTGCTCTGGGCATGGTATTAGACCCAATAAGAACTTCTTTCCCTCCCCCAAGCCCAGGGACTCGGACCCAGAGGAGGGGAGTAGGTGCACATCATTACAGGATTTGCAAGGCATCATAATTTAGAGAAAGTCCCAGAGCAGGCCAAAACCAGCAAGGCAAAAAAGATAGTTTAAAAATACCTTTGCCCTTTCAAGGGTTTTGTGCTGCACCCGCCAGAAGTGCAGAGCGGAAGCTCACCTTACATTTTAATCAGTCTTTCCCTTGCTTAATTTTAATCTGACCCTGAATAATGCCCCCTAAGAAGATTCATTTAGAACTAGATTACAGTATCTAATTTGCTAATGATGAGGCATCATCCTCAGAATCACAATCTTCAGTCAGTACTTAGTAGATGCATCAGGAAATAAGATAAAAATGTCATGCCCCCATTGGCATTGTCTTGCAGTTGGAGTGCTTATTCATACCGTAGGGTTCATTCATACCTCAGGGTGGGAATGGCTTATGTACAATTGATTTACTGGACCACAAGAAATAAGCAGGAAAAGCCTGGATAAGGGCATGTTTGGGCTGGAGTCCTGCAAGGATAAAAATGCAGTTCTTGTAACATAGTACTATAAGACGGTCAGCATTTGGGTATACATCACAGCAGTATGGCTCAGCGGACACATGCTCTTGGGACATGTATTATGCAGAGACACCGGTTTCCTACATATAGATTAGAGAACAAATGCTCCCAGGCTACAGCCAGAGTGAAAGACAGCAGGTTTTTCATTGGTTTCGTGGTCAGGCACATGGGCAGGATTTTCTCAGAAAAGCAAAGAATCGCAGGATGCCTATGGGGTGTGAAACGGGGCACGGAGCCTTAGCCACTTGCAATGGGGTGAAGAAGGGAGGGAAAGGGCTTCAGAGAGCTCCTCACATTTGGCTCAGAAAGGATGCTTAGATAATAGAGAAGATGTTAGAAAATATAGAGTATTCTCTATATTCTCTGGTTATAAAATAAAATTGGTTATAGAAAATAAGTTTGGTTCATGATTACAACATGATTCAGCTTAAATTTAGTGGAAGATTTAAAAGTTTTTCAATTTCTACAGGGTAATTTTGTGTGATAAAATGAATTCAGCTGGTTGAGGAAATAGGAGACATGAATGGAAAGAAATGCATTTAAGCTAAAGGTGCCATAGTCTCTGGAACTTTTATCCTAAGCAAAAGAAAATCTTGTAGAGAAGGGCTCCAGACTAAGCAAACTGAGTCAGCATCTCAGAAGTTATATTAAGAGTAGCAGAGGGCTTAGAAGTATTGCAAAAGTATTTGATCAGCAAAGAAATCTGTGTTCAATAAAAGGAGTATTGCCAAAAGTCAAGCTGAGTCAGACCTGCAAAGGATATTATAAGAAACAGTAAAAGGTTCTCAGCTGCATGAAAGAAAGAGGACCAGGTAAGGAAGAAGGCCGTAATAGTAATGCAAACATAAAGAATTAGCTTCTCAAAATTTCCTGGTCATCTCCCCTAAAAGAGAGGTTGGAGTTTCTTTGTACCCTCCTGCTTCAATCACCAGGGGCATTTGACCCACCCAGGGGCATGGGTGGTTATTCTGGTTATGCCTTCTCCAGCCTCTTCTGCCTCTTTTAGCATGTTGGCTGGTGGCTGTGGCTAGTGGCTTCGGCTTCCACAGCGCCGAAGCAACCACCCTTCCCTTTCTCTGGAGCCGCAGCTGCTGCCCTCCCAGGCTGTGGCCAGAGAGACCGCCAGACCTGGGCGCTTTTGGCTGGGGTTGTCTCCTCGCAGCTCTGCGAGGAGCTGCCAGGGCCAGGGAGGGGGCAGGGGCTGGCTGTCAGAGCAGTGGGTCCGGCTGGGAGGTGGCAGTGTCATGAGGTGAGGAAGGCAGAAGCAGAGCTGGCCGATTAGGCCCTGGAGGGTGAAGAGGAACCGCCTCAGAAAGGCAGCCCTTCCTTCCCCCTCTCCAGAAGGAGACGAGAGCGTCTGCCCCAGGTCCTGCTCCCTGCGCAGCTCTTGGGAGGTGACACCCAGGGCTCCATGCCTCGGCTTTTAGATGAAACTCTTGGGGTACAGCCAGACCCTTTCTACGCCTTAATGTGCTCTCAACACACAATTGGCCATGCGCTTCAGCCAGAGACCTTCTCAGTCTGCTGTCGCAGCACTTCCCACACAAGTGCCCTCAGAGACCAAACCCTACACACCCATCCCCTACACAGAGACCACAGACATTCGGAGAGTGACAGTGGCCTCCCCATCTCACAGCAGACCCACACCACATGCCACACTACCCGCCGCAGCTCCCTGCCATCTCTCCCACCAAGGACACACAAGGTTGGAGGGCACACATCTTTAAGCAAAGACTGAAAATCGTAATGGGGGAACTCCTACAGTCAAATATAAACAGGTCAGCAGAAATGCTCCAGCAGGAAAATTCCTGGTCCTGGGCACCACTATAGTCCATAGCTCCTAAGGAAATGAATGGGGAAGGGGTTAGGAAGGGCAACGTGGCCTATAAACTGAGAAACAGAGGAAGAGCTGCCACCCACCTCTTTCTCCAGGCTTTTTGCTGGTCTGTCATCCAAGTGGGCCAGGAGCGGCTGCCAGCCCTACAGGAATGTGCACCTTTTGTACCTCGGTGTCCTTGGCCTCTCTCCTCCCTCTTCTCCTCCCTCTCAAACCCTTCCCACTCTGAGTCCTCCCGCCAGGGCGTCCGCGTGGCCTGGAGCTGTACAGTTGCAGTTAAGGAAACTTGGCTGACTGGTATGAAAATAGGTAGAACAGTTTTGAACGTGAGGAAATGTGTTGTTTTCGGAATTCAACAGTAGATTAACAAATATGGTGGAGCTATTAAATATTCATAAGTGCCATTAAAGAGGACTGGCGAAGATCTCAGTTTGTGCTTTAACTCTGCATATGGAACTACAAACATTACACAGTACAACTTTGCTTAGTAACACAGATTGTGCATGTGCAACAACCAACTACTTAAACTGAAGGAAAAAGAGAAAAAGAACATAAAACTTTCTTTAGTTAACCATGTGCAAATAAAAATGGCATCTCATATAATAAACTTCAGGATTGCATTACTGAAAAAAGACATATAAAAGTATCACACCTATATTTCACCAAAATAATAAATTTGGGTGGATATGGCAGCTTTCATACTCAGAAAATTCTCACAGCTTCACATGATGACCCATGGTGCCTAATCAGTTGGTCTATAGCAAATTCAGTTATAACACATTCACCTGTACTCACGCAAACATTTCAGTTTAGAATATGAAGGAAGAAATACAAAGTTAGGCAGGACACCAGGTTTAAAAATCTGCCTTCAAATTTTTCCCCTAGAGGAAGTCATGAGCTTTTTAATATTAACTTTTGTCACTTCCTTTTGGAGGAAGAAGGGTTTTATGGAAAAGGGTTTTAGAAAACTGGAATTGGGTTTGAAGAAACTGGGTCAGCCAGCTGAAATGGGGCAAGAGGAAAATTTCTCCTCTATTGTAATTAAATGGGACATGCTTTGACTAGCAACAAACGAACCAAAATTACATGTTGCATTTGGTGTTAGAGGATAACCATTGATTAAGGGAAGGACATTCAAAAGGAAATGCTGAAGAAGTTTCAGGAAGAAGATAGAAGCACAGCATTACACATTTATTTTTAAATGACTCTTTGAGTTCACACAATAGTATATAATGTGCAGATAAAAAGTGGTCTAACCCACCAGAGTTATTTAAGTATCCAGTGACTCTTTCAAATAATTATTGAGCTGTAAGGGTCAGTTGTGATCATCTGGCCTGGTATCTTGGGTAACACAAACTACCAGATTTTTTCAAGTCAGTTCTTATTTGAACTAGAGTATCCCTTTTTGAAAACAGCTACTCTTAATTAGAAAATAAAAAAATCTTATGAATGGATTCACCACATCCTCTGGCAAGTTTTTCTAGTGGTTAGTCACTCTCACCTTTAAAAATTTGCACACCATCTCAAGACTTACCAAGTTGAGCATCTGTTTCCTACCACTGGATCTTATTACACGTTTGTCTACTAGGTTGAAGCCCCTTGGTGAAGGTCAAAAGTCTCACTCAGCTTTTGCAAGTGCCACATTTCCCAGTGGCCATTCACAAATTTCCAGAAGTTGCCCAAAATCAGCCCTAGCTCACAGCGAAGTCCCAGCGAGTGTTTCTGCACAGCCTCTCCTTCCTTGTCTTGCCTCATAAGTAATGGCATAAGAAACCCATGGATAATGGCAAGCAGCATAGCCTTATGTTCAGACCAGCAATGAATGAGCCACTGGGGCACTGGCTTTAAGTCTCCACCTTGTTGGAGATGAAACAGAGACGTGAGCCCACATCTCCCACCCCAACCACAAACAAAGAGTCCCTGGAGCGGGCTTTGCTCAGCCTCTTCTACTGAAACAACTGTAATTTGCATGAAAAGTGAATATTCAACAGGCCAGGGTGCCACAGATGGGATCTGTAGCCCTGTGGCAAGGGTACAACACCTGCCGAGGGAGCTGGCTCAGGTCCTAGCCTCAAGGATGTAAAACGTACAGTTCCTGCAACTGTTCAGGGCTGTACACGTCAAACCTGGCAGCTGCAGCTAACGTTTTACACCTACTGCAACACTGAGACGAGCACTGGGAGGTGGTTTAGCTCCTAGGTCCTCTTGGCAGTCGCCCCAGAGGGCCTCAGTAACCACTGAAATAGTTGGCCAAGTGAAAAATTGCTGTACTAAGCCAGGAGAGCAAATGGAAAGTACCAAACACCCGTATACAGTAGCTTCGAAGAGTTCTTCTGTACGCTTCTAGAGAGGAGTCCAAGAACAGCCACAAGCAAATAAGTCTCCAGTACTGCCATTTACTAAAAGCAAAAAGCATGAAGCTTTCCAAGCCAGAATCAATGTGCAGTGTGTCTGTCTGCCTCCTGCTAACACACACTTACCGGTGACGTGAATGGCCCCAACACCCTGCAAAGTCTCCGGCTACCCCGCGTCCCAGTGTGATACTGTCCGGTGGAAGAGACGGCCCGTCCTTCCAAGGGTCCGGGGCACCACTCCAGGACCTGCCACGAGGTGGCTCGTCGCCAGCGTGGGTTCTGCCTAAGAGCACGATGGGACATGAAAAGAGTTCGGAAACTTGTTTTGGGTCTCGGAAAGGCCTGGGGTTTGATTACAACACTGAGCACTGTGAAGCTTAAGTCCCTTTATGGATTTAGCCCCGTGTTAATTCAATATTAAATTTGCCACAGGAAATGTGCTTTTGGAGCAAACGCGGTGTTCCTTTTGCCAAGCCAACAGTGCAACGTTGTAAAGAAAACAGAAGTCTAACAAATAGTCTTCTCTCAACGTGTGACATAAAATCTTTCCTCACATACACAACAAATATTATTAGAGCAATCTAACCAGGAACAACATTAATCCACACACTTTCTATCTTAACTCTTATTTTTCTGCAGTCATCACATTATAATACCCCCCCACACACACACAAACAGCTGCAATGCTCATTGCTTGATCTCTGCAAAGTTTTTTCCTGGAAATTTGGGGAATGCAGGAGCTGAATCCTGCTTCGCAGGCACTGCTGCTCCCATCAGCTGGGACTTTGCCGGCTGCCACGCTTGCTTGTCAGGAGCGAGGAGAGGCAGGGCACCTCGCTTTTAGCCCTGCTGCTGCTGGTGTCGGCACGAGGCACGGAGGGGTAAGGCAGTGCCAGCCGGCAGACACCAAGGCAGGAGCTGCATTTGGTGAAAGGGAAGACAGAGAGAAACTGCTGTGGATGGGAGAGGCAAAAAGCAGAGCCAGTACATCAGAGAAAAGGGCAGAAGGCAAAAGCTAACAAGGGAGGGGGTAGAGAAAAAAATGGGAGTAAAGCATGCTGGCAGGGTGAGCAGAAGTGTGCAAGGATGGAAGGGGAGATTGGACACAGGGGGATAAACAGAGATATTGTAACCATACTGCCCTTCTGAACATGAACTTGAATCTTTTTCTGTTACAGAGATGCAGGAATGGAAGGCAAAACAAGTAAAAACATAAAAACTGAATGACAGACGATAGAGGATTTGCTATGGATCTGAAAAGGTCCCAACCCCACTAGTAAGAGTTAAGGCAGATTCACATCATGGAATTAATTTTCTTCTGTGGTTTGTTTGGATTTTTCTGGATGGAAAATAGGAAATTGCTTTTTTTCAAATACCACATTACTAGAATGTTAAGTGAAGAAATTAGGAAATGACAAGATTAAAAGTTTCTGGGCAGCCTTAATTTGACTCCCTTTATGCACATACATTACAGCTTGGTTTCTACAGCACTTTCTTTTTGCTCCATGGGACCCATTTCCTCTGTTGAAGATGCTGGAAGGTTGTGCTGTGAAGAAGAAAGAGGAGAAAGGGCAGGCTTATAGGGCTATATGTCACCCTAGAGGCTTGGGGACTGAGTCTACAAAGGATTTAAGCCTTGTTCTGCTTAGTACAGCACTGCCCAGCTCTGCCACAGCATTCCTGCAAGACACTAGCCAGGTGGTTTCAGCCAGACTTTCAGCGTGGTCTCTGAGGGATGTTCCTCAGGCTACAGGCCTAGTAAAGTCAACAGAAGCTACACTGGGCATTTTGAGTGTTAGCAAAACAGCAAAAGCTCAGAAAAGGCATTGATTAGGTGTGTGACTGTGGGCAACTCTAATTGCTAACCTTGTCCTTCACCTCTGGGCCTGGATGCTTGTGCCGCCTCAGGGCTCACCTGGAGCCTTGGAGAACATTTCAGCGCCCCGTGCCAGCAGCAGCTGGGGCAGCACCAGGGTGTCTTTCTTTGACAGGATCGCCTGTTCGCCAGTAACCAGCAGTACCAGCCTCCCTGTACATCAGCACTACCCAGTGCCCTGCTCTCAAAACCTTTGGCTCTGCTGCAAGACTGACGGGGCACTTCTGCTTCCTCCTCTCTGGTGACTCACTGCTGCTGCTGAGACGCTACCCCCCACCTTCCCTGCTCTCACCCAGGCTCACCCTGCCTTTTAAGTATACGACAAATTTCGAAACCTCAGACTAGGTTTTTAGGACTAATCACTTTAATATGAGACAGAGATTCCAGGGTTAAATAAAGTGTAAAATGTGGTAACTGTTTCAGACTTAACGAAAAGACCATATCCTTGCCATTCCAGCATCTCTCACCAAGAAGTCTCCAAACACGTCCTGGCTGTGAAGATGAGAAACAGCGTTGCCAGAACCACCCCTCTGCTGTCCTCCCTTCTCCCTGCCCACCCTGCTTGGCTGAATCATTTATCTCTACTAGCCCTTATATTACACTATTTTGTCTTCCTGCTTCTAATTGGCTTACATTGCAAATGTAAACTTAATGACTCAAGCTTTATAATTGCCTTGTGTTAGTATCTTTGTCAAGGATAAGGTGACATAATGCACCTTTTGAAACCTTTATTAAGGTGTGATACAATTTAGCATATGACAGTGAAACATGTTAAATGGACAAACCTTCTGTTAATTGACGAATTCCAGCATGTTCTCAGCTTTCAGGAGAGGTAGTGCATCACCCATGTGGACACAACGCAGATGCAGCGTCAGTGTGTTTCGTCCACACTGCCTATCCTTGTTGTCAGTTTAAAGATTTTGACATCACAGCTGCCACAGTAAACTGAGAGTTGGGATAATTTTCTTAGGAAGAGGTGCTGTAAAGATGTATTCATTAATATTCATTAATAATTTTCCATAAGGAAATTAATAATTTTGTATTCACAGCAGTCTGAAAGATACACAGTAATTAAATGATGGAAAGGTTTGAATGCGTATCTGCCTTTCAAAGAACACTGAATGAGACTTGGGTTTTGTAGAAAAAAATACATGATATCATAAAGACTGTCATGATGCATACTTGCAAGAAGACACGTTAAGACTGCCTGTGGTGCCTTTTTCCATTCCTTTTCTAACCTGTGTTTGATTACACAATTTTACCATTCTTCTGACTTAGAAGTAGCGTAGAAGGGGTGCTAAAACTTTTCTTTCCATGAAAGGAACATTTAGAGAGATTCAGGTGCCTAAATATAAGTGCTGTCTAATGTCATTTCAGAAGTTCTGAGAATCCCATCTGGCTTGCAGCTGCTGCTCCAGCAGGGCAGGAATCCTTCCATAAATCCTGTCTCAGAGCTGCCAACCCGGTTAGACAACTCCAGCAACCACTGTCATCTACAAAGGCATTATCTTTAGGTACCTGAACTTCCCCATTTAAATTACATTTGAGCACTGAAAACAAAGAGTCATCAGATAAACTCAGATATAACTTCACCCAGGATTTCATAGCCACAGTGCAAGATTACTCTGATTTCTCTGCTTCAGTCATTCATGCTTAGTTTCAGGTTTATTGCTTCTCAAGGGTCTCTGGCCAATTTTGGCAAAGTAGCTGACAAATCAGTATTGGCTGTATGCACGTAGTCTGAGGAAATGCTTGTCTGCATTCAAAAACTGGCAGACGTGGCATTCCCGGTCACTTTACTAATCCTCATATAACAGGAGTTTAAAGTTAGAATCATGCAAGTTTCGCTTTTTCTTACTCCATTTCCTGGTTTAATATGCTGGGTTTGGATTTTTTTTTGACAGAAAGTCATTCACGAAGTAGACATTGCTTGCAGTGACAGAGAAGGGAAAAAAGTCTCTGGAGTCTCAAGGCAGGAATAAGAATGTGCAGAAAAGATGAAAAGTCCGCGCTGAGGCTATGCAGGCACCTGCAATGTTATTCCTATCTGGTAAGCCTGGTCTGTGATGCTGCCTTTGACAGGGTGAGCTTTACTGTCCAAAGATGTCTGTGTGAATGCTGCAAGAATACTGCAAGTTCAAAAGCTCACAAGATAGTTATTGTCAGAAGATTTAAGGTCTCCCAATGAATTTCCTGAAGTTTGTATATATTGTGAAATCTCTATTTCAACTTTATTTTCTGGTTGCAAAGGTAACCTTTCAGATGCATTCTTCTACTGACATGTGAGAATTTGCAGATAGAAACTACGCCGAGGCCCTGATCTGCAAAACTATTTTCCTATCTAATTCACTGGCGTTAAGTACCTGGACATCTTTTTGCATTTGGCCCCCAAACCCTGTTTATATTAGCAAATGTTTAGTACAGTTTAGCTAGGGCAGTACATATTTTTTTCTGTGAATCATCTTGTATTCAGAAAAGAGGTTTTGTCTCATTACGGCTTGTATTGGTTTGCCAATCAGAATAAACTGCATTAGCAAAAGGACTGTTTCGATTATAGGCTCATATCTACAGTACAGTTTTCACCACTATAGCTGTGTCAGGTTATGATTTTTTTCATGGTACTATTTGACAGCTATTTGGGCAACACATTGTAAGTGCAGAGTAGACCAAACTGAAGGGTGAATTTTGCTCAGCTTGGTGAAGTGTTAACACCATCGGTAGCAGTAGGCATGAAAGAAGTATCTTCATGGCTGATAGACATGAGAAAGGTGGTAGGACATGCTGAGTTATTCCAGGCGCTTACCTGTAGACACATTCAAGCCACTCTGACCATCACTACCTTGTGAAAATCAGGTTTACTTAAGGTATCTCTATGTAGATTCTCCAACAGAGAAACATCCCACATTTCCAACCACTTTGGAAAATATGGGTCAGGTACATCTTAGAGCAAGAAATGCCACGTCCTGACATTTCACTGATTTAAAAATGCATTCTCTGTAACTGTGTTTGTACCCTCTAAACAACAATGACGCTTCCTCTCCCCCTTGCTCTCGCTGCCTTGTCTGTTTAGATTGTGGAATCCTAGAGCAGGGTCCATCTTTTGTCATATTTTTTTGGGCAATGTAAATCATTGGATCAGTGTAAAGAAGGGAGAAAATCTGTCCATGTAGGAACTGTGATTTCCCTCTGCCTGTCTCAGAAACATACGCATACCCCAGCTCATGTATGCACCAGAGCTGAAAAAGAAAAAAATGCTCCGTTTCTAACTAGTTCCATTAACATTTTTAACCTGCAGTTGCCATGGTAATTATACGCTTAACAAGGTAAGTTATGGTCTGGAAAGTGATGCCTGCAGAGGAGAAAGTAGCAACCCGAAGTCACAGAACAAGATGCCCAAAGACATAGCTGCTAGTTTTAATTCTTTTTTTATTTCTTTATTCTGTGGTATGTTTTTAAATTAGCTTTATAAACTCTCTGTTAAGAATACTAAGCCAGGATAGATCTCTCTCCTTTGCCTGTTGTTCTAGGTCAGAAATTAGGGAAGGACTCGGGAGCGCCTCCGCCCCATTCCTGCCCCAGGCTGTGAGAGGGCGGCAGGAGAAATAGCTCTGCTCTGACCTCTCTTAAGGGAACGCCGATGACTTCCAAGAAACCTCGCTCTGCTGCATGAAATTCAGATTATTCTGAGAAATGATATAAAAAGATAACGTTTTATATCTGTGCATCAGATAGTGTTATTTGTGTATCTGTTATCTGGCATGTTTTCCCCTGTTGCTCTGTATGGGTCTTTCACACAACAAAAAAGGGAGCTGAAAAGAGACTTTGAAGAAAGAAAAACAGCTGTAAAACCTCGTAATTTAACAGTGGGATTGAAAGGATGGTGAGATGCCAAAATACTTAAAATCTCTTCATTTTAACCTCACTAGCTTTCCTGACACAGATCTTTAAATAGCTATAAGCTTTGTGACTGTTTTGTCCGAAGATAAGAGCCCAGATTTGGTGACTGCCTGTAAACATGGGAGAAGCTACGCTGTCCGGTCCCAGCGCAGCTATTTTTGACTTGGTGTAATCACGAGATGTACAAATTCTGACCTCAATATGTACAGTACTTTACCACGTTTTCTTATCACACCTATATATTCTTTCTTTCAAGCCCCAAATTTCCAAGATCACAGGTATGTTTCAATAAGAAAAACTTGAAGCCTGGAGACTCCAGGACATGCCTGACAATATGGCAAAATACGGCCCTTTTAATAGTAAGTGGCCTCAGCTGAAGAGAACCAATGAAAAGAGGCAGACTTATTGCAGGGGCCAAATCTGTCCCCAAAAGATCCTCTTGACTTCAGTAGGAATTCCCCACTGAAGGAGAACTGAAATTTTGCTTTTTTGTCACAGCTCTCTAAGCTTCATTTCTCGTATCATTGTAATTCAGTTTTACCTACACTGTAAGCTCTTAGGAACAAGGATCACGTTATGTCATATGCTTGCACAGCATCCAGCTTGAGGGCTAAAGGCACTATCACTGCAAAAAAAATGTTAGGAAGTTACAAGAAAAGTTTGCTCAAATAGAAATACATATGAAAGGGAAGGGAAGCAGAACAGCCCTTCACCTCTTTCTATGCTAAGGGCAGGGAGATGCAAATTTTACAGTCTCTATATTTGACCTTTAAGAATTAAAAAAACCCCAAGTCTCTTTATTTGACCTTTAAGAATTAAAAAAAAAACCCAAAAACTGAGCTTGTCTGCATGAAGAATAACTGAGCTTGTCTGCATGAAGAATCAACACTGATCCAGGGAAAAACAGCTATTGGAAACTGAGGATTTGACCTTGGCCTGGCATGCAGTGGAGAAATTCGCAACACTAACAGTCATTTGACTCCTGTAACACACCACACTGTGTTCACAAAATTAGCCCAGATAAGAGGACAGTCTACCCTTTCTTATTTCTTCCCTTTAATTCATTCCTTTCATCTTATTTTTTGCAAACCTCTCTAACATTCTTGCCTATTCCACACTAAATGTGCTTCTACCTTTAATGAAATGGAAAAGAGAACTGCAAGACATTGGGGCTGAACTGAAAATGCTGCTTCTATTACACTCATTTAGTCTTCTCATGACTGAATGGAATATTCCTATGGCAATGGACTCTTTAATTTGCATTAATTTCTTCGGTTGCACTGTAATGGCTGATGCGTTGTAGTAGTTCCTGACAAATAGACTTGGAGTAAGCAAATTGGATTTGTAGCAGAAGTAGAACAGAAATCTGAAATCCAAAGGAAAAAAGAAAAAGTCTAAATCCTACTTATGCATCGACAGGATGAACCTGAGTTCAGATCACAATCATTTCTTTGAACAGGCCACTTTTGAAAGAACATAGACACTGAGGAAGAAGATAGGCAACCAGCTGAGAAACGTTTCCAGAATGAAATAGATTTCAGAATCCCAAAGATTTCTTAAGTGGACAATAAAATTCATCTGCCCAACTGGTCTCACATCCGCTGCCCAAGTGCAGAACAAGACAACCATATTTATTGACCTGCTGCTCCTTAACCATCTCAGATGCTTTTCTCAGCCAGTTTACCATATTAATGACATGGAAAATTGAGAGGTAACTGAAATGCACCATATGAAAATGTAAAACAAACAACATGTCCATTGTACTCGCCATTGCAAATATTTCTCTTCAGTTGGTTATTGCAATCAGTTTTGAAAAAGTACCTTTGTAACTGGCATGCTATTTTTCATATGAATAAAGCATAGAACTTAAAACCTCATCAGTCATGCCTCCCAAATCCTACCAAACTGACCTAAAATCATGAAGTTTGTTTAAAATAACACATTTTGGAGTCTTTTTATTTGCCTTTTAGATCTGATATTTTAGGTGCAATTGCTTCATGTTTTACATTTTAAAAAAGCTGGAAATGTTAAAGGATCTTTATTCCAAGAATGTGAATTTTAAGAAATGCATCAAAAATCATGAAACTTGAAATTAAAACATGAGACTTGGCAGCGGTGGTGAACAGTAACTCACTCTTCCAAGCACTTCCTCACCCTTTCAAATAGAAATTGCTAATCATGAGAAAAAAATTCATAAACGCAAATTTGTAAAGCACAGATCAAGCCAGCAACATATAATTAGTTCTTCTCTTTTTTTTTTTCACATTTAAAACCAAATGTAACATGAATGTCACTGATCTATCTCTGCTTTCCCAGCGCTGGTCTGAAAATATAGGTAGAGAACAAGCCTGCCTTAGCACCACAGTGCCCTTGTCTTGTACAAATACCTGTAAGTTCAACAGCAACAGATCGCCGGGCTGTTTGCATACAAATTGATCCAAGCCTATTGACTTCCCTTTCTGTAGTTCCCCTACATGTATTATGCAAAATTCAGCAGGCAGATATTATAATCAGCACAGTAGTCACTGAACAGGCACCTCCAGTTTCCCTGTAGCCTCCCAAGGCCGCATTCTGTTGCCGTGCTGAACCTGGGGTATTTAGCGTTGCTACTACATCAGGTAACTGCCACTGTTATACCTATGTGCTCAGGTGCACGTTCAAATACCCGTGTGTTTATTTTGACCCTTTGCCATCTGCAGCAGAGGAAGAAGTGTGAGCTGCTCTGGAGGAACCCCAAGACAAAGGAGAGCTGTTGAACAACTTTATTTGCTGGCAGGCAGACATCCTCTCATGGCCAGGGCAATTTGGTCTTTCTAGTGCAATTCAGCCTTGCATTAGAAAGACTGAACCGCGCTGAGTAATATCTTTTTCTTGCTCATGTACTCCTAGACTTGCTGGCAATGTACGAACTCAGAATCTACCCATGGCTTTTGTCAAAGAGGTTCATTCAGAGAGCGTAGGCACGGCAATAGCTGAAACTGCAGCACAGTCGCTACTGCAGGATGCGAGCACGGCAAGCATAGTCACACCAGTGACTCCCCAGCCGCACATTGCTTCAGTAGTTTTCCAGAGCAGCCAGGAGAATTGCAGATGGGGGAAAGGAGCGTGCAATGCTCCAAAGGCAGGGCTGATCACTCCAGAAATTCAATTCAATTCCAGAAGTCTCTTCCTTCCTTCTGATACGAAGCACAGATCTCTCTCTTTCTCACTGGCATTGGGAAAACTTGCCCTGGTCAGCTGGGTTCTGGTGCACACGCAGGGCACACATCAGACCTACAGCAAGGGTTTGCTGCTCTCAGAAGTGAAACATCATCCAATGGCTTCCCCTACTGCGTGCATGGATCCGACTGCTCTTTCCTTTATGGATGTACTCTCCAAAGAGGGGAACACTGCTTCCCTCAGTTACTTCTCATGTCTCAGAGATGTTTTTCCTCATCTCCAGCTGAATATACAGCACCTCCACCTTTACGCCATGGAGTCCCCCACTGCCTCTTTCTTTTAAAGTCTCCTTTAATCAACCCAATCTACACCCTTGTTGCCAAGAAAAGAGCAAGAACTGAGCCCTCACCCTACTTTCTGCTTTGAGAAAAGTACTGGGAAATGGTGCCATATTCTGGAATTGAAGGATTTGCCTGGAGGATCCTGGAAGTTATGACTAAATCCTTCAGGATTTCTAGAAACACCTATATTTTTCTTCAAACTGTTTCAAAAGCTGCGTCACCTCAAGACCTGTGCTAGGGATACCTAGTAGCACGGTATTAGTAGGGCTATGCCATGGTCCCACAGTGACGCCATGCCACCGCGCCGCTGGCCAACCCTTCATGGCCAGGACGGTCAGCAGCCCTACCACAGTCCAAACAGGTCAGCCGGGCACCTTAACACATCAGCAGCCACTACTGCATCTCACTTTTCTCATTAACATGAGAATATTACATTCTGTTTACGAATTTCAGTTGATACCCTGTCTCAACACTTTGTTATGCAAAAGCAGAGATCTTAGGAAATGCTATTAAAATAGCAACAAACACACCCTTCATGCTGATTAATACAACTAAGAATTTTTTCCAGTGGTTATTCTCCCATCTAGAGCCCAGTCCAAAACACATGAAAAACTCCATTCAGTTTTAATGGGTACAGGTTAGAGACCTTATCTTTTGAGACAAGCTGAAATATTTGTCTTAAGGTTAGCCACAGTGATCTGAAACTCTGAGCTGGAGAAATCTGTCTGAAAATCTCCTACATTCAGACTTTTTTATCTAGATTTCTGATACTTCCTGGTCTGTTCTGAGCAAAATACCATAAAAACCACTTCTCTTCCCTTTCACTATGCCTTTTCCACTGCTAGTCAAAACCAGGAAGTTTAGAAATGAGAAAATTACAGTGTGGAGACTGTGAAAGGTTAAATTCTTCTGTGTATGTTTTGGTCAAAGGTTCGGACATATTCCCTCCTTACCCTGACTAATTATTTCTTTTTTGGCTATTATTTACAAATTTGCAGAACCTTGTCCTCAACAAAACTTAGAATCAAAAAACTGTCACATTCTTTGATAAAATGATCCTCTAACATCTTCTGCATGAGCAAGTCAACTTTGAACAACTTAAGAGTGTGTGAGCCTTTTTCCAGTCTGGTTTTCACTTGACTGCAGTTGCTACAAAACATTTTAGATTCTGGTGAAGCTTTACATATTTTCTTTTGACTTCTGCAATATTTTGATAGCATAGATGGCAAAATGTTTTAGTATAGATAAATGTGACTGTGGGTTTGTGACTGTACTGAAGATCATGAGTCAATAAGTCTCATGATACCTACAGTAGCTTGTTAGATAAAAGAATATACTGATGCTTATCTCTCCAGAGAGATATAATAGTTAGAAAAGTTTATTAATGCTGACTGTCTCTTAGTTGTTTAAACTTATGACAGATCAGTTTAAAGTTAAATGTATGTCCAGCTGCCAATCTCTGCAAATTCCTTCTTTCTTTCTGCCAAAAAAAGTCCTTTCTGAAATGTCCCATGCTACTATCTCAGCAGACTAAATGCTGTCTGCTAACTTGATCCTAAAGAGGGGCAGAAAAGAAGTGCAAAATCATCTTTTTTAAAAATGTAGCAATATTCCCTTTTGATTCTTACTTTTTAGGGGCAAAATGTTAGCTCTGGAAACCTGCAAAATGGCCAAGTTAAGAACGACAGATGTCTTTTAGTGTTATCTTTTAGCATCTGAGAGTTTGAAGGATGCTGGGAGGTGTAGGTGTGGGGCATTAAGGAACTCTAAGCAGCTTATACTACCTTACGTTAATTTAGGCATGGATGCGATTAGCCATGGGTTGATTAAAGGAGACTTTAAAAAAAAGGAGGCAATGGGGGACTCCATGGAGTAAAGGAGGAGGTGCTGTATATCCGGCTATACTGCAGTTTTATGGGTATTTGAGCAACATCTTGCCATGGCAGAAGGCTTGTGCATTCATAGTCCTGGAATATTGTGTTGAAGTCCTGGACACAGGCACTGGGGCAATTGACACCTTTTAACTTTTGGGAATTGGGGATGAGGGCCTCCTTCGCGCAGCAGGGAGACATCCCAGCTTGGTTTGTGAACCAGCTGCACCTTGGGAGCGACTTTGACTTCCTTGGGGTTTCCTAAATAAAGTGAAGATCTGGGGCTAGGAAGAGAGGCTGCGAAGGCAGCAGGAGATTAGGAGAGAAGAAGGCTGGAGAGGTGGTGGCCTGCAGTTGTGCCACCTTAAAATAACTCA
Organism: Dromaius novaehollandiae; assembly: GCF_036370855.1. Lineage (NCBI taxonomy): Eukaryota > Metazoa > Chordata > Aves > Casuariiformes > Dromaiidae > Dromaius > Dromaius novaehollandiae. The sequence continues at coordinate 58,214,741 of NC_088101.1, forward strand.
CGGAAAATGTACCTCTAAAAAAATGCATGTACAGCAGTTACTCAAATCCCTTCTCTGTAACTGGCTCACAACGGCTGTCAGCTTCCCACAGCCTGGGGATTTGCATACTGCCCAGTTTTTCCACAATAACCATCTATCTAGTTATTATGCAAATCAGATACCCTGAAGCAAAGAGTACACAATTGCTGTTGTGGCGTTACAAACTATTGTTATGACTCAAGAAAAGAGCAGTCTCTGCATAGGGTGAAGATAACCCTGTTGCAGGGTGATGGCAATGTTTCCTGCAAATACTACCAGATGATTCAGAAGAAGGCTGGCTTGCTGTGGAGATAACCGATGTTGATCTGCAGAGCAGGAGCAGGGCCAGTCCGGCTTCCGTTGCACGAAACCGCAAAATTCCCAGGAAATTTGGCAGGAGTGTATTGTGAATCCAGCCATACAAAAGTATATATGGAGGAGGAAAAAACAGGAAACTTTATTTCTTAGCTGACTAGAAAGAAAACTAGCTCATTTTAAATTGAGATCTTTATTAAATTTTATAAACATTTTCTGGAATCTCCTTGTTGTTGGTTTGCTCTTGAAATCAGTGCCACGGTGTTTAAGCTGTTCTATCTCAGCACCATACAAATGCTCAGACCAGAGAGCTGATGGGGATGTGTCACGGTTCTCTTTTTGTAAGTTGTCTTTTCTTAAAGATATACAGTTGAAATGTGTCAAACTAGAGAAATGTGACTGGCAGCTGAGCTGTTGCACATTTTCCAGGAGCTCTTTTCGTGGCTGTCAAAGAGAAATCACCTATGAGCCAGGGAAACGACGCACGGAAGGGAGCTACCAGCAGTCTCAGGAGGAATGTCTTTGGGCTTGAGAGGAGCCGAAGGTGACCTTTCCTCTCTTGCCTTCCTGTGGTTCTGCTTTCCATCTGCAGGCCTCACTTGGGGACACTGAGGAGAGAGAGGAGAGGGCAGGACCTTTTTGTCTTTTGTCCAGAAATGCCAGAGGCATTTTCCTCTTGGAAATCAGACCTCGGTGCATTCCTGAGGAATTTAAAAGCATATCCTCCTTATAAACTCTTCCTATGTGAAACAGCGGTTTTCCATTGCTGACCCCAATAAATTTCCCAGTGGAGGCCCTGATCTCCTGACAAGTCTAGCACACCCAAATGGACAGCTACCTCAGACGCGCTAGCTTCGCCCAGTCACCTCGCAAATACGCTACAGCTCTCTGTGGGTTCACAGACTGGAGCGAAAAGCCGCCAGCACAGTGGAGGCTCCTCGGCACAGAGATGCCATTGGCGTGGGTTTGCCCCGCTTGGCAGATCTGTCTAGGAAAGGCTGCGATTTTGGCCATGTGCATCCGGCCCTGCACTACCCCTCGCTGCCCCGCCGTGCACGACTGGCTCGCGGTGCGGAAACTGGGAAACAGGGATTTTGTACCAATAATTTGCATGGGTTTTGAAGATTTGCTTCCCAGACACTAGATGGAGCTAGGCAATTGAGGTTCATTTTTCGCCTCCTTGCACGCCGTGGCTGTAGGAGCAATGCAAAGGGGCGGCGGGCTTGGTATTGCCGGGGCCGTGTGCTGGAAGCTGGTTAGTGTGTCCCTTAATAAGGTTTACTTTCTTTATTAGCAACAATAGCCTTATAGAGCAAGGCTAGCTTCATCCTGACGTTACATGAAATAGGTCAGTATTTGGATAGACAGATTTATTGTGCAGTTTGTATTTAGACTTAACGGTTAAAATAAATAGTTCTTTTCTTCCCTTGGGAGCTGATGAGCCAGACCCACTTCCAAACAACTGAAGACTTCTGTACTTTTTGACAAACACAGTTCTCCAATTAAGAACAGTAAATAGGATTATACAGGCTGAAAAGGCTCTTTATCACTAGAAAGTTTGTATGTGGGAAGTGGGGTCTCTCTTTAGTGTTCATTGTAATTCTTTTAAAATACAAACTTAATGATTTTGTCACATCCAGAGTTCAGGGTTTTCAAAGGCAAAAGCTGCTTAAAGGCAGCCAGCCTTCTGAGGGAGAGATCTGCGTCTGTATGACTAATTCTGTATAATGTATACAGAATTTATATTTATGTATATATATATATATATAGAGAGAGAGAGAGAGAGAGTAATCAAAGTCTTCAAAATGTAGTCTTTGCTTTAAACCACATGAAGAAGTAAATCCTTTATTTTTCCTTGAGGAGAGTTTCTGTTGTGTGAGGTTGATATATACACATCCCTCTCTCTAAATTAAAGTGGAATAAATCACGGGTCAGAAAAGGCCAAATAATTCAGCAGCATCAGGAACACAGGATGGCAGCTTCCTGCCAGCTGCTCAAAGATACTGCAAACCTAGTGCAGAGGAGTTATAAAATAACCTGTTAATAAGAGAAGTTTGATTCAAAACTCCATCAGTGAGTACCTGGGTAACATCATACAGCATGAGCATTTCTATCCCATATCACATGGCTGCAGATGTTCATATTATGTATATAATTGTCTAATCTCTCTCAAGTCTAGAACATCTGTGACATAAATTATTTATGAGTTGTATAAAGACAAAGCATGGTAATTTAATTAGTTTTGTGATTACAGATTATCAATACCATTGGCTCCCTCTCTTGTCCTTGTAGTATGAAGCAGAATTTACCAGTTTATTTTCTACATTTTTGTTTTCCTCTGCAACCCAGCTTTCTTACCAGGGCAGTTTTCCCTGTAGTCTTATCATTTTTACAACTTCTCTACGCCCCTTCCATTTCTGCTAGGTCTCCTTGAGATGAAGTGGTTGGAATGGAAATATTACTCTAGGTGGTGGGGACACCATCTGTTTCTGTCTTGGTACATTTCCATATTCTCTTCCTGATGGACTTCAGCAGCCATAGCTTTTTTCATTCCAGGTGCATGCAGAATGACGACCTGCACTGCAATACCCAGAGAATGCAGTGATGGCAATATTATAAGACAGATAAATGATGCCTTGGTCTTGCTACAGAAAAGTTTACACCGACGTAGACTGTATTTATGACCTTTTTGTTAGCATCACAAATTTCCATTTTTCAGTAATTCCTTAAAAGCTCAAATAGCATCTGCAATTTTGTCATTTAGCTGCCATTTTGCAAGATTTTTTTTATTCTCCAGTTTTGTTCTTTCTCCGGGGACAGGTATGCCTCTTAGAGCCTGTTATTAGGTGGTTTGGCAACAGCACTCCCTCCTGATTTAGATCCAAATTTGGACTGGCTTCCTCCACTTGTAGGGTGCCTCAGGTCTGCTAGGCATTGCAATGGAGTGGTAATTCCCATCTTCTCCTTACAGCTTGATGCTGAGCAGGCTTGTCTGTTCTCCTGCCTCCGATTTCTCCTCTCACAATATTTTGAATTGTTGGGGACCACCACTCAACTCAAATGATGAGTGGCCACCTCAGAGAAATTAAAAATTCAAAACAGGAAGAATCAATGTGGATAAAAAAATAATCAAAATCCAGTCACTGTCTAATTTTGGTATCTGTGTACTGCTCCTTGCCCTCTCTGCTCTTCGGAGCTAACAGGGAGGGATATGATGAAAGATGCTCTGGTCTAAGCACTTTCATTGCTCATCTCACATGTGGGAATACATAGATTCTCAGCACTGAGCAAAGCATCTGCACATGCTTTAATGGAGATTTCATTCTGCACTTTTACTGTAATTCCCCAACTTGCTTGTAGTTAAAATGTGGCCTCCTTCCTAGATGAAGGTGAAGGGAGCCAGCTAGGGTAGGAGAGTCGAGCTCAGTGTGGAGCACGGCACGTTGCAGCTGCATTTGTTGGAAGTATTCTTTCAACGTCCTGGCTTGATGCCCCTGTTTTCTTGGTGCCCAAGGCAGTTTCACACATTTCCTAGCAATCCATCTGTGAAAGCTAGAAATGGAGCAACAATGCTGAATGCACAAGCATCAGTAAAGCCAGACAGAGGAAGAGCCTTTACTCTCAATGGCTGAGTGCAGTAAGACACTGAGAAAGTCATTCAGTTCAGTTCACACATGCTGCAGAGCAAAAGGATGTTTAGGAAAAAAATCTTTACAACACACTATAAAACACGCATCTGCAAGTAACTTTAATTGCTAATGTACCTCCATGCCAATACAGATGTGTGGAGAATTAATATTTTGAAAGGAAGGTGGAAGAAAAAGGGATGGTTGACTGCAGGACAAGTTTTTGTTTATAGGCATCAAATGGGATTAGAAGACTACAAAGCTGAGTTTTGAAACCAAGAAAAGCCACTTCTACTCTTTTGGAAGGTGAATTTTCAATAAGTATGTCCTCAGTGACCATCAATTAGAACATTTCAATTTTGCTTAAAATCTGTGTGGTAAAATATTTATCATCCTTAGGGACACAGGATTCTGCTATTTTAAATAAATAAAAAAGTGGCATGCTGGTTTAGCACCCAATACTTACTTTTATAGATGAGATAAATCATTGTCATCTATAATTAATTCCCCCAGTGCCTTTTGGTTTTGAGAAGCATGAGCTGCGGAAGAATGGGATGTTTTGTTTAATTTCAAACTACAGCTCAAAGGCTACTCAAGGTACATCTGTCTTTTTACAAATATCAACAACTCATCAAGTACTTGGTATATTGTAGTAAATACATACTAAGGCCAGGTTACTGTATAACACTTTGGTGTTTATATTGGGCTTTCTGCTTTATTGCTGTGTGGAACATGACACAACATTTGAAATCCATTGGCTTCTATTCCCGAAGGGAAAACTTAGCCAGGAGGGGGGTTCTGCATGAGTCACTATGGCTATTACTGTGAGCAGCTTTCTGGTAAATCATGCCTTACGGTGTAACCCTGCAAAGAGGCGCCTTCTGGCGCGACTCGGAAAAGAGATGATACGGAGCCACTGAATCCTTTCTCTTTGCATTTGCCATGTCCTGCTTCAAGGTCCAAAGGAGGTGCCCGGCTCCATTGCCCGCGTTGCCTCACGTTTCAGGGCCTGGTGCCCCTCAAGCTGGGGTGCTGCAAGGACCTGCTGTATCTCCTGCTCAGGGTGCCCGAGGAGAGGGAAACCCCACTGCAGAGCTGCCGGGCACAGGCAGGCCCAGCTGGCTTTCGCTCACACCAAGATCGTGTTAAGCAGACCTCTAAGGGAAGAGCTCACACAGCCAGGCGAAGGGGGAAAACAGCCCCGTCATGAAATTGGGAGCATTTGACCCAAATCTTGAGGCTGGTTTATTGCACTTGAAATTTTTCAGTTGAAATAAGCCTGCTGCAATGCACTTTTAACTCCTGAGCCAAGTGGAACTGCATGCAAAGCACCCCTTGCTGAGGGCACCCACATATTGCCCTTGGTCAGGTCGGCAGCTGAGGGATGCTCAGCGGGTTGAGGAGGGGGTTGAAGAAGTGTCTACATTTTGTACAGAAAATATACAGTTATGTATCTTGCATGTAGAGAGCCAGACTCCCACTTTGGCTGCTGACAGCCTGAATAGACCTTGCTTATTTTAGCGTAGCTCAGCAAAGAGTCTCACTGGGAATGAGACTGAGCTGTATAACTAACTCATCTATATCATGTGGAAAATACTGCCCTTGTTGATACAAGGCTCATGCTCCATAAAAAACATGATGTTTCCATAAGGCAGAAAAGTTGAAGCCTGTAAGCCCATGGACACTGGAGGGTACCAAACCTCTCACTCTTGTTACTTTTCCAAATCTGAACATCGTTAACACAAAGGCACATCAGCAGATGATATTGTCAGGACAAACACTCAAAATTCACGAAGATCTACTTCATCTGTTCTAATTAAGCTGAAAGCCCATCTACAATGGCCTTTTTTAATACAGCTACAAGCTATGTGCTTAAAAAGTGTTGCAGTTCAGTACGATTCTGGCCCCTTTATGGACAAGAGCTCTTATGCAGTGTCCAGTGTGAAAATGTGACCGAGATTTTGGAGCCGTAAGTAAGAAGTGGTGTTAATATTGGTGTGTAGAAGGCATTTTATTGTTGCTGCAAATTGAAGGGCCTTGGTTAGATATTTTCTACTTGACCATGAAGATCCAGGAATGAGCAGAACATTCAAGTTTATTAACTCCAGTGAACCCTGAAATGAGAACATATTACCTAGTTTACTGCCTCCTTCTTTCCCTTATAGCTCTTTCCCTCTCTTTCTGAATTTACCTTTTCTTCCCCAATTCACCCTTTCAGGTTTTCCTTATTTAAGCAATTCCATTGTGGCAGTAATTAAACTGCTCTTGACAAGGATACTTCCTTACCAGTGTGGCCTGATTGACTGTAAATCAGGCTGCCTTCAGATTTTTATACGTGCTGTGATAGGCTCTGTTTGAGCAGAAGCTATAACATCATTAACTTTACAATGTGGAGTTCCTGAAATATCCATTTGTTTTGCTCTCCCAGGTCAAAAATTCCTTACACTCTGGAGACAGGGGAGAAGGGAGGAACTCCTGTTTTATCGTTTACATTTTTGATGGGCTAGAAAAGCCCTAGGGGTTTATTATAGTTGCAATGCATTTAGGATTTCACAGAATTATGGTTAATGCTACAAAGGAAAAAGGTGATTTAAATTAGAGCTGTATGATTGCATTTTTTTATATATTTCAGGCTAGCAGTGTGTGCAGGTACACGTTCCCAATCAGAACTGCTAATATTAAAACACTTTAAATTCAAATGAACTTGACCGTGAATAGGAACACCGGGCTATACAGTATCACACAGATTCCCTGAGCCTGTAAATGTTTTCCCCTTCTTAAGCAAGTTTCTCAGTGTGATTGTTTCTGGCTATCATCATAGACAAATTTGCCAACGAAGTCAGAGCAGAATGCCAAACTAACAGTTAACACTATCATTAACTTGAGCATTTGCTGTGATTTCTTCGCTGACAAACATGTTTGTTAGAACACATACCGGGTGGAGACTTCTTAGAAGTGAAGCAAGAACAAGGAAATTAAGACAGTTTGCTTGACATGCAAATTATCATCTCCGCTCTAACCAGCTTCCGAAAAAGATATACTCTATAAAAACGACACATGCAAGAGAATATGCCATGGTCTCGTTTTATATTCAGGCAACTGCTGTTCCATTTTTTCACAGTATTTAAGGTAAAAATCTTCCTTTCCTAAGTATATTATTCTGGATTCTCTTTAAACACAGTGGCTTTTCTCTTCATGGCTGCAACTTGCCATCTAATTCACCTTTCTTCTCCCACGCTTTAAACTGAATCTGCAGGGCATACTTCTTGTGGTACTGTAATCTGGCATCAGGGAAACGCTGGAGCCAGTCTGAAGAAAACAGATTCTGAAGCTGGCAGTCATTAAATAGGGAGAAGGGTATTTTCTGAAAACAAAGGTCTAGAAGTTTGAGACTTATATAAAGATACAGAAACAAGTCTTTTAAGCAATGCCCAGCACATATGCATGCTCATAGCAGTAACATCTTCTCTTGGGTTTTGCAACGATGAAGACCTGGACCAAGTGCCACCAGGGCTGACGCAGGTACTCCCACTAAACGAAAATCCACACAAACTGAAACTTAAGCAGCCAGGACTATTCACGGTTAATGAAAGTCTGGTTAAATTTGTTTGAAAAATATTTGTTTTGGGCTAAACTCTGTGCTACTCAAAAAGCAAAAAGCATGGAAGATGAATTTCTAAAGTAAATTTATACCTTCTATGAAATGGAGCTGTAATAAAAATGCCATACAGTTGTATAAAAGCTATTGTTTCACAAAGAAAGTGATTTGATTTGCATTAATACAATGGATGAGGCTACAGCTGAAGAAAAGAATCACAAATCAATGCCTATGTTTTTCCAACAAATTGAATCTTCCATAGCAGTGCTTTTCATACATACATATTAGACCTCATATCAGGAAGCAAACCTGAGCACAGAAAAGGAAAAATCCTATATTCTTGCACTATAATCTTAGTTTTACATTGTTGTAATTGAATTGCACAAATAAAGCAAAAAATACATCCCTTTAAGAATAAGAATACGAAACAGCAGTTGGAAGTATGAAAATTTGTGTGCATATCAATATAATATATTCTGTGATGAAAAGATAGTAAAAGTAACTGAAAGTTAGTGTGTCAAACCTGGTTTTGCTGGGAGATATATTTATACTGAATAAAATTTTCATTAAAGACCTTTTCTAGCTAAAAAAAGCATTCCTGATTCTTTGTGTTCTGGAGACAGCTGGACCCAAGAGCACAACTCAGAAATGAGTATATCTTAATGCAGCGTTTCAGCTGTTGAAGCTAACGTGACTTAGTGAAGAGCCTTTTATCAGTCTCTCACTGGGGTAGCAGGGGGTATGTAGGAGTGAGACTTATTCTGGAAACTTTGCATCATTTCCACCTCTAATGTGTCCACGCTGAGCCTCTGCACTTCTGAAGTGATACCTTAGCCTTGTAGTTGAGGAATATCAGGCAAAAGCCTGATTGCCATCATTTTTACTGTTTTTACTGTGACCTTCAAGCAGGAACAGCACTGGAGTAATTTGTGACTGTAACCTGGACATCTGCAGTGACGTGGCACGCATTGCCTCAGTTCCCAGCGGCTCCGGGGAGCTGGAAAGGTCCGCACTCCTGCAGCCCGGGAAGGGGAGAGACGACGCTGCCACTCCACCTGCATCTAGCCCTTGCAATGCCTCCCAAACCCGCTATGGACATCTCAGCCAAAGCAGAGAGGAAAGATAGGATGCCATTGACATTTCTGTATGCATTTTTTTTAAATACCAAAAGGCGTAAAAAAAAGAAAAAGCCCATGGGATCCTCCATCACTTTCATTCAAAAGGATTAGTAAAGGGCAAAAACAAATTTTTTTTTTCTTCCTTTGCCTTAAACAAAGACCTTCTGTTTAATAACTAGAGTGACACTGCAATGGATGGAAAACAAACCTGAACATTTTGGCAATCCCAAATACAGGCTACTGGAAAACCTATATCTACCCTTGTGATTTCCATTGGAAAAAAGCCTCTATTTTGCTTGGAAGTAACATGAAATGTCTAATTATTCAAACTGATATCCCACAGGACCTCCTGTGAAAATGTAGCTAGTAGCAGGTGAGCAGAAGCATACCTGATGCTCGCTTAGCAAGGTTAGACCCCATCCTATCCCACTGAGGGCAGCGCTCCCAGCTGGGGGCGGCCCCTTTTAGGGAGAAGTATTTGCTGGCAGTGCTTTCCAGAGCTGGCTCCTCTTACAGCGTTCAAATTGCCATTTGTACTTGTGATCACGGTTTTGGGATCCTATTCTTCCCTTAGGGACCTTGGTGCGAGCTTTCGCTGTATCTCAGTGGAAGCAGCAGAACGTAGCTGGTGCTTCCGTCAGTAGGTATCGCTCCGGGACTCTAGCTCACATTTGCTTCCACTGGCAATATTCTCTCCATGGTAATGATTTGACCCAAGTCCACTGGAGTTAAGAAACTGACACTGATGGGGTGTTTTTCACTTCTAATTCTTTGAAATACGGTTACAATGCTGTTCAGGTCATCCTTATGTCAGCATCTCTTTTACTTTGGACATTTTGGATACTGAGGGGTAATTTCTGCAGGCAATACTTATGAGCAGGTGCAATTGAAATAAAGTAACCATTAATCATCTGCTTATATCCACATATCAAGCATAGAAGTGGCTAAATGGCATTCACTGTTCAATGCTTGATTGTGGACACAACATCTGTGGCTGCAATTAGTTTACTTGCAAATTCTATGCAGAAAATAGATGCTAGGATTTAAAGGTCTGGCTTTCAGGTTTTTCTCTTTCCTAGTATTTTCTTTTACTTTTAACTTTCATTTTTGCCATTTCCTGTTTGGGACCAGGAGTATTTTCATATATAACGGCAAGCTGGCTTTATAATCCTTACTCGTGTTATTAATCTCCGTGCAATGTCACATTTATTTAAGTATTGCTCACAGGTGTAAGGTTTTTGCAGATTTGGGCTCCTTTTCAACAAAAGAGAAAGTAACAGCCAGCAGTAAACTTTTCCCAGTGTGTAAAGAGAACCGAACACTTTCAGGAAGAATGTATTTGCTTTGGAACTTGAAAAACAACAAAATGAAATGAATAGACCTGAGGTATCCACAGACAGCAGCAGGCAAATGTTTTTTTTCTTCTTTCCAAATATAAAGATGTTGTCCAGGAGAAACAAAATCATAACACATACACTGCCAGATGTAATGGCAGATGTTCTCTTAGGAAGCTGTACCTGTCCAACGCTGTGGTCAGCACGAAGCATCATCTGTGGAACTGATGGCCTATGTTTTCCCCCTAATGTTTTATTATAAGCATCAGATAAAAGAAGAAAAAAATCTGTAGAGAAAGTATTAATAAGACCGGGGTTATCTCTCTTACCTGTAGTATTGAAATTACCCTCTTTTTCTGCTAAAGACACAGTAGTGTTCTTTATATTTTTGACCTGGATTGAATGTGAGTGTTTTCCCCAAATTGGGACAGCCGTGTCCCAGAGACATGCTCGGTATGGTTACCTCGCTTGTCAGTGGACTCACAGCTTCTTTTTAATTCTTTTTCTGCTGTGGCACCATGCAATTCAGTCTTTCCACTCTCATTGCCCTGGCAAGCAAACCAGTGCCTTAGGGCCTTTAGGGATAGTTACACTCCTATGAAAGACAGACTGACTTTCTTGTCCGTGTGTACTGGCTTAAAGTTGCTCCAGTAATGTTACTAGGGGTAGTTTAAGCCAGAACAATGTCACCTTAGCAGTGTATTTGAAAGTAATTGCATCTGCCAAGGGAAGGCTCTGCCACACGCAAACTAGCTAAAGTGTACGTTATTTAATATACTTTCTCTAATTACTCTACATGGCCAAAATTCAGTCACAAATGCTGAAAATTCTTCATTCATTCCTGCAGTCGGTATTGAAACAAAACTAACTGATCACTGCTGAGGAGGGAATTAATCACTAAGGGTAAATTTGTTGTGAGTAGTAAATTCCAGGTTAAATGAATGAATAGCTTGCAAACAGAGTCTGCGTTTTCCCTTAGCCCATGCTGGCGTGCAAGGCTGTGCCGGGTCCCTTCGAGGACGGGCCACGGGGCTGCGGGGCAGTTCAGCAGCAGATCCCTTCCACGGTTCCCCCCTCCTGCAGAGCGGCAAATAGCAAACCACTGTTACCTAAGCGGACCTTCGGGCTTTGCGAATGTGGAGCGTTCAGGGGCCGCAGCCATTTCATACACGCGACCACACGCTGCACGGGCTGCCCCCTCTCCATCACCGTGCAGCAAATTTCATGTCGCTCCATGGAAGATATTCAGAAATTGACTCATCTTTTATTTGACTAGCTCTGCTGCTTCTCCTGTGCTTTTGCTTGGGAGGCAGGGAGGAAAGGGGCAGCAGGCAGATAACAGAGCGGATGGTACTAATTGAGAGCAAATTAGCTCCTGTGAAGCTCTATGCTGCCATGGCTAGACCATAACTAGTTCACTGTACCTACCCCAGCGTTTACCTACTTCCTAGGTAATGAGGAAAACCCGGCATCACTTTCTCCATTAAGTTCCTCAGTCCTCAGTATAATACTGAAAAAAGTAGTTTCCTTCCAATTTTAACAGGAAAGATTTCTCACCGGTGAATAATGAATGTCTAATACATTCAGACCTGCTTTTCGACCACCTGTAACTTCACCCTAGGGAGAAGTAGCTGCCTACTTTCCTTAGACTTCATGCGGTCCCTGTCAGCTCTTTATTACATAGGATTAACCCCTGCAGAAAAAGCACGGCTTCAGGCCGACTCTGCTGGAGGTCCCTTGTTGCTGGGGACACTGGTGCAGGCTGGATTTGTTTGCATTTTGTGTATGCTTGGAGAAATGGCTGAGAAAGAAGTGATGAGTAACAAATCTCCTGCGCAAGTCAGTCTCTCTGCATGTATCCAACTAACTTTAAACAATGCAGTGTGGAAAAAAAAAGTTTATTCACCAAATACTATTTCCAAGTGAGCCTCTCTGGTTTATCTGCCTTTTTACGTACACTCTAAATCATTTGGGTTTTGTTAGGCAGTATTATTTTTACTAGAACAATATTTTGCATTCCACTGCTTCCTGTTTCCTGCTAAGGGCAATGGTCTTAAAATACGCACCTAAACCACTAAGCCACAAGCAGAAAGTAATAAGCTAATGCGTAGACTGTCTCCACTTGCATGAGCAGAACCAAAAGAACAAACACCAAACAGAGAGTCACACGGCTGAAGCTGAAGGAGGCACAGCCTCCTGTCTTTATAGCCATTTCCGATTCCGAGTGTCAAGAGGTGCAAGACCATACGCTGGGCAAGCTTTCGAGCTCACTCGTCTCACTACAAGTAGCCTTTTGCTCCTTCCATAGATTTCCTGCTCCTGAAATAATTTCTCCTGGAAAAGTGGTATATTTTCCCTTCTCTCATTTGATCAAAGAACATTTGCCGCCAGGACTCGTTTGGTAAAACGGACCCTGGCCTGCTCTGACCAGAGCTTCCTCCTCCATCGGCACAAGGGCGTCAGGGCACGGCGTAGGCGCCTTCGCGTACCCTGCAGCAGATGCCGCGCGAAGGCGTGGGCGAGCCTGGTCGGGGTGCAAAGTCCCGCCGGCGGAGGGCCTTGCTGCGGACAAGGCGGTGTCTGCCGCGAGGGGGCCGCGCCAAGGGGGCCGCGAAGCCCCGGTACCAGCCTGCTGTGCGGGGAGCGCTGCGCAAGGCATGGGGCGGGCGCGTGGGACGGCAGCCTCTCCCCGCTCCTGCGCTAGCTCCCCAGGCAGCCGGCGAGTGCTGGGAGGACCTGGACCTGGAGGCCCTGGAGGACCTGGAGGACCACAGCCGCAAGACCTTACCAACACAACACCTGGGCCATGGCCTGCAACCAGCGCGCTTTAGCTCTCCTGCTGACAGCACAGAGGAAAGACGGGCTGCTGATGGCTCCTACGAGATAAGCCAGCCTTCACGCTTAACCGCAGGTGAGGGATATGGGACTGACCTCATGTGGCTACCTTTGACTAAGTGCCGTGAGTGCCCTCGCGTGACCTCAGATCTAACAGGAGATGGCTTTTCCTCTGCAACCACGGTCGCCCTGCACATTCGTTATCTCCTCGGCGTATCGCTGCCTTGGTGTCAGCAACGACGAAGGTGCGGTTCGCCCTGCAGTTTCCCTGGTAGCAAAACCAGCGGCGAAGGCTCTCACCCCGGCTGCTTCCCACCAGAGAGCGTGTTCCTGTAACGGTGTCCTCAGATAAGATGCAGCATGCGGCAGTGCGAGCGACCTGGCTAAGTGCTGCGTGCCGGGTGAAGCTTGTCGCTAGCCACCTCTGTGGAAGACCCCAAGTCTCCTCTGCAGTTACCCCAGTGCAAACCCCTTACGCGAATGTGCCCCTGGCAGCTGGGATGGCTCATCCCCGTGTGGTCCACAGCACACTGCCCTGTGCAGTGCCTGCGCGGTGCCGCTGCGGCACAGCTTCACTGGGAGGTTTCTGCAAAGCTAAATACTCAGTGGGGAACAAAAAAAATCTAGCCTAAAATACCAGTAAAAGAAAATTCACTCGCTGCAAGGCAACCTCTATTTTCCCAGAAAAACTATGGGCAAAACCACATTGCCCACACAATGCTGGGCTGATAAAGTGGCAAATGGAAATGTGCAAAGACTCACATTTCTAAGGGAGCCGAGCAGCCCGAAGAGCAGCAGTGTGATCTCTGCACCCACAGCACCTCGCCGGAGCGCCGGGAGCTGAGGCAGCCGCCGCTCGGGCGGGAGGACAGGCATGGGGAGAGGACCCAGGTCGTGGCTGTTTATGGCTATGGATTTTGTTCACCAGGAGCTGCCCTGTGACTGCCGATGCATTTAACAGAAGCCATGCAACACGCATCAGATGGCGATGACTTTATCGTTTATTATCAAGCCGTGCTGGAACCGAAGTTATACTCAGTGAGTCACACTTGTCACAGTCTTCTGCAGAACTCTAGTTGCTGTTGGCACATGATCTGCATTTGAAAAATTACTTCTGACTTTTGCTGGTGCTTGGGTTTATTAATCTTGAATTTAAAGTCCTTAAAAGACTGGGACCGGAGTACCTCAGCCATCTCCTCTGTCTTTGTGATCGCCTATGATAACTGAGCTCATCGGCACTGTGGTAGGTATTGTTGGTAACCAGAAGGGTGGTATTTTCAGTGCTAAAGTGTAGGCAAGGAAACATCCTATTAGAGAATCTCAGAGCCTAGAAGAAAAAAGCCCCAAGAACAAGCGTATCCCGGAACTCAAGAGCCTGTTTTTGTCTCATGCCTTCTGTTTTGCTGTGGCTCTTGCCCTCACTGATTACAGAATGAGCCTCTTGATTTTTCTGACATTTAGATGGTGTTTTCTTTGTTTGCTGCTTCTTACACACGGTTTCCAGCTCTGAATTTGTCAAGCCAGGCATCTCAGGATTTTTTTAGTGTCGGTTGCAATTTCTACATTGCTGGCAATTTCTTCTGGATTTTCTTACTTGTAGCTTTTACCAGTGCTACAAGATGACAAGAATCTGAACAGTGTCCGTATTTCCTTTTTCTCAGCTTTTCAGATACCAGCTTTTAAGGGTTCTCTCTAATTGGAAACAACATTTTTCCTGCTTTATAAAAACAGTGAGATAAAAACATAGTATTAGGTTTTCAGAAAACATTGAATGCAACAAGAAAGATTTCATACGAATTGGACATCCAGGCTGGTGTTACCAGCGGGGCCTACAAGTCCTTTGGTATCATGGCAGTCATCAGTATAATTGCTGAAACGAGACAGAGATTGCATGAAGGATGAGGAAAACGACCGAATTCCTTAGAAACACTTGTGTGAAAGTGGCTGATCCACAGGGAATTGTACAACCCTGTTTACCCAGTGTCCTTCAAGGTTGATGGAGGCTCTGCAAAATCAGCTGGCTCTGGATCAGGCCCCTACTACCTTCTTGCTGGCACAGGTCTGCGAGAAGCAAGAAGGGCCAAGCAGCTGCACAAACCCATCATTCGTGGTGGCATCTACATGCAAGAAGCAGAGCAGCACACGGATTTGTGGGGGGAGCGAAAGAACTGCTCTGCTCTGGGAAGTTAGCTTAAACTGGCTTTTTTTAACAGAATTAAAAACAGAAGGTTTTTCTAACTTCAAATATTTACACGAGCAAGAGTACTGCGCTATATCAATCAAACACTCATGGGCTGAAGACGTGTTGAAATCTAGGTACCTGATCTCTCAGAGAGCTTCATGAGCTGCTTGGAGCTAGTTTATATAAAAAAAAGCCCTAACCTGAATGACAATACCAGAGCTTGTTAGTTCTGTGTTTACACTATGTGAACTTAAGTTACCAACGCGACAGGAGAGGATGTATATTTTAGATAACACAGTCTGGTTTCTATCTGTTGTATTTTTAGATTTTAATCCTATCAGTCTCTTAGCCAAGCAAATGAATATAGAGTTTAACCATTGTTTTAAAGGAGAGGAAAATCCCAGCTTATCTTAAAAACAATGGGTTTGAGTATTAAAAAAGTTAAACCTATTAATTAATTTAGAAACCGAGTGACATTTCTCTAACTCCTCTTCCACTTAGTGAAGCTTGCTGTGCCAAAGTAAAAGGAAATGGATTTCCCAAATTTTTGCTTCTTCTGCCTGCCCTTTTTTTCCTTCATAAACAGAAATCGGCTCTGAGAACTGATTTCCGCAGGCGTTACTTCTCCAGGATTTTCATAACATTTTCACAAAAACATTCACTCTCCTCCTGCCTCCCCTATAAACAGGGATGTGAGAGCGGAGCCAGATGCCGGCTGCCTGGCAGGGCTGCCCAGCCGCCGCCAGCGGTGCCGGGCTCGGCCACACGCCCGGAGCCGGGGCAGCTCCGGCGGCTCCTGTGCGGCGTTTGTGCATCACCAGCGGGCCGCGTTCGTGTCCTACCTCGCTCCTTGCCGGCCCTCGCCCTCCCGGTCTCAGGAGCGACGTGTGGGGCTGACGTGCCGATCCCAGTCATGTGGGGAAGGTCAGGGCCGTGGGGGATGCGGCAGCTGCAGCCAGCGCTGGAGTAGAGGCCGCTCTTTGCAAGCAGCGGACAGAGGCGAGGGACCTGATTACGTGGGGCGACCTCTCGGTACCGTATCATATGGTGCTAATGACTTACCGAAACCTCCGGGCACCAAACGTGGGGCCGATAAGGAACCAGCGATGCACCAGCGATCGTCTTCCACTGGGACAGCGTTACAGGTTGCTGGGGAAAAGTGTATCACTGCGTGGTCTGAAGGCCACCTCTGCGCCCTTGGAAGCCGTGCTGCTGTCCCGGGAAAAGGCGCACATCCCCCAGACGGCCTCAGCCATTTGCACCCAGGGTTTGGGAGGTGGCTGTGGGCAGCCAGGTTTCAGAGCCCTTCCTCGCTGCTCCTTCCATAGCTGCTGTGGCGGATGCTCGACGCGCTGGGTGAGCAAGGCTGGTTTGCTTTGAGTAGGTTAGGGTTGCTCTGCACACGCAGGCCAGGATATTACGCAAGCTGATTTCTGCCAAAGCAGGCAAAGCCCGGAAGAGGTAGGAGCCAAAGTCAAGAAGTGCCTGGGTAGAATAAATGGGGATTTTGCCTCAGTAAGGTTTGTAGCTCAGGCCTTTAATACAAACCAAGTCAAGAAAAATATGTTTGATTCAGCACTAAGCTAGCTATTTTAAAAGCTTTGAACAGCACCTCTGATGTGACTGACCTTGAAGAAATTTGTTATTTATGGTGCCATCAGCCAAAAAGGTTTGAACTCCTATAGCGGCTTTGCAGGGTGGTTTCCTAGGAAATTTTTAGCAGTGGTAGCAAAAGCAGAAAAAGCAATTCAGATAAGCACATAAGTAGATCCAGAACTGCATTTTTCAGTGGATGTAAAATACAGAGCCGGAGAAAGAACAGAAAACTTCTGGTTTGTGTAAAGGATTGTACTTATTAATAGATAATGTATCATTAACACACGCATAACTTCTAAGGGACAACAGACAGCTTATAACTGTAGTGTATAGCCATCCATAGGAACTTTCACTGCGGGGCTTTAATTTGCCCGGATCGCTGAGGAGCTGCCGTGGTGCTGCGCTGTCTCTCCGTGTGTGGAGGCATCGCTCTGCCCGGCTCCCCTGGCTGTGCAGGACGACCGCTCCGGCACTCCCCGTCGGCCCTTCCTCGGCGGCTCGCCGCCTCCCGCAGCAGGGCTTGGCGTCGCCCGCTCCCGCTTGCCCCTCAAAACATACCCTTGTGTAAAGAAGAGCTAAGAAGTATTTCCATTTTAGTTGCATCTCCAAAAACCTTCGGAAAAAGGATCTGCAAGTACTGCCACTGCAACCACAGGCAACCGCCCCAGGCTCTCCATCCGTGCTCATTACTAGCCATGCGTTTATTCCTGCTCCTCCTGTGCAGGAGTGTCACACCTTGGCAAGCTCTTGCAAAGCCCGGGAAGATTTCCGAACGCTTGCTTTTATCTTTCCTTCCCACTCACCTCCGGCGGCTCCGGCGCCTGCCGTGCTCGTTGGGCCTGCGCCCATGCTGCGCTCGCCGGCGCTACCTGATGAACCGATAAGTGGACAGGAAGCCCTGAAGGAGATCGAATTCGGATCAATTATGGGAATTCTGGACACTTCAGATAGTTCCCTAATCTCGCCAGAAGCCTGAGCTGACTTTTCCTCTGGTGCTGGCAATGCTCTGCCCTCCACGTTACCGTCCTGTTTTCAACCTTGTTATTTAATCTATAGGGTGATTTATGATCTTTGTTCTATTCAACGTGATGAGCATAACTGATAAAAGTACAGGGGTCTTTTAGAGAGATAGCTGATTACAGCTGGGGCCCTGTGACAGAAGTCTGAAGACAACTACTCCTCTTGAGAACAATTTGTATTTTAATTATATAAGTAGGGACAAATGTCATATAAGGAACATACAGACCTAATCAGTTCAAGTTGTACTGTCAAAGAAAATAACTACCTGACACTTTTCCTCATATAGCACTATAAATGCTTCATATTCATGTTTAATATTCATGTTCATTCATATTCATTTTCATATTTTTCCTATAACCCCATATACTTATACCTTCTTAACATTAATAAATACATGTTGCCTCCACAGTTACAAGGCCTGGCAGCATTTTCCAAGTCTGATGTTTTGGTTGATCTTCAAAATCCTCGCGGTGCAGTGTCTGCTTGTGGCCTGCTTTAGATTACTACGGCACATGTAAGGCGTGAGCCGGAGACACTGACTGGAAGCTCAAAATGCAGCTACCTGGGTGCCTAATTCCCCTTTAAGCATTTAAGCACCTGCTGGTTTCCGCAGGGGTTTAGACTCTGACAGGGAAGCCTCAGGGGAGCCTGGGCCTGGCTACCCAGGGGTGCGGGGCCCCGGGCCGGTGCGGCAAAGCCGGGGGCCGCATCCTCACCCGAGCACGGCCGCGCGCCTGCAGCAGAGCGTCTGCAGCCCCTGGGGAGGACCGTTCCCTCGGGAGGCTCAGCGCCTTCACTTTGGAGGGGAGCACATGGGCGGTCGTTTAGCATCCTTAATTTGCTGCCGGTTTTCATGCACAGCACTCTCAGCCAAGAGCGAGGCTTTTATTAATAAGTTATACCACCACGAAAAGCCCTAAGTGAGTCATACGCAATCATATGCAGAATCGTTTACTGCCTGCAGCTCACAGATAGCGCTGTCCAGATTCCCCCAGCTTTATTGAGATTTCAGGCCGTTCGCCCCGAGTGTCCAGCCCCCTGCGGTGCCTGTGACCGGCCCAGGGCCATCGCCTCCCTGGCGCGGGTGCTCAGTGCGGGGCCCGATGCCAGGCTGGGCGGACCTGGGCGCAGGCGCCTCGGAGGGGCAAGGCTGAGAAATGCCTGTGGTACAGGCGGGATGGAATGCAGAAAAGAAAGGATTTAAGAGGAGGAAAACAAGACAGATGACTCGTTAAATGAACAGCAGCACACGGTCTTTCTTGTCATACCCCACTTATAAAAGGATGTGATTTTCTGATGAGAGGTCATGGGACAGATCAGAGGCTAGCCAACAACTGAATTTCATAAGCTTATACTAAAGTATGTAATGCCAAAACAACATGTAACAAGGATACTAGAGAACAGTTTTAATAACATATTCCAAACTTCCTGAGGTTGTTTATATCTTATCTCAGACTGATGAAAAGCTTTTTCTTACATGTGGACTTGTATGAAATACTTCTAGCTAGTGCTAGAAGATCTGCAGGCAGAACACAGCGCATGCTTTCTCGGCTAAGGGCAGAATTGCTTCTATACCTCAAAAAAGAAAACCAAACCAAAACAACACATAATTGCAAGATTTAGGTTTTATTACCAAACCTTTCCTCCTATAAATTAGCATCTCAAACAGAAGATTAGCTGTTATTTTTAGAGTAATTGCATTGGGTAGACATTATTCTGTAAATTTTTTTCTTAGACGTTAGAATGGCTCATCGGTCAATGACAAGATGTGAAACGTCACATAAAAATCACCAGTCTGACCAGAGAACAGGACCAGATTCACTTCTGCACCCCAGATGTTTGCTCATGCAACCCCCCCGATAAAGCTACAAAGCTTAAGCATGACAACCATGAATCAGACCCAAAGTCATTACAGATTAAAACTAGTTACTAATGAATGGCTTGTTTGGTGAGCCATGTGAAAAAAGATGGTGTTTTCAGTACAGATCCCAGAAGACAGATGTCCACATTTCAGAAATTATTTCCAAACTGGCACTACTTGGCACTCTTAGAGCAGAGAGAAAAGATTTAAAAGAACACTTTTAAGCTAAAAACATATTTGTGTCTGAACTCTATTTACCCACTATGGCCTGTGAGCTTTTGAAGGGAAAAGGACTCTATTCTGCTGTTGTACGGCTCCAGGTACAAGGGGCTCCTGATTCTGAGTCTTTAGAGCTCAGGAACATGTTAATGTATCTTGTCTGAATTGATATAAGCCAAACAAGCAAGCCTCTATTTCTAGTTCATCTTCTATCAGATGTTGCTTCCCTTTACCCAATCGTCCACTTGTTTCCAGCTCTTCTGATTTTCTAAAGTCCCCCAAAGTTGCCAGGTGAGAACTCCAGTACAAAGGATATAAAGTCTCCACTGCAGGCGCAGGCTTCTTCACCACCTTTCATGGTCCCTTGCATAGCTCATGGACCTGGGAAAGTCTGCATGCCAGAAGGGGAACCCCACCGAACTATGGGCTAGGGTGCATATTCAAGGTGAAGGAAATCTCAGCTCTGTTCTGCTTTCCTCTGTACAAGGAGATTTGCACCTGCATCCTTTCCCCAGGAGACTGCCTTAGCCTTGCAAACTATGGTGCAGCACAGAAAGACTTCTGCTATCTCTCCTCTTGATGCAGTCTCACTTTGCATATTACATTTAAACACAAATGCAAGAGAGAGCTTTGCAATGCAGTGATTAGGGCACCCAGGTGGGTGCTGGGACACATGGGAACATCAGCTCTGACAAATATTTAATCTTTGTATGCAAAGTGTAACAGCTTCAACAGGAGAGATGCTGCACCTGCTCACCCAGCTCAACCTAGGGTCTACTGGCTGGAGTACGCTGCAGGAAAACTAAGCTTCAAACAGATGGCAGAGCTGAACTTGGATCTCCCAAACCCTAAGCATGTGCTTTAGTCAATCTGCACATTTGGCCTGATTAGTGAATAGTGTCGGATTAACCAAAGCCATGTTCTTCTGATAGTAAACTATTGACAGAACAAAAGAAAACATCTTACCCAGGCTCACCGGCTAGTCTTGCTGCTGATCGTGGCCCCGCAGCCAGCACCACTGTTTCACAGCAGTCACTTTGTCCTGCTGTCAGTGTGCATCCTTTAGACACCAGCAGGAAACAAAGCATGAAGCTGGAGACAGAAAACTGTATGATGACAGAAATAGGCAAAGACAGTTGTAATCCTCAAGCTGCTTTTAACTCATTTGGGGAAATAAACAGGTATCAGTCTGACAGCATCCCTTTAACAAGCATAGCTCGAGATTCCCGGGGCAAGATGCAGACTTCCTAGCAGGAGCGAGGGAACCCTGGAAGAGCCCGCTCCCCCTTTGGTGGGTAAACAGAGAGGACCTGGGGTGGCAGTTTCTGTGAAATCAGCTTAGAAAAGTGTGTTTTAAATTCAGCTTCTTGTGTCTTTAAGATAGTTGTTAAATGACAGCTATGGTGTGATACAAATTGAAGGAAGTCTAATAGTATTTGCCCTTGACTTCACAGCTGCTGTTTAGCCATCAGCTTTGCCTCTGCTACTGCCATTTCCTTACCTACAGCTGCTCCTTAGCTGGAAATTTTGGGACAGGTTTAACTTTGATCCTTCTAATCTCCAGCACCTTCCCTATCTGGGGACTTGTCTCTGCTCTTTTCCTGCCTCTTCTCATTAGTCTAACAACTGCGGTTTTTCTTCTTGGTTCTCTGTTCCTCTTCCCCCCCCCCCCCCCCCCAAGCAGCAAATAGTGAAAACAATTATACATTTAAAACTCCAGGAAGTACCGATTTTAAACCACGGAGATGATTTGTGTTTGAGGAAGAATTTGAGGTCAGGTTCTTCCAGCTTCTCACACTCCCGTGCTGCTCGCTGTTGCACCCGAGAGCCCCGCAGCCTCGCTGACAGCTCCCTGCACGCACATAGGGTTGCTAGAGGAAAAAAAGTGCAAACAACACCCCTCTCCAGCTGTACGTTCACATACACAGATAAATCCTGCTAGGAAATGACAAGAAGCAGCTAGAGGAAATGGACTTCAGAGATATGAAATGCTCATCTCTGCTGCCCTAGGAATGGGTGAGAGGAAAGAGAAAGTATCAAATCCAAAGCAAGCGCCGCGTGTCCACCTGGGATTGTGTACACACAGCCACTTCAACCTGCAGGAGACAAAAAGCAGACAAGCAGCTCAGCCTGATAAGGGAATATGGGTATTTATGTTATTATATGGTAACGACTGCACCCAAACCAGAGTGTAAACTGGCCTTCGTGAGAATGCGGGAGATAAACAGAGGTAAATCACACTTCTCTTGCAGTCTGCTCTACAGGTGTGAATATTTGAGACTGAAGGTAGTGCCAGTGTCTCCTACAGAGTATAGCCCTTGAATTCGCCTTCAGTCCTGTTCAGATTACTGCTAATTATTACAGCTTATCCAGGCAAACTGTGGTACTGTTTAGCAACAGCTTCTGGGACTCTCATTTTACAAAAGTTATTTTCAAGTTGAAAAAGAGGTGGGGGAGGACTTTTTTTTTCTTGCTGGAGCACCTAACCCTGCATATAATATTACTAAATCGTCTGAATGCTGGTGGTTTTCCCTGAGAATGAAGTTCTGGAGAAGGAGTCCCAAAATCTTCTATGAACTCCTTCTGTGGACTTTTGTGCTGGCAGAAGGAGAGTTGGATTTACAGTGAGCTGGACTGCTAGGGCAACGTGTTGCATCAGATTGCTGCGCCATAGCTTTGCAATGGATGGCTTTTGCTGGAATCACAGTTTTTTCGCCTTCATTCGTACACAGCTTTCATGATCCCAGATAAACATCATAACGTGAGGGGAACCAAAAGAACCCAGCACGTTTTGTTTTGCTTTTAAACCATGCATTGGAGGATCAACGTATGATGTTTTGCTATCGGGTACAGTAATACTTCAGATTTTTCCTGAGGGCCATCACCATTTTGCTCCCTAGACAGCTATCAGGGCTAATAAGTTCAGCCAGTTAGGAGTATATAGGACATTACAAAATCAAGAAAGGCCCTAAGTCAAATTCCTTTTATGTCAGTAGGAATCTTTCCAGACCTGTACCAGAAGATGTATAGGGGTGAAACACCACATGAGGACATTTTGGACAGTCCTTTGGGTAAGCTACTACAAGCAGAGACGGGAATGGACCCTTATTTACAAAGGACTGAAGAGTCATGAATTCAGCATCCGGAGATGGTATCAAGGAGCCAGTGTATATTGCCATTTATTGTTTTAGTAATACTGTATTTCTGCCTTTTCTTTCCCTCCTCCAGTGGGCAGCCCTTACACCAAAAGAGTTATTTTTTAAAGAGAGGGTCTAGCTGTGTTCTGGACAGTCACTCATAAATAAGTTCCTTTGAAATCTGTGGGTTTTAAACCCAAGACCAGGCTACAATTCAAAGTATTGCAGCGAGCATATAGCGAAGCATCTGTGTCCTCAGGAGCAGTGTTGAGGAGAATGAATCACAGCACCTGCAGGAAGGGAAGGAGGAGTCAAACTGATTTTCCAAAGTGCTGACCACTGACATAACATGGGGGAGATGTGGCCTTAAGGAAGGGGAAGGACGAGAAAGGAGAACAGTACTGCTTTTTGATGTCTTCCACAATGTTATCTTTGCAACATTAGGGGAGAAGCAGGAAAGGCACATATTTATCAGATGCCACTTTCTGGTTGTTGTGTGCTAAGGGGACTTTCTGCCACTCTCTTTGCAAAAAGATTTCCGCTTGCTGAATGCTAAACTAGTAGCGGTTGTATTAGGGCAGGACGTATTGGCAGCAGGGCACAGGCAAACACAGTCACTGCACAGATAGTCCCTGCACCTACAGCTCCTCTAGGAGCGTTTTATTACCTTCGCTACTCCATCCAAAACAATATCTTCGATTTCATGAGGACAGTTGTCTCATCAAAGAGAAACTATAGCCCTTTTGGAAGGACTTTGGCAGATATATAGCCATACATCTCTATATTTAGTAGAATTTATTTGCAGAGTTACTTACAGTGTGCAAAGGGTGATATGCTGAAACTGCAGGTTTAGATTTTTGACAAAATTTCAACAAAACCTTTTGATGTAGTCATCATAATGTACTGAAAAGTTTGAAAGATGTATAGCTTTTGCAATAAACTATTATTCTCTTATGCTTTGAAGTATTAATGCTTGTGTCCAGCCTTTGAGCATTTCTAATCATAGAACTACTGAAGCGAGAAGAATTCAGCTGATTAACTGGGTGTCTTCAAGATGTGCCTTATCTATTGAAAAGATCTGATCTCAGCTTAGGCTCTGGGTCATATAAGATAGGTAATGGTTGATTTTTTATTGTTTTTAAAATGTTTTATATGATTTTTTTATTTTTACTAAATCAAACCTTTTCTTCTCTCTTCTCACTTTGTTGGTTTTTTTCCTAGATTCAGGAAAAAAGAGAAACTTCCAAACTTTTCCGGAACTTTCTGGTTGGCATTTTAATGAAATAAAAAGTAAACACAATGTTTCTTTTCATTTCATGAAAGAGGTAGAGTACATTTTTCAATGCACAAAATGCCCACTATTTGGAATGTTTGACCATTCAAAGACAGAAGAAGATACAGGCATGCATATATTTTCAGAAGCACGAACAATCCAATCTCATCACATCACATCAGTTTGAACAACATAAGAATATCATAAAATCATGATTTCTCAGTATTTCTGCTACTGCGTGACTAGATGACATAAAACTATAACTAAATGGCAGAACGGGTGGTTTGGGAAGTTGATAAGAGGATATATAGCTTGTCAGCTGTTTGAATCCAGCCCAGGTTGCCAACAGAAATAATAACAGTAATGGAAAGTCTTTACCATCTGACAGCTGCTTGGCTTAAGTGAAATGAGTCAGTGGCCTACTCTGATATTTTTAGATTACCCATCACTCCAGTTTGTAGATAGTACCATAAAATCTCTCAGACCGCTTCCTAGAGGAGAGGTGTCAATGCACAAAACTCAATGAGGGTGTCTTTAGTGATGGTAAGAAACTTCAAGGCAGAAATAAAAAACCTTCTCAGGCCTACTGGAGCCTCCTTTGGTGACTGCATTTACAATCTTCTGAAGCTCTCCTGGTGATATCCTCAAGGCTAAATCCTTAATTGTCCCTATGTCCATCCAGGTGATCTGAGAGTATCATTCTTTAGGGCTTACTGTTCCTCACCAGATCCTTTTTGGGTGCTCTGGTGTGAATGAGAACAGAGGTGCTTTGCCCTAGACCAGGGTGACAGCTTTTGCCTGTTGCAAGGAGTATAGGCTATGTTATATGATGACATTTACCCTGTATGTCAATTCAGTGTTTACTCCCAAAGCCTCTCCATGCACAACCGCACAAGGGTCCCTCAACAGCAGCCCATCCAGCACCCTTTGCATTGCTGCAGGTGCTGGGCCAGAGCTGGAGCTGCCCCCGCAAAAGTGCATCTGGGGGCCTGGCATTTCCTGGTGGGGAAATGCCAGAAAGCATCCCCGAGGACATCCCGGTGAGCCATAACTGCTTCGTTCCCCCCCACTCAGGGCAGCTGAGCAGGCGAAGCAAAGGCAAGACACCCAACCACATCAAGATGTAGGCATACCTCAGGAGATGACTGTGGGTGCTCATTATATCCGTGGGTCATTCCTTCTGCTAGCTCCTACACTGCTGTTTGCTGGGAGATGCTGGTGGATAACTGCATGAGTCAGCCTGGTGTCAGGCTTGTAGCACAGGCACGTTGAGGAACCTCAGCAGGCATCGGGGGACAAGACACCCTGGCAGTAGGAGGACAAGGTGGAGCGATTTGCCATGAGCTACGTTACTGCTCTTCAGTAAATATATAAGAAAACAGACCTCTTCCTTTCTGTTAATTCAGCACCTCTCGCAAGCCCTATGTTCATTCTTCAGTGTATGAGAAGAAAAAGAGCTGAACAACATCACACACAAAATGTGGTGCTGGTGCAGTAGAGCTCCTGTAGCTGACATGGTCTCAAGATAACAGTGAGTCAGTGAACCTGATAAAGTATATTAACTCCTCCTACAAGCCTCACTTCATTTATAAAACTCAAGATTCAGGCCACATTCTCTCAACCCCCATTTTTCTTTTTTAGGCATCCGCTGCGTTTTTATCCTAGATGCTGCTGTCAGCATCTCTGACTTACATGAAGTAGCAAGGCAGTGGCAGGATTTGGACCCTTCCTTCTCTTACTCCTGGGATCAAAAGCCAAGGGTGGGCAGGCACATGCCTTTCCCTGGGAGCATCCTGTGGCGGTGGGTCACGAGGACACAGCACAGCTCCCGTGTCCGCAAACCTATCTAGAGAGGCTGTCAGCTTTGTTGGAACCTGCCAGGATAACAAATCTTTAATCGATACTCCCTTGTGGTTCAAAGGCAACTTCTAACAGCAGTTCCTCTGAAAGGCCCTTGTAATGGCATAGTCTCATTCTCAGCACAGGACCTCATAATGCGCTCGCTAGTCTTTTCTGGAGGGAAAGGGTGCAAGTGGATTTCAACAGAAAAGTCAAAACTTTCTGTCAATGTTTTCCATAGCGAACATGGCATTTCCAGGAGAAAATGTGAATACTGAAACATTTGAGCCAAAAAATAAAGTTTTTAATTTTTGGCAGTGCAGGACAGGTTTGGGCTGTTCAGTTTTTGACAGTAAAACAACATATATTCACACCACACTTTTTTTTCTCTTTTACAGAATGCTGACATTTTCAAACCCATTTCCCTTCAACATCCAGTTTCTCTTGAACGTTTGCAACAGCGCTCGTCACAGGATTTAGTTCCGAGGGCTGCTCGCTGCCGAGGGAACAGCCAGGGATCCCGGGAAGAGAGCTGTGGCAGCGCATTAGCTATGCAAGCTCTCGGGGGCACCGGACCCCCGGCGGCCCTGGCCTTTGGCAGCGAGTCTGAACGAGGGAAGCAGCGCTGCTCCCGGCCCGCTTCGCCAGGGGAAGGCTGAAAATGCTGCGTGGGAGGAAAAACAGCCAAGTCGAATGCACTGCTGAACAAATCTGGCCATCTTAGCAAGGCGACAGAAGAAGCGGAAAACACCATGCCCCAGCATCTTCCAGACGATCCCGCCAAGACTTTACCCACTAACCGCGTAGCCAGGAACTATGCCCTCTCTCTTGGGAGAGAGAGGGAAAACATTAACGTTTAACTAAATTCACCCATGTTTTCTTACAGTGTGGAAATGTTTTATATCACTTTTTTGGCTACAGGCACCTTTCCTCCTTCAGGCCAGTTCCCCTCCACTAACTGGAAGCCAGAGGAAGCCCCACTGCATACACAGAGCACCAGCGCATCGCACACACGTAACCAAAACTGCCAAAGACAGAAATGAGAAACTGAACTGAAAATGATTGAAATACGTTGATGAAATCCAGCCGCTCCCCCATTCACCCAGCCGATCAGTCTGGAAATGATGGCTAACGGGTTTCTGAGCTCCTCTAAGCAAACAATGTGGAACTGAGTCTTGGTTTGGTGCATGCCTGGAGTGTCAAACTAATAACACTTGTCTCACATGTAAGCAGCTGCAAAACCTGATATTTACACAAGGATTCACAGAGATGAGAAAAGACTGGTTTTGGTTTTTTTTTTTTTTTTCCTAAATGACAGGCTCTGGTTCAAATGGGAATTAATTTGGGAAAACCCTCTGGTCTGTGTCATACAGCATGCCAGGTTAAATGACGACAATAGACTCTTGTTTTTATAATTGAAGATTGTCTTTAAAGTGTTGACATCCTTCCCACATCAACATAGCAACATTTTTACCTACCAAAGCACTCTTCATTTTTCATGTCAAATAGATTGTGAGCAAAACAAAATTCTACCTTTGAAAGCAATCAACCAGCAAGTTGACAAATACACTTTGTGTAAATACAAATACACCCAAATACATTTGCTAGTTGTAGCCAGTTTTTTGTAGAGCTGTCACTGGTAGCACATACGTACTTGGCTTACCTTTGACAAGGTGGCTCAGATTTCAAAGCTTAAAGCCTGCTTTAAATAGGCATTGCCAAGACTCCCAGCATCAGCTGACACATGCTACTGCTGGCAACACAGTGGTTATTGTCTCAGCCATCCAGAAGTAAATTTGCAATGCTACTCTTTACAAGTAAATGTGGAAAGAAATTGTTGTTGTAACTGTGAAGGTCTGAGCAGATTGGAAAGGCAAGGGCAAGCTTTGTGGAGAGAATTGTTTTCTTTTCTTAGACTACTAGAGCTGGAAAACACAGTCAAGTTTTTAGATATCCAAGCCCTACCTCCAATCCCAACATGAGTTACTTCTAGGGTTTTTTTCAGCTGTATCAGCTGGTCTGATAGTCACATTCCTCTCCTTACAAATCTTGCATCAGTTCTTGGGAGAAACGATATAGAAGGTGAAGCTCCTCCTAGGAGAGTGCAGCAGTACTAATGCCAAAGTGGATATTGAAATGTGTGATTTATCAGTATGCTGCAGGATTTGGAATAGTTTGCAAATTCATCCAAAGCATATTTGCATACTTTCCTGAGTAATACAAAGGTTGGATCTGGCCACTCAGTTCAGGAGTGCTTCTTGCCCTTCATCTAATGTCAACAAAATACTAAAGCAACAAGAGAATAAATGTGGAGGTGATGAAAGAAGTCTCAATTGAACTTGGGATACCTAAGGTCTCACTGCGCCCCCTTGTATAAAATCACATTTTATTCTAAATCCCCCCCCCCAAAAAAAGTAGGGTTTTTCTGAGGCAAAAGTGTCCTTCAGACCTATCAGGCCAGTGGGATAGCATGGCATTTTCCACAAAAGTTTCCATCCTTGCAGAATTTGGGCTTTATACTGTAACACAAAGAACTGTAACACAAAATGAATAACTTTGGCCCAGGTAAATCCCAAGCAACTTCACTGAGTTTCTTGACTCTGTTTCAGTTTTGTGCTTGGTAAGAGCAGAACTGAGTGTGTTTTTTATTCTTATGTAGGAGTGTCTACTCCAGGTCTTATCCAATGGAAAATTATGGTTATCATACCCAGATTCAAAGCACTTCCAAACAAAACATTTGGATATGATGGAAAATATATGTATTTCTTTACCTCCTATTTCTGTAAAGGCTCCCAGCTGCTTTGCCTCTGCAGTGGCAGCACATCTGTGCTGCTGAGGAAACAAAAACAGAAAAAAGGATGAGGAAATGAAGAGTAATGGATTTTTGTCTGATGCTTCCATCTTGTGGCCAACTCAGAAAAGAAAAGCTTTGCTCCTTGTGACATGCATTCAGCAATTTTTAGAAGATGTTTAAAAGCTTTTTTTGTTATAGTAGAAATAATGCTACACATTAAGAAGTAAATGCCTGCCTATAATTTATCTACTCAGTTCAGTAAAGGTATTGACAAGTGTAAGAAAACCTTAGAACTTTTAGAGATCATAAATCTGGTGTCTCAGAACATTTTCTCCCATTATTGGTATGGGGACAATTGGGGGCTGGAACTTAAAAGAATTTTTCCATTTGAAATACATTGGAAAAAAAGGGGGAAAGGAATTAAGATTCAGGAAAAAAATGTTAAAGTTTTGTTTGTTTTGTTTTTTCTGATTTCCAAGTTTGGGTTTTTTTTAGCAGAAAGTCAACTATTTTATCAGAAAAGAAATCCATTTTCCAGTTTCACAGCTGGGTGAAAGCTTTCTGATGTGGAGGATTTCTGCAGTCCTTTCCAGAGGGGCTCTCCCTTTCTCTCTTCTTAGCAACCCAAGATCCACCAAGGAAGATACAAGCTAGATTTTAGGAAAAGCTTTATCAGCAGGTGTAGTCCCAGATTGGGGTAAATGTCTTGAGGAGCCCCTGGAGTCTCCATCATGCTGACAGGCTAAGGAAGCCCTGGTCACAGCAAAACTGCCAGAAGAGGAAAGGGCTAGATGGCTCCTCGGCTGCCCAACAGCCTTGCTGTGTTGTGGCCCCACAACAGCCAGCTGTACCCCTGAAAGGGGTAAGGGCAGAGAGGTGGCAAGGCTGTCAGACCCATGGGCATTGAGTCCAACACTCTCCCACGGAGGCTGCGGGCACTGGCAGTGGACTTCCACGGCCTATGGACTCTCCCTCCAGCTGCCAGTTCGGTGAGGCAGCCCAGGTCCCACAAGGTGCCTTTGTCTCTTCTTCATTTTTGAGAGCATGAAGGGCTTAGCTTTGTTTTTTTCTGATTTTTCTATGTGAACTAATGTTTCTTCTAGCTGGGTTATCCCAGCACACAACTCCCACAGCCATAAACCTTCTAACCTTTTGCAAGACATAACAACCCCAAAGCCCAGCTGCAGATCTATTTACCCACATAAGCTGAAGTCTCCTGCCAAGGGCCCACGTAAAAAGCTGTTCCCTACCTTGCCCTGTCATATGCTCGCTATTTATTGGTCCACTGGCAGCTCTTGCTGTCTCTTTCATGCTTCCCTCACAGCTTCTTTGCAACCCCACTACATTCTTGTGCTTAGGTCACAGGGTCGTTTTTGGCAAATGGCTCCCTTTACTGGCTCCCAGTTGGTTCTCCGGCGCGCCACCCTGCATACCCTGGCTCACACCTTGTGGCAAACTGCCCTTTCCCCACACGGACAGGTCCCTAGGTCTGTTTATGCAGCAACCTTGAGACACGGAGCAAGAACAGGGGAACGATTCCTGCAGGACACCTGGGCTGTGTTTTGTAGTGCAGTGAGGGCTCAGGTTCTTTGCACAAAACGCGTCCCTTCAGCAAGAGGGTGTGACGCTTCCCATACAAGTTCCCCTACACATACGTGGACGCATGGGTGTCTTACACACCGGTGATCACACTCCTGTTCTGCAAAGGGAAAGGAGTGGGTCAGAGAACCAAATCTGAGCTCTGTACCCAAGGTGATGGCCCTCGTGCAGGGAGGGATTTTGGTGCTGCCGTCATTTATCATGCACAGCAGCAGTAACGATTCTGTCGGTTCTCGTGTCTCACACAACTGCTGATCTTCCAGAGGAGCGGCCACAGGGCTGAGGAGGACAGAAATAAGGACACAAGCACTGCCGTGACCCTTTCCTGAAACCCTGGGGCGATAGGAAGTGTTACATGTCCATGCAACATTATAGGATAAATAGTCCTCTTTGTGAAGGAGCGGAAACCTGTTTTAACTCATATTTAAGGTATGGGCTGAGGCTGTTCCACCCTATTCAAAGTGACGAGGGGCTTTGCTTTGTGAGGAGCTGGTGAAGGAGAGGGAGATGCTAGACAGAGAGTTCATCTCAGAGATGGTTTTATCAGATATGACCACTCCAAGGACAGGAGATTGCTAAGCTGCTTTTTCACAGTCTTTTTCCACAGTCAGCCTCACCTAGCTCCCACTGGCAAAAAGGGACAGACTTTAATGTAGGAAGTGCATCTGGCAAGTTTAATTCTATTTTCATGCTGGTATGTTGCAGTTCTTCTCAAACTTGTATGCAGTCATATCCATTATGTTAGATTAATTACTGTGGGAGCATAGAATCATGAGAGAAAATCCAGTTTGATTCATAAAGAAGGTGAGCTCAGTCCAGGCTGAAAAAAATAGGCACTTCCTCATCACATCCCCCTGAAGGGCTCAGAGCCCTGCTTGCCCTTTCTGCCTAGTGGCTTTGCAGAACACTCCATTAACCAAAACATCTGGGGGGAAAAAAAAAAAAAAAAAGCCAAGCAAGACTGATTCTTTATAACCATCTTTCAGTAAGTGAGTATAGACCCCTCACATATCCTTAAATTATATATCATTTATTGAAATATAGAGATCTTAATTTACAAGATTTTTTTAAAGACAAAATATCGACAGGGGCATTTTGTAATACATTTTGTGCCTACCATCACTCAGGCCAGTTTGCCCTTCTTCAAACATTTCACAACAGCCACCATTTTGGAAACACTTCCTTCTTTATTATTCTAAAATATAACTTTTGGACATTCAAAGTGCAACAGTTAACGTGCCTGTGGAATATATCACAGTAAAAAAAATATAAACAAAAGGCAGTGATATAGCTGTCATAAATGTTTGGCAGTATTCTAGAAGTCTATATAAAAATACTTATATACATATTGATGTATAACATCACCATATCTTACGTCCTTCATCATGTAATAGGACCATTTTTTACAAGTTGCAGACCACACTGTAAGGAATTGGTTGGCCATTCCAAATCACAAGCTGTGTTTCATAGGCTAATGCTGATTGTCATTATACAATTACTCTAGAGAAAGAATTGGGAATATCTCTTCCAGTGGCTTCTCAAAAATAAAGCCATAAAAGAAAAAGTCTGTAATACTGAAAATATTGTAAAACTAAATGAATCATCCTCTCCCACTCCAGTAAATCCCCTCTCTTCCTCTGCCTCTCATTCCCAATTCCTAGGCTAGTTTATGATTCCAAGCCTGAAATGAGCTGGGTTTGGCTAGACCCCTGGCATGGATGCAGTTCATTACACGGTACTCATTACAGGATGGAAAATTAACATTACCAGGGATCAGAAAGCAAGCCAGTTCTGGTTCATATCTCCAGTTTGGGTCTAGAGCCAAGACGCGTTGTGAGATACAGGATGAAACCAGTGAGAGGAAGGGAAGGTCACATGAAAATATCTTATATACCAGTACCTGATACAATTAAACATGCTGGGCCTGATTTTCAAACCATGAAGAACACGAGGCCATGTGCAAAAATGCAGGTGAATCCGCTTGCCTAATGTGTAGCTGTACTGACTGCATGCAAATTAAGGCATGTGTGGTCTCAAGCGGCCATTCAGATATCTGGGATATCTAGTAGATCATTTGTGTTTCCCCAATTTATACTTCATAGTCAGAGGGAGGCATTATCTTATCTGTCCTGGCTACATCAAGAGCCTTTAAATTTCACAGTTATCCCTGTACAGAGCTCAGTGACGTGTTTCGCTAAAGCACTGCTTCCAAAAAGACACTCGATCTGTTGACTGCAAGGAGTGGAGGATGTGCTCATGTGCTGATGGCTCATTCGGACCGTTAGCCATCCTCAGGGCTGAAAATCTCTGTGCCTCACTTCAAGTCATATTTTCACATTTGCAGTACATTTGCATGTGGCCTTAGTCAGAAGACATTTTTAAATCCAGATCCAGAATTATTTGCCTGTAACACTGACAATATTACATTTGTTTTCATCTGATTCACAACTCTCCAGAACAAGTGAAGTCAAGGGGAGTTGTGTAGCTTTTCCTAGGGCCATTTAAATTTGAATTTTAGATTTGTTATTCAGAATCCAGGCAGCATGTTCTGTCCGTCACTGCTGGTCTGTCCTTCACACTTCCCAGGAAAAGGCTGCAACACAGGAGTGAGTTTGCATCGCATTTGCATTGACTGTGTCATGCCAGATGCCAAGCACTTCGTGTGAGGCGCTCATTGCACTGAATTAGTGCCGAGTCTGAAAGCTGAGCACCAGAAAGGATGGGGTCCACTGTGGTAATGTACCTCTTTCACATGTAAGTCTTCCAAAGCATCATATGTTGATAATACATTTTACAGTGATAGCAGTAATCATAATACTTTGTTCGTGTAAGTGGCATCAATAAACAACTATTGCAAACTGAAAATGGATTCATTTTCATACGCCTTCCTCCAAAAAACACATTTGGAAGCAATTACTGTTTGTAGTTTCAGTCTGCAAAGATAATAGACTCAGAGTTTTCTGATGCTATTTAAACCTGACAGCTAAGACAAGTATATTTGTTGTGGAGTTACTTCTTCTTATTTAATCTGGAGTTCCAGGCTAGGGGAGATGTCTTTGTTCCTTGACCAGTTCAAATATCAACTCAATTATTCACAGCTCACCCCAGGACAAGATTTCTTTTGAGTTCCCATGAAACACTAATAATGGGATGTTGCTGGTGGTTTATCAAATACTTCCATTCTGCAGCATCTTGGAAATGTGGCATAAATTTTCATTTTAAAAAATTTAAAAATGTTTAGAACCTCTCTAAATCAGAAGACAGTAATTGCTTTTAGTACATCTGATTAGAAAAGCTACTCAGCTGATGATAGAAAACTAAATCTTAGCACATTAGAAGATACAAATGTTTCTCCATGTTAAAGTAGTTTTAGCTAACCAGAGCACTTACCATACTGTGTGCAGCCAGATAAAACGATTGTTTCATAAAAATTTTCAGGTCATAAATCTTTTTCTCCTACTTAGTAAAGTTTCTTGAAACTGTGCTTTACTGAAGGACAATGAATTATAAAATATATACTTAGTGTTACTGAAAATGGTAGTAGTATTATTATGAAAACAGCTATCTTCTACAGTTAATAAAGACTTTCTAGGTTTCTAACACCTATTATAGACTTTTTTTTTAATTATTATTATTATTATTCCCCTTTACTTGCATTAATGGTAAAAAGTAACATGTTTTGTAGTACCAGTTAGTCCCTTGTGGTTTTAGACCTTTTTGGTCCAAAAGTGGTTTTTGCATGTTCTTCAATTCACATGATAGTTCAACAGCAGCTGACACTGAGATTGAGGGAGGAAGTACACAAAATTCATGAGTGATCTCTTCTAACATCCAGAGAATATGTTCGATGTGCACCTCAAAAGATCCTTGAGTGGACAGTTATTTACATAATTACAAGGGTGAAGTATTGCTGCAGTGGAAATTCCATCCATCCAAGTCATATGAATGCCCTTGAAACACACAACTGGTCTGTTTGTGGCCTTTTCCTTCGTCCTTCTACCAGTTCAAATGGCAAACAACACTGAGATGCTACTGAAGTACTGCAAGAAGCAACACTAAAAAAAATCCATCTTCAACATGTCTCTCTCATTCGTAGTCAGGCTGATTCCCGTGCCCAACGCTGGGAGTTTCTCTGTACAAGTCCATCTTCTCTTCACATCATTTACATCGCAATAAAGTGGTTTTCTCTGTGGAGCAGAAGTCTGTAGACTGTATGGCAAGCTTCTCCTTGTGCAGAGCTGGCAGGTGTTCGTGGCTTCTGGGGGGTTACAGGAAGCTGTCCTCTACCAGGTCTGAGGAGTCAATCCCGATGTCGTCCATCATGTCAATGTCCTCAATGGTCTCATCCTCTCTCTTGATAAAAGTAGAGCTACTGGAACCAGTTTCAATGGCACTTTCTTCAGATGTCTGGGAACTGGAAGAGACAAACCTCTCAAAATACACGACAAATGCAGCTAAGGAAGCATAAAACTCTAATTTCTAGCACTGAACACCATCTCCCCACACACTTTCTGACACACAGAGCACTCTTAGGTAACTCTGACTGCCCATTTATCAGGATAGAGCACATCCTGCGTCTCAGGGGTAATGAACCACCAGGAGCAGGTTGTTTGTATGTCCCTCAATACACTTTCTGCCAGAGACTCATTAGAGAAATATCAGACTAACTGGATATTACTCTATGACACTACTGTGATAGTAGGTCAGTCAGGCAAATCCAGGGAAGTCAGGTGACAATAAGATGATGTAACAGATAGAGGCCATAAATCTTAATCCAGAAGCAGTAAAAGGTTCTGGATACCCTGCCATCAATGAAAAAATGCCAGTGAAGTTATTAAAAAACAAGTTATCCTGAATTTTGGAGCTGGTCTCACACAGAACAAATCCAGCCCTTCAGACCTCACACCTAGCTCCAAGCCATTCAGCTGTAGGGGGAAAAAGTCTTGTAAAATGTGCCCAAAGAGCCATCAGCAGTGGCTGTGAGTGGGCCAAGCTAGCAAGAGAACCTCAGGGGCACACAAGGAGCACCCTACCAGCAATCCCCGTCCCATGCAGTACACAAAAGAGGTCCACGTAAGGCATTTCCCATTGAACACACCATGGCCATGTTTACATGGGATCTTCCTTACGATTAGTTCCAGCAGAGCCAAGGAAACTATTTGTGTGGTAAGGTACTAAAAAGTGTGAATGCATATAGTCTAATATGACACAGAATGAAGACTATGGGCTATAGCCCCCACTTACCTGTGCCTGTTCCTTTTGCCAAGCTCGTCTTCAGAAACAGGGTCAATGTCAGGCAGGGGGATGATGTATCCGCTGTCAGCACTCAGTCTCTGCTCATCGAATCCACTCTCCCTGTCCTTTAACTTGTCTTCGTTCTTGTAGGTGACACCAATGTAAGCATTGTCACAGTCCCCTCTCATGCGCGTGACAGCTGGGTGATCACTTTTCAGGAAGTCCAGATGAATCTTCTCATAGCTCTGAAAATAATCATTTCAAACCCCTCATTAGATGCTGTTCATTAAGGCCTACTTTCTTCAGCCAGATAGCTGTGATTCACTAACCCAGCAAATATTCTGCCCTTTGACCAAAAGTACCACACTATTGCCCCAGGGAGCATGAGCACAGAGTACATAATTTAGGGCCAGCAGCACTGGACAGAGGAGCCCAAATCTTCAAGTGCCTGGGAATTTGAAGGGAGAAGTGACAAGCAGGTTTTGGGAGATGCAGAGGTGAGTGTGGCAGCACAGAGCAGCCAGGTAGATGTGAAAGAGGGGTAGAGAGAGAGGGAAAGGTGAAGGCAGTTGGGGAAATGAAACACTAAGTGATGGGGCAGGCAGAGCTTATCCAGAGGTGAGTATTAGAAGTATGAGAGGAAAACTTTCTAATAAATGATGTCAAGGTCCAAAGGGAGATAGGGAGATTAGACACTTTGCCCAAGAATTCCTTCTAGAATTCTTTCACTACCTGGAAAATCCCTTTAAAATATACAAAACCCATTCTCCAGCAGAAACATTAACTCAATTGAGTTTCATTAGAAATCGAGAGTTCTGCTTCCCAGCTAATACTGCAAAATTGTTTTTCTCAATAACCTTAGCTTCACATCCCCCAAACATGTAATGTCCCTGTCTGAATCATTTAATTTACATAGCTTAGGATGTGTCAGTTCAGTGCTCATGGCTCTGATGGTCAGAACAACAGTTACAATCCCCTCTGAAAATGTATGCAGAAAATACAGAGGAAACTCCAAAGAGCAAACCTTTTTATACTCCCCAGGCAACAAGCTCTCCACAATTTCACTCAAATGGTAAAAAGAAGGTCTTTTCTCCGGTTCACTGTTCCAGCACTTCACCATGATCTCATACCTACAGATACGATGGAAACCAATTTAACTGCTTGGGAGAGGAAAACAGGTAACCAAACAGAAATTAAAGCTGAAATTGTCTGGAGGCAGACCAGGCACTGGAAAACCAAATGCACACTTACACTTCATTGGTAGCATGATCTGGTTTTGCCATTCGGTAGCCACTCTTTATCTTATTGTAGAAAGTAGAATCAACCATCATGCCAGGATATGGTGTGCCACCTGCAGACAAAAAATAAGAAAAAGACTGTTATATATTGTATGCAACCTTGTAATAAACTACAGCTTATGATATTAAAAATAAAGGTTCACAAATCCACTAATACCTACTAATGGGTGTTTGCTGAACTATATAAGGAAGTTGAACGATGGAAAACTGCTCAATTCAGTTTTCTGCTTAATACTCTACTTGGGTAAATTTTAAGTCTTGGAGAGTGCTGAGAATGCATGCGGGTGTAGAAAGGTGAGAGACAGCTTTGTAAAGCTGTTTTAAGAAAAGTTCAAAGGCCAGAATACCTCTTCTGGGTAGTGATCATTTTATGTTTTGTGATGTATCAAGAGCTAGGAACTGATGGTAAAAATGATAGTTAACAAGCATTGAAGCTGTGTTTTGCATAGAACCGAAGTTTAATTCCTGCCATTATAATTCATTACTTGTAATGTCAAGTGGCCCTAAATTGGAACTTGCTTATAAAACCGAAACATCGCCCTTCTGCTGGGAAAGCAGAAATCCACGAAGACTGTGCCAAATACTGTCTTGCTGCTCATGTCAAAAAATATTAACATTATAGTTTAACATGCCATCAAAATTAATAAAACTGAGCTAAAGCTGGCAAAAATGAATACATGAACTATACTGTGTTATGTATCAGCTCCAATTCATTTGTTCTGATTGCGATCAGTCAAGGCCACAGCCCGCTCCTCCCCTGACTCCTCTACAGCAGGGCTGGTTGGGGAAAGGCTACTCAGCCCTTGATAGCCTAGTAGCATCCAGGCTGTCACCAAAGCGCAGCGGCTCTCTCAGCTTTCATGTGGCCTATTGATGGGCTCCCGAGTGCCTTGGGGAACTGTTGTCTCACAGCATAACATGCACACCGCAGGGCTTACATGAAGTTTCCCTGCCTGGACAACTAGCTTTAGACCACAGCTGGTGCGTAAGGTGCATGGGTAAGCTCGAAGTTTGGACTCAGCTCCTGAGCTAACATCATTAAGTGATCGTTTGGGGCATGCAGATATCAGAGCACTCGGGCTCAGTTGTAACTGATGTGTAAAAGGATTGATAAAACAGAAGTCAATGTCACAGCAAGACATCAAAGCTGACATTCTGAACAAACTGAGCTGAGGATATGTTTTTTTCCCAAGAAAGAGCAGTTTTCTCAGGAGCAGGCATGCTATAATCTTTACCCCAGAGATGTCAATCCTTTCAAAAGCAAGGTTTTCACCTAAAATAGCTTCAGACCCTTCCTTACAAACAGGACAGCCAAGCACAGACTTAGCTGTGCCTGAGTTCCCCATCTATACAATGGCACCACCGTGCTTCTCAGAGATGCTGAGGAAAGGATGTTTACAGGCTCCTGTGGTGCTCAGGGATTACAGTAATCAACACTGTAAATAATGATGCAAACACTGTTTTCGGAGAAGCAGTTATATGACAGCCTATTCTAGAAAATACCATTAGGCTTGGGGTTGCCATGGGCCAGTCACAGATACCATCCAGGCGTGATGAATTCTGCTCAGAGTAAATCTAGGCACTGCACACGCACTGAATCAGACCAGCCGCCTGCCCGGGAGGCAAATTAATCAGGCTGATCCCAAATGGGAACCATACATCATCTGTAACTGCTACGCGCTGTCGTAGCCACTATATGGTGCCATAAACCAATTGTGTGAACAGCCCTGCCCTGGAAATGAGAAATCAGCGTCCCAGAAGAATGACATTTGTTTTCGTTTGGTAATGGGACTAAAATGGTATCTTTTGAAACGTATGTGGAGAGACCATTTCAGAACAGCCACTAGGCTCAGATGCGGCCCAAGGCTCCCTGTTACAAGGAAGACCCTGACCATCAAACTGTAGGTTAATTGAGGAAATATCTTCCTTCTCATTTTGCCAGAAATTCCTTCCTGACCTGGAGAGACCAATACTTTTCCACATAAACTCTTCACTCAGTGCTTTTGGTTTTCTAACAAAAAAGTATCTTGCAAAAAAATTCAAACAAAAATTTTGGGAGAGTATGGACTTATTATTTCATACCTAGCACTGGGATCTGGAATGCCATACAGAAGAAAAACTAATAATTAATTCCATGTATATATTTTCACTGTAGAATTTGAAATACTTTATGCAGGACAGCTTGAACTGAAAAAGTTTAATTATTGCATGTAAGAAAGTGTTCACAGTACATACCAAGAGAAAATATTTCCCACAGCAGAATTCCGTAAGACCAGACATCACTTAATGTTGTGTACAGATTGTCAAAAATGCTTTCAGGTGCCATCCATTTTACTGGAAGGAAAGTCTGCGGCAAAGAGAAATAAACCCAAAACCCCACAAATTAATCATTAGAGAAATGTTTCCCATTACAGTGGTTGATTGACAACAAGAATTAACATCTCCCTAATAAGAAAATGTGTGTTACCCTTGCCAGTATTTATTTTTAATGCCATATAACACACTGAGGTGCCGGGATTATAAGCAATGTTACGATACGCTCCCCAGAAAAACTAATTAAGACATAATCGTATTCATTTTACTACTAGCAAATGACCAGGATGGCTGAGGACATGATACAAAAGGTGGCACTGATGATCTAGATCTGATGTGTCACTGATTGATGTGTTATTACTCTATATATCACAGTGACAGTTCCTTAATAATTTATCCAGTCACATAACTTGCCAGTTAAAATGTAAGTCCGTAAAGTACTAAGTGTGGCCAAGCGCTTTTCATCATTCAAGCAGGCGTAGGAAAGTTACGTGAATTAATGAAGTGGAGAAAAATTGTTCTCAAGAGTTTTCATCCCAACTGTCAATTACTGTAACCAATACCAAATGGCAAGAGCATTAAACAGCATTTAAAACTGACACTTCTCATTTCAATTAAAACCGAGCTTGGGAGATGAAGAAGTACATACACTGCCCTTGGAGACATAGTTGGAGTCATGCATGATGTCTCTAGCCAGGCCAAAGTCACAGATCTTCACAATTTTTCCTTGAGCCAGAAGGACATTACGAGCTGCCAAGTCACGGTGTACACACTGCATGGAGAGAAATTAAGTCATTCAAGGACATGCTAATTCCATGAGGGCCATTTCCCTCGCAGAGTTCTCTGAAAAAGTCCAGGTTTGTTGACTTTCTGGGCACAGCCTTAACAGGCACCTGCAGCGCACCGCTGGCAGGGGTAGGGAGGGAGGCACGAGGCCTCAGGAACAGAGGGGGCTCATGCGGATTTACTGCAGTGGGGAGCAAGCAGAAGTGATGCCATCCTTTCCCCGCTACCCATCATGTGCTAATGACACAGCTCTGTTTCGGAGCAGGCCGGCCCTGTGGTTGCACAGACCCTCCACTCAGACCTGCCGAGAGCCGCCGTCTCCGGCACCCTGCCTCGATCAGTGTGGTGGGCTGCAATGGGAGAAGAGGACCGCTGCTTTGATTTTTTTCTAACCATGGTGATCTTTGTTTCTGGGGAAGCGAGAAAGTCGCCTAGGACCCTGAAAGGCTGTTATTTTGTGTTGTGTTTTCAAAATCTAAATTGAAACACATCATTGGAGGTGAAGCCATTTTGGCACTTTCTTACATTTTTGCTTACTTTTTATTTACTTACGTTTTTAGAGGCCAAGAATTCCATTCCCCGTGCAACCTGATAGGTGAAGCTCAGCAAATCCAATAGGCTGAGGCCTTCTGAACTGTCATCTGAAAGAAGGTTTTTGACTTCTGAGTCTGTTGAAAAAGAGAGAAAAATGCTTGTGCTACAAAAGTAGGGAGTGTGAAAGTAGCACCCAGTTCCCTCTACCTATCATGATTCTGAACTGATGACTTTAACAGATCACCATGACCAAAACAGGCTTTTCATAGCAGCTAACCACTTTTCACGTCTGCATCAGTCACTGACAAATATTGCATTCTTAAAAAAAAATTCCAATATTAAAAATAGAATTTGTTTTTTATTCTGTCTATAGCTTTTTTTTTCCAGAGAATTGTGGGAAAAGGTGAAGATAAAAAGGCCAACTAAAGTATTAGATGGGTTGTTTATAATGCTCAGCATGTGGTTCAAAAACATTTATTTAGAGGTGGTAACTTCATTAGATTTTTGTGCGGGCATGTACATTTTTATCCATTTACTTTTGCTGAACACTGTTATGTTTCCCAGCAAGTATTCACTGGGACTAATCCAATACCAGCAAAAAAGGGTCAGGAATTCTATGGCAATGATTGTTATTTTTTTTATGAAAGATGTCAGCAAAAAGCGGTCAAAATTCAGTGATTCATTTACCCCTACTGTCCCAGGGCAGAATATGAGTACATTAGTCTGCCATGCAAGTCTGGGTCTGGATATGCTTCAGTTCCTGAGGCCTACAGCCAGAAGTGACTGTGCCTATTTTTAAAGCAAAGCATATTTAGTTTCTGAGAAAAGGGACAGGGAATGGGATGCATTCATTATCTTCATTACATAATCCAGGAAAGTATTTGGGAGTGTTCTCCATTTGGTAAGTGTCAGTTAGTGTGAAATGTAAGTGGAAATAGAGCAATATAAATTACTATTATTGCTCAAAATCTTGAAAAAATACAAGACAGGAATAAAATCACTGCCTCCAAAGACTGTGTCTGTGGCCATATTGTATAATCTAGCCACTCTGTACTTCAGTGTAGAAGCAAAGACACAACTTTATCCCTTCTGCTCCAGAAGGAGCACATGCTCCTACCTCAGAGCACGATGAAAATCAGGAGTATTAGCTTTTAGCTTATAGTTTATATTCATATAGTTTTATGCTTACATTTTTGCAGCTCTCAGTGGTTGAAGTCCATATCAGAGAGGGCAAAAATAAGACATGGCTCTATGCAAGAATTACTGGTGTTAATAATGAATGCAGAACAGACAGCTCTGTTACCTGACATAGATTTCTTCTTGTATGAAGCAGGGCGATCATACACGGATCTCTGGATATCCGAGTATTTAGAGCCTTCCTTCCTTTCCAGCATCGGCACATATTGAGTGGTATCAGCTTGTTTCATGTCCATGTATTCTCCAGTGTTTTCAAAAGATAAAATCACATAACTGGAATTGGAAAAATTGGAAAAAACACAGAGGTATTGGCCAGGATTGCACAGGTGGCTTCCCTGCCACGTGTATGACAATGTGTCTGTATATTACCATCCATGCATTACCACATATTAATACCTGCTACCGAGTATCACAGTGGTCAAATACAAGTGCCTAAACGTCTTTCTGTCAATAGCCAGGTATGCAAACGCGTATTGTCTAGCTTCTAAAAATCCCCCTGAATTTAGCTATTACTGCCTAGGACATTTATTTCAAGGTATTCCAAATGAAACGAGTAAACTATTAGCCCAGTCTGCATCAAATCCAGCCCTGCTAAGCAAACCCACATTCAGATAAATAGTCCTTGCTGTAGTCAGCTACCAAGGCAGTTGGTCTCTTTGCCTGAGTGATTTTTTGAAAAAAATCTCTGTACAACTTCTAAATTTTAGAACATGGCT
Organism: Dromaius novaehollandiae; assembly: GCF_036370855.1. Taxonomy (NCBI): domain Eukaryota; kingdom Metazoa; phylum Chordata; class Aves; order Casuariiformes; family Dromaiidae; genus Dromaius; species Dromaius novaehollandiae. Next base: position 58,257,184 of record NC_088101.1, read on the forward strand.
TTATTGCTGAATGTGTAAGGACAAGCCTTCTCTACCATCATCTAGAGAAAGCTTCAGGATGAACATTAACCATAAGAGAACCGTTGAGCCTGGCTAAGCCATCGGTAGGTAAAGGAAACTACGTGAGCGTAGAGAGCACCAGGGTGAGCACCAGGGCTTAGGGTGCACCAGGCACTCCCTGGTGACACCAGGCTGCTTGAAAGGAAGGAGTTTTGGAGAGCGGAAATTCCCCAGACCGGGAAACAAGGACAACTAGCACTAGCTAGAAGTGCTTACTTTTAAAACTCAGATGGATGGGTAAAGGCAGAAGGACATTTAGACAGAAGAGAGGAACACTGGACTATGCTTTCAAACTAGAAATGTTCTTTGGGCCCTCGGGATCAGCTTGGGAAGAAGGAACCGAGCTGCAACAGAGAAAAGACTGACTGTGCTCCAGAGCAAACACCGTAAGGAGGCAGGTGTAGGGCTGTGTGAGTCCAGCAAGGATGTTAGCTAATGCCAAATAACTAGACCTTCCAGAAGAAAATGAAAAGCAGAAGAACACACAAATTTTGTACGATTTTTCTCTTGATCCATGTATCTCTTATGCTGCCTTGGGCAGAGAGGAATTTGTTTGGAAAGTCTGCAAAATCTGTATGTTGTGTGCTCCCAGTAGTACGTGCGTTTACTAGAGATTAGAGAGAAGGCTGGTGAGCAACTGGTGTGTCTACAGTGGACGTGCAGGGCTGGGGGGCTGCAGGGTGTCCCCGCACATGGGAAAGAGAGGAGAGCCTGGATCTGGGACCTATGTCAGGAAGAGTGAGTGAAAAGTGCTGAAACCTTCCCAGATCTGTGAAAGCTGATAAATGAAAGTCCAGTGAGAATCATTAATCATGGCTATAGCACAAGGAATAAGAGGAAAGGAATAAGGGTTAGCAATGACATTCCCTTAAATTGCAGGCCATACAAGTTTTTGTCCTGTTTCCCACCTTCTTGTGCTTTCATCAGCTGGGTTCATTCCAAAGATGTCCAAATCCTTCTTTGGCTTCTCCGGGTGTCGGCTCAGGAAATTGTCCCTATTCTTATGCAAATAGTTCACCAAATCACCATAAAAGCAGTATTCAGTGATGATGTAAATAGGACCTAATGAAATAAGGCAAAAAAACACATTGATGAGTTTTAAAAAAATCCAAAAATAATACATAAAATATACAGATTATTATTTACTGTTATGACTGTAACAGTTACAGTTATGATTGTAACTGCTACCAGATAGCAAGCAGGTTCGTAAAAACCTTTTATTTATATATATTTTTAAAATGCTTTGCCTGACATTTGTGTGATTGTTAAACAGTGAACAGTGGCTCCACAGCAAACCTCCATTTCGTGTCAGCCAAACCCACCTGATTTTGTACAAGCTCCAAGCAAATTCACAATATTCAGGTGAGGCCCGAGATGCGTCATTATCTTCAATTCAGACATGAGTGCCTGTTTTTCACTGGATCTAGCTGTAGCTGTTGAAAAAACACACCAGCCACTCAGAGAGAACGCTCACTTTTTTTACAAAAACAAATGAGCTCTATCCAGCTAAGTAATTTTTACACGTCGCTTGCCTAATTAGAACATTTATGCCATGGTCTCTTGAAGAAGATTGTTTGTGTCCTTTATTTGATAAGGGAATTCTGTAAGACTTGGAAAGGACTCACAAATCACTAACAAGGGGCTTGTCTGACCCAGCTCAGTAGCTGACCCAGTCTGTTTGCCCCTTTCCAGTGAACATCTCAGGCACCAGTCTGAGGGATGCTGTTTTCCCAGGCGTCGGTGGATTCCCCCCGCAGCCCAGAGCCACTTTGCAAGCTGCTCATCTCCACACCACAGGGTGGTTCCTGGGCCAAGTGTTGCAAACTGGTTCTTGTCCATACTGTAGGTAGCATCTGGACCTCAGCAGCAAATATCTAATTTGTCCCCACCAAAAAGCAGACCTTGGGTGCAAACCGACTTGCGTTCTGTGTGATTCATATGGTTCTGGTGTGACACCAAGAGCAACTGGCTTGACAGTGTAAGTGCACTGTAAGGCAACCCACTCCTGGGCAAAGGAAGGCTGCTTGCAGAAAAAGACCACAGCGAAGTATTAATACTCCCTGGTGACACCTGATTGCTGAAATGACTCCTAGCAGATGAAATAAAGTAGAGCTGCTCTGTGAACTACTGGACTTCATGCTCCAACACTAACTAGAAGCCAGACATTTAAAGACCTGAGGAGCACAAAGTGACAGAAAGCTGTTTCTGTCAAATCACACCATTCTTTTCACAACACTTGGCACAGCCTCTATTTGTAGCATCTTATGTGTACAAGACCCATACTGCCATCCTCGCAATATAAAATGGACTTGAGAAAAGCCCAGAATTATTTATAGCATTACTTTTATCATCAACATCTCATCATGTAATATCTCCCTGTGCTTGGTATTCATTTTGATGTGGCTGATATTCATTTCATATTCCTTCCAGAATCACTACAGCAGGTTCTTAGCTGTGATGAACTGGGTAATCTTCAGTGGACAGAAGAGTATCACATGAGACCTGACTATTTCTGCTTTGCTGCATTGCTTTAATTCGATATCAGAAATATTCATGATTATTTTATTTTTTTTCTGAACTTGCTGCGTTATCACGAGTGTTACAGCCCACACAGCTAAAATCAAACCTCTGATATTTTCAAAAGGCTGGACACTGCCTGAAAAAATTGCAAATGTCATGAAGAAATCTAAGATATAATTTCAAATTCGAGTCATCCTGCAGGTTATTTTCAACTTCAAATAAGGAGAAGCTATGTATACACAAGCAATGCTTAAGTAACCACGTGGAAACATGCACTACCCAGCTTGGGCAATGGAACGAAGGTAACTTACGTTTCAGCATTTTCACAGCTACTTTCATCACTGGTTGAGAGCGGCTCAATCCATATGCAGTCCCTTCAACTACTTTTCCAAATGCACCAGAACCAAGGATTCGACCTGAACACAACAGAGACCGTTATTTATTCCAGAGATCAACAGTGACTCATCTCGTTTCCTGCTGCCATTCCTCTATAGGTCGTGATTCCCCTGTGGAATGAGCACACTCCTCTACCCAGACCATGGGTATTATGATTACTGTTGTTGTTAAGCAGAAAAGGCAAATATATTTTAAACAAATGCTGTCATTAAATGCAATTTCTGAACAAAAGCAAACAAGCAAACATCGGGAGCACATCTGCATGTGGGAGTCTAAAGGAAGGAGCTTTGAGAAACAACTGCTTTCATTCAGTTTTGTCTCCTACTCTGCCCTAATTCCCTCACTTTACCCTTTCTAAATATCAGTTCTCTTGTGTTTAATTTGACTGTCCTGCCTCAGTCAATATCCAACTACATTTCAGTTGTGCCCTTAAGATCTGAACTGGACCTTTTAGCTATGTATTAGACTGTTACACCAATGTTAAATACATCTAGCAGTCAGATAGACTAAAGAGAATCAGCAACATATTTAGGAATATAAAATCAGGGCCATCAGTGATCTGAAAGAAGCTGAAATACATGTTGATCACATATGAGGGGAAACTCCTCTGAAGTTTAATGTACAAGTGTGTTTCATATGCTTGAATAAATTTTATTGCAAATTTCCAAGTGCTATAATAAACCAGCCAATGTTTATACACACTTTACTCTTTCCACAAATCCATTTAGACAAAAATTTTGGATTATCATATCCTGTCTTCTGTTATGGATACAGTGTGCAGAAGAACTGTGTACAGATTGAGCCAGATTTTAGAGAAATATGAACTGCACAAACATACTCCAAAATACTGTATTTCATAGGTTCCATATTGAAAAGCAAGTTCATTAAGGCAATGTTTATTCAGTGAACAAACCCGTATATAAACTCCAGATGCCAGGGCATTATCATATTCCTGATGAGCTTGCTGTTTTATTTTATGTTGTTTTTTGAACCTCCAACACAGGGAGAATAAGTAGTGGTTTTTACTATGGAGAAATACAGCATTTTGTCTTTGACATTTGTACGCAATTTGAACTTGCCATCTCCTACACTTTTGAAGGTGTTATCTGGCATGAAATACCACATGTTTCTGTTATCCTCAAGCTACAGTCCACACTTTTATCGTATATACACTTTCAGCAGGATGTTTTCAGCCAAAAAAAAAAAAAAATCTGCATCGTTAACAGGCACAAGAAATGGTTAAAGCATGCTTAGCTGTGTTACCACTGAAAAACCTCTCCGAGGTTATGACAGTGTAGTTTGTCATGCACACAGAAAAATACGCAATTTCTTTTCAAAATTCTTGTGCTCCAAAGGTTACTCTTCCCAGTCAGGATGGGAGAAAGCTTCCCACCAACTTTCAAACTAATTCAAACAACCTGAGTCTGAAATTTGGCCCCTGAAATTTTTCAGAGCGAAGATCTGGGAGCCACATGGCAGGATGCAGCCCTTCAGAAAGTGATGGCATTTGCTGAGGCTCCTTGATCTTCTTGTCTTCACAAGCCAATTCCTCCCCAGTCCATATTGCCAATCGAGCATGAGACGCACATCTCCTGCCCGAGCACCTCAGCCGTGTCTGGGAGCATGTGGAGGCAGTGAGAGCACTTCCTGAGCAGCAGGCAGCTATTATTATTTCCCCTTTTCACCCCTCTCCATATACTTTGGCCTGACCCCACATGTTTTACACTTGAAATTTGGAGCCCGGTGGAAGCTGACTGCTCGGGGGTTGGATACATCTATAACGCAACAAGCTTCATCGCATTCGTGGAGGCCTTGACTGTAGCCCAAAATTATACCAAGTTTTACTTTTCTTAATATAAAGGCTCCACCTTTATCCGCTTCTCAGAGAACAGTGCTATTTCTCTGTAACAGAGGGACTGCCCAGAGACCAGTAACACTAGGCTCATTAAAGTAGTGGAGGAACCATACTGGGGGCTATTTTCAGTTGAGCCTCTGTGTCTATCCACAGAGCTACTCTGCTGAGATTGCCCAAGAGATGCCATTTTTCTGCTCTGGGCAATGCAAATAGAAACGTGAAGTCTGTGAATTTGTTCGAGACATAGCCTTCTCAAGTGGATGCTTCTCTGGTTAAAATGGAGCTGTGATGATCAGCGCATTTAAATAAGCCTTCAACTTCAATCCTTGCCCTCTTGGTCGATACTAAAGGCAACAAGTGACAGGCTTTATAATCTACATCCAGTTTCTAGACTCACAAGAAACTGGGTACCACATTGCTAAATGCTGTATAACTAACTTGCCTTTTACAAGCTGCAAACTGGGACGGATCTGATCCCATTTGTTAGACCAGGGTTTCATTTTACTAAGGCCCCCGTGACAAATGGGTGACTCCCTGGGAAGCAAAGGGAGCGAGTCTGCCACCTTTCTACTGTAATCCATAAGTCCTGAAAAACAGTAGGGAGGGAGCTCATCCTCAAGACACCCTGCCCTCTGCTGTCCCACTGAAGGAGGAGGTCCCGCGCGGGGACAGCGAGACACTCCACCTCGGCAGCGGCAGTCGTCCCGGGAGAAGGCAGTGGCATACAAGCAGCTCACTGCATTACAAGCTTTCTTGTCCCTACATGTTGCACAGGTTGCTTAGCGCTTTAAGCAGCAGGCTCCTATGCACTTTGTGGAGCAGGGATAGCGAAGGGAAATTTGCAGTGTAACCCAGATTTATCAATTGAAACTGCAGCTAGCCGATGCTCAGAGTTGGCATTTAACACAGCGCTGTTCTCCAGGCACTACTAGCTGGAAGAACAAAGCAATGCCAGCTGGCTTTCACAGCTACAACGGGAAGTGCTCATCTGAACGAGCCAAAATGGCTTGTATCCTCGATGCTTCAGAGCCCCCCCTGAGCTAAAGGTGCAACTCCTTTGCTGCTGTCTCCCGCTTCAATAGCAGAAAACCCAGGCAAACCAAAACCATCAGACCCAGAAACAAAACAGGTCCCCAGCAGCCTGAGACAAGGCATTACATATGGCAAAACTGCCGGGTGGATATATATTAACTGTGTCAAGAAGAAACTGCTAAAAGAATATGTAGCACTAGTTTTTAAAGCAGTTACTGTTGTGGATATACTTGTAAACAGGAAGGCATTGAAGTAAACTGGTCCTTATGAGTCATAGGGAGACAAAATCATAGTGGTGGTCTATTAACAACTCAGATGTGACAAATCCTTTTAGGCATGTAATTAAAGTTTGAGTTGTAATAAAATAATTCCTTTAAATATCCGCCCTCTTCTAGTTTTCAATTAACAACGTGAATTTAATTAAAGGACATTGTTCCTGAACCAGAAATTTTTGTGCCACTTCTTTCAAGAATTAACATTAATTCTTTCTGTATGATGGAGAAGTAGTACACCAAGGAAACACGTTCCTTAAAATATATCGAACAAAAACATCCTTCAGTTTTCTTCTCCTGTATTTTATGTATACAGCTTGAGCACAGATACATGCAGGAGAAGGTTGTCATAAGTATGTAAAGCACTACCTGGATAGACCATTACAATTATTTACAATCATTGCAGTTATCTATTACTTTCAATTGATATAAATGATAGATTGGGCCAGCCCTGAAGAATCATTAACTGTATTATATATGAAATACAATGCAGGAACAACAAAGCAAAAACCAGAGGGGGAAGGAGGAAGGACAGCATTCACAAAAATAAGATTATGCAGTTACTCAGCAATGATACATGTACTTCATGGATTAATAATTTTAAAAATATTTTTAATAGAACTACATAATTGTTTCCAGATCTCGCTTGGCTTCTGCACATAAATACATGAATGTCTTGCAAACAAAAAAAAGCTGATTCACTTCTTCTGGGTGCCTCAGCAGAAGTGAGTCGCGAAGCTGGAATTTGGTGGTGGGAGGGGTGGCACAAGCCATTTTGAGGCAGGCCTGATGCATGTGGGGCATGTGGCAGAAAGCTGGAATGGAGGCCCGGAGGCACCAGCGTATGGGGCTCAAAGGCCACACCACTGCGAGAGAGGACCAGGCAAGGGGCAATGTGAAGGGAGGTGCCCTCGGACAGGTGGGAAGAGGCAGAGCTGTGAAGGCAGGCTCAGGGAGTTTGAACCTGATGAGGTGAAGCAGAGGTGGTCAATGGAAAAAGGGAAAGAAAGGACTATTTGGAGCACATCCAGGTGGCTCAACAGAAAGCAGTGGGGAGAGAATCTTCCTTGCCCCAGGACGTGAGCAACACAAGCCGCGCGGCTTCTCAGCAGCGTTCACTGGCATCGCCTGCAGAGCCACGCTCACAGCACTTTTTGGTGCTGGTTTCCGAGAGCAGCCAGTATTAGCTTTGGGGCTCCACACAGTGCTCCATGACATGGACGTGTCCCTAGAGGGGCACACATGTACTTAGAGGTGGCAAATTTATCTCCACAGATGGATTATCTAAGCACTGGAGAGGAGCTGGGCAGAGAGGGCAGAGAGAAAGAAGTAAAGAAAGAGATTATTATTAGTAGATGAGAAAGTATTCCTCCTTTCTGGCAAGAGAGCTGCTGGAAACATAGAAGCAGCAGCCTGGATGTGAGCAATAAAGTAGAGGGAGGAAGAAAGAGGTGTAAAGCCCAGGTGTTAGAGATGGCAGACTTGTCAAATGTGGAAAAGAAAGGGAGAAGAGAAGCTATGAGAGGAGAACTAAGGAGAACAGATAGACACAGAGAGACTCTGGACTTCACGGCCATGAGTTACATCAGAAATCCTGGTAGCAGAGACTTCAGAGTTGCCCTTAATCGTCCTTCTCCCCAGGCAACTGGATTAGTCCCTTAGAGGAAACTTACCAAGCACTAGCCCATCTCGAGGAAACTCCCATCTGGAGTCATAAGGCAGTTGCATTGGGTCCACATAAATGTATTCATGGCCATCGGGGCTAATAGACTCAATGACTCTCCATCTTATCTCATACCTTGGCTTCTGCAAAGCACAATGAATGCAAAACCAAATGTTAGTCGTGTGCCTGATTTCAGAGTAGATCAAAATCCAGGTGGGCTCAGCATCCAAACCGAAACATTTTTATTTCTACATTACCTGTTTCCATATGATGACCAGCACAATCAGTGAAATTATCACAATCACTAAAAGTACTAAGACTGCGGCAGCCACTGTTAGCTCTGATCGCAAGGCTGTGGAATAAAAAGACAGACGATATTTGCCTCCTGATCCTTGAGGAGCTTGACACATGTACAAGAAACCCACCTCCCATACCACTGCAATTCCTGTGTCCAGCAGATGTGACAGGAGCAGTTCCTGGGACTAGTGACCGTAAAGTCATTCCCAGCCCAGAGCAACTCTGCCTTCCTGTTTCAAGACCAAACACAGAGGTCTTCTAGAAGAACCTCCCATAGTGAATGGTAATAAAATGTTAAAATGAATCATGGAACCGCATAATAAGTGAAAAACAGATGCACAATAAAGACCTGCAGAATGCCTCATTCTCAGATGTCCCAGGGTAGAAAAAAATCCATTTTCATTTCTTTTCAATTGCAGCAAATCCATGTTTTTATTTATCAGTATTCTAATGTCACCGAAGTGACAAAGTTAACTCACTGGGAGCCACGAGCTTCAGTTCTCGAGTAACAGCACCAAGGTCGTTTCTTGCCATGCATCGAACAGCCAGGGTTTCCTCTACCTTCTGGAAGGTCACCTGGCTTTCCACCATGTTTTTCTCATCCAGATGAGCTTCCATGTGTATATCAGAGATATTGTTAGTCAAAAGAGTCCATGAGGTGTCATTGCTGCATCTACAGAGAAGAATAACAATGGAAATGGATATTGGCCTCAGGTATGGATATAGACAGACCTTGGTGCCACTATATATCCCATAGAGTTTTGCACTGAATGGACTTCTATTTCTCCCAGACTATATCATGCTGAATGCTTAGTGCAGCACAGGGAGCTGGGGCAGGGCTAGGAGGACAATCGTCCCACCAGAGTGTGAGCAATTTTAGCGTAGTAACAGCAGAACATAGTTAGGAGATGCCCAGGGCTGCTAGCCTCATTTCATGTGTGGTCTCCCTCTCCCTGAAGAAAGGGATACAGGTGTGTAATTTCCCAGCAAAAGTCCAGCTTCCCAAAGGCTATAGAAGGGATCAGTCTAGAACTAGCAGACGTATGGGAATAATTACTCTGCATGTCTGAATGGCTTTGAAGGTGAAAAGTATCATTTGGGGGGAAATCAATTAAAAGAAGTGAAAATTTAGAAGAGCACAACAGTGTTAATGAGACAGACTGGTCTATCTGTGAAATGATAAGAACTCCCTGAATGGAGAGACATCTACTCCTATAGATCCCTATTCAAACTGGGACTGTGAAATCTGATGAGTTCACTCACTGGACACAAAACTTTTAGAGAAACCTGCTGAATCAATGCTTTGTGTCCTACAGGATGCAAACAATAGGAAGGGCACTGACAACCTCTCTCTAAGTATAAGCAACTTGCCTCTAAAAAGACAAATCAGATTTATAGTTTACTGGCCCTTGATAAGGAAAGTGTGGTATGATAACTAACAGTACTAGACTAGTCAAGGACAAAACCAGTCACAATTTGAGACAGCATGGCACCTGCTCTCCTTACTTTTTAATGTCCTTGCAAACCAGCCATTCCACGTCGGGAAGCGGGGTCCCTTCCGCCAAGCACCTCACGGTCTGCCCCCCTGCTGAGCCGTGGTGATCGTCCACCAGGTCTAAGATTAAGGCTGGAACTGGGGATGAATCGGGAGTGTGTTAAGATATTTGTTAGGGTGTACAAAACCAGCTTGAAATCTCAAATAAAGCAGGACAGGTATTGTTTGACCAACAGCCTAGTGACGGCAGGAGACCCAGACACAGCTCAGAGAGTGGATCCTAGGTTAGAGCCATGCAAAGGAAGTGCTGCGGCTATGCCACGTCCACACGTCACACTAATGAGCTATGGTTCCCGCCGTCAGCTGGAATAACTTAGACGGGAGGATAAAGTTTCTTTTTGGCACAAAGCCAGTGCAGAAGTCAAAGCCAGGATCAGACTTGAACACTCCAAGGACTCGGCACACACACCCCGCTCCAGACACACCAATTGACGCCTTTCTTGTTTCAAGACTCCAGGCAATCCAATACTCAGTGTTTACCCCATGGTTAAGTACCTCAAATGTTTGTCATGTGCCATCGCTTCTTGTGAGCAAGGCTTTGGGAATCCTTACCTTGTATTAGCAATGAGAAGGTGTATCTTTTAATCTCATCTTCATTTTCAGCAACCAAAGTATAGTACCCACTGTCTTCTTCCTTGGCCCGGATCAATTTTAATATACTTTGAAACCTGCAGAACCAAGAGGTTTTGTTTGTATCTTTAAAGTAGACATAAAAAAAATTCCACTTCAATACAACATATAATCTAGCTATGTGGAGATTATAATGTGTCAACATTTGGCATTTCTACCGTATTGTTACTCTAAAATCATTATTCAAACAGTAAATGACTACCAAAATACAACTGAAAAACAAGTGAGCATTATTATATCCTGTATGGATCTGACAAAGTACCTGATATTATTGGAAATAGCTAGAAATTTTTGGAATGGAGACATTATGGAGAGACTGAAGAGGATTAGTACCGAGAAGCTAAGATTTCTACAGTTTGGAGAGGTTAATGTTATCAAGAGGATAAAAGGAGGCATTACTCTTTAGAATAGAAAAAAAAGAATGGATTTTTAATGCTATTGAGGAAGAAGCAACGATTGCAGAGGAAAGAGAAAGCAGGAGTGGTGCTGAGGCTTCTGGAGGAGAAACACTCGAGTCATTATGGCAAAGTGAGATCCATAAGGATATTTTTTACCTTGTCTCCTCGACTCTGTTTGAACTAGTAACAATCTCAGTAAGATTTTCAATCAGAGTCACATTGTCCTTCAGCCAGTACATTTTTGGAGCTGGATATGCCTGCACATCAACAACAAAATGCTTCACTTCATGTAGGTTGACAGCTTCCAAAGGGCTGAACTGAGGCTCCAGATGAATGAATCCTTTGTCTGTAAATGATAAAGCCTTGCGTAAATAACATTGTGCAGCATATTTCAAGAATGATATTTTCCAAAATGTTAATAATTTTTGAACACTAAAAACAGACTATACCGTGTACTGTAATGACTACTTTCTTATTTTCCTTAACCTCCTTGGTTGCATGCCGAGCAGTACATTCATAATCCCCTGTGTCTTTCACTGATGCCTCAGGAACGGTCAAGGTGTAAACCAGCTTCTGCGATGGGACTTTGATATCATCAAGTTTTATCAGACCTTTTTCTTTCTGTAGTTTGGAAAAGGAAAAAAAAGCTTAAGTAACTGAGCTGAAAGCAGAGCACTGAGGATTTATGATGCCACTAGAGTGAGAGCAATGATCTAAACCTCGTATGGCAGAAGACTTGCTTACTCAGTTGGGGATGCGTTCTCAGCCACAGGCACAAAAAGTACGTCCATAAGAATACACCCTTTTGGGGAGAACCACAAAAGGCTGAGGAGTTTGAGAGCTCGTATTTTGTTCACTCAAAATAAAATGCCATCCAAAATTTGTGTGAACAGCCTGAAAGAGCATTTTATTGCTTATGCTACCTTCTCCTCAAACAGAAAAGCAGGAGGTTTTTATTCTGAATTTTCTTTGTTTAGTTCCCAAGAAGTAAGGTGGATTTTTATGCTCTCCACCAGACCAAAAGTGACCAGTTGCTGGATGCTATGTTCTGTCTGCTCTCAAAATGAAAATAATTTAGTGGCAGGGAGGAGACTCTGGTGAGAACAAGGATGGTGAGAATGATAGACGAGGTTATTATGGGAGACTGGAATAAAAAATATGCTTGGGATAGTTTTGAATGGCAGCAAATAGCAGAGATTATGCTGTGTAATGTGGAAAATAGAACAAAACCTTCTCAAATCATTTTCTCTATTGGGTTCTTAACTTATTTAAATAAAAGCTATGATTTGGGATCACAATTAGGTAGCGACTTCAACTACTCCATCTCTTCGGTTACCAGAGTTTTTATGTGGGACATGCTGAAATTCTCCATTGGCAGGGGACCTGGCTGGCTCTAATCAAGCCTCACTGAATAGAAATTTTCACTGTAGAAGAATGGTATGAAAGTTTGAAAATTTGTGAGAGTGTCCAAAAATTTTAAGGCTTTCTTATTAGGAAGTTCTTATTAGTAGGTACCTACACTGACTGTAAGAGTCATTTTAATTTACACCTGCACAATGAAGAACAGTTAAGACTATGAACTTGATTCTTCACTGTCCTTTATTATGCCCAAGAACGCAGGGTTTAAGAGCGCCATTTTAAAGGCTCAGACCTGTACTTCAGCAACAGAGTTATACACAGATGTCAGACACACTTCTAAATCTATTTCCACAACATTTCTCTTTTTGTCCCAGAAAGCTTTCTAAGGGCAAGACCTGAGAGACAGCATTTCTCCTCGGCACACGTACTCCCAGTCACACCTCACCTTCCTTTCATGCTTGGCATACTTACTAACAGTGAACTCTAACTTTTGGCACCGACGCTCTTTTGTGATAACTGAAAATAGAAGAAATTATTTTTTCTCTCCTCAGCTGTCCTCATTCAATCAGAAAAGAGAAGAATATTTTACAACCCCACCTTCTTCCCTAATAAGTAAAAACAATCATTCAAACCAAAAAAAAGAGAGATATTTACCACTTTCCCAGGATAATTCCATTGTAAATTAACCACCTCATTGTCGAAGACCACACAAGTTACCACAATGGTCTCGCCTGTTTTGTAGACAGTTTTAAGAGCTTCAATTTCAACCGGCAGCTGTGAAGTAGCTAAAGATAAGAGAGAGAGAGCGAGCAGATTTAGTCTGAAACAGTATGCAGTTTTTGCGTGGTGTGATTTCAGGGGTAAACTTCCATTTCACTTCCTCTACTGAGGAGCTACCCTGGAAAATTCAATGAAAGCATTTCTGATTTACAGAGATATAAACGAAAACAGAAGATGATCCCTTCTTAGCTTATTAACAGTTACCCAGACATTGTGTATTTAAAGCACAAAGTTTACAGGCATCAAGTTCAATTCCACAAAGAAATGATCCATGCATAAAATTTCAATTAGAAGTTCCTATCTCAAAAGGTAGGTTGCCCCTGTGAAAACACACTTGGTACAAAAGCAATTTCCCTTTTTGCTAATCAGTGACTGACTTTGAGAATCAATTGCTGACCAATAAAAACCTTGTTTCCAAAATATTTGAACCTTGCAGTTTTTCAGACTACCAGAGTCCCAAGACATGAAGCCACTGAGAAACACCAGTCTTTTAAGTTTCATTTAAGCAAATAGGAGGAAAATGCATATATTGCAGAAGATTTTTCTTGCAACAGTTTGGGAGATGAGGTGAAGTTAAGGACATTTTATTCTCATCAAAACTCTATGCAACTGCTGAGATGAGATTTCTTGGGCCAATTTTCAAAAGCGATTCAGAGTAGGTCGGTACTGTAGCTATCATGAAGACAACGGCACTAGGCAGACACATATCCAAGCTAGCGTACCCTGCCCAGCTCAGGCACTACTGGCAATATGAGCACAGGAGCAAGAAGCTCAGCGTGGGGGAAGCAGCTTATACTCGGCTTCCAGGGTAGATTTTGAGCCTGCACTGAATCCTGGGATGCTCAGCATGAGAAAAGAACTGAGCTGAATATTATTACTTCTTTTTTTTTTAAACGAACCAAAATAAATACCTCTTAAAATATAGATGAGGAACTCTTCTGACTTGAACTCCACGCCTTTAACTGTTGTTTTGCATGTATATGAGCCTGCAGGAAAATTCCCAATGAAGCCTTGCTTGCTGTCGTAGAAAGCATGGACAGCCTTGTCTAAACTGTTAATTAAAGTCACTTGAGCATTTGGGTCACTTGTACGACAAGGGATAATGGTAGGATCACCTTCTTCTACTAAGATGAACTGATCTTCTGGTATGGAAGGAACAAAAGGCATGTCTGGATCTGTGAAAAACAAGGAGGGGTTTTACAGTGTCTTGGTTGTAGTAGGTCCATACACAAGAACAAGGATATCAATGACCAGTTATAGATCTCAACTCAAATTAGTACAGTTTGTCACACCACGTCTCCAGAGACTGCAGTTAAGGCATGCTAAATGGTATGTAGTATCTCATTTTCGCTCTCTGACGTGACCTGTAGTGAGACTTTCAACCCAAGCATGACACAGGAAAAGCCTCCGTTGTGACAGTTCAGGAGGCAAAAGGAGAACTGCGAAGGACTCCAAGAAAAAAAGCTGAGAATTATTACTCCCCTTAGACCTGGTTCTGATATATTCCCATGGAGAGGACAAAAGGATATTAAATGACAAAATGCAAGAAAAATCACTAACGGGTGTGAAATGTTTGTGCAATTGCTGGGGAATAAAGTAAAGATGAATGCCCTTTCTCTATCACAGACAACTCTGTCAAGATATATGCGCAGCAAGGACTTTAGGGCAGAATTTGGACTTAAACATCCTATTTTTATGATACAAGATTTTCACTCAGGTATAATCTTCACTGCATTAAAAATATTTATTAAATAAAGATCCTGCCTTTTATTGGCATAGCTCATTCCTCTTCTTCTTCAGTTAGATTTTTTTTTTCCTTTGGTAATATTAGCTGTCCCCTACATGGTATGTAAGCACTTCTAGAAAAAAATCATTTTTAAAGTGAAAAAGTATAAATCAGTCTGGAGTTGTTTATGGCTAACACCGTTAAAGCCACATTTCATCAAAAATAACTTCAAGTTAATAAGTATATCTTTATGCATTTCTAACATGTCTAACATTATGGCTATGAGGTACAGCTAATTACAGTCATACCATGTGGTTTCCAAAATATGATGTTCAACCATAGAAAAGCAAACAAACACCTGACGCTTGTATTTTTTTAAAAAACCAACAAAATAGATGCCAGCTTTCCTACCCAACCAATGCCCATTCTGAATTTAAAACATAATCGCATAACATATGAAACTTTAGAACTACACGCCTCAAATTATCTAAATTGGGCTGTTTGAAATGAACAAATAATCTCTGCTAGCCTGACGCTTCTGAGCAAAGCTTTATAATGAAATGTAATAAATAGCAATACAAATCCTGCCAACAAGAGAATTTGTGCTGCCCTGGCAGGCTCTTTGTAGCAATATTCCAAACACAGCACTCCCTTCCAAACGCTCTGCCAACTCCGTGCATTTATTTTCCCAGTGTAATTTGAAACAGAGACGGGATTCACCTAGCTTAGTTCTGTGTGTGCTTTTAGTGAAACTGGGATATTGTGCGAAGTCTCAAAGCAATCTGCCTTGGTTAAAGTGGGTTGCTGCCGTCCGTTGCCCTCCTAATTCACTGCAGGAAAAAACAATTGTAAAGACAGGCTTTACGGTGGGAACAGAAACATTCTCTATAATTTGGAGAAAAATACATGTTTCTGCATTTCTGACATCTTGATGTTTAGTGAGCAGAGGAAATTACAGGGTGTCTCTGCCCTGCAAATCTGGTAGGCTGAAATCTAGAGGCATTTAAAATTTGAAGCAAAAAAACCACTCTTCTTGAAGGAATCTTCTGTCTCTTGCCTTTATATTCCTTTGTTATATGGAAAGCTCTGAGTTAAGTGGGCTACAAGACTGTTTAACATCATCAAAATCTCTTGGTGTTTTTTTTTTGGCGCTGTTTGGAAATTGAGATACACATGCCAAAGCCTCTGCTGAAACCTGTTATTGCTTCAAGAACGAATACTGACACTTCAAGTTCATTGTGGGAAATGTAGAGGAAATCTTGGAAGAATCACTTCAGTCAAATCACATGTCATGAATGCACAAACTTCATACTGTGGCAAAATAGGCTTAAAAGATCCCTTTGGTATGCTTGGCCTTTTTCCCCTTCCACCATCTTCCTCGCAGTTTCAGACATCATTTCCTTTGCAATGTGTTTAAGCTTTACGGGATAATTTGCAGTCTCTTCTTGATTCCTTCATTTCCTGTTCAAAATATTTACTGCAAATTCACTAGCCTCATCTTTTGCGATCCTGCAGTTCTGCCACTCATCCCCTGAGCTCCAGCCAATGCCCAGGAAACATCTCGACAGCACTTTACAAAGGCAGGCCGTGGGCCACGGCTTAGCCTGGGTGCCTATCTTGGCAACCACAAAAAAGATGCTGATCCCATCACCAGCACAGAAAGCCATTAAAGGAATTTGCAAGCAGAACAAAGAGGTGGGAGGGCAAAGCTGGTGATTGGTACTTGTAAAAATAAGGGATGCTGTTTCTTCTGGGTCCAAGTGATTTTCCATTACTAAAGGGAAAGGTGGCATGGGGACAAGGAAGGCTGTGTTTGCTATGAAAATTATAGGGCACTGCGAGAAATGATGCTTGGAAACACCATATTTTTGATCTTCCATCAGACTGGCCAATAGTAAAATTTCTTGTGTTGACATCTTTTGTGACAGCTACGCCAAGACAACTCTGCTGCTTTATTTATCGCCTTGCTTCCTGCGCCCTGTGCACACACGGGCACTTTCCGGCAAGTGTTTGGTCAGAAATTCCTTTTTCTCTTCTGATTGCCAGTTCAAGCCTTGTTCAGGCTAAAAATGAGAAATGGCCTTTAGCATCTGGCGACTGCTTTTGTGTCAAACATGGTACTGGTTTGCTCAGTAAAAGTCCCAAAATGTCCACCAAAGTCTCCTTTGAAACAACCAGCATCAGCGTTATTCTGCGGGGAATTGCGAGTGCGGGGGCCAGGCCTTGGGAGACATGAGGTCTGAGCACTCTCTCGCAGAGCTTCTCCAAGCTGAGCTGCGGCTTGCCCTGGCCACCACGGCCAATTTGCCCAGCTTTGGTGGTCAGGAGACTTCAGGCTATGAGGTTGTGAATTCACCCCTCTTCCTGAGAACTAAAACTCTTACCAGAGAGGTGGAAAAAAATAGAAAGAGAGAGGCATGCATGCATAGACTCAGAGGGACTGCTCTTGATTTACATGTTAGGAAATGGCCACGGGTGTCATCTTCACCTCACAGCAAATTGCCGCTATTAGGTGTCTTCTAAACATCCACGTTACAGCCCTCCCGTTCAAACCTGTGAGTTTTGCTGTGACCTCCCCAACTTACCAGGCACATAGATGTAGATGTCCTTCCCTTCCACTTCCCCATCCTCCACCTGAGTGTGGTTGTAATAGCAAACGTACAAGCCCGTATGCACGGCTGAGGCATTTCCTACTTCCAGCACTGTCACGAAGAGGCCACTGTTGTTCTCTTCGTGTCTGATGTCTATCCTGTGGCTTCCCTCAATCACTGGGTACTGCCAGCTCACTTCGCTGTCTCCAGAGCATTTCAGTGTGAAATTGGAATTCAGCTGTACGACCATTTTGTTTCTACTGGGAACAATAGTTGGCAGAGGAAGCTGGCAAAATGTTAGGAATGGTCCTGCAAAAAGAATGGAACACATAGCATATGAACACACAGAACATCCTCTGCACAGGGATGTGACAGAATGAAGAACAGATCCATAGCAGACACTTTCATGATTTCTGACACACTGATATCTCAGGACATTTGCCTTTGTTAAAAGCCAGAGCTCTTCCCAATGAAGGGCAAATGGCTTCCTTTGAAATGCAAAGTAGAGAAATGCTTGCTTGCTGAGTTTGGTTTGGCAAATCAGGAGGTGAAAGACGAGGTGAAGTTAGAGATGGCTTCTAATCCACACCTCAGCTTCCCGGCCCCAAATGTGGGCACCGATTGCTGCAGGCCAGTGAATCCCAGCCAACGCTGGGATTCCCTGGTTCCCTGGCATTTTACAAGCTGGTCTACAGATCCTTACAGTAATGGTCAGGAAATCAGCAGTTCTGTGAGCCTACAAGGAAGCTCACCATTGACAGTCCAAAATTTAGAAGCCACTTCTCTAGGCCAATGCCTGCCCTTTACATCTGGCTTCTATTTCTGCGAAGGGCTGGAGCAGGAGCTCAGCTCCAAACTTCATGTATCAGGTCTACGCCCAGCCAAAATGTGCAGAAAGTTTATAGCCAAATAAAACTGTAATTCACGGAACTAGATGTTGTAGATGGCACTGCTTTTCAGATGCAGTCTAGATTTATAGGATCAGATTCTCAAGCCTACGCAATTTGTAGGTGGGCTGGTAGAGGTCCAACTCCCAGAAGAAAAATTAGAGGATCCACATCCTAAGCCCCACAGAAGGAGAGAAAACAGAATTCACCAGGGAGACAGATTTGCTGTTTCAGTCTATCAAATACCCTGCACAAAACCCATACGGGAGTCCATGATAAAAAGGCATTTAGGCCCACGGTGTGAAAGTGGGTTCTGTGCAATAAACTGGCTGTAGGCATCCAGACTTGCTTTGAAACCCGTTTCTCACTTTTGCACATGTTATCTCAGTCTACAGGCCCTTTCTATATTTGGCACCCTGTGGCCAATCCTGCCCTCCCCTCCTACCGCCATTCGCTCGGCAGATGTGGCCGGCCCGACAGGCAGCCCAGCGAGTGTGGTTATGTGGCGGGGAGCGGGAGGATGCAGGGAGCCCACACAGGCAGCCTCCTCTGCACCATGCTGCTGGAGAAACTCCAGGGTGGCAGGGCCAGGACAGCTGTAGGTACACAGGCCTGTTTTCCCTGTGAAGGCAGGCAAACCATGCGGGAGGTTATAGGAGCTGTAGAGGTGCCAAGTAGCTGGCACGGGCTAGCAAACGTCCTACTGTCTTCTCAGTAGTTCTCGTCTCAGCTACCAAAGACAAGGCCAGAAGAACGGGGGCTGTAGCCAGCTGCCAACCGTTTGGCATTTGTTATTGTAGACGCAAAGAAAGCAAACTTAAACATGGATTTACAAAGGAGCAGGGTTGGGGAGGTTTAGAAGACTGAGCAATATTACCTGTGAAGAAACATCCCAGGATCAGGAATATCCTTGGGGAAGTACCCATGGCTATCAACAGCTGGAACAGAAAGAAGGAAGAATAAGCTAGTTAACAGACTGGTAACAGATGTGAGCGTTCGCAGCGACCCCGGTGCCCCAGGCCAGCGTACAGGCCCTCTGCAGAGCACCGCGGCGAGGAACAGCCCTGGCAACCCAGCCCTGCACCGCGGCACCTCCGCGAGGTGCACAGGGCCAGAGCCAGACCCCTGGACGGGGAATGCAGCTGGGCACCGCCACCTCTTCCCCACACCGACAGCGGGAGGAGCCGGGTCCTGCGCCTCACCCTGTGGAGCCTGGAAGTTATGCTGGGCACAGAGCTGAAGGGAGGCGCGCGCGGCTGCGGCCAGCTCCGGTGCCCACCACAGCCTCCGGGCCGGAGCCTGCCGAACCCCCCTGCACAGCTGCAGTAGCCCCACACGAGCCTGTGAGGGTGCAACGGCTTTATGCAAGAAGTTCTAACTTCTTAGCTGCAAGACAATTTTATGGGAGAAAAAACATATTTAAAAGCTACTTTTATTACAAACAGTACTATCATCAGTGATGTTCCTTTTGCCATTTACATGTGCATATATCTAGTTTACTAAATACAGTATGAATACAGTAGTGTTTACTTCATATTTAGCAAGAATATCCTTGATCAAGAGACATGCTGCCTAAAACTTGCACTGAAATTTTCTAGCAGAATAAATGTATGACAGACTGTAGGCCAGTGTTACTATTCACAGAGCATCTCTTTCCCCTAACAGTGTGAAGAGGCATAGATTATTTGAGAAAATTTCAGCTTTCAAGCAAATAATCATAAGGCACCAGCGTCAAAGTGGCAAAACCAGAAATAAGCATCTCTGTAATTTTCGTGCCATCTAATCACATTTCTGCTCAAAACCCTCAACCAGCCTGCTAGGTAATTTCCAAAGGAAAAGCTCCTACAGCCCCTGCTCCCATTGAAATCAATGGATGTGTTGTTAGTGATTTTAATAGAAACTGAATTTGGCCCAAAGCCAATATAGATTAAATAAAGACCGTACAGAAGAGCCTCTGATCCGACACTCAAATCAAGGAGTAAATAAGAGGATGATGTGCCAAGACAGGGACTACTTTTCAAAGGTCCTGGACAGTTTCTATTCACCCTCCTGGTTCTGAGACAGGAAAGCACGTAGGTGCATCTCGTTATTAAGACTATGCCAGTGTTGGACAGGAGTTAAATGATTACCGCATGCCAAGCAGTATTTCTGACCTAGTCCCCCTTTCCTCAACCAACATGTGGAATAGGCTGTGGTCTTCTGCAAAGCAAAAAGTGTTCGATACTACAATAAAACATGAAGGTCTCAGAAGCAGGATTAGAAGACTTACAAACTATGAGCCCAAAAAAATATGTACAAACAACTTCAGAAATTTGGCTGACGACATTCCAGCAGACAAGCCATTTTGCCTGATTCTTCAATTAGCAATAATTGCCATGTGTTTACGTATCTGTCTCCCATTGATAACAGACTCCTGGACATCAAAGAATTCCCTTGGCTTCAGCCTCCTTTCTCATTTTTATCACATTTATATCCTGTAATTTTTCAGATAAAATAGCCCACTGTAAATCGTGAAAGAATTCCCATGGTCTGCTTTACTGATCTGACTACTACGTTCCCAAGATCCACAAGACAATGTTACCTTGCTGTCTGCCAAATTTCCTTCTGCCTTTTCTGTCTGAAAAGGCAGATCTCTCCGCCAATGTATTGTTTTTCCAGAGTTTTCAACGCAAGTCATGCAGCACAGAAAGAGAAAACACAAAGCTAACTCATCTTTTACACAACGAGTAAGTCTGGAGAAGCTCTGCTGAAGTGGACTTAACACTGTTGCTGTGTGGGTACGGGGGGACTGCAGCCCCATGAATACACTGGTGTAAATCCAGGTGATGGCATGTATTTCCAAAGTGCTACTTGTAATTCATTGCATCTACTCTAACCACAGAGTCTGATTGAGATTTGATATCTCTGTTGTGTGCTTTAATGATAAATTTTAGGAAAGGAACATCAGAAGAGCGTTTACTGCCAAGGAACCAGTCTTCCAAGTCCTCGCTGCCAAGCTTGGGGCTTTTTACCAAGAGTGGTTCCATTGACTGCTGTTGAAGCCAAACTAAAATCAATATCCAGAACGTCAGTGGAAACATGTTTTAGAAAATGTTGATACATGAACTAGAGAGAAAGCATTGTGGCAGGGGAAAAAGATTTACTACTGTAAATCAAATAAAGAACTCTTTCAAGACATAAAAATATCACATCTATCAGAAAACTACAGTCTAGCAAGCTCATTTCCTGTCAGCTACCCAGTCACTACATTTCATCCTCTTGGCCACAGGATGGCAATGTTGATCCACATTAACGAGCCAAATTTCTTGCCTAGAAGAAGGAAACGTTAGTCTCCAAAATAGCAGATGGAACCTAAGCTAGGTCTCCTGGATCAACTTAAAATTCAAATTACTTATATTTTCATTTTATGTGAGTTCCACTTTTTTGGAAAAAAAAAATCTCTATTGCTCTGTATTTACAAAAGCAATGTGACAGTAGTGGGGATGCAAATCTTGGTATGTAATAATGTGATTATCCTCGTTATGAGAAGGGCGGGATACTTTCTGTGGCAATTTTGTCAGTGAGGCAGTCTGTCCTTCTGGGGAAACTGATCTTTCCTAGGAAGACTCAAAGCTAGCCCAAGAGGAAATCATTTCCTCCTTGTGATATACTTCACTAGCTGAATTTAAATGTTCAGATGGGACCTCCTGAAATTTTTCTTGGTTCTTAATTCCCTTCCTCAGTGGACTCCACAAAAGCAGACCTGCCCTGCACAGTGAACAGGAGGCTCTGAAGGTTTCACTGGCGAAAGGCACAAACAAGAAAAGAAAAACTCTCCGTATCTTGAAAAAGCCTGGCACAAGTATTTTTCTAAACTGAGGTTTCTTCCACATCCCTTTACAAGCGTTTGCATCCAGCATAGCCTGTACGCCTCTTCTGAGCCATGTGGGAATAGCTAGAGCTATGCAGGAATAAGCAGCTATGCAGCGAGCCTAGCACAGCGCTGGGCTCTTGCAGGGCACTTCGTGCTGTGCAGGGCGCAGGGCAGGCGGCTGCTCTGCTAAGAGCCTTCCGGCCAAGAGGCCAGACTCCACCAGTCTGGGAGCTAAAGGTGGGAGGGTATTTGCAAAGTCTAAATTTCCTTAAAGGACTTTCCAGACTGTCTCAGTAGGCAAAGACTGGTGCTTCCAAGGAATCAGATAAGGACCTTCAGAGAACACTTCAGATCCCGACTTAGGCACTCAGAAGCTCTGCATGGAAAAAACAATCCCTCTCTGTTGACTACAGGACCTAGGAAGCCAGCCCCTGTGAACCTCTCCCTTGGGTGCCCATGCAGTTTTTTTGACTTGAAAGAGGTGAATCAAGCAGGAGAGCAAGGCGAGGGGGGGAGAAGCGACTGCTTACTTCTTTCAAATTATCATCAGTTGTTGTCAACAACAGAAAAATAACCTCTCAGAAGTCATGCCTGGGTCTTTAAAACAAGTGAAGTAAACATAGTCTATCAAAGTTTTCAGAGTTCACATGTAGGACTAGTGCCATTCTGGCCATGGTGAACAAAGGACACAAGCAAGGCAAGGTTCGCACAAGGCAATCCGTTTTACACTCTTTTTTAGACCAAGTGATATAGTTGGAAGTAACCAACAAGGTCTGTGGTATGCAAGTCTTTTCTGGCCTACATAAATGACGCTCAAATCCTAGCTTGATACCGTAGTACTGTGGAGAGGTATTTTATTCAACTATTTATTACTTCCTGCTTTCGTGAAACCTAATACACATATATTACCCTCAACGATCTTCCATACATCAAGCAGCAAATAACGGCAAGATAGCCAGACGGCCCCAGTGCCCAACCACCGCCGTACTGGCACACCTTGGGCCCGCTGATGCCTGCAGAGCAATGCCAGAACAAGGAGTCTCATTTCGCGCCACGGGTGACTGCCTGCAAGCTGGGAGAGCTGTTTTACTTGCGGACTCCTAAATCCCAGTGCTTTGTACGATCTCATTTTTCTTCAAACTTTTTTTCAAGCTCTGAGAGGAAGGTTGACTAAACCACTGTTTAGCAGAGGGCCTTTCTAAAACGCTCATTGTTAGCTAGAAGCTAAAAGTGAAGTCCCTTGCTGGGAGATCTTCCTCTCTCGCTTCTAGGCCCATAATTAAAAGCCAGATCTCCACAATTCGCATTTTGCTCCAGCCGCTGACAGAGGAACCTCTGATATTTGTCTCCTCGTTTTGCCAGATCCCGTCTCCTGCCCCGTGCAGGGCCACTACGACGACGCACGAAGCTGGGAGCCCAGCTGGGGTGCTGGGGGTGCCCGGGGGTGCCCCCGCCTCGCCGTCGCCCCCAGCCCCGCTGGGCACAAACCAGGGGGAAGGCGGCGAGAGGGGAGCGGGGCTGCCCCACAGCTGCGGGTCCCCCTGCCCCACCTGCCCTGTGCCGGCCCCGGCGCTGCTCACGGGGGCCGGGAGCCCCGAGGGGGCGGGAGAAGCGCCGCTTCCCGGGGCCCCCCCGCGCCGCGGACCCTCGGCGGAGCCGGGCGCCGGCTGCCAGCGAGGCGGGCGCCCGCAGGCTGCCCCGGACCCCGGCGGACCCGGCCGGGACGGCAGCTCCCAGCCCGGCTCTGTTTGTCTAGGAAACAATAGGAAAGGCTTTGCCAAGCCGGAGCACATTTTTTCACGCGAGGTAGCCGGGAAAAAGCAAAGGGGGACGGGGAGGAGAGGGCGAGGGCAAACGCGCCTTTCCCCCGGAGCTGCTTAAGCGCGGCCGGCGCTCCGGTTCGAGGCGAGCTCCGGGCTCTTCCCAGCCCTCCCCGTCGGGCAAGGCTCGGACCCTGCCGCGTCCCCGCGGAGGGCTGCGCACGCTCCCCCGGGGGCAGCCGGGATGGCGGCGGCGCAGACGGCGTCGTGTCCAGGGCCGGAGCAGCGCGGCCGCGGGAGGGCGGCGTGCGCGCAGCCCCGCCGACGTGTCCGTGGGGCCCGGCCCGGCGCAGGGCGATGCCGGTCCGGCCCGGCCGCGGGGTCCCGGCGCCGGCGGCGCCCCGGGCGGCTGCCGCATGTGCGAGGGAGGCGCCGAGAAGGCCGTCGAGGGGCGCGGGAAGCGTGCGCGGGGCGCGGGGCGGCCGGGGCACCGTGCGCGGGCTGCGGGCGAGCCGCAGGGGCCGGCTGCCGCGGCTCGGGCTGCTGCTGCCTGGCGAATCCGCCGCTGCTCACTCCAGAAAAAGCTGTCCAAGTCCTGTTCTCTGGAACGGCTCCTGGGCTGCTGCATCCCCGTCCAAAAATGTTGAGCAATGCCGCGGACAGCCAAAAAGCCATTTCCTACTCGCTCCTAGGGCTTTCCAGGGGACTCCAGCCTGGCAAGGCTGGCAAGTCGGCAGCCTCCGCGCTTGACGAAATCCAGACGGCGGCCGCGGGGACTCCGCCGCCGCGGGTGCGAGGCGGTGGGCTGCGGCAGTGCGGCGCGGCGGAGCGGAGCGGAGCGGGCTGCGTTCCCGCTGCGAGCGGGGCTGCGAGCTGGAAAGCCTCCAGGTACCAGCCGGGCTGCCTGAGTTCAGCATCTCCGCTTCCGCCGAGACGTGTAAAAAAGACGGGGCGCGCCGGGACGGAGCTGGGCGGGGGTGTTTGTGTGTCCCCTTCCCGGGGCCGCAGGCTCTTTAGAGCACCGGTCGGGGGGACTTAGGTGGGGAAGGGGGCTCTGAAGAGGCGAAGGTGGTGAAAAACAAAGGGTGGGGGAAGGGACCGGAGAGCAGTGGGGTGAGGGACGCAAGGGCAGAGGTGGGCATTAAAGGGGCTGCGAGAAGAAGGGGAGCGGCTGGCCGCGACCTACCTCCCTCCGTCGGTGCTTGTGCCCCCGGCCCTGCCCCGGCGGCACCGCCGCAGCCCGCGGAGCCCGTCGGGGCGCTCCGGCCCCGCCGCCCCAACGTGCTCGGCACCGGCGCCGCCGCTCGCCCCCCGCCCGCCGCCGCGCCCGACAGCCCGCGGAGCGCCCCGCGGGAAGGCGCCCGCCGCCCGGCCCAGCCGCGCCGGGGCTTCGCGGGCAGAGCGTTAAAAAAGCCCACATAAACAAGGCGGGGGGGTTGGGGGGGGGAGAAAACAAAAACAAAAAAAAAAAAAACGAAAAAAGAAGAGGGAGAAAGGATGGAAAAAAAGGTGGGAAAATTCCCCCTCACCTCTTACCTTCTGCTTTGTAATCCGCAGCTACGGTCCTGCAAATTGTAAAGTATCCAAAATATGTCCACGTCTTTTGTGACTTTCCCCGCTCCACCGCGCTCTTTCGCTCCCGCTCGCCCTCCCTCCAGACCCGACTGTAATGGTCTCACAAACCGCGTCCCGTAATTGATTCAATGTTATAGTCCATCCTTCCAAAACTAATCATTTGCTTTAAGTAAATAGCTGTCAGGAAATGAAGCCCCCTCCGGCCCCTTCAGAATAAGAGCGGCGCTGGCGCGCTCGGCGCCCCCCGCCCCGCGGCCGCGCCGGCGGCGGGCTCTTACGCAGGCAGGGGGGCCAGTCTCAGCCTGCAGCTCTCACCAGCCTTGCAGGGGAGGGGGGAGGTTAGCCATATGGCAGGGGCGAGGGGGAGGAAAGGGGGAATCTGAGAGTTTTGCACGGCAGGGGGAAAAAGAAAAAAAGTTTCATGAAAACCCAGTGTTCCCAATTTCATGAATGAGCCTCCCTCCTCGGACCCTCTGGGAAGGCGGCTCAGGCGCCCGGCTCGGTGGCCACAGTGTGAGTTTATGGATGAGGAGTTTGATCGGGAAACGAATTTGCGGCTTCCTCAGCTCCTTTGCACACTACTGAGCTTGGGCTTGATAGAGAGAGCTGGACGGACGGCTGGGTGCCAGCCAGAAGCAGGAGGCACCCAGAAAGGGGGAGAGCCGCACCACTAACATTTATGAATGAGAGACACAACGAAAGGTAACCTTCCCGAGGAGCCAGCCCCGCCGAGCCCTGCTGCTCTGACGGGCCCCGCAGAGCTCGCCTGCTGCTCTCCCCCTCTGGTTTGCTCAGCGCAAACAGACCCAGCAGCAGCCAGGCCCCGGGGCACCGCCGAGGGCTGGAGGTGCCCGCGGAGGCGAGGGCTGCGCCCCTCCGAGCCGGTCCGTCTGCAGAGGCTCTGGGCAGAGCTTTGATCCCGCTGGGGAGAGCCGGGTGTCTCCTCCGTGTTGGCTCTGGCTGTTTGCTGGCGATAAGAGGCAGCCGCGGGAGCGCACGGGCAGCCGCGCTCCCCTGTTCGCGGCGAGCGGGCGCGGCGGGCGATGCGGCGGCCGCGGGCGAGGGGGCAGTGCAGCCCCAGGAACGGAGCGCGCCGCCGCCGCCGCCCCCTCCTCGCCGCGAGGCTCGCCGCCTGCCTGCCTGCCTCCCTCCGCGCCTGCCTCCTCGTCGTTGTCGTTCTCTTCCCCCGTTCACTGTTGCACAAAAGAAAAGTTTGTTCTCAAAGTCAAGCAACAGGATCCAGCGGTTTCTCTCTTTCCTAACACAAGGAGAATTCAGCCTCTGAAGCGCAGATCCCCCGAAGGGGCCGGGGGCAGAAACGAGAACCAGCTCCTGTGAAAAGCACGTTCAAGCTGAGGTCCCTCTGGCTGGGTTTGCAGGGTCCCCAGTGGTGCTCACAGCCTTTTGCATGCTCTCCACTAGTGCATCCTCAGCCTGGGTGAGTGCACAGCCCCGCTATTGCTTCCACATGTTCCTCCAGGAAATCATCGCAGTCCGATCTGCGAGCAGCCCCTGCTCGGAATGCTAACAGGATGCCGTAACGCTTGGGGATAAACAACGGGCTCCGAGCGGGCAAAAGCGAGGCAGAAAGGGACTGCACCTTGGAGTTATCTACCTTGGGGTGCAAGCAAACACAGCAGCCACGTAATTTGTGGAGGCTGGAGGAGAAAAGTCCTATCGTTAATTTGATCAGAGCTCCGGGTGCGCGCAAATGCAAGCGCCACGAAGATGTAAAGTTCAGATCCGTTGCAGCAGCTCCCTGCGAGCTCTGAGGAGGCTCTGCACGGCCGTGCTCCGTTTTGGTTGTGATTTATCGGCGTAAATGTATCTGGTTTAATGTGCAAAGCGATGAAGGTGATTCTTGGCGAAGTACCGCCAGGATCAGATGTAATGGGAGAGTTACTCTTGCAAAAAGAAAGGAGGAGAAGGAAGGGGAGAACGCGCCTTCTGGTTGCAATTACCTGCCTCATTTAAATAATGCCTTTGTCATGATCATTATCGAGCATTCGTTAACGGCTTCCATGTGCGATCTCACAGGACCGAGCGAAAAATAAAAATTGCAAACTCGGGACTGGCGGAGCCGCCTGCGAGGCCGGCCCGGCGCCCCGGCTCCTCCGCGGCCGCGCAGCACCGCGCCGCGGCAGCGCCGACGCTTCCCCCGACGTGGCTCCCCGTCCCCACGCCACCCTCCCCCCGCCGAGGAGGGCGAGGAGCCCCACCGCGGCCGGCAGACCCACAAGCCGCAGGGGAGAGGGCCGGGGGGGCTGTGCCCTGGGCGAGGCGGGGGCCGGGTTTCTCCCCGGGGTGGCGAGCGGCGGGAGGGACCCCCGGGCCCTCCCCCGGCCCCCAGAGCCGCGCCGGGCTTTGCCGCGGGCCTCGGGCAGCCCCCGACCGCGGCGTCGGGCGAGGGGCCGCGGAGCCGCCCGCAAGGGCAGGTCGGCCGCATCAGGAAAGCAGCCGGGTCCCCCCCTCCCCGAAGCCCTGGCGGTGCCTATGGATTGGTCCCGAGCAGGGGAGGTGGTATTTGAAATAAACCCTTCGGGACGGCTCCGGAGCTAGCTCCCCCCGCCCCGTGTGGCTCAGGGGGTCCCGTCCAGGGAGGCGCGGGGGGCCTGGGGTTACTGAAAGGACAGGCGGGGGTGGGGGGATTTTCTGCCCCCGAGTCTCTCTCCTCCCCGCCCGCCCCTCTCCCTCCCCCCCACAGGGGCCGGAGCATAAGGCATCCTGCTAGCGTGTGTTTATGTGGCAGCAGATGGGAGCTGCACGTCTCCGGCAGAAGTGGCGGCCGCGCTCTCGCCTCTCCGCGCTCCCGACGTGCCCTCGGCGGGGCGGGCAGCCCCTGCCCCCGAGCCCACAGCGCCCGGGCCGAGGAAAGCTGCCTTTCCCCCTTTCTTCCAGGCGGCTCTCTGCCGTCTCGGACTTTTCCAGAGGAGCCGGGAGCCTGCGAGAGGCCTCGCTCAGCCCCTCGGGAGGAGTCCCAATTTGCTGCGAATAATGAGCCCTTTCCTGCAGCGCTCTCCCAGGGGTGAGCTGGGTTGAGTTTAACTAGCTGCAGGCTATTAGGCAGGCTAATAGCTGGTTAATTTGGACTCTAAGCGGCCGCGGCAGCGGCTACCCCCTTGCGCAGCGTGCAGCGCCGCCCGGCCTGGGCCCCGCAGAAAAGCGCCGTCGAGGGGACGGAGCCTCTGCGTTGGTGGGAAGGGAGGCCTGGTTTTGATTACCGCTGCCCCCGTTTAAGCGCTCGCCGCATCCACTTTGGTGCCCAGGGCCGGCTGCGCTCGCCCGGAGCCGCCTCGCAGCCGCGGCCCCCGCCGGGCCCCGGGCCGGGCCCCGCCTGCCGCTCCGCTCCTCCCGCCGGGCCTCCCCAGGGCCTGCAAACACAGGGCTGCTCGCACGGACCAGCAAAACGCTGAGCCTCCCGCGTGGCTACAGGGAAACAGCTTCATCCTGGCCAGGCTGTATTTGCATGGGTCATCCACGGGCTGCTCACCCTCTTCCCCTTTATGTCCAAAAAATAAAAAGGTCGGTAGTGCGTTCTTCTTTAGCAGAGAGCAGACGCTCGTGCCTGCTGATCCCTGCAGCCTCCGGGGAACCAGGGGCTCCGAGGTGGGGGCCGGCCGCTCACGGCCCCCTGGGCGGCCGCCTCCCTCCCCAGCCCAGACCCCCACCCAGGCCGCACCCGCGGCGCCTTCCCGTGCGGCTCCAATCTGGAGCAGAAACCCACCAAACCCCGAGAGAGGGAGAAAGCTGCGCGGCCTCTTCGCGCTTGTCACTATAAATCTGTGCACACGTCCGTCGGCCAGGGAGGGGGACAGCACCGAGCCTTTCCTGCGGCAGCCGGGAGCAGCTCCGCGGCCCGCCGGCCCGGCCCCCCGACGGGCGCGCACGGACAGGCTCCCCGGGCTTTTTCTTGCTCGCTCTCCACAGCACCAGCTCCGCTCCTTCTGCTTGCTCAACACGGTTTGGCTCTGAGTAGCGGGGATCCCGTGGCACCGGGAGCGAAGTGAGCCGGACCAAAGAAATGAAAGGCCAGGCCGCCGCTCCCCAGCCTGCCCTCCCCTCCCCTCCCCACCTTTATTTAGCTTCACCACAGGGTTGTTTAAGGCAGCTCCTTGTGCCGCCGTTTCCCCACTAAGGCCGCTGCTGCCGCGACGTCGAGCTGTTTTGCTTTCATTGTTGCATTTGGCTCTCGACATTAAAAGATGCCAGAACAGCCGTGGAAGCCTTATTCTTTGCAGAGAGGCTTTGTTTTCCTCCGGCCCCCGCCCCGGGTTTTGGGCTGGGGCAAAACAAACAGGCTGCGCTGTGCAGCAGCAGCCCTAACCCGGTTCAGGGGTGAGGTAACACAGCCCAGAGAGGCAAGGGAAAACTGACGGCTCCCGCAGCCAGCCCCGCACAGGCCCTGCTTGGCCCTGTCCTGCCCCCGGGGCGGGGGCCGCAGGCGAGACCGGGGCGCCGCCAGACCCACGGGCGGCGTGGAGGTCTCGCCGCCCCCGCGAGGCGCTGAGCGCGCCGCGGAAGGTGCCCGGGGCAGCGCCGCCGCCTCGCCGCGGCCCGCGACACTAGAGGGCACCGGAGCCCGCGGGAGCAGCCAGCCGCCCCCGGCCCTGCGCCTCGCCGCCCGGCCGAGCCGGCGCCGCCGCCCGCCGCCCGCCGCCGCAGCCCCCGGCCCCGCGCTGGTGCCGCGGCAGAGCGGCGCGGCCCCCGCAGCTCCCCGCGCAGCCGCTGCGCCGCTCGGGCAGGGCGCGGGGCCAGCGCGGCTGCGGAGGGGCCCGCGCGGCGCGCTCGGAGGCACGCTGGCGTCTCGCAGCTGGGGGCGATTAACGTCGCTGCTAAATATAGCCTGGAAGCAGTCATCGCGCCCGCGACGAAGTTCAGCGGGCCGCGACACACCCGCAAGCGCTTGGTTTGGCTGTTCTTAATCAAGCGATCAACCGGTTTCGGAGAGGATCTTGAAGCGGGACCGTCCTGGCATCTGCGCGAGGCTGCTGGTCCGCCCGGCCCGGCCCGGCCCGCAGCCGGAGGCGAGCAGCAAGCCAGGCTGAGAGGGCAGTTCCTCCCCTGGCGCAAGTGGGAAGCCTTCCCTCTAAAATCAAAGGACCTCCTCTGCTGATTGAGCCCAGGTTTGATCTCGGTCCTTAACCACCCAGACCATTATCTTTGCCTTTGTTCTTCCAGGCTGCCGCAATTAATGGATTACAGCAGCACACGGACGCAGTCAAGCCAGGAGGCTGCTTTGTTTCTGCGCCTATCGACTGTTAGTACTAGCTTTCCCCTCGGGCTGCCTTGCCAGGAAACCCAGCCCCGAGACCTGCGGGGTGGAGCCGGCGGGTGTGGGGGCCACCCTCAGCGTGGCAGCCACCATCACCCCTGATGCGATGGGCACAGCCAGCCTGGGCCTGCTCGGCGTCACCCCCAGCGCTGGCCTGGGCTGGCCATGGCCACCACGGATCCCTCCCGTAGACGCAGAAGAGCCAAAGTAGGCTGAGCATCATGAAGTGCCAAACTCAGGAGTGATGCAGCACATGTGCTCACTGACTATCCTGAATTGCCTGTGCTCCACACGTGGGATATCATTTTTCTGCTTCACCACATGGCAGGTCTTCCTCTGGTGCCTCGGGATTGGCAATACATTCCCTTGGGACAATCCACTGCAGAATAACTGGAGCTGTAGCCAAGGTTTCTGAACTGTAACCAGCTTTGCAAGTGGCTCCCTCTCTGCCCTGAATGTTTTACACTCCAGAATATCAAGACAAACAAAACGCTCCATCTCTGCAGGATGGAGAGATTCTGAACATGGGTCTCAGCCACCCCAAGGATGAAGAAGAGGGGATGCCATCAGTGCCTCCTAAGAGCTTGCAGAATTTGGGTTTCTGTGGAGATGGTGGAGGTTGCGAGTTTCACCCAATATTTTCCAAAAACAGTCTGGCCCAAACCCGCTGTTAGGAATTGCAAGAATCAGCATCCTGGTTGGCACGGTCAGCAAAAAGCTCCAGAAATGGAAGTTAATGTAGTCATTCGCCTGTGCGCTATCAAGGTTGTGCTGAGATGTATGGGCAGGAAGGGTGAAGCTTGCTGTCTTTCTTCGTGCAGCGCTCTGTGTTTCCTGTGCTGAAACACAAGCTGGAGGTTATTGGAATGATCCTTATCTGTGATGGAGGAAATCAAACAGGCACACGGTTGTATCAGGGTCGTACTCAGAGGTAGCAGTGACTAAAGCTCTCATGATCACTTGCTTGCTTTAGCCAGGAGATAGACAGGACTGACACACTGAAAAGTCAGGGGAAATCATTCCTCTCTTTTCTGCCACTTCTGTAAAAGGGACCTCTGAGACTAGCAGGGCTTTACTTCTTGTCTGAGGTCACCAGTTTTTAGTCTGTACCTCATCAAACTCAATAGGAAATGCTTTCTGCCTCGGTTGTACGTTTATTTGCCTGTTCATTATTGACAGTCCTTTAGAGAATTCAGCTATTTGCCCTTCAGTTGACTGAGGTAGTTGCAGTGGGAGAAACGGAAAAGGGAGATGAGAGGTAAAACGTAGGCATAGGACAGTTCCCTGAAGCTGTGGACGTGAAGCTACAGCTATGGGCTTGGCTCCAAGAGGAGCGCTTTGGTGGACTCAAGGACAGGGGGTATGGGAGCATCTAGGTAGGTTTTGATCTGCTGGCCGTTGGCTGCTGGCTGTGTTAGTCAGATACCCCTCTTTTTAACCTCAATTATCTTTTGAAAAAGTGTGGAAACGGGGCCAGATTCTTCATTGTGTAAATCTGGTGTAACTCTAACTTCAAGGGAAATATTCCAGATTCAATTTGAAATAATTAAGATTAAAAATTGGCTCTGGAAGTCTTTTCTTTGGCAATAAAGTTAGAGAAGTACTGTGAAGAAAAATAATTCAAACCAGAACATTGTTTCAGGGCTCTTTTAAATAACATATGCTATAGGCACTTTGAAGGCATTTGTTTTCCATGGCAGCAGTTTTTTTAAAACTTTCACTTTGGTTGCACTAACCAAGTTAACCCTTGATAACCAAGGGTGTTTACTATAGATGATATGTACATAAACTTAGAACTTTTCTGTAGATTCTCCAAATTATCAAGAAAAAATGAGTGATCCATTAAAATGATATAATTGTAGTCATAGCAGCAGCAAACTTGCTGTTGCTGGTGGGGCCATGCATTTCCTTCTTGTAGCCAAAGGTGCAGAGGCATTGCAGTGAATCTGAGTTTATATCTTACTTGCCAACAGTGGTTTTTTCATGGTGAGAGCTTTGTTGTCTGACTGGTAAGCTCTACACACTAAGAAGGAGCAGTTTTCCAAAGGTAATTGCTTAGTATCTCTGGGAAGGAAACTTCTGCATGGAGTCCCTAAAGGAATGTTGAAAAACTAAAGACCCATAAATTACTAGACATTTTTTTAGCTCCCATGCATCAGATGACAAGACGTCATTTAATAGTTGGTCCAACATCACTTCATTTGTTAGGCCTATGTCTCTAATAGAAACTATTTCACCATAATTTGATTGCAGTTGGTGAGAAGGCACTGGTGCTTGCCCTTGTGTTACTGGCAATTTTTCCAGGTCTGGCATTCAGCCCCCATGAAATCACAAAAAGGTTTGTCATTCTCTTTAGCGGTCCCAGATTTTCACCACAGGTTAATCAGATCTTTCTTAAGGGTGTGTAGGAAAAGGGGAAAAATAAGATTCAGCTGTGCCTGTCTTTGATTCCTTGTGGTACTTGACTTGGACTTGAAAAATGTGTTTTGCTCTTTTTAAGCGAGGTTGGGAAGCAGGAGGAATTAAATCCTGCTTGTTATTTCAGAAGTACAAGAATACTGAGCCTTGTCAACCCTGTTTTGGCAGGAGGAGTCCCTACTGAACCAATGAACAAAAATGTCTGTGATAAAGCTGACTCTTTCACTGAGCAGTCTTTTAACCTGTTTGTTGAGCATCAGGACATGATAAAAAGTTAAGGAAGAGTTTCCTGAGCCAATTGCCTTCTTCACGTCTTTGCACCATTGCAAATATTGCACTGGTACAGCAGTACCAGTTGTTGTAGATTCATTCTGTTCTTGCTTCTGATAGCAAAAACCCACTACTTACCCGAAAATTCACTGTCAAGAAAAACTGGGGTAAAGGAAACCCAGGTTTGAGATTTAAAGCACAGTCACAAAGGTGACATTTTAGTTTTCCTCCTGAGGTTGACAAGTCACAGCCGAAAAAATGAAGGCGATGTACTCTACAGGGTGTATGTGGGGTGCACTCTGTGCTGCAATGAGCTTCTCAGCTGTCCTTCCCCTGTCCCCCATGGGTGCTTTGGAGAGGGCCAGAGAGACAAGAAACAAATGTAAGAAAGCCCAGAATGCCCTCTAAATGGACCTTTCCTGCAAGAACCTGGAAAATGGGGCCCATTCCAATTTTATCCATTTGAGGTTTCTTCTAGAAAAGATGAATAGTGGGCTAATGCCTCACCTTTCTGGCTATTCCCATCCAAGCTTTGTCTCCTTGTCCAGAGCTGACAGGTGAGGTGCTGAGTGAGTAGTAGTAAGTGCTTTTGTTCTGTCTCTCCCCCTCCACAAGTGGAGGATACCAAAAAGAAGGAACATGGCAGGGATGGAGTGAGCTCCATCCTTATTTGCTGTCTTCGTAGTCAAAGGGAATAGAAACATGCTCTTCTCATTGCCATGAGAATTCACAATTTACTCTCCCTCTCTTTTTGCGAGAGGAAAAAACATTTGTAGAGCCAAAGTAAATCCAAATAAATTATTGCAATTCCCATCCATCAAAGAACTTATTTTCTCTTCTTAGTTACTTATTTTTCTCCCGATGTGTCTTACCCTACCATAAGAAAAAGGTGTCATATAAATCCTTGCCTCTGTGAAACTTTGTTGGGAACTTTTCTTTAAGAAAACTGCAGGCAGAGACCATGGTCGTCTGAATGAATGTATGATGCCTATTATTTTTGTCCTTTTCCAAAACGTAGTAGGATTTAGTCAACTTGACAAGATGAAGGGTTTGAGGAAATGCTTTACTCCAGAAACAGCCGCAGCTGTACAGCTGGGAGCTGATCAAAACAGTTCTCAGAAGTACAACTGTAGACTCTGTCATTAACAGGGATGAGAGAGGCAAGCAGTTCTGCTTACGGGAGGTTAAAATATATAGGTAGTCAGACAGTTTGAGTGGACAGAAGCCATTGTAAATATCTGAAGAGTCGAGTGCCTTTTTTCTGGGAGACAAATGGTCCCACAGCCCACTTAGCACCTGCCAGTGCCCCTCTGCTGCCCTTTGCCCCGTGGGACTGCTTGTTCTGCCTGCTTCTAAGGCTCTCCCTCCTTCAAATTCCTTTTCCGTATGTTGTTTTTTTCCATTGCAGCCTATCCCAATATTGACTTAGGAAAGGAGGAGAGTTAAAAATAGCTAGCTCCTTTATGGTCTAACAGACCTTCTGCCTAGCTTTGCTTTAGGCCCTTGAATCACAAACATTGGCTTAAACTATCATTAGCATCTGAATAGAGATAAAGGTCACAAGAGAAACTAGGAGAGGCAGTTACCTTTTATAAATATCACCCCTCATTATTTAGAAGAGTAGGAGAGAAGCAGGATCACAGCGGAGAATGTTTGTGTCCCCTTGCAGCAGCAGAGATTATTGGGAATTAAGAATGTAACAGATTTGCTTTCAACAAACATGTTGGATCCGTTAGACTCCACTGGCGCCTGAGTGAAGGCTACTGTCATTCACAGTAGCCTCTTTTGCTCGGTTCTCCTTGTGTGCCATCCCAGCTGCTAAACTGTCCTGCCTGGCCAAAATCAAGATGTAGCAAGAGTAAAGTCCCAGGACACTGGGGTGACTAGTGAGAAGTAAGATGTGTGTGGCATGGAGAGGGGCGGATCTTATTGCAGTGGGTGGCACAGTTTTATGAAGGTCAATATACTTGGGCTTCATCAGACCACCAGAGAGAGTGGGTTTCCCAGCTGGAATCACTCAAACATGTGGCCCTGCACGGAAAAACACCCTCACTCCAGTCTCCAAGAACGCATATCTGCAATGGTTAGTAAAAGTGCCCAGAATATCTCAGCATCACAGTGTTACACAAGCAGAGAGCCAGACTCTGAGAAAGATGTGTTCTAAGTTGAGATTAAAACCAACTGCACGATTCCCACCCAGAAGCAAAAATAAAATCAGCAGAGGCTGTGAGCACAGACACCATGGGCTTCCTCGCCCAGCTCCACAGTAGCACTCGGCTTTGCCTACTCTAGAACTTCTGTGGTGTCTCCAAGATCAACAGCAGAAAGGAAACATCGTGATAGTCAAATCCAAAGTACACTGCGGAGAGGCATCCTTCAGGGAGAAAAGCTTTCAGAACTCTCCAGAGGTTAAAACCTACCAAGAGTGACTGCTTTGACCCCGTTTTGATTCTAAGAACAGCTGGCAAATCCAAAAATACTCCAGCACTTTAGCTTTCTTTGGCAAGGAGTAAGCACTAAGTGTGATCTGATGTCACCGTGATGTCAGAGCTTGAATTTGATACATAGATATGGCGATGTAATGACTAACTTACTTGGATGGTGCAGGAGCCTCTATCATCTGCCGAGGAGGCCCAGCCCCGCCACACAGTGAGTCTGCAGAAGTGACCGCAGGGAGAGCACAGCAGTATACTCAAGGACATGCTTGCCAGCATGCCCTGGCAGTTCCCTGGCTCTCCTGGAGGCAAAACATGGATGGAGGGTGTGAAGACATCAAGCACGCAGTGCACGGGCTACTCCCGAGGCCACCCTTGCCTTGCAGTGTGCATGTAGCCTAGGAGCCTGGAAAGGGGCATCCCTGGGGCTCCTTGTCTGGAGCATCAGTAGGGATCAGCGATCACTCTGAGGACCACAGGAAGAAGGGAGAAACAAGGAGGGATTGTGCAGAAGCTCTAAAACAGTCGAGAAGAAATTTGACATTTATGCTTTATTTTGTTCCTTAGGTTAACAATGGATGCAGAGCTGGGGCAGGAGCAGGTTTGGGCTGTATTGCGCACACATGTTGATAATCTCTCCACAGCAGGCTGCAATGCCATTGTTTTACATCTTTTGCTGGGAGAAGGATTGAATATCCTCTGCAGTGTTAAGGGAAATGGGTGCACTGGTGACGAAATGACAAAAATCCACCCTCATTACAGTGGTCGTTGCTGTCCAATGCTTTGCCCACCCCCAGCACCTGGTGGGGTATGCACCAGAGGTGCCCTGTGGCCTGATCGGTACCTCCAAAGGTTATTTCAGTTAGGGAAGACCTTGGCATAGTGTGTGGTCTCAGGAATCCATGGATTATGCAGAGACCCTGGAACCTGAATATGACCTTGATATAAGAAATACCACATCCTGTGAATACAGGAAGAGCTTGTACCCTACTAGTGCTCAAAGTGGTGGTGACAGGTCTCAGGAGTGCACTGTAACAGTCATCTATTGAAATATGCTGATGTCAGACCTTAAATTCTTCAAACAGGCAGGGGATATTTTGCTGACAATTCAATCAGGTTTAGCAATTAGCTCCACATTAGGATCATGAGTCTTTCTGGTGCAGAGAAAATTCAGGGTAGAAGAAACAGCTAAGCCTGTGGAGGAAGAATAGGCAGAATCTTACGTTCTCTTGCTAGGATTTAAGCTAATTATGCATTTAGCAATTCATTAAAGCAACTGCACATCCACAAAGGTGCAAGTTTAGACTACCTACCATTTATGTTCACATTAGGATGAAAATCTTAAGGCCTCTATATCACAAATGGCATAGCTGTCTGAGAGTTACAGTCCAGGAGATTGGGTCTTACTGACTAGATGAGATAGAGCAACTAATGTTTGTTGCTAGCTGTATAGGAAAAAAAGGCTGGTGACTTCACAAATGCAATGGTGTAAATGAGGAATAATGCAGTTGAAATCCGTAAGTTACCCCTCTGTGTTAGTGCAAAGAGGACCAGACCAAGAAGATGAGTCTCTTGTTTTTCAGGTTGCAGTGATCACCCATGGTGTTTTTCACATTTGGAGAACTGAAATGGTAAAACAGAATATCCATAAGGACAACATTATATATAACAAGCTAGATCTACAAAGATCTGTTAGATGTTGCTGAGAAAAATCTGTATCCCAAAGGTGGGGTTCTAAGAAAAGTTTCTGGTGTTTTCGTCTCAGTCATTCAAGCTATGTTAAGAATATCACTGAAAGGACTTTGTTGTGGAAATACACAGAAAACAGAGCCAACTTTCCACTTCCAGCATCTCCCATTCAGAAGGAATGTGGAGAAGACCTTGATATGATATGAATTAAAATGATTACTTCTTTGCCAGCCCTAAATTCCAGGAAGTGAAACACACCATCTTCATCTGCCATTCCAGGGAACATTTGGTTTTACTCTAGCCTAAATACCAGACTGTTTCCTAAATCTCGAAAAGTTGACCGTTCACTTAGATTCCTCAACCTCTCACAGCAGAGCAGCGTGCTCTAAACAGGCATTTCAAACACTCTTGCATACCGTCCAAAATCGGCTCCTGCCCCTAGGGATTTAGAGGCGCCTCTGGAAGAAAAACAATGGGATTCCACTGCGCACAGGGTTGGTAGGACACACAGGCTCCGCAGAGGCCCCTCCATGGCGATGTGTAGAGTGATGGGGCCAGGAGATCCTTTGCTATGTGAATCCCTGCTAACATGCCAGCTCACAACCCTGCAGGGAAGTACGTTTCATGAAGTAGATTCAGAGCTTCATAAAATCCTTCCATTGCCCTGCGAGGCTGCTTTCAGTTATTGCTTCTTTCATTCCTCTGCACAGCGTCTTCCGTTATACTACTTCCTATGCACAGACTGTGGGCATCCTACCCATCTAGCACATATATGTACATAAAAATGTGTAGAAATTCTCTGGCCTGGGGTGGCTTTTGCATGTGTAAATCTGAATGCTTGGCTACCTCTACGACCCCACAGATGCCTTGCATTTAAATCTTACTGGGGATGCTTCTTGGTCCAGGGCACCTATAGGAATGAGAATAGACACTGGATGGATTGAAGTAAGAAATAGAGTAATAGGCTTAGCAGAAGACCAAAAAAAAGTGTTTCTGCTCTGCCACACACACTAAGCAGGCAACATTAGCATGGGCTTCCTTAGAAGTTTTTCTCTTCCTCAAAACCCTGAGAGAAGCAATAGGCAGGGCAGTCTCCCAGCACATCATCCTAATATGCTTCATTAGACCTAGGAGGAAGGTAGAGGAGCTAATGCCAAGAGGCACATGGCTCAACAGCCCCTTGGTCCACAGAGATGTCCCAAGTGTGTGAGTTAGCTCTGTCATGAGGCAGTGGTACCAAGCTCCCTGCCCCATGCCCTGACCAGGAGAGCAGGTCATTCGGCAAGAGATTTCCTCCTGCCGGCCCTCAGCCCTGCCTCCTGAGCTGATGGACTGCTGTCTCGCTCTCGGTAACTGCACTAATATACTGAGTGTGGAATACATCACGTTAGCAACATCTGAAGCTCTTCAAAGGCCATTCTTACAAAAAGGTTATACGCTGCATCTGGTGGAGACTGGATTTACTGTGCTCACATAAAGGAAGGATGCAGATAAAGAGAGTTGCGCAATCACCAGACAGTTATTAAAATGCAGAGGTCCTGATCCTGGGCACAATGAGGTTAATAAAAATCTTAATTTTCCTGGGGATCCCCCTGCCTTTTGTATGCTGATAAGCTCCCACTCTGCCTGATTCCCCCTCCTCTCACCAAATGCTGCTGGCAGTTGAATCCCAGACGCACAGAACTGGGGTGGAAACACACAAAAAACAGAGCAACTCTGCCTGCACAGCATCAAGCACCCTGCTGTGTGTAGGTTTCTCCTGGTTTACACTGATGTAAGATAAAAAAAAAAAAAAAAAGCTCACAAAAAAGTTGTGACATACTAATTATTTTGGAAATTTGCTGAAGGATTTAAGTAGTGAGCAAATGATGATATTACTCAGACCTAGTGTAGTAGCTTTTTGTCTTGAAAAGCAACCGATCAGGCACAATAGCATTTTTTTTGGCAAGCACCGTTCATTCCCAGACTTAAAAAAATATATATTACCATGGTACTAACTGCATAACAATTAATCAGGGACTCCAGAAGCATTTGGTGAAAAAACATATCTCTGTATATAGCACAGAAAAGGCTTTCTGCTTAGCCACACTACCTGGGGCCTAGGTAAATAGCTGTGTTCCCCGAACTTACTATAAAATTATTAGAAAACTTCAACATGCTATTCATATATATTCGTAACCTCATGTCAGAGGTGCTCTTTTTACATCACTATGGAAGAGACTCAAGAAAGTGAATTAAGGTTAGGAGGGCTGTTTCCACCCAAAATCCCATTGTGGATAACTGTGCAAAATTAGAGCTCAAAATAGGCTCCTGACAGCTGCTAAAATAAATGTAAGAACTTCAACTAGCCAAAACAGCTCACTGCCTTTTGTTGAGAAACTCTGAAAAACCCTTGTGTTTTTTTTTAAATTTTCCCCAAGAAAATTTCTCTTCCTTTTTGATAAAATTACAAAGATCCATATTCTAACATAGAAAAACAAATTTAAAAAATTTTTAGGTTTTCTTCCTCAACATTTTTTTATCAATTTACTTTTTTCCTTTTCTCTCAGATTATATATATAATGAAAGAAAGAATGAGAGAGAAAAGAATGACAAAATCCCCTCTGAGTGATGACTCCCCCCAGTCAGGCAGCCGACACTGAATGCCAGGGTTATCTCGACTATATATTCCAGCTGTGCTTGTTTACTACTTTGTGCAACGATGCAGTCATGCTGGCTTACTTTCAAGCTGTCGCAACAGACAGCCACATCCTGAGACCCTTCCTCCGTCTTTCTTATTTCATACGAAAGCACATTACTATTTAATGGA
Organism: Dromaius novaehollandiae; assembly: GCF_036370855.1. NCBI lineage: Eukaryota > Metazoa > Chordata > Aves > Casuariiformes > Dromaiidae > Dromaius > Dromaius novaehollandiae. Next base: position 58,297,286 of record NC_088101.1, read on the forward strand.
GAGAAAAATTGGGTCAAAATTAGACAATGCGACACTAGCTCCTCTGCCTCTCCGTGGCAAAAGCAGCAGCCAGGGTCAGTGCTAAAGGCCTGTGACCTGCCCTGACGGCACGGGCAGGCCGGATGCTTGCCGCTGTTTCAGGCTGGGATATAGGGCCACGGCAGGCGGAGGCTGTGAGGCGCTCCAGTCAGGTTTGGTCAATAAATGGTTTCCAGATTTTGCTCACCAATTTTGAGAATAGAGAGTGGTGAAATGCAGAGACAGGGCAGAAGAAATGCGAAGAGCTCCTTTTCAGCTCCTTCTCCCCCCTGCCATCAGCATCATTTAGTTAGAGCTGCATGTGCAGCCCGTGGCTGGATGTGGGCTTGAGAGGCAAAGTGACTGTAATCCTAAGTATCCCTAAAATGCATCAAAAGGCAAGAGAATTTGAAAAAATTCATGCTTTGATAAAAATATTGAGTAGTGTGAAGGATACTGACTGCCTTAAGAAAATGAGATGTACAGTGTTTTCAGTAAAGCAGATAATATGCACATAACAAAAACTTACAATAAAAGCATGTGACAACACAAGATATTTAGGCTGATTTTTAATTTAATTTGACAACTGCTTTGAAAACAACATTTTGCAGAAGATTTTTCATTTCCTATACTCATACGAAGAGGATTTTGAGGTTCAAAGACCATTCATTTTTCTGAAGGGTGCAGTTCTATAGATCTAAAAGCTGTATCATGCTATTAAATTTGCTTTGTTACAGACTTTGGCCACTATCAGACTGTTATGATTCCTATTGGAGAAAAACATCAAAAAATTCAAGTCCTGATAGCACAGTTTTGAAACACTATCTCTAGTATTCTTTTTAAATCCCTTTAAAATATTTTGTCACATTATTTGCTTTTGATAGTTTGTTTTCCTAATCTTTGAGCTTTCTGTTTTAATAAGGGTCGTTTTAGCAGGGAAGGAAGTGAATAGCTCCCTCACAGAAGAGAAGAAATGTGCCCAGTTTGTTTGGTATACCATATATTACTTACCACTGTGATAAGTACATATTTTGCAGGCACAAGTATAATTTTAAGTTGGCAATGTCACCTTAAAATTTGATTTCAAGAATGCTATTGTATTAACATGACCCAACGGATTCCCGTAAACTAGCAACGTTGTGCAGTGTCCGCCTGTGGTTTTTCAACCCTTTGCACAGATCGTTTTCTTCAGAACAGAAGGGCATTACAGTGTTTCTGGAGCAATGTACATAACTTTACAAGACACCTCTTCTAAAGAAAGATTATCATAATCCATTATTTCCTCCTCTAACTAATCCAGGAAGTGTCAAAAGTGGCTTGATCAACTGTCTGGAATAAATGAATGGGAAAATGAAACAACACAGAGAGCTGCATGAGTAAGCTACATGCAGATGTAATTTATTATTATACTTTTCTATGCACATATGTATGTAAACATACTTTTCCCTGCAACTTTCTTAATTTCCCTACATTTTCCCTTCAGACTGGGGCTTTTTGTTTGTTTCTAACAATTGCTTTTTTCTTATTAATATTTTGTCATTTGTTTTTTATTATGGTAAGTACCAGTCAAGATCAAGGTTCTGCCATCATGGAAGCTTTGTGTGCAGACACACACATACATATCTACACACACACACGCATGCACACACACACACATGCACATATTCATACATACATAAAGCCTGTCCCAGCATCTGTGCTCAAATGTATATGACAGACCAAGCAGTGGCTCTATGATGGTCCCAGCTGGCCCTTGTCCCTGGCTCCCCAGAACTTGGCTTGGTCTCAGAGAAAGTCTGTAGAGCTCAGAAGTGTCTGCTGCCACCCACACGTGGATCTGCTCTTGCCCTTCTATCGGTTAATGCAGAGGAGCTATCAAGGAGTGGCTGCTACTGAACCACGAGGAGTGAAAGGGTTCAGAGTACACAGCAGCACTGGGTTCAGCACCTGAAAATGTTCCAGACAGGCACGCCAGATTTCGCAACGGGAGATTTCAGTTAAATGCTTCTCAAAAGCGTCTCAAAATGTTAAAGTTAAAAAAAGTCAGAAGAAGCAAAATCTGGGACTTGTGGCCAAGATAAACAGAGACAAACAGCTGTACTGAGTCAGACCACAGGTCCATCTTGTCCTGATTATGGCCAGTAGTGGATAGCATATAAGCAGAGGCAAGCATGTGATCATACTTTCCTAGGGTATCAACCTATACCACAATTCGCGTCTCAGAGACTCCCTGAGCCAAGAGGTAGTTTCTTTGTATTTATTAGGTCTCAGTAGATTTTTTTGTCCACGAATTTGTCCAGCTGAACTTTGAACCCAGGTAAATTTTTAGCCCTCGCACATGCAGCATAAAGGAGTTCCTTGGAAAGCAACAGCAGCAGGTGCTCAGAAGATATGAGTACGACTGACAATCGTTTGCCACCAGCAAGGTCTGAGAGACTCTCAGACAAACTCAAAATCAGGAAATCAGATTTGGGGGATGCCAATAAAGAGAATCATAAGTTAGAGCAAGCAATAAATAGGGAGAAAATTAATAGGAAGTGCCACCATAAATTTAGAAGAGAAAAGTACTAAAGTTTGAAACAAATAGTAAGGGAATCTTTACCTATATCAGAAAGAGGATCTCATGGAAAGAATTTGAGGGCTCACTGGATCACTAAGGATCAAAGAAGAAACACATAACAAGCACTGAGAAGCTAAGTGTTTTCTCTTCCTCCATGTTTAGCATCAAAAATGTGGAAAGATACCTACCCAGAACTTGACCTTTTTCTTTAATAAATATGAGGCACCCTTGGAGATGGAAATGTCAGAAGAAACTGGGATTTACAGAGAAGCAAGTTGCCAGTTCTGGATGTTGTTTATCTAAAAGCTTTGAGGAAGCTCAAGGTTGAAAGAGATGAGCGGCCAGCCACAATACGCAGTCTCCAAAGTGACACTTCCAGGAGACTGAAGGATAGCAAAGATCACACTTCCATTCCCAAAGCACCTCCAAAGATGGCACAGGAAAGAAGAGTCTGCTAAAGAAGTGCATTGACACGAAGCTGGAAAGTATCATCAATAGACAAGAGGACCAAGACAGCAGACAAAAAGGATAAGTTAAGTTTCTATCACTTCTACCTGAAGTAATAAAAATGGGATGAAATCCAGTGTAACAAAACGTGAGATCGTGTAACGATGGACTATTAACTGTTTTTGCTGTAATGGTGGAAGAAGAAAGACTGTAGACTCACAGGACAATTTTGAGTTTTTAAGTGTGTTACAACCAGGATGAAAAGGCAAACAGATAGTAGGACACAACAGGATAGGCATTTACATCAGAAAAATGGAAGAATAAATGTCGTTGTACAAGACACTGGAAAAGATCTCAGCTGAACTGCTGTGTACAATTGTAATCATGCATATCCAGAAAAGGCAAATCCAAGGTACCAAAGAAGGGCTCCCTTGAAAGTGAATGGGTAAGAGGACGCCTAAAGAGCTTGGCTATGTCAGCCTGGCAAACTGAAAACTGAAGACATATCCTATAAATGTATCAACCACCTCCAAGGAGGGAGAAGACCCGTTTAAGGAAAAAGTGCAGTTACAGCTCAAGAATAAATGTCTTAACAAGTATTGGTGAATAAAATAAGAGCAAATAAGTAGATATTGGTCATGCACTTATTAAGGCTGGTAATTCTATGGTTTCCAACCACTGGGGTGGGAAAATGGGTGGGTAACTAAGTGCCCTGCAATGGTCTGAGAGTGGTGGGAACAGACAACATTAATTGCACTGACAGTTTATTAACTGGCTTGTTAGAGATTCAGTGTTCATTCAGGATTTCCTAATTTACTGGCCAGGTCATCAGAAAGATTACTCTTTTCTGAAATATGCAGCAATTAGCAAGTAGTTACAGTTTCTCATGAGTACTGAATTGACATGCTGGAGGAGGAGATAAAAAAAAGAGTAGTAGTGGAACCAAGTCTGCAACCTGTTAACTTCCCTGAGAGCTGGCACTCTTCTCTTAAAGCTCTTAATAATACTCTCAAGTATACGTTATATACTGTATCACTTTCTGAATTCCCCTTCTCCCTGTACAACCCTTTAGAAGTTGGCTGGAGATGATAGTGTATCGCAAAATACCTTGGTGATGTGCTGAATTGTCTTATTACACTACCAAGAGTAAAGGAAAGATATTAAGTCAGGCATAGCTGGAAGCTGTATTTCCAGAGTGATCTGGACCTCATGTTATTTATATCTGTAAAGAGATTAACCTTTGCACTCTTCTTTCAACACCTCGCTTCTATTTTCTTTTTGAAATGATACAGTGAACGAAGTTTGTGGGTATTGCTTAAGTAATTCTGTATGTCGCTGCCATCATTGCTTGCTCTTGGGGGTTTCTCTGTCTTCAGTACTCACATCTAAGTTTCTGCAAATAATTGTGCGTTGGGGCTGGTACTGTGCCAGTCTCCGCTCACTGGTGTATACTTGTTGCTTCTTGGTTGCTGAGGGACACAAAACTGAGATTTCCCCAAGGTGCTGGGAAATATTTCTTTCTGTTTACTCAGACTCACAGGGCAAATGCCACCCTTGCTTTGTAAGTTTACCCTGTCATCTCTCCGTCTTTCCTTTTTCTCTGTTGCTTCCAGAAATAAAAACATTTTGCCTTGGACCAAGCTTTCTTTTTTCCACTGTTATTTTTGTGAACATTGTAAGTGAAATGCCTGCTTTTCTTTGCTTTAGCAGTCAGCCAGATATTTTCTCAAAAAGCTTTGGAGTGTGTACCTGGACAGGGATGCTGGTTCCCATCTGTGGGGGTATGAGTCACCCTCCACCTCTGGGCAGACAGCCTGTGACTCAGGGGGCAGACACCTGTATTTTGAAGCTGAAGGATGATACGTCTGCTTCCATGCTCACAGCTGCGTGAGTTTTAGAGATAATTTATGTCAACCCTGTCCTGAGTCTGTGCCACATGGCTCCACTAACCTACCCCCAAAATCCATTAGAAAAATACGCTAGCTGACTGCATTGATTTTTGTCGTGTGTTTCGTCTGGAGTGACAAATTCCAGCATTAACCAATGGAAGGTGTGCTCTCCGTATCAGCATGCATGGAGGCAGGAGGGAATTAGACTACATTCAATAATCAAAAATGTATAAGGTTAAGGCTTGATTCAAAGCCTGAGTCAGAACCCATTGAATTTGCTGGAATAATTCCAAAGGCTTCAGTAGGCTTTGGATCAGTTCCAGGTTGCAAAAAATAAATAGGTGAAATTGTAATATCCTGAGATATAGGGTAGCACACACTAGATGAGCTAATAATTTCATCTTGAACTTCAATTTTGTGCATCTTGTCAAGTCTGAGGCTTTTTTAGCCTTTTAAAACATTTGAGCGTGAATGGTCTGAGGGAAACACATGGTAGACATCCCTGCTATGCAATGGAGCACGTTGCAGAGATCCCAGAGCCACTGCTGACTGCACATTGTCCTTCCACTGCCTGGCACTGTGCCCAGGCTGCTAAGACCTGGTGAGGGACAGAGTTTGTTTGCATCACAGCAGCCTGGCTTTTTGAGCTAAACTAGCATCTCAGCCCACCGTACCATGTGCAGATACACTGTTGTGTTTAGCACTGGCTCAGAATCCTCTTGGGCGGATGCACGGTTCCTTCTAGCACGAGAGATTAGTGAGCTTTGCTCAGTCCCAGCTTCTTGTCTCCTCTACTCCTTGCATGCACTTTTCTGCACCAGTTTCTGTGCAAGTGTGAGGGCTTGGGGGGCTGTTGGCAGTGTAATGACACAGGTGGGCCACCACGTCTTCAGTCCACCCAGCTGCCACCTAAGCACATACCCCACAGAGTTTACCAAAAAGAGTTTACGCCAGCAACATTACTGTGCTCTGTTGTCTAAAAATATCTATGCCTTTTTCTCTCTTAAAAACAGTGGCCCAAATCCTCAGTCCCTTACTCTAGCCAATTCTCGCAGCCTTATGTAACCCAAAGCCTCTCAGACACTGACACAACTGTTTTGCTCTTGAGCAGAACTGCAACTCAGCTCACAGGCAGGAGTCTGGGATTCAGCGCGATACTGATAAACAGGCACCCAATGCAAGCAGAACATAACAAAAAAACAAATAAAACAAGTAGAACAAATAAAAAAGAAAAATCCTTTACAGTTTCCTTTTGTCTTATTTTTTACAGAAGAGAAAGCAAATGCAGAAGAAGAATGATATTGTTTCATCTGCTATTGGTTTTAAAACAGAAAAACTTTCCTATCATCATAAACACATGGTCACTGACACGGTAGGCTAACACTTTTCCTAGACTTCGTTTTTCATCTTATTCCCTCTTAAGACACTTGATTACATTTCTGTGCAAAAAGCAAGTCTATGATTGCAGAAATTTTGCAGGCATGACACATTCTAAACACGAGAAGCCAGCAGTGGCAGTTTTGCTGAAAGGAGATTTGGTATGTAACATTTTCCCATCATGCATTAAAGCTGCTTTTAAAGTAGAGCAAATCAACACTGTTTTCCAAATTATGCCAGAAAGAGCCTATAACTCTTAAGAGCTCTGGAGGAATGGAAATAACAGTTGGTCATTTTACTGTAAAAAGCAGTATTACTCTAATAATGAATCACCTGAAACATTCACAGAGCCCATTATAACAATATTTTAAATCAAACTGCAAGGGAGTTAACCCCATAAATCTGAAAATGGGCTAAGCCCTCTGGGAACCATATTACTTTCTTGATAGGCCAGATTCTGCACCACTGAAAGCAAGAAAGATCTTTACGTTTCTGGGACAAGGTACAAGCAATTTCCTTGTTAAAGTTCACCACGTTGTTTTAAAGGACAGCACCTCCGGCTGAGCATATTAGTTATTGGATTATAGGCATTTTCTCTGATCACTCAGAATACTTTTCTGAGCAGTGTAACAAAACGTTCATCAGCTAAGCATAAAATAAATTTCATGCTTATCTATAGAGGTCCGAATCAAGAGGGATGCCATTGCACTAACACCACAGCCTCACTGCAAACCTGATGAGTGAGAAGAGATTCAGGTAAGAGCAAGAAGTTACCTGCGATTCCTTATAAACTATGCCAGGAGATTTCTATTCACTTGAGACACTTCTCAAACATCTGTTCACATTAATTTTATTCAGCCATATTATATATGGTTGCATATACACACACATACATACACATACATTTATGTATGTGTGTGTTTGACATTTTAAAATATAGTTTCCTTTCCACTTAAAAAGGCATTAGTCTTGCTTACTCATCACGAGAAAGGTTCTGTCATCATCCCAGCCCTGACTTCTGGCAGATGGTATGGGTTTCCCAGCCTTGTGATGCTGCAAAAGTGCTACAGGGGTTAACAGTGTTTAGGAAGAGGAAGCAAAGAACGCCAAGGAATCCTCCCAGTTTGGAAAATATACCAGGAGATTAACTCTGAGGCCCAGCGCAGAAATTCAGAGTCTTATAAAGCTGACCCGACACTGAGGTCAGCTTTAATATAAATAAGTAATGTCATTAATAAAAGTGAACTTAGCATTTTATACTATATATTCTGCCTCCATCTAGAACTGCTCTATATCATGTGAGGAGGTGGCTTCTAGATAAAACCTCACAGAAGCGAAGGTGTATTTATAAATATTACGTTATTCCAGCACTATCCCCTCTTTTTTCTTATAAAGCTGTCATAATAATGTAGAAGATACAAATTAAACTTCTTTGGTTTTGGCCCAGTCTTTGCCTCTTTGCATGCTGTCTGTTCATGGCAGCAGCTTCCACGCAGGTGAGACAGTCTCCATGGCAGGCAAATAGCACCCTAGCACCCTAGCTGGCTCACTTCCTAGGGTGGAGGCAGCGCTGCTAGCCCAGCGGTGAGAAAACAGCGGAGGGGAAGTCTGTAATCCTGCCTTGTACCCAAAGGAAGCGTCCACAGCATCTCTCCACAGTCATGCAAAGGGAAAAAAACAGAGCTGCTGGACTGGGATCGCAGGCCAGGTTGCATATGCGTTGCTCCTTCGGCAGCTCTCAACTCCACGGTGGAAGACAGCAGAAAATCCCACCCGCTTCTCTTCCACCACATACTGCCGTACGGCAACCAGGCGTCGTGTGTGGCAAACCAGCCTGCCCTGTGCACCAGCAGTGAAGACACAGAACGGGGAGGAGCAAGGGGCACGGCACCATTTATCCCGCACTGTCCCACCGCTGCCTTTTGTTTCTTGCCTTTCAGAGTACTAATGTCAAGTCACACACAAGGTGCTGGCCCAGACTGCCTAGGCTTCTGCCCAGAATGGTGACTCTTAAGTCAAAGGTATTTCAAATTCTCCCTGTCAGACCCCTTAGTTCAAAGAGGGGTCCTTGGAATTAAGCCCCTTTGAAGAATACTGTCCCCTCTAAGGAACAACCTTCTCTGTGAAGACCCACAGAAAGTTCAGGAGCAGAGGTGAAGGTAAGGATCCAGATTGAGGGGATGGCAGAACTGCTAATTAGACCTCCCACCCACACCAAAAAAGCCCTGAAAATCCTCCAATTGCTTGTCCCCATGTTCGATCCCACCTCTTATTGCACTACCACTCCCTGCCCAAGTGACGCAGGAGCAGCCACATGAGAAAATCTTATCTGTGCTGTGACGTTTGGCCTCGGGTTGCCGGTGTGTGTACCACTCCAAGACAGCAGAGTTTCGGAACTGGCAGGGAACACATGCATGATTGCTTTTCTCCCAGAATGTTAAGGGTTAACATTAGTAATAAGAATGTAAACATGGGACCAAATAAACTTTTAAGCAGAGAAGAAACCTACTGCATAGTTCAGAGACATAACCTAAACTGCACCGGAACTTGCCCAAGAGTTATTCTAATACTAGTTGGTATTAGGTTTTTTATGTGTAGAGCCAGACCTATAGAGAAAGACATTGGCTGGTGGAACTCGACATATACGAGCAGGAAATGGAAAACTGTCCAGCCTTATTTTAGAGCTAGATCCATCAAACAGGAACTCAGAGTGGCCAGCTCTAGCCACCTACACATAGGTCCCCAGGTTAAGCTAGTTGCCTCTATATTCAATGGAAAGAGAGAGGTTTCTCCAGAGAGTGATTCGGGAAAACACTTCCTCACATACTTAACCTTAAAAGTGTGTTTATACGATACTGGATTCTCTAATTAAAGGATGTACCTAGGTACTTTTCCAGTGTATAACCACAGTGATCATAAATCACAGAGAGGTGAATCAATGAACACAAAATATTAAGAGCGTTAATGTAGCAATCCCTCATGTTGTAAACTATTTGCAAGATTTTCTTTATAGCATATGCATGCAACCATTTAGCTAACTACAGTCTGGATCTGGCCTACTTCAAAACTGGAAGTCATGCTGTCTGCTTGAGTGGAAGCAGGATCAAATGTGTAAAGAAGAAGTCAAATAAGAATGTCTTCTGATTCAAAGTACTGTTGGACATCGTTCCTAAGTGGAAATCCCTGTATACTGATGAATGGGATTAACAATAGCACTGTCAACTCTTCTAGCATATCCACTACAACACCTCTGAAACGATTCACTTGGAACAGTATAAACAAGACGGCTCTTTGTGCTCCGAGCAAGAGAAGTGTTTGCACAGAGTTAAGTGTCTCTCTCTCTCTCTCTCTCTTTCCCCATTTTTTGAGTACTTCAAGCAGAAATCTTTATGTAGTGTAATCATCATGTTTCTCAAATAATTGGAAAGCACTGCTGGGTATTCTAGGCACCTCCAAAAATAAAAACAGTCCCTTGACAATACCGTATACTTCACTTCATAACAAAAAAAAAGATGTATGTAAATGCCTCAGCACACTTACAACGTTTTATAATCAGTACTTGGAGCAGAGGGTGGGCAGTTGCGTTGTTTTCACAGGTCTTGCATTTCTGCAGTCTAAGTAAATGTGAAACAACAGGAAGCTCTGACAGCCTGTAAAATATGTAACATAGGTAATTCTTGTACTTTCATTTTCTTCCAGCCAGTGAGGGATTCTTCAGACATCTGTCTTATCTATTTATCTTAGAAAGCTAGTAAACTGTCCATGGAGGAAGACAGGTGTGCTGAAGTGGCCGGTGACTGTATTTTGTACATTTTATTTCACTTGCCCTTGGGTTGTCATGCTTATAGCAAAATTGCTTTCACATGTGTGCTCAAATTATTACCATTCAATATTTATAGAAAATTATGCATGTATACATTTCAGCTGGAAAAAAGAAAGATAAGGAATCTTCTGCCAAAGCTGCCTTACTATCTAAAAGCATACTCATGTTTCCTTTTTTAAAACAATTTGCCACTGGCTCTAATGCCTCACCATTCTCAGAGCACAGACTGCAAGATTTCACCCTAATACCAGAAGAATGTTTATATTTCTGGATTTGCCATAAAGCTTTGATGATGTTCCTGGATCTGCAAGCCAATTGTCTGATGGTTACAAAATTATGTTAATACCTAATGTGCATAGTAATTTAACATGACCATTCTCTCACTGAGGGTTTAATAAAGCACATTCATTTTTGTTATTAAACATAAAATCCTGTTAAGCATAGATAAAATGTTCAGTCTGAAAATGTAGGAAATCTAAAAATAATGCATGTTTGAATACATGGAAGAGTTTCATAGAAATAGATCACTTTTGTGTTACTAAGATTTAGGTTTTATATGCTAAAAGTTCCTATGTCGGTAAATATTATTGTAGGATCTGATCCTGCAGCCAATGAAAGTAAAGAATACTTTGTCAGTGATTTCAGCAGATCAGACTCCAAAAGAGTAGTCATTTCTCAAGGCAGACACTCTGTTCTTTCAAACATATTAGGCAACCAACAGGGAGATGTGGAAGACCACAAGACTGGAATGACTATCTGCTAAATGCAAGCGCAAGGTATAGACAAATACACAAGCACTCCCTCATGATGGGGCTGATCTTGTTCTCACCCACTGAATGATATTGGAATCAGTAACTACAGACCCAGATGAGCTGTTAACAACCCTAAGTAATCCAACCGAGCTTCATAGGACAGCTTGGAATAGGATGTCCAACAGCATTTCTAAACGTTGGTCTTTGGTCAGCAATCTGCTCTTGGTGGTTGTGTATTTTCACTTTCCTCCCCCAGCGTAAGAATCAAGCATGTCTATAACTGTTCTCTAAGCAGCAGACCAGGGAAAGTACTGACAGTTCTTCCTACTGTTGTAAGAAACTCATAGCTAATTAGATACAGAATCTGAAATAGAAAATATGGCAGAGGTAGTGTGAAGCAATGATTCAAAGCCATAGCACTCTGTTCATCTTTAGGAGAGCGGCTCTGAATCACGGTGCAGTGTGGACCCAGGAGTTTGCTCTGAATTGTGAATACAGGGAAGTGTATTAATTCTTCAGGGTTTAATATCGGCCTAACGTGAATTCTAATTGTTTCTTGCTGAAAATGCCTCTCGTCCTCACAGCACCTATAGGTCCTTTTATCTGTATGCAACTCCAAAATATACTTGTAAGACAACAAATTTCATCTATCAAACAGCCAGAAAGAATAGAAAAAAGGTAGTCTTGTGTGGTCTTCTTGGGATGTGCTTTCTACTTTTGGATTGCCCACAGGAACCAGTGGCTCCACGTTTTTAACTCTGTTTGGTCCAGTGGCTCTATAAGGGCTTTAATTCCATTTCCTGCAGGTATCTAAAAGCAATATAAGCATTGATCTCTTCAGATTTGCACTCATATATGAACCTTCACGGTGAATCCATTTCAGTTGGATCAAAAATTAGCACCTCCTGCCATTTTATAATCTGGAAAATTATTTTGCCTTCAAATAAATGCAGCTGCATTTATTTCAGTGCACAACACTTACAATATATTCCTTTTGTTCAGAATACTGATAATAGATTTAATATGAGATCACACATACATGGTGGGTGGTTTCCAAATACCACACTAACAGAAGGACAATGAGGTCCTAAAAAAGACAGCATTTTTAGATTATTGAGTACCAGAAATATTGAAAAATGCAAATGAGTGAAAATAGCTAATTCCTCTGGCAGGGATAATCCAAATAGGATTATACAAATGGCCTCTGTGTTAGATGCAAATTTAACTGAGCCTTAAATGTGAAGCCACTATCCACCCCATGTTCTTATCTTTATTCTGAATCTTCTATTCAAAAACAATATGAAGTACTTTACAAACCTAGTCTAGGTGTATTTTTTCCCATAAGTACCTCCCAAAGTTATTTGTTAAATGACAAAAAGTGCTGAGGTTTGCAAAGTAATCTTATAGGAAGTCCAATATGCATATAGGAATCACACATCTTCTAATCAAATTTTAACAAACTCTCTGTAAGAAATGATATTCTACAAAATACAGACAAGAATGTACCACTAAAGAGCTTGAAATAATCTAACTGGAGAGACTTTGCTTTCACTCCAGCCCATACTTTCTCTCCAGGACTCAATCCTACTGTGACTTTGGCTTTAAGACTTAGTAGACCTTTTAGCTTCAGCTGTCCAAGGGAGTTTTTTCCTTAGGGGTGTGTCTGACTCTGGCTCTCTTTCACACCTGAATTCTAGTCCCACCTCTCTTCTAACGGGATACAAGACAAACTCTACCTACAAATCAGCAAAACCTTCCCGTGCCTTCCCAGGAGAGTGAGAAATGGATAACAGCATGAAGTTTTTCAGGCAAATATTACCATTCTGGTTCACTTTCTAAAACAATTAAAGCAACATTTTCACAGTGTACTCTGCTCGAGCTAGTTATTGTGTGTGAGCAAACTCCAGTTCACACCTGGAGATCCTGATGTGCATGTGCAAACACGCCTGCATGGGCACTTTCGGGTTTGTTTGTGGGTACAATGATGTTTGCACCTATGTGAGGCAGGCACATGGTTTGAAATGTTTGGCCCTTGACCTTCTCTACTGAGAATAAGCACAGCACAATTTAGATAAAAAGTCCACTTTCTGCAGTGGTCTGAGCTACTGGAGCAGGCTGACACAGCAAGCACTTCCTTAGCCACTGTAACATCACTGTCATGATGTTACAGAAGAGTTCAGAGAAGCAGATCAACATCAACGTAATTAAAGTGGAAGCTTCTGCTCTTTACAGACGCATAAGTACTTGCTAGCTCACAGTTCCCGAGCTATGAGCATGCAGCCATTCTCGCACAGAAACTGTACGTGTCCACAAAATACAGAGCCAAGGGGTGTTAGGACATCCCAAGAAGACCACACAAGATTACCTTATTAAGCCTGTAACGGGTTACGTTGGTGCCATTCCCACTCTCATTTACAGTCGTCGCCACTAGAAAGGATTCACGTTGTGCCATTTTCCATTCTGGTTACAATGCGAATGAGGTTGTCAAATCCCCAGCCGTTCTTTGGTTTGATGGCCATTCCTGTTCCCCCTTTTATAAAGTTTGGCAGCTTGAACAGTGAAACCTCCAGTGAAACAAAATACTTACTTTTGTAGGGAAAACTTTTGTTCTCCACTTTCTCTTTTTATTTTTCACCTTTTCCCTTCACCATACCTTCCGGAGAGAGTCCAGGAGGGAACCAGCGCCCAACTACCCTGACCTAATCCTAAAATTCAACCCTCTTGCTTTGCTAAGCTGCCCTGTGGTTGTTCAGTTTCTCCATTAGGTGACATTAGTTCAAGTTCCCTCTTGCGCAGCAGATGGGCGGCTGGTGGCTGCGCTCCTCACCGAGGCCTCTCCTTGAGCTGGCCGGACCCTGCCTTCTTGTTCTGCCCCCTTGTCTCAGTCCTGGATCTCGCCCATCTCCATGGTTGTTAATTCTGTAAGCTTGCCAGCAGCCCCTGCCAAAAACTTGTGATTTGCAAATGTATACAATTTTTATGTGTAAATAATCTTTTAAAGCACACAATTTCCTATGATTTTCTGTAACTATTTTCAGTGGGTTGAAAGGACTGTGCATGTACTTACATGCTTAATAGAAAACATATGTATATAACCAACGAATTAACTATAAACTGGTGTCTGGTATGTTGATTGTTTCCAACGTTATTCTACTTGCTTTCAAAGGGTAAAATTGTTAGAAGGTGAAAGAGATACAAGTGCTTCCTTATCTCATTCCCCAATGATCCCCAAAACAGCAAAAGGCAACAGAGCAAATGAAGCAAAGTAAATTGCTTTTGTACTCTTGTTCTTAGGAGTTCTGTAAAAGGCAGTGTTGTATAATAGAAAGTCTAGGATATAACACAGCCTGCTTTCTTCTGTAAAAAAAAGGATTACTTTTCTTTCTGCAAAAGGCCACCTAAGAGATATTCAAATTCCTTGAAGATAACCTGAAGTCTGAATAAGATGAAATGAGAAGGCCAAGGTGTATGAACAGAGAGAGTAAGAAATATCTGCTGAGGACTGAAGCTTGTCACAGATTCTGGGGAATCTGAAGTTGAATGTTAAAATGATCAGAAAATTGAAATAACTTTCAAGCATTTGTGTTTCACGTCTATTTTTAACACTGAAATTAACCTTCAGTTTCAAATATCAGATTTCCTCACATGCCCTTGAGTTTGCCTCAGGAAAAAAAATCTAACGTAAGGAAAAAACAGTAGATCTCTGCCACTTCTCCTTCGCTCTGTGGAGAGAATACGAGGCTAACGGGGGAAGCAGTTACAGAAAGAGCAGGTCTGTGCTGTCCTTTGCTCCAGACATGCACTATGTTTACTTTCTCCTCTTCCTGTAACGTTTTACACAGCCTTTTCTGTGCAGGTCAGCACCCCCCACTTATCTCCTGAATTATGGCTAAGAGCCCACCAAGTACCGCGGCACTATGGCTCCAGGCACTGCGCCTTTCTGCTGATATCCTGTGCCTCAGGCATGGGAGAAGTCTTCCTCCAGGAAAGCCCGTTACAAAGGCTGCATTTATTCTGAAGATTTTTTAGAAGACTTCAACTTTGACCTAGCAACTATGGCAATGCAGTTTCTGCCACCAGCTGATCCTGCAAACCTCATTTCCTAAGGAGATTAAACTTAGGAGAGCAATCTGCCTGTCCCTCTCCCTGTCCGTCTCTCAGCCCTGTCCCCCCCCCCCCCCCCCCCAGCTCCCCTGGCATTTCCGAAGCCATTAGCCAGTGTCAATCAGGAGAGGAACCAAGTCTGAAAGATACGCTAATGCTCCCACCTCCGATGGAGGTGCAGAGCCATAAGCTGGATGACCTGGCTAACCTGTTTTCATGTACTTCTCGAAGAACCCGATGAAGGCCAGGACACAAGTTTCAGTAGAAGACAACAGCGAAGAACAAGAGCAGAGGACGGGACAGCTCGGAGAACCAGAGGCAGGGAAGGACTGGAGGCAAAGATCATCTTTCCAGTGGCAATACTGACTTCTTAAACTGGTCATGAGACTCCAGCATAAACACGGCTGGTATACGTAAGCCTGACAGTCTGTTCTTCTCATGGTTCACTTTCATTTATTTTCACACGGTTTCTCTCAGAATAAAACCAGCATCTTTCCCTTTCCTTTTCTGATGGGCACAGTTGCAGGTGCCCTGAGGATGGCAAAGCACAGAACCAGGTAATCCTGGCAGCACGGCCGCAGTCACAGACTTTGGCACCGGGGGTAGGGGGCTGAAGCCATCACGTGTTTATTGTGGATAGATCCTTTGCCTATATTAGGTATACAGATGGTCTCCTTCCAAGTATCCAGGAGACTCACCCAGTCTTCTTCCCAAATATTACTAAGAAGGTGAAGTGTGAATCAAGGTTTCTGAAGCAGTCAGTGCCTTTTTTTGTACAAGGTCTTCATCTAACTTGGGTTTTCTTTCTTCTCACACTCATCTGTAATGGCAGCTTTGCCTAAAGGTCTGAACTGTTTCCCTAAAACAAATTTCTAGTTTAAACTCATTCTGAAAATGAAAAGGTCTGATCATTTTGTCACAGACCGGGAAAGCCTCAAGAGGCCGACCATGGCTGAGGTAGTGTAGCCTAGACAGACTTTCATTTGGAACCCGCTGAACTTTCTCTTTGCCTAAGAAAAATCTACAACTTGGGAGCTACTTTCTGTGCATGCAATCACTTGCTTACATTTAGTAGCAATTGTGAAAAAGAAAGAAAAACTTTGACAACTCTATTGCAGTTCAACAACTTTCACTGAAAACCAGTGGACTTAACTGCCAAAATCTATTAAACTGTACATTGTCTAAGCCCACTCAGTCTTGCAAAGGTGATTACAAAAGACAAAACAGATTAAAAAAAATGTTTAGGGAGAGAAAAGAAATAGAAAAAAATATTTTGTGATCTTTTCTTAATAACAACAGCATTTTAACATAATGATTTCAGAGTTAGCATCTTTTTCCTATGAAAAATTAACAGGTCCTTCTATCTGGAAAAAAAGTAGAAATTTCTGGCTATTCATTAACTCATTGAAATCTATGTTCCATTTGATCGAATAAGAAGAGCTACATTCTCAAAACAAAATTGTGAGAACAGAGAAAAATGATGCTAGAAACATGAGAACTGATATTGTTGGCATCAACTAGGATTTATGTTTTCTGCTAATCTCCCAGCTCCCTCTCAAAGATATTGCAGATTTTAGCACAATCAAGATTATGACTGCAGTCCCACTGAATTTGGTGGAATCATTCATATGTCTAAAGACTTGATGGTGTCTTTAATATTAATAGTTTAATGAAAGCCGACACTGGCTAACTGTCTATCCACTCCAGAGTATTCATCAAAATCCAAGCTTCATACCCCTCATTCACAGTATCTAACTAGTGATGTCTCTGCTTGCTTTCCTGTATTGAGACTATAAAGCCCTGACTGCTCTGATGACTGTTCTGGAAGAACTGGATAATTGTGGTGGGTTAGCTAAAATCTAAGCTCACTGGTGAAAATTAGAATACAATTTTTTTATTCAAATGCGGTACAAGTGTTATTCCTAGCATACTTCTTGGCTCAAATGCCATTTGCATTCTGGATGCATTTTGGCCTTGGCTTCATGCTATTTTGAGGAGATTGGGAGCATTTGTGGCATAAAAACCTTCTTTGTCATTGCACTCTTCTACAGAGGGAAAGGGAGAGATCCCTGTGCAGGTGCATGTGTTTGTGGCCAGAGTTCAAGTCCTCATGATCGGTTCTGAGTTCTGCGTACAGTGGCATGAAATTCTCAACAAAAACTCACTCGCTATTACAGGAGTTGGATTGTTTAGAGTAAAATGGCTATTCCATACCATAAATTTCTTGGACACTTTTGATTTTGGAATGTTAATTTTTTTTTAAGTACAGACGACGGCCATGTATATATTAGGGCCGTTGGCTTGGGAAGATAAAAATGAAATGCAATAGATTGTCCGGGTCAATTTCAATGCTACTTCTCCAGTATTTTCCCTATTTTGGCTGTCATTCAGTCTGCTCTAGGGGCTGGTGCCCCTCAGTCTGTGAAAGCTTTTCGACAGGCTCACAGTTGACTCCATTTGGGTCACAATGGAGAAAAAAAGTAGGAAAAGGAGACTACTGAGAGGAAATTGATGGCTTTGCTAGCATATTAAACCACAGTTTCACTTGACTGTCGACTACCAGCATCTGATCCCCTCTCCTGCAGCCTGGTCGGGAGCCGCTCTGCTCCCCTTCGCAAGCCCCGCGGGTGCCGAGGCCGGCAGCTCTCGCCCAGGCGGCTGCGAGGGCTGTCGCTGCGCCCGAAGGGCCGCGCTGGCCCGACCCCGGAGAGGGCCCTTCCCCTCCGCCGCCCCCCGGGCCCCGGCCGGCCTTCCCCGCCCTTCCTACTCCTCCCACTTCCCCTCCCAGCAAATAAATAAATAAATAAAGGGGGCCAACACGCACACACATGCCCAACACCCATCCCAGTGCTGGGATTGTTTCCTTTCTTTTTTCCCCTCCCCTCGGCACAATTAATATATTCGAGCTTCCTCCCACTCTCCCAACGGGCTACCAGCTGCCCAGGCGCTGAATAGCGAGCTTAATTGTGTTTTGTCATGCAGAATACCCCCGCTTTCTATAGCGCGCTGGCTACAAAGGGGCCCTTGGCAAAGGCGGCCGGCTCCCCCGGCGGCGGGCCCTGCCCCGGGGCCGCACCCCGCTCCGCCCGCCGGCCAGGTACCGCCGCCCCCGGCCCTCCCGGGCCCGGCGCTCCCCTCCCGGCCCGGCCCCTGCGCCCGGCCCGCGGCCGCGCTCCCGCAGCCGGAGCTCATTTCCGAGGAGACCCGACATTTTACCAAACCTCGCGGCTTCCGAGCAATTCCCCTTGCTCCTCAGCCCACCGCAGCGCTGAGGGTTAATCGGCAAACCCTGGGCTCGATGGAGATCTGCCATTACAGGCTAATCATACGTTCTCTGTGTCACATAAATAGCATCGAGTGTGTGGTGTAGATATTCACTGGCAATTACAGATAATTATTATTTGGATACCAAGCTACTACTTCTGCCCGTTGATTGGCACTGTTGCCTTCAGTGTATCTTTCTTTCCCTCCTTGTTTCTTGTTTTGACAGTTTAAATCCAGGTCTATGTGACATAGAAAGCTAATAAAATTCTCATTTCATTGTTAATCTGATTTCATTGCAGTATAGGTTTTTACCCTCACACCTGCGTAGCAGGGTGTAATTCCATTAATAATAATAAAAAAATCAACATATTCATTGCATGTCTTTTCCCTGATGATATATTGTGAGCAGTGTGAGTTGAAAAAGAGCCATTTATCCTCACCGTGAATGAGTCTGCCTGGAACTGAAGACTTCACCTGCCTCCTCAGTCAATTAGGAATGTATCGAAAATTCTACCAGAAAACGAGTTAAATTAACCGTTAGCTAATTTCCTTGTGTCCCTCCTACATAATCCCCCCTTTTCAGCTTGCCCCAGAAATTACCACATGTTGCAAGGTTCAAATAGTGCCTAATGAAACAGTGACTAAATGGTTCTCTCCAACCCTCGGCGAAGCCCTTTCGCTGTGCCTTCAAAGCCTGCGGGTCTGCAGCGGTCGGGGGTCCCTGTCTCAAAAAATGCTTGTCTTTGGCACAAAACTCCAGCCCCTCAGAGGCTCTGCCCGGCGAAGGGAGCCCTCTCCGCGCCGCGCACACGCGCGCAGCCCGCACCCAGCCGTCCGCGGCGGCGCCCTGGCCCGCGGAGCAGCCCGCGGGGCGCAGCGGCGCGGAGGGCCCCCGGCAACAAACTCGGCAGGAGACAGCGCGCACATAGGGGCGCGGGATAGGCGTGTGCCGCCCCCTGTACACGCACGAACGCGTGCCGGCATCTCGGGGTTACACACAGCTTTATTTTCAAACCCAGTTCCCCCGGCGCGTTGGGCTTTTCTCCGAGTGGGGAAGGAATGACTCAAAAAGCAATGCCCCTACTCGCGTCCCCAGGGCTTGCGGAGACGCAGCCCTTCCTGCCGGGATTTCGAGGAGCAAACTTTCCGCACAACTTTCTTCGTGGTTACTGAAGGAGCCGAATTATTTCAGCTGTTCTGCACTGATGTCCCACGTAAACGCCAAACCTTGATGTTATGGAGGTTAATCAGATGAGGATGGGGAGCGAAACAAGCTCGGGATCGGCGCTTTTCTTGCTAAAATCCGCCAGGAGTTTCCCCCCGCAGTTACAGGCTCTTGTTACTGCCCCAACTAGCTTCACTGAAGTGTCGTCTGCTAAATTTGGTGAATTCCGTAAAGGGAGTAGAGTCACTTATTTGAAACGGCGAGGCTAATACAAAGTCATCAAAGCACTATGGTTCTTGTCTTTAAGTGACAACCCTCTTCATTGAGCTGTTTGAAATACGCCTCCTGCTTTTCAATGTCTCCCTATCCATCTTTGTCTGCTCTTCAGAAAAGCAGACAATATAAAGCAAAGCCTGGCGAGCTCCCCACGCTCTGGCTCGGGCAGTGCCAACGTTAGCCTTGAAATTGTCACTCCTTCATCAATCTGAAACTGGTTATTTTTGCAGGGCACACACCGCGCGCTTCCGATCCCTTCGGGCTCACTCGCAATGGCTTAAATCCCCTGCATACGTGTGACGGGGCCGGGGCGCTGCGGGGGCGGCAGCAGCCGCGGCCGCCGGCGGGTTGCCCTGCGCGGGGCCGGCCGGGAAGCGCGCAGGGAGGCGCAGCGGGGCGCGGAGCAGATCCGCGTGAAATCGGCGCTTTCCCGGGGCGGGCGCAGCGCTGCAGCGCGGACACCCCCGGGCTTCCCCCGGCGGCAGCTCTCACTCGGGCTGCTGGTTATTCCGCCGCCGCCCGGCGCCACGGGCTCCCGGCAGCCGCCGCGATGCGCGGAGCTTCCGCGCCGCGGACTCCTCCGCCCGCTGCGGGTGGTGAGAGACACCCCGAGCCTTTCCGGCCCGGGACGGGGTCCGGCGCGGCCGGGGCAGCTGAAGGGCGGCGGTGGGGCGCTGGGAAGAGCTGGAGGTGGGTGCGGGGGATTAGGGAGCTGGCGGTCGCTTCTGCTCCCCGGCTCCGATGCAGGGCGGCAGGTGCTGCCGAGGGAGCAGATGAAAGGTCTAAGGGCGCGGCTACATCGAAGGAGCGCTGGGTCGGCTCGCCCGAGCCCCGAAAGGTTACGGGAGGTCGGTATCGGGGAGGCCCCGGCAGCCGCGGCTCGCATCCCGCGCGCAAACGCGCCGCCCCTCACCGCACCGCGCTGCGCCGCCCGGCGGGGCCGCACCGCTGCTCGGGGCCGCACCGCTGCTCGGGGCCGCACCGCTGCTCGGGGCCGCGGCGGGCGGGGCGGGGCGGGGCGGGGCGGGGCGGGGGGGGCCGCGGGCGCCGGCCTGGCTCGCACCGGGGCCCCTCGCGCCTGGGAGCCCCCGGGACGCACAGCGCCGGCCCCGGGGACCGGCAGCTCCTCTGCCCTTGCCTTAGTCCGAGATAATCACGTTTTCGCAGCGAGCCGCCCCGTGCTCCTCTTCCCCTGGCTGCCCGCATCGGGACACATCTGGCGGAAACGCTGAGCGCGTAACTGCCGCTGAAGTAAGTGGGGACCGTGCCTCGATCACATCCGCTGCTAAAACTGGAAATAACCCTGGGAAACTGTATTGAGCCCCGCAATGCAACGGGTACTGCCGGAATGGCACTCTTAATCTTCATAAACCTTCATTCTCGATTTCTGAAGAGAAACTGAATTATCGCTCCCATGGGAGCGATAAAGATAAACTCAGTCATGTTTTCAGTGCTCTCACACCTCGTCGTGACAAGCACCAAAGAAAAATGCGAGGGCACCATTTGTTACTTATTCACCACACCTCACAAGCAAATAAAGCTTAGGACCACTCTGAAGCCTAAAAAGAAACAGTTGCTATCTGAGCAGTGTCGCATGTCACTCGGGCCCTTCTGCCGCCGCTGTTACTGCTGTGCCCTCGAGGTACCGAAGGCAAGGTCTACCTTGCGGCAGATGCTGTCTTGTTTCCCTTCTTACAGCAGGCCGTTGGGCTAAAGACATCTCGTCTTGATGGTTATATGGGAGTTACCTGATTCCTGCCAGACGCCTGACAGCTGCGGGCTCTCCCGCATCTCTCCCTTGGTGCAGTCTCCTCCAGCCAGCTGCTGCCTGCTGCAAAACGTAGAGGAGCTCAGCCTCTCTGAGACCTCCACTGTCGGCTGGTTGACGTTGACCACAGGCTTCCCAAGCTACGGTGGAATGAGAGGGGCAGACAGATAAGCAGTATGATCCCATAATCCTTGTTTCCTTAGAAAACCGAAGCTGCGAAGGAATATTGAATCAGTAGCTGAGCACTGCCTGTCTTGTGCACTGAGTGAGGCAAGGGCACTGGGGGACAGAAAACACTACCGTGGAAAAAACAGTACTGCATCAAAGTGTCAGTGCACAAGGTGAATGAATTAAATTTGTGTAGGAAGATTATTATTATTGCTTTTCTTCCATATTCTAGCTGTGGAGTGCTGGACTTCAAAACCTTGCAATATTTTTTCCGCAAGTTAGGACTCCTACATTTGCTGTCACATTAACCTGGACTCTCCAGAGCTGTGTTCAGGTCCTGAGCTTGTCCTAATTTTCTGAGGTGTGTCGGGACGAATGGTCTCATCGTTTCTCTCTTCTGAAAGAGGAACGATGGAACTTGTTGTAGCAGGAATACTTCGAAATAAAAAGAAATGTTGCTGATGGCAACTATATTAGTCGAATAGTATAGTGTAGTATAGTTTATATGCCTATACTAATATGTCAATATTTCCTGTTAGCCCTTGAGTGACACGTACAAATATTGGTTAATACAAATAATAGCAATTTATTTCATCTTCCTTCCTTTTTAAAGAAATAGTGAAATACTGCAATGGAGACATTGCTTCTTATGTATTCCTGGAGGAGCTGAACTCCGGAGGCAGGGGGAAGCCCTCATGTCTCCGCCGAGCTGCATCTCTCCACAATTGCGCTGAAAACAGCTACATTGTACAAAGAAATGTCTTTGCAGTTTTAAGGTATCTTTAAGTTGTACATGTGACTCAACATAAGGTTGTTTCTCCTTCAGCTGCAGTATTACCCAAGCTTAGATTTTCAAGAGCGTGGTGTTTTTTCTCCCTCAGCAAAGCTCTGCCTTCCCAAGGCCTTGCAGGCCAGTGGACTCCCTCCTTTTACACGAGTTGGGTGACATTGCCCAGTGGGTGGGCAGGACTTTCTGCAGTGTTAACTCCTCCTCCCAGCTTCTCGGTAGGGAGAGACTGAGTGGGATTTTAGGAGCAAGCTAGACAGAGGGGACCTGAAGCAGAGGCATAACAGTTTCCAGTGTCCACCTCACCAGTTTTCAGGGTAACAGGAGCCAGCCCTCCCAGCTGGGGCCTCTGCGAGGTCCCCCGTGATGGAGCCCAAAAGCCACCTCCCCATGCCCTCAGCTGGGATCTGTGTTGCTGGCCTCTATAGAGGCCCTCAGCTGAAGGAGTGAAATAGTTGTGGAAAGGAAAAGTGACGTTTTCTGTTTGTTTTCCAAGTCCAGGCTAGAAATTTCTGTTCCTCCTTGCTTTCCGCTTCTGCTGCACACACCAGCACACAGGACATGGGCTCTGCCCCCAACCCCACCACCAGTCCAGGCAGTGGGGCAGAGCCCACACCGGGCCCGCTCCTTCCTACCCCAGACCTGCCAGTGCAGCCGATCATGACTCGACAGCGCGTGGCTGTCCCGGGCCTGCTCTGAACAGCTACCCTCGGCCGTCACCCCTCTCCAGCATACACTGCACTTGTTCCCGTTAGCTGGGCAAACAGCAGGCAGCCTTATTACTCCGTTTCTGATTAGAAGCAGAGCAGGCAATTGAAAGCGTAGACGTGCCTCTGAGCTGAAGCTCCCTGGTTAGGTGCAGGATCAAACATGAGAAATGTTGGAATTACGTGGGGATGTCTTCTCCTAGGGAGTCTCGCAACAGTTCAGAGGCCGAAGTCAAAACCGCGGATGGAGCTGGTGGGAAACCCACCCAAGGAAAAAGCGCGAGCGGCAGGTAACACAGAGTGTGCAGAGGTCTATTCCGACCTGCTCGTTTCCTGCCCGCCGGGCCCTCGGGAACTAGGAAAAAGTTTCAGGGAGGCTCCTTCGGGGCTGACCTCGGCCTCCAGCGCCGCCCCGGCCGAGGGGCTCGGGCGCAGCGCGGGCGCGGGAGGGGCCCGGCCCGGCACCCCCCGGCGCGGACCGCGGGGCGCTGCAGCCCCTTCTCGGCCTTCCCCGCGGAGCAGCTCTGCTCTCCGGGACCGGCCACGGCGCTTGAATAAAACCAGCACCGAAAAGGCCGGAGAGGGCCCCGGCGCCTGGAAAAACCACCGAAGTCCTCCCTGCTTCCCGGTCAACCCTGCCCCGCGCAGCGCGGGGCAAGAGAAGCGGTGTTTCAGCCGAGCTGCGGGCCGCTGCGGGCTCGCCGCTCCCTCGGCGGGCGACGGGCCGCGCTGACCGCCCTCGGGGCGCAGCGCAGCGCGGCGGAGCAGGACGCGCCGCCCGGGGCCGCCGCCGCCGCAGCGCCGCTGCGCAGCGCGAGCAGACGGGCGAAAGCTGTCAGCGCGCCGCGGCCGGGCGCTGTCTGCGGCTGCAAAGAAGCACAAAGCTGCTCCGAGAGCCGGGCTTAGAAAAGCGGCTTCATTTGCATTCCGCCGTGCGAGAGCGGGGTCCCTCTCCCCCCTTCTCTTCCTCTCTCCCATCCATCCGAAGTCGTAGGGCAATGGAAAACACATTCAGCTTAGCAGCTGATGGCATTTATTTGTGTTCATTATAGAATTCTGACACATACCAACGTTTTCATCGCACAAGGGATTGCGAATAAAACCACCCGTCCCCAGCCAGTCCACGTTCGCTGCTTGAGCTAGGCTGGCACTCAGGAAAAAAAGAAGAAAAAACACTGAATTCTCGTCTGATCTCATTTATTTAAATAAATATAAATATAAATTTTATATAAAACTATTCACAAAAAGTCAGACATCCCAAACCCAAACGACTGATCTTTATTTAATTTTTTTTCTTTCTTTCTTTTCTTTTCTTTTTTTTTTTTTAAGAAGTCCGTCCAGGAAGTTCTCAGTCCTACGAGCTTTTGTTTTGTTTTGTTTTTCAGTTTTCTAAAGTCTCGACTTTCGATTCAAAATGAGATTTTTTTTTTCCTTTAAACTGCCTTGGGGGAGTAGGGGGAGGAACCCCGGGCCGCGCGAATCCAGTGCCGCGTTACGCGTTAGGAAGAGCAGGTGCCCGCTCCTGGGGTTACATACATAACTTTTTAGTTGAACTCTCTCGACTATGGCATTTGCATTCCCCAGAATATAGTTATATGTATCTACTACTGCGGACGGATTCAAATTGACCCTGCGGGCGGCGAGCCGCCCTCCGCTCCGCGCCCGCGGGGCCGCGCCAGGTGCGCTGCGCGCCGCTGCGCCGGGGAGCGCGGCCGGGCCGGGCCCCTATAGCAGCGAGATCTCCCTATCCTCGGTGGCCGACGCGGGGGACAGGGACTCTTCGTCCTCCGAGCGCGGGTAGTGCCCCTGGCCGGCGCTGCACTTGCAGGCTCCGTGCGAGCTCCGCTGCGCGCCTTTGCCTTCTTTCTTGTGCTTCACCCTCCTGTTCTGGAACCAGATCTTCACCTGCTTCTCGGACAGGTTCAGGTAGGTGGCTATCTCGATCCGCCGCAGGCGGGACAGGTACATGTTGGAGGAGAATTCCCGCTCCAGCTCCAGGAGCTGGGTGCTGGTAAAAGCTGTCCTCATCCTCTTCCCGTTCTGGATTTGGCTGGACTCGGACCCTCCTGGACGGGAGCGAAACAAGAATGTAAGTGGGACGGGGGGCGGAAGCAGAAGCAGAGAGGCAGCCCCGCGCTTGCCCGACGTTTTGCACCCGAGTGCCGCCCGCGGCCGGGCCACGGAGCTTCGCACGCTGCAGAGCCTCCCCGCGACACCCGGCTCCCGCCGCCCTCCCCTCGCCGCCCCGCGGAGCCCGGCGGCCGCGGCTCCTACCCACGCCGAGGCAGTGAAACCTCCGGGGGTCGCTGACGCTGTAGGTGGCGGCGGCGCAGGCGGGTGCGTGGTGCGCCGGGTGGCCCAGGGCGGCGGCGGCGGGCAGGGCGGCGGCGGGCGGCGGGTGCGGCGGCGGCGGGTGCGCGTGGGCCGCCCGCGGGCAGCACTGGGCCTCGCCGCCGCCGCCGCCGGGGAACTGGCCCTTGAGGAGGGGGAGGGCGCCGCCGCCGCCGGCGCCGCCGCCGCGGGAAGAGTGCAGGTGCGAGGTGACACAGAGCGGGCAGACGCAGAAAGCGCCGCTCTTGCGGGCCGCGCAGCCCGGGCCCGAGACGGACATGACGAGGGGGGACGGCACGCCGAGAGGGATGAAGAAGTCCTGGCCGTGGTGATGCTCCGGCAGGGACGGAGCCGGCCTCGAGGAGTCCTTGATGATTAAGGAGTCGACGTAGAAGGAGCGGGACATTTCGGAGGGCTGCTGCAGCCGGCGGCCGCCTCTGCCGAGAGCCTGGTTTTCCGTCTTGGCCAAGTTGCCACTGAAGTCCTGGCGAGGCGAGAAGGTGCTTATGTTTGAGAGCCGAACAAAAGGGTCCCTGGAGAGGGCTGGTCTTAGAGTCCCCCCGCCTGGATCCCCTGCGCCGGCGTTTTATATCAACTATTTAAACACGTGATTGCTGAAAGCCTCGCAGCTCTAAATCTCCTCGGCTTGCCGAGCCCGCAGGAGAGGCTGCCGGGGGGGGGCAGAGCGGGGGGGCCGCAGAGCGTGCCTGCTCGCCGCACCGCCGCCCGGCCACTTCAGTCCCTCGCCCCCGCCCCCGCCCCGCGCAAAGCCCAGGAGCCGCGCGGGGGGCGCCTGCCCCAGCTGCGGGGCTGCCCCGTCCCGCGGCGGGCGCATCCCCCTGTCAGCAGACCCGCCGGCTTAAGCACCGGCCTGGGGGAGCCTCTGCTTCCCCGAGCACCGCGCCCCCCCTCCCCGCGGGAGGGCGGCAGGGGATGCGCGGTGCCCGCGGGGCTGTGAGCGCCACGCGGCCGGGCGACCCCCGGTCCGGCCCGGGGCTCTGCCGGGGCCCTCTCCGCATCGGAGAGGCCAAGGTCATAGACAGAGACACAGAAAGACAGGGAGCGTGTGTGTGCGCGCCCGTACCTGCGTACCTTCTTCTTTCTTCCCCTCCTTCTTCGACCCCCGTGAATCTCGCCAAACTGGCAATTACTTCAGCGGACAAAAACCTCCAAATATCTAGACACCTCTCAGCCAAACGGTATCGAAACGGAAAACTTCCCAGCGAACTTCCCCGATCGCTTCAGGACTCAGCGCGGTGCTAATGAAAGGCGAACATGTCAGGGAGGGAATTCTTTGATCTCCACCAAGTCTGCTGAAGCAATCATTCAAAGTAAAATTGGATAAACAGCTAAATACGCTCGGTGGCTCCTGAGCATTTCAGATTGCATTAAAAAGCCAAGGTATTTGCAGCATATTACGTGATTTTCCAATGACCTGTTTTATGGGAGTTTAAGAAGAGACTTATCGCTAATAGAACGGCGATTGCATTCTTGTTTGGCAGATGTGAAGCAGAGTCTAAAAACGACCACTTATCCAATTCCACTTGACTCTGGAAAGGGAAGTGACAATTGTGCTCTAAAGCAGAAAATAGAGAAAACGCTTGATTGCCAGGGGCTGAGTCAAGGCTAGGAACTGAGTCAGTAGCCTTAATGCGTTTCCAGGCGGTCTTCGCGCACAAGGGCCGGACCGGGACACAGAGAGGTCCCCATGCACATCTAACGCCCTGCTGTTTAAATCGCTGTTAAAGCCCTTCAAAAAAGTTGCTGCTCGCCCGGCCGCCTTCTAACCGAGGCGGTTCTTCCACTCATCTCCGCACCCCTAAACGGGGCAACTCAAGCCCTTTTGGGGAAATGCCCCGCCCGGCCCTCGGCCCGGCCCGGCCCGGCCCGATCCGCGGCCGCCGTGGGGCAGGGGCCACCCGGCCGGACCCCGCCGCCCCCGGGCCGCCCCCCCGCTGCCCTCGGCGGGTGCGGCGCAACCGGACTTCAGAGACACTCCGCACTGGGCGAGCTGAGGATTTATGGATAGCAATTAAAGTTTTATGAATTGCAGCTGAGGCTGGTTATGGAGCTATTTGAATGTGATTAGAATTCAATTAGAAAGTGTTTACCGGTCGGCGGGGCTCCGCAGTGTAAACAGACAGCTATTCCAGCAATGCGCTAATCCCGCGTCTTGTGACAACAATCAGGGACTCGCCGGGTTTAGGCGGGTCAGCTCCGACCTCACCTACTTTCCCCCAAACCGCTGCCGAGGACGGCGCGCTGCCCGCGGCCGAGGCCCCGAGGCGGGCGGCGGCGGCGGCCCGGCCCGGAGCAACGCCCGCACCCGCTCCCGCGCCCCGGGCCGCCCGGGTGGCGCTGGGGACCCCCGCCCCGCGATGCAAGGGCTGCCAGCGAAGGGGATCTGCCTCCCGAGCCTCTGGGGGGGCCGATGCGATTTTAATTACGGCCACAGCGGCCAGTTATGGGATTTTGCCCAGAGCGCTCCGTGTAACACCAGTTCTTCTGGTGCAGATTTGGATTCATCTTTGATTTTCTCCCCCCCCTCTCTTCTTCTTCTTCTTTTTTTTTCCCCTCTACGAGAGGCTACACTGAAAAAGGACGACCCGCCGCCTTCAGTGGAACAAGCTCTGTCCGCAATGATAGAGCTGATCTGGCTGTCGTAAGGGAAGTCAGACAGAGCAAGAGTCAGATCAAAATTGCAATTTGTAATTGTAATAATAAACCAAGTGCAGCCCTAAAAGAGAGAGGGGGGAGGAAACAAAAGAAAAACCCACCCCTGAAAGCAAGAGCAAGAAAAGAAGTGATTTGAAAGCAAAGATATCCCAAACCAGGCGGAATGATGTAAGGCGTGCGCCCACATCACATCGGCCTCGTTACAATTTTATTTTTCAATAATTCTGTCCGATAAAATTTCATTGTCCATTAAGTAATCCCCGAAATGAGAGCTCTTATGAGCCTATAATGAGCTCTAATTGCTACGACTGGGAGAGCCACGTGGAAGGATTTAGAAGGTATTAAGCAGTTGGGTACAGAGCACAGGCTGTTACCTAGCCATTACTTTCATAATTCAAGGAGAAAATTAGTCCTTTTAAGGGAAAATCCTTTGATTCCCTTCATTCTGCTCGGGGTGACAGAGTATAGCTTTGTCTGCCTTTAGTTCAAGACAGTGTAACAAATGAGAATGTAACGAAATTGCCCCCTTTTGAAAGTGGAGCAGTTCAAAAAGAACATCAGAGCCGCTCCCCTGGTCTGCAAAGTGTAGGACTGGGTGCTGGTTCCTCTTTTCTTCCAGATGTCTCTAACACCTTTATGTAGAAGAGATTCACGGCTTAAATGACAAAAGCAACTCTTTCCCTTCCCTCCCCCACCCCTTTAGCTCCTGCAAAAGAAAAAGAAATGCCCGCTCGGAGAAAGCGGCTGCTTTCAGGCACACATCTCCGCCGATTTCGCAGGAGGCTCTGCCTCCACGGAAAACGCCGCATTTGGACGAGTAACAAACTCCGCAGAGCGGCCGCTGCGCGCCCCCCGGCCCCGGGGGCGCGGGGACCCGCGGCGGCGCTGCGCGGGGGCGGCGCTGCGCGGGGGCGGCGCGGGCTGCGCCGGTCGCCAGGCGGGAGCCGAGCGGAAACCCCTGCCCCAAATAGAGACGTGCGCGTAGCACCGAGGGGCCGCGGGCTGCCGCGCTATAATCGCGTTTATTCACTAATCCAGCATTGATTTCATATTAGTTCCCAAAGCAATCAGCGATCTCGAAGCCGGGTTTTGTAAAGTGAGCGCAACTAAAAGACAGGACTTGCCCCCAGCTCCCATTAATGAGGTCATTATAAAAGCGTGAACAAGTCTATTAATGTTTTATTGAAAGCGCATCGTTAACTTGTATCCATCCTTTTCTGAAAGTGGCATTGTGATATTGCTGTCTGTGGCACATCTTACCCAATATAGCCCGAGATTTCTCCATTATCTGTAACCAAGCAACACTTTCTGAATACCAAAAATTGAAAAGAACCGCTTAGTCTTCAAGAAAGTCCTCAATAATAGTGGAAAAGAACAAAGATCCAGGAGACAACAAAATGCCACAGGGGTGACTTTTCATGAGCAATTATCTCTCATTAATCAGAAGAACAGCTGCAATATTAATTTTCTCTCTTTCTTCCTCTCTTTTCACAGTCCCCAACATTTGAATAATCATAAATTTTGATTTCATGGAGCTGCAACATCGCCGGTCACTTCGAGACACAAGCTACCTACACAAGGCGTGCGCTTTGCAACTAGCTCTTATTTTAAGCCTGCCAAAGAATAAAGTGAGGGACAGAAAAGAGAGAAAAAGTTTGGGTGAGGTTGCCCCCCCCTCCTTTCACCGAGCGTGGATTACGCCAGGGGACCGTCCCCCCGGGCGCCCCTTCCCTCCACCCCTGCCTGCTTCACTTAGGGAAAGTAGCAGGCGAATGTACCAAGCGTCTGCACTAGCTTAAAGCGTGGGAGTTTCAACAACTTCGCTGTCCATTTAACTTCCAAACATGAAGCCAAGCGTTGTAGATCTGTCCAAAGAGACAATCTTTGGGCGTAACACGCATTGTGAGGCATCAAAAGGCGCTGGCGCTAGAGGCACTGAGACGCGCACTCAGCACGGAGGGTGCAATGCCTCTTTTCAGCGTCTCAGGCGCTGATTGTTTAACAAGCGATGTCGCCGCGGCAAGGAGACCGCGCTCCTCCAAAGATAAGGGTGTAACATTAAAACTCGCCTTTTGGATTTCAAAGAATCTCGTTAGGGGCAGGGGCCGGCGACCGCCGCGCTGGAAAAGACGCGCATTAGGGATGCGAGAGGGCGAGCGCCGCGCTGCCTACCCAGCTCCTCGCTGCCCAGGGGCACAGGGCAAAGCCGAGGCTTCCGCGGCGCAGCTTTGGGCTCGCAGCCTATCCCCTGCCCCTCGCCGGGGAGGGAGGGCCCGGCACCCCTCCGACCGCTCAGCGCACCCAGATCCCTCTCGGCGGCCCCGGTGGGGAGGCGCTCCCGGCTGCGCGCAGGCCGGCTCGCAGCTCGCAGCCCGCAGCCAGGCGCCTCTCCCCGGGGCTGCTCGCAGCCCGGCAGCGGGCTCACGCAGGGGATTTGCGGGCTGGCTGCGCGCTGCGGAGGCGGCCGCCCCGCACCCACTGCCCCGCAGGCGCCGCGCCGCGCCGCGCTCCCCAAGGCGCTTCCCCTTTTGGGGGCGATGTCCTCCACCCCCAGCCCATGTCCCGGGCGTAAATTACCTCGGGCATCTAGGCGTGACCCCCCCTCCCGGGGAAACCGCGCCTCCGAGGAAGGAGGGCGGCTGGGAGACCCGCGGAGGCCCCCCCCACGCCCCCCTACCCTGCAGAGGAAGGACGGGCGCCCAGCCCCTTCCCCGCAGCTGCCGAGCCCCCCCGTCCCTTAAGCGCCCTTCCCCACCCCCCCGTGCCTTTGCCCCCTCCCCGCCGCGGGCAGCCAGCAGCGCCGGCAGCGGCGACCCAGGCTCCTGCCGCAGGACGGAGTGCTCCTCGCCCCCCCAGCTCTTGCTGGGGGAGAAACCTGCCTCCTCCTGCACCCTCTCGTACCCCGGGAGAAACTGCAGTGCTCCTGCTGCACTCTTTTTTGCTGCTTTTCACCCAGATTTTTTGCACTTGGGTTGAATTAAACATCCATATGAGTCCTTTAGGGTGGCCTGCAGCCACTCACAGTTGAGTGACTGCTTCAAAACAGCCTCAGCAGCTGCCTTCAATGTACCTTTTTTTCTTCATGGCCTTATTCTGTCTTAAATTGTCACCGTGCAGGCCTACTATGATAACTTAGACAACTTTTGTTTACTCTAACCAGACAACCAATCAACAGCAGGCCTTATTCTGCTATTGCTTCTTATTTGAAGTAGGAGTGTTCATTATTTGTTTTGCAAGGTTCTTCTTGAGTGACTCAGATCTGTACTTAAAATATGTGCACCTAAGTCCTCCTTATCTTCCTCCCCAACCATCTTGGAAAGACTGTTAGCTCATTGACGGATTCTCCTCGGTGTCCAGCTGCAAAGGAATCTTCTTTTTTGGACTTCCTCGTGGTAGCGGAAAAGCCTACAACAGAGTCTGTACCACCTCCCTGCAAGAAATACTGTGAAGGAGCCAAATGAGGAAAAGTCTAGTGAGATTATTGGTATCTGCAGTCTTGTTTGGTGCACCTCTGAGCCTGGCTTTGCCTGGAACTCCTCAGACATGGGGCAACGCCAGGCCAGACAGTCCCAGCTGTCTGGGCTCTGCTTTCAGTAACGGCCTTTGTTTAGAGCTCCTGCAGCTAACACCGTTGGCCACCTGCAGATGACATATCTGAGGGAAAATTGCTGGCCTAACTTTGAAGAGGATAAAGTTAAACCTCTGCAACAGCATCAGTGGAGGTTTATAGCAGGAGATGAAGCTGAAACACCAAGCTCAGGGAGCACAGGGATTCAAAATGCTGCCTGTGGACGGTGGAACATGCCTATCTTGACCAGTTTTGTTTTGTACACTGATGTATCAGAAAGCAACACATCAGAGTGACACTTTGTGGTAATACAGGCAATGGTCCAACAAAGGCCATGAGCTTCTGTGTAATACTGAGCATACAGCTATTCCATGTCCATCCTTGAAATTCCATCCTCATGCATTTCCATCCTTAGAAGTTGAGGTTAGGTTGAGGCAATCTGCTTGGCAGTGGCCGAAAAGCAGTCTTTTGAATTTGCTTCCAGAGGAAATACTACTTTCTCAGCCAGATTAACATGGATGGATGATAAACATGGCTTGAGAGAAAAATAAGGAGGTCATCAAACATATTTCATTAAAGAAATATATATTTCATTATTGAAGCTGCTTGAATTTTACAGTCTGAATATTGTATGAACTTTGAGTTCACCTCATCTAATCTACACAAATAAAATGATTAACCTTTCTTTCCTTTTTTCATGCATCAAGAGCATGAATATACAATAGTCCAAGAAGTGCAAAGGTATGAATAAACTTCTTAAAGGAGAGATGACACTACTCTTGTCAGGACAGGAAGTAGAGGGTAATACTGGATGGAGTTCCTCAAAGATTAATCCCAGAGGCAGTTGAATTAATTAATTAATTTATTTATTTATTTATTTGGCATAACTGGTAGGACTACACTAGCCATAGCAAAGAGGAAAAGTCAGTATCTGCAGAGACTGGAGTGCCGTATTGGAAGAAGCAGATTCCCTGAAGAGAGGAGTAACAGAAGTGCAATGGTAAAGCCAAGGCCATGCTCAATGGCTGAAAATGACATTGTGACTGAGGCCGCTGGGTGCATTAATCCATGTTTAAGAAACATCAGTGTGACATGGTCAGGAGAGTGATTACAACCTCAGAGTGGAACAAGCAAGGTCATTCCACTAAGGAGAAAGAAATACTAATGTTCATGGGGAAAACTCATCTGGGACAGTGTATGACTTTGGATGTCCACAGTCAGAAAAGAGTAAATTGGAACAAATCCAGAGAAGGGCATTTAGTAGTATGAGAGGAACATCGACCCTCATGAGAAGAGAAGACTCAGACTGGCTTATCTGCTCTAGCAAAATGAAGGCTAGGAGGAGACACGACTCCTTCAGTGAGAATGGACAGCTGCTCCACCTAAAGAACAGTATCAGCACTGTTACTGATTATTTGAGGGAATGTAGTTTGTAAGAAAGATGCTGAATTGATATTCCTAGAAAGTAAGGTCCTCGGAGCAGCTAGAATATGGGTAGAAGTGGCACTCTGGTGCATCTTCCCTGTCCTATATCCTGTACCATCTGTGTTCGTTGCCTGATTGGTGTTCTGGATATTGCCTCTTGTCCGAGAGGAACTGATGTTTGCTTCCTTTTCCTTTTTTCCCTTTCTTTTTTGCCTTTTCCCTTTCCTTTTCTGTCTCCATTTGCCATTTAAGATAACAGAAGCAAGAAGCCATGTGGGCTAAAATGGTGGTGTTTTCAGATCTCAGATTATTTCTTAAGTTAAACATCACTTTGATTTCGATATGATCTGGAAACCTCTAAGAGAAAGAAGCCTACCATCTCATTTCTCCACCTCCCTTTCCACACTACAGTCTTAGCTTTGTCCAAGCAGCTAGTCTGAATGCAAATCTCTAATACATGTGGCTGGAAGCAACCCTTTAACAGTTTCATCCTTTTATATGTATTTGCATCCTTAATTTAAAATAGAGAGATAAACACACGGGTATCAGGAAGCGAAATCTCAGTGAAATACAAGCTAGAGGCAGTCAACTTCTTGCTTTGCTATGAAGAAAGTTACTTCTTAAAGAAGCACATGATATTAACATGTCAAAATGGAACCAAAACGTGATTTTATCAAAATGATATCAAAAATGTTTTTCACAGCCTGCCTTTTATTATTTGTAATGAAGCTGCTTTCCAAACTTCTACCTCAAGCTTTGTTCTCTCTAAAAAATACAGAAACGAAATAATTCTGCAAATTTAATGATTTTGTGTAAGTATACTAGTTCACAGATTATTCAGTCTGCTATAGTGTTGAGCCTATACTGAAATTTAATGGAAAAAGAATGATAGAAGTCCCCCAAATCAGTTTATCAGTGAGAACACTATTTGAGTGGACAGGAAAGAAATTAAAATGGAAAAAAAAAAACCCTCAAAACATTGGGAAGCTTCCAAAGAAGGAAGCAGTACTGGAACATAAACCACCAGAAGATGTAACCAGGAGTGTATCCGTCATGTTTTCAAATGTGAAAACAAAATATACTTACCATTATAGATTGTCCAGATCAAAAATTTTCAGACAAAGAAGATCCCAGTGCATGATGAGTAGCTCAGACTCAAATATCTCCGGTTTAGCATTCCAGGTCTTCTCTGCTACACCGAAGTTTAGCCAAAGAACTAAAGGAATATTAAGGCAACAATATGTCTAGAATACAACTAATGGTATAAAGTTTAAGAGGTATGATTGCCTGCATCCTCTGGCATACTGAGGCATGATCTCGTTACACTTCAGAAGATGGAAAGGTCTGGGTAGAAAATACTATTCTCAAATACACAGCTGTAAGTCAGAGTTACTCTGCAGCTATTCTGAATGATGCAGTGGGAGTAGAATTTGGCCTGATGTTTTCAAAGGTTAGTTAAACAAAATATGACCTTTTTCAGGCAAGGGGAACAAAAGGGGTCAGCTCACTCTCCAGAGTTACAAAAGGTCTTTCAAGGGTACCAAAGAAATAAAAATAAAAGCCACGAACACACTTCCTAGATGCACACATGGAAACAACGCTTGTGTGTCAAGGTATCACCCAATGGGAAAAATCCTGGGAGCTTTCCAATCAATGAGAGTTTTGCCATTAATTCACCCACTGTGAGAAAGGTGTACAGATTCAAACAATCAACTTTGTCCAAAGTCCCAGAGAAAGATAGTGGCAGAACTGGGATTAGAACCAATATCTCCTGTCTCTCAGTATCTTGCACTGATTAACAGTGCTTTATAAAAGATCTTTCAGAACTGCAAAAAGTCTGCTGAATATATTTGAAAATACTATAATAACTGTTAGGGCAAAGGAAACCTAACACAGTTTCCCCATTCCTTTGTGGGTAAGAGTTTATATAGGTTGTTCTCCTGCTCTCAAGGAGATTCTGGTAGAAGCAGTCTAGTGTCATGTACAAGCAGATCAGTTATCCAGACTGATTTTATCCAGACTGATTTTATCCAGACTGATTTTATTCTCTACAGCAAGCTGGAATTGTTACTCCAGTCTCTTCAATGACAGAAAACATCTCTACTCCAATGTCTTTCCAAGCAAAACCAAGACTTTTAAATGTGATCACAAAGCACCTTTGAATCACATGTGCAGTCCTTTGCTTTTCAGCTTTTTCACACACGCATCAAGAAACAGTAGCATTCATAGGGTGATGGGAAAATGCATAGATCTTCACTCATCAGGCCTGATGCTCAGGGCAGGACTGCCAACAGCCAAAAATTAACTCAAAGAGAAAAAATGATCCTGAAGAGAGGCAATATCCTTTCCAATATCACTCTTGTTTTCAAAGAAAGGTAAATCTTTCTTCAGGTTGCAAATTATTCCCATCTCTCATACTTTATCACAGATGTGGGAACTGTTAGTTGTTCTTTACTTTCCTGGAGGACCTTCTACCCCAAAATGCAATATATTCTACTGTAAGTATTTTTGCCACACTTCAGACAGCTTCCCAGAACAGAATCGTCTACTTTTTTATGCTGCTAAACCAATGAGCACAAGCAAACAGAAAGGTGCTTCCTTGGAAGCACAGGAGAGAAGTTTTTAATTTAAAGAGGTTCAGAAGGAAATAAAATTCCAATACATTTTAAAGAGACTAGTGCTAGGAATCTCTCTTTGCTTGTATGCAATGGGTATGAATATGTTAACATACTCAAATATTAATGAATGTTAAAGGAGTCCAAGGGAAATCTCAGTTGCTCATGTTCTGAGAATTTTAAATGAAAGTCATCTTTCCCTATTCTCTTTAGATCAACATTTGTCACAGTAATTAATGAGGACATAATTATAATGTAATTTGTCAGAGTAATCTGACAGGCAAAGAATTATATTCTCAATCCTAAAGGAATACATAGTTCTAGTTTTCTGACAGATTGCATATATGTGGGTGGCATAGTACAGGATATTTGTCTCTAAAAAAAAGAAAAAACTTTGGCATTTTGTATTTTCAAGCAAAGATGGACATATGCACAATTCTCCTAAACTAACTCATATGAAGGCATTTGCTTATCTTAACAACAGATTACTAAATTTGATTTTTAACACTTTCTTCATATAAAAGTTACCTCAGTTATCCTGACTTTAACAAAAACCAATTTGTAGTTCAGTTGCAGTAGTTAAGTGATCATCAGTACTCATCCTAGTTACTCACTGTTTGTATGAGATGGTGAGTAAACATCTTAAGGATTCAGTCATATTTACCAAAAGAAAAACATTGTCCTCAAACTAAATATAAACTGTCAGGTGAGGCATCACAGGACGTAAAAATAGGGAAACAAGGAAAAATAAAATCATTAAATTAAAATCCATGCTGAAGTTCATAGGAATATCATTGTCCACCTCAATAGCAGCTACAATAGCCTTGGGTTTGTGTTTGGTTTGTTTGTTTGTTTTAGGATAGAAGTCCATTACAATTTTACTCAAATAAAAACATCTATACCTCCAGGAGGTACAACAGGGAATTCAGCCCACAGTATTCCGCGATAGTTGTTTTCAGCACTTCCAACGGATACTGTTCTTAAAGGTGAACTTCTGAAGAAAGATTTGATATTGCACATTTGCCACTTCAAGAACATCTTAAAAAGCTAGAACTTGCTGTTCTGTTGCCATGTTTATATGACTCATATATGTTTCTTTTTAGTGTACTTTATACTTTGTACCTGCAGTGTGGAAATCCCCCCATTGGTTTCAGTGCTACATCCGTCTCACCTAAAATGACAAATGGATCATTTTTTGTGTGTTTCTGGTTAACAGATATGACTGTAGAAAAAGAATAGCAGCAAGGATTCTGCCATATTAATGGGAAGAGACGAAACAAGTGACCACACACATTGCCCATGTCAATGAGTCCTACTGAAGACAGTGTAACGCCTAAAAACGTCCAAGAGTTTATTTTGGATTTAGGTTATGTGAAACACAAGTAGATCTTTAAGTCTACGATATTACAAATGCTTTTTGGACTTAGAAGATTCTACCCTTAGAAATGTGTTGTCATGTGGTCCTTGAAAGAGCAGCATCATCCGACTGCACCCACCCACAGTTGTGACAGACTTTAAACAACAAGAAGCCTGTTCTTCATTTGTTAAGGAAATTTTGAAAAGGAAGTATCTGCTTTTACTCTTTATATAAATTACTTGACAGGAGTTAAAAAAAGGAAAATAAAAACACATAGTCAAGTGGAGCTGTTCATCATACCTTTTTATTCTAATAGCACAACCCTCCATCATAAAGACAATAACAACATTCTGATTGATTTTAGTGGTTTGGAGTTAAGTCTTCACAGTGAGAACATTTATCCCTTTTCTGTTCACACAGAAAACTTTTGTTAGTTTACCTGTAGTTTCACAGAGATTTTGCAAAATAACCAGTTAATCTGCAGAGACACCCCAACAAAATTAGTGAAATTAGTGCAATCCTCTGGTTCTAACAGGAAGTTCTATTGTATCTACTTTTCCCTTCCTGACTTTGCCTTTTCCACTTTCTATAATACCTTAACTGAAATATCATTCTTCTGTTTTTGCTTTGTTTTGTTTTGTTGAAAGTCAAGGGGAGAGGGTGACTGACACCATAAGCAGGAATATTTAAGTTATTAGTAGTACCTTCAACAGGCTTACAGAGAGCAATGTGTGAATTAAGGACACAGAAGCAGCCCAGGGATGAGGGGCAGTGTGTCAAGGGAAGGGTATGATGTGAGAGGAGGTCGAGGAGGAGAAAAAGCAAAGCACATCCTGATGTCAGTATCCTTGAAAGTTTGCTAGAGTCCCATAGCTTTGCTAAACTCCCTCTGTGGCATGAACGAATGTAAATTGTAGTCCACTGTTCCTATGTTGCTTTCTCTGCCTTCTTTATCTGCCTTTCCTCCCCTGCTTTCCCTTTTCCCTTGCTATTACCAAGCACTCCGATTTTCCCTTCTACTCCCTCTCTTCTCTTAATTAATCAGGAAAATAAGAAGAGAAGCCATTCCTGCCAGCTTTGCTTTGCTGTGTAGTGGTAGTAGGAGTTCAAAGAACACGTTACTCCTGCACCAGCTGCTCATTCCTTGATGCCCTGTTGAGTGAAACAGCTTTCTTTAGAAGCCCAACAACATACTAATTAATAAAGGAAAAGACAGGAATAAACAAGCCAAAGAGTGTAGGAGGACTGAGGCAAGTGACAATAGAGAAGATGTGAGAAGGAAGCAAAGAAAAGAAGAAACGACTAATAAAGGGGGAAACGAGGAAAGAAAAGCACCGAAAAGAGAGAGGGAGGAAGGATATGGAAAGGAGAGTAAAAGAAAGAAATCAGGCAGTGAAAGAGAGAGTGGGAAGTGGAATAAGGAGCCACAGAAAGAGAAATGCAACGATTTAAAGTTCCCTTTAGATTACTACACACAGTCCTAACAGTGTAACTACTAGGACAGCCAGTACCTTAGCCAGAGTTGTGCACAGCACCAGTTCTCACCTAGTGAACAGCTAGGTACAGAAGACAAACTGTTTGGGAAGGAGGTTCCAACTGTAACAACAGCAAAGTACTTCAAGCTGGACTTTATGCATACCCCCTCTTAGTTAGATACCAACAGAGTATAGACTACAAGACTGGCATTGCTTATATCGTTCCCAGAGAAAGGATAATGCATTGCAAATAGGACAGGGGTCTCAGCATTTGGGGTACACACAGAAAGAGTCACAAGTGAATGCTGTGATGTGAAAGGCACATACAAATTTGTTTTAGGGTGGCTCAAGGCAAGTGCCATAAGGCTGACTCGGGAG
The DNA here is from genome assembly GCF_036370855.1 of Dromaius novaehollandiae. Classification (NCBI taxonomy): domain Eukaryota; kingdom Metazoa; phylum Chordata; class Aves; order Casuariiformes; family Dromaiidae; genus Dromaius; species Dromaius novaehollandiae. Next base: position 58,336,216 of record NC_088101.1, read on the forward strand.
TGAGTGGTTAGTGAGGAGTCCAGTGCACGCCAACGAGGTGTCAGGAGTGGAGACAAATGACTACTTGCATTATACTCATGAGACAGATGAGAGAGGCCAGTGGTAAGATTATCCTCATCTTCCACAGTGTGAGGTGGGATACCAGTTGCACAAAATAGGTAGTTTACTTAGTACAGCCAAGGGTGATCCAGTAGGTGTTTGGTAAGACCAGTATTGAAGATGTTTGGCAAATGAGACACAGATTTCAGGAAAAGAAAGAGCGATCTCATGGTTAGAGCAGTTAATTTCTGCCTGAATAATGAGATTCTAAGTGTGCCCATGTGAGATGATGAAAACATTGCTTAAACTGAATTTTTCACAGGTGGTTGCTAGCTTTTAGTGCTTGTCCCAGAAGTCTGATATGGAGAAGTACCATGCACTTGCAACTGCAATCAAAGTTAGTCACAGTGCTTTGAGCATATCAAGTGCTACAGAACATAAAATATGTTGAAACATCATGGGCATCTCAAACTTAGCACTTCAACTTAGTATTTGTCATAGCTCTTCATCTGTTCAAGCTTATAAAATACCGAATGACTGAAAAAACCAAACTATTGAATAGATATTTGCTGGGCAAGTAATGTACACCTTATGCAATGGTCAAGGGTCTTGAGACTTTCTTTTTCCTTGTCCTAGCTCAAATGCATCTTAACTGAGCTTGTCATGCTGTGCAACACCAGTGTTTCAGACCTCAAACAGGATAGCTGGGCCTGTGCATCACTTCAAGGACCCAACTTATGCTCTCCAGGCAAACCCAACTCTTCAAAGTTATTGGCAAGATCTCCAACATGGTGCTGCCCAGCACTGTGTAATTCTAGTGTGAGAAACCACATGGCAGTGTCAAGAAAAGAAGACTCTCATCTTGCACTCCCAACAACTTCCTTTTACTAACGTATGAGATAGATGTGGGAAGGGAAAGACAGGAAAAATGTATAGTAAGAATAGTAATAAAACTTTGGTGGCTACTAATGAAGCTGAACTATTTGAAAATCTGAAGCACTCATTTTACAAAACAGGCCTTAGAATAATTCAGTACGCACCTAATTTACTTGCATGTGCATTTACAGTCCACTTCCCTCTCCGTATCTTCCAAAGTATGCAGAATAAGACATCTTTGATCCTTCCTCAGTGGCTATTTTCTGGAATACAGACCACTGCTAAGGCATAAACAAGGAAGGGTATAGACCTTGGCTCAATGTACTTAAAATCTAAATCAGTAAATAAATAATGCTAGACCATTGTTTAAAGAAAGATGGGTGACACAATGAGAAAAAGTAAGGAAGTAAAATATACAGAGCTTGGGGGAGCTTGATGGGAAAGCAATTTCCAAGTATAGTTTTGTTTCTAATATTTCTTACTTTTTTATTATTTACTGAAATAAACAAGCACAGCAAGAGCAATAGCATATGCCTGAAACTGCATTTACTGCAAGGGCATATAGAAAGAGCAGCTGGTTTAAAAAACACAAGGCTACAAGGACCATTGAACATGACAAGATTAGATTCTAGGGTGTTTATAAGAAAAGTTGCTTCTTTGTCTATGAACAAGTAGGCAATATATGAAGTCTTGAAAATTGCTGTTTTTCTTGGGAAGAAAAACTGAAATTTGAACAAAGTATTTCTTTGATGCATGCCTATTTATTTATACAGAATGCACATAAAAATGTGTTAGTAAACACAGAAGATATCAAGTAGCAGGAGACAAGTTTCTTTGCTCATAATTACAAGCTTTTTTCTAACTACGTTCCTATCCAAAGCTGTCTCTCATTTTTTTCCTCGGGGTCCCAAAAGTGCTTTTGTGGGAAGTGGAAGTGTCTCACACACTTCTCTGTAGGCTTCTGCAGTGCTGCTGCTTCTTGTCTCTCTACCACACATGCACAAAAAATATCTGTGCTGACAACTTTTCCCCAGGTAAGCACCTTCATCCACACTGCTCAGATTTATCAAGCTATTAAAGGAGCTTAATTATTTTTATAGTTATCCTGAATGGAGCACAGCTGTACATCCAAAAGTTTCAACATGCTTCAGCAACCAACCCCACCATTGCATAACAGAATAATCAAGAATGACAGTGGAACTTGTCTCATAGGCATGTTTATCTTTTGGATAGCAGGCTTTAAGAAGAGAAAATACTTCCCAGTGACAAGCAGAAATGCACGAAGTACACCAGATGTTTTCCATTCCAGTGTAAGGCAAGTGGCAACCAGTTTTTCTCAGCAAGGCCAGCTTTAATGGCAACTTTTTGTTCAAAAGATACTATATTCATCTACAAGAACCTGAACAAAAGCCACTTTCATTTTGCCACTGTTCAATTTTCAGGGCTGCAATCTTTTTCTGTCTCTACCATCATTATTCCACTCACTTTCTACCCATCTATGTCTTTTTGGGTAGACAAGATGCCCCTATTTTCTAACATAAAAAGCACAGGCACCTATCGGAATCTTTGCTTACGCTTCAGGAAGTAACAATGTTTTCACCTGATGTTTCTTTCTGTATAGGTCAACATTAAGATAAACTGGAATGAAAGACCTCTTAGCAAAACTATCCCTGATGAACAGCAACAGAGGTCTCAGACATACTTTACCTGAATTATACAAAGTTCATTTTTACTACTATATGTATTGCAGCAGCACCTAGTCAAGAAAGATATCCTAATTGTTTAGTCATCAAGCAATTACAGGGACTGCCCTGGATATCACAGAGTTTAAATATGCCATAGTTCACAGGATCAATCCAAATTTTGCTAATTCTTTTTTGGCCATTCTTTAGCAATTATACTTCTCGAGCTTGTACACAAATTAAAAACAGAAAACATAAACCATTCCCAAAAAGCAGCCTTAGGAAGTACTCAAACAATCCAAAGCACCTGCTGGTCCTCAGAACTGTAGCAATAGCACTGATTATCTTGTTGCTATTGTAAATCCATCATTTGAAAATAAACAAGTTACCAAATTCATATGTAGAGCAAGGTAGCATAAGGAGGCAAAACTTCACTGAAATCAGTGGGTTTGTCAGCATTAAATTTGGTCCATTTTCTCTAACTCAGGATGGTTAGGCAGAAGCAATGAGTCATCAGTCCCACAAACTCAAATTTCTATGTGAGACACACACATGCAAGAATACTAATTAGGCAAAAAATACGTAAGCATACTATTATGAAAGCAAACTATTACTCAGGGGAATTTAGGGTTATTCTGTAGAATTTTATTATGTAGGAAATGAAGCCTATTACAAGTAGGTCATGACACAGAAATACTTAGTTTTCCAGATGCTGCTTTTTTTCCTTTATGGCAAGGATAGAAGATCATAGAATAGACAGTGTACAAAGATAGTAGACTATGTCACAACAATACTGTTTCTACCCTGGTTTTACGTAACGCAACAGGAACCAGGCCTTGACTCCATTACATATTTGTATAGATTTTGTTCCTGAGAAATACACAGCTAATATTTGTATGAGTGATAAAGTGGCAACATAGTCTTTCAGAGATTAAGCTGACTAGTGTATATACTGTAGCAATATATGAAAAAAGAACTAAAGGTTTCAGAGAAATACGATCTAGCAGTGAATAATATGAGAAAGAGGCTACCGTAATTAAGATATACACAGTAAAATACTACGAAAAGGGAAATGTAGAATCCTCTTCAGAGTGCCATCAGGCAGAGCTGAAAAAGTTTATTCACGCAAGCAACTAAACACTCATGCAGAGCAGGTTCAACTCCAGTTTCATACCCCTATAACTGCCGTATCAATACATAAAATCTAAATACTTTGGCAAGAACATGATCCACCAGGTCACTCAAAAAGGCCATTCTCCCTTTTTAAATGGCATCCTGCTACTGCTAAATCCCATGTCAGCCCTGCCTCCCTCGGTTGTCACAACAGCCAACCGCCTACCTGTTGCTAAGGTTAAGCTCTCACTCTTGTTTTCCAGCCTTTGCATTAGCTTTCAGTTATGACCAATACCAAAACTACAGAGAGAAAACAAGAGTCTTGTTCATTTTTAGCGGGTTTTTTTTGTTGTTGTTCTTTTTATAGTCTTAAAAGGGGAATGACTGTTCCTCTGGAATTGCACTGTTTGTCTGTTTTGCTCTCTGGGCAAATAAAGGTCTCAGTGTGGTGTTTTCCCTGGACGTCAGGAGAGGCTGCGGGTGGGCCGGCAGAGCCAGACACCGACAGCACCCAGGGACATACAAACGTTTGGCACTAGCCCTCATCCAGCTCAGCCGGCCTGTGAGGACCGCTTCCCACACATTGCTTCAAGAGGGGGGACAGAGGTCGCTCTCGGTGTCACCGAGCAACCCCTCAGTTAAAAGCAGGCCCCAACCCCCTCCAATTTCTTTCATGGAAGCCCCAAAAGGGCTACAAAGGAGAAGTGAGAAAATACCCGGCTAAAACGATCCCCCCCCCCCTCGCCCAAGCACCGCCAAGGGGCACGTCTGAGCGGGCACCGCAAGCGGAGGCAGCGCAGACACCACCCACCCCACAGCCCAGCCACCGCCCAACGGCCCCCGCGCGCGCCCCCGCCCGCCGCGCTCCCGCCCGCCGCGCTCCCGCCCGCGCAGGCGCAGTGCCCGCGCGCTGCCCCGCGCGGCCGGGGGGCGTGGCGGGGGCGGGCGGCAGCGGCGGCCGGATGTTGTTGTTGTTGTTCCTGCCCCGCCCACCCTTCCCCTCCCCTCCCCCCGCGGAGGGTGACGGGCGCTTCCTCGCCCGGAGCCCCAGCCGCCGCCGCCTCGCCGCGGCTCCCGCTGCCGCCGCCCGCCCCGGCCTCGGCCTCGGGGGTCCCCGCCGGCCCCCTCCTTGCGGCCCCGCCGGCCGGCTCCGCCGCGCCGCGCCGCCGCGGCCCCCTCAACGGACGCCCGGGCCCGGCCATGGCGGACTTCGACGAGATCTACGAGGAGGAGGAGGACGAGGAGCGGGCGCTGGAGGAGCAGCTCCTCAAGTACTCGCCCGACCCCGTGGTGGTGCGCGGCTCCGGCCATGTCACCGTGTAAGGGCCGCGCCGGGGCCTGCGCGGCCGGGGGGGCGGCGAGGCGGGCTGGGGGCGGCCGGGGCAGGCCGGGGCGCCGAGCCGACAGTCGGGGCGCGTCGGGAGGGGCGAGCGGGGGGCCGGGGCCGGGGCCGGGGCTGGGGCTGCGCCCGCGCTCCCCCTCGCCGCCGGTGGCCGTGGTTGCCGTGCGGCTGCGGGAGGGCTCTCGTCGGCCCCGCCGGCGGCTGGGTGCCGCCCGGGGCTCGCTCTCGAGAGCAAACCTCCGGGGAGGCGCGGAGGAAACGGCTCTGACTTGGGCTGTGACTAACAGAGGAATGTAAAGTATTTGCTCGAAATGACGAGCTGACAGGAAATAGGGTGCGTGTGTGTGTGTATGTCTATGTGTGTGAATATGCATATAACAGGTACGTGTCTGTGCGTGACTGGCCTGTGCTATCGCCTAGGGTTGTTTATATCTCAGTTACTCCATCCCATTTAACACGTGGCAGCTAATACAGCTCTGAAGACTTGTAAAAAAAGGGAGTCTGCAAGTTGAATGGGTACATCTAAAATCATGTTAAGATAAACAGAATGGGTACATCTAAAATCATGTTAAGATAAACATTGCGTCAGTGTGTTTAACACGGGAGTTGTTCTGAGTTTTGTTTCGTGAGCATTTGGTGTCCCTGAAGATGTAGCAGCAAGGGACAAGTGAGTTAATGTAGTCTTTCTCAAGAACCTATTAAATCGGGGTATTTTTCCTGCAGTCAGTTCTGTTGGGATCTCTGTACTGAAGCGCAGCAGTTGTCAGTTATGATGAACAGTTTCAGAGGTTAAAATATCAACCTGGAGACACAAAGCAGTCATACAAACTTCCTTTTTTTGTGTTCACTGTAGAGCAGGACTCAACTTGTGACAGATGCATAGAAGTTGAAGATGTATTCTGCACTTCTGACTCCTGTGAACTGTACTGGTTTTGGGATACTGATCTGTTCAGAAATCTGGAGTTAAATTTAGTGTAGGAAGATAGCACTTTTTTAACATTACTAATTTAATATTTGGTTGGTATTATGAAATACCAACTGCCAGACAGTACAGTTTGTTATCTGGTTAAAAGCAGGGGATAAGACATGGTACGATACTGAGAGAGATTTGGAGGCTTGGAAGAATGATGAATGGAAGGGAAGATCACTAAAGTAATAGAAGCATGTAGCTGAGCTGTCAAACATATGATTTTGTTTTGTAGTTTATTGGGATCAGAAGTTGCTACCATCCAATAGCTGTTTAACTTCTTTGAAAGTAAGCCCGTAGTCTTAGTCAGTTTCTGCTAAGCAGATCAAAACCATCATTAGATGGTTGTCTTGCTGGCAATCGCAGAAGTGTAAAGAACTGAAATGGAGGCAAACGTTGATTTCTTCTCCAATGGGTAAAGGTAATATATGTGAGATAAGGTCAGGGACCATTAATGGAAGCACAAGGAAGCTTGCATAGCCTGTCTATGACTAGTAAGGAAGTTGTAGTTGCTTCATTAATTGTTCACTTGGTCATTATTACTTTAAGATCTTCCTCAAAATATTAGTTCTTTAGCTTTTGGACAAGCAATGAAATATGAACTTGTGCTTCCAAGATCTCCATCTACTGTATTGTGCCAGCCACTTCTGCCTTTTGTAAAGCTTCTAAGTTTTTCATCATTGATCAAGTAGCTTATTACTAAATGTAGCTCACTTTCAGAGCACTCACTTGATGAATTTAAGGAATAGGCCAGGTCCTATATGTAGAATTAATGTCTTGTTTAGTATAAAAACATGTATGCTTTTTTAGGGTCTTGAAAAAATTATCGGTGATAAAGTAAAGCAAATACCAAATCCAGTAACAATACAGTACCAGATCTCTCCCTGACTATGCAGTTTAAAGAGTTGCTGACTGCCTCTGCTATATGTATATTTAAACAAAAGCTTCCTCTTCATAGTCTATTGTTGTATCCTCTCTAATCTTGCACAGAAGGCATAATGTTGAGTTTGAAATGTGTCATTTCCATGACTACAGAAAAGGCATTTACTATTACTTGATTGCATCAAACAGACAGTGGAAATATGTGAGAGTCCTTTCTAAGCCTGGTAGTTAAAAGCAATCAAGGGAATACAGGTAAATACTATCCAAATACAATGTATGAAGACTTTCTCTTTTCAGGGTGTGGGGATATTTTTAGTGCTGAAAGTTAGATTCTTAAAGTCACTGTTTTAGAATTGTTTGGCATGTTCAAACTTTTTTTTTAAATGCCATTTTTAAATTTTCAGGTAAACAATTTTCACACCAGCAGATTCTACATAGCGTGGTACACAGAAATAATATTTGAGGTGGTCTCTAGTTACTTGAGGTTGTCTCTCTTAATGGCAAGAATCTTAAAACGTCAGAAAATGTAAAGCATTATATACATTACCTAAATGAATTGAAAATTCAAGGTATTTTGGACTTGTTTGTAAAAACATGTTTTTGTGGAAAGATACATACGTGATGGGTTTGAAATTGCTAATAGGATAGTGGTAGCTCGTGTGGTTGTATTTCCACAGACTGTTTTCCTGGGCTTTTCTGGTTTTGACCAGTTGAGATGTGTCTTATATATACCAGACTATTAGGCAGTGAAGTTGGATTTACGAGTCTTTCGCAGTAGCAGAGTGATGCAGAGCAGCCATGATGTACTAGTAAATGCCCTTCTGTGCTGTTGTCATCTTAGTGCATTATGTGCAATGTAAAGTAACTGTTTGGAGGGGGAAAAGACATCAGAAGATATAACTTGACCCAAGTACATTCCTTTATTATTAACTTAAGTCTGCTTATGTATTTTTGCAGCTTACTTTGTATCAAGGACATATGAGTGAAAACAGGACTAAGAGATGGATGGAGAGTGTTAAGGAATGATGGAGTACATATTTGTTTTCTAAGGGTTGTGAACATACAGAACTAAAGGGCCAAATTGAGAGCAATGGAAAAATGGTTTAGTCCCCATTAAATTGGGGGAAGAGGATTGTTTGTGTGTTGGTTTGATGCATTAGGAAGAGCAAAGCTGCAGGCTGAGAAGAGGTTGCAGGTTGGCTGAGTCTATACTGTAATCTTTTATACTTCAAAGATTCCACCTCTCATCATTTCCTTCTCTCCACTGTATACAAGGGCAGGAGCTCAGATGAACCTTTCAAGCAGAGACATGTTCAAGAAACACTTTTTCAGGTTCCAGGAAGGTTAAAGAAAGTACACATGCATGAGGTGAGCATGGATCTGTTGAGGACGTAATGTGAAATGGGAAAGGCATAGGGCAGGCAGAAAAATGTATGGGTCACTGAAGATGGAGAATTGTGCAACAGAAAGCTAGTGCTAGATGAGGATAGCTGTCTGAGGAAATGCAGTTCCAAAGTGTCATTGATATAATATGTTTGATTTTTCAGACCTTGTTTTTGCTGTTCTTTGCCAGAGCTGTTGTTTCTGTACAGTGAAGCTTTAGTAGTGTTATGTGGAATTTCTAGTCTTTTAATTTCTGGATTACAGCATGCAGTCAAGAGTGATAAGGTTGGGATCACATCATTTACTTACCAAAGCTTTTAATGTATGGAGTCATTCTTTTTTTACTACCTGCTTTTTGGTAATGAAATGTGATGTGGAAAGCTTGGAATGAAGTTGGTAGCTGGAAGAGTTGCCTTTGCTGTTCCAGTTTAGCTGCCCTATGATGTATTAAACATTGCCACATGCCTCAGCTACAGAGTTACTGTCACTTGCTTATAACTTTAGTATAACTGTATTGGTCAAGGCTTCCACACTGAAGGTCTGTCTTAATGTGTTTGTAAATTTCTACTAAAGTAATGCAACTATTTCCAAGCAGGAGACTGGGGGGAAATTTTATTTTTGTCCCCACTAAATCCAGCACTTTCTTTTATCTGTTTTAAACCAATCTTGTAATAGTTTTAGTGAGTGCCCACTGTTGTGGGATTTGATGATTAACAGTTAATCATTCACCTTATCCACTGCTTTTCTGAATCTTTGTACTTTGATCATATTCCCACTCAGCCTTCTCTTCTCCAAGTTAGTATCAGCCTTGTTAGTCTCATAAGGCAGCTGCTTCATCCCCTTAGTATAGCAGTCTTTCTTCTCTCTGCTTTCTCTAACTACACGAAGTCCTTCATGGGTGCCAGAACTGCACATGGTACTGAATGTGTGGGTATAACAGGATTTTATGTAGAATCAAAATGATGCCCTCTGTGTTTTGTTAATCACCTTGCTAGTATGTTGTTGCCATTTCTAGCTGCTGCTGCATATTGAGCTGATATTTTAGGAGAATCATCAGTGGTGATCTCTCTCCCGAGCTGTTGCTGCCAGTCTGAGTTCAGCATCATGTGAATGTGGTTTAGATTAGCTTTCCCAACATTCAGCACCTTTTATTTATCTACACTGAAGCTCATCTGCCATCTTTTTGTCCACTCAGTTTTGTGAGGTCCTTTCGGAGTGCCTCACCATTGCTACAGCACTTGACTGCCCAGCTGATTACTTGGACGAAGTTCTCCATTGGCATGCAGATCCTTCAGTCCATTAGGAAGAAAAACATCTGAAGAATACCTAGCTGTTCAATAAGCGTATTGTCAAAGTGAATTATTTCTTTGGTATCTTCAACCATCAAGCCTCAAGTAAACTTTTATGCACACAGTTGAGTTGTATGTAATTGGTCTTGCTGCCAGTATTCAAGTGTTCTTGAGCAATTTAACTTCTGATTTGTGGTGTTTGTAGTATCTGATAATAAGACTGCTTTGGTTTATATTCAGAAGGTTATGAACTTAAATTTTACACTGACTGCTATTTAGCTTATTAGAGGCCAGTCATAGAGTTTCATCAATGGATTTGTAAAACTGTATAGTCTGTATTAGAAGCTCTTCTCCATATTGGATGCCAGAAGATATTCACATTTGCTTTGAGCTTTAGGTGAACCTGTTATCTTTAAATCTTCTGAAATCCAGAGTAGGCAGTAATTCCAGATTGTCTCACTCCTTCATAACTTTACATTCTTCATTATTCTGAGTTGAGTAACAGTGGATGAACTTTTTTTTCAAGATACACATGCATTAGGGAGAAAAAAAATTCAAACTGTGGCATTAATTTACTTATGCCTCCCCCCTCAGGTACTTCTCTTCAGTTTTCACACTTGCTATTATTGCTTAAAAGGATTTTGAAGAGTTTGGGGAAGAGTCGACAGTTTCAACGACTTTAAAAAGAAACTATGGGCAGGATGGTTTTCAACCTGTTTACAATAATAGAATTTTTCCCCTCATTTTCATCTGTTAGGATAATCTTGAGGATTACTTTTAGCAAAGAATATTTCTTTTTGAATTTGATGTTGCTCTGATATAACTCTCACTGTATTATGAGATGCTTTTAATTTGTGTTGTATATTGTTTTTTGTGTGATTTTTTTTTTTTGGTATCTTCATTTTATTTTTGCAGATTCGGACTGAGCAACAAATTTGAAGCAGAATTTCCTTCATCTTTAACTGGAAAGGTGAGTATCTGTGAATAAGAACTTGGAATTTGAGTAAGATTTTGTTATAAAAGCAAGAGTTCTAGGTATAATGCAGCTTTTTTAAGAGTAATTGATAAATCACACTGCTGTGGTACTAGGTTTTCTTTTTTTTTCCTCATAGGTTGCACCAGAAGAATTTAAAGCCAGCATCAGTAGAGTTAACAGTTGTCTTAAGAAGAACCTTCCAGTTAATGTGCGATGGCTACTTTGTGGATGCCTTTGCTGCTGCTGCACTTTGGGTTGTAGTATGTGGCCAGTTATCTGCCTCAGTAAAAGAGTAAGTTGAACTATTCTTATCATTTTTGATTAAAAAAAAAAAAACAAAGTCAGAAATGTATTGTTTTGTTCTCATATTGCATTTTCTCTGCCTGTAAAGGCTGTATGATAGGACTTACCAGCTTTGCTTATCATACTACGTAAAGGTACAACAGACACCACTCAAATTTTGAGCTTATAACTCAATGCGTGGTAGTGTAGCTGAATCTATCAGAGAGGACCATGTGCTGTACAACACTTATGTTTCATAATATTGAAATAGCTTTCAAAATGCTTTTTATATTAACATCATCTTCTTTGTAACACCCTGCTTAGGATCATCAGAATTTGACAGTGATTGATTGGCAGTCTGTTGTGAGGAGTTAATGATTACACTGTGGTCTTAATAGCCATAAGTTTTGTTTACACAGGCAATTTTTTGAAGACAGTAACTGACTTATTTGTTAGATTTTCCTTCGAACTTGTAAATGAATAAGATTTTGTACACTAATGGTTTGAAAGTAGTGTGTTGTCTCTGTAAACACTGAGTGCCAAGTGCATTGTTCACAGTGGAAGCCCCTTGCATGTGCATGTTTTTTCACCTTCCTTTCCTCAGTGCCAATTTTTAGGCTACCCTCCCATTTCTTCTATTTTTATTAACATAAATATCCTCTTTGCCTAGTCCCATTTCACTTCTTTGCAAGAAGTCTCTGTGCTTCCACATCCTCTCCTGTATTGGTACTGTTTGTCCTTCCACTTCTTGGCAAGAATGGTGTGTATTCTTTCTTGTGTAATATCTCTTAATACTACAAATTTGTGTACAGTACACTGGACACTGTCATGCTTTTCTTTATTCAAGTCCTCATTTTACTTGGTTAGTAAATCAGGTGTTTTAAAGTTAGCGGTGATCATGTGTTTTTTTGCAGTCTAAGAGAAGTTTAAAATTTTCTTTGCACATCTTTTTGATATTGATTTGCAGTTCTGAGTTTCTGCTCAAATACTCACACATGCAGGTGGCTTCATTAAAACCAGGAATTAGGCAAGCTGCTTTTGTAGTCTTAAGTTGGTATCATTAAATGCTGCAAAAGCAAAATAGATGCTTGAAACCCACATGTACCGAAAAAAAATTTTATAGAATGAACACTGCACATAACAAATCCCATACACTTTTTTGTATGATCTAACTTTCTGTGTTAAGAAAACATCTGCAGTTTCCTCAGTTCTTTATCTTAAAAATAAATAAATCATTAAATACTTAGTCCGTTTGATTTTTTTGAGAGATTGCTTAAGACTAGTTTTAATCATATACAAAATAAGGTACAAAAGTTGTCTTAACCCTGTTGCTAATGTTGGAGTCCATGAAAAAAATATTGTTGGCTTCAGTGTGAAATATATCAGAAGGTTTTGGGGCTAGGTTTTAGGTCTTTAAGGTGTCATGAACTAGTGGGTCTCCTGTAGAAGTATCATATATGTATATCCTGAAACTCTGTTTACAGCAAATTAAAATTGGTTGATTGTTGGTCACTGACAAGTCAGTGATTTAACTGGCTTGGAGGGAAGACTACCTTTTCCATTCCAGGCCTAGCTCTGTTCGTTACAAACACAAGGGAAGCTTGCATTGCTACTGTCCATCTTTAATGTCTGAAGCGCATGCTACTGCTGCTGTTAGTATATGACTCATTTTCCCACATAATGTGCTGTTGTAGCAGGAAATCATAGCAGGATGTTACATGGTAGTATAAAATGATGTCATCTGCTTTTGGTGGGGGCATGATGCTACAGGCCCACATCTTCTGTCTGGTGCCTCTTAATCTAATACTACAAGTCACTATTAATCAACTTTTTTTAATACATTGTTTTAACTTACATGGTGAAAAAGGCAAGGGCTTGTAGCATCTGAGGCCAGAAACCAGACTTCGAAGCTGAGGAAGGAGGGTCTGTGTGGGAACCCAATAAAGCAACAGTTAGAGAAGTGCTTCAGTTGAAGTTTTTCTGGGGTAAGGAATTAAAGTAAGCTCCCCTCCAAAAGGACAAATCTGGGAAAAATATGTGGATGTTCTGTTCAGAGCAGGCTGGAAAGTGGTTCGTGGTTTGCAGAAAGATAGAAAACGAGTCTCTGGAAGAGTGAACGGCAGGAACAAGGGCAGCAACTTGAGGCTGAAGTTCCTGAGGTAACCCTACAAGTACTGCCCAGATTGTTGGTAAATCTCTCATTTTTTCCTATCAAAACTGATACCAGGAGATGATTTAGCAACGTCACATCTTTTTCTGCACCTAAAATTGGGTGACTTACAGGCTCAAGCTTGAATGTCCTGCATTAGTGAAACTGAAGATAGGATTCTGCTGCCTAAACATAGCATCTGTGGCCATTGCGGAGGCTGAGTAGCACATCCTACGTCATCTGTTCGCCATGCCAGAAGAGTAGAGATCTTTCGTGGGTCCTGTCTCGTGTCCCAGTCTCTGGTCTGGCCTCTGACACCCTACAGCATTTCTGATGGCACTAGATGCCTAAGTTTAGGCAGCTCAACTATTTCCTCTGACTAAAAATTATTTAATTCCATCTGGGGAGTTCAGATGTTGTGGCACCATTATTTGTCCATATCAGCACTGTGGCTAACAGAGGTCTGCTTAGAGGGTTGGTTGTCCTCTAGTCCAGAATTTAGCGTCAGTTGGACATCTGAGGAGTATTGTATAGAGAGGAATAAATTAACTTGCTCTTAAAGGCAAACTGAAAGGGGCAAGAATGCTTGCCCAGATTGAAACTCTTAATCCTGGATCTGGCTGGAGAAGACTTCTCCCCACTCTCCCCCTTCTGGCATAATAGTTAAGCAGGACAGCTGTGGAATATTTTCAAGGACTTATTAGGAAATTCTAGTGTGGGAAATAATCAGCAGGATTTGTAATGATTCTAGTCAGGACTACTGTTCACAGAAAAGCAGTGAAGAGCTATCGTCACTTGAGTTGCTTAAATAGTTTTATGTGGTTTCAACTTTTTCTCAGTAGCCTCAGATTAGGAAAACAGAAAGTGACTTAAACCATTTTAGTTCCCCTGACCTAGAGTTAGATGTTTTGTGCCCTTTAAGATCTCAGTACTGAATTATGTCCACAAGCTTGTAAGGTTTTCTCTTTTGTTCTGGAATTCCCCTCAGTTCATGTCAAAGTGCTGTGGCAAGTGCAAGAAACTAATCATATCTGTTTATGGAAATGGAGACGGTGAGAGTCAATGCGTGATCTGAGTTACCTTGGGCCGCTCAGCAAGCTGAGAGCAGTTGTGACTATAACCTGCTTCATCTAGGTTGCAGTTCGTGATCTGCCCAGTAGATTCCAGCAAAACTGACAATTAAGCAATTTCATATTCTTGCGCTAAAAAACTTTAAATCCATAGAGTGTTTTGGCTTACTGCTGTGCCACAGGTTTTGCTGATACATGGCAAACTAAGATATTCAATGTAAAGTAATCACTCCTTATATTTGAACTGTTGTACTGCTAGTCTTTTATTTTTACTGTATCTTGGAAGAAGGTTCTGATGATCAAAAGACCTTCCATGCTTTGACTTCTTCAGACCTCCTTTCACAGACAAGACTCTCCAGCTATAAATGTAGCCACAAGAGCCAGTATCCAAGATTCAGTTCTTGAGGAAACAGGGATCCGGGATGACCCATGGCTGCTTCATCCCTTCAGCTTTTAGATTTAATGGATTCCTTTCCACTGACACTCATAACTTAGAACAATTTTTAGGGAGAGTAGAATCCTTAGACATAATCAGAGTATCTGTTCAGAAAGTCAGAAGTGCAGCTTACTGGTCAGCCAACAGAACCTGAGCAACAGTCTCTTAATGAAGAATACAGAAGGTTACTTATCTTATAGTACCTACACTTCTTTGAGAATTACTGTCCAGACAGACTCACTTTGCTAATTCAGCCCTGTCATAAGTGATTGATTTCTAGTGAAAAGAGTTATTTGGAACTTGCCTGTGTTACACCCTTTGCTACAAGATCATAAAAGACTCCCAAGATAGTACAATTAGTCTGATTTTGAAAGCAGGATGGGGGCATGTCCACATGTAGAACTGAAATTTGTGTATAACTTGCTGTAATTGCACAAGAAAAATATACTATCTTTCTTTGCCTTTTTTGAATCTGCTCTGTTTGTATTGTAGCCAAACCAGATAGATTATATTGTTGACAGTTCCTAAGTGCAAATTGTTTTTTGCTGAACTAGAAGACTAGCAAAGTTGTATTGTTAAATTGCATATACAGAGATCTAACAAGTGGGAGTGTTTCTCAGGATAAGATTTTTGTTAAATGGAACAACAGTCTTAATTAAACAAATACTTTTAATGCAAAATAGTAATTTTTCTCAGAATGGCCAATTAAGAAATGCCCATTTTAATGAGACTAAGTCAATCTACTGCACTTGTAAACTGGCATTGTACTTTGCAGTTCTTGTTCAGGGAAACATTTTTTTAAGGTTTACACAGACAAAATGAAAACTGCAGTTTCTGATTTTGTGGAGATTATAATAATTCTCTTAATCTTTCTTTATCTGTATTCTGTGTGTTTACTGCCTTTCATAGTCTTTTTTTGTCTAATGTGGGAATGCTATCACATGAGAATATATGATTTTTGAAATTACATAAAAACTTCCAATGATTATGCATAAAATGAGAATATATGCTTATTTTCTGTGCAGTGAAAAATAAGTCATGGGTTTCTCTCCTTAACTCAGCAGGTGCTTCAAACTAGAAATTTATTAAATCACAGACATTTGTAAGCATAATTGTTAATTATATCATTTAATCCATTTCCATCCAGTGAAGGCTTTTCCTTCACTGTATTTTTCTTTTCAGTGCTTTGTTCAATGCTAGTTTTGGAAGTCTTTGTACAGTATTGTTTCCTTTCTTCTTTTGCCCTGAAGTATTTGAAAAAAGGCCTGGTACCCTTCACCAAAAAAATAAATGTTTAATTTGATTCAATATCTTATTGCCTCTCTCCTTTTAATCTTGATTGGATTTTGGTGAATAAAAGCTGCATGAAAATTACAGGAAATATGGTCCCTCATTTGCAGATCTAGATCATCAATGATCCTCAGCAGTTTCACTCATAGACTGTACTGTCCTTTCTGGGACAAGTTCCAGATTGTACAAATGAATGATTAAGTCTTTAAGGTATTGTTCCTTAAATAAAAAGAATGACATAGTGAATTATAATTCAAAAAGCACTACAGGCTGAGGTCCCCATTTGAAGCCACTTTTTCAAACGAATTGACACTCATTTTCTGTATTAACTAAATGCTGTAGTTCCCAATGTGTAAATGGGATAAATAATTTCAACAGAAACAGTACCAATGAAAGCTATGATAGAATTACAGTACCTCTAGATCTCTAAAAAGCTTCTATTCTGCAAGTAAATTGCATGTTTCATTAAGCATTTTTTTCAGAAGGTTCATGGGCAATCTTTTAAAATGAGTAGAATGAGATATTTAAGAGCTATCTGTACTAATGCTTTCAAGAGCTGCTTGTTTGTTTGTGAATTCACACAAAGACGATGAATGCTACTTAAGCCTCATCATTAGTTGTCACTCGCATAGCAGTTTACATCTTCAAAGTGCTGTATAAACATAAGCTAATTACTGCTTTCCAAAGTATTGATGAAATTAAATGTGTGGTGGAGGAGCTGGAATGAATTTTGTTTAGATACAGTTGTCTTGCCTGTCTGTAGATGATACTGATGTTGAAACACATTAGCTCAGTTTGTAGCAGCTATGAATACATTTCATGTATTTGCAAAACTGAAGAAAAAATATATCTTCGCCCCTCTGTATCTGCTTGGGACTTGGCACTGGAGCTCTGATCGCATAATACTTTTCCAAACAGTTCCTTGAGACAGTTACTTAAGACTGTTAATGCTTTTATCTCTGCTCTGACAATTTATATGCTAATTTAATTTGGAAGAATCTTTAAAATTCTAACATACTTATTATGTTTATCTTAACCAGAACAACATGTGATTCTACCTTGGTTTTAGTCAGCCCAGTAAGACTTTTCTGAAGTAGAGTTTGCATGTATCAAATACGCATTCATTACCATTGTTGTCAAATATACTAGTAAATTAGTATGACATCTCTGATCATCCTAATATTAATCAAAAGAAGTTTATAAATAGGACTAACATTTTCATATTATAAAGCCTTCACAGTGTCAAGGCTAGAGTATATAGAAGAACTCATAATAATGCAGTATGGTTTTAATATTGCTTTTCATACTGTCCCATTTGACACATTTCAAATAAATGTGAGCTACGTGAATTTCACATAGTGAATATAGAACTGTTCTGAAAAAAACACGTTCAAAATGTTATAACTAATTGTCATTTCAGAAATCAGTTTAGGAAGGGTCATTTTTTAGGGTCCTGCCTTCAGCTTGATTTTAGTAACTTGTAGATGATGCCAAAGAGGAAGAATATGCAAGCACTTCTGTGGAAAGAATTAGAATTCAAAATTATCTGAAATTCATATGATAAAAACAAAACAAGTACAAAGCACGTTACTGAAGAATAACTTCATAGACTGCAGTGTTGCCCCCCCCCCCCAAAAAAAAAAAAGGATTGCTGATTATGTATGAGGTAATGACATATCTCTGCCTCTCTCCCTGCTTCTCCTCAAAGCCAGTCTTGCTCTGGGATATATCAATGTTTGTTTTACTTGGTCTTTTAAGCACAGCAGGGTAAAATGTTGTTCTTCTCTGCTTAATACTTCTCTACTTAAGTGGAGCACTGCCAGTGACTTAAGCACTACATATAAAGAGAGTAATAAGTTATTCCAGATGGAAAGTCCCCAAAGTAGGACAAGAAACTTGACCAGTGATGAAAGAGTTGGGGGAGGGAGCAGTTTATCTGAGAAAGAGAAGGCTAAAAATATCGTAAGTCTTCTACCAAATAAAATGTACCTATAAAGAGGAAAGTGATTAGTTGCTTCTCATTTTGTCTCCCGTAAAAATTATTTTTGCTGAAGTTTGGAACGCATGTACTGAATTTGGAACAAAGATGATGGTGATGGAAATTTTTTTTTTTTTAGGGTAACTAGATTTATTTTTTCTGAATAGGAAATTCCATATAATAATAATAATATATATATAATGTAGTAAATGCAATATAAATAATAAACCAACAATAATATAATGAAAATATTTTTCAAATAGGACAAAACAGGATGAGGCTACCTGTGATTCTGTAATTTCCTGCTTCAGTGCTAGACAGACAAGACACTGTAGAGGCTCTCCCTTTCAAAGGGCTCATCCTCTTTGGCATACACACTGAAATATTGCATTTTGCGGAGGTTGTTTTTCTGTGTTATTTTGCTAAAGTTATTTTGCCGTGTTGTGCTGCCTTTCAGTCTTTCTGCCCATGTGTCTTTCCTTCCATTCTTGGCCCCTTGGTCCTGATAGCAAGAAGGCTTCCCATATATTAATAAATTAAACCTGGGAACATTCCTAGGAGTTGGAGCTTTATAATTTGTACTCCTAGAAAGGTCCCTGGCAGGCTTTTGGCCTGTATTGTGTTACAATTCCTAGGCTTTATCAGAATGCTGCAGGCACTATGGGTGGTTTGGAGGTTAAGAAAACTTTCTAATATAGATGTAAGCTTTTCCCTGCCAGCTGGCTTCAAGTGAATGAGAATGTTTCTGGGTGCTGTTTCATTTTCTAGTAGAGATGTAACCTGAGATTCTTTAGTTTCTCCACCTGCGCTGGGCCTTGAACTATACTACACAGCACTTTACTGGATATTTTGAAAATAAGCAGCGAAGGCCCAAGCTAACATCTCTGTAACCTTAAAAAGGACGTGGAGATGAGTTTCTTCAGTTTTCATCCACATTCAAATTTGTAATTTCCCTGCAGTGGATACGGGTTGAGTTATTTGGTGGAGATTAAATCCTGTTCTTGTCTCTGTTATGGTCAATTCTGTCTTCCGTGTTTATCTTCTGTGGCTCTTTCTGTGAGAATGTCCTTCAGCAGGAAGAAAATGACAGAGAATCAAAGCTGGAATTTCATCTTAAATAAGTGTTTAACACTTTTATTCTATAAATTCAAGGTCAGGATAACAACACTAATTATAATCCTGATGCTTCAGGGATCAATTCAACATCTGTCTGCCTTGCAAAATGCATTTCTCCACATCTCCATCAGGCCTTCTCAAGGGAAGTATATTAATTTTGCCAAGGTGTCAAGACCATTTTCAGTACAAGGCTTCTTCATTGTAAGAGGTTTCCACAAAGGTTGGCTGCAGTCACTTAAGATGACAGGAAGTAGCTAGATATTCTTGTTTGGAGACCTAGCTTATACAGGATGTTCCTCTAGTTAATATATCCATTGGCCTTAGCATCTTGAGTCTGTTGGATAGTCAGAGTAAATTTATGTAAGACCTTTGTAATTCAGCTTTTAGGAACTTCCCTGGACAACACCTCTCTCTGCCACATGTTTCTATTGCAGGCTGAATTTTGGATACTGGCAGAGGTCTTGAAAGCAGTTCATTTCACTTCTGTTCATGTTAGCTGAATGGTAATTTCTCATTCTGTGCCATGGCTTTAGACAGTATTCATCCAGTATCCATCAGTGAGTGGACTGGTGATAATACTGCAGTGTGTTCTCCATTGTTTTCCTGGATAATGTACACAAGATGTGTTTTCCCATTTACCTTCTCCATTTGCATTGATGTCTGTCTAAGCATTAGCACTTTTTTAAACAGTCTTAAGAGCTTGAAAATCAAAGTTATCAGAGTCTCTGAGAAATGTATATTAGGTCTTTTGCTGAGATGCTCAAGACTGTTACATGCAGATAATGTCAAATAATGCTGCCATCTTTATATCCACAGACAATGTAAAGAGAAAGAGATCCTCCTAGAAAGTAGTTGATCTGATCTGGTTCATTAAGCTTTGAATTTATGTCTCCATGATATATCCACCCCAGGTTGAGAAGAGTAACAATACAAAGTGGGTCAGCTTATGGATAATATGAGCATGTGGGGGAATATCCTCAGAGCTGTATTTTAAAATGGGAAATTTCCTGAGGTCAGCCTGATATTGCTAGTTCCTTCTGCTCCAGAATTTTGGGGAATACATTTTTCTTTGCCTGATGAGGAAGTTCGGTTTGTGCTTTCGTCTGGCCTCATTTTCTGCCCAGAAGAACCCCCTATGAGGTAAGACAAGGTGCAGTAATAATAAATTTGTTGGACAAGGCTGTTATTCCAGATTCTTATGAAGAGCACCAGAGTGCTACATTTATTTCCATATTTTCTTCAGTCCAGTGTATGGGTTTCACTCACCTTCTTGCATGGATACTGCATGGTTCCTGGGATGACCACACATGCACTAATATTTAGTAAGAAATATCCTGACTGTGATGGGAAAGATGGTACAAGATGTACCTAGGTGCCTGAGCAGACCCCTTTTCAAGCCAGTGTACGTGCTGAAGCAGATACTCAACTATCTCAGGACTCTGAAATAAGCTCAGGTTTCACCTGCATCATCTTTGCCCTTCACAAATACATAATTCCTCAGTAAGATAGAAATCTTACCAGTTTACACTTTCTGAAGGGTTTTCTTTGTGATGCAGTGTTCAAGGTGGAGATTGTCTCCATATAATGGAAGATACCTGTAATCCAGTTATGCACATTCTGATTAAGACTCTTACATTTTCATGTCACCAGTATTAGCCTTAAAAATATGTAGACATCTCTCTCAGTCCACACAGTATAAATGCTATAGAAGCAATTCTGTTAGTGACACTGTCCTGCTCAAAATCCAAGCCTTTTTCCTCCAAGCTCTGTATACAGCATGTTCACATACATTTCTCACACAGATATAGTTCATCAGTACTTTATTGAATGTGTGCAAACTATATACCCAAGCTATTAATTTAAGTGCATTTTTTCACACACTGCGAAGGTATTTGGTTGTGAGACATGATCTGGGGAATGTTGTGGCATGTTGAAAGTGAGCGTACAGTTGTGTGACTCAGTTATCTATGAAGTTTATACGTTATTGCTTATACTGGTAGCTAAATTACTTGGGTACATATTTTGTAGACCAGTTTATATTTGTTTGGAGAATAAATACAAAATTCTAGCTTCCTTCATTTCTTTCTTTAAGTGAGAGGAGATGGCATAGTTCAAGTACTGATAAGATCATAAGGCTTGCTTTCATGGTGTTTAATACAAATTCTGGCCATCTGAGGATCAGCAAAAACCTGTTTAAATGGGTCTCCTAGTATTTTGAAATTTGAGTGTGAGGTATATTTTTTTCAGATAGATTCAAAATTATTAATACTTGTTTGTGGTAAAGGTTTATATAAAATAATTTGAAAGTCTCCGTGTACTGTTTATTGGACTAGTGTTGCACTAAAGCCAAAGATCATATGGTTATAGGGAGAGATTCTTTTGTTGTTTGCAGAAGACTATGAAAAAAATTGGTAGTGGAGAATCTTGTTACTACTGTTCATATTGTTTTTCCATTTAAATAAAGACAAAGGGAGGTACTCAAATTAGCATCATGCTGAGAGTCATGTAAGATCCTTTAGTTTAATATTGGTATTCTACCAGTCATTCACTGACTTACATCAGGACTTAAGGTGGCTCCAGCCCATTCATTAGTACTGTTTTTGGTGTGACATGTAGGTTCCAGGTCACGCATTGCAAGAAGAGACCCTTTGGCTGCACAGCCTCCCTGTCCAGATCATAACCGCATCAGTAAATGCATCCTCACTTGATTAGATACTGCGAAGACATAGCAGAAAGATCTTGCAGCTTGTAATACAGATAACACTTCAGTTGTATTCGATACTGCCTTGTTTGCACATGACAAGTTCATACTTAGTCTTCCTGATTTTTCTTCATGTTTGAGGGCAAAACTTTAGTCTGCTTATTTGGGAGCAATGTGAATTTGTTAATGTATATTCAGAGTTGGGCTTTTTTTGGTAGCCCAGTGGGGAATTTTTCAAAAGGTGCTATCTGACATGAACATCTTTAAAAATCAGTTATCTTTCAGAAACATTTCATTAAGCATTGCAACTAGATAGGTCACTGAAGAAATTATCCATAGAATTTTGTCAAGTGGGCATTAAAGACCATCTGCATTTTTCACTGAGTATGTTACAAAACATGCTTTCTTATCAGTAGTGTACTAAAAAGTCTATTTGAATTGCAGTTTTAGCTTTGTTCAAATATTGCTGTAGGTTTTTTAAAGAGAAATTTTAAAAGCTGGATAGTATTAAATCTTCTTAATAAGCAAAGCTCTCTTCCACTTAATTTGTGCTTTTGTTGTGGCTAACAAATAATTTGGTGTATAGGTTTTTCTGTACACCATTGATAGAATATATAAGCTTGTCATCCTAGTGTGCTGGAAATGCTACACTCACATCAAGTGTTTCTTTCTGGTTTTGTATGTCCTCACCTGCTCCTCACTGTAAATCATTGAGATGTCAAGAGCAGTGATTAATTAAGCTGCACGTGCAAGTGCTTTTTTTTTCACCTGTCAAGTGGGAAGAAAACTTACTATAGTGAATTGTGTGATGCTGTTTAATTCATCTCTTTTTATCCCAAGCTCTGAGGTTTGCAGAAATATTTTACAGTCTGTTTTTCATTAATGTTTTTGTATCTATAACGTGTCATGGTTTGGGAACTGTAAATATCCTAAGTCATACTAAAGGAAAGACCGTATTGTAGGTTTGGTACATAAATACTCATCGTCTTGAGGTTGCATGTGTTTTCATCTAATGCTAGTCAAAACCGTACTAATTAGAATGACTTTAAACTGGATTATTATTTAAATAAACCAATTAATACTACATAGCTACTGATCAATTTCTTATTTATGTGCATATGTTGTAATATATATATAATTTTATTGGCATTTGAAAAGCTTAGATGTTTTTCACACTCTTTTGGGCAAACAATGTAATTAAATTGTATAGTGATCTTAATCTATTATTAAAAGGTCCTGGAAAGGAAGATTACAAGGTAGATTCAGGTTTTGAATCAGTTTTGCCATTGGTTTAGCAGCGGGTGGGCAGGCAGATGCCTGCTCAGAGTAGAACCTATTGCCATTTTTCACCATTGATAGAGTAGCCTTTCAGAGTCAATGAGCTCTGTCAATGTGAGCTTGTCAAGGCTACAACTTCATAGACCTGAGAGGCGGTTTGAGAGGTCAGCCCTTTTCAGGTTTGCTGTGATGCAAATGAACTTTAATGCTTAAACAACTATTGGAATTTTTATGTCTGCTCCTTGTTCTTTTTTCTTCACAAAGTCATTGACGAGACATTCAGTGCTTTTTAAATTGGAAGTTGCATTGTGCTAAAGACCTAGTACAGATTTACGGAGGGCTGAAAGCAGTTAGATCATGTTCTTTTCATGGTGCGATTAGAATCAAATCGATTTCCCTACAGCCTTCAGCATTCAGATGGCAATTTTAACAAAGCTTGGGGGCTAGACAAGGGACAAAACGACTGAACTGAATGTTAATTACACTCTGCAGCCTTATTTTCTTTTGATTTGGAGCTGACTGGCAACTAAATTAACAAAAGTGTGACCATAACTGCTGCCCTATTTTCATTTAAAAGGAGAGCAGACTCTAAAAGGCTATCTTTACAAAGAAGCAAGTGAGGTCTGCTGATTATTGTTAAAGGGCACTGTCTTTAAAAACATAATAATAATAATAACCCCCAAAATACTTGATTCCAAAAACTGATGTGATAAATTAGTCACTGGCACGTCTGATTCTACCCTCTGATTCCTTGACTTATACTTTCTAAAATACAACGTAATAAAAATTCAAGGTGATGATTACTCACAGATAGCAAAGATCTAGTTTTTAGTCATGTGACCACAGTTCATCCTTAGACGTCTTTCCACGTGGCCACTTCAATATTAAGCTAGAGAGTAACTGACATTTCAAAACCAAAATATTAATATTTGATGGGACAGTAATAATTTGCTGTCTAATTTTTATTTTGTTCAGATATTCTTGTTTGTCATAATAGCATTTATTTTGATTTGTTAGGGTTCATTTACAGTACTTGTGTTTCGTAGTAATAACAGCGAGATGCTTTCTCGTCCCTTCCCCTCACCCCTCTATGCCTTGTAAGGAAGCTGCAGCTGCAGTAAGTTGTATTTGATCCTTGTCATTGCTCCGTCCTTTTGCACCTGCAGCTCTGTTGGTCTCATCTTAACACCTGGCACCATGAATTATCCTCTTTTTATTCATAGTCAGTAGCAAATCCCATTTAGAGCTAAGCAGTATATATTCTGGCAGTCAAATGACCATAAATGTCAGAATGTATTTCTCAAATGTAAATATAACTGAATAATTATACTGAAAATGCTCTGAGACTTTACAGCAAAGAATGTCCTTCTTTAATACTACCATGCATAGCCTTAAAAGGCTTTGAAGGAAAGATTTCAGAATTCTGTGTCTGAAGTGTCCGGTCTGGCAAATACAGGCAGTTAAAACTTTGGAGCTTTAGAATCCTAAAGACTAGATTTTCTCTTTATACAAATCATAGATTTTTTTTTTTTAATATTCATTTGTACAAGTTAATATAACTTTCTGCACTTGGATTTCCCTCTCTAAAATTTGGACATAAGCATAACAAAAATTTCTATTTTGTTTGCTCAGAGTATTATACATTTGTACTTGACCTACAGCATTGCAAAATGCAACTGTTTGCAACATTTGTCAGTTCAAACACCAACCTTTTAAGAAGCAGTGTATTCAGGCCACTGATATTAGGGAACAGTGTTCCTACATTTGTACTTGGATCACTTGAAAATTGCTATAAGAGGTTTTAAAGCTGTAACTGCTGCAAAAGAAGAAAAGCATATATATGAGCAGTTTTTTTTCAAAAGTGGTTAATTTTTTTCCACACAATTTTGAAGATAGTTATTTGCATGTCATAAAGGGTTGTTTCTGTTCTAGTTACTATTTAATGCCAGAGAAGTTTTGATAGTTCTAGAGACCACCCTGTACTCAGTCACTGTCCAGTACCTCTCCCCTTTTCACACAAAAGCAGCTGCAAAACAAAGTTTTTCTAAGACCAGTGAAGAGTAAAATTCTTTCTCATTTGTCTTCCAGACACGAAGATCGATTGAGAAGTTATTAGAATGGGAAAACAATAGGTTATACCACAAGGTGAGTGCCGCAGGGAGCAGCTTCGTACTGTTGGAGTTTGAATTGCACAGTATGGAAACAGATGCTTTTGTTGAACGAAAAATATGAAAGGTGGACAAATGGGCTAGTCTGTGTGCTGCAATAAAATACAGCTCATTTTTCTTCTTTTTCTTTCCTCCTTGTCTAGCTGTGCTTGCATTGGAGACTAAGCAAAAGGAAATGTGAAACGAATAACATGATGGAATATGTAAGTTAAAGGGCTGTTTTGTGAGTTTCTCTATTAAATGATCATTTATTTTGCTTCTGATCTTATTCTTTTCATGATTATTAATCAGTAAAGGTGTCAGGAGCTTAATCGCCTGAGTGCAAGGATTTTCTACGGTTCACAGATGCATGGTTTCATGTGCAGGCCTGATTTATAAAGTTATGAATGACTTGAAAACAAGGCTTCACTGTGTTCTGAAAAATAATAAATTAATTGCCAAGATAAAATAGCTTGAACATGTGTTGATGGAGTGTGAAATTTTAGATGCTGTATAAAGAATAACCACAACTTTGGTTACGCAGCAAGTCAGATATGGCTGTTTTATATAATGCTAATCAAGTCTAAAAGTATGGAAGAAGACCTTTCAACTAAGCTGTTGGAGCTTAAAAAACCTTTAGCCTTTTAAGATTTTAACTGCCCCTTACCTCAACTGTCTAGAAAGTATCTTTATTTCTAGCTGGTGTCACTAAAATATTTTTTAAGTCAGTCTCTGAAATAAATTAAAACTCCAGTCTTTAGCTGAGATTCCATAAACCTTTCTTAGAAATATACAGTGAGAAGTTACATGGAGTTTCAAATGAGTAATATCCAATGTGGGTTTTCAGTTTGTTTAGCTGGCTGCCTTCTTCCTCTTTTGTTGCTCTTTATATTTCCATTTTCGAAATCTCTTGGAGGTAAGCAAAGGGTACTAAATAGAAGGAAATTAAGCTGCTAAATTGTAAGGCACAGTAGAACATGCAGAATTTCTTTAAAACTCTAAGAAGTGGAAACAGGAAGGGGTTAACTTTTGCAAAACGAAGACTAACCCTTGGGAAATATCTACTATATTACTTCTAACTTATCTTTAATCTTTCATTATGTGATATTATGTCTATTCTTTGAAAAAATTAACCTATCATAGCATATTAAAATAAAGACCGATTAAATGGTTGGAAATTATCTTAAAATCGTCTTTTCCTGTGTTAGCCTTTCCCCTTTTTCCTGTTTCTGTACTAGGTCTTATTTCTAGCCTGAAACATAAGAGATTTTTAAAATGCCCTTTTTACAGAGTACCTCTATTCAGTTTACTGAACAAGTAGAATTTTCGTATCATTATCTATTCCATAAACAAGTTAATATTGATGTAAGATATATCACTATAAAAAGAATAAAGCAAATTTCAGTATGTTGATTTGAGCTTTACCTAAATGAAAGTGTGTTTTTTCTCTCACCAGAAGTCTTTTTTTCCAGAGAACTTTGTTGCATCGAATCTTTTGCAGATTAAGTTGAAGCAAAACAAAGTGCTAGTTTTCAAATACAGTATGGAGTATGGCCCAGCAACATTTAAAAATAAACATTCATTACTTAAATAAGATTTAAAATCAGTTAAGCTCTTTACATTAATAATATGGATGTGTTGTCACATAGTTTTACAGGATCAAGATCTAAGATTTTCTTTAATATTTAATTTGTAAAATATCTAATAAGTAATCTCTATTTAATTGAACGAGAAAATTTTTGCTAAACTTTTCTGCACCATTTTCAGCTATCTAATTTGCTAGTCTCTTTAAAGTTGCCTTTATTTTGTATTCATGGTTTAGTTTATTAAAAACTCTTACCTTCAATTTTTTTCAAAATGAGTGCTTTAAATTAAGCTCTTGTACCCAAAGCTTAGTGCTTTGTTCACTTGACGTTCTATGTCCGCTGTTGCAGATGCTAAACTATATATGAGATATTCTGAGTCATTTGACATAAACATAGACTTCCAGCTTTACATCTTCCACCCTTTTTGAAACCCGGCCTGCATAGCAGATGCATCGATAGCATATGACAATCAGCTCAGGTCAGCGGCCAATAGAGTGCAAGGAATTTGCAACACTTCTGAAAATCAAGGCACTTCTGAATATGTCTAAAAATATAGACTTAAAAGCCCGATTTTGAGGTTCATTATTTCAAAGTGTTGGCTTCAGAGATCAAAACATAGCCTTTTTTTTTTCTTTTCTCATGATCAATATGCTATCAGAGATAAAAGCATTTATGCTGTAAACAGCTAAGTTGTTTTCTTCTGTCACCTTAATTTAGCTGCTGAAATACACGAGTTACTTTGTTTCCTGTATTGCAGTCAGTAATTGGTACCTAATAGGTTTTAATTTATGAAACATTTTACAGTCAAAAACTTTTAGAAATTCTGTTTTAACTTCTTGGAAAGGCAAACTCCCTTTATAAGTATATATAATTCTTAGTTATCGGATGCCTTTCTTTTTGATGAATATGATTGTGCTGCTATATTGGTAATTCTGTGACTCTCTGAAGAGAGAAAGTAAAAATGAACATTTTTGTTAAGCTACCTATTAAAATATAAAGCAGGACTTAGGTTGTATTCTTAGGTTGTATACTTAGGTTGTATTCTTCGCTTTGTCCTACAATGTGTAGATAGCTCACAAAATCAGGGTTTAAATTAGAATCAGGACCTGAAGAATGATCATACAGAAACATTAGTCAAGTAACTACTTGCCAGTCTTTCTGATATGAGAACTTTGTAGTAGTTAAGATATACCTTTCTGTAGAAGTTTTGAGCTATAAACATGATTTATAATCCTAAACTAAGTTTTTTTAAAAAAAGCAATGGAATTGCATGGTGTTTGAAATTTAACTTCGAATATGTTTTGTCTTCTGTTTTTTTAAAATGAATACCTTTATCTCTTTTATAAGTTTTCCTTAATAAAATAGTGAACTTTGCTACAGACTATTTAGCTAGTAGCTTGTTTCAGTTTGTCTAAATGTGTTAGGCATCCCTAGGCAAACTCCTCTTTCCATTTGATTCTTTAAGGGTTTTGTTTTCTGCCCAAAGTTAAGCTCTATCTAACATGATTTTCTAATCGTCTCCAACCTAAGGAAAGTATTGTGATCCCTGATTGTCATCCATTTCTCTTGTGCAAGTTGATGTACTTCCAGAAAGACAAAAAAAAAAAAAAAAGTGAAAATGTGAATTATCATTGTGATAGAATTCAGATAATAGGATTTCTGCAATTTTCCATTTAATATATATTTGTTTTCTTTTTATACAGGTCATCCTTATAGAATTTTTACCAAAGACACCGATTTTTCGACCAGATTAGCTTTTGCTTTATTTATAGAGACTTATTCAAGTATGTTGTCTTTCCAATGGTGCCTTGCTTGGTGCTCTCCTGGTGGTGACATAGCGTTGGTTCTACAGAATCTTGTGGTGGTTTCATTCTTTTTTGTTTATTTGTTTTTTGTTTATGTTTTGGGTTTTTTTCTTTTTTTAATAATAAGCATATCCTAAGTGCGTTTGGTCAAACTTTGCAAAAGTCATTTCATGCAAATGTTAACTACTACTTAAGTTATTACTTTTACTTCTTCCATTTGTTAATGTATCTTGATTTTCAAAGAGTCTTTTATGTGTGCGTGCGTGTGTGTACATATATATATATTACTATAAATACACAGCTGAAAATGGTTACAAGTGAGCAGGTATTTTTTTACCCCAAAATGACACAACTGATTGACTGTACATTGTGTAAGTCCTTTTAATTATTAATTTATGTTTTGAAGTAACTTCTATGATCTACCAAAGTTTTGTCAGTGACTTGTCAGCTGTAAATATTTTTATTTCTTTTTGGGATATTGGCTAGCCTTTTCCATCAGGAGGGTGAGAAAAAGTTATTTTTGAAACTGCTTTTTGGAACCCAAATGTCTTTGCATCAGTAGAAATCTCTGTCTTTTCATGAAGAAATCCTCTCAGCTGGTTCTGAAAAAGTTCTGACTTAAAGGTAAATAAATGGAAAATAGAATTATTTTACTCAGACTAGAATCACAGAGAGAATTGCATGCATCTGATTAGTAGAGCTCAGGATCACAAAAATATATTAGTATTGCAGATTAAAATGTAGCTATTTTAATTCAGGCTAGTGCCATGTATCAGC
Source organism: Dromaius novaehollandiae (assembly GCF_036370855.1). Lineage (NCBI taxonomy): Eukaryota > Metazoa > Chordata > Aves > Casuariiformes > Dromaiidae > Dromaius > Dromaius novaehollandiae. The sequence continues at coordinate 58,365,380 of NC_088101.1, forward strand.
TTTATTCTTAATGTTTACCAGATCCTGAACACAGGGGTGCATAAGTATTTGTTTCAGTAAATTTATTGTCCAAGAGGATCTTTCAAGTTTTTTTTTATTTTTTTTAAGCCACGTAGGCAGAAAAAAGTTATTAAGGGAAATCTTGAACAGTTCCAGAAGCAAATGGAGGTACCATGTATCAAAAGTAATCAAAGCAGGCTACACTGGACAACAGTGTAAATTTGAATGTGTTAGATAAACATTTATTGCACCCTTGCTTCTGCTCATTTTGGTTTACAAAGCTTATTTTCTGCACAAATATCAAGATTTTTTTTAAACTGGATATATGATGTATACTTGGGTCAGGCCAGTTGTATATTATTTCTTCTACTTATCTTAGTTGTACAAATCTTCACACATTATAGTTTCCTTAATTGCTACTCAATTGTATTTTTGTTTGCTTTGTGTCTGAAATTACTGTACATGAACATTAGTGTAAGCTATGAATATGTTCCTTATACAGTTGTGATAGCAAGCAATAATGTGAATATATGAAAAACAGATACTCTGCTTAATATTTGTATGAATGAAGACTTGATACCACTACAAGAATAACTTTCTCTTTTTAATCTTTTAAATACAAGTTTTATTTCAAGGTAATACATTACAGGTACCTTGGTGCTGTGAACTATTTTTCTATGTCTTCAAAATATTTATTCTCTCTAAAATCTTCTCTAGTGAGTATCATATTCCTAAATATTTGATAGTAGGAGCAGTTTAGAAAGTTTTAAGTTTCCTTAATCTAAGCCCTCTGTATCTGTTCCCAAAAATCATTCTTTGCTCAGCTTTTGTCTGTGGATTCCTGATGTTTACTTTGAAAATAGCTCAGTTATGCTTTTTGTTCAAGCCTACAAGTGTGCTTTGCTTGACTGAGTATGTTTTTTTAATTAACTAGTATCAGTTTTGGATTCCCTCTCCTGGGTCCCACAGCAGTTTCTTCCCCAGAGTAACTGGTTATAATTTTTTTTTTTTTTTTTTTTATCAATTTCAGCCTCTTCTTTAGTCCCAGCCTATGTCTGCAGCTCTCCTTCTTTCTCCCAGAAGTGTTAGTTATAATCTTGGGCCAATTTCAGCCTGTGGAGTGGGCCAGAAGCCTAATTTTGCTGGCAGCTGAGGTCGTGCAGGTTGGAGACACAGGAGAGGTTGAAACTGAACAGAAATAATAACTGGTAGTAATATTGGCGACCAGAAATAAATGCTGATTTCTTTAAGTGCCAGTTTTCAATAAAATAAGTATTGAATCATGCTAAGCCTAGATTTTATTATCAAAATTCACAGTTGACTATATAGATAGCTGTTTCATGGATGCATTTTTCCACTGATAGTTTGTTATTGTGAAGGGATAACTCAGATACAGCTTGCAATATGTGCATAGCAGCACTGAGTTTAGCATGAGCTAATCACCTTGGTTTATTAGCCAAGCTTTCCATGTGAAGTTTTGTGACACCACAACTTGCTTGCCAGCAGTGCTCAAATCTGCCTGCTTTAAAGCTCATCTGAGTGTGATGTCTGTGCTGAACCAGAGTGGTGAATAGAGTGTAGCTTAAAGATTTACAGAGAGTATTTCTTTAGTGAAACTTCCATATAAGTAATAGTGCTGTTTAAGATCTTGCCTACTTTAGGTGCCTCTACTGTCATCTGCTTGATTTAGCAGGCATTTTAGTATTTAACTATGACTTACTCTCTGAGAATTCTACTATAGGTTGCCAAAGTAGAGCTTTGAGCAAATAAAATGTTAAATCCCTTAGTAAGGAGGCCAGTCTAATTGCCTCTTAAGGCATTTCTGCTATTTTACTGCAAAAGAAAACAGTGTCTCTGACTTAAAATAATATCAGGAAACTTGGGAAATTGGCTTTATATATAGATGAATTTTGCTCTCCAAAAATGTTACTCTCCTGATGAGGTAGCATGCTCTTGTAGTATGAATGTTATAAACCATTTTTACACAACAACTTTCAACTTAAAAAGATCAAGATTGAACATAGTAAAACCTTAATAAATCATCTGTCTAATACTTGCGGCAGCCAGTGGGATTATTTTTTGATGTTGTTTCAGAAATGTCTATATCTAGTTATTTTATGTGCTACTAAGAAGACATGTCTTAACTTTTTTTATCCAGTTGACAAAGTATAAAGCTGCAATAGTTCCAACAGGCCAGAAGCTGTATTAGTACTTCCAGGAGATAGGCTATTTGCTGATTACATTGGACTAATCTGTTCAGCTTCTGAGCAATTCCTGCAGATAACGTTATCTATTCTCAGTTTTCTTGAGTAGTGAAAGTTAGATACCCACTTGATATTCATTGTTTCTGATCAACAAATATCTGATTATGTATGTTTCCCCTTGATCCAGAAGAACCAATGGTAAAACATCAGTGATGCTCTGAGAAAGCTAATTATTGTTTTTAGGTACAGCGGCCTTTGATCAGCCAATCAAGATTTGTTTCTTACTGTAATATAAGCAAAGAAAATTATTTTTAATCTTTTAGTGATAAGTAGAAATAAGTCCCAAGAGAGAAAGGCTTTCTGTCTGACCATACATGAAAAATTCTGTAGAGTTTATCTGTTGTTGAATAGCTAGGATTTGATGTTTACACTGTGATTAGCAAACTTCACCAGAGATTAAAATATTTATGGAGATAGGTTACATGGAATCAGTATAAGTTCTGTAACAGCTTGGTAAGAGTCATTTTAATAAACTATATAAAAAAGCAAAACCAAAAATGTCCATGGCAAATCCAGAATTTCCCATGATACTCAAACCATGTACAGTAGATTCTAAGAATTTTTTTACAGCAGTTGGGTTGTAAATTATCATCTGTAAATGTAATTTAACAGATTAATTTACTTTTTTGTAAATCTCATGACCATGATGTTTGTTTGTAATACTCCAACTCTGAGGTGTATGTTTAGGTAAGAATCTGTTTTCATTTTTCTGAAAGTCATTCTTTAGCCCTCAGAGTTATAGGGGAGAGCTTTAAATCAGTATTTACAATCTGTAACTGCTCAGAAACTGAAAGGTAAAGAAAAAGAACCCATATTTATTCCCTCCCCCCCCCCCCCCCCCCCCCGCCAAGGTCTTAATTTTAAATCGATTGTCCTGTTTTGGGAGTCCTAGCTTATGATTTTTGAGCATCTGGCAGTAATGCAAATTGTTCACCAAAATAAAACCCATTTAAATTCTGAACAATTTAAAGAAATCACTTTATTTGAAGAGGAAAAAGACTTTTTAAGCAAAGAAAATCCCTGTTTCTTTTAAGTTCCCAAAGCCATGCTATGGAGTAATTAAAAGAAAGATCATGATGACCCTACATTAGGTCAAAATCCAGATGATTTTATGTAGAGGAAACACTCAATTAGGTCTCAGAGCCCCAAAAGTCTTGGACTCATGGTAACGACTTGATAAGTGATGCTGGCTAGTTTTGTATTTGTGACTAAAATCATTTATGCTGTTTGTCAGCAACCTTGCTTATGCAAAGGAAGCATTTTAAAAATAAGATCTATATTCACTGCCACTAATTTGCTGTAATTTCTGTGATTCTTCTCCCTAAAGCCACATTGCATTTCCATCCCTAACAGCTAAATGTATGATGGTTATAAAGCCTTTAATAGCCATATGTTAGGTAGAAGTATTAATTTCTCAGGGACTAATGGGAAATATGAAAATGGAGTTAATAAGCTGAATGCTTGTCTGCATGAAGGCTTATTTTGCAAACTGCATCCTAGAAAGCTTCTGATTGTAATATGCATGACCATTTTGAATGTTATCGATATACAGCTATGAGAGCTCCCTTCACCCTGTATTATTAAGCTGCTGGACATAAAAATATATTTTAGAATGGGTTAGGAAGGATAAATGAATTCTTGCTGATTTGGATAGTGAGAATGAGTATTTCTAATGGTGCTTCCTTCTTCATTCCTGTGTTTGTTCTTTGTATAAAGTTGTCTATGCAGGCCGGATGAATGAGGAGAGTCTGGTAATGAGAAAACAGTATCATTCTTCTTGCTAGGGAAGTAGAAATGTTTCAAGGGGAGAAATACTCCAGAAGCAAACACTATCACTGCTGAAAAGCTCATGCATTTGTTCTCCATTAGCTATAGATAGCCATTCAGGTTAATTTGTTTGGAACAGTGTTTTGAAGTTTCAATTTAACATCGTCATATTGTATACTGATCTTTCAGTCAGCATGGGGTGAATTAGAATCCTTTTTTGAAAATTTTAGAAAAGGAGTCCTTTCATGAAGCTTTGTATGTTGATGCTTCCTGTGCTGATGTTTGCATCTCCGCCACGTAACATCTGGATAGTACATATTTTATGAACTAAATGTTACTGTTTTTGTGGAAGATGTCCTTTTCAGAAACCTTCTGCTTCATTTAGATCATTAATGTTTCATTAAGATTTATTTTCCTGAAAAAGGTTCACAAATGCTTGACTCCTGGGAATACAACAGACCATTAGGAAAGAGAGAGTGAGGCAAAGGATGAAGCATAGGAAGTAGGAGAAGCAACATCCAAAAGACTGAACTTGGGGATTAGGTTGAAAATTCTGAGAGTGATGGAAAATAATTTTGAACTGTATGAAATGGTATTGAATGATGAAATTTAAGTAAAGGCATGCAATCCATTTCAGTAATTATGTAGACTTAATTCCTGATACATTTTTGATTCTAACAAGTGTCATTAATTTCTTTTGGTTGTACCCTAATTGATAGACAGTTCTGCAGTTATGCAGATTTTGAGGTAAGCTTCCCTCTTAAATGAGCGTCTTTTAGTTCAAAATGTCCAGATCAAAAAGGAATCGCTGATGAGAGCTACACAGCGAGTACAGAACAGTCTTTTTCTACGTTGGAGCCTGTAATGCATAGCTAACTGTTTCCAAAGAAAATTCTTGATTTGTCCAGACAGCTCCTGTCATGTGACAATATATCTAATACCCAGGAATAGGATTCAGTTAGGATAACTTAAGTTCAGGTAAGTTAAATAGATTTTTGTAGTTAGCTGTAACTTTTATGGAGAAGGGAACTGTTGAAAAATGCTCACTTTTGGAGGGCAGGTACTTGTTCTTTATAATGTTTATTGCAGCTTTTATTTTCCTCATTTGTAACTCCACTAAAAGTTACTTTGTGTCGTATCAGAACTAGGTAATTAGCTAAAGATTTTTTTCTGTTACAGTACTTTAGATTTGAGTCCATTTTCTAAAACATGTTCTGATTTTTTTTTAAAAAAAAAAACAGATCTCCTGATGCAATATAGCTAATATTTTAAGTGTCTCTGTGTTTTAACTGATTTCATTGTATCAGTGGAAAAAATTTCACTCAGACTCTGAATGTTGATCTCTGATCTTCTGTGCTTGCAACAGGCTTTCTAACTTGTTAGGATATTCAGTGTACATATTTGTTAATGTTACCAGTGAGCAGTTTGGTTCAGTAAGAGTTCAAGGAACACAGAGTAGTTACTGGTTTGAAAAATGTAATTTAATTCTTGTTTCCATAAAAGACTGAGTATGGCAATGAGAATACAAAATTAATTCCAAACATAAATTTAAAAAAGGATGGAAAACTACCAGTGCCTAAATGTTGTGTGCTAAATTAGCCCTATGTAATTCATGTTGCTTTAAAAGACTTTGTGGAGAATTGCATTGGACTGTGTATGTTTAGGAAAAGCCTGTTAAGAATATAAAGCAGTAACCAAAAAGAAGTCACTGAAAGCATGTTGTCTTTCAAGTAAGCAGACTTTAAAAATAATATTCTAGACTATGCTAAAAATCCATTTGAAGCAGAAAATACATAAGCAATAATTTACCCTAGAACTGGATGTTAGAGAAGCTGCTATTTATATGTAGTGACTCAGTGGTAGTTATGTTGATTGGGGATCTCCTCTAATAAAGAGTTTAGAAAGATGGGGTTGCTGTGATTTTCACTATTGTAACATTCCTCTTCAAATATTTGAAGTTCAGGTTAGAGACTGAAAGAGAGATTGAAGCTTAGAGGCCAGTACTATGTTCACAGGGCTTTGGGAGGCGAGGATAGGAAAAAAAGGACTTTTTTTTAAGGCTGCACAATTGTAAATAATGCATATTTAAGAGTATTTAACCACATCTGCTAAATTACTGAAATCTATTGTTGAATTATAGAACATTATTTAATACATCAGCATTGTTTTTTTCCTGACCTGACCCAGAATTGGAATGCACTCCAATATAAAACTTTTTTAAAGCATTTCTTAAGTTGTATGTATTACGAACTAATAAAATAATTGCAAACCTATCTACTAAGCCTTACTGTTTTTCATCTATATGACAAAAAAAAAAAAAAAAAAGCCTCAAACTTCCAGTTAATGCTTTTAATCTGAATGGGGGGAGGAGTGAAGGAAAAATTGGTTTTGTGTGATTTGGGTGACTGTGAGACTACAGTTACCAAACTTACAGTCATTGCCTGCATGAGGCGTTTCAGACTAGCTTTTCATTAATTCTGCATTTGGAGTGCTTTAAGCTTTTCAAACCATAATGCCAGTAGGATTTATTATATATATTATTGTTATGGTTAAATAATAATGTAGTTGAAACTGTTTCTACACCTTTTTTACACCCTAGTGCTCTCAAACAATTTATATATACTTTTCATCAAGATAATGTAGACACCCTTTACTCACAAAGAAATCACTTCCATTTATGTAATTCGAGCATTTTTAAGACTGTCAGCCACAAAATACTGGTTAACCCAAACCTTAGGAACAAAAGTAATCCCGTGCTCTCCAGTGCTCTAAGGAGGGTGTTGATTTTAATCAGCCAGCTTTTTGTGTGTGTGAAACATTTCACAATTCTTTGTTTACTCGAGTATAGAAATCCAGGCAGCCTCTTTATAGGGTGTTTGTGTGTGTATAATATATATGTGTGTTTGTGTGTGTACATATATATATGTGTGTGTGTGTGTGTGTGTATATATATATATATATATATACACACACATATAGTGTGTGTGGGGAGGGGTAGCGGGGGGTGGTGAGGGTTCCCCAGAGGTACTGTGAAGCATTCAGGGTGTTGTAATTTCAGCTTGCAAATCGGTATGATACAATGTTGCTGAGCAGAAAAGCGCACGATAGATTTAATGTAGCCAATTGTGTACTTTTGAAAAAAAGAGTAACTGTTCAGTGTGAGTTAATTTTGGATTTTTTCAGCATCTCTCTTTTAGGCTTTGTGCTGCATTCTTCTAGACAAATGCGTATTCCATGTGGGCCACTGTTCTGCTAAATGCTCTCAGTTCTCCTTTTGCAATCAAGATTATGTTGCTAAGGAGATTTTGCTTTTATTGGTGCCATTGATTTGTGTTAATACGTTTTGAATACCTCTCGGTATTCTTCCGTAGACAAGGCCAAAAGAAAAACTTCCCTGAGTTTCCAGATTTACATTACAAATGGAGCGGTGGTGTAATGAAGCCGATATAAAGTGGGCAGTTGAAAGGGAACTAAAGAAGGGCACTCAAGTGAGAAATGAAGAAATGTGCCGAGAGCGGTCTGCGACCGCCTTCGGCCCAGCTGCAGGAGCTGGCTCAGGCCAGCGGCAGGGGCAGCGGGAAGAGCGAGCGCCTCCGTCTGCGGAGACCACCCACTCGCTGCGGCCCGGCTCCCGGATTACCCCACCGCTTCCGACGGGGCCGTGGGCAGGCGGGAGGTGGCCACAAAGCCTGGGGTGCCCCAGGCCCCCCTTCCTGCCCTGCCGCTGGGGGTGCCCTGAACCCCCCTTCCCGCCGGCGGCGGTGCGGCCGTGCTGCCCGCGCTCCCTGGAGGCCACCGCTGCAGGCGGAGAGCTGCCGGCAGCCTCCAGGAAAGGTGGCGGGCCTGCTTTTTCCTTCCTCCAGGCCGAGCAACCCTTTTGACAAAACTCATGGCAGCCAGCTATTCTGAGGGGAAGAGGAAAGGTGTTTCTCACCTACCATGCTCCTCACTGCAGCCCTGTCCCGCAGCCAGGGGGACTCAGCTGCAGCCTCCCGTGTGTCTGGGGCTGGCGGGCCCGGACTGCCCGGCATGGCGGGGCTGCGGAGGTGCCCGCAGAGCTAACAAGGTCTGGGAGGGGAGGGCACAGGCTGGGAACTGCTCTGTGGAGCTGCAAAAACTTGGCCTCAGGTTCTCGGGACTGCTGCTGGTTCCCTGCGCCGCTCCTGGGGCTCGCCGGCCACCTTCCCTGTGCCCTCTGAGCAAGGCCCCTCGCTGCCGCGTCTCGCCTTCCCACCGCTCTTGGCTGGGGCTCACATGAAGCGCAGCTCATTGTAATGTGCTGCCAGGCTGCCGGGAGAGCTGGGCCCTGGCTGCTTATGCTCCCCAGTGCCCTCTGCGAGGAAGCGGCGTGGCTGCCTAGGCCCTGCCTGCTGCTTCAGAGGCCCACCTGCACTTTAAAGACCAGAAATATTGCACTTTACAACCAAAGAAAGCCTGAAGCCATTTTACCTGCCTCTTCCATCCGCCCGGGCCGGCTTCCCTCATCTTCCTTGTGGCTCCACCAAGGAGGAGCCCCCGCAGGGCTTCAGTCCTGCTGCCCTGACGCACGCAGACAAGGATCTCCTTCAGCAGCTTCCTTGCTTCTGCGTGGCATGGATGTGCTCCTGAAGGACTCAAAGACCTGGTAGCTTTTTATACGAAAAGATTGTCTGGAGAAGATTCACACCGAAAAAGCCCGAGTGTTCCCGTCCTCCAAGATTTTTCATCGCCAGGATCTTCAGCCTGTGGTGATCTAAACGCCTACCCGCCGCTTGACCTCGGGACAGTACAGAGAAAGCCTGGGCCTCTCTGTATAAACAAGGTAAAGGGGTCTTTGCTGAATGATGTCTGTGTCTGTCAAAGCAGCTTGGTGGTTCCCCTGCAGACACACAGAGACATAAACTTCTGTCCCTGGGCATGGAAACTTTTACCTGGTTACAGAAGAAAGGTGCCACCCCCCCAGCCCACCCCCCCGCCATGACAAGCTGCTTCATCGTTCCACTTTGTAAAGCGTTGCTATCATAATTAAGCAGCAGCGTTCTCATGAGGTTTTATTTCATATTTTATAAACCTCTTGAGTCTTCACACATCATTATACAGTACCCTGGTGTCATAGAGAAGCACTGCGAGCCCCATGTCACTTGTGAGTGAGCAGAGAAAGTAACTGTCCAGTTTTAAGCAGTTAATTTAGATTTTTGGGTTTTCCCCTCATGAAGTGGAGGTGACCCAAAGTCTCAATACAGCATCACTTCTGATCCAAAGGAGCAAATCTATTTCCAAATAGAAAGGATTGCCTTACCTCTTGCATGAAGAATGGCAGACTGCTTCTTGTTCTACACTGCTGGCTGTGAAAATGTCCCTGTGCATTTGTGTAAGCTCAGCTTGCTTTGATTTTTTTTTATGTTGTTCTACATTGTTGAAGCCAGGGGTCTACGTTCTTAGACTATTGATCTGTATATAGTATAAACCTTCCTTTTTATGCTCATGGTTTCTGCAGTGAGTAAGCCGCTGTCACTAGGATGGGCATTTAGATTTGCTGTGTAAATAGTAGTAGCATAAAAGCTCAGTGTCTATGCTCATTCTATATATAACTTTTTGGAGGACTGAGAGTATTAAGTGACTAACTTCTATTTGTGTAGCTTTGGCGATCTGGATCTTGGATACTCATTTAATAAAATAGAAAAAGGCAAAGGGTAACTATTCTATCCAAATTCTGCCAATTTTAGCAGCAGCTCTTACTCAAAATTTTGTGCTGCTCTGTATGAATTTCATAGCTGTAAAGGAAATCCTTTGTGGTGTTCCAAAAAGCTATGCCTCAATGCACGCTTTCATATACTTTAGAGACATACCTTCTCCAGCATGCTCTAAGCAGGCCTGTTTTTATATATGATAATGTGTTTTGAGGTTAATGAGGATAAGGCCCAGAATTCCTACTGTATTGTCTGCCATTGAGTATACAGTAGAAATAAATTGAGAAGCAATGTTTTAAAATCCTCTTTCATGTAGGCTTTTTGTTTAGCATTCAGAACACAAGCACATTACATGATTAGCTGATTTTAATGAGTGTCCACTAATCACTTAAATGCAAGTTTGTGGAAAATCTAAAAAGATTACTTTATATTTGCAGAGACAGTCTGTTTATATTGTTATACCTCAGCTAAGAGGATACTTGGCATGTATGATGCATCTAAGAGAAAAATGTGGAAGGCCAAAGAAACCTTGAAGATGATTGGATCCAGCCCATTTTCCCTCTCCCCACAGTACAAGCTCTGATGACTTAGTATTTTAATTAATGTCAACCCTTACCATCAGTGCTCATGGGAACAGTCATTAAACCAACACAAAAACATTTTAAATGGTTGGCAACCTACCAGATACTGAGCTAAGCATTCCCATGGTAGAGCCAACGGTTTCATAGCCAACTCTGCACTGGATTAAATACATTCTCTAATAATACTGGCTTGAAAGCCTATTATTTGCATGCTAAACAATGCAATATGATTTCAAAGTTTTTCTATTTTAAAATGTTTTTATATTTACTTCCCAACACTAGTATCAATGTTATTTATGTGGATGTGGTGGAACTTTACTTTTTTTTGCTACTAAAACTTGTTTTTCTTTTTCCTTCTTTCCCCCTTTTTTGGTTTCCTTGCTACTAAACCAAAACCATATTTTCTTTCTGTCAGATAATTCACATGATCAGACACAGCCTAAACCAACAACTGATTTCCTATGTTGCTCTAAAAATTGCTGGCTGTGTGAATTTTAAAATTAGACAACTTATATATATTTTGGTTTCATATTATGTTACAGTTTTGCCTGATAGGAACTTGGTCGCATCTCTAACTGTCCAAGAGGTACTCCGCTGTCCTCATCACTGCAATATTTGCGTGCCAAGTACGCTAAGTAGTCTGATCTTTCTCATTCCTCGAAGGCCTTTTTCCCCCTCCCATCTTCTGTGTTTGCTGTTTGCTCAAATTGTTTAAACATGGAGCTCAATGACAGGCTATTAGTGCTGACTAGAGCCACACATAATGTGGCCACATGTTGTGTAAGCTTCACAACTTGTCTGCTAATTCGCCTCAGGCCTGACCTGAAATACCCTTGCTATTCTAGTTCTTAGCCCTTCCTGAGCAGAGACAGACACTCATGCTAACTTGTATGACACGTTGATAAGGTCTTTGATTTGGGGCCAAATCCTGCCTCCCTTTCTGCTAGCAGTAGTGCCATGGCAGCCAGGGAATCTGCCTGATAAGGAGAAGAGGGCAGAGCCCACAATGTTTTAAGGGTGGGCAGGAGGGTAGAGCTCTTGCCTCGCTCGGTGCTACATGTCAGGAGTGAAAGCCCACAATTGCAGTGGCCCATCCGTCAGACAGCAGGAGAGGCGCTGCTCTCCTCTGCCCAAGGCTGCATGAATCCTACTGACAACTTCTTAGTTTCCATAGAAAGTCCACACGGGCACTAAGCTACAAGGAAGGAGAAAGGCAGGGGAAGCCGAGGCGAGCGAATGGAGAGCAGAGGGTTTGCTCTCCGTTTCATTATTTTTCATCAGGATTTCTGATGCCACTGAGATGGATACAGGTAGAAGGGAGTTTTGGTCAGCTTCCGTGGGCAGAAAATGGGCAGCCCAGTTAGAAAGAAGAGAAGGATAAAGGCATAGGTAGTGAGGAGCTGTGGCTCAAAAGATTTACTCATAGGAAGAGATGCTTGTTGGAAAGAGAATAGATGAGACTGAGAATAGGAATCTGAGAGGTGGAAAGACAAAAGATCAATTCAGGTGCATAGTACTGGAGTCCAAAAAAGAAATTAGCTGAAGGAATGGATTTCAGGGGATAGGTTAGGAACAAGGGTACATGGCAGACTGAGCTATGGCTGTTCGGAGAACGGAAATGAATAGAAGAAACTTTGAAAGTCTGTGGAAGCCCAACAGTGTACTTACATGAGCAGTGTTAGTAATGCTATAAAACTGAGAATAGACTAGAAAAGGGAAAGGGGAAATAAGGAAATTTTGGGAGGATGGGATTTAGGAGAACATGGAAAAGTAAAGTTTAAAGGAGATCAGCAAATTGTGAACACAGGAATACAAGCAGCACAGAAAGAAGAAATAAAAAAACAAAGGGGAAATGCCAGAAACCAGGAGGGAATGGATTCAGGGGTGAAATGGGGAGAGGGGAGAGTTATGTGTATGAAAACCATAGAAAAAACAAATAAACAAAAAAAACCCAGGGGTCACAGAAAAAAGGGCAAACAAAGGAGCAGGAAGGTATGTGTAATACATAATTTGCATACAGTCTCTTCAAGAATATCTTAAGTCTTCCAAAAACGCAGACAGCTTTGGAAACAGAAAACCCATGATCACCAGTTCAGTGCATCTATCTTTTTTTATGAAGTTACAGGAACAACTCTTGCCTCACTTTCTTTTTCTTTCTGCATCTGTCTCCCTGAGATGTTTCATGTATCCAGTGTCTTGTCTTGTCTCAGAGATCAAGACTGATAACGTGGTGTTTTGCTCTGTTTTCAGATTCTTGTTAAGCATTTCCTCGTCTACTAACTGAATTCCCCAACATAAGGAGATGGAATAGCTATGGGAAGAGGAACTGCATTTTACACTTATTAAACTGTTGCAAAGCTCCTCCATGAAACTGTTTTTTTCCCTGAGGATGGAGTGTTTTCAAATGCACCATAATCATCTATATACTTCTAAATTGTTTTCCTTCAATCCAGTTTATGGCCTGTATTAAAAATGCAGGCTGCAAAGTCCTCGGTTAGTTGCTGTAATGTCCAGGAAGTCTCTGGCAAAGTCATCATCTGCTTCATGAAGGTGAAATCTGCTGCAGACAGATGAATAGAGTTTCTCTAGCTGAGGCATATAATTAGACGAACAGAATTTTCATGCAAATTCCTCCCCCAGGAATACTGAACAAATATACAGAATGTAACATGCCATGCCAGACCGCTGGCTAAGGACAGATGTTCAAAGGGGCTAAAAAAAAAAAATTGAGACCAGGCATCTGAAAACAATTTAAAGCTGCTGTAACCAAGCCTGTGACAAAAACCTTGTCTGACCTTGTAATTCACGTATCCACTGTGCGCTGTTCTAATATATATAGTTAATAGGTGTTCTTATTCATATAGTAAAGCTTAAAAGTTCCAGTTAGGATAGTGATTCTATTTCCCTACGTGCTGTACAAACGTGTGTTATAGATGAACCTTGTTTCAAAGAACTTGCAATGTAACTAGTTAAACAAGAGAGACAAACAGGAAAGAAAAACTGAATAAAAGCAAATACCTTATTTGTTTCCTTAGAAATAATCATGCTTCATAATTTTCCCCTTCTCGTTTTCAACATGCCAAAGCTAGCCCTGTCTGTCACTGCTAATATATACCAGCCATCCTCTGTCACTCCCACAACAAGGAATTAATTTTGGTTGTTGTCATTGTTTTTAAATCAGAAGTATTTTTCCTGTTTCTTGTGTTTCCCTCCCCTCTCCCTGCCACCACTGTCTGAGAAGCAATCATCTTTCTCAGGTCTGTTATGAATAAAAAGAAAGAGTAAAACCACCATAGCTGGAAAAAAAACCTTCAAGGCAATTTGTTTTTCTTCCCAAAATACAGGGTACCTCACCCCTGAAAACTTTTGCTTCTTTCTAGAAGCACAGAGATGTCTCGCTTTTCCCCATTCAGATTAGTTGAATGTTAAAATTGATTTTCAAAGATTCCTTTTCTCTCGCACTAGTAAGCAGAGAACTGACTCAGCATTCCCATCACAATGCATTTAGAGCAGGCACTACTTTTGAAAATGTTGATTCAACTCTGTGAGAGACCATGGCAACAAAGATAGGATGAAGACCTTTGAAGAAATCTTTGAATACCATTTAGAAGAAGGCGAATGCATAGGAAAACAGAGAGAAAGAGAGTAGGATTCATTTGCTTCATAGTGATGCTACCATTTTAAGGGGCAGTACTAATTCCTATAATAGATTTCACTCCTAGGCAAAGAATGCTACCGAAAAGCCTCAAATGAGTGCCACTTCCCATTGAGATAATGTCTAGGGTTGTAGCGAGGGGGTTTTTCTCTGTTTGTTTTGACAAGTAGATTCTTTTGCTTTATCTGTCTTAAACAAGAGAAGTTTTAAGGCTTAAAGATTTGAGCCCTCTGAGAAATCAAAACTTCAGTCTTTGAGATTGTGCTAAGTGTATTTACTCAAGGTTTATGACAAATCCCACAGAAGTAAGGAGAATGCTTAATACAATTCAAATAGGCTGGAACTTACCATCTAAATAAGGACTAATCTACTGCCTGCCTGTGCTTCCCTAGGAAGAGACACCACCACTCTCAGTGTAAAACAAAAGAAGACTTTAGAGAAACATAAAGTCTGAAAATCCTCATAGTCTATTCATGGGTTATCTCCTTTTAACTGAAATTTCTAAAGTTATGCCTGCTCATGACAAATGCAGTTTTCAGGTTTTGAAAGTTTCATTCTTTTTATGATTTTCAGTCTGTGTTAAGAAAATCCTTTAGCACTTTATCTTGCTCCAGCTATAAACATGTGAGAATTTTGATCAAAGGAGACTATTTTAACAGCTGTCTTTCAGTGCAACATGTGCAGCTTTCTTGTCAGCTTCAACTCTTAAAGTTTGAAGAAAACGCAAGCCTTTGCAAGGTCTTTGCATGTTTGAGGTGCCAAAAATACTGAATATATTGCCTTTCCTTGGTGCTTTCTGGGGATCTCAAAGTCATGGTCAGGTAATAAAAAAACCTTGCAGCAGAAACCCTTAATTTAGTTCAAAGGGATGAGGATGATTGCTTTTGTGGGTTTTTTTTGTTTTCTTTTATTTTGTTTTAGTATTCATTATCTGCCTTATCCAGCTATTTATCATCAGAAATAGAATTTTCTTTTCTGGGACAAATATGGTCTGGGATTAGTTACAGGAGAAAAGGAGAGACTGTTGCTCTTTCTGCCGAAAGAGAGAAGAGGGCCTCCCCTCCGGTTACCTTTTCACAGCCGAGGAAATGAACACTCCCATTATGCTGGACAAAGAGGAGCAGAAATAGCAGGTGGTGACTCCTGCTAATCAGTAAGTTAGGTAATAGCTGTGCTTGAGCACTTTCTAAAGGCTTTCTGTTTATGGGAAGATTTGTCCCCTATCTTGGCAACACTGGAGGGAACATAGAGAGAGAAAGATGAAAAGAAGCCTATGAGTTACAGATTTTCCCAAGGTCCACGCACAGCCACCCTGCCTATAGCCCTCCCTCCTTTTACTGCCCTGGACTGCTCCAGTTACTCCAATAGGCAGCTGGTAAACCTGTAAGAATAGTGCCTTTAGGTAAGTAGTCCCTGTTCCTGCTTTCCCACATAGATGAAGGTCAGCTTTTGCCTAGACGCACAGGCATGTGCCCACCTGGTCTGGTGCTCAGCTGACCGAAAGGACCGTTGATTCTTCTGGGGTTCAGTTATAAATCTAAGTCCTCTACCTCTTACAACACTTCCTGGCAGGGGAGAAAAGGAAAGCTATTGTTGCCATTTTTAGACTGGGAATTTCTCACGTATTATGTGGACAGATGCCAGTGCAGAGGCCTAGGTTTGCTAAAGAGATGTATCCATACCTCCCAAACCCTTCTTCGTAAGATTGTTCAGTTGTGCTTCCCCAACGTAAAAAGGTCTGTCTCACTGATCACCAAATCTCATAGGCTTTGCTGTTGAAAACAAGAATCCCATAGGTCACAGCTTGAGTTGCACTGTATGAACCCTTAATTTTTCTGTGTCTTCCAGTTTGCTCTGATCTTGAGTCAACAGTGATATGTCACCCAGAAGACATACAGCTGCAGAAGTAGATCAAATTCCATATACAGATCCAAGCCTTAGAACGGCACAAATACTCATGAGCCTCATTAAACTCTAACACGTCACAGGTTTCCCTTGGGACTCAGTAGGAAATTAGGAGCCTGGGTGTTTTGTTGAGCCAGGACCCAGCAGGCTGTCCTATTAAACTCACTGCTTATTGTGCAGGAAGGTAAGTGGTAGAAGAGAAGCAAAATGATCTAGCATTGCCCTACATCTTGCCCAGGCTAGCTTACACTTATTTTGTATACTTTCTTGAATTTATCCCCAGCTCAGAGCTGTCTCAATAGTGTTTTGTGACTTTTTTTTTTTTTTTTTGGTTTGTTTGGGAGTATCTTTTTAGACTGTGCTAGATGGAGCTGACATTTTTGAATTCTTCAATCAATACAGAATATGCCAAGCCTTCATGCTATGAACTGCACTTTCCCAAGTCATACCTCTGGACTAAAGTGCTTTGTACAAATTAGGTATGACCCTTGGTCCTTGCTGTACTACCAGCATGCCTGTTCCCTGGAAGCTGTGGTATAAAAGAATTTATTGAAGATCACAAAATATGGAGCCTCCTAAATGTGCCACAACTACTCCAGGGTAAAATTTTCCTTTAAATACTGCTTGCTCCAACCATTTCAGTACCACTGCTTGCTTTCTTATGTGTTGACATGGCGGCTTAGCTTCCTCGGAACATTTTTGTCTGAAAGATCATTATTTTCTTTTCCAAGCATCCCATGAACAGACCAATTGTACTTCATCAATTTTAAATTTTGACTGTCTGCCAATTGCTTTCAAATCTAAAACCAATCAAAATTTAAGAAGATTCAGAAAACAGTGAAAGAGGAGCACATCCACTTCAAAACGGTTATCCAACTGTTTGTTGCTGTTGTTTCATTTTGTCTCAAACCTTATAATGATGGCTTTCAACATCTTGGCTCTGTTTATAAGTTCTTGTTTAAAACTCAGCACTATGCCCACCCCTCCTTAGGGTACAGGCACACAAGCAGGCTGCTGTGCAGTTAATCATTCGCATTCGATCCTGCGCTGATTCCAGATTCAAGTCTTATCAACTACTGCCAAGAGAGATGCCTTCTGTATTTATGTGTAGGGAACTTTGTCCCTCAGTTGATGATTATCATAAAAAAACATGACTTAAGAATATGATAGAATCTTTGTTGCATTTTTATGGGCATCTAATTTTGCTTGTTTTAACAGACTGCAGATAAGCCTATTAGTTGGTAACAAATATTTTATGAGTCAGACTCTAACCTAGATGCATGTCAGGAAACAAATAAATGTTGTTGTTATATAGAATAACTAAGGCTTAATGCTACTTACCTTTTCACGACTAATATCATTCATCACCTCTGACATCAATGTGGTCTCACAAAGAGGAACCTGCTAAATTTTTCATCTGAAGATTAGGAACATCCCAAAAAAGTCGTAATAAACAATGTAAAACCCCACAACCATATGTCGGTTTTCAGGCTGTGCTGCTTCATTGACTGCAAGAACCCAAAACTGGATCCAGATCTTCTGAATGGGTCTAGGTGAGGCCATCTCCATGCATGAACAGACCTGCTGGCCACTGTGGTCTTCAGGAAAGGTAACCTGCAGGAGGTGGGGTCAGATGGCTTCCCAATTTACAGTGATGCCCTAATTTCTCTGCTGTCCCATACTGGTGCCCTATCAAGAATTTGAAAAATCAGTGCTTCACTGCAATGATTTGTAGTTTGTTTTCACTACCTGAACTAAGATAAAAATGTTTCATATAAGGCAGCTTTGATTTTTTTCAAAGATTCTTAGTCTTTGTACTTGCAAAGACTTTGTTAAATATTGAGCATTTCAGTGTTGTTCATTTGACACTGAAAATTTTAGAAACGTTGTTTTGTGAAGGTGTAAAGAGCTACTTTCCTCTTCATATCAACATTAGGAATGGTTTGGAAGGTATTTTGGCTGCAGAGGAAAAAAACCCAGTAAAATAGAGTTGCTGCTTTTGTAACTGTAAGATAGACTTTTGCCATATTTTTCACATTGAATAAAGAAGTTTGGCAACAGACAGAAGACTGATATTACTAGCAGTTTAATAATTAACAGTACCAGTAACAAATGCTGCTGTTACTACAGTAGTCCAAGATGGCAACACACATCATGAGGTTCCATTTGGGGGCTGTAGGCAGTAAAAAAGTGCTGAGAAAACTGAATTTACTCTGTGCTCCATGTGCTTGGTAAGAGGCAAGGCAAAAGAACAGTTAGGAGGAGGTCTCAGCCCTGATAAATCAAGTTTTCTATGCAGAAGGTGGGAATGCATGCTGAGAGAGTGGAATTAAGGTGGAAAATTACTTTTCAGAAATTAGCTTAAGCCAAAAGGCTGCACTTACATCCTTTTGGGGAGGAAAGAAAAGCTGCATCCCAACGCTTCTCTTCTGCCAAACTCTAAATGAAAAGTATTGCCCAAACCAGGTGCCAGTGTCTAGCCGACCAGCCGTGGCTGTGAATCTCAGCCTCAGAGAGAGGAGACACTCTCAGCCACAAGGAAGAGCCTGTGTCTGAGAGAGGACTGAGTCTCAGCCGTGCTCCTCTCTCTGGTATTCCCAGTGTGTTGTCTTTGCTTTCTCTCCAGCCAGCATGCTGGCTGTTGCAAGTCCCACTCAGATGCTCCTAACACTCCTTTCACAAGATGTTACATTATCTTTTGAGGAACTAAGGTGCCTAACTCAGGAGTTTAACACTGGGAAGCATAAGCTGAAAATTAAGAGTGGCAATGAAGAACATAACCCTTGTGGTTCTGGCCCTAAGCTGAAGTAGATGTGCTGTGACCATACATGGTTTGTTTTCCTAGGAAATCAGACTAATTCTCCTTTTCTTAGTGCTGGCAAAGCTTCAAAGAGAAATCATGGAAGAGTATGAAATACTTAACAAAGTAAAGGTTGTGTGGCTTTAGTTATAGTTTCATTTTCAGTCGGATACATGAAATACGAATGGTCTCAAAGTATCATCTAAAGGAACTATTTCTATTTATATATTTAAACTGATAGTTTCTGGAACTGTTTTGAAGTGCTAAGGTGAAAAGATGACTGAAGTTGTAAAGCATTTAAAATAGTAATTTATATAGGTTTAAAACTGCCCAAAGCAGGCAACTTTTTTTTCCCACAGAATTAATGGACCACTATTGGGTGTAAAGAAGACTTGTTTTCTTTTCATGAAGCATTGTTTAAAGTCATCAGGTTTTGCATAGAAAATCCAGAATGCTGGGTGAACAGAAAGGCTGGGCTTGTTTTCTTTGTAAGAATCAGTTTTAGCCTGCCACTAACAGAAAACTACCAGATTGTTTGGGCTCTTGTTCACTTATTTCACTGTTGGGGTTCTATGTTCTGACCCTCCTGGGAGAGCTCTTTCATTCACTTTCCTATTGATCTCTCTCAGGCTGTTGATAAGCGTGTTTAGGAAGGTTCCATTAAGCACAGTAACATGATTTAATGAAATAGCTGTAAAGTAGCAATTTCAGCAACAATCAAATATGAATCTGTAATGTTCCAAGGAGTACAGAGTTCTTGTGTAGTTGCATTGCCAAGTCAACCAACAAGATATAGCTTTCAAGTTCTAAATGCAGGACTACTTTTAATCAATATTCAATATATCCTTATTAAAGGATATTTTGCAATACTGTTTGAGAAGGACCAACTTCTAATCTCTAAAGCAACTTGATAAAAATACTAATAGTAACTACATGAAAAATCTTAGTGTGCTTTTATTTTTGTGGAAAGTACAAAATATACCTTTAGATATGGTTTAGATACTTCTGACATATCTGATGGTGATGTATGGTACGGTGGAAGGCAAGCTCTCATTAGTATCCACACATTAAGAAAAAATGTGCAAATCCTACACCTATAACCTTAATTGAAGTTAAAGGTTACTAGCCAGCATGGACCACCAGTATCATCTAAAGAAGAAAAAAGAAACAAATGTTTAAGCCATTCAGCATCCCACCCACACTTCCACTCATTAGTTCCAGTCAGCCTGTACTAACACTGCAGTTCAGCATCGGCAGTACGCTGCGACCATCTGGCTTCCCCCAGAAAGACATGTGGGCAGCTTATCTTCAAAGATGAATACCGGCTTTTTGCAACAGCACTAACAGCTGTATCAAACCAAAGAATGGAAAATAGATCTCCTAAGTTCATCTTCTCCCATAAAGGACTGAATGACCTGGGTTTGACAGTACTGTTTTAGATTAAACACTTGGTCAGACTTACATGTACTTCCCCATTTCTTTGTAAAATGTGCTATACAGCTGCCTATAGTTAAAAAGTATCAATTAAGAAGTGCATCTGGAGGATAAACCAGCAGAAGGATTTCTTTCCTTGACTAGTGGAAATGAAGAATACTCTATGGAGATAAAAATTGGGAATGTTACCCATAACAGTTCATACAATCTGCAGCTTTCCCTTCCTAGTAAGCATTACATACTTACTGTAAGATATTTGAAACTGCCTTTGGAGATGACTCCTTTGACTTTAAGTGTACATCTAAAACAGTTAAGAAAATAGTTTTGAAGAGAAGGGTAGATTTTTTTCAAATCAAGGCTGTATATGCCATCCAGCAAGGAGCGGTGTTGCATTGCTTCCTAGATTACTCAGTGTCTTCACTTCCTGCTTACCTGTTGCGAAACTAATGTATTCCAGAAAGGATAGAGTTACTTGAGCATCTGAATTCCTAGAGTGAGCACGAGGGAGAAGTACTATTTAATTGTCTTGACTCTACAAATGATTCAAAACCAAGTACATAGAGGAAGGACTTATATATTGGGAAGCCTACTGCTTCATTCATCACTTCAAGAATGAATCATGCATACAAACCGAGATTTGCTTCTTTCGATTTCTTGGCCATGGTATTTTTCCCCATTCATTTTATGTGAAACAGGAAATCACTTATCTTCTCCCTTAAACGAGCACCTTCATGTCACCTGCTTTGTTAAACGATTCCATAAGATTAATTCCCCTTATGGAAAGGTATCCACAGTAAAGATGCTGAATTCATATTTAACCACTATTAAAGAATAAGGATCTTGCAGAATTTTGCATAAACTTCTCATGAAATAAAAAGAAAAATGCTTTTCACTTTTTAAAGTGAATCCCACTATTATCTACCTGTGGTATCATATTTTCCCAAATTAATTGTAATACTGCATGCTTGCAGCAGTATTTTTACTGTTACCCAGTCAGGCACCATACAGAATGTATGTTTGCATGTGCATTTGCTGTGTGCAAATGATATTTCCAATGACAAACTTGCAATTTGGTTCATTATACAGGTAAGGACACTCCACACACAAACCAGGGGAGAGAAAAGGATGAAGTTAAGATGAACATTCATAACACTTTGCTGAGCAATTTCTTTCATCTTAACCCACTCCCTTCTTTTCAAGCTCCACTACTAGCAATACACACAACAACTGCAGATATATGACAGTGTGCTGAAAGATAAAGAGCAGGTAGAAAAAAATCATCTGATCTTTTCTTATCCCCGCATCCACAGGGTTCCCTGGAAAAACTGATGGAATAAGCAAAGTATGCAGATCCACCTCCAGACTGGCTTTCCCTAGTCACAATTATCACCAGCCTATTGCTGGCGTTCCTCAAAGAAACCATGCCTAGCCTGCGTGTCCAAATTCAGTATCTTCTGCTGTGATAACACACGCTTTTACAGAGGCAAATCTCCCCCAGTCCTTAACTAACTGACCACAAGATCTTGTAGGCAGATTTTCTGACTGTTGTACTGACAGCCCTTTAACTCTGCACCTTTTTCCAACATCACTTGTCCTCCCACCCTCCCACCCCCCCCCCAAAAACACTTAATTATGTAAAACCCTAAGACCCTCCCACTCCTGATTTGCTTTGTAAAGATTAATAGGGAACTGAAGCCAGCTGGTTCTTGTTCCTGAGGTAATTGCAGGCATTTCTACAGCTGCTTCAGGGGCAGGCTGAATTCTTAAGTAGCTGGTGGTAGGGACCCCTACTCATACTCAGTTTCAGACCTTCTGCATTGATACCTACTGGAATAGCAATGAATGAAAATACCTTGGTCCCAAGTAGTACCTCTTTTTCAGAAAGCAGGAAGGGATTCTTCAGACTTGCAGCACAAATTGAAGATGCAGGTTAAGGGCTGTGTGTTATCTTGAGGTGTGCATGCCAGCCTGTTATCAGGCACACATGGCATGTTCATTTAGGATTTCATCTTGCCAAATGTTTTTATTACTTCGGCTTACTCTAGTGTGCTTTTGGTCATAATGTAGAAACAGAAGAGAAGAAGCAATTGAACCTTTACCTGAATAAGGCTGTATGAACTGCTGCCTGCTGATCAATATACTTTATATGGCTTAAATTACATAAAATGTGAGTTGAAAGGATGGCATTAAATCTGCAAAGCAGTCAAAAGATTGACTTAAAATTGCCTGTATGGCCATAATACGGTTTCCAAGTGCATACTTGTTGTGGTGTTCTCTAGTGATCTGTGATTGCATACTGTTTATTTTCTACTTCACCCTTGCTCAGAATACTAAAAAAAAAAAAACAAACAAAAACCCCCTGCTTTAAGCTGTTCAGTGAGGAATCTTCTTTCATGTCAGTATTTCACAGCAGAGACAAAATCCAGTGTTCCATAAAACATTCAGTAGTTTTCATTGTAAGACTATCTTTTATCTTGCTCTTACCTCATTTACAACAGCCTCTCTTATTACGCAGTCCTGATGCACTGTTAGGAAGTGCATCCTATGCACTGGAGCAAGGCCAGACTCCTGTGGATTAAAATCAAGGCTGTAAATATGGATTGAATGCAACTGGCACATTGAAGCTTCTAAGTGATTTGGTATCAGAAACGGCTCAGGCTCTGCTGGTTTCCGACTTGGACAAATCTACCATACGGCTCTCTGCCTTCACTAGGCAGAAATCTTAGCTGGGACATGGGATGCTGCAGGGCTGGTTATGTGAAAAAGCTTCACTTATCCAGAACTGTGTGTACTTCTGCAGCTGCAATCTGTGAGCCCCACAATGATTTGGTCAGGGGCTGGTTGTAGATACCTATTGCCCAGTTCTGGAATAACACGTGATGGGTGCCAATTACTCCTTGGGATATAGTACAAGACAGATTTTTCCTCTGCTGTTTTGCTGATACTTTCAGGGACATCCAGGGTATCAGAGTAGGCAGTTGGTCTGTTTCTTCCATTTTTTAGTAGTCTGTTGAAAAATATGCAATTGTTCCTTTATGGGAGAGCACTGATAGGTAACAGATTTGGAAGAAGTTGTAATTCACTTTTTCATCAATGCTGTCATGCTCAGGTTTGGGATATTTCTGGCGAAATGTGTTTGTCTACCTCTTTGTGTTTGTAAGGATTAACTCTTGATTGTCAAAAATAGTCTTTATTGGTGCACCTCTGAGGTATGATGGGTGGGAGACTGTGTAGTTTTTTCTTCAATGAATTTGTTTAAATCTCTCTAATTTTCACATGCAGTTGTCTAATAGAGGAAAAAGTAAGGAGACTGGTCTAGCACAGGCAAGAAAACAGTAGAGTATGTATGTGTGGTATGGCTAGCTTGGAACAGGTATGGGAGGCACACCTGGACCTGGAGGCAGGGGAGGCTTCAGCCCCTTGTTCTCACCTGAGACAGAAATTGGGGGCAGCTGCTGAAAGTGCTGGCTGCCAGCTCCCCATCTGCAGCTGTGGGGAGAGGTTCCTGCTTGACACCTGACTTGTTGCATGTTATGCCAAGGCTGGTGGAGACAGGAGCCTTGTACCTGTGCTCTGGATGCAATCAGGTTGCTTTGGGGAAGCTGAACTGCCCGAGTCATTCTTGAAGCCTGGATGCAGGGAGGTCTCTGTGCAAAAATCAGAGGCAAAGCCTTGGGGGGCTGCAGAGGGTCATTAGGGTGCTGTAAGAGTCTGCACCCATAAAACTGCAAGGCCAGTGCTGTTCAGGATTAGACTAGTGTCTGCCTGCTTGCGAGGGGACAGGAGGGAAGTGGGAAGACTACAAAAAGTAATGCTCCTGGGTTCACTGCTCTGACCCAGGGGAGAATTAGCTATCAGCTATGTAACTTTGGTATTTATTTATTTTTCTTTTAAATTGCAGTATTTAACCATCCTGAAGGGCATGGAATTTGGGTGAATACAGGAGAGCTAAGTGTGCCCTGAGAACCAGCTTTGGTTTGGGGGCAGTGATTGTATACCAAAATAAAGAGCTGCAATGGGTAGTTCTGTGGGAGAACCATATGCTGTGTTCAATCACAAATAGAAAGGATGAAAGGGAGTCAGAAAGGTGCATTAAAGACCAGGTTGTTTCCTTTTGTGTGTTAACTGAAAGGTGTTTCATATACTGAGTTCTTATGGCATTGACAGTGTGGAGATGGTCACAGGTTCAAATCCTGTAACAGATTCAGTGACTCTTAATTCTACCTGTCTGAAAAATTAATACTAATAGTAAAGAGCAACTAGTCTATTAAGAAATTCTGATGGGGAAGAAGTTTTGTTGTTGTTGTTATTTTGGGGTTTTTTTTCCTTTTAAAGTATCAAAAGTCTCTCCCCCCTGCCCAGCCCCCAATATCCGTTTGTATAGGTGTGCCTGCTTTGGAAAGGAGAAGGGCAAGATGCATTCTCAAGTGGAAGGAGTTGGTATAGGAAGTTGTGTATAGCTTAGTTAAAATATTTTATCTTAATTACTGAATATTATGAAAAATACTTGTATTGACTTTGTTGTTACTGTCACTTTTCTATGTATAGATTCATCTGGTCTTAGAAAAGACTCTTTTCTGAAGATCCCTTTGTATCAAGTGGCTTGTGAATTTTTTCTCTTTTTTTTAAATAGATCATAAGATGAGTGTTGAACTTCTGGTATTTGCTGCACTGACTTATTTATGCCCTTTCTACAAGAGGCTTTTTCAGGGGCAGCCCTTGTGTAAGCTGAAGCACTTCTGGAAATGATATCAACTGTCTAGTTAGGTACAGTGATCCAGGAACTGTCTAACTAGCAGTGGGTGAAGGTGCCGTACACTTCTGGGACAGTATGTGGAAAGGGAGTATGTTACTGCATGGCTTTAGGATGATGTCTTTTCCACTTTCATATCCCTAAGGGTATGTTTTGTTTCTCTCAGTAGTTGTGAACATAATCTTGCAGCATCTTTAGTCACTGCATGTGAATATACTGCTTTTCAATAATTTGTGTGGTGCTTAGAGGGCTAAAGGAAACAATTCTTCAGTAGGTAAATGACTATTTTCTATGAAAGAAATCTATGAAACACTTTCAATTCTGGGTCATTGAAATGCAACAGCCTGGTCATCTAGGTATTTAAGTTGGTACAAACTAATGGTAACTTCACTGCAATACACATGAAACTAGATCACAACATTTTTTAGCACTCAAGTTTCTCTTTTAATTGGTTATTTATAGATATTTTAGATAAAGACCTGAAAATTCTTATTCAAAGTAGGTTTTAATGGTCTTTTATATCTCTTGCAACTTTGCCCAATGAATGTCAAGACTGCAAAAGTAGTCATATAGAATTAGCCTTACCTATAAGCAAAAAGGGTAAATTAATCCACAGGTATATCTGTGCACCTTATCACTTAGTGTCCATGTGTCTGCATGAAACACTTTGCTTGAAGTAAAAGGCTTCCTTTCTCTAGACAAATGCCTCTATATACATTAGGCAGATTCACCACTGGGAAGAAACTGGAATTAGTCTCCAATATCAAAACACGAGCAGTTGTGCTCTCAAGCACAATGTGCACCTGGCTAGTGAGTAACTCTTAAATAAATCCCTACTAGGGAATATTACAAAGGCCTTTAAAAACAAACACCCTTCTCCCCCATCCAAAATGTGCAAACATACTCAAATTCTCCTATTTTTGAAGTAAAGTACTTCCATGTGTGTCAAGAGAACCCTTCCTAGGTGGACCTCCTGAACTTATTCCAGTAAAAGTCACTTCCAACTTGCATAATAAATTAAAAATCTCATCTGCTAGTATATGTCCAAATTGAGCTAGTATTGCATATTCAGGATTGCTTTAAAAGAAAAGTTAGTTGAGCAAAGAGAAACAAAAGCCGTAACAATGGGGATGAGATGGCTATTGGAGAAACAGATGTTTGCTGCCTAGTAGCATGAAGTGAGTTTGTATGTTGGAAAGCCAGCTAAAGTTGATGGAAGGACATCCAGGATTGCAGTTGCTGTGATACTTCTCCCTAAGCGACTGTAGGAAAGACTGACTTTTAGCAGCTTGAGAAGAGAACCAGCATCCCTTGTAGCTGCAATTGCAAAAGCAGAATGAGGGTGGAGATGAGAGGAGCATCAGATCAGGAAATTGCAATAAATGGCTCCAAATAAATGAAGGTTTTGGCCTCGGTGTCAATCCTCAGGGGTGCCCGCGTCACCAGACCATGGCATGGGCTCTAGGGCTGATGCTGTGGCTTCAGATGCGTCCGTCGCGGTAGCGGTGCTGGGCTGCAGCAACACGGAGTGCTGCAAGCTGATATCGTTGTCTACTTCCACAGTGCCTTAGCCGCCGGGACCTCGCTCACCTTACTGCAGGCAGGCCTGGGTGCCTCTGCATGGCTGCAGGCATGCTGAAGATCCTCGAACATCCAGACTGAGAAACAGTGTAAGAAACTAAGAGCGGAAAAAAGAAAAGTGAAAAACTATCTGTGTTTCCCCCAAATGCAAGGCAGCTGTGGCCTCTCTTCTGGCTCCGTGTTTCTTTCTGCATAATGTTTCCCCTTTCCAGGCTGTTTTTCCCCAGGTTACTTCTGTTCCCAGACCACTGTTAATATCCCAGCAGCAGGATGTGACAACTCCCCTCTGAAATCCTCCCTGCTCAGGGTTTCTGTGGCACAAGTACCTGCATGGCTAAAGCTGGGGAGCCCTGGTAGGGCCCCAGCCCCTGCCCAAGCCTGCTAAGGAAGGAAGGAATCAGCAGGCTTTTTTGGGAGAGCTAAGCAAAGCGCTGGCAGCTGCTGTAACAGCATTGCCACAGATTTACTGTAAAAACTTTCCTGTTTCAGCTTACTAGCTAAAGTACGTGTGTGGGAAATATAGGCTCAGACCCCTTTTGTGTGGAGCACAGATGAAATGTGTGTATCCCACTCGCACGGAGTGTGCTCTAGATGCCTGCTACCCCGCACCAGGGGCACAGGCTACCCACAAGGTATTTACTCTCCAACATCTCAGAGTGCAAAGAAGAAAATCCAAGGCTCTTCAGGTAGTACAGAAAAAGCTCCTGAGGGAACAAGATACTGAGCTTTGCACTTGTCCTAGTAGCAGGCTAGTGTTCTGCACCTGCTTTCATGATTAGTTCTGTATTTTATTGCATGAATAATTTCAGAAAGACGATCCCTTATTCACCATGGAACTTATCACTTAGTTTAAAGAAGTCTATGCAACTCTTGCTTTTTCCAGAGGGGACTTTTATTCCAGATTAATTTCTGTCAGAGGATAGTGCAAAGGAGTGATGGGTGCAGAAAACACAAATCCTGGCTTCATCCATACATTATGCAAACACAAAGACTCATGCAGTCTGGAGCTGTTTCCTGAAGGAATCATTCAGAAGGCTGGTTGTGGGAAATGGAAAAATCAATAGGAAGATGGTGGGCATCCTATCACTACCTGAGCTGATTTCTAATGAGTTTGGGGCTGCTGTCAATCTTCCGGTCCCACAAACCTTCCTAATAAAGACTTTAAAATGTGAATCTGTGGAAGGAAAAAAAAGATACTGAAGTATATATATGTGTGAGGGTTTTTATCTAATAACTGGTATGGCTTGCAATTATACTTAGAATATGGTCAAAAGAAAACTTGATACTGCAGGCTTCACAACAGGGCTCCACTGTAGCGTCTCCATCTCGAATGAGAGGTAACAGAGTGTGACTATTTTGTATTACATTTTCCAAAAAGAGTCTTACACTTTTAATACAGCATTCAGGCAACTATTATTTTCTTTGATTAGTAGTAACTTCTGGTTTTAGGAGTTGAATAATAGGTACATGAGAAAATTGTACACTTTAACTGATAACACATTGCAACCAAGTCCCACCTATGGGTAAGAATAATATCTTTTCATTTTATTTGCGATCACTGAGATTCATTTGCTTTAGTCATGTTATGCCGTATAAGGAAGAAGAGGTTACAGTTGGAAAATTGCTTAGCCCGATTAGGAGACAGGGAAACTGCTATTTTTACACTCAGGTTTTCTGGGTTTTTCACTATTTTGTCTGGGCAAGGAAAGTGGAATGAATCGAACACTAGGGATTCATGAAGAGAGGAGGCTGCTTATAACATCCTAATGCAACTGATGAAGTTTCAGCAATTGCTACCAATCGTTCTACTTGTTTGAGTTTGCAGAGGAGGCCAATACATGTGAATGCATTTTTAATGGGCTGCAGCTCTCCACTACTGTTACCCTCAAGACCTGCCTTTCCTGTAATGGGGAGACAGTTCCCTCTGACTAGTTAACATGATCCTGATGTTGCACAGATCAACTCTCAGGCAGATTTCTTTTTCTAACTGTCATAAAAAATTAGTGGGAGTGGATGGGGCATCTTTCAGATGGGGGCAGATGAGATGGTAAGAAAATACTGGTTCTTCCCCCGCCAACCCTGGCATCCCAGTTGGGTAGTGAGCAACTGAAGCCAGTAGACTGTGGTTCCTAATCTACGACAACAATATTCAGCTTAAAATAATACAAACATAATAAAGTTTTCTTATAGCTGACATACTTAGAGAGTGGAGGAAAGAACATTGGCTGTTATTTCTAGTTTCTATTTCCAAACTTTGGGATATTATTGTGATTGCGCAGCCACTTCTTGTTCTCAAAATGATATTTTTGGACAGCCCTGTGAGCTGTTATGGTAGATCTCTCACAGAATCTGTTTTCTGCATCAGGCACCCTCAAGTCAGTGACTGAACAACCCATCGGTGGCTTCTGTTGGGGACCTCAAAGGTCTCTGCTGTATTTTGGTGAAATGCATTGTGCTTTCCCTACGGGCTTATCTTCAGGGGACACTGTTTTCTGACATTAGTATGGACAATATAGCTGTAACCTTGACAGGTTGTTGGTTGCAAGGTTTTGAATCCCACCCTTTCCTCATCCATAATCACGGTAACTGGCGCTGTCTTCAAGTACTCTATGTTCCTGTGTCCTGGGATGCAGCAGCTGCTCTTAAATAACTTCATCACTCATTATTCTTTTCTTGACTCCTCAGACTTCTTAAAGCACTTGTCACTTCCATCCATAAGCCTGCTGAAAAATGTGATCCTAAAATACAGAATCTTTTTAACATTCTTGGATATTAGTTCTTCATCATCCAAGATCCCTTTATTGAATTCTTAAATTTTCCAATGACTCCTTTACTATGCCAAGGAAAGCAGGTTAGTAAGTATGTACATATCTAAAGGAAAAACTCCCAGACTGAACTCTCCTGGACTGTCTGAACCCCCAGCATGTGCTCTGATGCTCGTACACTACTTCTCAGCGAGCTGTGAGAGAGCTCTGTTAGAAGTTCATTACTAGCGGGTGGGATGTGTATCTTCCATCCCAAACAGTGCAGAAGAAAATTTAGGCTGTCAGTATGGCTATCAGTGTACTTACCTGGAGGTAGGGATGCAAGCCTAACTCCACTGAAAACCAGCAGTAGTGGGCCCTGCAGTAGGCACAGGGGTCCCAGTCACCGAAGTCCAGGACGTGCCTGGTACCCGCCTCTGCTCCGTCCGACTGTCGCCGTCCACTTCCTACCACGTCCGGCCTGGGGTGCAGGGGTGAAAGGGGTGTCCCAGGGCACCGCCACAGCTGGGCGCACGCTTTGACCCAAGCTCAGAGAAACACTTTCAGCAGTTCAGGGGAGCATGCAAAGGCCTGTGAAGCACAAATTCAGTGATCGGGCGAGGAAAGGGCTGTCTAGCAGGAATTTTGTGCACAGAACGTAATGACTCCATGTTCTCTGTCGAGTATGTAATATTAAAATTTCCTTCATTGATACCTTTCTAAAAGCAATCTGCATTAAGTAGTATCTCCAGAGCCATCAGGTTTCTGGTTATTTAAAATGGTATTGATCCTGCACTATTTAGGAACAATTTAAACATACAACTGAGAGCATTACTTTTATAACAGTTATATAAGTCCTTCAACAGATTACTGCAATTAAATGAAAACAAATGCCACTTAATCTAGTCTTGAAACTGCAAAAGTGTTCCAATACTTATCATAATTACAGTGACATTAAGTCATTTCTGTTTGTTTTTGTTTCTTTGTAAATGAGATTTAAGTAAAGTATCCTGTGAAGATGACACATCTAACTGCATGACTACCAGGTGCATGAATTCTATTTGTGTGCTAATCCCTCACTGGCTCTTTACTGTTTGGCAGCTCAGCATTTCCTGGGGTGCACTGTAATAACAGGCAGCTGTCCTGTCCGCTCTGCTGAAAAATGAGATAATATGGTAGACAATGTCTGTTTTCTGAGGCCTGTTTTTACAGTTCTCTAAATCAATTCAAGTAACTACTCTATAAGAAACTTTCAGCTGATGATGTTCCTGTAGAATGAGGACAGATTTTAGGAGAAAAAACCTTGCAAATTATCTGCTATGGAAGAGAGACTGTGCAGAATAAGAACTTGTAAAATGTCAGTAACGTGTCGGAGTGGAAGCATTGCAGCAAAATTGCTGGAGATTTGGCTGTTTGTTCTGATAGAATTGAATTTTTCTCACTGATGTATCGGTGAGAAGGTTTTGTGCAATAATGAGCAGGTTCTTCTGTATTCTGACTTTGTTTCTCTATCCCAGGCTTCTTGTCACCCAGGGGATGAAAAAGGAAGAGCACATCTAACGAGGTGTTGAGTTTTCTGGGTGCCATT
Source organism: Dromaius novaehollandiae (assembly GCF_036370855.1). Lineage (NCBI taxonomy): Eukaryota > Metazoa > Chordata > Aves > Casuariiformes > Dromaiidae > Dromaius > Dromaius novaehollandiae. Next base: position 58,396,121 of record NC_088101.1, read on the forward strand.
TGGCTTAGTATCTTGTTGTCTCTTTGACATCTTCTTTAAGGGACTGAATATACTCAGGAGCCCCTGGAAGAACTGAGCTTTTTCAGCCTTAAAGGAAGTTAGCATTAATGTCTATGGTGGCATAGAGCCCTCCACACTGGGACATATTTCACCTGCCATCACTCTGTCTTGAACTCTCTCCTTCTCAAACTAAGCCATGGGAAGCAGCGGGTGTCCAAGGTTAATTAGAGCACAATTTAGTGCTTTGGTATGTCTAGATATTAAGTATTATGAAGAGAGATTATTTAAAAAGATCAAGTACTCTGAAATTAGTCATCTTTAATTTGATGTTGCAGGGGATCAGTCCTATGACTTATAAATCTTAACTAGCTAATTCTGGTTACAAAATCTCTTCTCAAACACATCCTTTTGTTAGAAGTCAGTTTTGCAGCTCATTTCTGATTTTTTCCCATTTCTATTATAACATTTAAATTCTGAAAAGAGGTTAAAACGTTATTCCAAGTGAGAGAATATCACTGACTCATGCAATGGCAGTGTAATGTATTAGGGGTTTATACCCTCTTTTGAGACCTAACATTTTGTCTGTTCTACACCCCATTGCAGTGTGCAGCAGTGGGTGAATGTTACTTGGTTCCAGAGAAGCAGGTTTTTTCCATGACACTTGTTGACTGCATCTGTTTTCATCCACTACTTTGCTGACACAAGCAAAAGTCTTACAAGCAAAGGAAGTATGACTTCTTTGCAAAACATGTGCTTCCACATCCCAGTTCATCTAGATTTTATAAATCTCTTTAAATTTAATTTTATTGTATTGTTTTCTTGCACTGAAGTGAGGTAGAGTGTTCCATTATCCCCTAGGTGACTTTTTTCAAAGTTGTATCCATCTCAGCTAGTCTCCAGGCCTGCAGTGCAACAACTGCCTTCTTAAGACTGCATGTGGCTAAACTACTGCTTTAAGTACCCTTGGAGCATAGGGATGGAAACCATCTGGTAAACTGTTGCTCAGTGTTTATCCAAATATCAGCTCTTTTGATGCCTGCACTTTCTATCAACTTACTGGTCTTTTCAAAATGTAATATGTAGGATAGATGTGCCCTATCATTATAAGCTATAGCTGTGTGGTACCTGAGGCCTGTAAAGCATTGACGTTAGCTTTATAGCTCTTCAACAGCAAAGCAATTCTATCCTTTGCAAGCTTATCTCAATACTATACTAATCTGTCTTTCATTAACAGGGACTTGATTTTGGTCTGAAAAGTTAAGAAAAGATTAAACAATGTAGGATTGCTTCATTCAAATGCTTAAGACTTTCTCATCTCTTTAATTTGTTTTTTCCAGTGTTAGTTAAATAACATTCAAGATTTTAAAAAATAAGTATCTTATATGTGTAAATTCTCTATGAATTATATTAATGCGTATCTTTTTGCCAAAGAGGAAAATCCATGTACCTGTGGTGGGATACTATTCATAAATGGTGTGTGTGTGTTTGGGGGAGGGTGGGGGGAGGTTAAGTCAGATCTGATGAACTGGTGGAGCAGGGAAGCACGGCTGATTGCCAGCTACTGAAGTCCTTGGAGCTGATTTAATCCTGATGTCAGGCACTCTTTCAAATGTGGGCAAACAGCCCATAATATAAACTCCAGGGATTAAACTGAAATTGGTGGTCACTTCCATGTCTTGTGGCATGGAAGCAAACTTGTGGTTACAGTTTCTATCAAGGGATTAGGAAGGTCTAAAGTTGAAAGCAATGATCTTCTAGGAAAAATAACAAGCATGTTCTTAGTATAAAACATGTATAGCTGCTCTGCTAAAGACTGGCAGTGCATATAGCCACCCTATAATGGGTCAGACCCTTGGGTGGTTTAACTTGACTCTCAGCTTCAATGCAGCAATACCAGTTTATGCCACCTGAAGGCATGGCTCATTGCGTATTGCTAAATGTAGGCCCAGGGGAGGGGAGCTTAATCCTTCTAATACCACTGCAGCAGGTTGCCCTCTCAAACTGTATTCTTGTCTGATTGGAGGCTGAAAGACAGCATGATCTGTTTCCAGGGGTAGCAAAGATCTTGCTACCCCTGCAGCCAGGGATGCATCTCCTCCTCCCATCACTTGGACAGCCTTTGAATTCTGCTTGTACCTCTGCCTGTGACTCAAACGTAAAGTTGAAACTGTCACTAAGATTCAGTTTTTAAGAGTTTGTTTCCATTTTGGCTTGACAAGTTCTTAGAGGAGATGAAATACAACTTCAGAAGAAATGCAGCTGGAGCTGCCTGGGCTCTGGTGTCTGTACAAAACCAGGCAAGGAGATTCTGGGTAGCTCAGACTTATGAAAGGTTTCTACTGACCTAAGATAATAATATGTGCTGAAACTTCTTTGAGCTTTGGTTTTGCCCCTTTGTGAGATGGAGTTCTGGTCCTCGTTCTCCAATTTAAAGTTCCTGGAGACCTGGAGGTGAAATTTGTGGTGGTATTATGAGCTCCACTGCTTTTGAAGGGGGGGAAGAAGCAAGGAGCAGCTCAGATGGAGCTTTCAGGCACTTCTCAGCAGAGGGGCTGACGGCAGTGGTGACGGTGGGTTTGAGACTGAGGAATATAGAAGAGGACTTCCTTTAGGTTTTTTTTTTAATTTTAATTTTATTTTTACAAAGTGAAGGAATTCACAGGAGAGAGGTGGCTTTTACTATTGCCATGTATCCTATTGGCTACTTGCACACAGATGCTAGATGAAAATTCACTTTGTTAAGGGGCTTTCAGTATCTTCTCAAACTACCGAGCAAGGCTGCATATGCTCTGAACAAACTAACAGGTATGTTTTGGGACTCTTATGAAATAAACACACTTTAACTTGTTTGCATGACTTCCAATCTTCAGCTGCATTGGACCAGCTATCAGAGAATCAGTAGTACCAGATCTGTAGCGGGAAGATAATATCCAACTCTGTTTTTCATGGTATAAATGGAAAGGTTAGATCCAGTGAAGCTCTAATGCTCTAAAATGCATGGCTATTGTTTCAAATAACCCAGCCAAACTTCCTTAGAAGCAATTTTGTCTTCTAGCCATAGCTTTTTCCAGACTATCCCTTTTTAACCTGAGATATGCAATACTGAATTTTTTTGGTGCTCTTTCAGTACTGTATTTCCTCAATGCCTTTTCCCCAAAGGAAATTCAAATGTTTTGACATCAGCTGAGTCTCACAGCTATAAAAGAAGGCTGAGATAAAAATAGATGATCTCACCAAGCAGAAAGATGCATTATAAAAGAGAGCTTTCCATCATGTATCAGAACATTGCATGAATGCCATGGGCAGGATTTAGAAGATACGAGTGAAACTGCTAACAAGTTGCTTTCTCCAAAGCATATTCTGTGAATTGAAATTCAGTCAAACAATAATGCAGCCCAGAGCAATACTGAACAGTGCCACAGAGCCTCCAGCAATTGCAGGGTTAAGTTTTTCAGTCCAAGGACTGGACCTGCAATGATAGAGTCATCTGCCACCACACTGGGGTACTCAGCACTGGTGCAGAGGAAAGAATGCTTATCTGGGGAAGTTCTTAGCAGTGCCTGCCAGTCTCCCAAGGATACTGCATCCAGCAGCACCCTGTTTAGTTTGCGGGTGCTGAGATCATTATATCAACAATGCTTAGATTCTGGCTGGCAGCACTTGCTGGTGGTCTCTCTTCAGCTGGCTTGTCTCCTTGTTTCCAGCTGTTGACTGCATTAGAGATGACTGAAAATTTATAGATGCTTTCCAGATATTACTTGTTTGTGTAAGATGCTGTTCTGGTTGCCAAAACGATGAACTGGGATCATGAATAAATGGAGATATGGTCTGTGCAAATGGGATGGAAGACTTTCACAAACTAGGGCTTTTATTAACACATAGTCTACATAGCATAAAATTTTGGGGAATACCCATATTGTAGTACAAACTGGGATAGTCATGTACTGTTTTTTGTTGGCTAGCCACTGCTCTTTGGTGTTACTGGTTCTCATTTGTTTTCATGATCTACTCTATGGACTATCCAGTTCCAAGGATTTTATTTAGAGAGCAGAGCTGCTCAGAAGTCTCCTTGACCAAAAATGATACTTTTATCAATATGCTTTCCCAAATATCATGAGAAGCCAAAATTTTTTGTATGAACAAAAGAACACTTGTATTTTTAATGGGGCTTTTATGAAGCCTGAAAACTTCGACACACAGTGGAAGTTACAAAATGATCCTGTACTTTCATTCAAACTCACTTACATAAAAATCCCTAGTTTTTTCAGGTTCTCTGCAGGTTCTGAGAAGAATTAAGACCTAATTCTTTCTGTCCAACAGGACTGAGGGTCCCGTATATCAGGCTTTATATTTCTGCCTGTTAAATATCTAGGTTTGTGAGAAGGCATGTTGGCTTTGAAGGAAGGACATAGAGGATTAACTGGTGAGAACAGAGCTGACATCAGGGTAATGTCAATAGTTCACTTAACACATTGGAGGTGAGCACCTAGAAAATAGAAGTTGTCATGCGCTAATCTTTAAAGTCTTCAGAGCATCACCTTTTTGAGCACTGCTTCATGCTTCTTGTTCATCTAGAACTGCTTGGTGGCTGGGAGTACCCAGCCCACTTGCAGACTGAAGTGGACTGGTCATCTCCTGCTGCTGGAGTTGTCATGTGCTTTCACGTTCACCTAAGCATCTAATCAGCTTGCAAGTCAGCTGGGACTTGTGCTGAGGGGCCCTGGCTGTGCACTCTGCAAGCTCCAGGATGGCACCATTCTGTCTGATGCAGACTGTGGTGCTCCAAGTAAAACTTAGGGCAGAAAATAATATGTAGGGGACAGCTCTCTAGGCTATTGCATGCTGAAGGGGGTGGAGGGGAGATAACAAAACCATTGCAGAGATAGCACTGTAAATCATATAAATCCCATGTGTGAATACTCTCTTTCACAGAAGTGAAAGACTGCAGTTGTTAGCTCTTTGGACCTCAAAGTATCTGAACCCCTTCCTCAGATGGAGCACAGTTCAGTGACACCATGTCAGCTTGTGGCTGTTACCTTCTATCAATTTTCTTTCGCTATAATAATGGCAAATTTCATTATCAAACTGAACAGGCTGTAATGAGTGGAGGAATAACTTGTGGCATTTAGTTGATCACCTATTCTGAATATTAAGCAAAATGAAAGATAAGTGAAGTATAGTGGAAAATTCCCCAGGAAGTTCTTATGACCTATCTCACAGCTCACTCCGGGATTTGTCCCAGAAATGGTAGGATTCGGGAACTCAAAAGAGCCCTGACATTGGTTGGCTACTAGGAAGTTGCTTTTTGGAGCAAAGACTTTCGATATCAGAGGCAACATATGCTCTTTCAAACTCTCATGTCAGCTCCAGGTGGAGTGGGCCCTGTACAGTTTTCTAGGAAGGTGGCCTTGTTCGTTTCAAGCGCTGTATAATTACTGTATCTAAACTGCTACTTGCCAGTTAGCGAAAGCCAAAAATTACACTTTCCTGAATAAAGCTGTTGGAGAGAAGCTGTTGGAGAGATGTTCCATGTAAGCAATTGCTTGGTTTCAATCCTCCTGGTATTCCTCTTCAGTTGGCTCTGTTTCTGCATCAAAAGCAGCATGAAACTGCAGAGCCAAACTGCCTACGTGACTCCAGATACGAGACAACTATATGTATTTGGCACTGGGACCTCTGTGCTGGCTGACAGAGATTTAAAAATGTCAGTAACAGTAGGTAATGAGAGAATTGTGGTCTTCTAGCTTGACTCCTAGTCCTACATGTCCCAGTAAGAGGAACAGTGCAGCGTAAGAGGAACTGGCGAATGTACACTTGTACAGATGAATACTTTCCTGGATCACTTGGTACTTAATTTTACAAATGCAGAACTACATGGGATATACTGATTTAAGGTAGCCAAAGATATTTTTCCCCCTATTAAATCACTGAACTGAGAACCAACAAGCTAGACTTACGTAATACCCCTTTGATACTGCCAAATGTTCAAAATAGTTAAAGCGTGTTTTGTGTAAACTCAAGGTACTTTAAAGCAAGCCAACTAAGCTATTTTGTCTAAACTTTCCTGTGCAGATAAGGCCTACGATCTCTTGCTGCAGCCTCTGAAAGCCAACTGTGTTCAAATGCACGCATTGCAACCCGTTTGAACTCAAGCTCAAATCTCAGGCTCCAGCTGATGTAGATGGAGCTTTGTGTGGAGAGCTGATAAGATATATCAGTCTCTTGTCTCCCTGCTTTTTGTCTGAGTACGTGTGGTGAAGGTTGCTTGTAAGGCTATAGAGAGAGTTTGATATTCACAGATAGATCACAGCAGAAGGGAGCAGAATTATATCACATCTATTCAGCACTGCTGCTGAAGTAAGAAGGCCCCCAAGAGCTCCTAAATAGGGCAAATCACTTAATAAAGGTCTAGACCCAGCACCAAAGTAGGAGGCTTGTAGACTTCCCCCCATGTGGAAAAAAATCCAGTAAGTTTTTACAACCTAGGGCTAACATTTGATATGAGTGTCTCGCATAGCTGTAATATTGCTGAGCCTCACAAATATTATTCAGCCTCACCTGAGAGGACCAATGAGTCAACTGAGTACAAAAATAGCTTGTATGGCTTTAGCTTACATCACCCCACCAAGAGTGCGGAAGTTTAGATCTGGATCTGAATGTAGGAATCTTCACATCTCTGCTTTCATCATTAAGTTGGCTGAGTTGCCACCAGTATAACTCTGCCATATATTGTATGTGTGTATATATATTTTACTGAGGAGAAAGTGCAAAGTGAACGGCATTTCCATCTCAATTAATTTTGCTGGTATGACTGATATAACCCCCTGAAATTCAAGACGTAAGGAATGGTTGAGATTGTATCAGTATCTCAAGTAACAGGTAATGCTGCTGTAGTATAATCTGACTGTTGGAATAAACTCTCAAAACAGTACTGAAATGATTATTGAATAATATCTATCCCCCAGTGATTAATTCATTTTCAGTTAACACAAGTCTCTGTGAAGTATAATGAAAAATACAGTGCCATGCATAGTAAACTGGCCTCTGTTTTCTTTGACAGCATGCCAGTTCCTCAGCTGCAGCACTACTATACTATTCATCTCCATAAAGGGCTCTTTCGAAAGCATTATTAAACAGCAGGAAGGAATAGTGTATGACAGCTTCATTAGTCACTAAGAGCCAAATCTGGCCAATTTCTGCTGGGAATTATTAGCACATTCCAAAGGATCCCTGGGTTGACAGCATCCCCAAAAATTTTTTTCCCAAACTTTTGGAGTGTAGCCAAATCTCAATTTGAAAATCCCAGAGTGATAGTAGTGCTATCAAGTCCTCTCTGGGCTAGGTTAGGCTCCATTTGCACGCAGAACATGGACTTCCCAGTCTTAGAGGTCTGGAAATCTTTGCAGTAGACTATTTGATTTTCAAAAACACAGATGCAGGCAGCTTTTCAGACCAGTGCAGAAAATGATATTGTTGAAACTGCAAGTGCCCCAGCACCAGCCACTGCAGGCAAGCTCCTGGGTACCAGACACAGAACTTTAAAACTTTTTTGCACGTTTGTGTAGCATTCACAGAATGTGTTCAACAGACCACCTGCTCTGAACTGATAGATTCTTATGGTCTCCCTGAGACCAGTAAATATGAAGTTTTGAGCTAACACACTGTTTCAAGCACTGTGCTCCTAGTCCGAGATCAATTGTATGTGAAGAGAGCCATTTACGAACCTTGCTCAATGAGAACCTAAGATACAGGATAAACATCTTATGATTTGCAGAATCAAGTTCTTACATAAACCTGTTGCATGATTCATTGCTCTTTTGAAAATACCACAGGCTGTTTGTAAAATGAATTAACTGTACAAAAAAAGTAAAATGAACAAAGCCTGTGAAAATCCTGCTGTAGTAGGAACACTTCAGCTAGTTCTGATTCCAAGAAAACACCACCTAAAAGCTAGTTCTTTGGTTCTGAGGCTTCAGTGAACAGCGAAGTCCAGGGAATTGATGGAACTCATATTAAAAACACTGTATACAAAGAAATACTTTACAGTCCAGCTGTTTTTCATTTCTTGTGTATTTGCAAAAAATGAAATTATCCTTTAATACATAGTTATTTATGCTTTTCTACCCAAATGGAGCCTTCTGTGAATATTTTGCAGGTAACGCCATTCATAATTAATAACAAGACAACAAATGCCTGGTGCCTGAGAGATGACTTAATGTATGCTTCCAAGCTCAGCCAAGACCCTCGTGTGACTAAGCCAAGTGCACAGAGAGGAGATTGTGTAAGAGCATGCCTCTGCATGCTTGTGGAAATCCTGACTGTTACTATCTCTAGCTGTGACCCACCCACTTGGACCATGGTGGGCTTGAGCCCAAGCAACAGGCTCTTCCCAGAGTCCCTGGAGGCAGCAGCTCTGGCTGAGCTCCCCTTGCAGTGTACAGCAGGCCATTGTATTCGCACAAGCACACAAATGTCAGCTTTGGTATATCCTGTTACGAGTAACAGCTGAGACGCTTCGAAGTGGAGAAGATCACAGGAGGAAGTTTTTCCTGGCCTTTTTGCGGGAGTAGCTGGTGTGAGGGTCAGTGTTCCCGCTACGCATGCGGGCTCCTCCTCTTTTGCGCTATTGCAATGACATCCTTGAAGTTGATGTGCATTGTCCCCCAAGTCTTGTAAGGGGTTTACTGGTAACAATAGCAGCAAAGCCACAGCTGAAAAGCCATGTGCTTAATCTACAAGATTAACAGAAACAAGATGTCCTTGAGCAGGATAGGTTTACAGCAGTCTAGGAGGAGTTATTTTCTCCAAGTACAGAAAAGAAAAACTTTATAGCCTGTGCCCAGGGAGGCAGAAGCAGAGCAGACCCCCAGGGTGACTGTCAGCAATGGGCTACCGGCTCTCCTGCTGCTAATCTAAATGTATGGCTCTCCTCTCTGGTGGTGGGTGAGGTTTCTTTTTTGCATGTGCATGGGGGGTTTTGTTTGCTTTGACTAGGACGAGGAGGGAGTTCCTTGCTGACCTGTTTGCAGCTCTTTGTAGACCAGGCTGTGGATCCCACCTTTGCTGAGGACAAGACAGGGCAGCAGCAGCTGCAGTTTCTTAGCACTCTCTTCTCAGTAGGAAGCTCCCACCCTTGACTCAGCTCTGCTCAAGTACCCTGCAAGGCAGGGGAGGGGACTGGGGAGGCAAACATTGCCCAGATGAGAGGAAGAGAGGAAGGGGGTGTGAACATGTGGTGAAAGCTCCCTGAGCTGGATTATAGCTCTGCGATATATGTTCTCATTCTCTGCAAATGGGAACCATCACTGCAAGTAGTTTTTGGTGCAGTTTGTTCTGTCAACTGATGTTCTGAGGTGGTGAAGAGTAGATGTTGGACACAGACTGTACGATACTGCACCCACGAACACTCACTCACTCTGAATTCATTCATGTCCTTTCTGGCTTCCTCCAGTGCATGAAAGCCCATCCCTTTTGAAATATAAGATTTACTGTCTGTGGAAATCATAATAGTCTGCTATTGAACTGCACAGGGTTGGAGAAGCAAAAAGGGTGATGCCCGCTTCTGAATGACAGCCAATAAGCTCCACCTTCCAGTTCCAGTTCCACGTTGACACTCCAGGTATCTGTGGGATCTGTGGGATTTCTTCCCACGCCTCGTATTTATTTCTCCCCTTGTGACTCTGTAGTTCATTTGTTCACTAGACTTTTATTTGTATATCTGTTTTCTTTGATTTTGTCCATTTGCTCTTGCTGTTGGGTCTAACTGAGAGGCCTCTCTAAACATAATGGGGAGCCAAGAAAGGGAAGAATGTTTGATATTTTTGTATAGTTTCCAAACCTACCATTTACAGTGAGCTCCTCTGAAAACTGGTTTCAAAGTATTAGACTCTTTTCTAATCCTATCTGATAAAGATACTATCTCTTGTTGATATTCACCGAATCTCTGTAAACTCAGGTAATTATATAGATTTATACTTTTAAGTCTACCTATGTGTCCAAGAAGACTGAAAGCTCTCTATTTATGAAGAAAAAAATAAAAGATTTCTTTTGAGGTAAAGGGAAACCCTTACATGCTCAAACAAAACACATTCATGGTCTCCAGAAACAACTATTTTACCAAAAGACCGTACGAAGTATTAATTGTATAATCATTATTCACCAGCTGGAGGAACTCTGCTTATTAAGAAAGGCAAGATCTCCTAGGATAGGATGGGTTTGCACCTGCTTCCCCAGTAGCTGCTTTCTGCAAGAATGCAAAAGGAAAATCATGTGTGCACAAAACTTAGTCCTATCCCAGAAGTTTTAGTGCACTCAGTGTCTGTGTTTCACAGCTTTGCAGGTGTGGTGGCTAAATTAATTTGCACAACACTTCTCTGGGATGGTGTCCAAGAAAAGAATCTACACTTAGAGATTTGAAACTGAATTGCTTTGAATAATTTTAAGAGGAGTTTGGTGGAACTCTGGAGGATAGTGAAAGAGGTAGGGCACAAACAGAGAGGGGGATGCTGCTATCCAAACAGGATTTGGAAAGGTAGGAAGAGAGCATGGAATTAGAAAAGTTAAGGAAGGCATCTTTGGAAAAATAGGAAGGACACAGGAGACCATGTTAACAGTTAGCTTTGAGGATAGGGCAAAGATTATTTGCTTCTGTAAGGCCAGAAAAAAAGGGTGGGGGGAAAGATTGTTCATTTCATAGTGCTATGGGTAAAGGCACATGGAGCAGTCTGGTCAAGAAGGTAAGTGGAGAAAAGGCAGTGGGCTTCTGCTAAGTTTTACGTCTTTCTATTTAGGAAACTCCTTGTCTGTCACAGAGATCAGCAGCATCTGTAGGCTTTTTGGAAAATGCTTCCATACTTCAATGCTGTAGACACAACTTGATTGTTTCATATAGAGAAATAGAGTACAAGGCACTTTTGCTGGCTTCTTTCTTGTTGTGCATTATGTTCCCCTTTCATTTACGCTTCTCTGTCCAACACAGCAATTACTATCTACTTGCATCACTTGAGTCTCAAGCAATAGTAGTGTAAAATTGTGCTTGTGAAGATGTGATGGCCTTGTAGAGTTGTCAAAATATTTCACTGGCAAGACCTCAATAGATGTAAGTTCAGTTCTCTTAGACTTGAGTAGGAAGACCATGTATAAGATAATTTTTCTGCCACCTCCCTAAGCAAGAAGCAATGTTAGAAACCCTGGCCAAGAAGAATCCTACTTCATTTCAGATATCTGCCAATATAACTTCTAGGCTGTGCTTATGAACATAAGAAATACTAATTCTATGAAGGATTTCTTCTACAGTCTCTGAAAGTACATAGGTTGATTTTTGGACTCATAGAATCATTTCTGATGAAAACTTTCCTTACCAAATGACAGCAACTGTCTGTCTGTCTTGATTCAGAAACATAGAACACATCGCCTGCCACGCTCGTCCGCTACCTGAAGTGCTGTAAATATCTCTATGCTATCATGTAATTACAGCTATGAACAGTTTCAGAGCATATTGGCTGCTAAAATAAGGACGTTGACACCAAAAAACAGACCTCACAAAATCTGTCATCCCCTCACTTTTTTTTTTTTTAATATACAGTCAGCACTTACATACCTGTGAGCATTTTATACAGGTTGCAGATTCACTATGCTATGCGTGGTTTGGATGTGCTTGCCTCTGAGTTAGCCAGTCTCTCCTGCATCCCCACCTCACAGGTGGAAATGCTGGTGAGATATCCAAGTAGTTCTGCTTGTGGCCAGCCTTCATCCAGCAGGAGAAGCCCCAGACTAGGGCTTGTAAAACTGCCTGGACTGGAGAAGAGCCCTGTGGAGCCACTTGAACGTTTCTGTGCCCCTCTCCAGTGCCCATATTATGTATATATTTTCCAGTATGTGGAGTAGAAAAGTCTCTGCTCTGCTGAGTAATAGAGTTGATTATTTCTGAATAATTTCCTCTCTATCAATTGGCAAGTCATCCAATTATGCATGTATCTATTTTCAGAAGGCTTAGGAAGAGACTAAGGTCAGTGCAGTAGTGTTCAATTAATAGTAGAGAAAGTGAAGACTTAAGCACAGTGCATCAAAGACCTTGTCGTGCTTCTGTTAAGTTCTGCCAGTTCTTCACACGGTCTTTTTGAGTGATGAATACATAACCCAAAGTACAGGTATACAAGCTCTCCAAAGCAGCAATGTCTTCTTAAACCAAAATGATCTCTCAAATGAGCTTGCACAGCTACTGTGCAAATGAGTACCAGCCATCTGCTCCTCCATTGGCAAATGCTGACTGTGCTTCAGGAGCTGAATGTTGCTCCCATGTGGTTAAGCTCTTCCCCTGGCAAAAGGTGCTGATGTACAGTCTGATTTTAAACAATGAGAAGAATAACAGGCACAACAAAGCCAACAGTAAGCGGAGCTCCAGTTCCCTCACTTGGCCCAGTTCCTAGCATCAGACATTATATTTCAACAAAAAGGTCATCTTGATAGCGTTCAGGAGCTACTCTACCTGACACTTTTTCAAAGGTTGTCTGACAAGTAGTTCATGACTGCTCTAGCTATGTTTGCATCAGACCAAACCAAGAGAGCATACTCTCTGTGAAACAGGAACAAGCTGCTCCCTTCACAAGAGTCTTTTTCTTTTCTTTTTTCCTTTTTTTTTTTTTTTTTTTTTTGGTCTTAGAATCACTGGTGGAAGGTCAGTGGGTTTGGGTGTGGGACGGTGAGGTGCGCAGCAAGCAGCTCCATCTGGGGACCAGGGGCAGCCATGTGTAGCTCCAGCCCAGCAGAAGATACTACATTTCTCATTGCAACCTTGGTTGTCAGAGGGACTTCCTGCGCTCCACACCATTTGCCCAATGTGTTGAATCACTAAAATGCAAATGATTATATGTAAGCCTTTTAACCTTTTTTTAACAAAGATACATACACCTTTGTCTCTATCTCCCTACCCTTATGTTTTATATTTTTGATATTTATTGCACAGTTTGAGTATTTACTTAAAAGAAAATGTAATTCAATGTCTCCCCAAAGATTTGCTGTTCCCCATAAACATTGCCTAGAAACATCTGCTTCCCTCATATGGATCTCATAATTTGTGCTTTGGATTTCATCCAGAGCTGTGTGGAAAAGTGATGCCTTCCAGAGACAGAAACCTGATTATGAGAAACCTCAGGGACAATAGTGAGTGCCTTTGTAACTGATTTTGAAGAGCAGAAGCAGAGATGGGAGATACATTTTTTATGAAATGTTTCTTGCAGAGACTTGCCACACACTTTTTTGCTCTCTCACATTGGGCAGACTGATAGTTTTCTGGACCATGCTGCCTCAGCCTGCCTAAACCTTGGCCTCTCTGAGTTTTTGACCCTTTGGCCAATTCTAGCCAATTCTGTCAGGGAGAGAGCGGTCTCAAAGATGATTGTTCTTGAAGTTTCACCAACGTAGATGATTGGAAAAAGGAAAGGGCCTTTGTCTCTGAGTGCCCTGGTTGTGGCATTATGTTGTTAGATGTCAGAAGGTCTATGCAGCAGAGAATTTATGAATAATTTGAGAATTAAAAAAAGCTTTAACCAGTCACAGAATACAAATCTGCAGGACATCAGGCTTTTTCAGTTTCAGCGTGGCAGAAATAATTGGAAATGAAGCACTTTACAGCCTCCAAACAGCCTGAGAAACAACCCATGCTAATTCCTGTACAAACATGCATGCCAGAGCCTGACTGGGTGCTGCGCAGCCAGTGAGAGATGGGAGTGAGGCTTTTTCTCTTCATCTCCTTCCACCCCTCTCACATCTGTGGAAGACCATCCTATGCAGAGCAGTGATCCAAGAAGGAGGTGGAAGACAGCCGTGCTTTTTCATCTGCCTTCCCTTTCACCGGCTGACGGTGCTGGGACAGCCAGGAAGGGTGATGTGCTCTGCTCTTGTTGATGGCCCAGATTTACGGGATCTCCTCTCATGCCAGGGGCAAGACTCGGCACTTTTGGGGCACGGTCTTTCTGACAGTCTGTGGTGAAGAATAACAGCTTAGGTTAAAATAAATCAAATGAGGAAGGAGAAAGAATAAGAAGGGCAGATAATGGTAAAGATAGGAACTTGCCAGAAAAGGCAGGAATACAAAGTTCCTTTTAGATATTCGGTGTACAGGTCCGTGCACCTAACCATTTATCTTTTTCAGCACAGTCTGAGATAGAGTTGATCTAGTGGAGCGCCTGTCCATGAATGCAGAGTTCAGACATCTCTTCAGCCTGAAATGACCACAGTCCCACACCTCCTCTTTCTCCTCCAGCTGCAGGACAGTCCTGTAAACACTAGGTATTGCACTAGGCTGAATGGGACCATTATATCCTGTTCTGATTAGAATCTGCACAACAAAAAGTTTGAGAGTAACTGGGCCAAATTTGTAGTTACTCAAGTATTTTATTGGCTTCCACTCTGTATTTAGCTTTGCTCTGTGCTTGGTGTGGAGCTCTGGATAAATAACTGATCTGTGCTTTATTGTATTGACCTTCTAAACATGTCGCAAGACTTAATAGTTGCTCGTTAGTTCTGTGGGAGCAGGAACTTTACTTACGTTTCATGTGGTGCCAAATCCTCTGACAAACATTAAGAAACGGTCTGAGATTGTCATTGTCTCTGCACAGGAAAGGTTTTACCTCTGTTCAGAGTAGTGCTGTCATTCCACCCGGCTGTACGTTAGCTTGTGACATCCTACACTTTTTGGCTTTTGGTAGCTGTCCACACCCTTCCCTTGTGTTTGTTGTAATCTGTTACATATGTCGGTTTGTTTTTGTACGTGTCCTGACCTCAAATAGGAACAGGAAAATCTCTCTTTGGGAATAGCCATGATGAGGTACATATCCTTTATATCAGTGCTCAGGTTCTTTGGTTGTTTGGTTTGGGCTTACCACCCCCATATGTGCATTTTGGTCTTGCAAGCCCTTTGGATTTTTTTTATTGTATTTTGCCCAAACCTGCTCTTAGGGATAGGCTTGTCTCATGAGCAGTGCAGTTTGGATGCTCCCACATGCTGGTATGTCCAAATAACACAGGCGTCTAATAAATATGTCTATGTAAATTGTGCATATACAATAGCTGGGTTTGAAGCCTCAGTATCGTGCAAACCTGGACCATTGTAAATGCAACAGTTGCATCTTGACCAAGTGAAAGGAAATAGCCTCATTCCTTCACTGTCTTAAAACATTTAATTCTATCATGGTGCCTTATTTCTAATCCTCTACTTTCTGTCTCCTCCCTTACCTCTATGGAAACTTCTGTCTTCTCCTCTCTGCCCTCCAAGGACCCTAAGGCAAAAAGATCATTACTCTGAATGACTTAATGTTAAAATAAATGCTATTCACTCACTCCATCTCTTGGTCTCTCCTCCAAGTCCCCCATGAGGAGTCTGCCTCAGCATCGGCCACCTATCTGACCCCAGCTGAATGATATAACAGTGAAAACATAGGCAGTAATGTGTTGTTCTGGGATATCCTGGCTCCAATTTGCTCCACTGAGAACAGAGCTGCCAAGTTCCAGTCAGAAAGTGGAGAGAGGTCAGTATTTATGGGGTTTGAGGGATATTTTATGTCTTAAGAAGAAAAATAGAGTAAATTATTGTCACTAACTCACTTCTGCTGCACAAAATCACAAAAAGTATCATTAATGCTTGATTCCAGTAAAGATCTGGTGTGTTTACAACATAGCTCCCAACCTTTTTTATTTCTGCAGAAGAGGTGTCTGCTGTTTTTAATAGTGAAACATTCACCAAATGGTACACATAGAAAAGAAAGAGCAAAGTGAAACAAAACAGGAATATGAGTACAGTTTACAGCCTGTCTTCGAAATACAAGTATCACCGGGGTAAAAGCACTTCCTGGGCCATCAGCCATCTCTGGGCGTGGTTGTTTTGGAGGAGGGAATTTAAGTAGGCATGGAGTGGATGAGGCAACTGCTATGGTTTGCTTGAAATCTGAATGACGCTTTTAAAATTAATGTCCTCCCTCAGAGTTTAGGCTTGCCATCCATATCTGTTAAGCAAATATATCTAAACTTAAAGCCTAGCACAAAGATTATGCCTAAATAGCCTGCTGGGTATAGTGAACATCAGGTAAATGCTTACCTGTTTTGGTGAGTTGAGACCGCACATCCGTCTCTTCGAGAGCCTGCTCCTTTCTTCCCAGAGATCCAAGCCGCGGCTTGCCGGCAGAGGTGCAGGAGGGAGCAGGCTCTGCGCTTGCAGCCTGACACTGTGCCAGCCGGTGGTGATGCATCCAGCGAGCTCCGTGGGTCGGATTGTGGAAAATCCGATGTGTCATCGGCTGCGTGGCCACGGAGCTCCTGCACATCCTTCCCAGCATGTGTCTGCTCGCTCGCCTGCCCCGTGTGCTGCTCAGTCTTTGTAGGGCTTTACTCCCTGCTCTGTTACCTCCATTCTGTATTGCTATTACTGTTTCCAGAACTGAAGAGGCACCAGGTGGGAAATGAGGGAAATCGCTGCTTGTGGGCTGCCCTCTTTGGATAGCAGCTGTGTTGTTGTGCCTTCCCAAACTCGGGCAGCAGAAACTGCTGGGAGGAGAAGCCTCTCCAAGGTCTAGCGTGGCAGCGGCACTGAACGCTGCCTGACCTCATCCAGTTTCCCCGGGGATCCTGCTCCCCTCGTCACTGCTGGAGCCTGGGCCTCTGCCGCGGCACGATATCCAGGAATGGGACACGTGTGGGGATTATCCGCATGCGGAGTGTGTGCCTCTTCATGTGGTCTGCTTTAGACACAGGAGCATAAATGTTATATAGGGCAGCCGACTCCTTGGAAATAGGGCTGCTAAAGTGCCAGGTACAGAGGGTCAAGCTGCCCAGTTCTTGCAATTTGACCTTCATTCGTGTAATATACCTTCTGCTCTGAACCTAGGCGTGATAAAGATGAGGGGATGTGATCAAACAGTAACGCAATGAAACCGGCGTATTTTTACCTTTTAGCTGGGCAATCAGGGTGATCAGGTTTTAGGTGGGTGATCAGGGCAGAGCACAGCCCTGTATGCATCTTCATGTTTGGTAATAAACAAAGCCATATAAAAGATAAAGATTTTTACCACTCTCTACACTTCAGAAAAAGAAAAGAAAAAGCCCTCTGCCTCGGCAGGAAAAGGTGACTTCTTAAAGATTCACTATTTCCTTACATGAGAGAGCAAGGGGAGCTTGTTTGCTTGCTTTTGTTTTGTTTTTTGGTAACAGCATTGCTCAATATCTAATCTTCTGCAGAACACATAACTTCTGTTTCCTGTGTTATGAAATCCTGGAAACAGCCCTGGACTTTAAGGAAAGCAAGCTTGCTTCTGGAGAGAAGATGCAGCAAAAGAGCTCCCTCTCTTGTCCATTGCATGTTTTGGCCAGTTTTCCCAAGTGTAAGAGGATCGGGTTAAAACCAGGGTGAAATTGGCATTAAATTACATTGGATCGAGGGTTTATCTGAAGTATTCTGCTCTATGTCAACTTAATTCAAATGTTCACAAAATGTTGAGTAGTGAGCATTGGCATTTAATACCCAGCTGAAAAGAATCCAACTGTTTTTGATAAAGTACTAAAATATTACTTCTGAAATACGTATTTAAAATCACAGTGGGAGATATAGTCTTTCATGATATCTATAAGATATTAAGTAAAATATGGTTTTGATTATATTTTTCTCATCAGCTTTCATTACCAGGAAGAGTGAATTACAGAGTAAAAATAGAAATCTCTTTAATCCTCACTTTCAGAATCAGATTGGTTGGGCTAAATCTATTCGTGATGCAACTCCAGGGAAAAGATGTTTTAACAGGAGCTGTTGAGCCCCATCTATTTCTAACTGTTAATTACAGTGTAAAGCTAGAAACAATTTGTAAGGTGTCACCTTTCCAAGGTAGCTTTAACATTCTCATATGTATTAAATATGGCTTTTTGGGCACAACTGTAATAAGAGTTAGATGTTCAGTATTAATGGCTCACCGAATTTGTGCCCTGCCTTGTACAGTTAAGTAACTACATTTGTGTGCCCCATTTTCCAGTCGGAAGTATGCATTTAGTAGGGAAATGGCTAGGAGGGCATTTGGAAATGGCACTAGGAGGGCAGTTAATGGTACAAAGTTGCTTCTAAACTGTAAATGTTCACCGTGTTCAGAGTACGCTTTCTCTTATGAAACACATTCTCACCCTAGGTTTAATGTCCTGATTAACTGCATCACTAGTTTTACGACTTTAGTTAATTTTTTTCTACTGAAAGTAGATGATTTTCCTAGAGTCTTGCATTTAAAAGCTTTGCAGAAAATGGTTCTTAGTCATAGGAGTAACTAAACGTTTTCCCGTTGGTTATTCATCTGGCATGGCAAAGCAATTGCAGCCTTGTAACAGCCTTGTAACTTCTGCCCTACAAGAAGACAGTAACCAAGCGCTGTATAAGTCTATCTCCATTTTTTTCCTTAAAATTCCGGGCAGTACTGCCCTAAAATTCCTAAGCCTTCTCCTGACTTCTCTCCTCTCAAGGACAGGCTGATGTTTGTGAAGACATTTGGCAGCTACAGATTGGACTGAAATCTGCCCATCTTATCAAGGGTGGGGATGCCGACTTTGTAGAGAGAGCTGAATGACTGTGAACACCATTAAATGGATCCCTAGTACTCAAGATAAATGATGCTACTTTAAAACAGTGGGCAGAAAGGTCTTCAAAGACTGAGACAGGGATTAATTAAAGAAGGAAAACAGATCTTCCACCCAGCTTGGTTTCTTGCTTTTCTTAAAGAAACATTTCACTTAAATGAAAACCTCTCATTTCATTAACTTATTTGAAAGCATAATCTCAGCAATTTCAGATTTCTCGCTACTTCAGAAAGACTAGATGTGACAGATTTATTTTCTGTGTATTATGTCTTTCATTCATCCTTTTGTATAATCACAAAGTTTTAGGATGGTACTCCTACAATGTTTTGGAATTATATGGTTAGTTCTGGTACCTTGGTTTTAACTTATCACCAAAGCTGTTCTAGTAAGAGAGACGGCGCTTGGGAGCAGGAGTGGCCGAAGTGAAGATTTCTGCCTCTCCTCTTCACCCTGCACCTTCCTCTGCGGCCAGCGCGTGAGCACCGTCACCTAGCCCCAGCCCCACGGGGCACTGCTGCCCCATGGCTGCTCCCAGTCCCAAACGCTGCTGCCTCTGGGGACAGGCCGGGGGATTGGGAAAGGAGCATCTCTGCCAGGAAACCCGGTTTTACTTCCACAAATACCGTATTTATTTTGAAAGCGACACCTAGCACATTTCAGTTAGCCTTGCCAGACCATGGGCTACTGTTTCGTACAGGCTTTAAGAGTATGGTGTCCTGCTGATAAATCAAGTGAAAAATAATAGCAAAACTAAAACAGATGCTTGTATTATAAAAAAAAAACTTTTTAAAAAAGCTTGTTTAGCTGACCTTCACACAGAAACCCAGAATCCAGCTTAACTACTCAGTCTTTGCTGGCCTCAGAATATTTTTGCTGGTATTGTACTCTGGCCTCCCAATATTTTCTTTTTTTTATATATAAATCTCCATGAGCTACTGTGTAAATAAATAAGAAGCACAAGGCTGCGCTGTCTCTGGAAAGCGGAGTGTGCAGTGATGCTGTGCGTGAGCAGAGCTGCTGGTTATCGAACACCTCTCTGAGCTGCCAGCAGCCAGCCGCCCCATCTGACAAAACAGATTTTCCGGCCTGACTTTGAACTTAATGTCAACAGACAGAAAAGGATGGGAAAATGGTTGCGCTCGGCGGAGACCCCCAGCCGCAGACAGGCCCTGCCTCACGTTTGCCTCAGCACCTCACCGATCACGGTTAACAGCAGGGAAGTTCTCCCAGAGTGTTGCGCAGGCGTCAAGGCAATATGATGTTGATTTTCAGCTTAGTGCTTTTCAGTTTTTTCCATCTTTGTTAGGTCTTAAACAATCTGAATAGAAATTCAGAAGTAAACAAATGGTGGGGCGCTCTGGTAGGAACGGCTGGGGTTTGTGCTAACCGTAAAGTGGCTGGAAAACAGCTCAGACAATCATGCTTTTTTTGACATCTAAAGAAAGCCAGCTCACACCTTGGGAGGCTGTAATCCGTACACCAAAGCGCAGGAGAAGTTAGGCAGAGTGAGCAGTCTCTGATGAAGAGTCCTGCACCATCCCAAACACACAGCAATGGATGCAGCTGGGGGGTGAACCCCAATTTCCAGGGCCACTCGCTTCACGAGGAAGGTCGATAGGTTTCTCCTTATCTCTGTTTGTCATTGCTCCTGTCCCTCATTTCACTGCTTGCAAAGAAAAACACTCTGAATTGTCAGTGTCCCCTTCTGAGCCCCTACCAGTGCTAATTGCCTATGTTGTCTCTTCCTGCTGGAGCTTTACGCCTACGATTCTCTGAGCTTTCTTGTTGTTTTGTTTTAAAGATGAGCAAGAGGTTTATTTTATGTTGCATGGTGGTACCCGTGCAGTTGTCTCTTTATAACTGGTTAGCAAGCTTGTCACCTGCTGCCAACATCTGAAGACAGGAGCTTGGAAAAGATGGCACAATAAAGTGTACAAGCCCATAAAAGCACACTTACTGATTTGTCATGCTTTTCTGCATCCTGTTAAAATGAGCCCTGTTTTCATCCACAGTGTGAGGGCTGCTCCCATTTCCTGCCTGCACTTCCACAACAATGTTGCATTAGTTCCACGTAGGAACCTGGTGCCAGCGCTGTCAGTCGCCAGCCTCCAAGCACATCCCGCGGCAGAGAGCTCTGCTTTTCCAGGGTGTCCTCCCCTGCAGCACGGGCAGGGGGGAGCAAATGTGCGACTGTGATTTGTCTGCTCCCCTGGGGTGCGAGCGTAGAAACTGGACTGGTGGGAGTCTGATGTGGGTGGATCTGCTAAATACCAAATCCTCTGCCACCTCATGAGGGAGGTTTTATTGACAATGAAGCCCCTTTTCCAAAGCAAAAAGGTCAAGTGTGGCATGAAAGTCCCATGTGAGTTGGGGAGAGAGCGAGCGGCTTTCCCAGGCTCCCTGTGCCGGTGGTAAAGGGTGCTGCTTCCCAGCCCTGCCACCCTGGGAAGGCTGTGGAGCCTGCTGGAGGTGTGCTGGCCCTCCGCTCCCTGCTCCCCTTGGAGCCTTTTCCCTGCTGCTTCTCTGCAGGTTGACCTGACAGCCGGGCTGGGGGCATCCCTAGCACAGGGGTGCCCTGGTGATGTTGGGCTCCCAAACAGTCCCCCGCCCCATGAGGGAGGCCAGGGGGCCGGCAGGACCCCTGGGATGGCAGCAGCCCTGAAGGGCCTGGAGAGAGGGAGGGCAGCCAGCGTGGGGGTGCTGGGCTGTTTCATCACCAACTGTGTGGTCAGAGGTACCTCCAAGTGGCGAAAACGGACCTTTTCTCCTTTTGGGTTTTCCAGCGCGCAAGTACCACCTTGGGATGTGGTATGGGATATCCCCCTACCTGTTCCTTCAGGCTCCGCAAATTCCTAGACTTCATTACTTTTTCATGTTATTTTGTATTGGAAGTGATGCAGATGTGGGGACTTGGACCTGTGCTGTGTCTCAGCCACAAACAATTTATTGTTCTAATCCATGAACAGGAAACTGAGTCCTGGTGCTTTTTCCATTCAGGAGGGCCAGGTCTTAGAAACTCCTTTTTGCCCTTTTCCTTTGTCTCCTCTGCCAAAATTTGTGCATGTGGCTTGTTATAGAGCACAGGAGGTTCTGCCTTGTGACATTGTAAAGCTCAGTATATCAAAGGCAAGGAAATATAAACTTGTTAGAGCACGCAGAAATTCGGTGAAATGCCTGTAGTAAGGAGAGGGAAAACAGCCTTCCTGTGGAGACATCATAGCTCAGAAGCATTGGGGTAGTATTGCTCTCAACCCACGGCAACCATCTAGCAGAAAAAAGAGGATGCAGGGAGCTTTCTGTGCTCAGGCAAAAAAGCTGGGCAGGATAACAGCCCTAGTAATGGCTCTATAAGGCTTCAGCTGAAAGCAGCATCTGGAGCTCCTAAGGAGGTGGAGGACAGGCGAGGGGAAGGCTGTGACCTTGGTCTTGCAACTCAAAGTGGCAGAGCGGGTCTCGCGCAGACGGGTGGGATGGCTGGGCCCTGCTCTCCTCAAGTGTTGTTCAGATTTCCAAAATGCTTCTCAGCACAAGAGGCCCAAAAGGAGGAGGACATTTTGCATGCTCGCAATACAGCTGTAAGTGGCTGTCGGACACGAGACTGCCCCATGCAAAGGAGAGCTGGGCTCCCGGGACAGTCTGGTGGAGGGGTAGGGCCTCTCTCTCCTTGCACAGTTGTAAAGGCACCAGAATGAATGACTCAGGAGATGTATTTAATGCTGGTTTTGTCTGAAGTTTCATTTAATTCTGAATTCAAAGTATTTTCTTTGTTAAGCTGTGCCTAAGTCAAGCATTTTTTTTGTCCTTCATATCGTGACATTATCTCACCCTTGAAGGGAAGGCAGTCTAGATGCTACAGCGGCCCAGCACAGAGGAAGAATTACTGCCTACCCTTCTTACACCACTGCAAAACTTCCACCTCCACAGAGCATCCTTGTTCTGTGAAGTAAGGAAGGGGGCGGCTGTTACTGTCTGTAACATTGCCTGACTTTCTAATATTGTAGTTCAGATAGTTTTATGATGGCAGGAGAGTCAGACGTTAGGGAGGCGTAGCAAATGGGCTGTTGTACAAGCCTTGTAGGAAAAGATTGATAGCTAGATTGGTTGCTTTGACACATCTGTGAGTCTCATCTCCCATGTGCTTTTAGGAATACAGAATGTATAATTTACCTTATTATATAACAGCTCAACAGATCTGCACTTCTGTGCCTTCTCTTTCTGGAGCAGCTTGGAATAACACGGCTCTGATATTAACCTAGTTTATGACCGTGCCTGAGCCAGCTCCCCGGGCTGGTTCATTGCACAGCGCAGAGAAGGGGAGGTGTGGTCTGAGGGGAGCAGTTGAAAGCACAGAAGGAAAACTGTTAAAATGAGAGAGATTGCCTGTAAGAAAATAACCACAAAAATACTTTGAGAAACTGGAATGCCTTTCCTGGAAAATATAGAAACGTTTTTTGCCGGCCTCTCTGAGGTCCCATTGCGTAAGAAGAAAGTGGTAAAGAAACCTAACTCATGTTTTTATACCAAACCAAAGTGTCTTTCTTTCTTAATAATATACAAAAGGTGTTTTGTTTGTTTGTGTGAGGCAAATGGATCATTCTGTGGGAGTACAAAACGGCAGAGTTTACAGCTGTACTAATGGAGTGCAGCCTTGCCACTGCCTAGCTCGGGCAGGCCTGCAAATGCCGGCATGTGCAGCGGGGCTGCTCAGCCTGGGGGTGGAGAAATGGAGCCTTCTGAGTTACTTTTTTGAGAATTCCTCTCGGTGTTCACTGTTAGCTAACTTCTTAATGAAGCCTTGTGCTTTGATACAAGGAATCAGGATGTATGTGCATGGGAGGGGGTATGTGTATGTACGTATATAAAGGTATATATGCTCTGTATACAAAGTATTTAGTGCAGCTCTTTCTGTACCACAGGATATGTACAAAAAATGCACCTGTTCAATAGGAATGCTGAGTGAAAAAAGTAAGCCTCTTTCAACCTGTTAGAATTAGCTCCTGTGTGTCCTTTGCTAGTGGCTCTCCCAGTGCATGATGCTGTTGGGGTAAATGTACGTCTTGTTTGACAGAGGGAGGTGTCAGCCCTAAGTGCGGTGGGATCGGCCAGTGAAGAGGTGCCAGACCTGCCTTCGCTCAGTCTGAGGACTCTGGGCAACCTTTGCTCTCCACAAATTTTGTTGGTCTTGGATCAAAACCAAGCAGGGACCAATGCTAAGCACATTTTTTCATATGGCTAAAGTTTTAAGACATCTTGGCTTGTAGCAAATAGGGAATTTTACTGCTGTTCAGAAAGAGCAAAAATATTTCAAAGCAGCAACGGTGCCTTCCAAAAATGGGGTCAAGGCCCCGCTCAGCTCACCCAGGCAATCAAGCTGCAGGCAGCCACCAGTCTGTCTCCTGAGAGACTATGCAGTCTTACGTGCTCAACGGGCGCAACACCTCTAGTCTGATGGCCAAAGTATGGACAACTCCCACATCCAAGCAGATACGTGAACCAGAGCTAATGTGTTGCTCAATGCATGTTGCCAACTCGTGGGCTCAAGTATTTCTCTTCTTGCCTCTTATCCTCTAGTTTTGCTTTCCTCTCCTGGTCAGGTCGCTGGACCTTACTTGATGGTAGGCAGGTCCCAGTTTGAGATACCACCTGGCATCTCAGCCTTTGCCTTGCCAATTAGACATGTGTGCCCTTCCCTTGGGTCCTCCAGTTTCTGACCACAACACCTTTCTCAGCTCCTATCCTCTTCTGCCTTCACTCTTGTCTTTATTCAACCACCCGCATCCCAGCTGCTGTTCCCATCACTGGAATTTGCTTGGCCAGCATTGCTGTAAGTAGACGCCCAGGCGATGTGGCTGAGTGCAGGAGGCTACTGGAATATGGCAAAACAAAGGGCCGACACATTGTTAAATGCCACTGCAGAGAGGGACTCCCGGCAGTGAGTGAAGCGGCCTGGAACGGCCTCAGCCCCAGGGCTTGGCGGTTTCTTTTTCTCTGCCATATTGACTTAACTTTGCAAGAAGCCCTTCTTGACCACATCTGAGCATCCCTGCAGAGTTGTCTCTTTGTTAACTCTCTTATCAATTAAAGCCTTGCTGTAATCCAAAGGACCTTTCTGGTTTCTTTTCCTGGTATGCCTTTAATTGGAAATGGTTCTTATCCATTCTAACCTGCTACTTCTTCCACTACAGAAGATATTTGAGGCTTTTCTCCCCAGTTCAGAGCCTTCTTTTGTGAGTTTACCAATCCTCAGGTAGGAAGAGGAACAGCTTACTTGCATTTGAAGCTGGCTGAAAGTGAACTGCAGGCCTTGGGCTTTGTCACAGCCTTGTCTTGTATAAAACAACAGCAACAACAGAGCCCGGTGGAGGTGTCCTTTTTTTTCCATCATGGAACACTTCAGAAGCCAGACAGGTGATGCCTTTCCCACACGACAGACTGTAGCAACGATAAACTCACTCCTGGTGATTTTTCTAAGAGAGCTGCTTGGTTTGGAGAATTCATTTCCATTGTATTACTTAGTTCAATTCTTTTGCACTTGGTAAACATACTTTTCCTTTACTTTTAGATTATGTTTGTGTAGCTTGATAGAGAAATGGGCTCTGGCTTCTGCAGAAAAAAGAAAACTCCCCTGTCCTTTGAGAGCCAGTGTTCATTCATCTCCTTGCCGTCAGTGCATTTTTCTGTCGAGATCCCCACTCTCTGAGCTCATTACATTCCACATCCCCTCTCCCCTCCAGGCCTCCGCAAACGTCTCCCACTAGCCCTGGAGTCTGACCTCGGACCTCAGTTACTCTCCCTATCTGACCCCAGCTGTGGATCCTGGCAAGCCTCCAGGTTGGGAAACTGCTGGACAGAGAGAAAATGACAGAGAAGTTTTCCTTACTTGATTCTTGTTCTCCCTAAGATGCGCAGCAGCTGCAAGAAGAGGTCATCGCTGTGTACACAGATTCACTCTTTCTGAAAGAATAATCTTTTTGAAAACTTGCCCCATATTAAGGGCGGAAGTACGTCTGCTTTCTGTACCAGTTGGTAAGAGCAGAGTGATGCAATATCAGGTTTTGACACAGAATCCAGAAACCGTTAGAGAGCTCCGAGGGCTGGGGGCAGATCAAAGGTTTGGGAAAGGAGAGACAGCAAGTCTAAGTGCAACTGAGAGACATTCAATTATGCTTTAACCCAAACCATAGCTTTCACCAGTCACCTTACTGCCTTCAAGTATGCATTTTTATTTCTAGCTATAAATCAGTCCTCCTCAATATCTAGCAGTTTTACCCAAAAAGAAACTGGCCGGTATGTGGTAGAATGCAAATAGCAATTGGAGGAGGGATGATATCAAAACACAGTAATGCAAGCTGACATGTTTGGAATATCTGGGAACAGTGACCTACTGGTGATCTCTCTCTCACAGTAATTGTAATTGACAGGCTGCTGCATTTGTAATAATTTACTCACCTGGAGGAAAAGTAATCAGGTAGATGTTTTGCAGCAAGGTCTCAAGAAAAATTGTCTCCATACACACCCTTTCTTCTCTGAGATGTTGGGTAAGCAATTCCATTTCATTCTATTCCCATTTTTTATGAAAGTAATACATCCCAAAGGTTAAAGGATCTGTGAGATTTATGATGAAAGGGTAGTGACCTGCTGCAGGGACTGGTATTTTATACCCCTGGAGTATCTTACCTACTCTTCTTGGCCTTTGGCAGTGTTTTGTCTGACACTCACTACTGCATTACAGGTTGTCAACCTTCAGTTTCTGAAAAATTTCACCTTTCTTTGTCCAAAATAGAAGCCAAACTCTCTTAATTTCAAAAGAAAGTTTGAGTGAATGAATGGATATATTTATCCACAAAGAATGCTCTAAGCTCTAGAAACAAGCTCGCTCACATTGAGAGTGTTAACACTGAACTCTAATGATGTTCTTACCTATCAGTTAACCATTACTAGCTATTTCTTGGCTGATAATTTTACAAACAACTATTCAGTACCCCAAGATTATGGACAGTTTTATTTTACAGGCAAAGAGTAACCACGGTGTCTGTCTCACTTCCTCCACTCCAACGCTTAGTTCTAGCAAGCAACCTAAAAGTAAATATCTTCCATGAGTAATTTTTTCTCCGAATGCTAGCATTAATTAGTGAACATTAATGTCCTTGCCAAATTTTAAAATGAAGTCCTATGGTGGCCATGCCTTTGTGTGCTCCTGACCTGTGCAAGTAGCTGATAAGTAATTGTACTTGCCCATACATGTGGCCCAGTGGTTGCCTCACTGGTGACATCTGTGCAATTACGTCAGAGAAGTGGATACAGATAAATAAATAAGGTGGGTATGTTCAAGCATATGTCTATGCTCATACAACATACATTTTGAAAAATCTATCTGCTGTTTTGATAGAACTGGGACAAAAAGTTTCCTGGGTAAAACTGGACTTTACCCAAATGCCAGTTTGTGTGCTGAAAACGTTTTTCACAAGTGCATTTCAAGTTAGCTCTTCTGGGAAATGTCACTGGTGGAGCTGTGAGATACTTGTAGCATCTCACAATTTCTTTTCCTCCAACAGGAAAATTGACCAAACTTGCTGTCACTCTCCAGGTGGGAACTGAGATATGACGCTATGACTGTGCAAACCAGGGAACCCAGAAATTGCAATGTGGCATTCTTGGGAGCCGGGGAACACCATGGCTCCATCTCGGGGGAAATCCAGGTGTGCGCCTTGTTCCCACCATAAAGAAATCCAGGTGCATTCACTGGGAGAGAGCTATGGTGCCCTCCAGTAGGTCACATTCTAGGTACAAATTACTCAAATTCTCCTATGAAGTCTGGAAGAGATTAAGGAATTAGAGATTTCCTAATCTATAGTTTATTCTGTGTCACTTTTCCCTTTTGCTGGAAAAGCCATTTTTGTCTGGGAGCCTGCAAAGACATTTGACTGTGGGAGTATGGCTTTTTCTCGAATGAAGATTTTTCTACCCCGGGCATCTGTAGATCAGCACAAATAGCTCTTAAATATAACACACTATATACGTACATGCATACACAGGCTCTTTTAAATCACACACTCATTTCAAGACAAACATTGATAGGGATTTTGTAGTCAAAAGAAAAATATATTTGTGAAAATACAGCTATCAATGATGCAACCAAAATTGGTGTCCAAATGTCTCAGCAGAAGACACAACCTGTATTCTGTTTAATTGTTGTTTTATATCCAGACAGCTCGTTCTCAATGGATGATACTTTAAAATTCTTCTGGTAAAACTTGGTGGCTTTGTGGCAGGTACTTTGTCCTGGATGAAACACATCACTTGTATAAATCAACTGTAATTTGGGAGAGTGTAGTATTTTTTGGTGGATTTGGCACAAGTTTATTCTTTCACTGAAATACAAAATCCTTTGAAGTTTTACTGATCATTCGGCACAGCAAAGCTCAGTTTTGTTGAATAATAGCTAAGGATTTCAATGGTGGTTTTTTGTCCCTGCTGTCTGTAAAAGAGACTATCCCTTTATTAGGGCTATTGCTCTTTCTTTTCATTTCATTGCATATTCTGCCTTTAATGAATATATCAGTATTTCTTTTTAACTTCCATGTGATAAATCCTCCATAAAGTGAGTATGATCTACATATTCTTTCTCTTCAGGAATCCCTAGGATAATAATTTCTGGTGAATGTTTGGTTTTTCAATGTTTCTGAATGGCAATGAACCATCTGACAGTTATACTACTTTATTGATTTTGCTACTGGTTTTCTTCCATGTTTTTTCTACCTTTTTGCACAGCCTTCCTGTATAAGTCTCTCTCTAGAAATTTTCTTTTTCCTTGATTTTCCTTATGTTTGCTCTAATTTGCTCCAGCTTTACTGCCCCTTAGAGGCCAGTTTGGGATTACCACAATAATTCACTTGTCTCTGTGTGGTACCACTTTGACGACACTTTCCCAGAAGCAGCCTTGGTTGCTTCTCTGGTGCAGCTTTCAAAGTTCCCTTAAATCTGCCACTTGGGAACTATTTACTATTGCTGTTGAGTTCTTGCTTTCTTTTATTCTTTAAAGCTTTTTTATGGAGGGACTACAGCAAAATCCTGTCTTATATGTGAATATATCCCAGCTTCTCAGAGCAAATGATGGGCTCTGATCTTTAGAAGTAAAACCTGGGGGAGGAGAGGGGCACAATGAGGAGGAAGATCCATTAATTTAATCTAAGGTAGTTTAACAGCAATGACTTTTGCCTCTTCAGTTCTTGTTTGTTTAAGCTTCATTATTTCAAATGGGCCAAAGCTATCTTTCCAGCAGGAAAACGCTAGAGACATAATTAATTCAAGGCATTTGGTGTTTCCTGTCAAGATGGCAAGCATTCATCATACTGTGAAGATTATAGTGCTTCAAGTCCACTCAGGGGCAGATGTTGAGATAATTTTCCTGGCATACCTCTCTGCACAACTCACACATCTCTTAATTTTGAATATTTCCTGTTGCTTCCTCCATAGCTAATTCCAGTTCCTCATACTGACCCGCAGGGTCTTCAAAACCTCCTGTCAAAACCATTGCTGTCACTCTGCCCAGCCTCTCCTGCGGCCTTTGCCGCTCCCATGAGGGGTGGCTCGAGCTTGCCCTGTGCTCCGAGGAGGAGCGGGACTTCCCAGCCCGCAATGCTGGGATGCTGGCCACATGGCCTTTCGATGGTCACCACTGCTGAGCACCAAAGGAGTCCGTGCCTGGGGGGCAGGGAGCCCGGAGCACTGCACCACCGTGACCAAGCCGCTGTACGCCACTTCTGGGTCTGCCAGGCAGTCACAGCAAAAGAGGTGTAGGGGCGAGGGGACAAATAATGAAAAACAGAGGCGAGAGATCCGGGGGATTTAAAGGAACAAAGCATATGGCTGCATAGCTGGGTACAAGCCAACTCCAATCTTGCAGACATAGTAGTGTGAAACTGTGTTTCAGAGTGAGACAACCAGGAAAGAAACTCTCCTTGGCGGCAAGGCTCTCCAGTGCGGTGCTGTGCCCCCAGAGAAAGCTTGTTCGCAACTATCTGCACCGGACAGTGTGGACACATGCGATGACAAGGAAAGGCTTGAACGAGAATAAAAATAATATCTTTAAATATTTATGTGATCTGGTAGCACTCGGATTCCACCATCAGAGTTTTCTCTTGCCTGGCTCTTTGCGTCCTGTCACCACCCTCACGCTGCTGTCTGGAGGATACAGCGTCTCAGGTTCTTTCTCTCTGCATTAGCAGAAACTGCGTGGATCGCTGGAAGAACATTTCTTTTCACAAACTGTCGTGGTTCAGAGATTAGGCATTCAGTTGAAGAGTGAAATGACCTTATGATTTGTCAAAGGTCCAGCAGGTTAGACTTCAGCTTAGCAGAAAATGATCAAATTAGATGTGATGGATACATAAGAAGTCCATAGTATGGCCCTGTCTTGTGACTGCACTGAAATTAAATCTGGCTGACGATGGTTTTAGAAAAGTGAATGCACCGTCTAAATTTGACAGCTATGTGGTTGAACTGATAGATACGGAGATTATTGTTGGCACACAGTTAAAAAATACAATTACACTGTGTTTAATCAAAGGGTCCTAGGCTGGGATAAGCCTTGGATCCCTCCTCTACATGAATAACAGCCTTTGGAACAAAGGAAGTTCTGCATAATGTTATTTAGTCTGCATGAACCACTAACTATATTTCAGACCCCTGATGAAGTCACTGCTTAGAAACCATTAAGAGATAGTGTACAATTGATGTGATATACTTTGCTTTAGTTGGGAGACATGCTTTCTGGCAAGTAACCCATCAGTCAGGTCCAGCATGCACACACAAAATTACCAACACACGAAGATACAACAAATGAGAAAAATGAAACTCTCCGCTGCCCTGGAAAAAGCTTCCCTTCTTGAGTGTTCCAACGCCATTCTCTGTGTTATTTCTAATCTTTAATGTAAGTTATAATAGAGATTTGACTGAAAGGAAAAGTCTCCCAAGATCAGTTTGATGTTATAGAAAGTATGTCTCCTGGCCTCCTATCAAACTTTAATGTGCTGTTTCAGTTACAAACTGACACTAGTGACCAAACGAAGAAATGCATTCTTTGCTTCAGTTAAAAGGATCATCTTTTCTGTATGAAATACAGGCTGTGGCTGAAATACAGCCACAGAATGAAGACGACCCATAATAGAAACGGATATCTTGAGCCCCAACACATTATTTGCTGGGAGAAACATTTTAATTTAGTTACACTGTTCACCCCTGCTCAAATTCATTAAGCAAATTAAATTAAGAACGTAAGGCTAATCACGTGGTACCAGGCACTGCAGCTGTAAAACCTTACAGCGTGAGTGAGAAATGGAAGCATGGTACATAAATGTCATTCATTGCCTATCACAGGATAAATTAAAGTCGAAGAACAACCTTTCTTTTGTGCAGTCTGGAACAGAGACCTGAGCCTTGAAGGGAGAAGATTTGGACCAAAAGACAAGTCATTCTTTTATCTAGTTGTAATTAACTGCAGGTGGTTTCTGCTAACATAATGCAGATTCGAGTCTTATTTATCTTTTTTGGAGACAGTGTAGCTATCACATTTTTAGGAAAAGTCAGAGGAAAAGAAGTAATTGTTTTCTTATTATGATAGATCACATCTTTCTGTTGGAATTTTTGGTTGTTTTTTCTTTCTGTTGAAAATGATAACACTGGTAGCACTCTGACAGAAGAGCCAAACATTATACGGAGCAAAAAAAAAAACTGGTAAAGGCCTGAGTTAGCACCATTAAAGCTGAGTCCTATCTATCAGAACATCTATGAAAATTGCCTGCTCGTCTCTCTCTCTCTGCCAGTAAGTCAGTATCATCAAAAGCCTCTTACTCATTCTTACTCTGTATTTTTTCAGTAAGAGAAAGATATTTAAATGGTGTCTTTATTCCTGCTTCTTGGCTGTGTCAGCTACAAAACATCATAACCCTGACACATTTTTTCCTCTCTCTCTGTCTTTTACCTTGGCATAAATCAAGAATAACCCACTGGAAATCAAGGCAATATAAAGCTGTTGGGACCAAGCTGGGGCTATTGTTTCTATTCCACATGGACCTGAGAGCAGACATCTGATACTGTGTTGTTTGACTGTTGCCTGTAATCATATTCCTCTCTGGAAACCTAATGATTCTTAAGGGAGTCCTGAGCTCTGGATATTTGGCCTCTTTCTGTTCCCCTCATTTTCCAAAGAGAGAAGGGGGCATAACACCCAATGGCAATGTTGAGAAGTACAATTAATCAAAACTGGATAAGATCTGCATGGAATTTGCATGGCTTGGGAATTGTATGACATGGCTCTGCAGGGATGGTTAAGGGGAGCTGGCAGTAAGGGCTTTGCATCAGGCCGCATGGAAAGTAGGGACTACAGATTTCACTTTGCTGCAGACAGCCTTACTTGTGGGTGGAGGAAAGGGAAAAGGTGTCTTGATTTGCATGCTTTTCTCCCTGTGTTTAGCGCATGGCACAAAAGGCAGCAGCAAGAGAAGGCTTGTGCCCTGTGCTCCGTGCTTTTCTTGGATGGGGAAGAACGTAGTGTTACTCTCCATTAGGGCTGCAGCTGAAGCAGGTTGGCACGGCTGGGGCCAGCAATGCTCCTTAGCACAAAGTAAACAGCAGCAAAAGCTGCTGTGACCTCTCTGAATCTTTTCTTTGTTACACATGGCCACTAATTGCATGTTTCCACTGCAACTGCAAAAAGAGCTGAAATATGAAACTGCTCCCCTACCTTGGTTTTTAAGGAGGTATCAGGCTTTGGCAAGTTTGGACACCTGTAGCAATTGACTTCTTTCCAGCACAAGTCCAAAGGGATTCGTCTTCCCAGCAAGTCATTTTCTTCCTGAGGGGACAAAGGGAGGGGATGTGAGAGAAGACAGCACATGGGCAAAACATCTGCAACAAGAAAATGCTGTGAAGGTTATGGGTTGGGAGAAAGGAGAAAAGAAATGGAACATGGAAGACCATATCTCTGTGATAGCTACATTTGACATGTCTAATTTCAATATTGGTCAGTATTCTTGGGAACACAGTTGAGTAGGAAGAGGTGCTATCGCGTTAATGCCTTTAAGAGGGGCTGGAAAGTCTTAGGGATGCAGGGTAGGTAAATGGTTGAGGTGATAGGATACGGATCACATCACCTCTTCCTTCACCTCCCCAAAACACGCAGCATGGCTGAGAGCACTGAACATACCAGTATAGATTCCTGTCTTGGGTACCTGGGAGAAGGTCTGGGGCGACTCTTCTAATATAATCAGGGTCAGATTTTGGCCAAAGCTGTCAGAAGGCATTAGGAGACTGCTGCAACATCTGCAGTGGGCAGTGGGATGCTTCTTTTAGTGCCACACCAAAGTGCTCCCTCTTGCTCAACATGGGTGTAGACCCAGCTATGACTTTGGCATATAACTAGGGTTTCTGACTGTTTGATTTCTTTTTTAAATGCCTGTGCTTAGTTTTGTGAATTATGAACTGTTTTCATGTTTATAGTGCAGGTTTTATAAATTTAAAATTAACACCCAAAGCATCTTATTCCAAATTTTCCTGATGAGTATGATTTGTTGTTCTTGTCTAATTCAAGAATCTGCATCCTAAAACTATTCAGCTTCTAAAAAACTGAATTTGAAGACACTAACCATTTCATTTCAAACAGCTGAATTTTAAACAATGGTTATGAGATGCTGTTCTTTAGTTTTTCTTTGATTTAAATCTAAAGTCAAGAAACTGTGTGCTTATCTGGCACATAAGCATGGAACTTGATAAGTGGTATATGCAAGCAGAAGTTCTGGTCCCCAAGGAATATTGTATAATACTGCATGGGTAGGAATAATATATATGTATGTATATACACAAAATGCATTATAATCACCTATAAATGTGTGCACATGGATTTGTAACTAACAGTCAATGACACTAGCTTGGATGCATAAAGCCTATAGTATGTATTACAAAATAAAAACTCACAAAAAGAGAATTAAAAAGTGGATAAATATTACAAAACATGGATTTAACTGACCGTATTTGCTGAAAATCTTTAAACTCTTTGAAGACCGTAGTTACAAGATCACAATGTACTTGATTTCTTATGAAACAGAAGTTATTCAGTCTTCCCAACTGTACTAATTCACACAAGTATGATTTGTGCTTGAAATTTGTAGCATATTAATGGATTTTAAGTGGTTCCAGCAATTCCATTAAAAGAGGATGGAATAAATAAGTGAACAGTTTGCCAAAGGTGGAGAAGCCACAGTTGTGAAACCAGCCAGTGGTTTATGTCAAACACAGTCATTTTAAAAATATAGTGGTGAATTAAAGTAAAAGTGACTTAAAGATTAGGTATTCTACGAAGTGTTGTTCTAAACGAAGACAGGGGTATGAGCAGTAACATCTGGATGAAATAAGGCCCCATTTGAGAATGAAAGTAAAATACCATTGCTTATTTGAACAATGTCTGTGTTGGAAAGTAGAACCTAATACTAAGAATCTCTGGAGTTTTTGGAAGAGGGACAAAAAGTTTACAATTTGACACACAGTTTTCAACAGTTTTATTGTCTATCTTAAATTAGACACTTTGAGGTAATTTTGGCATCCGCTTATGGCATACTCAGTGCCCCTGGCCACCCTGCCCGATTTGGGTGTGTTGGGGTGTAAAGTCAAAGAAGGCGATATAAAGCCAGCTGAATAGAGGGTAAATGTAATTGCATGATCACTTCCTTGTAACTCCTCTCCCTTCACCTGAAGTCACGTGGGAACTGAATCTCTGTGTGTGCTTCCGCTTGTGAGAAAATGTACATAACAGCCGAGCCTGGCTTTTCCTTTTATTCAGTCTTTTCCTATTAGCCTGGTTTTAGTCACTATGGAGGTCCCACATGTGAAGAGATTTTTACTTTAATAAAATCTGTTGTCTTGCACGTTATAATTTTCTTCTTTTGGCCAGGTCCTTTCTCATTAACCTACCGGGGAATTATATACACTCGGGTTTATTTAGATGATCTTTCGAGTGTACTTCCTGTTTATAGAGTAATTAGATACATACACCAAACAAAATATGAAGCCAGGGAATTGAGGATACCATGCTAACAGGAAGCACCTTTATGTAAATACTGGTGGTGCTCTCCGCTGTCCAATAACTACATCTTCTCTCAGGATGCAACTGGCTTTGAAATATTTGTTTAGAAACAGAAGAATTTCTTCTATTAACAGGATTAAGCAAAATGAGAGATGGTAATGTTTGCATTTACACAAATAAAAAGATGTATTCTGAATTGCAGTACAGAGGTTTTGCATTGTGGTTTGTTTTTGAAGTTATCATGTCTTTGGCTGAAATAATGTCACCTTGATATTTTTTTGCCACGACCATATGTACGAACCTTCAAGTGTGCTTTGGGGAGGATACTGCAGGTGATAGAATAGGCTGTTGTGACACAGCGAACACACCGTTTTACTTGTTAAGGCATCTTTTATTCCTAGTGTGCCTATTAATAGTGTGACTTTTCTTTGTTGTTATTACTATCTTTGTGTCATTATTTAAGGACACACATGGAAACAAGAACAGAGACATCACCAGTATAAAGTCTGCTGTCTTGCACACTTTCAGCAAGCAGTTGTGGTTTCTGGAAACATAAGTTTGTGCATGTGCAAAAATGTTTGTCAAATAAACAGGTGAAGACAAATTTGTTAGTTATTATAAGGAAGCTCTTTCCATTTGGCTCTAAATAGTGATTTAAAATGGAGCTGAGAGTTTCTGGAAATCCTTTCAAATTTTATGGTGCTGCCCAGTGCTGGGGGATGAAAGGGTGTTTCTGTGTTCAGAATAGGCCTTGGTGGTCCCTTGGTAAGCAACAGCTGTCTGTGACCCCCTGCGGACCCCGCGTGCATATGGTGCACTGATCTTACCCGCTAACAAACAGACAACAAAGATGATCTAGGAGCTCCTTGGTGAACAAAATTAAACACTGTAGGTCAAATGGAAATCAATTACAAGCTGTGCAGAAGACTGTGGAAGTCAGCATCCGTTCTCACCCATGAACTGGGATGGAGGCAATCAAATGTTAGGTCAGTTTAGGTCACGATATGGCCTTGGTGTCCATTTTTCACTCAGTATAGGGTAGGGAACTCTAAACATTTGAGACAGTGGATGAAGTTAACGGATGGCTTGGACATAGCAATATATTCAGTGCTAAACACATTGTGGCAGTACAAATAATAAAAATATTTAAAGAATAAAATAGCCTTTCTTATAGTAAGTACAAGCACAGTCACATCCATTTAAACAAAATCTGTTCTAAAATGCACTTTTTCATTCTTGCATTAAAGCTTTTCTGATTTAGATATGAAATTCATTTGGTGTCATCTGCCTAATGCAATTAGATAGTTTTCAGCACTGAGACATTTAAATTAACAGAGAAACTTTTCTTCTTCATAGTGTTAACAGTTGGCAAGATTTTCCAAAAAAGCACCTAAATGAATTAGAAGCCCAGAATCTATTGACCTGTGCTTCTATATAGCAAAGTCCTTTGAAGTGGCCTACAGAATATCTTAAGATGTTATTTAACGTCACTAATCTTTAAAAACAGCACAGAACCAAGAAGGTATCAGTGTTTCAGTCTGAACTGCAAGTCATGACTCCACAAGATCACTTATGTGTCTACAAGGTGTACAAAATCTCCTGAATGAAGAAATACATTTTAGTTTATATTGTGGCTATTGCAGGCTTCTGGAACTATGAAAGGATTGAATCTGTCATAACTGAGCTTTGTATTTTGACATTGCAGAGTTACTTTCAACACAGGCTGTTAACCAGAAATGTGAGGTATTGCAGGATGGAATGGAAATGGATGTCTTTGGCACAGTCCTTTTTATTTCCAGGGCATGTCCAAAATCCCACATGCACACATGGGATGAAATGGCCCAAGCTTTGCTGACCGAGCACCTGACCCAAAAACTCTAAGGACTATCCTACCGATGCCTTTTCAGCTTTGAGTGACTTCATACGCTTCCTCTGTGTTTTTCTTTACAGTTCCTGTTACTTTTTTTGTCCTCATTCTCTCAGATGTCCACTGTCGCGCAAAACAAGGCCCAGCACAGCCCCCTCACATGGCTCATCCAGTTCCCAAGCAGACCTCTGTCTCTCTCTTCGGAGTGATGATGAACTCCTGTGACCCGAGGTCTCTGGTTTTTGCTATTTGTAACCCGTAAGAAGGCTGGCTATTAAACTGATTGAAAGCGGGTAGCGTAGGCCAGGTTATACTACTTTCGGTCTGTGTGTCACACACAGTTAATGATACGTATGCACTTTTGGACTGCCTCTTTTAGATTGGCGTTTTGGGACAAGAACTTTATAACTTCTGCCTAATACAAAGTTGAGGACTGAAAACATTTAACCATCATTAATGACTTTGTAATGGGATGCTTACTGGAGCTGTCTGTGATTTGGAAATTTTGTGCTGCTGGGTGTGCTGCTTGCAGCAGGTTTCTCTCTTCCATGAAACATGGGATTAATGCAATAAAAAAATGTAATTTCAGTCTATACAAGATGAAAAGCACCAATACTAATAAGTCTTTATATTCATGATTATCTCTATACTGCAGTTATTTGAAGAAAAACCTATCTCTCTCATTATTATTTTATGTGCAGAAGATCACAGTATCTCATGGAAGTCCTTCCTTGGCCAGGAGCCTCAGAGGGAAAAGTTAATCTATCTAAAATCAAAATGATAGCAGAATCTACATCTTTAAGACAGGGGTATGTCCCAAAGAGGTCCTAAGTCGGAGCATGAAATTCTCTTCCCTAATCTCAGGGGCTTGGCTTCAATGCATGCTGGGATCTGTAGTCTCTATTGGGCGGATAGGTCATTACAGCTGTCTGCAAAGAGTCTCAGCTGTGGAGTTTTATGGCCTGCATCTGGCTCACAGCTCATACCTTCAGCATTCCTCAGGGAGCTGATGTCCTCATTTTTGTTCTTAACACCTAAGAACAAAATTAAAATGAAAATCTGAAATGTAAACCTTTTTCCGAAACCCTGTGAAGGTCAAGGAAATAACTTCCGCAAAAACATCAGGAAAACACATACAGAAAAGCAGCTATCACAAATAAAAGCAAACAGCTATTATAACACCACTAGAAATCTTCTTTTTATACTGGCTAGCAGGTATAGAAAAGTTGAAAATGTTCTTTCAAATAACTTTCAAGTACAAGGGATAGGATATTGCATAGGGTAGGATATTATAGTAGCTGGGTCCTGCTGCCTTCTGCTTACGTGTGTTTTCAGTAAGTCAGTGGTCTGCTCTCCATGAACTTAAAAAAAAAAATCTACCACAGCTCCGCCATCACATGTGGTCCATGGCAGTGATGGTGACATACAGCATCCAGAACAGAAACATGGGCTCTATCCTTGGGAACAGGGCTCCTTCCTTATCACTGGTCCCTCCACCAAATACGTGAAGGGTTGGCATGTGGGGTTTCCGGCTATCAGCTCCTGTTTTTAGGGAGACTCATTTTTGCTTGATTTGTTTCATAGGGTTTTTACTATGTGGCAGCAGTGCTCCTACATCCCACCAAAGGTTTCTCAGCAGTGCAAGAGAAAGCGATTTTCCCTGCCACAGGATGAGCCCTGGCACCTAGTTCCTCATATGGGAGAGGCCATGGGAGGAAGGACAAGCAACACCAAGAGAGGACAGACAGGTTTCTGCGAGCAGCTCCATCAAGAGTAGCTGCCACCCCACTCGTCCTGCCCTGCCCTCAGGAGCCTTCGTTTGACCATGTCTCCAGTATAAGCAACAGACCCAGGACTGTTCTGTTGCCATAATGAAAAGCCCACTTTTCCTAGAGCTAGAACAGGTTCTGAGGCTTCGAGGGGCCAATTCTGTATAAATGTAAATGAGTAGGGAGCTACAGCCTCTTCCCCAACCCACAGGTCAAAAGTTTGGTCTGACTTTTCTATCCAGGCTGAAAAGCAATGTTAATTTTGTTACACGCAAAATGAGCTTCAGCCTGGTGACTCAAAAATCCCTGTCTGTTTGTTGCAGCATTTGGCACTAACTTTGTTTCTGTGTTTTTATGATGCATGCATGGGCTGCAGATCAAAGGCTACTTCTAGGTCATTTTACCTATAAGATTATTGAGGTTTCCTGCTAAATCACTGAGAACAGTGAAAATTTGCAGTGTTTTTATTAAACTTGCACAGTCAGCAGACAGCAAA
The DNA here is from genome assembly GCF_036370855.1 of Dromaius novaehollandiae. Taxonomy (NCBI): domain Eukaryota; kingdom Metazoa; phylum Chordata; class Aves; order Casuariiformes; family Dromaiidae; genus Dromaius; species Dromaius novaehollandiae. Next base: position 58,434,934 of record NC_088101.1, read on the forward strand.
ATTAGAAGGTATGTCAACTTTGGTTCAAGTACCTCAAAGAAACCAAACTGCTTAAAAACCAAACAGTTAAACAAAAGTCAACTTATAAATCTTTTGAAAAGTCTCAGAGGCCTTCCAATCGGTCTGCTGACACCTTCTCCCTGTCTCTGACCCTCCTAACTGAAAACATTTATCTAAAGAACAAAAGTTGACAGTTTGCATTTAATAAAAGTTACTTGTCCTGTCAGTTTGCAGAACTCTTGTTCCTGCCAGCCGTCTCCTTGATGACGTGTTACAGCAATGCAATAGCCAGAAGAACTTACAGAAATAGATGCAAAAAAGTGACTTGATTATTTTTAAATGTGTTCATTCTTGAATATAAAATGTAGAGTTGTATGAGAAAAAGCGAGTTGCAAGGAGAGAGTCTGTGTTCCAGCTAACAAAGGTTCTGTTTTAAGGGAATGGTTGCTGTTACTGCTGACATGCCTTGGTACAGAAAATGGCCACATTTTGCTTTTAGGCATTTTCGAGAGGTTTCTATTTACTAATAATTCAGTAGCAGTTTCTGATTCCTGGGACACAGTTGTGCCCATCAGTAAAGTTAAAGGACTATGTTACATCTTCAAACATCAGAAAACCCCTCAGTAATCATGTTCAAGCTCTTCTTTTGTGCCTCTGAAGTTTTGCAGACTTAGGCTTTACTCCTGTGTACCTGCAAATGGGGCCTTCCCTTACTCATATGCTGTAAGTGAAGTCCTTGCCCACATTTTGTAGAGTGTAGATTGGCATTAGATTGTGATTTTGAGAAACACATCTGCATGTGTTGTACCATATCCTTTTCATGAGGTAATATGAACTGTGGAGATAGTGCTAAACCTCCTTTCTGCCACTGCAAAATAAATGTCTGTTATGTTTTAAGGATGCCAAAATTAATTACTTCTATTCAGTTTTCCTCTTGTTTAGGAAAATAAACCCTTTCCTGACATACTGTAGAACAGACACCAGACGGAGGCAGCTAGAGTTAATGCTAAACAATAGTCATTTGTTTACAAGCATTCTCTATTCTCTTGACTGGTAGGGAGCTGCGGAGCCTTGCTGGTGACCACTGATGCCTGAATCATCTGAAATAGTCCCTGACATTTTTGGCTATTTCAGGGCTCTAGACCCCACATGGCATCTTGGAAAGGAAAGATGAGCGTGTTGTCAGGGCTGGTTTAGACACAGTGCAGGGAGCGGCAGGCTGCTGGTAGCAGTGGGAGGTCACCAGCAGGTCCTGCTGCCTGTTTTTCCTATGCTTAATTGCTACACTGTCTTCAGGAGAGGGAGCAGTAAAAGGGACCAGGGAATTGCAAGCGCTTCCCTTGCCCGGCCGGCTCCAGGCAAGCTTACAAGGCATTATTGAGGCCGAGCTGTCCAGACAGACGGAGAGGAGTGTCTCAGAGCGGCAGGCCCAGTGGAAGTCCCTCGGCCACCCCTTTCTTGCAGACCCACGCTGGCACCTTTCTGAGAGGTGGTGGCAGGATGCCGGGAAGCAGAAAGCCGCCGTGTGATAATGGAGGGATGGCAGCATGACCCATGAACCTTAGCAGGGTGTGATGTGGTGGGATGGGAAACCAGGCTGTGTTTGAGGGCAGCTGCATATAGTCTGCGAGTGTAGTTCTTGGATGAGTTTCTACCAACAGATTCATTTAATTAGTTGGCGACTCTGGAAATGCCTGCATAAACCTCAGTCTGGTTCAGAAGAAGTACTAAGGTGTGCATACCTCTGCTTCTTGAGACCTCGTGGGTATCTTCTTCTGTCCAGCTCAAATGTATATTTCAAAACTTTTTTTCTGTCAAATACAGAACGTAATAGAGCTAATCCTCTTTCATGGTCCCTGGCTGTCAGAATAGTGTTAACCTATATATTGGGAACATCAGTCAGGTATTTTAACTTAGTATAAATTCAGTTCAAGTCTTCTTGATTAGAAGCAATATATTTTAAGTATAGATTTTCTTTCATTATTTTATGGACTACATTCTTCAACTTGAATATTCCTTAAGAAACTATAAATAGAAAAGATCCAAAATTTTACATCTTTAGTCTAGTTTACTGTCATTGCTTTAAAAGGACCAAAGTGATATTTATGACTTTCTAAAAATATTTTTTTCTGAAATGGAATTAAGGCCTGTACATTGAGTTCAAGTTTGAAACATGATATTGTTGGCACATGGAAAAGCCTTCAAGTAAGCGTTTTTAAAGAAACTTGTGATTTTAAATTGAAATAAATATTGTATTGAACACAAAAGCGTGCAGAACATGACAGAAGGCTTAGAAGAACGCAGCTGAGCTGCTGTTGATGTGAGCAGGAGGAGGCATACCTAGTGCTCCCTTCCCCAAGGATGTCTGTGGGAGTCCGGAGTCCTGAGTCTAGCTGTTGGGCATTAATCTAGTTGTTGAATCCTGACCAAAGTGTGGTTATAGCAAGGATGATTCTTTGGCCAGCTTAGAAACTCTTGACCCTTTGTCTGCAAAAGACATTTTTAAATAGCAGCATTTTGGCCTCCACATCTAGTCTGTGCCTCAGTGCAGAAGAACATTTCTTTAGTTCATTTTTCTTTTCAAAAACCCCGTACCAAATCAGCAATATCATCTTCTGGTTCTGGTTAAAGCATCAGGCAAGGGAGTCAGGCTTTTACAGTCAAGCTTATGCAAACACGGTCACCCCTACACACCCTGTTTTGTTTGGGTGTAAGGCTACTGCTGGTCACCCACAGCTTTAGCAGGGCCTTGGGCCTGGTACTGGCTGTGTTTTAAATAGAAGCAGCACAGCAGTGTTGTGATTTAATAGTTTATTAGCTGTATTTGTGGAACAGACGAGACCTTGGCTTGTGGGACCTGGCATGTAGTGCGGGATGGATCAGTGAGCAATGTGCTTGGTAAGGAATCTGCGCTTGGACAGTAGCCTTGTTTACACAGATTCAGTTCAGTGCCCACTTGAGTTAGCAAAAGTGTCTGACTTTAGAGTACTTAGCAGAGTCAAGCTGCAGGATATTACATTTCACTTGTAAGTCCTGAAACTAGCGCCGTCAGTGAAGTAGATTAAGGTCTGGATGACGACGTGAACCCCTGTCAGTGTACGCAGCCGAGGTCATTCCCAGAGGACCACGGACATGTGTTAGAGCAGCTTACAGCCATGCATCACCCTTTCTGCTCTGGAGCATTTTTATAAGCATAATTTCAAAACTGTGCTGTCTGGACTGAATACATAAACCACACTGAGCAGCCTTAAACCATAGACTCAGCCTCAAGAGGGAAAGTGGTGGGTTTCTCTGGTAACAGACGGCTACGTTAGCAGTCTCCATGGCAGGCTGTGGTGTGGAGGGAGTGTGTGAAAATGGCCAAGGCCAGCTGGCCAGCTTGCTGTTGGGGCCATTTTTTTTATAATTTATCAAATGAAAAATTTGTGTTTTGTTTGCTCTGTGTACCATAGGACAGGAATTCAAGGCATGGTTTGAAGTAGTCCTGAGCTCCCCGATTTAGGGCTACTTTGAGTAACTTTCGGCACTCACAGCTGGCCCTCTGGAGTCTCCAATGCTGGGAACATACAACCAGCTGTGTTATACTTCCGCCAACTCCTTTATGCTGTTTTTTCACTGGGAGATACAGAGGACCATGCTGAATGAGGCGATTCCCATTGCAAAAGCTACTCTTTCGGAAGACCAGATTTCTGCTAGCAATGCAGCCATGATGGTTGAACAGTCCAGTAATGGAGGGCAGACTGGACCAACTCTGTTTTTAGCTGTATTTCCAAATCATGCTAAATATGGTGGTTTTATATATATATACATATTTATATGTATATCTGTATATATAAGTATATATATAAAATGTATAAAATGTATGCATAAATCATAATTTATTTCCACTGATGATCAAATTGAAGAGTCTGTTAGAGACCTCCATAGTGTGTAATGACATTCAGAATACTTCTGGCAAGGCAGCAGCCTGGGATTCATTTTAAAATCAGATTTTCCTTTAAAAATAGACATATTTTTAATTCACTGTGTTAGGCTCTGTAGTGTCTGCTAGAACCACATTGTTCTGGTTACTTGCCAGATCGCTGAACCTATTGTTTCTCTTGTACTTCCACATTAGTTTATATACAGTGCTCGACTCCAAAGCAAAAGTTTTAACAGGACACTGAGTCTTCTATTCTTTCCACTTCTCTGGAACTCCAACTGCTATACACTTTATTTCAATTCACTGTAACTGCTCCTCTGTTAATTGACCATTTATAATCCACTGGAACCATAACACTGACTTATGCGTTAAAATGAGAGTAATGGAGTATCCCCCTGACACAGAGTCAGCCCACCTCGAAAGCCCTGACATTACCACTACCCCACTGGATTAGAGGAGATGTGGTTTATATTAGTGACCTGAAGAAGGTTCATGCCCTTTGGGAAAAGGTTGTTCCCTGGAATGGCATTGTGATTAATGGTTTATTTACAGCACTGACATCAAGGCTGTCAGGACTCTTCATCAGTCTTTGATGTAAAACACACTCCGAGGCCCTAGGTCATTCTTATCTGCTCAGAGAAGAGAAATCAGAAATGAGGAATGGGTCAGTGTGGCTTCAATTCTGGTACTAATATTTTCCGTAGTGGCAGCAGCAGAAGAAAACTACAAGTCCTCCTTTGCTGGACTATCTAGTGAGACTGTATGACCATAACTGGTGGTATGGCTTCCTTTTTTTGTCTGGGGGGTAGGGCGGTATGTATGACAGAGCAAGAGACTGCTGGTGACGGATAACCATGGTGAGAACATACAGATGCCTACATCAGATCCACAGTGAGGGGTACATGTTTTGGCACTGCACAAACCTTGAAACAGGAATTGGTGAATTTGCACCAAGACGTTATTAGTAATCATTGTGTGGTACTCAGCACTATCATGTATGGACATTTCCCATTTTCAGTACTTCAGTATTTTAAGAAAGGCTTCCTGCTGCTGAAGACTTTCTATATTTTCTTGCTGAATTGGCTAAGCCCAGTTTGATTTTTCTGAAAACCTCCTCAGAGCTGTGGGCTGGTGAATTCCACGCAGCTCGTGTTCTCGTGGGCTGGCTGGTAAGTGAGATAATGCTGTGATAACGTCAGCCGCTCCTCTCAGCACACGGATGGGAACTGGCTGGTTGACATCCAGCACATTTGCACGGGCAGCCACCTTCTCTCCTGCCTGATTCAACATCTGTGGTAGAGGAATCTTACAGGAGAGATTTGAATCACAGGCAGAACGCAATATGCCTATGGTACTTCAGTTCTACACTACCTTCACAGGGGATTTAAAAATGACTAAGATGCCTGAGGAGGTCTCCAGGGCCCAGTTAAAATCGTAATTGGATGAAAATCAATTACTGGATCTGAGCCAGATAAGATTGAGAATAATGCTAGGGGGGAAAGAAAGCTATTTTGGAGAACCTCAGCTTCCCTCTGTTAAGAACTCTGGCATTTGCTTTATCAAAATGTTCCAAACCATTTGGCTTTGTGTGGGCGCCTCATTATTTCTTGGTGCCTGAACAGCATGACCCCGTGAGATAGTTCTTCTGTGCATGATATCCTGGCAGACTCAGCTCCTTCTTGCTCGGCTAGGATTTACTGATAGCAATCTATGACTTGCAGGAATATGTATAGGGATATGCCCATGAATCTTGATCTTAACAAAACTCTAGTTCAAACACAGCAACGTGCTTGCTTGGCAGTGCTGGCTTCCGAGAGCACATTTAACTGGGGCCCACTTGGCTTCCTATAGAGTACTGGATGGAAATTAGTGAATGCAATGAGGACCACCCAAAGCAACTGATTTCCATTAGAACTAAACAAGTCCTTAAATGCAAGAGCGTAGGATGTACATGCAACAGGACACACAGATTTCTTGACAGTGTGTGCTACTTAAGGTTCTGTCTCAAGGAGAGCAAAAAAGCACCATAATCTAGTAGTAAAAAAATCCAAATAAAATAATCAAGAAAAAATGCACAAGCCAATTAAAATTCACACACAATGAAAGCAGACAAAACTAAACAAAGCTGTGCTTTCCTGTCCTAACTTTAATCCTCCAGAAGGCCTTTAGACATTGCAGTAGATGGCTTCTAACCCACATGTGAAGATCCTAACTACAGTTAGGCAAATGATTGTAATTAGCAGTCTGATTGATTTTACTTCCTGAAGTAGCAAGCATTTAACATATTCACTATTTGACATTTCTTCTAAGTTTCTTAAAGGAATAATTCTCAGCTCTGGACCACTTGCAAACATTTCATTCTCAACATTTGACTTTTTTGCAGTTGGCTACTTGAACAGATTTTTCTTTCTTGGTTAGATGCCCCTTAATTAGCCAAAAGCTTGTGTTGCGAAGATCACTTGCAAGTACAAAACTTTAAACGCCCAGCTCTGGTTAACTGGGTAAACTGATCAGCACTCAAATGTTTTCACTAGAATATTCCTAGGGAGTATGTGCACACTCACACACATACACACACCACCACCAAAAAAAGCTTCAGATGTGAAAATCTCACACACAGAAAATTCACATGACAACTTTGCAGGAAGATGCAACATTTTTTTCCAGCTTTAGTCCTTAAATCTGGCAAGTATTTCCATTTGATTAGTACAATTGTGTGCATGGAACCCAAAACAAAAAGATTGAAGAAGACAGGAAAAAAATACACAGAAAACTAGTTTTTGTTGATAATTTTCCATGTTTCTCTCTAGCCCCATTCCATGGACGATTTGAGGTCATAGAAACTAATGTGACTAATGAGTCACAACCAACAATCATATACTCAATACACAGTATATATATATTTTGTTATTTTCCAGTTCCTGGAGAAAGTTTCATCATTTTGTCATCCTAAAACTTTTCCAGATCACTCCCTTTGTAAAATCTGTTAAAGGGTTCATAGCTGTTTTGTGGTCAAGGCTCTGTGTCTCGTGCAGCACGCTAATCCAAAAATATGCTTCAGTAAGCTCAGAACAAAGTTGGGTTTTCCTCAGAAGCCCCCCTCCCCCCTTTTTCTCTCCCTTTCCCCATCTCCATATGGGAATTCGAAAGCTGGAATTATTGAATGCTGCAGGGTTTGTTGTCAGCGATGAGCAGTTGCAATGCAGAAATCAGCAAGGGAAACCTGGCATTTCTAGCACCCATCTTGGGAATCACATAAGGCTTGCTGCCAGGTTTTTCTCCATCACCATCTTCTGAGGCTCTGAGGAATGAGCTACCTGAAGCTCATTCCCTGGCCACATGCATCTCTCCTGGTCCCTCCTGCACCAGCCGGAGAGGTCTGGGCTGCCTGCCTGCCTGCCAGAGGTGACATCTGCTTCCGAGCTGCTCCGTGGCTGTTTCCTATGCTGCTTCGGTCGAGGTGAGCTGGGCTGGCAGCCCGGAGCCGCGTTGCTGGCAAGGATTGGGGAGCCCAGTTGCCCACCCCACTTCAGAGATGGTGGTGACCAGCAGTGGGAGGATTCCCTCAGCAGCCAAGGGGGCCACAGCAGAGGAGGACGTCTGTCTGTCCAGGGCCTCATGCCACCTCCTGGTGCAGGGAGAGGCACTCAGAGCTGCCAAAGGCCAGGCTGGGCTACAGATCTCCCTGTTTTGTCAAACACCTTCCTGCCTGCCATGCCTGCAACCTGGCCTTGCTAGAAAGTACAGCCCATCCTCCCCTTGCAGGGACAACACAAGGCAAAGAGAAACAGTTGGTGCACTTGCACATTTTAGGCGATCAATAACTAAAGGGCTAAAACACAGCTTTGCCACAAGCTCTGTTTTAGGTACAACTCAAGAAATCATTAGCAGCTGAATCATATGAACTTCCCAGATCCCCTTCTGTGAAGAAAATGCAGCACTGCCAGCTCCGTACGTGACACATGAGGACCTACCGGTTTGCTGGTCCATCACACCACACAGGAGCCAGCTCTCCACCCACCCTACCTACAGGAGGAGGTGCAGAGGCTTTATCCAGCAGTCAGTGCAAAACAGCGGTAGGGTACTGTAAGCCCTTTTACCGATCTGCATAGGCTCACTGGATGGCCATGGCTTGTTTTGAAAGCCTAACTTCTTCAGCAGAAGGCACTGCTTGAGCAAGCCACTTTGCCTATGCTATCCTTTAGGCAGCGTGTCAAATTTATATTCTGCATGCTGCATCCCGAGTCCAATATTGCTTCTTGAGTCTGATTTATCCTGCTTTGTAATGCACAGAGTTCTTGCTGTGGGATGTATTACAGCCTCTGACAGTCATTACATTGTATGTAACAGTTCTTCAGGTGCCAATTTTTTCCAGTTTAACACACAGCAGATGTGCTCACAGTCTTTTCAGAGCCACTTCAAAAACCAGCTATAGTCGATCTATTTTCAAAGCTGGCTGGCTAACTAACACATCCTTGCTTAAGAGTGACTGTTTTCATAACTAGCCCCAAGAATGGCTCATCGTTTCTTCAGTACTCCATCTATGAAGCACTTCATTAATAGCTATTGAAAATCTGCTGCCAGAGTAGTTTGTTGCTATGATATGTTCTTTAAAGGTTTCTTTATCCAGCTGGAAGGGGTGGTGTGGTTAATAGTCAAGCTTTGACAAATGCACTGGTTCATCTTTGCCACAAGGTATTGCAACTTTGTCTTTCTGTAGCTCTTTCAGGTAGCAAATGCCTGTGGGTTTGGATGAGGTGTCTAAAACGTAGCTAAAACTAAAACCCAAACTGAGAGGTAACACAAACTGAAAAGCAGAACAGCCGCAATACTGCAGGCACAATATCCCGCAGGAGTCATAGCAGGCTTCTCCTGAAGAGTGCAATGCAGAGTGGGAATATGCTGCTCTGTTCCTGTTGAAGATAAACCTCCCATTGACTGAACTGGGAACACATCAGAGCCAAGCAATAGCTTCCAATAATGAACCAAATGGAAACCCTCCTGCACTGGGCGAAATAAGAAATGACAGTGTACTGCATGTTCAGTTTTGTTCGACAAGAACCGTGTGAAGCGTTCAGCTTTGTTCTCTGCTCAGAGAAAGAAACAGTGTCAACACTGGAATTTTTGCCATACTTAGGAGTTATTGCCGCTTCTGCTGAAACAGGAAAACAATAATGTTAGCAAAATTAATGTCTCTTCTACAGCAGATTGTAGCATTGATTTTTTACAATGAGAGGTTGTACTGTAGTCAAGGTTCAGGAGTGGGGCTCTGGTATAGGATGATAACCTTTTTCCTGTTAGTTTGCTTGGACATTGCTGCCTGTTCTAGGGCCGGATGTAGAGATATGAGCTAGCTTTTGGTTCCTCTGTGTGGAGCTGGGGTTGTCCGGTGATGAGCAGCCCTCCATGGAGCACAGTGTGCCTCTTGCAATGCTCAGCCGTAGAAAGTTTTGTTACTCAGCCCGGAGAGACAGGAAGGTTGGCTGTACTGGGCACTGCATAGACAGGACAACAGTTCCTTGTTTGCTGTCTTGAACAAGCCACTTAAGATCAGATCCATGAGGAACGCGGACAACTAAAGCAAGACTTTGGGGATGTATGGGAGCCTAAATCCACAAAGACAATCCCCCAAGGTCCTGCTCAGCTACTCTCTCAGCCTGGCAGTAAACAAATGTCATAGGCCTCCCCTCTTCTTTGGGCTCTCAAGGCGCTTAGAGCTCCTGCACATTTCCAGTAGTGCCCAGCTCACTGTTCAGGGCTTTATCTTGACTCACATCCAAGACTAAACAGTTCTTTGTTGAAGTCCCATGAGGTACCAAATGTGCTGAGGGCTTGCAGAGTGCATCTAATGGCTGTAGGCAGGATGGTCCCTTGCAAAGAAGCAGAGCCTGCTTCTTTCTTTTAAAGGGTGGCAAGAGATGGAGAAGCAAGTGGTTCGCCACTCACAGTTTCTGCTCTTCCTTGCAGTGGGAGACCTGGATTCGGCTCCCTCCTCAGCTTGAGGCATTCAAACCCACTGGTCCCACGCCAAGCAGAGCCCTACCTCTGGGCTGCAAGCTGCTGTAGGGAGGAATGCGTCCCTGCTCCCCGCTCACTCTGCAGCACTTACCCAACTCATCACACCACTGAGAGGGCACTGAAGTGAGCATGGCTCTAATGAGAGTGTGTGCACAGGAGGCAGTTTCCAGTGATATTGCAACCAAGTTTTGAACAGCTCGCTGGCACAGCCTGAATAGGAGAAGGAACAGTCCCTATAGTCTTCTGTTGGAGAAGTCTTGAGGAGGGTGTGGTGGTCTGAGTCCTTCAGTATCCTGGTTTAGCACTGCAGCCACCCAGCTAATAAACAAAAGGGGTTACGAGCTCCTGCTCTGCTTTCTTCAAGAAGGCTCTAAGTACCTGCCTGCAGGGGAGGATTGGGTGGACTCTGTCCGATGCCTGAGCCCTGGAGGGACATCCCCACTTTTGATGTGGTCCTCTGAGCTATCCCAGAAGATTCTTTGCTCAAGAGCTGGGTTGCTCTGAACTCTGTTCTGGGGCAAGGGACTCTACCCACATGTTGCATAGGAAGCCTAGGTCTTCCTCGATCAGAGGATCCCGGATCTTGCTGTGGGGTCACAGGCCTGGAATTCACAAGCTTTCAACAGCTGTCTTCTGGATATCTAATTCATTATTGGATCTTGCGCTTTGTCTTTCATGCTTTTGTTCTCATCTGTTTGTGTTACAGGATTTATTTTAAAATCAGTTTTACCACTGGAAGGCACAGCAATGCAGCTCTTACTCAAGGGAAATGGGCTTTCCTGGCAACGGGGGAAGCATAAAGTGGTGCGGCTGAAGGAACAGTCCTTCAGCATAACATGTTAGCAAGCCCTGAGTCAGCCCAGATGCAATACTGTAATCAAGAACATTACATGTTTGCTTCAGTGTGATTAATATCAATCATCTGTTCTTTGTTAAATGCTTAGATCCTTGATAATAGGAAATTTCCTGAAGTTATATTTGGAAATCCCATCCACCTCTCAAGAATTTACCTGCTGGCTTTTCATCTTGTGTGGCAACAGCAGTGGCTTTGGCACTGGGGTGGATAGCAACAAGTCTGATCTAGACTGGAGGTGCTGGACATTCAGGAAATCTCTCAAAGGCAAATCAGAGCTGAAAGTTAATCATTTTTTAATTTGGCTCAGACCTACAGTCCGTGAGTTAGATAAGGTAATTGCTGAGATATTAGCAGTGTCCCCAGTTGTGCTAAGCTGTAAAAGGAACCCTTACGTAGATTAGGACTTGGTCTTTGACATGGAAACAATTATTACTTGAATGTGGTCTCTTTTTCACTGTCATCCTGAATTGGGCTTTCCTCTTAGCAAACTAATGCATGTTGAAAAGATTAATGGATTAAACATGGCCAGGGATAAGCCTATTACACTAAAGCCCTTTAAAATCAATCCATAGCTTGTAAAGGAAGAGATCACCTGAAACATAAGCCTCAGGGAACGTCTACGCGGTGCTGTGTCCATCCCCACGTTGCAATTGCTCCCGTAGACCCAACCGGCCCAGATACTGCACAGGCCACAGGGAAAGCTGGATACGCGAGCCCAGAGCGAGCTCCTTGCTATCCTCGCCCCAGCGCCAGCTGCGCCCTGTGTAGCTAGTTTTAGCAAGCTGAGGAGACAGATAACCTAACAGAAGGGAGAGATGTGAACTGATCCACGCAGTTGCCCTTAAATCAAATTGAAAAAGATTTAGTCTTACATGACTTGACCAGACTCCTCAGAGGTTTCTTAGGCAATTCAAGGCCTGGACTCAGGCTCTGATGCGCCTGCCGCAGATCTCTCCGGTGTCATCTTTCACTCTCCCTGCCCCGTGGAGCCTGCAGCTCCAGGACGTCTCCTCCAGCAGTTTCTCAAGAGGTTTGGAAGAATGTTTCACAAACAATTCGTCTAGTATGCCAAAAAAAATACCCATCTTGTTTACATGCACTCCAAATTATTTACCACAAATGGTCATTTTAAAATATAGTTTACACAGTGTTAGAACAGTTTACTCCATAATTTAAAGGTTATCATTAGGGATTTTCAGCATTCTTTAAACTTGCATTTATTTTTTAATAGATAATTATTTTTTATGTTAAAGTGTAAATGAAGAGAGGGACACGAGGGCCTGACCCTCAAAGCGAGGCCTCTGGTAAAGAGAAGTAAACCACTATCTCGAGTCCAGGCTTAGCATTACCTTTCTCCTTGAAGCACGCACTGCATCTTAGAAAACCTACATCTGAGATTTGCATTCACTGAAAGTGGTGCAAACCAGAGTCAGTAGAGGACTGATAGCTGTGCAACCAACTTTGCAAGTGGTCTGCTGAAGCCAAAGGGATTACTTACACAGTATATTACTACTCAGCTCTTTGCAGCTACAACTGGGCGGCTGAAGCTGCCTGCCTCCAGTTTTTTGTTGCCTATTAAACCTCTGGTGGCAGATAACCTTTATAAAGAGGGAGAACATCTTCCCCAAAGTTTGGGAAGTCAGCAGCAGTTCACCCAACACATCAAGATTTTCTCAAGTCAGATTCTTCATTCGATCTCAAGACTGCAAAACCTGGCTACATCTAAGAATGCAAGTATCTAATAAACGGAGTTTATCTTACACTGTGGTGCATAATAATGGGCCCAAACAGAGGCAGGCTGAGCAAACACCAGGCAGCTCCCTAGGTACCATGCTCAGCTGGCTTCCAAATTACCTGGTCGTGCTGCAGTTACTTGATTTCAGCTGACTGCAGAACACAGTCACTGACCTCCTGTAATGTGTTGGCTCTACACTAGCTGTAGATCTTTTGATATTGGAAAACCAGATGAACGGATTAGCTACAAATAAGATACAGGCCTAGATAGTCTTTTCAGGAAAATCACTTCAATGTCAAAGGCAAATAGAAAGAGCCCAACAAGCGGGCCAAGTAAAATGAAGTGAGAATCACTGATCCTAGTACGAAATAAAGAATATCTGAGAAAGTACAGAGGGCCTCATAAATTTTGGCCAACAGTTAACTAAAGTGACAAATGATTTTGACCGTCTCCATTTTTATGTTTTCTGAGGTAGGGAGCTTGATATTTAGAGGTGCTTTTCCATCCTTTCGGAAAATTGATGTCTCTTAAAACCTTCAAACTGAAAAAATGAAAATGTTTCCCGAGTAGAAACTGTAACTATTTAAATAAATAATATTGCAATTTATATTGAGAAATGAAAGAACCTTGTTCCTTTGGACAGTATTTACATTGCACAGATTTGACTGATGAACTAGAATCTGATTGATGGTCCAAAAGTGCTCACCATATGTCCTGTCTATGTATTCCAGGAGACTGAATAAACATACAACGCTTTCTTGAAGTGAAAGAAGAGTTTGTAGAAGCAGTGTACATAAAACATATCGCTTTGTGAATAAAAGAGATTTTATCTCTATAGATATACTCCCCTTTGAAAGCATGATATTTTCGCATTTGTTTAGCAGCATAGAGAACAATTTGTTTGTTCCACTTTATCCACATTTGTCTTTAAGTTCATAAGGAAGAACAGGGCTTCTTCTTGCCTAAGAATGTTTTTCTTTCTGTCTGTCTGTCTGTCTGTCTGTCTGTCTATCTATCTATCTTCCTTTTTCCTTGATTTTTGCAGGAGGTGCCTCACTGTGTAAATCATATTCACAATTTTAAATCTCTGTAAAAAACAACAACAAAAGTGTTTTGTCTTACTGCAATAGCAGTGTAAAAATGTAGACACTGGCAAAGTAGCACGCAGGGACTCTGAAGGGTGTAAGGTCATTTGCTAGACTCTTTTAAATCCATTCTCTCTTCATTTCAAATGACCATTGGAATGTCATGAGCATTTGGAAATCACTGTTTTTGCCTTGAAGGTATGTCGAATCTTTGCTGTAGAGAATGACCATAATGCTTTAAAATCTAACTGACCATCAACATTTCCAGATGTGCAAGTAGGACTCAACTTCTTTCTCAAAGTTCCTTTTCAGCACACAGTCCGCCAGCAACACAGTGCAGAGCATATGGAAAAGGCACCAAGCGTCTGACCTTCTGCTGGAAGAGACCTTTACTTGAGATTTGTCCAGTGTGTATCTTACATAGAAACTAGTGCTAAGTATACAAAGCAAAACCACATTTTTGGCTTCAGTGAAACAAATTGCAGCCCCTGACACTCCAAAAGAATGCAGGCTACAGAAAAAGGAAGAAAAAATTAATGCATCCAAAGTAAAAGAAATCCAACATGTTTAAATCCAAGCCATCCAAACTGTTGTATTTAAATTAAAATACCAAGAGAATATTTTCTTTTGATAGACACAGTATTTCTGTTCAAGAGGTCCTGCATAAGGCATCAGATAGTTTTCCTTTGGCATGTACATCTACTGGAATACTGATTGTCATAAATTTTAATTGTTTCTTTAATAGAAAACCAAAGGGAAGTTTGTTCATTACTGAGAATCAAAAACCTTCATACAAATTAAATTGTATGTGTTAATTGGTACATTATATGTGTACCAATTATATTGTATATTTATTCTATCACACATCTAATTCAAGTGCTAATATCCCATTTCCTTCCTCAAAACAAGAGTCTTTTGTTCTTTTCATTTTTCCCCTCTCCATATAACAAAGTAATATACCTTTAACTCAGGAAAATTCTCAAAGTAAAAAGCAAACAAAAACCTAAAGCTTGATTTAGTGCTATAGTGCTGTGGCAGTAAATGAAGATTCAGGAAATGTCCTGTTCCAAATGTATAGCTAATAACAGAGACTTAAGGTACTGTTATAAAATATAAACTATTCACCAATTCTTCCCTGGGCTGAATTCCAGGGAAACTGTATTCTAGTTTGCTGAATTCTAGGACTGACAGAAACGTAAATAGAGTAGATGTCTGTGTTGGAAGAAGATTTTGCTTTTCCATATCCAAACTGTCTCAGAGCATTTAGAAATATAAGAGTGGATAGCACTGTTTTTTGCCAAACCCTAGGTATGATAAATGTATCCTCTCAGAAGAGCATTTTAGCCATTTTTGTTTTGTATCAGCAATAGCAGAAGGGGTAATTGTAAGAATTACATCTGATGAAAAATACTGGATACTTAGCAAGTTAAGTTGCTTTTTGTTTCTGCAAGGTTTTTCTGTATGACCCCTGCATCACTCCAAGTACTGCTGGATTCTCCTGGTGTGTGACATGCCCTTCTGCTTCACTTCGTGGCGTAGGCTGGCTCTAAAGCTCGGGAAGTATAAGATGGTTATGCAGTTCTACCGTGCTGTTATCTCTTGCTCTCATTAAAATGCTGTGGATCCTGCTATATGCTCAGCCTTTTGGAGGCATTTCAAATAAATGTATTTAAAACTATGAGAAGCTATTATTACACTGGAACAACTGGTGTAAAAAGAACCTTTTATGTTAGTGGAGCTGGATCAGTCTGTAGAACTAGCCATTTGGCAACAGCATAACTTTCTTTTTGTAAATAAATGCTCCACTTGGCATTAGACCCCATTAAAATGTATTTTTTCTTTCTACCATGGATGTTATGCTTATATATTTTTGTCTTATTTTGACAAATTCATGATTTGATGGATGAAAATGTAGCAATCATTCAAGCACAATGGCTGAAAGATGGCTCATCCAAAATAGTAATTTCCATGGAGCCTTTCCAAATTTATGCACATTTTGTAAAACCCTCTCAGATATTTTAGATCTTTGACCAATGTATGGAGGAAAGTCTTTGAGGAAGCAAATCTTTATCGTTAAGACACCAGCTCAGGCAGGAGTTGTTATCCTTGTTTGTCTTGTTAATGCTCAGTACGGGGTTTGTCCTCAAAGAACAGTTCCTTGTCTGAGGCAAGGCAAACAATTAATAATAGCTGTATCCCAAAGGGACTTGACAAGGGGCGGTACAGGAGAATGCTGCTGTAGCCAAGGGCTGTACGAGAGAAACACTGATGCATGGAGAGAAAAGAGCACACCAGGAAGCAGAGTGCCCCAAAAAGGGGTCAGAGAAAATCCAGGGAGACTTCATTTGCCCAGAGTAGAAAACCAGGGATGGGAGGGGATAGCTTTGAAGAATCCAAGAGCAAGAGGTAGAAAGAAATTCTAGGTGCTTATATAGGCTACTGCAGCGATTCACAGCTAGAGAAAGGACAGGGTAAGATTTGTTCCAGACAGCTTTTAAATGTACAATAAAACGTTACATGATGTTTTAGGAAAAGGTGTTGCCCAGGGGTGTGTGTAGATGATCTTCCGGGGGATGGCAGGTCTTCATACAGATGTATGTCATGCTGCAAAAATCTGTCTGAAATTGATCCTTTCATCACACATTGTTGGCAGCCTACAGGACTTCCCCTTACCTCTAAAAAATGAAGAGGACTTAAAAATAGCAATATGCCACGGAAATCAATAGGAACTGCTTATGTGCATCCAAGAGAAAATATATGGCCTCTGGAATGCTTTTCTCTCTGTTTAAGACATTAGGTTGGTATTGCTGTGGAGGAATGCTCGGGCAAGAAGTGCTTAAGGTATTCTGCAGCAAAGTGCTGTGTAGGCTGACAAGCAGCGCTGACTGGGTCCAAAGGGCGTTTTAGCCAGTCATTCATGCTTCAAAAGATTATGGCTCCGACATGAGGCCTATTTGGTCTCACTACACACGGGCATTGTCATGTTCCTTGTCAACATTTTCAGGAATTCAGCTACCGGCTGGCTAGTGCAATAGCCCCGTGTTGGAAGGAAGCCTGTAATGGAATAAAGCCCACAGGTTTACACAGAAACAAGCTGATATGTGCAAATGTGAATATGTATGAGTCTTGGCAGGGCTCATTATTACTGAAATCTCATGTCTTTCCCCCTGCTGCAGGATGGTTTATGCCTGGCAATAAGAAGATAATTGAAGAGTGGAGGGATTAGAAGTGAATTGGTTTGGAACTCACAGTCCATAGAGGCTTTTTTATTAGTACAACCACCATGCGTACGCAGGAAATCCCCCAGGGGAACAAGCAAGGCCTGCAGTTTCACCACATCAGAGCTCACGTGGTGTTTTGATCCATCCCGACAACCCGCTTACGCCTTCAGACTTGCAGGGACGGGGCTGAAGCGTGGGTGGGGGTGGCAGGTAAATTGGACAGGGTTCAGCGTCCCAAGGTAGATGCCACCTAGCTAACAAGACTATAAAAAGCCCTGGTATGCCTCGCTCTAGCATGTCCATGGGCCTTTCTTATAGTCAGACATCAGGCTTGCATCCCCCTTCCTCCCATTCCTCTAGAAAAAGGCATGGTGCTCAAGAGCAGGAATTAAAAGATCTTTTCTCTTCCCCGCTCCATAAACCCAGGCAAGGGGAGTCCCACTAACTGGGGATTTGCAGTGTACCCTCATTTTTACCAGTGCTCAGGGAAGGTGGGTGAGAGGGATGTCTTGATCTCCCTTAGTCTGTCGAGGGAGAGATTAGGTCCCTTCTCACCTGTATCATCTCAGTTCACAAAAAAAGAGAAGCAAGAGCAGGCCCTTTTTTCCCTCTCTGAGGACTTTGGGTTGCTATGGGTCAGGTCAGTGCAGGGAGGAGAAATCAGTCAGTGCCATTTCACCATGCTCAGCTTTGATCAGATGTTCTAATAATTTTTAGCAAATACATTCCTTACTAGCTACAGCACTAATCAGTTAACTAGTTTAATTTGTATTTTGACTTAAAAGCTTCAAAATGCCATTTGTCTTATGTAGGATTCTGATCTTGTTTTTCTGAATGCACTAAGCTGTTTCCTGCAGTCATACCCCAGATCTCCCTGGCTACCCTTTTCCTCCCTGGCTGGCTACTGTGGGCTCCAGTTCTGGGCTCTGCTTTCAGCAGTGACCCCGGGCTGCGAGGTAGCCATCACTTCTGTTCCATGGTGTCCACACCTGCAAAGGAAGTTGCCTCCTCCTGTAAAGCATTTTGAGTCTTCTGATGTCTCTTGGAAAAAAGAATGGCCTCCAAGCTCTGATTTCCACTCCACAAAAGCAGATGTCTAATAATCCTAATGTTAGCAAAATTCTTCCTATTTTTAAAACAAACAATAATATTTATTGTAACAACTGCATTTGCTAGGATAGCGCTGTAGGAAAGTCTCTGCCCCTTTAGCTGAATGCTGAGACCATCACGAACACTGCACGTTCTTTCTGATTACCCTTTATTGCTTTGCACTCCCTTAATTTTTGTTTCTATTTCTGGAGAAGAGGAAATGAAGTTGATGAGCAACTGCCTGGAAGAGGGATTAGGGAATGTGGATTTCTGGGTCCGAGCCTAAGCAAGCAGGGAAAGAGGAAGACCTAAGTAAAAACCTATTGGCTCCCATGAGAAAGAGCAGCAGTGCTTGCTGAAGGTGGATTTTGAGAAGGGGTTCAGAAACCACATTTTAATAGCCAGTTATACCACACCTTCTCCAGCATAACAGTCATCCCCAGCATACAGAATTTGTAGGGAGACACAACGGGCATCGTTAATTCTTTCTTTCAACAGAATTATGTTATACATGAATTTGTCCCACTACAAAGGCGCAAAGAATTCCCTCAGTACTCTGCTGGCCCTTGTTGCTGCGAAGACTGCTACGGTAGCTAACGCTTAAGACCAACCTTCTAATACCTTTGCTAAAAAAGCTAATTTTACTGTTTCATAATAGCTGCTGATAATTTTGTAGAACGCAGACTAGATGCTTAATATTAAAATTACAGATTGACTTTTCTCTGTTTCCTATTTGGGAACCTAAATATTAATTTAAGATCTTGACTTTTACCACCAATGTTTGAAAATAATGCTTCTGTATTTCTGTTTATGTTGATTTCTGGACCCTTTCAAAAACACATGCTTTACCTCCCAAAAATGTCAATGTCCACTTTCTGTGCAATCAGGAGATACGTCATCCATCATGACAAGAGGCTTTTGTAGAGTTACTTAGGAAGAAAGGCTCTTATGTGTCCATAGCATGTGACTTTTAAAGAGGCTTTAATATAACTAAGTGCTAAGTATGGGGCATGTCCTGCCTCCAACTCAAAAAGGGCTAGAAATTCACAGGAAATATTTGCATATTTGGTAAACTGCAAGTTTCTGCCATCATTTTAAATCTTCCTATAGCATGTACTTCACCCCCTGAATCCTAGGTTTTCAGACTATAGGAGGAATTTTCTAAACACAATCCTGAGTCAAAAAGACTATTTTCAAAGCTGAGGCATGCTTTAGTTCAGACCTCTCAGGCATGATGGTCCATCACTTAGGAGCAATGCAGATCTACCATTTGCCTTTCCCAGAAGTCAAGAATACCATGGCTTTTGTCCCTCCCCAAAAATGCATTAAATAATCTGTTTCACTTAAAGGGTTTCTTTGTGGAAGCCAGACCTGCTTCAGGAAGAGCCTTTTGGTGCTGCCACACCGGGATTCTGGGAGTCCCAGAGCAGCAAGCATTTTGTGTGAGGTGAATGACATCTAATTCTTTAATTTGCTAGAGGAAAAATGTCATTGAAATGTCATAATTTAACATTTTTTTTAGTGCGCTGCTTCTATCGGGGAAATTCAGGCAGAAAAGTGGTCTAAAAAAGCAGCAGTATTAGCAACATCCTGTTCATTTTTTGCAGTTGCTTTCTGCTGTAATTATGGCAGCACAGCAGGGTGGGAGGGGGGCTGAAATATTTTGAAAGGACTGGTTAAATTTTAAAAGACAAATTTCATTGCACAATAAAGGAATTTTTTGTGCATCTCCAGGATTTTACATTTTTTGCCATCAGCAAGTGCCTTTTGTATTCCTCACTCTCCCAAAGCTCCACCATGACTTATTAAATAATTTTGTTGTAATAAACTACTTGCCATTGTTCCTATTTGGCGTCAAGTTTTCTAAAGTACCTCAAGAGTAAATCCACAGAGGACGGGGGCTCTGCAGTGCTTTAAGGTATCTTAAGGTATCTCTTTTGGGGCTCTGCAGGCCTAGCTGGGTGCTAGGTGTCCTTCCTGACAGATGAGGGTTAGGCTATGAAGGGGTTGACAGAAGGGGCCACGCGGAGCTGGAAGCTGAGCAGCAGCAAATGCTGAGGAGAGGAGCAGGGCTTTAACTTTACCCTCTAAGTGACCTGGGTACTTCCCTCCTCTCAGAATTAATTAGTGCCAAAGCCTCTTCAGGAATTAAACAACAGAAGGCACTTAATGCCTGCCAGGGCATAAAGCAATATTAAAGTTGGAAAAAAGAAGTCCAAGAAATTATTTTGGTCCTGAATAGGTGATGATGGTTACATTGTTAATGATACAAAAAGGATTTGATAAGTAATTATTGTATTTTAAAAGCAGTGGCAGGCTGTCCTTAGATCTCATGAGAACAATAAAGTACTTTTCAGTTTGTCAGTAACCAAGGGGATGTTAAATAACATTTAGGAGGAAGGAAAGTTTTCAGCTTGATTTCCTACAGAAATGAGGCTTAAAGGATCTCCGTCTGCCAGCTCCTGCCCCAATAATTCTGAAGCCACAGACCAATTCTCACCAATTTGGCAGAGGTGATATTTCAAAAGATATTAACTCCTGCAAGTTTTGTGAAAATCAAGAGCTGGGCAGAGGAGAAAGACCATATTAATGCTTTCATTTCATTAAGGAAAACTCAGCTGTTACCCATTCTGTTTGGCGAGGGCTGTTGCCAAATCTGCTTGTGTGTGTTGGCCAGCCAGGCAGCACCGCATGGCTCTAGGTTTCCATGCAGCCAGCCAGATTCACACACACGTACTTGAAGGAAAGGAGGCTGTGAAACGTGTGTGGAGCTTGGAGGATTTGCACTGGAGAGGAGATACTGTGCTGCTGCGTCACAAGGCACCTGGGTTGAGTAGTAGGGTGGAAAAGTGAGACAGGACACGAATCTGGTCTCATCTGCTCCACTGCTATGGTCCCAGTTCAGCTGCAGTAGAGACTCCTTAAACAGCTGTTTGCAGGGATCCTGATCCTGCTGCCTGTAACTTCTACTATGTTTTGGAAATCCCATCACAGCAGTAAAGCTGTGCCATGATTAGAAAAAGTGGAATAAATAATTATAAATTGGTTAGTTTGTTATCACTTGCATCAGCTGTCTATACAGGAATGTAAGTAAGAGAGAACAAAAGAACTGTAATTACGACTAGTCAACATAGTTTCAGAAAAAATAAGACTTATTAAACACCCCTGATGTCAGAGCTCAAGAGTTGAGGCTTGATCAAGGCAGATAGCTGATACAGTGCACTTTTGCAGTGTATTAGCCCCACATAGCATCCTAATTACGAAGCTGTGCTATAGGGTATCTAGCAAGGCATTTAATAAGCGACTTAAGAAATGGCTAGCTGACAGATCTCAAAATGTAGTCATCAAAAGAGAACTGTAACTAAATAGACTAGGGATTGTTGCATGGTTCCATAGGGACCAGTGTTCAGTACAGTGCTCTCTAATGAGGTCATTAATGACCTTCAGGAAAATATTAAATTTCTGCTGACAAAGTTTTGCTACAATTAGCATGTTCAGTCTCACAGCATAATCATAAGTGGAGAAGTATCACCTTCAGTGGAAGTTTTTTAAGAACAGGCTGGACTAGTTCTGCTGGAGATGGTTAGGCAATCCTTTCGTTATGTATAGTGCAGGAAAATAGTCTAGATGATCTTTTGAGGTCCATTCCAGCGACATATATCTGTGGGCTTTCAGGCCTGGAACATAAAGTAGCTATGTCAGACTTATGATCTATGACTTACATTTCCGCAAAACCTGCTGTCGACTTGACAGCACAAAGAACACTAACATCAAAAAGTAAAAAGCCACAAGCAAGTCTGGTATCTGCAGAGGCTGCCATTCATGCTTAGTCTTTGTTGCTATAAAAGGAAGTTGTGAATTCTTCACAACTGATAGGTATATCTTCCAAATGATATTTTCCCCATAGCTATTAAACGGGAAATTATCCAAAGAACTAAGGAAGAATACAAATATTCTTTCCTCTTGTATTTTTAAGCAACATCCATTAGTAAACTATTGCCATATCTGATTATACAGAGAAAAAATATATACAGTGTAGTGTAAGCAATTCTTTCAAACCTGGCAATTCCTTAACGCATGTACCATCATTGATCAGCATTTGGATTTTGGGTGGTCTTCCCTAAACAAGAAATTAGCTCAGCACTACTAGCCTGACTCTGAAGTGCTGTGTTTACCCTGCCATTGTTTTGTAGTAGGGCAGTGCTGCTGAACAACACAGTTTATAAATCCTTATGCATTGATGGTATTAGCTATATCCATCCAGAAAAGCAAGGACTGCACACTTCCATCACTTGGATCCCCATTGCCAAACTTGTATCTGATGGGATCCTGGCCCCTCTCATGGAGGGGTCCCTTTCTTAGCCACCCATAAACGGAAGAAGGCATTTTGGCAGTTATGAATATTTGTCTATCCAGCTCTACTGAGGAGTCAGAAGGACTGCACTCTGCTCTCACAGGCCAGATAGGGACCCTCTCAGTAGGCGGTAGAGATTTAAGTGGCTGCATCTGCAAAATCTTTCTGTTCCCACTCACCTGACCTACAAGTGCACCTTCAGCCAGTCCCTTTTTTTGCAGGGTTACCTCCAGAAGGCAGGGGCACGACTAACTCCAAGGCAGTCCTTTTCTGCACTGGGCGGCTAGGGCAGCAGACTGGTTTTGCTTACAGGTAAAGAGCTCCTGTCAAAGCAGAAGTGCCTCAGAGGGCTCTGAGGGAGCCAGGGACCCACCACTGCCCCATGGCAGGCAGGAGGGAGGAAATAGCTCCAGCCCTGGGACTGGTCTCCTGGCTCAGGGCAGGACATGGTGTGTCGGGAAGGCAGGCTCCCATGCTGGGGCCACTGCTGAAAGAGCAGCAAGCAAGAATCAACCTCATCTCAGCAAAGCTGCATGGAGTGAATTAAGGGTGGGCACACTCTGCCTTGACAAGGGGAGGATGACATGTGGCTGAGAGTCTGTGGTGTGCAAGGGAATCACTTCTCCACAGATTTGATTCATTGCTAACACCTTCTCAGAGTAAATCATGCACACACATGCATACATACTTAGATAGGCTGCTTCCAGAAAACAGGAGAGAAAAAAACAGCTCTGCAGCAAGCCATGAAGGTTGGTGTGCTCAGGCCATTGCAACTGGAGGAGAGTAAATCCCCAAACCAGGGCACTTCATGGAAAATGCTCTGTTCCCTCATCATCTGTGTCGGCTCTGCTGGGGGCTGTGAAAGTCCAGCTTATGGAAAGGAGCAGCCCCAAACCCAGCTCAGCAGGCCAAGGGCCAGGCAGCCAAGTTGCACACCAGAGGGCTGGTAAAGTACTCCAGAGACTTGTCTGTGGAAAGGAGCCTTTCTTTTCTGTCTGCTAGTGTGAGGAGTTGTGAAGGCATAGCTTCACTGCATAGTTATCCATTAAAAACACCTGAGACATGGCACCAGAGCTTTTATTTCAAAGACATCATTGCAGTCACTGACCACAGCAGAGAAGAGATCATTACTGCTAGTCAGCTGTGCTGATTGGGACACTGTTAAGATTGACTATTAGGACACTACAGCACAACTTGAAGCTTAATAGAAGGGTAAGTAAAGGAAAAACATGGCTTTTATAGTTCCTCCAAAGCTCTTCTATAGAGAAATGAGTGGCAGTTCCCTTGCTTCCAGAGCATGTATTATGGAGCCTCCAAACTTGGCCCTATGCAACAACCAGGTGAAATGACTCTATAGAAATCATGAGTCATCAAACACTAGTAAAATACATATGTTACACAGCTGTGCTCTGGGGCAGCTGCTCTCTTATCAGCATGTGCCCCCTCAGGACTCTTTGAGGTTTTTGTTGCACTAGAAGCATGAAGAAGTGGTTGTTTGTTCTCCTTTTTCAAGCTGTTGTGTTTTCCTGTGTTGGGTGCAGTAAGTAAGTGTTTTGTCAGGCCCAGGTTGGTGTGGTGGCTGGCAGGTTGGGAAAGTATCTTGGAGGAGCGAGAGTAATGTGTTACTTCAATGTTAAATTAGTAAAGTCATTGATCTGTTTTAGAAAATGACTTCAAAGCTCTACAGGCAGCTATTTCAAAGCTAGATGTTCAGTAAGCAGTGGGGTGTTATGTCCTAATAGCAAAGAACTTCTTTGTTTAAGAGGAAAAAAAAAAAAGACATGATATTTATATCAAATGCTTACCCAGGAGAAATATTAGAAGAATGTCATGAAGCTTGCAAAATTAAGCACTCAAGAAAAAACAAGAGTCAAACTGTGATGTGCTATTAATTCAGCTCTGCTGTAAGTGTGCATAAATGGTAGCATTTAGCCACATAAAGGTAAAGCCCTTTCTCCCTCCTTGTTCAAAGTGGATGGTTCTTACTTCAGTAATATTATACCTTCTCATTTAGTATGTGGCCCTTGGTCTTACTTGCTGTATGATGTTTAAGCTCTGCTTTGAAGATAAAACTATTAGTTTCTACATGGCTTATTCTGGTGTTTGTCATTAGGGTAACCTGGTGTTTCACAAACATTACTAAAGTTATCTTTGCAATGCTCCATTGAAATGAATGTGTATCATAACTACCCTGTAAGGGGGAAGCTGGCAAAAGTCAAAAATTCATTTTGGGTATTTGTTCTACAAATGCTCATGCAATGCAGCAAGCAAGCAGCTCAGTTGCACAAAGCAACTTAGGTCAGGTACCTAAAAAAGAAGGAATATGTAGTAACTCACCAATGAAAGGTTTATTTCAGCTAATCTAGTATATTATCTAGGAACAAGTGGGTGGTAATAATGATGTACTGGCTGATTACTCCACTGCCTGTGAAACTAACCTTTTTTGCTTGCAATTCCCTGCCTCATCTTCCAAAATGAATTATTTTCTCCAGAAGCTGGATTATGCAAACAGCTTTTTCTTTTCCCCCCTGTATCTAACTCTCCTGTGTTTCTACAGCTGTTCTTTTCTTTCTGTGCTTGCACTGAATGAGGTAAGGGATTGTATGGAAAACTCTGTACACTCCTGTAATTACAAGATTGTATCCTGATAAAGAAGCATAGAGAAACTGCTTTAGCCTTGTAGAGACAGCTTCATTTCAGGCCTTAGCCAACACCTGAGAACTTCGTCTTGCAAGTACTGGTCTTTAAATTCTGGTTTTTAAATGTAGTTTTGTTTGTGTAACTTCCTACCTCACTTTTAAAGGCGTAATTTTGTCCCCCAAGGTTCTGCAACACAGCAGCATCACACTGACATTTATTTGGCACCTGTGGTGTGCCTGAAGCCTTAAACTATTACACAGTTCTCTGCCATTTAAATAACTTAGTTGCTGACCAACAATAATTGCTGTTGTCTATAGGGACCTGAGCAAGAGTGGAAGGAGAGGTGGTTTGGCGCTGGATCTTCACAGCCAAGGAGAGGTGAACCTTGGGCATGCTGGGCTCCAGCCTCAGCAAGAGAAGATGCTCCAGTAAGCAGCACCCTTGTGGGCACTTGTCCTTCCCCCTGCTGATTCCTGCTGCTTCTGCCTGCTCCTGATGTCTCCTGAAGGTAGAGCGTGCCCCATGTGGGTAGCATCTCTGGGGAATCATGCTGTGAAATGTTTTTGATGCTCTGAGTGTGCGAGATAGGTGATTTCTCAGACACTTAAGTCATCCTGTGGATGAGTCGACAGGAATGCTACTCCCTGTACCAAAGTCCGTGTCCTTCCTTCAGAGCAAGAGATTTTGAGTCTTCAGAGAAAGCCGTAGTGTGAAGTGGGCTTTTAATGTGGGCCAAACAAATGCTTTTCCCTCAAGCTTTGTTCCCAGGAATGACTGACATATTTGGACACAAACTTCTCAAAACCATTTGAAGCAGATTCCAAGCTTGGTTTCTTTTAGTCTTACTGCTTATATTTGTTACTTTTTTTAAAAGATGAAAATGGGCAACTGCAATAGAATTGTGGGAAATGTTAAACATGGGTCAGGCTAATAGTGCTGTGTGTCACCTATGTACACAAAGAAGTTGGGGCGTTTATATTTTTTATATATATATATATATTTATTATATATTTCCATGCATTCTAGTATCTGTGAAATCTACCATAAGTGCTTTTATAGAATGATTTAATGTCAATAACAGTTCCATTTAGTGGCAATAATATTTATACATTGTGATTGTAAGAAGCTATGTATTAATTGGGCATAAGTGAGAAAGTACAGTGAGCAGAAGCAACTGGATCAGTCTTTTACCCTGTAAATGTGGCAGGGGTTGTGGACTGTGGTTAGAGACCAGAATCTGGGGGGAGGTGGACCTTCAGTCTGATCCAGTATGGTAGTTTGTAGGCTCCTAACAGAAGAGAGAATTTGATTAAAATAAACCATGAAGGGTGGAAAGCTTTAGCTCCCTGGTAGCTGTAGCCTTGGAGAGCAGTGATGGCATCGCGTTCCCTTTGAGAGAGGCGGCAGTGGGCGAGACCTGGGTGCTGGCACCGGTGCCTGCCATGGCCTGCTGGTTGGCAACACATGGCTCCTACTGACTCATGGCTCTGACCTAAAGGGCTGGAGGCCAGAGGCTTGGACTAGGAAGCCCACATTGAAATCAAAGGAAGACGCCTTCTAATTCGAAGTGGTGGCAAGCATAATAGCCTTTCAAGAAAGACCTAATGAGGCAACTAACGCCATACTGTAGCATACCTAGTCTACTCCTCCTGCCCCATGACTCTTTATTTTATTTTATTCCCCTCCCATCATTCTGTCAACAGGATGTTTTTTGTGGCTGCTCTTCCTTTATAGGTACGAAAGGGCAGTTTATGTTCTTTCCATAAAACTATCCCTATTTTATAGTGTTGATTGCTTGCAAAAAGACTTGAATAGTAAATCGGTGAATAATTTCATGCTAGGTAGCAGAATATATGTATGCAACATTTTTTCCCCACTTGCATTAATTTATTTGGTCACAATGTCACAGGGGACTAATTTTGCTGTTTTCTGTAGGCATGGCTACATTATTGTTGTGTATGTCTGTCTGGTTTTATCAGTCATGTATGGCATCATGTCAAATAATACAAAGTGGCATGACTAGTACAGTCTGACTGGATGCTCTGGGAGAGCCTCTGAGCTAAGATGTCATCTTTAATGCATCTGCAGGGGTTCTGGAGTATATTTTATTCATCCTCACCATTCTCATACTTGGTTTATTAGAAAAATTGTGCTCCTACTGTGATTGTTATGGGCAGTAAATGAATGAACCGTTACCCATAATGTGGTTGATGTCTCTTGAATTATGATGCCCAGAGGGAAAAATAGCCTCTGAAGAGATCAGCATCTTCTTGATAGCTACTTCAAGATATTCCGTACCCTTGCTTAAAGTGTCTCTTGCTATTGCCTGTTATGCAAGATTTAAAATTAGGCCCTTTTTTGCCTCTCCTGCCTCTGATTTATGGCCAGAGCCTACCCAACACTTTCCTCCAGGGGAAAGAGTGAGTGAGACAATGTTGACAGCTCTGAGGGTTGTATGATAAGTTTTAGGATGTTGGGTGCTTGCTACTGAAGGCCTGGCCCCTCAGCTGTGCACCCCTGCGAAACCTTCTCTGTCCTGGGGGGATGCGGGTAGAAGGATGGGAGAGGGCAGCCCGGCCCATGAAAAGCCACTGCACTGAGCAATGCAAAGCTTTCCCTTTGCCCTAATCCTTAAATAACACTTGGAACATAATGTTGTTTCAGAAAAGTGTTGGGAGGACTAGGCGGAGAGGCAGCCCTTGCCACCTTGGCAGGAAGCAAAAGCTTCATCTTCGGCTGGGTGGCTGCAGGCATGGGGGTGCTCCAGGAGCAAGGGGGGCTGCAAGCCTGGGCTCGGTCCAAACAGGGGCTCTGCCCAGCACTGCTGAGCCCTGCCTCCTCACAAATGATCGCAGCCCCCCGTTCCTCCTCCAGACGCTGCAGCATCTCTTTACAAAAGACAAAGGGGGGCAGAGCCTTTTCTGTGTGCAGCAGGATGGCTGGTCTTTGCTCTCGTATCAACATGCAAGACCCACTCATAACAAGAACTGTATATCTGTGTGTGTGAGCTGAAGCCTTGTTTCTGCGTGTCAGGATTACAATAACACTTTTCCTCCCTTCCCTGTGACCAAAAGCCAATCCAGTGAGCTGGAGTACCCCTGCTTCCATAAGGCAACACATCTCCCCTCCTGCTCATAGGGAAGGCTAATATTAACCAGGAACGTACATGCAGCTCCTGAACGAGCCATGGCAAGAAGCCCATGATTAAAGACATTACAGGCTGCAGGTCGGCTAACACTGCCAATAAGCCTCCTGAGCAGGAAGAAAACACTTAGAGCTGTCAAAGCACTTAAAGGTATAATCCTGTCTTATGGGCTGGGCTCTTCTTTTTTGAAGTTTCATCTACTTTTTCAGGGGATTCAGTCTGCAAACAGTAGGTTCCTGTGAAAGATGCTGCTAACCTGAGCAATAGGTTGAATTTTTGAAGGATCGAGACTGTAGCATGACTGCGAAGTGACTACAGCAGAGTGTGGCCGTGCTGTTTTCAGTGCAGCACGGACTTGCTTTGACTAAGTTGCCTAAACCTCTTTAGCTCTATTGGTTCAGATCTGAAAACATTTTTTCACTGCGAGCCTCCTTTACTAAGACTGAAATTCCTGAAAATTAGAAGTTGTTGCTATTCTTTAGAGGTATGGTGGTAAAGGAGGACCAGTACTTGACCTAAAGCTAGTGACTGAAGAAGATCAAACAGAAACATGTTTCAGTCTTTTTTTTTTTGTTTGTTTTTCTACACTATTTTATTTACTCTCAACATTTGAACTGCTGTGGGGAAAAGCCTGGCTCTGCTCATTTGAGTACTGTCAACTTCAATAATACCAGGATATTACCCTTTGGGTAAAGATGTTGTAAAGTTTTGCCCAGATAGTCATTGTGTTAGTAACTTTTTCTATTTCTGCATGCCTTAACATAGGAACAGAAGAAACTTTTTAATAGGAAAAAGTGATGGCAAAAGCAAATCTTGGCAGGGAAAGTAGGGATAGATGTGTGAGCTAAAACTTGTTTCAGCTCTTTTTATATTGGCTAGCTGTCAAGTTGACTTGTTTCCATTTACATTTGAGTATGTTACTGGAAATTTATATGTGCATTTCTGTATGTGTGTGTGTACAATTTTTTTTTTTAGTACAAACTTATGCTGTCATTGTGAAGATATCCTTGGTGGAAAATACAAATACAGCAGACCGTGTGTAATGAAAGATTCTGTGTTTTGGGTGTTCTCTCTCTTCCCCCCCTCCCCCTCTCTCCCTCCCTCCCTCTCCACTAACTCATGTCACACCCAATGCTGGCAGATTGTACTGCTCTGCTGAGTGGTAGGGCAGGCTTACTAGCAGGCTAATGCATTAAGTCTATTTGTATTTATTCTTCCTGATTCTTTTTATGCTGAAGGAACTGTAACAGCACATCAAGATAAGCTACAGTAGATGAGGAAAAACTGCAGCTAAAAGTTTGTTTTTTCCTGGAACTGTTCAGCTATGCCTTATGTAGCTTCTTGAGATGTTTCACGCTGAGCCATACATCTAAGACCCCAAAATTTGGGGTGACTTGGGTATCATGATATGCTCAGTCTTGAGTTTAAGAGACTGCCTGGTTGTCTGTAGGCGGTGACAGCCTTGCGAGGAAGGGAAGAGGCTGTATTTTGGTCCAGCTCTGCTGCACCAGGAGAAACGGCTGCCTGGCAGCTCCTGTTAGGCAGATGGTGGTGGGTGCTGCCTGCAGTGAGGGGGTCCCCGAGTGAACCGGGCTCGTCTGGCTGCTCTTGTGCTCCTTCTGCGTTCCCCAGTGCTCCGGGCGCTAACGCAGGCCCTGCCTTCCCAAGGAGCTTGGTGTGGGGAACAGAGGTGGCTTTTATTGTCCTCTGTAGCATTTGCTGTCAGGAGCACGGCTCGATCAGTCTGCCCTGTGATTGCTCTCACTTTACTCTCTCAACTAAAATTCCTCACCAAGCTATTTCTTGCCTGTAGGAGCAATTAAATGGGTTTGAAAGTTAGGTGAGAACTAGAGTATTGCAATGAAAAACATTCTGGTGATGCTAACTTTATACTGTCTGCTCTACCACTGTTTTCTTGTACGAGGTTGGAAGCTGGCCCTTTTTTGCCTTAATTTCCCTATCTGTTCAATAGAAACAATACCTATAATCTTTACAATACACTGATAACTCTGATCAAGCACTTTGGATCCAGAGACAAGTGCTAAATATTGCTGCTGAAGGAGTTTATGCCAATGTAGCTGCCCTGTCTGTGGTTTGCAATCACACTTTCAATATTTTGCATGCATGATCTTGGATCCTTGCTTTTTGCCAAGCCTCCTAAAGTGGGGAATTTTAAGTTTAGAAGGCTAAAGTATTTCCTGAAAGGGCAGCCTGAACTGTGAGGACTGTAATATTTGAAATTCAGATTCAGCATTTCTGGCTGAGGAAATCCTCTATGCAAAGCACTGCCACAGTCTCATGGAATAGATTAGAAACTAAGCTGTGGAAGTCTCTGCTAGTACAAAGCTGCAGTGAACTGTTCAGAAATGAATTTTATTGGAAGGGGTTTTTAGTTTTCTTATTACTTTTCTGGTAAGCTATTAACATTAGAAGAGGTGAAACTTGCTAATTTATACCAGGTATTTCTTTCACTATTTCGAAGACCCCATCTGCTTGTGATTGGGTGTAAGGTTTGTCCTCACTTCAGATGGAGCATCTTCACAGCTTTCCCTGAGCGAGTTGCACAGGTACATCTAGTCCCTCAGTCCGTGAACCTCTGAGCTGCTGCAGCCTGCGAGGGGTCTCTGAGGGTCAGTGCCGATACTGCGTGCCAGCAGAGACAAAAAGCCACTGTCTGAGCGAACACACAGGGGAACTGAGGAGCACAGGAATGACACTGCAAACAGAGGCAGCTTTTGTTAGTGCCAGGAATGCTGCTCGCCATACGAGCCCCCAAAAGACATTTGCTGTCCACACCACTAGGAATATTCCAGCCCTTTGCCAAAGCCCTTTGCAAAGCTCAGGAACAATGAAAAACATCAATAAGTCATAGTAGGCCTGATGTCTATAATATACCTGATGAAAATGGAGCATTTTTCAGGTCTGTTTCTATACTCTAAGTGACTGCTCACGTAGACTAATACATAATCACCTCTAAGAATAACAGATATTTTAATGTATTTCTCAGCCCAGGTTTTGTACTGATTATGTTGGCAAAGTACCCCACGATGTGTACATGGGCCCTCCAGACTCCTTGCTGCTGCTGAGTGGTCAAACATTTCCAGGCACCATCTTTCATCTGCAGCTTGCTGGAAGGCTATATTCCCTGCTGTCAGATGTTGGTAGGCCATTGTGGCACACCTCTGATTTCTGGGTTGGACAACAGACAGTTGGTATGATGAAGAATTTATCTTCCAGACCTAAAATAAGCCCTGACTGGCCCAGACTCTCCCATTTGGCTGCCAGCAGCTCTGGCTGCTGAGAGAAGATCACCATCGCTCTCCCATTATCGCACTGGTCTCTGCAAAGCACAGGTCAAGCTGGGTTTTGTTCTGAAACCCTGTAGTAGGCCAGTCTCTCCTGGAGAAACCTTTTTTTTTTTTTTTTTTTTTTTTTTTTTTTGGTGGTTGTCCCCAGCAAGAGGGGGGTCCTTCAGCACCCTGGACTGGTGAATCTGAAAGGTGAGAAAGAAAGATGAGCTGCTTCTGAGAGCTCAGCTGGTACAAGCACAAGCCATAGAGGCTGGATGGATGAAAACTACAAAGCATCCTTTCTTATCTGCAGAATAACTTGTGAAGATGCACAAGCATGTAAGCTCAGTCAGCATGCAGAAGTTTTCAGCAATTAGTCTTGGAAGTTTTATGATACCTTGGCTTCATTTTCAGCCTCTCATCTATCTACACTGAACCACCAATTTAATCTGTGTCCTCTGTTTTCCTTTTGTGAGCAGAAAGCAGCCAAAGAATACATCTATCAAAAAGATGAGAAAGCAGGAGGAGGGAAGAGGGAGGAAAATCTTATTTTAAGTGCTGTTGTTTATTTCTGTCCACCTGCAGAGGTGTGTGAGACTCCCAAGTGTAACTGTAATTCCAAAAGGCATCATGAGCTCAGGAAGTTTTGAAGGTTTCCCCTCTCCCCTCCCCCCAATCCCTGAATTCAGGGGGCACCTAGCTCCCTGGGGGAGCAACCGCTTAAGTCAATAGCTGTGTTCCTCGGGCTGTGGCAACAGACTAGCTCTATAGTTTTTATAAATTACAAGTCAATGCATTCAAAAATAAAATTCTTCAGTATGTCTGCTTATTAATTGCCATTACATTTCAAGGAGGAGAGGAAGGGGGGGAGAGAGAATCCCATTTCTGTAGAGGAGGAAAAAATTTTTACTTTAACTGTGCCTTTAAGCCATTGTACTGTTAGGAGCCACTGGCAACACAACTGTAGCACATGATGTGCTAGAAGGCAATAACTATTCAGGTATTTCTGAGTTCGTGAATAGTTGCAGTTCCCAACCAACCAATACCTTGCCCTGTTTTCTAGAACATATGCTATGGACACCATAATAGGATGCTTAATTCAGCTTTAATGTGAAATGGAAGGTTAGGGATCTATTTTTGAATATCCTGCTAAGTCACACTACACTGAAAATTGGACTGTGTGTGAAGGCACAGGCACAGATAATCATAGCAAAGCTCTGAGTGTTCCTCTGATGTTCCTTAGATTGGGTTATGTTGAATTTGGCTTGGCTCATTGGAAAACTTTTGGCATCCATTTAACAGAGTTTCCTGTAAATTCTCTTAAAATTGTTTCAATCTCAAAATCCTTGTTTTAGTCCCCCTGCCCTCCCCCCTCCCCCCCCAAAAAAAAGAAACTATGGACCTCTTTTTCCTCTTATAGTCCAGTAATACTGTACCATCTAAAACAACATGCTTAAAAAAAAAAAGGCTACCAGAATATAAAACTAGATTTTAAATGACTTTTTTCTACACAGCGCTTTATATTTTTGAGCTATGTCTAAAAGAGCAGAGTTCTGTGAACTTTTTATTCTAAATATTTATTAATTACATAAACTGAAGTCTGCTAAGTACTGATAAATATGCAACATATCCCACCTACTTAAACAGTGGAGTAAAAAGGATGCTGGTCTGAAAAGGAGCCCACTTTGGCTAGAAAATAACATATATCTAGATGTGTTGATCATCCAGAAAGCATCCTTTCCTTCCTGTGTTGAAGACAGTTTCATATGAAACTAAGCGTAACTGAGTTGTTTTTGAGACAAAAATGCTTTCCCTCACCCCTCTAAAAGTTAAATGTCTGTTCTCTTAGAACAGGCAATAATATATTTGATATACTTGTACTAGTCTAATGGTACAATATGGAAGTATACGGTGGATCTATAGCAGATCTGACACCTCTGGTTTGACCAGCATAAGGACAGAGCTATCTTTTCAGTCTCTTTCAGCAAATGCTGTGTCTTTAGTTAATTATTTAAAAATGTGGGAGTCTTTCCTGTGTGCCTATGTAAGAATGTGAAATTTCCTATAGTGAGTCAGAGCAGATTTGGTATGATTCAGTTTGTGAGAGCAATTAGATGACACGAGTTGAACTGCCAATCCAGTATGTCCTGAAAGAAGTGGAAGAGCTATCATCATTCGAGACTGATCGATGTTTGTTTTGGAAACATCCTAGAAATGCTAACTCAACTTTTGGAGAAATATGACTAGGAGACAAGTTATGAATACAAACCTCTGAAAGACAAGGTCTGTGGTGTGAGAGCTAGGACTGTGACTGCCAGCAATCCTTATCCTCTGATAAAGCAATCCTCTCGCTTGCAAAATGAGCTCAATATAAATATTGCTTATTGAAGAGACTCCCCTAAAGCCCAGATTTCTAAATTCAAGTGAAAGCAAAATTTCCATTTCCTGTTCTGCTAGAATAGATCCTAATCTAGTCCCGCTTGTCCTCAATTTTTCTTTGTTCATGATGTTTCCAGGAATTATGTATAGCTGCTTAGAGCACAATCTCTGGACTTAAATAGGATAACTGAAATTCAGCAGTCAAGTCTGAAGGTGGACTATTTCATCTAAAACCATTTATTGCATAGACTCGAGTTCAGAATTTATAGCACCAGTCTGTAATCATGTAAAACTTAGTTCTTGACAGTTGTTTTTCACTCTGAGCTTTGCGTTTCTTGCAGTATGGAAGTTGGGAGGAATTTGTGCAGGCTTTCTGAACTTCGTATATGCAGAAACTGTTGACTTTTTGAAGAGCATTGATCAGATCCGTATCACTGCTGAGCAGCAGTTGATTGCAGTAGTGTGTTTTTGTTTTGTGTTTTTTCTTTAACTTTTTGCCTTTCTGAAGCTGACGCAGGAGAGTACAGTTCCCCTGCCAGGCATTGCGGCTTCTATCACCAGCCCCAGTGAAGCAGGAAAGCCACTGGGATTACAGACTATGAAAATGGCTGTGCTCCAAGGTGCACATTTCCTGCAAGAGAACTCAGCTGGGAATGCTGAAAACCAGCTGGAAAACCAGGTTAATGTTTGGATTACGCCTTGGAGTACTACATGAGGCTTCTTCACCAGAGTCTGTGTAACAGAAAAGTCAGGAGGAGTTCAGCAGTGCTCACTGCTGAGCCCGCAGGGCTGCTTTAATGGGAAATGGTGAGAGCTGGCATTTTGGAGACCCTGCGCAAGACTTGCGTGTGAGCTGTTCACAGGCACTGTGATACTGTCTTGTCCTTATGGGGGTAGAGTGCAAGGGAGGGGAGAGAAAAAGCCTGGTCAGCACGCACAAACATGAGGCAGTTGTGCAAATGTCTATGGCTCCTGATTAAGAAGTGTCACTGTTTGGAAAAGTTGCCCTGGGAAGTGATGTGCTCACTTCCCCGCAACTGGAAGCGCTCCCAGGCTTGTTCTGAAAGAGCCTGGGCTCCTGGCCGGGGGATTCCTGTGTGCTTGATTTCTGGGATGAAAGCAAATATCAAAATGAAGAAAGTTTGTAGATCTTATTTCTCTTGCTTTATTGACTATATTATTGACTACATTATAGATAATGCTGTTGTGGTGGTCATAAAAGTGTAATATTGGAGAGGCTGGCCGGGTGCTCTTTCCTGGCCACTTGTATGCTGCTGGCAGCCACGTCAGAGGGCTCAGCTGCTCACTGCTTTGGTGTTTCTAGGTTGTGCAGACTGGGCAACACTTGAGCTTTTTCCCTGGCTTGGGATGTGTCCGGTTGCTGTCAGATGTAAGAGCTCTACTAATACCCATTCCTGGACTTCAGCAGCTGGCTTCAAAGGTCTTGTCTGCTCTGGGCTCTCAGGCTCAAAGTACACCCTTCCCTAGGACCTTGCTGAGGAGGGCTTCACCTGGGCCATTGCTTCACTCTTTGGAAAGCATGTGGGAAGGTTAGCAAGCAGGTCTTTCTTGGACATGTCCTTATTCCACTTTCAGGCAGAGAGTTGAACCCAAGCACAGCACTGCTGCTGTTTCTGAGGCCGCCCGCGCTCGCAGGGCAGGGCTGGTCCTTTCCTTTCCCCTCTCTCCCACCGGCTGCCGGTGCAGCCTGGGCCTCCTGGCATGCCTGTCTGAAGGCAGCCGCAGGTAGAAAATATAAAGATTCCTGCATCCTGATTAGGTCAGTTCCTCTCGCCAAAGGCTTTATCACCTGGTCATTCACCTCTGGGTGACTTTAAGAAAACAAGCTACTGCCTTGACAAACTGCTGCTCTGTCGCAGAAGCTTTTGTTTACAGTGGTTGTAGGTAGAAGACTTTTCTTCCCTTCCCATTTATTAGTAGGTCTGTGCTACCACTGGCTGAGGCTTCAGTTCAGCGTACAGACAAAACCAGACTCCTTGTGGAGGCTGGAGGGAAGGTGTTGGCTCGGTAAAGGTGCACACCGAGCTCGTGACCTCACACAGAGTACACGCTCTGCACAAATTCCCCTTACTGTGACAAGCAGAAAAACTGCTAGCCATTGGATTAATGAGCCTCCCACCCACTTTTGCTGCAGTCGTGTGTCTCCAAGTGTCACGTTTCCCAGTTGCAAGTGTGGGGTAAGAGAAGGAGAGCTGCAGGCAGCTACTGGGGAGCTTAGCTGAGTAGCTGATGCCATGTGCTGTGCTTCTCACCCAGCTCCCAGTGTCTCCGCGGTTCCTGGCAATTACTGCCCTCTCGCCTGGTGCTCCAGGTCCTCCCAGAGTAACCAGCTCCAGGCCTGAACCAAAGTCTTCCAGCGCGCAGAAGTGGCTGGTTCCTGTTTGTTGTGTCCCTTGGCGCGTGACTTCCCAGAGTTTGAAGGGGGTGGTGGGTAGGGAGCTGGCTGTAGGGGGGTAGTTGGTAGAGCACTGGCTGTGGGGAACGATTGCTGTCTCTTGTGTTGACTGCTCCCAGCAGTCTTTCTGAGGAAAAAGTGTTGTGTGATCCAGATCAGTTAAACGAAATCCTGAAAGGGGTAAACAGTCACTACTGCTGTTTGGCTTCCAAAGCAGGAGAAGACAAATGCTTAGTTTAACAAAACAACAGTAATGCATGTAACTGCAGAAGAGGATTCCTTGCTCTCAGAGAAAGCTTGCTGTCCAGTACTTGAGGCAGTGCAGCTGTGCCACCTAAATATCTTGGCTGCTCCTCTTCGGTGCCTGTTCTGCAAGACATTTACTTCTGTCTTGCAGGGAGCAAGAGAAAACTGCAGATGTTGAAAAC
The DNA here is from genome assembly GCF_036370855.1 of Dromaius novaehollandiae. Taxonomy (NCBI): domain Eukaryota; kingdom Metazoa; phylum Chordata; class Aves; order Casuariiformes; family Dromaiidae; genus Dromaius; species Dromaius novaehollandiae. Next base: position 58,471,512 of record NC_088101.1, read on the forward strand.
AGTGTTGAAATATGACCCATCAGGTTTAAGCTATAAAATAGTTCAGTCTCAGTGATGTGTTGCTCTCATTCTGTAGTCATTTGCTGTTGAAAATGAATTTTCTTGAACAGAAAATTCTAAAACTTAGGACAAAAATGGGTAAGAGCAGTTGATTCACATGAAAGGGGCTGTCTGAAGCTTTCTTGAAATCCACCCATCATGGGTATGGGAGAGAGCCAACTCTGTTTCAGCTTTTTCAGACGTCTTAAATTCAGCTCGTTTTAGGGCCCATCAATGTGGTCTGACCCAGAACACTGTCATAAAATTTGAGTTTCTCTGTACTGGCATTTATGGGCTAGAAGAGCTATTTCATGTCGTCCTCTGTTATGGACTGACAGTAGACTGAGGCACTTTATCTGCAAATAACAGTAGCAATAACTCCCCGTGGGAATAGTTTGTGCTTGAGGGACTGCCCTGAGGGTGGAGGTTGGTACCGGGTGGCCCTGGCTGGTCCAGGTGGTGGCAGGGAGGTTCTGCAGCGCCAGCACAGTGTTATGCCCATCTCTTTTTCTTTTGCTTTCCTTTCCGTGTAGCTGCAGATGAGGTAATTTACACACTAGTTATTCACAACTCTAGAATAAAAATACAGTAAAATAGGAAGGGATCTGTGAGCACTTCTCAGAGTAGTGCATGGAAATTTAACCTGTGTGACTTTTGTTTCAATACTGGTGCCTCTCTACCACGATGGTTAGCACAAGTGTAGTATCTCTGACAGCTCTGGAAGAGGGAAAATATCTTTCTTAGGTAACTGGAAATAATGGATTAGGTCATGAAGCTTTTTCATTTTAAACAAAATGATGCGGTCAAGGTAGGATGTTTGCTTGTAGAAAGGATACTTCAGTACCTTTTATAATTTGTGGTTAAAATATTCCCCTTAGACTACCTTTTCCACTCATCTAGCTTACATAAATATTTGACTTGAACAGATACCACTATTAATCTGTTTAGAATGCTGCTATACTGTTTACACAGAGGAAAGCTCTAAGCCTACTTGTCCAAATAGTTTTAAGCAAGGGCAATGCTGCTTTTTAGCACCTGGCATAAATATTTGTAAAAATTTATAAATCCCAGATAACCTTGCCTCTCTCTTAGATATATTTACTGCTTCCTAAAACCTTTCCCCAAAAGGTCCTCTCATTTTTGTTGTTCTTTCTGGGAAAACTTGATTTTTTTTTTCTCTGTGAATTGTATTTGCACATCCTTCATGATCCTAAGCTGTGCTGTGATTTTATGAATTAAAATTTTTGTCCACATAGATCTCTACAGGCAACACAATCTAGTGGAATACAGTAAGAGCCCTTAAAAGTGCCTGTGATGTGAATTAAAATGTACATATTTGAACAGGTCATTTCAGAATCATGCAAAAAGCTCTCCCCTGTTCTGTGTGTCCTAGCTTTCTTCTTATATGCATTTGAATTGCTTCTTACTCTCCTATGTTGAGAGGGAGATAGTAAGAGATATTATTTCTTTAAATAATATAGAAATCTAACACCACTGCAGTATAAAGGAGCTTCATTTTATTTAGCCAAGGTGTGTCTGAAACAGGTTTGTTATTTCTTAAGATTATATTCATTATAAATGATTTTTCTTTGTTGTATCTCCTACGTGAAGTATATGGGGTGGCACATGGGAGGGGAAAAAACCTGGTCTATTTTCTGAACAGTTTATACTTGGTTTATATGGCCATGGGCCACAAAAAGCTCTACCAGAATATTTTGTTAAAAATAATGAAATAACAGAAGTAAAACGCTGGCTCCATGGGAACCAGGGGTAGAACTCTTCCTATTGACTGTAGTAGAGCCGACATTTCACTCCATCAGTAGCAGTTTCGTAGCTGAGATTAGTCAAGCTTGTACTCCTTTTAAAGCAAAGGCTAGGTATTTTTTGTTAGATGTATAAATGACCACCATCAGTACCCCAGTAATGATATGCTGCTTTTCAGGGCTTGAAGGCCAGATTCTCTGATGAAGTAAGTGGCTCTAGAGGAGAAAATATTATGGCAAAGAACACTTTCCTCAGCTAGACTTTTCAAATATAGGGTAGATATGCTGTGCTTTGTGGAAACCCTCCATTTTACAAATGATCTGGTTTCCACAGTTATATCTCCAGCAGTGTTTTTTTAGCACAAATACGGCATTTTTAAAGTCCATAGATCTTTTGTTTCAAAGCTACTAAAACTGTACTTAGGTAAAGTTGGTTTGCTAGATACGATAGTGGGGAAAAAAATGGCAAGTTGGTAATTTTATTGAAAATATAGTAGAAGGACTTGGCATGTAAATGATTTCTTACAGCTCCCTTCACATATAGGGCAGTGCCAAGCAGAGTTTTCTAGGAGATGGTATGTGCCAAGAACACCTCTCATCGCACAGGAGCTGGAGGTGAAAATGTGGCTCCATCCGGCCTGGCACCTTTTTCCCCTGCAGTATTTCAGTGCCTGAAGCCCCCGTGGGATCATGTGGAGGCAAAAAGGCAGCCCCGTGCTGGGGGCGGGCCGAGGTGGCAGAGAGCGAGCGCCCCGGCTCCAGGCTCGAGATGCGCAGGGAGCAAGGGGCAGCCGGCTGCTGCCTTATGGGGGCAAACGTGCCTTGTGCGTGAAGATTTCTACACAGATTGCTGATAAGTGGCACGAGCCAAAAATATGTTTATCAAGTGCTTTGCCAGCTTCATTTAGAGTTTCTGTGCTCTTCTCTGTCTGCATTTTTTAAAAAAGAAATTTGCTTTTACACAAGAGCTTCTTTGGCTTTTAAAATTCAGTCTGAGTGAGCTTGACCTCTTGTGTTGGTGGTTCAGCCTTTCAGAAAGCATTAAATTCCTGGTTTTGAAAATCTGGGCCTACTGAATCACAATAAAAAAACTGCAAGTTGACAAAAACTAAAGCAATCACTTGAGATAACTTATATAAATTAATGACACTATTGCCAAGTGCAAGCTCACCTTATAAACATTCCAGCAATGCTCTAAATTCGGAATTAAATATTTTAGAAATATGGGCAGAATTTGGAATTTCTTAGCCTAATTTCCAGCTGCCTCTGTCTCCCTCACTGTCAGCATTGAGGACAGACACATGAGGGAATGTGAGGACTTGCCCTAGAGGAGGTCTCAGGATGACGGGATCTGCCCCTCGGGGGCTTTGTAAGCACTGAAGGGGAAAAGAAGGAAGGTTAGCAAGGGAGGAGAGATGCCTGAGAAAATTACAGCTGTCTGAGAGGGGAAGCTTGAAAGAGGGCATGTCACAGAGAGGCCTGAAGGTCCCTTTTGGTTAGGGACCAAGACTGCAGTAAAGCCAGGGAAAGGCTCAAATATACTTAGATGGCTGCTACTAGAATTGAATTTAAGAATCAGATTATTAAAATTGGTCGTGACGTTATTAAATCTATTTGTAGTGATGTGTGCATATACCACCTAGAAACTTCAGTCTCTCTTCCCCAGGATTTGTGGACCTGGAGAAATCTTGTGAATTGTCACAAATGCCATGTGTCTGGGAAATTAATCCTCTCACATAAGAGAAGATGATGAAGGGGCACATCTTCCCTTAAGGAGTCAGAGGGGGAAGAGGTAACAAAATCTAAGTGGTACTTCTACACAGTGAGGGTAACAAATGTGCACGTGCTTGCATGCTGTGCACTGTCTTGTCATAATTCTTTTTAGTTTACAGAAATCTGATTTCTTTCCAGACAGCTTTCTCATATAGAGAAACTCCACTAAGTTGCATTTAATTACAATGCAGAGATTAAAAAATGATTTGCTCTTCTTTAACTGGTGCTCTGTAAATGTTCAAAGTGCCTGTAACCCCTCTGTGTATCGCAGAGCAAAGCAATTGCATCCCATCTCCAGGAAGCTTGCCAGGACCCTCTCTTCTGCCTTGTCTCCGAGTCAGGAAATCTAAACATATATTCCAGTTTGTAAAACTTCCCAAAGTGCTGCAATGTATTTTGTGGCATGGTGAGACTCTGTTTATACCTCCCTCAACCATGAGCGTGAGAGCACTGAAAGAAGGAAAAAATAATAATTGGAAAGAGGAACAGAAGTAAGATGTTTCCCATTGAAAACTGCAAGTATTAGTATACAGTCTGTCTGATTTTTTTTTTTTTTTTTTTTTTAAGTTGGAGGCCTATCCTCAGCTGTTGTATATAGGCATCCAGATGCTTAGGAAAGCTCACAGTGATGGAGCTGGGTGCAATTGTTTCTTCAAGCCTTTTTTTGAGAGAGGAAGAGGTGGCAGATGCAAACAATGAATCTGTATTCAGCGGAATATAGAGAAATATTGTGAATTTGTTTAGGTGCTAACAAATCACATTTGGAGAAAGGAAACAAAAGTACAGGCGTCCAAGAGTTAATGCAGCTTCACTTGACAAGAAAATGGTTACAGTTTTTCCTTTCCGTATGTCCTGTAGTTCTGTTGAAATAAAATACTGCAGTTTTGAATGGAGTTTAAGTGGAACAAGGAAAGGTCAAAAAACCACTTTTTTAAATTTACTTCGTTCATTAAAATATTTGGCAAATGTTCATCTCAGGTTAACCTTAAAGATGTTAAAAATCTCCACCCAAAACTGCCTATATATTTCAGATTGTTTGCCTTTGCCTACCTTCTCCAAAATCCCCACCGAGAGTTAATGCCAAGAACAAACATCCTAAGCATTTTTGAAATGCTAGGCACTTCTGAAGGTGTTCAAGGTGTATGTAGATTCTGTCCATCAGTAAGAGCTGACGTTTGGACATGCTGCGTACCCCTGCACGTTTGCCTGCAGTGAAGCCAGCTGTAGCGAGAGACCCTGAGAAAGGGCTCGTCGGAGCCACCGCTGGTTCCCCACTCTGACCGTTGCTGCCAAGCAAACCAAGGAGAGAGGCTGCGGGGCTAAGGTCTATCTAGGGTGGGACGTGCGTAAGATAGTGCTCTCCTTGGTGTAGTCTTTGCCATCAGCAGCGTGTGCTGACTCGTACTCTGTGCTGTGAGTCAGAGCTTGCAGTTTTGCAAAAAGAAAAACTCATAAATCTTGCAGCTTTTCCTGTAAATATTTTTTAGTCATGGGGCTACCCTGTTTTATGAAACCTGCTTCTCCAGTTGTCAAAATAACCCCTAATTGCCAAATAGATTTCTTTAGAGCTTTGGGTGAGTGATGTATATGCAGTTTGCAGGGAGCATTGGGCCTGGCTGTGGCTGTCAGCTCGCGCGCTTTGGATGGCGCAGAGGAGGGAGCACGTTCGGATGGCACAGCGGAGGGAGCGCTCGCCTGCGATCCTGGCCGGCCGCCCAGGCTGCGGGAGGAGAGGGGCAGGGAGTCTACCTCTGCTTTGGCTCCTTTTGCTGAGCAGACCTCTGCAAGCAGGAGGTAGAAAGAAACTTGTGCTCAAAGAAGTTGGGTCCAAGTTGCAGCACGTCGCAGCAGTAAAGGGTTTGTATAATGCACAGTCTGAGCTGTGCGTAACGCACAGTCCAGGCTCTACTGCCATGATGAAGGAGCTTCCTTCCTGAGCTAAAACACCTATACTTCCATGACAGGCTCTGGCTCTTATGGCCCCAGATGGAACAGAAAATTGTTGGATTCAACTCATCGAAACACAGGGAAAAACACTGTGCTGCACTGCAGGCAACTCCTTCCATGGACAGGCAAGAGAATGCATTGGATTAGATGCGCTGTTATCTGCTATTTAGGTACGCTGCCCTGAACCTGGGCTCCTGACAGAAGCGTGGAGACAAAGCTTAATACAGCTTACCACAGCACGACTCTCCTGCTGGAATTCTGGGAATAAGGAAAGATGCAGGAATGACTGGTTTATTATTCCCTATTAACACATCCATTTCTGGATGGATTTTTATTCTTGTGTTAACAAAAAACTTAATCTCCTGAAAGGAGGGAGGATGACAGGAAGAGTAAGCCATTGGGGAAAATGGATGAACGCTGTGAAACTGGAGTTTCTCCAGATCTTTTCAGCTATTTCTGGTTTTGCAATGCTGGTTAGTTTGCAGAGCATTTTTCTGTAATTTAAACCTATCTGTTTCTATGGATGACTCATTTTAGGAAATAGTGTTCTGGCTAAAGGCAAATTTGTGCTATGTGCTTAAAGTAGAAATATCCTCCTTGACAAAAAAGATGTGAGATTAAAATAAAAAAAATAGATTCTATCTCTCTGTGCTGTCTTGTCAAATAGTATGTCCGAGATGGAGATGGTTCCTCTAATATTTCAATTTAAATTTTCTCTCAGTCTCAGTAAATCTGTACGGATTTGTGTTGGGCAATTAAGGTAAAAGTATGATTTTTCCCTACCAAGAGCACAAAAGAGCCATCACTGGTGTTTCATTAAACTCCATAAAATGAAGAGCAGGCAACAGATAAGAGATGGACAAGTCTAACCACAAAAATAGTGTTTTAAAATGGAATGTATACTGGCAAAGCATTTTGGAGGGAACAGGCTTCTTGTACAAAACATACTGTCTGCATCTTAGATCTAAAAAGAGAGAAAAAGATCATGTTCCAGCCTGCTTTGAGTGGCGGTTTAAGAGTTGGCTGGGTAATCTCTTAGCATTAAAAACAGCTGATTAGTAGACAGAAGAACTAATGTTTTATCAAACTGTTATTACAACAGGATAGAGAGAGAGCTTTATGATCTCTCCTTCTGGGTTCAGGCATGACAGTTAACATTAATTTGTTTGCAAAATATTTGCCCTCCCTGAATCTCTTAGAAATGCTATATTAAATTAAAATTTTCATATATATAATTTCACGATGTATTTATATTGACAAAGCTATTCTTATGCTGCTGACATTCCTGCTTTCTGATGAAATGAAGTAGATAGGGTTTTTCTTTCCACAGAAACAAAGCAATCTTCTGGATGATAAAATAATTTCAAACGTTCAGTATCACTGGCACAAAAACCAGCCATCTGCAACCAATCTGAAATCAGCTTTTAAGGAAATTGGCCCAAAATAGTTGGTCAACAGCCTTGCAGATCATATCATACATCATAGTGCAAGTAGGGAAAGTTGTGAGAACACTGAAGAAGAGGAAAAAATTATTACTTGTTTAGTTACTCTTCTAACTCTAATGAGTTTCAATGGTTTGAATCCCCCAAGCCTTTTGCTTCAAAGGACAACAAGAACTTCTAAAGTTGCATTCAGTGAAGTAAGTTTATTGAAAAACAAAAGAATTTCCATTCCTTAGTATGGATTTCTTGGGCGCTTTCATTTTCACCTTCATAACGAGGTTCCTTACTAAGCACCATCTGACTCTCTTTACGTTTTTCCTTCCTGATTAAGACCTTGTCTTCCTTTATTTTCCTGAGCACTTGCAAGTATTTACCACTAGGCTCACAACCAGATGTGCAGCTCTTCTGCTGAAGAGAGACTCCCAAGGAAAGGGATTTTGCTCATATAGCATCCTAATCCATAAAGTCCAGAATGTGCTTAGCTCTTAAGTGACTGTAGAGATGTGAGGGATAATAATGTAGGATACCTTTATCATTTGTTGGGTCCTGGAAAGGGCTAGATAAGTCTTGGTCATGGTACTCATCCATAGGGAGAATAAGGTTCTAGAGCATGTATTTTGAGGCCTGCATCTGGCTTTCAAGAAAGAGCTGCCAGAGTAGACAGGCCTTAAAAAAAAGGAGTAGGAATTAGCTACTACTGTTCTTGTGAAAAATAACATATTCATTACTCATCTTCCAGAAGCTGAAAGTGGAAGGCAGTCCTTATCGTTAGAGGGCCTACACATTTTTCCATAACAAAACTTACTAGATGGCCCTTTGTTTAGTAACTAAACCTACAGTAAGGGTAAATGAAAAATATCTTTCAGTTTTGCAGCATTGTTCTCAAGGGATCTACATATATAAGAAATATCTCTTTTATAAGGTATTGGGCAATAGTGCTGATTGGAGTTCTAAAATTTTTTTAAATATTCTAAACCCATCGAAATTTGATGTAGGGGTTTTTTTTTTTTTCTTTTCAATGTGCATTTTTCTTCTCCTTGGGTTTGCCAAAATGCAGGTTGCCATGTATAGTGTCAGAAGCCCAGAGCTTGCTGCAATTGTCAGTCTGGGTAACAGTCTCCAGTGGTCAGAGGAAACTGTGCTCCCTCATCCCCAGCAACACAGCATGCTGCTTTCATAGCCACAGTTTGGTTAGGTGGCAGCCAGCCAGCTTTGGGGTGGCTGTTTCTAGATAGGAACCTGACAACATCTTAGTAACTGCTGCCAGTTAGATACGATCCACACAATCCATCACTGGGACTTGATATGGCGATATCACAGTGAGTGTAACACAAACTGCTGGAGAAAATAGATATTGACTATGTCATGTGACACTGGATTCAACTTTGAAGCCCTGATCCAGACATTGTGCTTATGCCAGGAAATAAAAACTTGCATTTTCTTGCCAGCATTCCTGACTGTCATATACTTCAGACAGCAAGAGTCTGGAGCCCTATTGTGTGTGTGTGCTTTCTAGTTTCTCCAGGATTTGAGGTGTAGTGAAGAGGTTCACATGTTTTCACTGCACACCTCAGCTTTCTATTACTTTGCTGCTTCATGTACACAGATGTGAATTCCCTCACTGAGAGTGATACTAAACTCGGTTTGCTTCCTTTTTTTTTTTTTTTTTTTTTGAGTTTATGGTTCAGGCATGCAGTCCTCTGTAATTTCTTTATCAAGCAAGATGTGATCTCTGGTCTGGGTCCCTGAGTTGCAGGTGACTGGGGGAATACAGCTGGAAAGCAGCTCTGTGCAGATGGCTTGTTCTCATGCTCTTCCCTCGGCATCTCCCGTGGGGCAGCAGTGGGATGCTGGGCAGTGTCTTCGGCCTGACCCCATTCGGCTATCTTTGACTTGAAGGTTAGTCATTTCATTTCCCGTCAAAGCTGTCTAGCCCATGCAAGAGCTAGCTTATTTCTTAGTCACGTACCTTCAGCTGGATGTCAGCTCACCGTGCTGAAATACTGCCACCCGCGCTGCTGTGGCTCTACAACACGTCCAGAAGAAAGTCAGGGACCTCCAGCTCACCGCAGTGCGTTTTGAGATTGTCTACCGATCCCGAGAAGGATGTGATTTGACTGTGTATCTGAATGTCCACTTTTATTTCCATTTTTTTCAGCAGGAACATGATTTTTTTTCTGATAACTTTTCATTTGGGCAGAACCTCAGAGTAATTCTCCTCAAGCGGATCGAGGACTTCCTGAATCTGGTGTTGCAAGGCAGTCTGGTGAACACCGTTTCCCCCAGAGACTAGCCAAAGTTGTTCAGGTTTCTAAATGCTTCACATACGCAGCTCAGGAGCTGCAGTATGCTAACATTTTATGGCTGCTTTCTCTTTCTCATTGTATCTAATACCAGTCATCCAGGTGCTGTGGGCTTCCCCTCCCCCAATCATCTTGGTCACATGACCTTGCTAGGACCTGTTTATCACACGTTTATTACCAGGATAAAAAAAATTGCTACATTTGTATTTTTGTATTACAATGTGGTTGTCCCCCTCTGGAGGCATTAGCAACTGTACTGCCACCAAAGTATTTGTTTCTGTCTTTAATTTGGCTGGTTTCCATGTTGCATCTGTGCTCTGCTTTTAGAGCAATGATAAAACTTCAAGTTCACATGTGTGATAAAGATCTGCATGAACGAATTTAATCAAGATTTCTTCTAGAAGAAACTGGGGAGATCATGCTGACCTATCCAGCCAGTCATCTAAAAAATATGTCTATGGATTCAAGTCATTTATTAGTCTTGGCTTTTATTTTATTTTTTTTTTTATTTTCTATGCTGCTAGCCATGAAATTTTCTCTTGCTAAACATAAGATCCTGCTGGGGATTTTGGTAGCTCTGTTCCACTTCTGTTCTTGCATGATTGAAATATGCTGTTGTTTTTGGTCTGAAGACGTGAATCTCTTTCAGTTCAGAGGTTTTTGTAGTATACAGATTACTGTGTAGGGGCAGGACATTTCACTCTCTTGATCTGGATTCCATGCTCTTACTCATCTCAGCCTGTTAGTGTTATCTGCTGTTTTTCAGAAAAACAATTCTAGCTTTTATTTCCTGTCGGATTAACTTCCAGCCCAATTTACCGCCTCCATCAAAAGCCTCTGAGACGCTACTGTCTAAATGTTTTGAGCTGCAGTATAAATAATTTTTGCAATTTGTTTATGTACACTCATTTTTGCACAGATCATGGAGGGAGGGGAAGGAAGCTATAAAGACATTTTGAAAAAAACCAGCCCCAATTAGGCCAATGCATGTTTATGCTCCTTCTGGAGTGTATGATAAATAAATACATGACTGAATTAAATGTACTGCAGAGAGGTATCCGATTAACTGATGAAGGATGTAGCAAAGCCAAACAGAAAGTCGCATTCTGCTTGGTGCTTGTTTGAGCAAACCGTCGGAGAAAGAAGGCTTCTCCTACTCCCAAGTTCCCCCTGCGGGAAGTTGGGCAAGGCAGCGGCCCGTATCCTCGAGGGTGCCCAGGAATATCTCTTTCCCTGTGTGCGTGGGCGAGTGCAGTGCTGCCTTGCCCACGCACAGGTAGCGGGGCAGCGGTCCCCGCAGTGCAGGCAAGCAGGACCCCAGGTGGTGACTCCCATGGCATATGTGTGCAGGCAAGATAGGGATGGCGATGTTAAATTTCCACCTCCCCATGAGCAGGATGCATGTGCCATTGGGAGCTGAGGTTGTCCTCAGGTGAGTGGAGACAACCACAGGCGAAAGCTTGTTCACAACAGTGGTGATGGTAGAGAGGGACTTTCTGCTTCTGCAGCTGTGCTGAGCCAAATCTCCCCTCTGGGTATAAGATCAAAGGGGGAGATGAGAACTGGCAACCCATCTTCTGCACTACTCTGTGTTTTTGCGTTGTCACTTTGCCCTGAGACAGCCCGTAGCTTGCATTATGCAGTGCCCGCACTGCTGAAATGTCTGTCTTTCCTGTCCATATTGAAGGGACAGAGGGGGAGGAGAGTGGATGCAGAGGTGGTTTTCTAGGTGGGACTGTGTGTTTTTATTACTGCTAGGGGGCTGCCATCTGCTGGTAATTATTGCAGGGGTCTTTATTATTTACTGAAGTGCGTTTCTGCAGCCTTTTGGGGCACCCAGAGACTCTTTCATTTAGTATAATTAGAATGAGAATGAAACAGTTGCCCATAGTAGTGCTAGGTAGAGGCAGGACTAATTGACCATGTGAACACAGGATGAGGGACCACCAAGTAGGTGGTGCTTCCAAGAAGCAGGCTTGGGAGGTTGCAGGGTGTCACAAGTTGTCCGTGAATCTGTACAGTCATGTTGCTGCAAAAAAAGCAAACATCCTACTGAGCTGTATAAACAGGAGTAGCGCCTGCAAGAAATGTGAAGTAATCCTTCCATCCTGCCCAATATTGATACTGCCTCAGCTGGAGTACTAGAGAGGATGCATTCAAGAGGATCTGGAGAAAGTCCAGAGGGCAGCAGGGAGAGAGGTCGTGTCTCTAAGGCCCATGATGGATGAAGGGAGGCTGAATGAATTGTGCTCACTGTTGTCTAAAAGGGGAGATGGTACCAGATCAGACTGTGACCTTAAAGGATGTAAAAATCTATGGGGGCAAGTCTGTCCTCTTTGACGCTAGTAGAGAGGGTAGAAAATAATGGACTTTAATTTCAGCCAGGAAAATTCAGGTTAAACATTGTGAAGAACTTTCTACCAGGAGAGGGGAAAAACAGCTCCCCGATGTGGCCGTGGAGTTGCTGCTGTTGGCACCTCCTGGTGTTGCTTCCAGCCATGTAAATCCACACCTGTGGGTGCAACTCCACGTAAAGCTGTGGAGCATGGCTGGCCGCTTGGGACAGGACTTGCTTTGAGCAGTCATTACCTCCTTTGGAGTCTGAGAGGAACAGTTTGGGGATGCGCTGACAAATGGCCTCTTGCCTTTGCCTGGGGCCGAGGGCATGAAGGAGGAAACATTTACCCCTTCCGCCTCCAGCCACCCACTCAGGAAGGAGAGAAGCAGGAGGACAACTGCTCTTCTCTCACCTCCTGCGTCCCTACCCTATGAGATGCTCCCCTGACCTGTGTCAGATCTTTCCCATCTTGCCTAAGACAAAGTTGTCATCTGGACTGGCCACAGAAACAGATGTCCTATTCCTTGCGATTTCTTCACATCTGTTCAACTTTTAGCTGTACTGAGCTCAACTTTTCAGCACAGATTTTGTTCTGTTTGAAGGAGCTGATGTATTATTAGATCTAAAAGTGAAACTACATTGCTTGCAATCTTGTTACAGATTTATTCTTGGGTAGCACTAGACATTACAAAGCTTCAAAACAAATGAGGTTGACATCAGTGCTATGATTGCAGATTGTTTCCTTTCCCTTTCAAGCTATATTACACGTGGCATTTTAATGACTCCAGTTAATAATCCTGTGTTTGCTCTGTGTGTTTTGTTTTCATTCAGAAACACAGAAATGGTAAAATGTGGGTCATATAAGAGTTCTGAAGAAGTAGAAACCATGTCCATCTACTTCAGAACCTGGAGAGTTAAGAACTTCCATATGTCATGACTGCAAAACTGAATTAGAACATAATACTTGTGTTCTCATGTGAAAATAGCAAAGCATAAGAGTTAATGTATGTGAAAATTCAGCATTTGTGTCAGGTGGATTGCTCAGTCAAAACCTGAAAATATTCTCTGCAGGTTTTAATAAAAATGAAAGCTATAGGTTAGTGCTGCTGTAAGTGGCAGAAGACCATGAATTTTATTCATTTTGTTTGAGGATCCTGGGCAGAGTGCTACCACGAAACTTTATGCTTTTATCTTTTTTCTCAATTGCATTCTGTATTTAGAGTTTCCTCTGGGGCTGAACATGGCACTGGACAACCTGTAATGGGAATTTCGTGGGTTTTGGGGAAGGGTTAAATGCAAATCTTAAATACCCTGCTAAAGTGGATAGTTGAACAGCAGCTGCAGTAGTTCTAAATTAATCCAGGCTCTAAATTAAATTAAAAGGTGTATGAATTAATAGGCTTTTATTAAATGTAAACACAATCCCTGCACTTCAATATAGGGAAACCTAGTCCTGAGGCATTTTTCAGAAAAGAAGTGTGTGTTGGTAACAGCACCTCCCAGCAAGCTGGAGGCACCGCATGGTGGTAGAAATCTTGCATCAGTTTGCTGGGATTTTCTGTGAGGAAGTTTCTATCATCAACAGAAGAAATAACTTTCTTTTAGGATGTTCAGAAATAATGTTCGAATTCAGAGCAGCTATTGTGACTGCAGGTATGCACAATTCGAGCTATACTGTGGAAGAAGCAGGTCTGCTACTATGATATGTGTTTTCCCATATAAAATATTTTCACACAAACACTACTTCTTTCGTAACTATAGCTTTTGAGGTTGTTGATTGGGCAGTTGTTTACTTTTAAAAAGGATGTTATTTTTGTGGATTACTTTATTTTATTTTTTTTAGAAACGTGTATGTTATATCCAGAACTATTATTTATGTATCTGACCAAAGGCTGAAGTATTTGGCCCAAGCATAAACATTTCGGTTGCAAAGATGCCACAAATGCCCACAGAGAATTTTAATTTGGCTCCCTGAGACTTGTGTTTCCCTGGAAAAGATGCTCTTCAGCAGGTCTTCAGTTCATGCAATGCATCAAGAGCATGTGACTGCCATGATGAATTGCCTTCCTTCATCAGGAAAAGAAAGAGAAGAAAATGTGCAGTAGTGTGAGGAATGTCATCCTCCTGCAAAACCTAACCAAGGTGCGAGAGTGACAGTGCCACTCCCATCAAGCAATTCAAATTCAAAATATTTTTGTTTCCTTCAATGGCAAAAATTTAGGTTATTTCAATTGAAAAACCAAACATTTTTGGGGGCAATACAGAGTAAGCAACTTTTTCTGATTGATTCTGATATAAATCATTGAACAATATTTAATATTTGATTTTGTTGCTCCTGCTTTGGTGCCAGCCCAGGGCAGGCACTCACAAGCCTACCTCTAACTGACTTTCCTAAGCATCGTCCAGTTTTTTCATACCACTCATCTCCCTTTTTTTTTCCTCTCAGAAGGAACAGTCCTATCATAGATAATTCTAAAATAATTTTTACCCTACTATCTTTTTTGATTTGTAAAATTTTGGGAAGCAGGATAAATGCTTTGAAAGCAAAGTAACTATTTCTCATGCGGTAGCCAAGACCTTGTCTGGGGCAGCAGAATAGCAATAATGGAATTAGACTAATTGATCTAAATTGCATGGTGAGTTTTCTTCGTTTCAAGCATTAGCATGAGTGGCTCTGATTTGTTGTGGATCACATGACCTTTCTACGTATACCTTTTTTTAATTCATCTTGGCAACTCAAGATAACCTTCCAAGTCATGAACCAAAAAAAAAAAAAAGTTTTCTTGGAAGGTTATCTTGAGGTCAAAAATCCTAAGTGTGGCATGGTATTAAAATCATCAGGTCAGACTGATGAGAGGTTGCATCATCTTCCTAACCTATCTGGTTTTGTGGTGTTTTGGGAAAAGTTCACAAACATGATCCCATCCAAAAATGGAAAGAACCTCAAAGATCAGATTTGACAAACTGGTTTTATTTTATATTCCAGAAAGCTAAAGTGTATTTCAGAGAAGTTTTTAGTCTCTATCAAGGACATTCAGGGTGTGAATAATGTTAAGGCAGAAAATCAAATGCCTCTAAGCAGTTCTGTGTCTTTTGGACTGCGTGCCACCACCACTGCCAATATAGTGGTAAGTACTGAGCAACCGGGATGGGGTAACTTGGGCAGGTTCACCCCACCGTTACCTTCAGGGAGTCCTGTGGGAGAAGGGCTGGTTACCTGCTGATCCTCATCGCCATCATGGCATCATGAGGTCTCTGCAGTGTTGTTTAGTCTTTGCTCAAATATCTTTTCATCCAGAGTTTCTCTGCATGTGATAACAAAAGCTTGGGTGTTTGTTTTTTTAAAATCTCTTTGTAAAGCTGAAACCTTCTTGAAAAACCCATGAAGGTGTTTGCTATAATATTAAGGTCTGTAGAAATATGGGACTTAATAGCATAGGCAGGCTACCAGTCTGAACACTTCCAAAGCTGCTGTGCTGGCTCATGGCCTCAGCTTGCTGTAGGATCTGTCACTCTTGCACAGGATGCCTTTTTCTGAACTTCAGACCCTTCCTTTCTTTTTGCTGTTGCTTTTTTTCAGTGCTAAATGCAGATAAATGGAGATAAATCATTCGTATTTCATAAATATATACAGGTATCTTTGCTGTAGCATGTACTGGCACCTTTTGAACACCTAACCACTGCTCAGGCTGACAGCAGGTCAGACGTGCACAGCAGCCATCTCGGGCTGTTAAAAATAAACACATATCCGAGTCTGACTGTCTTTTGGAGAAATGCACATCTGGATTCCCTCTGTAGGTATGAGATGTTTCCTCCTTTACCTGCAAGAAAATTTTGGATGAACTTCCTGTGGTGACGCACCTCATCACTGGAGCTTAGCAGATAATAGCAGGGAAGGAGGTGAGACCTGCTGCTCCAATGAGGTTGCAAAAATTTCAGGAACCTAGAGCAAGCACCATTAAAATATGAAAACGTTGTGAAGAAAAAAGAGGAAAAAATGGAGGAAAGTTTGTTTTTACATTTCATACTTTTCTCCTTCAGTGGATAACTGTCACACAGCAAGTGGAGCAGAAAGCTATAACCAAACGAGTGCAAGATGCCTTACTTCAGGGGATGCAGGCAGGGGGAGAGAAGGAAGCTGAACACAGCCTCAAGGTTCCCACACCAGCTGGAGCAGTGGTGGTGGCCAAGGCCAGCTCCAGCCCTGAGCAGCCACCTCGCAGCAAGCACGTGTCCGACCCCGGCACGCGGGGAGCTCGGTGCTTGCCACCTCTGCTCCAGGGTTTGGAGAGTGGGTACAAGTCAGAGGGCTCAGTAAGGCACTAGGCTGGTAGGAACATGAGACTGCAAGGAGCTGTTAACTACTGGAAACAGGCTGACTCTGAAAATGATGCAACACAAGAGCAAGAGGCAGCAAGAACTTCCAGGAAGGAAGTGTAGTAAAAAATGTGGAATATCCCTCCGAAGAAAAGCAGTGAAAGGCCTCGCTGCCTCAGACAGCAAGGGAAAAATGCTTTGCTAAGGTAGTGATTAGATTATGTAGCAGGTCTTTTCCATCTCTGATTCCTGAGATCACCCAACCAGGTGTATTATGTATAATTAAGCATATTATCAGGCACCGTTTAACTAAGGGTGTGCCTCAGCTACTCTGCTCTTACCAGCATTATGCAATTGCCTTCATTAGGCACAGTTCTCACCGCACAGGAATTGGTGATTCATTGGACGCTGTCTATCTGTCCGGCTGCTCGCAGGCTCAGTTAGACACTGTCATGGAGAAAAATACAGGGTCCATCTCAGCTGGATGGTCTGAATAAGCTTGCAGAGGTGACTTGTCAGGAGCAGGGAGCCTGGGGCAGCATCTCCTGTGTGTGTGAGTAAAAAGCTCAGGCTAGATGTTGCACCAACAAGTTACTTGCAAAATCATGCGTAGAGCAAATATTGTTCTCCCTTTAGATGAAAAGAAAGAGTGGAAATGATAATGTATGCTAAACAGTCCTGTTTAATAGTCTGAACTCTACTTTCACTGGATTTGGTGCTGGTCCTTATCAGATCATTCTTCGTGTCCCAGTTCAGGCTGCTGAATGCCCAGAAGTTGGGCAGGGGATGGAGGAGGTTGGGGATGAGCTGGGAAAGAAGAAGCACTGCTCGCAGGTACTGAAGGGAAGGACTAATCCTCAGGTAGAATCCATCAATTTCAATCTCTGAAGTGGGGGAAATTGTTTTTATACTGGAAAAGCACAAGGAGGAGGAATACACTGCCGGTGGCAAGGTGCTCTGATGCCACAGTCCTGAGGAGTGGGGCAGGCAACTTATAATAAGAGACTTTGGAACACCCAGTCACCACCCCCAGTTTGTTTCATCATGCGTCAGTGCTACGTACCAAGAAACTCTTCAGGCTTTGAACGATAATGCACTTTGATTATGGCCTTGTTAGGCCAAAGCTTGGGCCCTTTGTAATAACTTGGAGAGAAGGTGACAGACCAGCCACTGGCTCTCTGTACACCTCTGGGAAACATTGGAAGTGTGGGGTGAGCCATGATGAAAGAGAAGTGCTCACAGAGATGCCAGTAACAGTACTGCTTTGGCAGAATAGCACACACTGGTGTGTGTCCTGATGAAAGAGAATAAATATTACATGGGCAGATCTTATGATGATATTTCCCACGGACATGTACAAGGGTTAGAGCAGACTTGGGCTTTCAGGGACTGCCATAGGTGGCTGCATGTCATCCGCAGAACGAGGGGAGGTTTAGAGAGCACTGGATGCTAGTAAGGCGATACCAATGTACTGCAGATTACTATTTTTTTATTTTGGCATGTACACCAAATATGTTATTACATGACTGTGGTAAAGAGCAGTCAACTCTAATGACTATAACAAGTTAATCCTTATAAAACCTCTGTGAGTAGTAGCATTATTATTAATGTTGGCAGAAGTCTTTAAAGACAAAGCATGAAGTAAACGCAAAGCATTTACATTAGCATTCCAGACGTTTATGTAATGAACAGCTCCACGGAGCTGCACTTGTTCCCACCATCTCTGCCGGCTTATGTCACATCGCAGAGGAGGAATGGACAAAGTGGTGTGAGATGGCTGTTGACTTTTAGCAAATGCCATCCCTAAACTGTTGCTTGGCTGTGGCTGTTGATATTGCTGATTTCCTGCATTTCTTCAGCAAGATTTCTAGGAGGATCATAGTATTCATAATGTGCATTTTATCACTTCCATCTTCCTGGACTTTGGCTTTACTATGCAAAATAGCTTTATATAAAGCAAATTGCAAGAAGGTGTCTCTTCCCCCAAAGGCTGGCACTCTAAATAGGAAAAACAAAAGGAAAGATTAGCAGATTAGAGTGGAAAAATTCAAAACACCCAGCATCTTTCTTATGGCAAAACTGGAACCCAGAAACCATGCCCAAATGGCAGGTTATATTCCTCTTGCAGTGTCACCATTCTGTTTCTTTACAGTTTCTTTTACTGTTCAGTAATTTCTTTCCTGTTCTTAGGATGAGTTGCCTGAAAGTCTTCCTGTTGGTTTGACAGTCGACCAGGTCCAGAGGAAAATTTCTACCTAGTGACATGGCATGTGAAACTTCCCACTAGCCTTTTCCCCGTGACGCTTGAGAGCACTCCAGGCGGGGAGCTGGGCATTTTGGGCAGGCGCAGGAGGTATCTCCCCCGGTCCTAAATTGTGAGCTGCTCGCCTGAAGGGCGAACCAGAAGAATCTTCTTTTAAGACTGACACATAAAGCAGGTATCCTGCTAGTTGGTGCCGGCTGTTATCCAGTCACTCTGCTAGGCAGCTGCACCCTGGACACTGCAACACGTTTTTGACTTGCTCACTTAATTGGCAGGAGGTGTCGATTAAAATTAACCCTGAGCTTCCTGAGCTTGTATTTTGTGAAATAATGATGCTTTGGGGATCTCTGAACTGTGGATGTAAAAATTAGTCCTGGGAAGTGGAACAGAAGAAGCAGGACCCTCCAGAGAGTGCAGGGGATAAACATCTGGGAAATCCTTCTTTAATCACAGTGAATCTATATGAGTGAGTGGTCATTTCTGCAATGACTATGGGCTGGCTATGCAGCTGTCCTTGCCTCTGCTGTGGGAGGCTGGGGTCCCAATTCTTATTTTAAAGGTGGGAGAAAACAAGTTGCTGAGGCGTGGGGTGATTTGGCCAAGGAACCTTGATGGACGGTTTGGTCGAGCAAGGGGAGAGTAGGCTTCTGTTTTGCGAGGGCACCCGCTGCCCCACGCTGGCGGCTGTACTCCTCGTGAAGCACGCTGCCCGCTGTTGGAGGCTATCGCTTAGTGCTCTCTGCTGCGTTGGGAAATCTGTCTGCAGATATGCAAGTAACGCACTGGGCCTTATGAAAAGCAACCTTAAAAAGACGTGAGGGATTCTTCTACGTTATTCATTTACTCTTGAGTTCCCAAGGTGGCACTGTGGCTGGAAGTGCTAATGTGATCCTTTGAATGTGTTTTCAAGGGAAACTCGGGGAGCTGCAGCCTCCCTGCGCGGCATAAGAAAGAGCAAAGGTTTAGCACGCGTGCTAAGGCGTGCACTGAGGGAAGCTGAGCAACCTGTCCAACTTCTGAACAGGAAGACGGGAACCTGAAGATTATCAGTGCCCTCCTGGGAATAACACCCTCAAGTCTGGATGTGTGCTCTTCGGCACATAATGAGCTATTAACCACATAACTTATGCAGTTTTGTGATATGTTCTCTATCATTGGGAGTTTTTTATATCACGAGTTGATTTTTCACTAAAAGAGATGTGAGAGTTCAAACCAGCATTAATTCAGGGAAGTCCTCTGACCTGTATAATGATGGATATCAAACTAGATAGTTGTACTAGTCCTCCCTTCAATTTATGAATTTATTAACATTTTCCCAAATAGTATGTTCACTGGATATTTTTTCCAGATTGCAAAAGCTGTTTTGCATAACTTCAAAGATTTGTTGCTATGATCATATGTTACAAAAGCTAACAGATTTTTGAAGAGAGATGTGTTTTTCAGTAATGTATAACTAACTTCCTCCCCCCACTTGTGAACCGGTTATCAGTTTCAGATACTCGATAGAGGACTCTTTGGTCATTTATCTTCTGGGTAGAATTAATAAATTGCAAACTTTTCGTGATGCATTTTATTGCAGCAAGATTCTTTCCAGAAACATTACACTATGTGTTGCTGTTTTGTGATTAGGACATATGGTAACTCTACTTCAAGTACTAGTCAATGCCAAATTCCACAGTACATTTCTTTGTTGTCATCCATATAAAGGAAAATCAGAAACATCTGTCCTTTTTTTGGTCTTTTTTTTCTTCATTGAAAAGAAATGTTACAAGCACAAACTAGTACAGGTAAGAGAAGTTGGAGCCCAAGAGTGGAATAACAAGAGCCATGTGGAAGCATATTCTAGAGTCTATTAATCAAAAATACAAATTGCTAGCCATTATTTACTAGCAGGAAACAGTGATGTTTAATATTCTGCAACTCTTTTGGAGTCATCACTGCTTATCTCATGACTGTGTGTCTACGTGAAAGGTAATAATGAGTTTCCACTCTCTGGAATCAGTTGCAAAACTTGCACTGAAGGGAGAAGTAATTTTTCACCTTTCTGGAAGCTTATAGTTGTGTTTTTAAATATTCAGTCAAATTCTACTTCATATTTTAGAAGCTCTTTTCCTTTAGGATTGCATTTTTTACTGGGTCATTCTTTAGAATTGAGCTAGATGTCTATTCGAGCTAGATGTCTATTCACAAAGATATTTCCTTTCATTTCATACTTGGTCATTGCACAGATAGTTGCAGGCAGTCCTAGTAGCTTCAGAATTAGTGTACAGAAAATTATTATGGAATATAAAGGTTAAAATCAGAAAGCTATTACCAGGTGATTAAAGAAAAATGTAATATATTTCACCTGAAAAACAAGAAACAAGAACTAAGAAAATTCATCTTTTCTTAGACCTTGTTTTATGTGAATTTTTCTATAAACTGAAAAGCGTTCCCTTCAAGAAAACCAGTGAAGTTGCTGTCACTTTTATCATGCTGGCTATGTCAGCTCTGTGGCACAAGCTTAGTAATATTCCTCTTCTGAGTACTTGGAAAGCAGCCCTTTGTGTTTCAGTTTTCAGGATTCCTATAGATTAGGGATAATCTGTCTTTTATTTGTTTTACACCTTCATAATTCATGTAATTCAGAGACCATTTTCGCTGAATAGTTGTTGCAGCTTTTTTCTTTGGAAAACAACACATGTTTTTCCAAACTCTATTTTGTTGATAATATAATAAAGATATAGCAGTATCCCCTTTTCATTCATCCTTTAGATTAAAAAATTCAAGTCTAAACAGGACTGAGAGAGTTAGGTGTGAGTGAAACATTTTGGTTCAAACTGCACCGATGAACATAGGCAGCAATTTAAATGTTTTGAAAAAACTGCTTTTTTCACATGAAATTATTTCTATTTGGAGGAGAGGACAGTCTTAAGAGCTTCTATAGTCTCATAAAAATATCAACAAAATAGTTTTTACCTGAGAATGATTTTCTCGAACATTTGAACATGAATATTTGACTTTTCCAATTGAAATTATTTTTTGATTTATGGAAAATTTTGAAAAATAACTACTCATTTTTTTTACCAGAAATGCCAGCACATCACAAAATCAGCCATTTTCGTTATCCGTTGGCATAATCTTTATATTATTGTCAAAATATGATTGTAATAATGCTGAAATAATTCTTCTGCCTTGTTTTTAATTTTGCCTCAGTTGGATTTGGATGTCTCTCATGCTTGCTCCCATCGTTTGCCTCCGTGTGATCTTTTGCGACCCTGCTGTCTTTGTGCATGCTGCCATAACGACAATGTAGGACTCGGTGCTACAGACTCTTTTAAAGACTGAAAAGACAATATTGCTCAAAAAGGATGACAGATTCAGCACAACGGAGGTGCATTCGTGGCCATTGAACAATAATCTGTGTGCAGTTTCCAACCCAGAAAATCACTAAGCCACAGACTGCCAAAAGTAGGGAGAGCTACCTGGGAATTTCCACTAAATACGCGCTGTGCCCTGCCGTGCTTTTAATGCTCCCTCCTTAGGTGCCCTCTGCCACTCGGCACGTGGGCGCTGTCCTAGCTGGTATGGCGTTTGTTTTGTTCTGAGGGCAATTTTAGTTTACTCTGATCATGACGGTAACAGAAGCACTGAAATGGAGTAGTTGTAACACTTTCCTGAAGATTGAACAGGATGGTAATGTCAAGAGCATGCTAGTTCATTTTTAGCCGCTCTAACCATCAATGTGCCCTTTATTGTATGGAAACAGTCGTGTCTTTGTTTAGGTGCCTGTGTTTTTGAGAAGACGAGTGACTAAGAGACCACTGGTTTGTTTTGTTTGTTTGTTTATTTTCTTCTCCCCCCCCCAAATCTCATACTTGTCCTTTGCCTGGCACATCTCTCTCTGAAGGATAAAAATAGTGCATCACTTTGGTTTTTTACCTATTTGAGGAGCCAAAAGAGATGGAAGCAGTGAGTGCAACTGTTGGTATATGGTTAATTTTATCCTGAGAATCATCAAATGAGACAATAATATTCCTTGATAATGGCGGGGAGCCTCAGTGCTGGATTCCCAAGCCTGCAACAACTAGGCACACACTGATGAAGGATGAGGTAATTTCCAGGTGATGGGTGACAACTGCAGTGAGAGTAAGGGGGGCAGGAGTGCTGGTGGTGGCAACCCTTCATGTGCTGTTATCCCAGTTGCGCTCGGTAGACATCTGAGGTAGGTCTCTTTGGCAGAGAGAGCAGGGAGGCGGAGGAGAGGAGGGAATTATGGACAGTCCGCTCTGCTTGGTCATGTTTTTGCCATTCGGTTTCCCCTTTGGTTGTATCAGCCCAGACTTTGCATGATGCAGTGCTTCTTTTTTCTCTCTTGGACGTTACTGAGAGATTTCTGAGTGGAAACGAGCAGCTTTACTCTCAGAAAGGGACTTTGCGCCCTGCAGGCTCTGGCTGTGAAGGACCTGTGGTCTGACCCTCACAGGCCATCAGGAAGAAAAAGGCCAGGCTGGTGAGCCCCTCTGGGGGTGGTTTTGTTGGCAGGATTATTGCATTTTATTTTTTGCCAGAGACTGTGATGTGCTGGTACGTGCAAGGGGATGGGGCTCAAAGTGTAGTTTGACATTTTTTTTTTGTTCTGTTTTGTTTTAAGGGCACCCAGCAATTTTTATGTAGCCTCATGAAAAATGTAGATGAGCATTTGCCCATGCAGTGGTGCGCCCAGGCAGGGGTTGGGCAGGTACAGCGTGGGGAGCAGTGAACTGTGGCTGTGATCCAGAAAGAAAAGCTCTGGAAATCATTGTCTGTCAGGAGCTGAACGTGATTCAACAGTGTTTTGCTACTATGAGCCGTGCAAACAGGATCGGAGTCTGTGGGCTCGCTAGGTAATCCTTCTGCTGGGCTCAGCAGTGGAAAGCTATCGGTCCTTTTTCCAGGTTTGCACCTCGAGAAAGACAGGGACGATACTGAGTCAAAGACAATACTTGAACAAGAAAGGTTGTGTTTTCTAGAATAAAAGCAAAAGGATAGAGACAGCTTTTAAATATACTCTCGTAAATTTCTTAGCACCCAAAAATGTGCTTGCTGCTGGTGGTATCAGATGTTCTTTGATTTTCATCTGGGATTCAGAAAATATGATGACTTCCAGATATCACCAACATTAATGCATAAAAATCTTTCTTTTTTGCATTAAAATATTAGCTTAAAGCAATGAAAAAATGAGTGGACATACAATCTTCCTTTAGAAAAAGCGTGTCTCAAGTTTATAGGCCATGTGGCCACATAGCAAGAGGCAGCACAGCATCTTTAGAAAGATCCATATTGAAACCTATCCTTTTGTAGTCAGTATAGAAAAGTTAAGTGAATTTAATTTGATCTTTCAGGTGGAATTTATGAATTTATTCAGGTGGTTGTTGCAAAACTGTGTGTGAATAGAAACACATCATCTGTATGAAAATTAAAAAAAAAAAAAGTCAAATGTATGTTAACTTTGATGTTGATTGAGATTCGGTCTATTAGCCAACAGCTGGTGGGTGGCTAGATCACCAAAGGCCCAAAAATGTAGGGTCAGAGAAGTATGTTACACTAGGAATGGTTATTTCAAACCATTGAGTATTTTGTGTGGAAATGTCTTTCCTTGTTCTTCATACCATAATATAGGACAAAAGCTTGGCTCAGACTGTTTCAGCATAATAGTTTCCTGGATGTGGAATCACTCTAAAGCTCAGCCAGTGGCTTTAATTTATCACATAAAAGCTGACTAATCCTTGTGTATATTTGTGACTATTGCAGCAGACTCAAAATAATAATGTGCTTAATAAGAAGTTATTTCTTTGTTTGTTTTATTTAAAGAGATAATGAATCGTGCAGGCCAGTTTTGATTAATAATAAATTTGCTGGTGATTCTCATGCATATCCAGTATCTTACAGTAACACAGAAAAAGGTGCTGACATAACTGTGTGTGGACTCACAGAAATAGGCAAACCTTAGACTTCTGCCTAGGGACTAAATGGAAAAGGTGTTATGCCTCTGGCCTGTCATTCAAAAGATTTGGGGAAATTTCCTAGAAGTCCGTAATAAAACCTCCCCAACGTGGAAAGGTAAGAAGGGAAAAGCGGAGCATTAAAAATGCCAGTGGACTTGAGAACTCTTGAACCGTTTGATGTAGAAAGAGGTCCATGAATGAATTCAGAACTGGACCCCTAAGTATTTGAAGTCAGACTGTGCAAAGTGCTTCTGAAAATAAGGCCACTTGTTCCCTCTCAGAAATCACTTGGCAGCTTTCAGGAGCGGGACTTGTACAGTAGCTGAGATCCTGCCTCTATCAAAGTCAATGGGGCGTTACTTTGACTCAGCTGGGGCCAGGTTTTCACTCATGTGCTAGTGCTAAGCGTACTTCAGAAAACGAGAAGAAATTATGTTCCCAGTCACGTTCCGGCTCAGCATCAGCCCGCCTGCCCAGGCTTTGAGTGCTGTGGAGTCCTATGACCTCTTCTGTTTGTCCGGTGAAGAGCCATCTCCTGATAAACTTTTGTTTTCAGTCATTACTGTATGAGCTCAGCTCCTCCAAATACGAATGAAATAAGGAGAGGGGTCTTGGTGATCAGATCTTGTGCAGCTTTCTTATTAACTATTTAAATATGGTCAGGGAAAGGAGCAGGATTTACATTCAGCAAGTAGAGCCTAAGCTCGCAAGCTCTTCTTTTACTCCTGCTTTCCTTGGAGCTGCATAATGGGATGATTTATTTGCAGATGAATTACTTTAATAATAGGTTTTGAGTTACACAGAACATAGACTATCTTGACCCCATCTCTGCAGCTGTAAAAGTAAGCGTGTGGGTGTGGTTCCCTGGTCATTGGCCAGGATGATACAGTTCAAGGGGGTGGATAAAATAACATTTACACTTACAGTAACTCTTTAAAAATGCAATTGAGTTCTGCCAAATCCTTCAAGTTCTGTTTGGGAATCCAGCTTGCTAGGGTTGCCAACACTCAACTCTTCTCACCCTAGTTTTTGCAAGTTATCTTTCCCTGCCAGATGCATTTCACTGCAACAGTTTCATTATGGAGCGTGAGGATCCCCCGGCCTCGCTCTGTAACTACCTAGTGAGCCTGGCAGGACTGCTCCCCAGCAACCCCGCTGCCCGAGCCAGCAGCGGCTGCACCTGGCCCCTGCGATTCAGCAGGGAGCAGGATGCAGCCCTGGAGGAAGTGTCCCACTCACAGCTCTACTGGGCTGTGCTGCAGCACCCTGTTGGAGGACACAGCCACCCTGCACCACAGCTGGCCTGTGCTGTCCATCCGTCCCCCCCAGCTTTTCTGTGCCACATCCACACAGCCCTTACCTGTGTCACTGGTGCATGGAGCAGCTCAGCCAGCTGCAGGTTGCTGTTGGAGTCTGGAATAGCGAGTGCAAGGCATTATTTCTGGTGAAGAATAACAGCCGCTTCACATGGCTTTCTGAGAACTCTGCTTACCTGCACAGACTGGTGGATTATAGGTTTTTGCTAATGAAGAACCCAAGCAGGGCAGTGTTTGCATGCTGGTGCAAAGAAAAGCATTTCGAAGAGTTCGAAGAGCCTGCTGGTTGGAGACCCGTGTTCACAGCTGGTCCCTTCAGCCCAGTTCTTAGGAGTGCTTGTGGACTCCTTGCTAATGCTAATCTATCTCGTGCTAGCATCTATGATTAATGGACGTCTACTGTTGTGTCCCAAGCTGGGGAATGATTCCCAGAGTTTAAAACCTGAGGGACCACTGAGTCATCTGTCTGCTGGTTTATGGTAGGCCATCATCCTTCATCCACTCTGGCTAAAATATGATTTTGAGACCAGTGTCTAGTTTTGACCTCATCAAGAGATTTATAACTGGCTCTTTGGTGAATTGTTCATGTAGCTAATTATGTTCACTGTTTAAAAAACTTAAAATTTCTGCTTTGATTTGGACCAGTTTCTTCATTTTAAAAAGCTGTTGTGCATTTTTCAGCCAAAGAAAGGTGGTTACTTACCAGAGGTCCTACATAGCTAATGTTGCCAGATGATTATCGTTATCCTCAGAAACATTGCATGTAGATTTTATGATCATGTAGCTTTGCATTTAGTTTCACTTTGAATTATTTTTTCATTACTAAGAGAATATTCTTAACAAAATTATGTTCAGTAAGAGCTGTTGGATACATCACCATTTAGATAAGAAAATCCTCTCAGAATAGGTACAGATTATTTTTCTTGGAAAAGTTGCTAAACGCTGTATTTTCCATGGGTAACTCAGACATACGTTTTTAAAGGAAATTCATTATAAAAATTTTCAACACCTTTAAGTAGGGTGTGAATGGTTTTCTTTCCCTTCACAGGTTTTTATTAAAAGCCTTGGCTGACTTCAAATGATTCAAACACTGAAACTTCCATTCAGTATCAGCACAGCATTTAAAGAATCATGCAGCCAAAAATCTGGAAGAGATTGAATAAACAGTGCCCCAGTCTTTAATAGGGCTATTGAAGGAAACATGAGACTATAAAATTGTTTAGATGTTCAAATCAGTGAAAATTAATTATGAGGAAATTTTCCTATCTTCATTCACTAAGCAAGTTCTATCCACAAAATGTGCTTAAAGTATCATCTGAAATGAACATTTAGGAGTATATTGTTTTAATTAGGAGATGGCAGTTTTAAACACAATTTCTGAATCCTATCCAAGATTTTCAGTGTACACAGCGTAGTTCCAAAACACACTTCTAAATATCTGAGCTTGAACTCTGATTTAAGTACTGCAGTTCGAGCTGTTCTAGTCGGGGGCTAGTAAACAAGTCTAGAACCTGCTGGATTTCTCCCAGCAGATAAATCATCATCCACTTATTTTTGTCAGGATTTTTCTGTCTGTCCTGCAATCTTTGTCTCCAGGATAACATGCAATGCAGTCATTTCGCATGAACATGGGAAGACTTTCAAATATAAACTACCTCTAATGACATTAAAGTGAGATTTTTCTGAAAAATCCTCCTTATGGCTTTAAAAGAGGTCAGCTTCCCTGAAGGTAAATTTTCACAGCAGCATGCACTATTTCTGATAAATCACTCCTGCTGAATTTTAATAGGGATAGACTGCCTGGCATTGCATGTTGTAAAGATGTTTGATCTACATCCAGAACATAGATCTGTTTTTTTAACTTCCCAACATACAACAGCTGTACAGGTAAGAGCAAAACAGTATTTGTGTGGACACAGGGCATCATGAAAATGCCAGCTTTGTGATTACATTGACCATAGATTTCATTGGTTGACAAAAGCTCTTTTCATCCAGATGGAACATTTTTCCAGTTGTTAAGAGGATGTGTGGACATCTGAATGTGAAGTTATTTCATGCTGTGCTTATGCTGAAACAATTTGTGTTGTTCAGAGAGAGAAGGCTTTTTTTCTTTTTCTTTTTTTCATATTTTGGTGGTTCTTGATCACTTTTAAACATGGGAAGCAAAACAGATTTTTCTCCTGCTTTTATCACCCCGGTAGATCCTAGCATTTTCAACCTAAATAGTGCTTCACACCCTGTAACACTTTTACCATAAAGAAATTGCCCTTTTTTATTACTGTACTAGACAGAGAGGTCCACTGGTTTTGAGAAGCTCTGTATTTGCCAGGCTGTGTAGAGATTTTTATTACCAAAGGGTCAAAAGGGTTTCTGAATTGCAGACGGCAAGCCCCCTGGATATGCACATGTGAGCGTGGCAGGTATCTCTTTGCATCTTCATCCACAAACATCTTTGGACAAAAATCTGCTCAGACTTCAGCCTTTCTCCCTGAGCTACTGGTTCTCCTGTTCAAGGCGGGGTGGTCATCCCTTTGCCTTTCTCAGCGCTCCTGAGAACACCTGGAGACCTCTTCCAGCCGCCCCGGCGCTCGGCTCCTCTTCCTACGCCTCTTGCTCGCTTGCCACCAGGAAGAAAGGTCGGCTCATGCAGGCAGTTGGTCTCTTTGGACCCTGACCTGTTTTATCCCTTGAAGATGATATGATAACGTGTCAAAAAAGTAGATGGGTTTTGACACACAACATGCTGGAGAAAGGAAAAAACAAAAAAAACAGACTGCCCAGAAAGGCCCCATGTTGGGCTCTGGAGGCTGGTACCAGAGGGAGGTGGGGGTGAGGGAGGGAGTTAGTGGAATGGCAAGGAAAGCTGAGGAATAGAGTTGAGTCACAAGTTTATGTCTGAATCAGCTCTAAATCTCAGAGTTTCTTTCCCAACAAGACAGTGGGCAGCAGTGCTCACCGAGCAAGATGTGAGGAAGGAGGTTGCCAAGAGCGGAAAACCTTGTAGGCCGGCCAGGGAGCCTTTTGGCTGGAAAGGAGACGGCATTTCTGGTTAATCTTACTTTGGCTGACAAGATCACTGCTGTACTGATTGCTTGTAGCTGTAACACGGTTCTCTCACCCGCAGCGGGGATGTAAGAGCTCTTCTCTGGTGGGCCAGGTTTCTGTATTTGGTGTGCTTTGCATAAAAATTCAGAGATATTCCATTAGTTTTTCAGTGTAGTTTTGCCAGTCTGATTGGCATGTGAGGTTTTTTAAGAGCTATTTAAACTCTCAGCTGTCTAAAATGGGGGGAAAGAAAGCCCGTTTCATATTTCACCGCATACAATATTATGTTTATCCTTCATTTGATTAAAAAAAAAAAAAAGTCCTGTTTTAATGTGGGTTGACCCTAACGAGGGAATTCTTCAGGTTTCCAAATTTACAAATGTTCTTCCCGAGTGGTTAACTGTTCCCATATTCGTAAGGAGAGGGGGAGAGGAAATTACCAAAGGGGTTTTGAAAATTATCCTGGAGGTTAATGGGCTTTTTTGGTTTTGGTGCTGTTGTTGTTCTAATTCTAATGAAGGTTTCTCGAGTCCCACTGTTGTGCCACTCTCCTCCAAGCGTCTGCTTTGGACATGAGAACTGTGCTGGGAACATCTGTGTGAAGCTGGTCTGTTTTGCATTATAAAGCGCTTTTGTATCATAAAGCTCTGGACCAGGTCTTTACCTCCATCATTAAACATGAAGGGACAGAAACTCGGCTCGTCTAAATTGGCTGAGCTCCATGGATTTTGCTGCTGCGAACACGTTAAAGATTTCACCCTTTACAGTAGGATTTCTCCTTAGATTTATTTTCTCGTGGTTATGTGAACAGCTCCTGAAATATAAAAATAATTGTATTGATTCGGCCTTGGTTAGCTGAAGGAGGGAATCGTATGCAAGGCAAATTGCAGAAGTAAAGAGTGCTCTGAGCACAACAGCCTGTAAGCGGCCAGACAGCACCGTGCTGCGCACTGCTGTGCCTGCAATTTGCCCGCGCGGCTGAGGTATTTATAAGCTAAGTTAACCAGCTGCTGGTAGATCGCACAGGTAATTTAACCTTAACTACAGCCTGTGTGTGCAGTAAAACACACGGGTCGGGCTCATGGGCTAGCGGCAGCCACCTCTGCCGTCTTGTGTCGGCGCGGGAGCTCGGCTTTGAGTCCTGCCTTGCAGCTCCAGGAGCTGGTGGAGGGCCACAGCTGCAGGGGCATGCACGTACCGAAAGTCCAGGATGGAAACAAGCTTCTGAGCACCCGGTTTGGCATCTACTCCTTCCTCCTGGCTCCTCAGCCCCTTCAGAAATCTTGCCCTAATTATATCATCCAGTGTCCTGCATAGGAACCTGGGGCATTCCTCTTTATAGGACCCTTCCTTCATGGGAACTAAAAATTTTCGTCAGCCTGCTGGGGGTGGGATTATCCTATGTTGTCTTTCTTTAAAAGCCAGCCCGGGGACAGCAGCAGCTCTGAGGGTCCCAGCGCAGCGCTGCCGGCAGTCCTGCAGCTCTGCAGTCTGTTGGGGGGGCTGGAGGCAGTAAGACCTGGGGGGAAGTGGACAGATGTCCAACATTAAAAAAACAAGCAAACAAAAAAAAAAACCCAAAAACCCAACAGCAAACATGAAAAGTCATTACTTTGGGACGTCTGGCAGGCCTGCTCAGAGGCTCTTTGGAAGGGATAAGGGGGTGGCTGTAGAGGTGGTTATTCCATGAGCCAAACGAAGCAGGCAGGAAGTTCCCATCAGCTGCTTTGTGGCAGAATCCTCCAAGTGAGCTTCCACCTCATCCTGTCTTTCCCAGCAAAGAAGAAAAATGTGCATCCTTTAAAGTGATAGTTTGGAAAAAATATATAACCAAAGTCTGTGTAAGCAAGCTCTGGAGAAGTGCTGCCTCTGCTTGGCTTGGAGCGACTGTTTTTCTATGCGTGGCATTTTACTCTGTCAGCAGGAAGAGTACACCCCTGCTCAGGACAAAATCCAGCCTGCGGTTGGGAAGAGGAAGCTAGCTTAGGGATAAACAATACCCATAGATCTCAATGACACAGTGCTATGGGGATTTTGTGTTGCTCCATGGAAGTAATTTACGTTTGAAAGTAACTGTGCATAGGCAGGTAGTTCTAGTCACCAAAGAGATCTCTTGCTCTCCACATAAACATTGTCTTTCTGTAGCATGAGGAAGTTTTGTTTTTCAAAATTATGTATCGAAAGCAGAAAGACTATTCTGTAAGGCTGGTGGGAAGAGTTCCAGTCCCTAAGAAGTCAAGAAATGAGCTATATTTGCATGGCCCAAACAGTGAAGTGGCCGTGCTTCTCTTATGCTCGTTGCAATACAGGTGAAACCTGCGCAGCTAAGGGAAAAGCCTCTGTGTGGGAGCTAGGCCAGGCAATGAGCGCACCTCAGGGAAGGGTTTCGTTATGTGACAGCTGCAGAAGGCACTGAGTTCCACCTTGTCGTGCTGCATTTACTGCTGCT
This sequence comes from Dromaius novaehollandiae, assembly GCF_036370855.1. Lineage (NCBI taxonomy): Eukaryota > Metazoa > Chordata > Aves > Casuariiformes > Dromaiidae > Dromaius > Dromaius novaehollandiae. The sequence continues at coordinate 58,502,473 of NC_088101.1, forward strand.
CGTGTGTGTGGTGGAGTTTTTTTCTGCAGAGCCTGGACTGCAGACTAACTCCTTTTCTCCCCAGATAATAATAATAATGCCTACCCCTCCCCCAACCCTCCCCCCCCATTTTAGTACTGAACTTGTGCTGTCAGTTCTTTCCTTCCACCTGGGTAAAAAGGGAGGATGGAAGATCTTTTTTTTCCTTTTTTTTTTACTTACTTCTTAGTTTACTTTTAAGACTTAAAAAACTACTCCAGCAATGGCGTGTATTTTTCCTCTTTGGACTTCAGCCTGTCTTAAAGCAGCTCAAACTTCCCTTCTCCTTCAGAGCTGAGGTTCTGCTCTCTGGTATCCCAAAGCACTGGTCATACAGTGCCTTGATGCACAAAAGTTTAAAATTATTTTGGTTTTCTCCTAACCCACCAATGCAATAATTTGTCGAATTAAGAAGGCTGGAAGAAGGAAACCATGGCAACGCTATCACTGATGCATATGCTTGTGAATGAGGCCATTGGCCTTACTTACGCTATTTGGCAGCACTGGAGCTACTTTGCCTTGATATTGTACTCCTGAGATTAACTGATGCTGTTTAAGTGCTCTGTGTAAGCTTTAAGCACCATATTGCATGGTATATAATAGCACTGAGCATTCAAGAACTGCTTACCTTGCTTCTGAGATATTTTTAAACTGGTGTGCTGATTTGTGTATTTCAGTGCTGGGTCTGTTTTTAGAAACAACCCAAATATGGAAACCATTGAACAGATAATCTGGAATCTGTTTACAGTTGATGCAGGGAGTTAGCTGAAAGAGCCGAGTTTTCTCCCTTTCATTACTGAGCTCTTTCAGATGAAGTAGTATCTTCTTAAAAGCCCTTTAAGTAAATAACCAAATAAGATATTTTAAATGAAGGACTTCATAAAAAGTCTTGAGAGAAGATCACTCTCTTTACTTTCAATTAATCCTGTAGAGTTCACCACAAAAGTCACCTAGTTTACTGTAAACTGCCTGGAGAACAAGGTGCACAAATCGTAAGCTTGGTCGCTCTCCTCGTGAATGCAGGCACAAACCCACAACTGCACGCGGAGTCCCCAGGCAAGAGTAGACGGCTGTGGCAGGGTATGAGCACAGCTTTTGGTCTGAGAACTTTTCATTTTTGACTCCTATGTGACATTGCCTGTAGTTTTGGGAACCAATTTAACAGCTTTTTTTGTTTAGGGGACTTTACTAAAGAACTGACAATAGCAACATTAATTCAGAGAATTTACTGCTTTTTTCTGCAAAACTAATGGCCTCGATGGATCTTTATTTTAGCTCAAGCTCTCTTTTAAAGTCTGATCAAATAGTCTGGGCATGTTGAGTTCCACACATGAAATGTTGGTTGTGATCAAGTAGAAACACACAATGCTGTTTCTGTTTCTTATTTTGGATGAACTCACTAATAAGCCAAGGATAGGCTAGTAGGTCTTTGAATCTCTTGGTGCCAGCATACATAATTTGTAGTTTTCTAACATCATCATGACTATAGAAAGAGACTAAGTCTAGCCTATAAAATGCTTTCATCAACATTGTTATGTGAAGAAGAGCTCTACGGGAGATGCAGCTCTAAAGTCCTTTTGGTTAGCTTGGCTTCTTTTCCTTCTCCAAAACAGGGTAAGTTTACTGCTAAAAGCATTATTTATAACCATGTCTATACCAGGGCAATTTGCTACACAAGGACTCTCCATAATGTCCTGTGTGGCCTCGTATCTTATGTTCCGAAACGGACAGTAGCAAAAGCCAAGGGTAGGGGTAAAAGGAAAGGTGCATAGATAGAGCAGTCCTCTTCAAGTACCTTTCTAGTTTGGGAAATCCTGAGCCACAAGCTGCATGTAAACCGTTATGTTTAAGAGATGTTGAGGACTGATCCTCTGTGGCTCTGTTCAATTCCCTTTTAATCGAGTTGTGCTTTGGACCTTTTGAAGTTTTTGGCAATGAGTTCTAAAGTTCAGTTCTGTCTTGTTGGAAAAGTATTTCCTTGTGTTGGTTTTTAAGCCTGCTGTTTGATAACCTGATTGATTGCTCCCTAAATCCTCTTTGTTAAGAGGCAAGTAATGATCCGCTGTTCCTTTTCCCTATGCCTTTCACGATTCGATAGGCCTTTGTTGCATCTCCTGTGTCGTCTCGGTGTCTCTTCTAGTTCTACTATCTCATTTAGAGAAAAAAAAATCTATGAATATATTTATAGACAAATGCAGTGGGAGAACATTTTCTGGTTTTGTCTTCCTCTTTAAATAATTTCTAACGTTTCACATGGCCTCAGCAGAGCACTGTGCTTACTTTTTCCCAGTGATTCCAACATCTCTTTTCTGAGTGGTAACGGCCAATTTAGAGCTTGTACAGGTACACTTAGGGTGATTTTTCCCCAAGTACTCTACATTTAACATACTGATATTAACTGCAACGTGACCAAGTTACATTATCAAAACTGTTTCTGAAAAATGCCGTGTATAATTCTGTACACAGATGTGGCTGGCTAGATTTTCTTTTCCTCATTTTAACTGGCAATATGCCATAACCTGATTATTCATTTTGGTTCTGCCATTACAAGTAGCAACTTGTCTCCTTGTGCAAGCATACAATACGCTGTCCCAAATACTTCCATATGCCACATCATCTCTTATTTTGATGTATTATCATTAGAGCTATATGAACATTTATAGGAGTACTGTGCCTATTTCTTTTTTTCTCTGATTTTTTTCTGTCAATTTTTTGTGAATTGTCTGTCAACAGTTTAATAAATACATCTGAGAAGTTCATGGTCCTCATTAAGTAATTCTTGACCTGCAAATGTTGCAACTTTATGAGCAAAGATAGACTGTAGAACATGTGTTGTGTTAATTATGCAAACCACCCAATCAAACTGCAAATTGGCGCATAGTTTAGGACTGACTTAAACACTGTAGACTGCTAATCGTGTAATTTATGATGCTGGTCGAATTGTTTAAAGCAACTATTAACTACTAAGAAAGCAGACAGCTTGTGTTTTCTTCTGACAAATGCTTGTGCATCTGAGAGAAATACTGCCTTTAGACAGCACTCGTGATATTAGCCTGGGACATTTCAATGTTCGTGGAAAGAAACCTTTTCATGACATGTGGTTGTGTTGCTGAACCATCATTTGCTTCTAATGTAAATGTATGATTTGGAGAGAGAGAGGGGAAAAAAAAGCCTACTTAGCTCCTAGTTATTAGCAAATTTCAGTTCCCCTCTTTCCAGCCTCCCTGCACCCTGTCCCTTTGTTGACATTTAATTCCACAGTTCGAGCCCTGAATAAAAAGTGATTGATTAGGATGAATATTTGAAAAGGGTTGCTTATATGTAGTTCTGCGCAGACAAAAGAGGTCACTAGGTTGAGGGACTGACTAAAATAGCTCAGACGCAGAAGCTGCATGTTGTGCTTTTCACCACTGGCAGACTGATCTGTGCGGTTTACCCGAGTATATGCTAGAATTCACCAGCTTTGTTGCAGAAGTTATTGAAATGACCCTGTAAGTAGCTAATTAATTCTATTTAAATACTCGCTAATGGCTAGGGAAGAGGCGTAGTGCAAACTAAAGCTAAATCTTCAAACACTGTTTTGCCAATAATTAGCATCAGGGCTGGTGAGCGCTGACCTGCCGTTGCAGCGCGCCTGGAAACCCTGGCGTTTCTCCCTGACAAAGGTGCTATTGAACGCGGCGCTGCCCTGGCAGAGCTGCAGTTGCATTCATTGACAGCACGCCCGGGGGCAAGAGACTTGCATATACACAAGGTGTTGTCGAAAATACTTAATTTGCTTGTTAAATTAGTTCTGTATTCTGTTTCACATTAGCAAAAGTCTTTGCCAGCTGCGACTGTGGATCCTGCTAAGGCTTCGCGGTAATGGTTTCATTTTGCTCCTGTTTTTACAGGTTAAATGTTAGTTAGTGCTTTGTGTGTTGCTGAAAGTTTAGAAAGAGAGTCTTGGAAATGAGCCCAAAGTAACCTCTCGCGCTTGGACTGTGTGTGTGAGCTTAGCTGCACAAGTGAGAACAGTGGGGTCTTGTTCTTTCAGGTGTGGAAATACCCCACTGTGGTTTGCATTTGTATTTCTAATGCTAGCCCTGAAAGAAATAAGTAAAGCATATGATCGTGTCTATCTTTGGGAAGAGGTGTGTGCCTAGGCTTTCCAGTTCAATACAATACAGTGGGAACGGGCAGTACGTAACACATGTCTTTTTAAAAGATGCTCTGCTTTCCTGACTGTCTAGTTTGCTATGTGTTCATGACAGTGAAGAAAAACTTTGCATAACATGTGAAAACATCCTAAAATGGAGACATGTTCATCTTCAAAGCAGATATTGAGTGCTGAAACAGTTAGAATTAGTATTAAACCATACATGCATGCATGTGTACAAAGATGCACACAGACAAGTAATAACCAAGAGCAGAGGCTTGGACATAGCTATGGTTGAGTGATTATTAGTTAAAGACTCCAAAGGTTGGGTCTGAGATCCTGTGTGCTGCAGACTTTGTATGTTTGTGAACAAGTCGTGCACTTTCCGCGCATCGAGTTTCTTACTAGTGCTGAAAGGCTTTACTTTGCTTCCTTCTCTGTTCTTTCTCTTAGTATGTGTTTATACATGGCTTGCATGTTGTGATTGGTTAGCGTCAATAAATTTTACGTTAATGTAAACACATTTAACTATGTGATAATCTAATTGCCTAGACTGCAAGGAGCTTTCAGGAACATATGACATGCCACCCTAACATCAGAATTGAAGGACTGTAAATTCTCAAATTGCGCATCATTTCTTGCTTTACATTTCAGGTGATCATTTGATTTGTAAGGCTACAGTAACATGACCCCAAAGATGAATAGCGGTTCTCATCACTGGTACTGAGGAGCAAACAGAATTTGAGCAAGTCAGCCTGCAATGGCTTCAGCTTTCAAAATCTGAAACCAAACACTCTTAAGCAGACCATATCACAAAGTTTGTTCAGACAGTGCTGGCAGACTTAAAACCATGCGAGTGGTTTGTGGAAGTCTCCCGTTTTTGGGACCTCACTCCCATACGGGCAGGCAAAATTGGAAGCAGGATGCTTTGTTCATTCTCTGGAACCGGAGGGAAATCTGCTTTCACAGACAAAACCTTATGGAGATGAAAACTCTTTGCCTAGGAGCGTGTTAAATGATTCCCAAATCATTGTTTCAAATCTGCTCAGTTTGACTTAGCTCATTGTAAAGATAGGAGCAGTCTTTTAAGTTTGAATTTAGATCTGGATCCAAGCTATCCTGAATAGTGTTTGAAAGGTTGGATCCAATATTCTGCCATGATTTGCCACGTTGCTGAGGTCTGTCTGTGGCCTGTGCTTCAGACGAGTAATAAATCACCAGTGTCACCTCATGTGCTTAGTACCAGTTACATAACCATGAAGTCTATCCAAGTAAGTGTTATGAAAATTTCTTACCTAAAAGAGCGATGATTTGAGGGGGAAAAAAAATGCAGTCAGCAACATTACCCAGAAGCAGGATTCGGTCTGAGTGCTGACTGACTAAACCATTTCTGGTGACAGTGGAATAAATCCAACTGCAGAGGCTGGAAAAGAATTCAAAGGAAATACTTGGGTTTTGTTAAAAACAAAAGTTTAGGTTTCTGTTCAAGCCATTGTTCTAGGAAAGTTTAAGAATAAATTAAAACTATTAAACACCTTCCTTTGTCTTATAGTTTCAGTTAACAGTACCTCCTCAGAAGTAGTCTTACAGCTTGCAATGTTTCAGTAAACTCCAGAAAATAAAATGTATTTCAAAATATTAAGGTACTTTCTCTATTTTTCTGCTGGATTGAAATCAATGATCTATATTTTGCATGAACAGTATGCCGGTGCTTGATGACTGAAAGACAAACATCCTGTTACAAGGAGATAATAGCTCCATGATCCAAGTGTGTTAACATAGTTCTGGGAGCATCTATGTTAGGTCAGGTAGCAGAAGCATATTCTGGGCTCTTGCTTTGGTAAATTGACTCACTTTTCAGCTGCTTTCCTGGGAATCTCTGGCCACGTTGCAAGTGTGTTTTGCAATATGAGAATAGCTTGCTGGGCCTGCTCGATTCCCTGCAAATAGAGCTGCTCTTCTGCAGGGGAGCTTGAGTGGCCACCAGTAAGAGAGCAGAGGAGGACGAGGAGGCGCAGGATATGGGCACAAAGACAATAAATGAGAGGCAGAGCATGTTTTAGAAGAGGGGAGAGGGTTAAGAAGGAGAAGAAATGAAAGGGGTGAACCAGGACATGTTGCCCAAAGGGGACATGTGTCCTGTGCAGAGCTCCAGATTTCCAAGGCAGTGAGCGGCCGGCCAGCCACTCTGCAGCTGTGGGGTCGTTTCAGGAACAGTCCTGATAGACTCTAGAGGAAGTTAAAGCCATCTGTGCTCCACCTGGGAGACGAGCATTGCGACGTGATGTAAGGGCCCTGAGGACTAGTGCAGTAACCACCAAACATGGGAGATTCCTCAGGGCTCCTGTTGTTGAAAGGTCTAGCTAAGGCACTGAGAAATATGTTGTTTTTCTAGGAAGCCTTAATGATTTTAGCAGTTGGCTTCCAAGGAACCTGGAATATATATATGTATATTTTTAGCAGCTTTCTTGGCATGTCATGAATACATTAAATGCACTTTGAAATGATGCTTAAGATTTGATTTGATTTTTTTTTTATGCTAGTGTAATCTTTTGCTTAATTGTAAATACTTTGCTTTCTGATAACAGTTAGAAGATTTTGTGTAGTGTGTGCATAACTTTATACAAGTGCCTAAGAGGCAGACTGCTAAGTCTGCTCCACTTCCTCTGAACAGTTTTTCCACCTTGGAGAAAGTAACTGCTTTTGCTTTCACTGTTGATGAGAAAGGTGGGAGGAGATGCACATTGACAGATACACATATGTCTGCATGTACTGGGATATATATGTGTGTGTGTGTGTATATATATATATATATATACACACAGCACATTTCTATAAAGTGTGTATTTGTGTATATATGATAATATAATGTTTGTATATTGATGCATATTTAGAGTGTGGGTGTGATTTCTGTTTTCATTCATTTTCTTTTGTGGTGGGCAATACATGTTTATCGCAGTTACAAACACCTGGCCCAGCCTGTGCTCTGGGTTGTTGACAGACTGGTGTTTTCTAGGCAGTTCAAGGCAGCTTTCAAGACGAGCTCCAAAATTCAGGAGCTTCAAAATTCCTTATAGTAGATTGCTCTTAGTGCTATAATTTTTAGGTCCTAAATAAACCCCAGCGATGTTCCAGATTAGAGCTGCTCTGTGCTTACCTGCTCCTATATAGAAAGATTCAAAGAATTTCCCCTGCGTTTAAGTACATCTGTCATTCCCATAAGAAGCAGTTACTAAAAACGAATGAAAACTGTTTTCTGGGAAGAGATGAACCCTCAAGATACTTCTGTCTGTTGGTATATCTCCTGTGCTGTTGCTGCCTGGGTTTGATTTGCTCAGGACTAATGGCAGGCCCCTCAACGCTCGTGTGGAAGCTGCTGCTGCTTTCAGTCTAGCAGAGCTGTGCTGGGCAGTTCCTGGAGCCTGCTGTAAGCTTCTTTCTACTAACTTTCTGATTATCTTAGAAAGGCATGCCCTGTGTTTAATGTAGGTCAGCCATCCATTCGGGTGACTCACGAAGCTGAATTTGCTGAATTGGAAAGGAATGTGAAGCACCCAGATGACATTGGCATTGCACGGGGAGGGGGAAGAGCTTCAATACAACAGGAAACCGTTCCATCTGGCGCTTTTCATCTTGGTCTGCAAATAATCTACACAGTCTCATTGCCTATGAAACTGGAATCCTCAAATCACTCTCCTGACTATGTCAGTGCAATTTAGCTCCTTTAAGTTCTATATATAAGTATACGAGTTGCAAAGCAAGCAGGAATGGTCCTCTGCAACAGGATTTTCTAGATGTGCTAAAACTACTAGGTCCTTCCTCATCCCAGCATCAGGAGCAAGCAAATGAAGGGGTGGCCACACCTGCTGCAGCTGCTCCCTGCAATAGGGACTATGGACCCAAAGGCTGCTCTACATGCTGAAAGCCAAGCTTCATGTGAGAGCACCGGCAGCAGTCCGTGTGTCTCGGGGTCCAGGTCCTTTGCTCCCGGGGCTCTCAGCCCTGTTTCCTTCCCACCCCTCTGCTGCCTTCCCTCCATCTTGGGCACCTTGGTGCAACAGGGCATTTGCAGTTAGGTGGTACTTAGGGAAGAGTCTCTCTTTCCACCCACAGGCTTTGCATCTTAAGGTGTAAATCAGAACCAGCGGTGCAGTCCCATGGCAGATTGAGCCAAATCTCTTCCTTCTCCAGATATAAGGAGTAGTAATAAATGGTAACAGACTGGCGATGTTTGCTTTAGACCAGTCTTATGCAACCTGTGGTTTGCAGGCCACTGCTCATCCGTAAGCAAAGGAAGGTGATAGCAGACATGATGACAACAGAACAACCTACCCTCCAGTTATGGCAGCGGGAACATAGCTTTTATGATTGCCAATGCCCAGTTAAAGTGTGTGCGTAATTAATACCAAAAAGGGCAGTTTTGCAAAGTAGTACCGTTTTGCTTATTTAGTTCTAAGCACACTATTTTATTCAGCCTCCCCTCCCAGCCTGCAAACAAAAACAGGATATGGGAAGAACAGTGGTGTCTCTCCCCACTCAGTGTTAAGTTGTCCTTGGATTTCAAAGTGGCTGAGAAACACTGCTTTTAAGCTCTCAGCCTGCTATCAGAGATTGATCCTGCTGGAAATAGCTAATATGAAACACAAATTTTGAAAACACACTGACTAAAGGTTGACTGTGACCGGCTGATATAGAGATATATATATATACATATATATATATATATATAAAAGAGCATTACTACTTAATGCTTTCAAACAGTGTTTGGTTAAAACACTGGCTACTGCTTGCTACTGCTTTTGACTTGGTGGCCAAGGCAAAGCTGGAGACAGGTGCCTGGCTGCTACCAGGCAGCCACTCTGGAGGAAGGTGGACAGTGTAGCCGAGCTGGTACAAACCAGCAATCCTGGGCTTTGCTGCTGCTCAGGGAAGAAATTCAAAGTGACCTTTATAGTTCAAAATTATTTGTTTCTCTAGTAATAAAATCAGACTTCCAGATGGAGAGAAACAAGATGCCTTATATTTTGTGAACTGTGTTGAACAGTTCAGTTGCTTACTTCTGAAGAACATTAGCAAGGTTCAAACAGTTCTTGTGCTGCACTTGGAAGCTGTTAAGTACCATTAGAAGTGCTGCTTTCAGTCCTGCTTGTAGAAGTCTAATTGCCTCTGTGTCATACCTCGTCAGCTTACATCGTTTTGAATGAGAGCACAAATCTTCTGGCTGAGGTGGGCTGGGGACCACAGGGAGAACTCAGGCTGGAAAGGAGTCCACCGCCCAGGTCAGCACCAGGACTGCTCTGCAGTTGAAAAAAAGCAAAGGAAAATCCAAATCAGATAACGGTGAAAGGGAATCAATTTTTCATGTTTTTTCCAACCCAAACATGAAATATTTCCACTTGGGGCACTTTGAAGAAAAAGGGAGGAAGAGATATGGGTTTGTGTCCTGTTTCCTGAACAGTGGAGCAGTGAAGGACCTGGTGTAGACTCCTGTCACTACTTAGTTCCCTTCACCCAAGAATGAGGCAGTCAGGAAGCTTTCAGTCTCTCCTCTTGAAGTTGTTCCACTTTGGATAAACAATGAACATTTTCTAGAAGAGGGACTAGTGCTCAGGAAGTCTCATCTCTCAGATGAAGACCTGCCAAGCTACTGATTCATGCACACACATGTGTGCTCTCTCTCAATGAATAGTTAATGTTTTATTAAAAGTGGAACAGATCCAGGGGGATGATTCAAATCTCCTCCCTGGATCCAAAACTTGGCTTTCAGCTAATATGCTTTTTGTTCCGTCAAAAAATCACATTGCCTCTACACAACTCCTTCTTCTTTTCCTCATCTAAATGCCCTTCTTTGTTTCCGTAGATTTTCATTTTGCTACTTTCCCAGACCCTGCCCTCTTCTTTGCTCCTTGACCCTGAGAGTAGGAGATCTGTGGCTCCATTATGTTTGAGGTTATTTGAATCCGTGGAAGGGCCTAAGGTAGGTTTTCTTCTGAACCAAGCTGGGGAGAGCTACGGTGTTCCCGTCCCTGTGCCGTCTCTCTGTGTTTGAAGCAGACTCGCACGTTCCCAGGCGTCTGCGCTCCATACGCCTTCAGCGAGTCTGCTGACGCTTGGCGCTTCTAAGCAGCTTGTTTCATAAATTAACGTAAGTCGAACAGTAAGTTCATCCCCTGACAGACTGATTTTGACCACTGCCTGTTGCCACCTTCTGCCTCCTTCGGGGCAGTTTCAAAGCCAGGGATATGGGTTCCCCAAAAGCAACAAAAGTTGTAAACGGTGGTTAGCATGGACTGCGGTGCTACACTGCTTTGTTTAATCAAGGGGAAAAACTGAAGGAAATCCAAAGCCAAGGCTCCACAAATAGCCTTACTTTGTAGATGAGCCCAACCTAAACCTGAAGCTAACCTCCTGTCCTGGGCAGTGACTGAACCCCACATGAAAATTGTGAGAGTTCCCCATGACCACATGCTGTTACCTCAAACTTTAATGTTTCAAATCAGGTTTTGTGCCGGGATTGTATATACAGTTTTCTGTCCATACAGTGACATTAATATGCATGCTGTTATGTAACAGGTCTTAATCTCCAAGGATGGAGACAGAGTAGGTGGAACTAGCGCTAAAGCAGCCAAAGAAAAGGAAGTTGTTGTCTCTGCCATGGTTGTCTGGTTGGATCAGTCACAACCCGGAGGAGAATTAATGGCCGTGAGTGGCTGATAGCAAGGTCAGTGGTGGAGCTGCACTTACAGGGCTGGTCACTAACAGAAATTCAGAGGTAGCACTGGAGGTTATTCAGTGGCCTCCTGCTTTCACTCATTCACTCTTTCTTTTGGCCAACATGTTGCTTCTAACCAGCCTCTCACTGCCTGAAGAACGCTGCTGTTTGCTTTACCTCCATGTGGTGATAGGAGAGCAGCGTAAAACAATTGTAAAAACGCCCACAGTAACAGGCTCCTTGTCTAAACCAAGCCCCATCTGTTGCAACCCACAGTGATTGCACTGATATCCTAGAGCCATTGAACCATTCCATATGGGACGCTTTGCCATGTCTATAACCTTGCCCACAACAAAGCCTAGCAAAGAAACTGTGATGTCAGGAAAAACAGTACAAATCAAGACAACAGTTAACATATTTGGAGAACATGTAAGCAGCCTGCCGGTTGTAAATTCCAGTTGCCCACTGTGGGGAGGAGGGGAGAGGAACGAGAATGCCAGCATGAAAGCTCACATCTTAAACTATTTGAACCTTCTAGGTAAAGTGGGGTTTGTACGTTACCTGTTGTTCCTTGTGCATGGCTGGTTATCACAATTCAAAATAATGTAAGGCTGTGCATTTTTTAAACTAGCTTTACAAACCTGGAGTGCCCACTGCCTCCTGTGTATGGCTTTGGAGATCAGTCTTGAGTCGAGAGTTCCCGCGGGTGATCAGTTTTCTAGAGCACAACTGTTACCTCCTCAAAGTGCTTTCTCTGTTTTGTTGTTGTTCCCACACACACTGTGTGAGTCCTACTTTTTGGCACCCTGAGTAAACTCCCTCTTACAGGAAAATCTGTAACACACCCTACTAGAGTTTCCACTATAGCATATGGCTTTCTTTTATGCTAAGTAACATTTAAACTAACTTGGGCGATGCAAAATAAATTCAGGTTATGCTGTCCAAGACATTTTCGGCTAAGTTTTGCCACGGTATAGAGAAAAAATGAATGATGTAATTACATTGACATTTAGTGCTTGGTTAAGGGGTAGGATCTCGTAGGAAATGCAGTAACAGGAAAAGTCATTCCACTTTTGGAAAACTGTAGCCAATGTTCCTTCCAAAACTTGACTGCTGCCATTTGCTGCCATTTGCCTTCTATTTTGCCAATGTTTTTATATAGTTACTTTGTAAGGGTGCCAAAGACACCAAAGAAACTGGGAGTTATTATTGCAAGTGTGGTTTAAGTCTCTTCTGGGTGTGATGGTTGTGCAAGGAGTATTCTGTGAGAAAGGCTGAACAATACTGCGTCAGGGTCTACTTTGGGATTGGAAAATGGCAGTCTAGTAGCCCCCAAATAAGGAAATTGCTATCTGAAGTGCATCGCCCTCATTAGTGGGGTATGCTTTGCCACTCTGAGGAAGCACAACCAAAACAAACAAAAACAAGCCCTCATGATTTTCCTCTGTAAATTTATGCTTTACTGCTTCACTAGTCATCTTCTGATTAGTCAGTGTTGTGCAAAATACAACCCACATGCAGTTTGAGCAAATTTGGTGCCTAATGCTGCTTGGCTGACTTAGAAATGCGTTGGAAGTGGAGATATACAGTCTGCCTCCCTCTGGCCTGTCAGCACGTGTCTGTCTGTGATAGAGCTGGGAGCTCTGACACTTGCACACTGGGCTGAGAACATGCCCTTCTATAATTCTGAAGTTGGACCACTGAGTCTGCAGCTTCCATGCTGATTTAACTAACGAAACAATTCCATCCCCTCCAGAATCTCTGCGGCCTTTTCAGTGTTATTGTAGAAGTAAGTCTTTTCTCGTATTTTCCTAGTAAAGGCATCCTCTTGTGGAGTTTACTATACGCAGGCAAACTGAAATGGTTCTGCCACCAGCAGGGTATAAACTTTCCTGTTTTTCATTAGAGGCTCAGAATGTGTTAAAATGAAACAAAAACAAAAAAAAAAGAAAGAGAGAAAAAAACGCCAGGGGAGGAAACATTGTGAAAAGCTGGTGTTTTTGATGGGTAGGCCAAGCAGAAGCAGCCTCCTTCAATAATTGAAATGCAATTAGAAAGATACAGCTATGACTCATTGTGACTCCTCTCTGATGATCTACAATCCTGAGGGTTGGACTGGAGGCAGCTCTCTGCACCAGTTCAGAGGACTTTGATGGATATATAATTTGCAGCTGCATTCAGGATGCTTCCTAGTCTCAGAAATCTATTCTGGATTTTATTTATTTATATACTTTTCAAGTTGCAGATATTTTAGGATTTTTCTACAGCAAGTTGAAAGAAATTTGCTTCATATTCTTTCTGCCCTTAAGGTTTTTTTCTGTTTTTCCAGACATGAGCTGCTCTTGGCATTTTCTTTCCTGCTTGTAACTGTCACGCTTTAACTCTTTTTTCATCTTTGTTAATCACTACATTTTTATGAGACTGTGGGACATGTTCCATCAGTACTTTACTTTTCCTTTGGAATGTGTGGTAACTTGGTTTCAGAGACTGTCTTTAGCAAGCCAAGATATTCTGAAGAGTATTTTTTCCTGTTTTATGAGAGCAGTGTACAGGCAAATCAAAAAAGCTGGTTTTGAAGCAAGTCGGACACCTTTTAGAGAAAAAGGTTCTCACTTAATGCGCTTTCTTCTTTGAAGAAAGGAAGCAACACAAAAGTTTCATCAACTGTACATCACCTGATAGACGAAGGAAATCATGGTCGCTGCTGCAGTTCTTTCTCTGCATGGATTTAATCCTACAGAGAGCAGTGGTAGTTTGGAGACATGTCCGTGCCTCGTACTGGCTATGATATGAGGACAGGTCTTGTAGAACTGAAGAGCAGTGACAGGCATGACTGTCTTAGCACTTGAACTCCAACTTAGCAACGCTATAGAGCAGAAGAGAGAGCACTGTGACACATCCTGTCATTCCTTTCTCGCTAAGACTAGCAAAGAGCAAATTTCCACTCTTCCCCAAGAGCTTTTTCATCTGGAGAGCCAGAGGCTTGAGATCTGTATCATTTTTCTCTCCCTTACCTAAAACAGACATCTAAAACAATTTGAGACGTTATGGGTTTCAGACCCAGGAATATGTCAGCAATTCTTGCCCTTATACCTGCTCCTGCATGAATGCAATGCACTAAGTTGCAGAGGTTTCCCCATCTCTGCAGGCAGTGAACAGCTGGAAGAAGAATCTCTGGCTCCAGTTAAATCAAGAGAAGAAAAAAGTTCCACCAGCTGGAAGAGAGAAAGAGCAAGTGAAGTTCTTGCTGACCCTCCCCATCTGTGAGAAGGTATCTTCTCCCATCTGTTGAAGTAACATTGGCCAGTGGTTCAATTTCAGCAGCTCCGGGACCAAATCCAGGATGCAGGACATCTTCCTTCGACTGCAGCAGTGGCTAGATGCTCTCCTGTGCATGACGCAGAGAGGGCAGAAGCATATGCTGGAAGAGACAAAAGGAGAGTGTTTGTTTATTTAAAACAGATTGTTACACACATCCAAATACAACAGTCCTCTCCCAACCAGAGAGAAAAGCGCAACAAACGAATCCAGAAAGGTTGTTACAGCAATCGCTATACCGATGAAGCATATCGGGTAAGCTGTCATCCTGGTTGGCAGATACCGTAGGTCAGCCAAAAAAAACAGGCTGTTTTTGTCTTGAGCTAATGCTTGAGTTAGAAACCTGTTTTTTTGTAGAGACTCTCAGAGGGGCTTTTTTAAACAGAATTTTGGCAATATTCATGATAAAATAGAAATATTTAATCCTCACTCAGATTTACTCAGATAATCTTCACTCTGCTAACATAGAACTATCATTGTGTGAAAAAATGTTTCTTAAAGACAATGGTTGAAGGAACATGAAATAAACATAGATAGAAAAAAATAATACCACACAGTGTAACATAGATAGAGTGTGTCCTTTAAAAACGAAAACAAAAAAATCTCCATGGAAAAAGAAGAGCCAGAATACTTTGTTGTGTTTTTAATATGTGAATAGTAGTAGTTTCTAAAATGATGTTCCAATTAACTATGATTTATTTTCTGCTGTTGTGCACTTTCCTTTTCCATGATTGTTGTGCTGCATCCTATAGCTGTATTATAATGACATTTTGGCCTGGATATTGAGTCTGTGGCTCTACTGAAACTTTCCACCTGTGGTGATAATGACACTGCAAGGCCACTGAGCACCTTCTGGTTGGACACTGAGATGAGACACTGAATGAGTCATTTTGGTCTTGAGAAGGATATTTGTGAAATGAAGTTAAGGAGAGCAGTTCTCATTCATAAGATCTCTTGCCTTTTTAAAGAAACCCTTTACAGATGCTTTCCCAATTGTTTCTTTTATGTGGAGGAGCTGAATTGGGGTGCTGCCCACCACCCTCTGCTCTGAAATCTCATAAATGAGAAGGAACAGGCATTGTAATTCCAGCTGGCCACTAAATGGAGTGTGAAAAAAGTTTTACCTTTCTATTTTAAAACAGAAGACAGCTTTAAACTGCTGTACACGGAGAGATTACAGGCATTAAGAGTAACATAGCATATATCCTGTGTAGCAGATGGTGAGAGATGAATATTTCAATCTTTCACAATTTTTGCTCCATTTTCCTCAAGTGTTTTATATAGCTCCATTGAGACACCTTAATTGCTATAGGATACCTTCTCTCAGCAAAGATTTCCAAGAGCGTTGCCAGTTTGCAACACAGGGAAAGACAATAATTCAGCAAAGTAAAGGTAACATCCTTAAAACAAAGCCCCCCTTTTCATTTCAGACTTTCACTATGAGTCAATAAAATTGTATTCCAGTAAATGAATAAAATTAAAGGGAGACAATTTTGAAATTCTGTAGTCTTCAGCATGAGTAATCATGCAGAATAATCCAGTGTAGCCGTTAGTATCAACTGAAAGACACGTATTGGTTCAAATTGCCTAGAGAAGCTCCACGTCAGCAAGTGAAAAGAGAGCAGACAGCAGAGGAGAGTAGGAAACAGGACTAACTGCACTTAGAGGTAGCTAGCTCTTAATATGTTAGTTTAGTAACTTCAGATTAATACTTTGATTTCCTGCTGATGAACTGTGGGTAAGCTCTGTAATACCAGTGAAATGGAAATCGCTGTTGAGTATGTCCAATAAGATGAAGGAAAGGGGGGGAAAAAATCATTCAGTAGTGACCTGAAGATAGAGAACATGTGTTTCAGGTTGTATTTTTTTTCCCCCACCCTTCATAAAAAAAAAATCCTGAAGTTTTGCAAGATTCAGCCTTAATTACCTCCACAGATGTAGCTAAAAAATTCAAAAACTGCAGAGAAAACTGCTCCATCTTACTTCAAGCTTATGAAAGATTGTCAAGTTTCTGCAAAAGTCATCTTTCTAGCAACACTGTTGAACAGGTACCTGCTCCAACTGTGGCTAAACGAACATGGAAGGATGAAATCTTGTTTTTGGGTTTCCTCCACAGGCTGCTGGGGCAGGAAAAGGAGAACCTCTTCAGGATGGGTAGTTCAGAGCTTTTCTTCTTCTAATGAGAAGAAAGAACAGTAGTAAACATTTGACATGCATATCTTTCACTTGATGATTTTACAGAGGATATAGTTTTGGTCAAGAGCCATGCCAAATCCTTTTGTGATCACTAGAAAGCATTAGGCAGGCCCTAAATGAAGGCTGAACAAACTGGAGTTTATTTTTCAGAAAAATTAAAAGAAAAACAAACACAACAAAAAGAAACCCTAAACCCAGCATTTTCATCTGGTTGCCCTTAGGTATGTATTTGCCCTCGGTCACAGAAAATCTCTCTAATGCCGTCAGGAACTCGGGCCACCTGTGAGGTGAATAACTGCTTTGTTGGGAGGAGCAGAAGGGGCTTGCAGGAGAAAGCGAGAGGTAGCATGCACGTGTGTGTAAAAAACTGAATGAGCAGAAGACTGCTGCTGTCAGTAAAAACCCAAAGCTTGGACTCCGCTGTCCTTTTAGAGGTTTATGGGCTCTAGAGAGGAGCTGCACATCTAGCTGCCCATCTGGAGCAAGGATGCTGCTTTAGCAGCTAGTGCTTGGAGGTCGCTTGTTGTGCGAGGAGACAGAAGCCTACAGCATGGAATGATCAAAAACCCAAATTGAACCTGCAAAAGACACAATTTCCTGAAACATAAAGCTAATTAAATAGCAACATCATGGCAGTTCTTAACTTCAGCTTGAATAAGTCTGTTACTAGTCACACCATTTGTCTTTTATATCCCTGACTTCCCTAAAAATCTGTCCCAATTACAAATCACAGATCAGCATTATTTGCCATAGTGCAAGCTCCCTAGTTCTCTTGAGGCAGGTAATAATCAAGTTTTCCAAAGTTTTTCTTTTTTAAAATATTAGGAGAGAAAGTATTTTATTTTCTCACTGTTTCTTTACGTTCTTTCTCAGACCAAGGATTTCTTTTATATTGCTTGCGGTTCTGGTTTTATAGGAGGTTATGCTCTCCCTTTCCCTCCCTCCCTCCTGCGTGCGTACTTGCTCAAGCTGCTGTTGTGTGAGAGAGCGTGGCTTTTATATGTACAATGCTTAAAGTTGCGTAGATATAGCTTTTGCTGTAAAATCACTCTCACAGTGTTCGGGGCAAGTGTGCCATTTCCTCCTTGCAGGCCATCATATGAATACGGTCTTTTATATGTTACAGCTAGAAACATTTGAGAGTTTCACTAGGAGCAGTTTTTATTAAGTGGTGTGTCCATCGCAGGTGGCACTGCTGCAGCACAGGGAGCTTATTCTTTCCGTTTCCTCCCACTTCGTCTAATCCATGTGTGTGAAGGCCAGGGCAAGGTTGTTCCCTGGCATACAGGACCATACATTAAGAAACCCGCCTGTTTAATGCACGGGCACAGGCAGCGCTCTGCAGCGGTGTGCCTGGTTAACGTTTATGCTGCTGTCAGTAACGAGCTTGCTGGAAGATGGGCTGCTCAGCTGCGCTCAGGAGCACAGCGCTGGCCGAGCCTGGGGGCTTCCCTGCGGCATTCAGCCCTAAGCAAGGCATGTGTACGGAGTCTGCCTTGCTGCCTCTGCCCATGTTTTGTTGTGGAACAAAGCACTGGTTGTAAGTGTGAACGTTTTGCCTGTTGGCAGTGCAGTTGCTTTTGCAACTGGGGAGATGGTGCAGAAGCAGGAATGCCAGCTCCTGTCATAGGCAGAAACCAGTGAATGCAAGTAGATAATCGTGGGCGATGTGAGGATGCTGCAATAGAGGCTATAGGCTCGTGGCAGGGTGGATGACACTTGCAGCTTGATTCAGCTGCTTAAATTTAGGCATCTAGTGCTGTCTGAGATGTCTCAGATGTTCTGGGACATCTGCACAGGAATGGCAGAAAGGACGTGGGAACTACAGGAGGTCCGTGTCATGCTGGAGGCCAGGCATGCGAATGCTGGAGCATCTGAAAGGGCGTGAAAAGCCTGGCAACTGAGCCGTGCTCCCAAGCTGGGGTACTAGAATTAAAATGTGTTTCTGTTCTTGGATAAGTTGCTTTTTGTAGCTGATTACTATTTGTTAGTAGGAGCACAGTTTGGCTTGAGTTAGGTATTATTTCAGTATTTTTAGATGCCTTTCTACCTTCTGTTATGGAAAGAAACTGTTCTGTTAAGCAGTTATAAGAATTAGCAGCTATCGGACAACATTTGAGCTCGCTTAGCAGGCCATGTCAATTAGCAATAATGGAAAAGTTGCAAACCAAGGCTTCCTGCAGCACTGGTTTGAAATGATAGGAAGGGGATTTGCCTTGCCGATTTGCAAAAGGACTGTGTTCCCAGCTAGTGTAAGGCTTGTGGCTTCCCTTGTGCCCTTAGGGATGGCCATTTGGTTTCTGCTGGGGAAGACGGATGGTTCTGGTTCTCCCTCGGTCACGCAGAGCGCTGAACAAGCGAGCAGAATCAATAGCCCCTTTCATGCAGTCCGTCTCGTATGGACCAGGACCACTGCTTACAACCTCTCCCCGTTTCTGTTTCTCATCCCCTTCCCCTCCTCATCTTCATAAATATGACAGATGATGCTGCATTACACAAACTGTTCTGCCACGGTGGGAACATCTGCAGCCTGAACCTCTTGCGGAAATGTCACTTGAGGGAATAGCTCTTCGTTTTATGAGCAGCTTCTCTTTCAAGCCCTTGGAGAGGCCAGGGGAGGGGAGGGGATGCTCCGTTTGACACTGGTTCTGTGTTGTTTTTCAGGGATTTTGTGGAAGAATGTTGTGTCTGATTTTGTGGATTGTCAGAATGAAGCCAGATGGCAGTGGATTAGCTGTAATACTGCTTTGTTGTTCTTGGGTTCCTGACTGTGCTTGCCCTTCAGCCGGGGAGCCCTCCCTGGCCAGCGGCCCCCTCTGTCCCCGGCCACCTAGTGACCTGTCCCAGCACTGCCGGGGGGGCCGCAGCACAACTGCCTCGGAGGGGGCGAGCGAGGAAGCTTCGTTTTGGTGAGCACTGCTAACTGGAAACTGTTTGCGTGTCATTTTTCATGCCTAGATTATTCACCAGGAGACTGTTTGCTGTGCTCTCCCTCCAATGAAATATGGGTGTTTTGCAATTGCAGTAATTGGTTTGCTTGCTTCAGTGAAGTTGCTCTGTGAGCAGCTGAGCTAGTGGAGCCTGGTTTCTTGCAGATTTGTGTCTGGTAGCTGGATTTCCTGATGTTTAAAAAGGCGTGAGTACAATTGAAATGTTTCCCATGAGGCATTCAAGTATTTCAGCCTTTTGTGCCCAATAAGGGACTCAACCTTCCCCTCTGTGTGGACCTCTTTCCTCTACCAGGCTGCATTATTTTCATTATACTTATGGGCATATAATATCTTTGGGCCCATTATCATTTGTTAAAGTTAGGCTATGGAAAATAACCAGTAGGCTCTGAAGATATTGAGGAAGATGAAGAGACAGGTACCGACAGAGACAGTGTGATTGCCTATCTTTAATTTCCTTGGGAAATCAGGTTAAGGATAAATTATTAATTAGGAAGAACTTGAATTTTAAGATGTGATGCTGAGTGTTTTCTAGTTTCTTAATTAAAGTGAAACAGGCAGACACATTTCCTATGAAAAGGATTGTCCTTCCCTATGGCCTCCCCTCAACATGAACACCTTATTTTTTCGAGCGTAGCTTCTGTTAGTTTGGCTTATTCCACCATTCACAAAGAGCCTCGCAAGAACTGGGTAAGCTCTGCTCTTTTGTGCTTGGCATCTACAATCCAGTGAAATTCCACCCAGCTTATGAAAACACCCCCCAAAATGCTGTGCATTTCTTCTCTGACTGCATAAGCATTTCAACCATAAGTTTAATACTTTCCATTTGATCTACTCCTCCATGATCTTTCGTTGCAATTTCAGTTTAAACCAGCAAACTTTATTTTGTAACAAATCCGCACTTCTCTGCTGGTCTGTAGACCAGCAAACGTCTGTTCCAAGTTTGCTGTAAAGTTCTTGAGCCTGGAAAACATTCTGACAAAAACCTGCTGCCTCGATAATTGAGGATAAACCACAAGCCAAGTCCACTGTGCTGGTTTTTTGTTCTCTGTCCTGTCTTCCCCAGGATAATTTCTCAGCTGTTCAAAAATGTTTGAAGCAATCAGCTGCACTCCATAATTTTTCAGAGCTTTTTGTTCTTCTTTAGCAAGTCATCATCCCTTCTCTTTTTTTGAGTCACTCTTTCCAGCATGACTTTCATATTCAGTTCCTTAGCTTGCAAATTCTCTGATATGCAGACAGACTGCCTTAGCTATGTTGCTTATACAGCACAGCGTACACTGACAGTGTTTAGCAAAATAAATAAGGCGGGAGTTGGAATTAGACCAATGTTTGTTTTATATTGTATGTTGCTATAGTGTAGAATATAGATAGCTGTTAGTTAGTCCCTGTCTCCAAAACATAACAAATCAAAACAATGTTTGTAATGACCAGCCATTATCAAAATGCTCAGAAAGACTGGAATTTCCACATCTTCATGCAGCGACTTTAGTGATATATTTTTCCTGATTCTTGAGGTTATATCCTAGTGCTGTAAAGGAAGTTTTTCAAAGAATTTGAGTTCCAGTGCTCAGCTTGCAGCCTCTGCATTTCACCTTCTGCCTTGGTGGTCTAGTGGGAGCGGCTCAGACATCAGCTCTGGGTGTGCTTTCATGTTCCTTGTATTACACCGTTCAGGCCGGAAGGTATAAATTAGCGATACTCAAGTATTCCACTGAAGTGCTCAGAGCCTATTTTAAGCAGCAAATTCACTAATGATATATTTTCTGTTAAGCAGAAGTAAGTTTGGCTGTGCTTATGTTTTTGTTTATCCTCAAAAGTATTTTTCATTTATAGTGTGAGCTTCTCCCCCCTCAAATTCTTCTCCTGTTTTTCTTTACTGTATCCTGCTGTAATATTCCCTTTGGAAGGTCTTTCATAGAGTATTTTTTTTAAAGGTTCTAAAAACTTCCTTCCTGGCATTTGCATTCTCTCTTCAGATGTCAAAATCCAAGATAATGGTCCATTGCTGATGGTTTGGGATGGGAGGGGCATGCAAGGGAGTTTGCAGTCCCCACACACTCAACAAGTCGACATACTTTACACGTGGTGTGAGGGACTTAGTGTGTACCAACAGTAGTTCACTGTTAGCCAGCACAAGGAGCAGACATTGAAATTCAAGGCAAGCATTTTGAAAATTGTCAGTATTTTCTGATCCATTTCCCCACATACAAAGCAAACAGATCTCCCAAGGAACTTCGTGAACATGGTACAAATCTAAATACGAATGGCAATTTTGTCCATGGCGCATGAATATAGACTTGTGCTCTCAGTTGCAGGAATACGTGTCAGAGATTCACTGAATAAGGGCTTCAGCCTGGAGCCTTTGACAGAGAATAGCATCCCTATCTCTATACGCTCATTATGGACGTGGGAAAGGCTGAGCCCTTAGAGCCAGCTCCCTGGCAAAGAAGCAAGGGGAAAGGCTGGCAGCATCAAAGAGCTGACAGCATTAAAGCGATTGTACATCAGCCTTGAACCCATGGAGATTTGAGTTCATCTCCTGCCATCGTATCATACGAAAATAGTTGGTGGCTTTGTCTCAATCCTTCTTGCTGTCGCAGTTCTGTAATGTTTCATCACCTGTGGTCTAGAGGCCTAAAACTAGAACAGCAAAACGTTATTGATTATGTCAGTGTCACCAACTGAGATTCAAGTAGCAGAGCTGTGGTGGAAGCGTCTTTTAAAAAACTTCTGCAACATATGCCTTGTTCAGACTTTCATTTTTACCTTTTTAGCAGTTAAAGATATGCAATACAGATTTTCCAGGTATAATTACATTAGAAAAATAAGACACAAAATATTAGCTGAAGACATCATCAGGCACTGAAAGTTGAGTTTAAGGCTTTGCAATGTCAAATAAGTCTTATCCTCTCTAGTTTGCTGAAGAGCTTTCTGTGCTTTTACCGAAGACCCTACCACACTGCAGGGTGCAGTAAGGCCAAGACATTGACCAGTAATACAAGGTTCGTAAGTCAACCGAACAGACATCCTTAATTTGTTTTGAATTGCTCACAAAGATTTGCCACTTCTAAGGCAATTTAAGAATATTCACACAATGCCATTAAATCTATGTAAATATAAATTAAATCTTTTCATGGTACAAGGCATAAAACAAATCTTTTCTAAAGGAACTCTCCTCTGAAACAACCTAATCATTCACATTCTGGACTGCAGGCAAAATTAATAATAATAAATCCTTCCAACAGAAACTGTTCAAGTTTCTTTTGAAATTTTGTGGTGATATGCAATCATATATCCATTCACTATGACTTTTGAAAACATGAGACTTGAATTTTTCAGTGTGCAAAACAAGTATAAAACAAGCAAATAGATCCATGAGCACCAAAGCTAAAGAACTGTGTTTTGCTATAGATGTGTCTCTGCTGCAAGCTCCAAGGGAAGGGAAGATTTTTCTGCAGCTGAGGCATTTAAGACTTCTTTCCTATGCTGGGAATGAGAGTTCTGCATTTTAAGAAGATGTCCCTGGTGAGTTTTCTCTCCGGGGAAATGCTACAGTCTTTCACCTCTACCTGATTACCTGCTTTCACAAAACTTGTTTAGATGCTGTGGAAAGCCATTTTCTTCTGTCAAAAGTGGTTGAAATTGCTCCGTGGACTCAGAAGTTATTACGGGTTCTGGGAGATTGACAGAGGCACAGAGCACAATTATGCGAGTTGCTGGAAACTTAAAATATGTTTTCTGTGTTAAGGAGCAAAGGCAGAAGCCCATGGATGACTAGGGTTTGTGCTGTGTGGGGAAAGTTAGCAAACTATCTGCTTTTTTATCCACTTTTAAAAAGATTTTTAAGTTTGTAAGTAGATCATTTAAGGATGAAGTAGCACTTAATCATTTGAACCTCTCATTGCATCTCAAAGCTAATTGTGTTCACTTATCACCATCTCGCAGTTTGCAATGGTTATTGCTAAGAAAGCTCTGTGTGTGCCTGTAGAACATGTTATACACTTCATTTATACAAATGAAAACATGTACGTATATATGTGTGTTTGTGCATCTTCACAAATTTTGTTTCTGATCTAATCTATGCTTTATGCATTGCACTTTCTCTCAGATAAATGAATGACCAATTTAAAAAATTAATTTGCATGTAAATGGAGTTCTGCTTAGACTGATGCTTAACTCATTTAGTAAAACAGAGAGAGGCTAATTACAAGATGTGCACCATCCCGTTTGTTGCGTTTGCTGGGTCAGCTCTATGCCTCAGTCCCCAAGAACAAAATGTTCATACTCGGATGGGCTGGACTGCTGAACCACTAGTGTGCTGAAAACATCCGACCTTCTTCAAGGGAAACGACTCCTTCCTGCTTGTTCTGTCTCACCAGCTGATACCTGCTGTTTTTTTTGTGGATATACTACAACTTAAAGTGTGCGTGACCCAAAGGAAGGCCTGCGTACCTGAAAGTGCATCCATTTGTCCAATAATGTCAATTAGTCTCATAAAAGATATCATGTTTCTGCACAAAAAAAGACACCTTACCTGTCTGAGCTAAGAACGGAGGGCCATAGTGTCTTGACTTGAATTTACATCTTTGAAAGTTCATAAGTTCTACCTGAGAAATAAGTATAACTAATAAAATAGGGCCCATTTTTCTTTAGCTAGATTGCATGTGGGTTAAATGCTTTAGAGTATAATCCAGTGTTCAGTGAAGTCAGCGAGGGCTGAATGAAACCTGCTTCCTCAGGGAGCTGGTTTCCTTGTCCCTTGATGAAACGTGGGTAGCGGTGGGGTGGCCAGGGCTCGCGCGACGGCTGTGGCCACTGCCTCTTCCCAGGAGGGCTCTGCAGAGCTTCGTAGTTTGCTTCGTGTGACCAAAGCAGCTGGAAGTGATAGCTGCCAGAGGCATGCAGGTGTTAACACATGGCTTCCTTGTGTGTGAAATGCTTTTGTGTGTCTTCAGAGAGTTTCCATGTCTGGCTAAGGCCAGAGCTGAGTTCTGAGGCTGCAAGTTTTAAAAGCCTCGGTAGGCTGCGACTCGTTGATAAGTCATGCCCGTGTGACGTAAAGGAGTAGCTGCAGTGATATTTAAAATTGCATTTGCTGAATTATATTACAAAGCCACCTGCAAAAACAGAGCATTTCGATGTAAAAAAGAACGACGCTGAATGCCATTATTTAAGTAGTAGTGCAGATAACGTAACCCAGCCAGCCTGCGTCAGCATCCCACAGGTCAACCCCAAATCTCTGCTGGTTTTGGACTCGGTGTATGCCATGGAGCGAAGCTGTGTGCTGGCTTGTAATACATGCAGTACCAACTGACGGAGAGATTGAATAGGTGTGGCAGAGGACAAAAACCTTCACTACTAGCAACTGCCACAACTGTATTTAAAGTAGCAACACACAGAAGGGGGTTGAGAAAGTAAACGTGTTTCAAATTCACCAGGTCAGGAGCAAATTAAATCAGTGTGGTAAAGAATTTGAAGAGAAATGTGTTTGGGATCACTTATACACTGAGGCTGGGAATCTCAGTAGTAAGAAAGAGAAACTGGAATTTCTTAATAATTCAGATAAATTTAACATAATTGTCTCATCAGGTTTCAGCACTAGGGGAACCAGAACGCTCGAATATTGCATGAGCTGTTTAAGAAGGCTAAGGGAGATAAAAGTAATGGCGCAAGAGGAATGACTTTGTGTATGACCCAGTGGCTTGCATCTGTGTTACTTAGAACTGGGAACTCAAGCGGGATCTTAAGAAATACAGTATAATATGCTGATTATCAGGGCCCAGGAGCAGGCAGGGGTTGGACAGGGGTGATGTTATAAGACACTGAATCAAATCTGAAGACAGGATGAGCTACTACGTAGTGTGGGAAAGAAAACCGTGGGGAACTTTACTTTGGAGACCTGCTGAAGTCTTCATTTAGCTACCTGTAAAAACATCACTAAAGGAGCATTAAAATACTAGGTGATAGCTCTGCAAAACAAAAGGTATCAGACCTGGCGTGCAAGAATTTTGTTCTGGACAGCCTGACGACAGGTAGAGATGAATCTGTCCACTGGGGTGAAAATTGGTGGTTGTCTCAGGAACAAGTGATCGTGATCTGATTACTTTCCAATATTGGTGAGGAAAAGACAGTCCCAAACTTGAACATGCTGGTTCGAAAGGCCAGTCTCCCAAAGCTGAAGATAGTCCTTAATTAAATCGACTGGGAAGAAAAATGTGTGAATGAAAATTGGGAGTTCTTCAAGAAAAGTTTGCTAAATGGGCAAAATGTTAAGAAAACGTGTGGCAAAGGAAGATAGAAATCAGAAATATACTTACACCTGTGCACACATGTATTTAAATAGATACAGATTTCTGCATGCATCTGTACATGGGGGTATGTATGTATAGATACCTATAGATACATGTATCTATACATGAATATACACAGTACTTACATATTTAGATAAAGCATGGGGCTGTATATTTGAAAAAAGAGAACTAGAAAAGGGGAAATAGACAGCAGTTGGTAGCTGTATGTTATGAGGTATCGAAATTACTAGAAAAGGTTAAAACAAAATCTATCCTTGGCAAGCAAAAGGAGTTCTGAAGGAGTTTTTACATTACAATTATTTTTGTTCCTCTTGCAGCAATGGTGTAGGTCCAGCAACGGCGGAGGGTGGTGAAACTGTTACTCAGAAATGCGCAGAAGGCTGAAATGTTCAGTAAGTATTTCTCTTCCGTTTGGAAAGAAGCAAGATGGTGTACGTGTATCATGTGAGGATGATGAATTATTTTTCCAGTCTATCAGTAATTAAGAGTATGTTAGACAATACCTGCTTTGGGAAAACAGCTTTGAACCAGTAGACCCTGTATAACCTGCAGCTATGCATCCTAAAATAACAAAATTGGCTGAGGAATTGTCTGGCCCTCTGATGTTAATTTTTAATAAATTTGGGGAAACTGGAGAAATTTGCTAAGACTGGAGGAATGCTCGTGCTTTGCCAATGCTCTAACAGAACAAACAGGATAATTCTGATAATGGTAGGCCGGTTACCCTGACCTCAGTTCCAGTAAAATAATAGAAAAGCTGATATGGGAATTCAAGTAATAAAGAATAGGAATATTGTTAATGGCAGTCAGCGATGTTTTTATGCAATACGGGTCTTGTCAGGTAAAGTTGGATTCCTTCTTTTTAGATAAGGGTACCTGCTCGGTTAATAAAGGTGCATAGTATAGGTGTAACAGACCTTGAAAAATGTTAAACTCAGTATCCTAAAACACGCCAATCAGAAACGAAGCACTCCACATTCTTGCGTAAGCCTATTTCAGATGGGTAAGAACTGGTGTATCAAAAGCACTTGATTCAGAATCATGCTAAAAAACATATTTCTAGTGATATTCTGCAAGGATCGGGACTAGGCCCGCTTCTGCTAATGCTCGCTTCCTGGTCTTGCATGAAAGCTGCCGGATCAGGCACTGATGAGGAAAGCCCAGCCCAGTTCTGTAGAAAAAGCAGTCTGAATTGCCTCGGAGGTGCAGTTCAGTCTGAATGAAGCATGTTTTAAAAGAGCCAAATGCAAAATTATAAGGCTGGAAAGAAGAAACATGCACCATATCTCCAGAATAGATAAGAAACAGAAAAGACAGCTTATGAAGAGACAGAGACTCTGGAAAGATTTTGGAGATCTTAATTTACAAACTCAGAATGAAATCCTAGTCCATTGCCAGAGCAAAATGTCTAGTGTGATCCTTGAGTAGAGATGCAGAAGAGAATTAATTAAGAGCAAGGATATGGTTTTTTGTGTGTGTCTATAGTATATATGCGTGTGGTGAGACTGATGGGGAGTCATGCCAATCACACTGTTGCCAGCATCTTGAAAGATGATTTAAAATTGGAGAAGAATGCAGGAAAAAGCACAGATATTATCTAAGGGCTCGATAACATACCTACGAGGCAGAGCACAATCCCTTTTGTCCACGTGAAAAATATACAGGGAAGCTTGTGCAAGCATAACATGTGTGTTTGTGTAAAATGCAGATCCCAGCAGGTGACGAGCTCCTCCAGGCACCTCGGAAACACAAAACATGAACTGGTGCCTCGAACACAAGCAGTGTAATCAATTAAGCAACAAATTACGCATGTGTTTTTACAAGTACAAAGGACTGGCTCCTAGAACAACCTCCCAAAGGAGCCAGTGGACTCTGCATCTCTTGATCCCTCAGGCCGTGGCGGGATGCTTTCCTAGGAGGGCTCTCACCGAGGCCGACCCCACGGTGCGGGGACTGCAGTGCGCGAACGGGGACAGCTGGGGCGAGGCAACCTCGTCCTCTCTTCCAATCTTGAGCTCTGGGAATTGGTCCCCAGCTGTAAAAGTTAGTCCAAGGAGGGACTGTGCATTCTGCATACGTGCTTTTAGTACAGTCTTAAACAATTCCCTTTACAGCATGTAACAAAGCGTGGGAGAACTACCTAGATGCTTTTTGTGCCAGAGACTTCCTTTGCGATTAGGAACAAGTCACTTGATTTCCATGCCTCAGTTTGCCCACCTTTAGAAGGAGACCCTGGCCCTTTCCTCATCCCCTCCCGCCCGCCTCTGGGTAGGGTAAAGCAAAAAATCCACCCGTGGTCAGTGATGGGGAGACCTCTGAGAGGTACCGTGCAGATGGGAAGGGGCGGGTGATCTGAGTACTGGGGCAGGGGCAGCATTGATGTTTGAAGTGCACCAGAGCGCTTCCATCTCCCCGAAGGCGTTCACGTGGTTCAGGGTCCACCCTGCGGTGAACTTTGATGAGATAAATATAATTGTCATAGGATGGGTTATGCAACAAGCTTGCTTTTCAATTTAACTAATGAATGTGCTGAGAGGCCAGACTAATCTTTTCACTTCAACATTTTCTCCCCAGGGAGAACATATAGAGCATTGTTGTCTGTAATATTATCCTCTCACAACAGCCAGAGTGATTTTGCCACATGAATGTTTGTTTCTTTTACGTACATATAGCTTGTTTTCAGAGATTTTTGAAGGAGATGAGAGGACCCAGAGCTTCACTGGAGATCGCACAGCTGGGTTCGCAGGATTTTGGTATCAGGGTCCCTGCTGATGAATGCAGCTTTTTGGTAGGATTATTTTAGTTGCTGCTATGGCACATATCACTGGTCTTTGTCCAGTAGGACCATATTTGATCCTGTGTTCTCTCAGCCTCCAAAAGCTGTTCGTTTGAGAAAACTGTAGCTCTAACTCTGATACTATTATTGTTTCATTAACTGATGCCAAGAAATAATTTTAATCCTGTGGTTTTAAATTCTTTACTGTGTTTGTGTTCTTTTCCAGGGTCTGTTAGAAAATTTAAAGGTGCGGGATGCAGAGGCTACAGTAAATTTTTATGACAAATGAAACATTACTTCCAGAGTAACGTACAATGTGTAAGATCCTTGCCCTCTGTAAACTGCACCAAGAAGTTCAACTTTGTAAGTCAACATCCTATTTAAACTGTCACACTGTAGAGGATTACTAGTTTAACGTTGGTGATTAATGACTGAAGAGAGTCCATAGTCTCCTTTCCAAGCAGACTGTGAATGGCATTCAGTAATCCCAAGAGAGTCCATAGTACAAGTGCCTGGCAATCTTCCTTTTTATGTTTTGTGATCCAGTTTAAAATGTTGACCTCCCATAAAGAGGAAAGCAGGAGGGGGAATGGAAATGAAGGCAGTGGCCTTCACTCTGAAGTTGTTTCTAAATGTGACTTTTTTTTTTTTCCCTTGGCCTGGAGTTTGTTCCTACTCTCTGTGTGCCTTTACAAGCCAAGAAGCATATCTCGCTCAATCCCCCTGAGCACACTGCAGTCAGATGTGGCTATCCGCCTGCAACTTCTGCTGTTTGGGGGGTGGCAGGCGGTGGTGGCCTGTCCCTCTGGCTGTGCCGCTCCGTCACCCTGGCCCACTCAGAGCCAGGCTGCAAGCCGAGGTGCAGAGCTCCCGTCGCTCATCAGCTGGCTTTACCACTGCTCATGCGAGGCCGGGGCCGGCCATGTCCCTCCTGGCCACTGCCACCACCTCTTCCTAGCGTGCTGCTCCAGGCAGCCAGCAAATGCAGAAATGTCCCTGCAAGATTTGACCCACGTTTTCAAAGCCTTCCCGCCCCTCAACAGGGATGAGTAGATACTTGCTCTTAACTAACAGCCAAGGTTATGAATTCTGCAGCAATTGTGGGATCCCAGCAACAGAAGTTGAAAGAGTGGTTTGATGGGCCCCATGCTCACATCCATCCATGGGGGCGAGGAGGGTATGTTTTGCCACTGTGGGGGCATACCCAACAGCATTAAAGACTTCCCTGTGCACATACAAGTGACAGTACAGCTAGACCCAGGAATGTAACACGTGCTGGAGACTGGTCTTATATTGCCAATTCTGGAAGTGGGCTGCTAGCCAGCCCCGAGCGGTCAGCAGCTGGCTCCTGCCCAGGGCCTGCTCTGGTTTCACAGGACTTCAGAGGAGGCTTCAGCAGAGGTGGCAAAGGCAGTATGCTTGGAGGCAACGGTGGTTTTGTCAGAGTCCAACACAGATGGCATCCATCACAATATTTTTATCTAGCACTTGATTATTACAATTTTCAGTCATTTGACTTGACTAATCTTCTAACTTAGTCTTCTAACAGCGTGTACTGCCAACGGATGTAATACATGCTGAAATCACTTAACTGAAGTAAGTAAATGAGTAAGTTTAATGTAATAAAGTTTACGGCATGTTGGCCTCCTGCAAATAATTTCAGCAGTAGTGAAGTATGGAATATCTTCAAAAGGAAAGGCCTCTTGTTACGTCCACACTTGCATAGGTTGAGGGAAACTACAAATTTGTGTTGAAATTAAACAAAGCAAAATATTTAACTATTTTGCTTGCAATGTATGAAGTTTTACCAGGGAATTAGAAATTTATGAAGCTGGTGGCACTGCACCAGTCAAAGCCATGAGACACTGCTGTCATTTCAGTGAATGAATCATAGTAAGAAAATACTTTTCTGTGTTGCTAATGCAGAAAATGTAACAGAGAATTTAGCCAGTTGCAGGCAAAAGAGGGAATCTGTAAATAATGCAGTAAACAGCCTTCAATTCAGAGGAGACCCTTCTCTGTTCTTTCTCAGGGAAAGAAAGAGAGTTTTGGTACAGGATCTTCCACCAGGAGGTACAGATCACCAGCTCTTTGGTCCTGATTCAATAAATAACTTACCTTCCAGGGAAATAATTTGCCTGATCTGTATAGGGAAGTATTAATGCCATGTTCTAGAGTGATGAATTTGGACAGGAATAGGTGCCCCAAAGGGCTGTTTGGATGAGGAGGAGAATGGGGAGCCTTTTTTCTGAGCAGAGGCTTGGAGTCTGACTGCGAAAGGAAAATGGGAAAGCATGTCATGAGTTGGGAAAGGCTATTTAAGCAATACAATAATGTTGGTGTGAGAACAAATGAGTTTGAACTGGCCCTTAGTCTGGAAACTTAGAAAAACCTCCCAGCAGTGGGAGGGGGCGAAATATTGGCTAGTTTCTAAAATGGAAACTCGGTCTGTAACTGAGAGTGTCTGATGTGGTCACCTGTGACAGCAGGGCTCTGGGCTTTCTGATCTAGGGCCTAGATCAGCCTAAGGGAGACCTCCCACGTGAGGAAGGATTTAAACACATGCTTTGCTCTGTGGGGATGTATTTGCTAATGTTTAAGCTTCTGTAGCTTGAGGATGTTTTTTTAAAAGTACATTGCACATGCATAGTTCAATTTTTGCAGACGCCTGGTGCGTAAGACTCGCATATCTGGCCTTGCCACTGCTGCGGACACCTGGTCGTGTGCGGGCTGTGTCTGTCCACATCTCACCAGTAACGAGGGAAGAACAGCAGCACCTCTCCAGTGCTGCTCCGTGCCCTGGCTGCAGCCTGGCCTTGCTGGCCCCCACCTGGTTTTTGGGCGCCCATGTGCCTAGCCCAGCTGGGCTGGCTGGGCAGGGACCCGTCCTGGGTCTCCTCGAGCAGCTCAGAGCAGAGGTGCAGCACTGCTAGGGCACGAAAAGCAAAAACTACCACAAACGAGCATCAATCAGGCTAAAAGCATGACTTGTCGGTAGGACTCGACAGGTCCCTTGATGATTTCTTAAAATAAATATTTAACAAGGGATTTTATAATCCCAAGTAGCAAGTATGCTTTTAAAATGTTTGAAAGGAAACAAACTTGCATAGAATGAATTGGAGGCCAAGACCCGGTAGCCATAGATATTTATATTAAGGGCTAGTGATTTCTCTGTCCGTTTTCACCACGCACTGGAGTTGATTCATTGTGGGAAAAGCATTTTCTAAAGGGTGTATCTCCAAAACGAGCCTTCCTTCCTGAATAACACTTCCTTTTGTAGGGAAAAAGTTGGTTGTGATGGCCGAAGTCTTTGCACAGTGATTCATGCAGTTGGTTGGTCAGAGATTTTTTTCCCCACCGAAAATTCTTTCTGAACAAAAGAGCTTTTTTGCTCCTGCTGCTGTCGTAATTAACAGTCACGCTTAGCTGCTGCATTACCACGTACCTGTACAGCATCTTACCTCTTTCTTTTTTTTATTTGGGTACTTTCTCCTTTGAAAACTACTGTTTAGGATGAGAGGGTTTAAAGTAGTCTTTATTTCACAATTTTCAGAAAATCAGCAGAGTTTGTATTTTCAGCAGCTGATGCCTAAAATCACAAGTTCACAGATTTCTCTTACATGGTTCAAGTCTTCACCATGTAACGAAATTCCACTAACTGACTCATGTTATTGGTCAGTAGTGCCTGGCTGAGTATGGAGTTGTTTGTTTTGTTTTTGTTTCTACTTCTAACCTGAAGATGATAAAATGGGGCAAGACAGCAACACCCACCAGTTATTCAGTTCAGGCTGTGGGAATCACAGCCTAAGTCTTCCCAAAGTCCTCTGCAAGGAAGACCTCACCTGACCAACATGAAACTTTGGTTAAACAAAAATCCCTAAGAGACAAAAATCTAAAACTCCTGACTTTTCAGACCTGCCATAATTCACAGCGAGGAGTAAAAAGCGCAGTCATCCTAAAGCGCCTTCCCTCTGGTCACCCTTGTCCAGTGGCAGCACCCAGGGTCCCTGACCCCCATCTCTGCTCCGTGCCCTGGACTAACGCCTAAACAGCCCCTTCGAGTGTGCGGGAGCAAGGTGAAGGCCCCGTTTCCAAGGCGTTAAGGTGGACTTAGGGTTAGAGCTTGCAGGCCTCACCTCCCTTTTCCAAGGGCAAAGCCAACAAGAACCTTCTGTCTAGAAACAGTTTTTAAGACTCTGTTAAATCTGTACCAAGTTTATTGTAAAGCTCAAAGAAGAAAAGAAATGCAAGGGAAAGCCAAAACTGAACTTTGGTATATGCCGGAAAGAAAAATAAAAGCTTCAAATTACATTGTTGCCTGAGCAGCTTGCACATGTTATCTGCCTCCAGGATAAATGAGGGTGTGGGTTGCTAAACCTTAAATTGCTGAGGTTTATGCAATTAACCTTTTCTTTTTACCTTTTGTGATGGCATAGGCTTCCCTGCGTGACATGGCCAATAGACGTTTCCTTCCTGCAGAGACTGGGCTGAGAGCTGAAGTCGTTGTTGGGCAGACGGCATCTGCTGCAGCCCGGTGATTTTACACCTGCAGGAATCTGCAGCAGCACACAACAGACGTGGGCACGAATGAAAGGCACAGTAAAGCCAGAAACGTGAGTCTAAAGACTTTTATTGTTTTTTGTGCTGTTTTCATTTTTACCCTTCAGTCGAGCATGGGTTGTTCTGTAAGAGCAAATGTACGCGCAAACACTCAGGCAGATGAAAAAGTCTCCTTTTCTGGTAGAAGGGAGTGGGTCCATATCTCAGCCTTTTCTGCTAGAAAGTGCCGCATGGCAAGGCACAGATGAATTTTTACTGCTTCTGTCATTAATAATTTGGTCTCCCCCTCTTAGATCATTACCTTTTTGTTAGCTAGATGTGTTTTGTCTTCTGTCTTCCTTTTGTTAAGAAAGTCTATGTCTTCAGTAGAGTATGTAAAAATCTAACTGATTATCTGTGGAGGGCTGCTGTACGGGCTGCAGCTGCTTTAGCCTTCTATTAAATTCTATTTAAACCTCTGGAAACGCATTTCTTCTCCTTCCTTGAGTTACACCCTGCAAAGTCGCACTAAGCTATGGGAAGTAAATCAGGACTAAATCACCCCTGCTGTATCTCACAGCTCGTGTTTAAGTGTGTATCTGCAGCTGAGGGGAAGAGAGAGGGGAGTTTAGTTTAGTTTTTATCTTTGGCTCGTGTTCTCTTCTACTTGCTTAAACTTATACTCAATTCTTAGCTCACGTTATCTTGTAATTCGGTATTAATATTTGCAATGGTTTCAACCCTGCAAATACGTAAATATGCATAACTTCTCATAAGTTTCATTACTACCAATAAGCCTGGTTGCTTATCTTAAAACACAGTATATGCACAGATGTGCCAGTCTATGATAAGGGTACATGGAGGGCCTAACGCACTGAATATGGATGGACTGCTTGCATCAAGTTCTTGGGTGCTTTGATGTCTACCAAGGAAAAATAAAAAAAAATAAAAAAAAAAACAGGAAAGGCATGCACATTACACTAGTAATTCATGTTTTTCCCTGAATGCCCGATGACTAGGAAAAGTTTCCTTCAACAGCAGAAAATGCAAGAATATCTTAGATGATCCTACTGGGAAGTACACAATGTGGTGTGGGTTTTTTCATACGTAAAAATGGAGCGCTCGATCCTTCTTCACCCTACCCTCCGAACTGAAACCTCTTTCAGGTTTGTGCAGAACAGCATCAAGGCAGCTGCACCACTTTATGGAAAACAGCACTGTGTGTTATCTACCACTGTTAGAAAAACGCAATGCTAATCTGTAGCTGAAATGCTAGGATTCACCCAAAGATATTTGAAGAGATGTTGCCTTGTGAGGAGCTGCATCCTCAATACTTTAATTCACTTTTCTGAGACCGAAAATTCTTCTTAAGGAAGTAATCTGTTACTAATTTACTATTTTTTACTCTTCATCCCAGACCTCAGAGCCTGTGTATATTTTCCAAAAATATAAATTGAAACAAGCTGGGGAAGCTTGTCTCTCAGTTAACTTTCTCTTGCCACCTGAAAATATTCTTCCTTCTGCTGCTAATTCCTTTTGTTTACTCGTGGTCCTGTACAAATCTCCTCCTCTCACACGAGTCCTGTTTTTGGGGGGATCTTCCAAGCCTGTGTTTGAGCATTAACTGCATCAGGACTTTATCGTAGCACAGAGTTGGAAAGAGGCATGTTCCTGGCTCAGGGATATGACTGTCTATCAGAAGAGAAAATCGACTTGTCTTTTGGAAGAATTTTGAAGGGGCTGGCATCTTCCCCCAGGATAATTTTCTTTTGTAAAATGCAGATAAATCTTGCACACAGGATGAGATGATAGATTAGGTTCATTTCATTGCAAGCCAGTAAATCGAGCAACATTGTTTCCAGCAGGAAAGTAAAACAGTAAGGGCTTTCCGAACAAGAGTCTCCTCCAGGCTGGCTGCTGGAGGAAAGCGGTCAGATATTTCTGGAGCTGTCAGTCCCGTGTCTCTGCACGACCTCAGGGCTGCAGCCCGGACTGCCTGGCCCCGCTGACTGCAGGGGCAGACATAGGCGCCCGGTTGTTTTTGATGGACTCCCGCTGTGCCCAGAGCCTTTTGGGGAGCGAGCAAGGTCCCTCTCTGGTCAAAATGGCCAAACACTGGTGTTGTGCAAGACAGTCCGACTCTGCACTTGTTTGGAGTGTAGGCCAGTTCTTCCACTGAAATTTTTGTTCCTAGAAACTGGGATGTGCAAAGCTGTGGTTGATGATTTTTTTTTTTTCTCCCCCGATGCTTTCCCCCAGGGCTCCGGCTGATTCTGTAGAAAACACCATTATTTGTATCATGTAATTTGAAGGAAGTGAACACGGAAGCAGAAACTTTCACCTTTGGTAAATGTTTAGAGAACAGCTAGTGGGCAGGCGCTGTTGGGTGCAGCAGCCCCTGACTTTGCATGCTGTTGCCGTCCCTCTGAATAAACACCAGCTATTTCTTTACATGGAAATCTAGGCGCTAAACACCTT
The DNA here is from genome assembly GCF_036370855.1 of Dromaius novaehollandiae. Classification (NCBI taxonomy): domain Eukaryota; kingdom Metazoa; phylum Chordata; class Aves; order Casuariiformes; family Dromaiidae; genus Dromaius; species Dromaius novaehollandiae. The sequence continues at coordinate 58,537,910 of NC_088101.1, forward strand.
CAAACTTTCCTGCTTCTCTAGTGGTCACCTGCAATCCACTCCTTGGTCCTCCTCATTTACTTTAAAGCACTCGTCACATCCTTCTTAAAACAGAAGGGCTTAATTAAATGATGTTTTGTCAGCCAGGACATGCCAGTAATTTTTTACTAAGGGCTGACAGCTGCTTCTCTGGCTGGACTGATGCCTGTTTTCAGAAAATAGCTTGTCTGAAAGCTGGTAAATTTTGACCAGATATTGGATATAGTTCTAGTCAACTTTACATTCATCTTTTCCCCAGTCTTTTGCTTTATGTGTTTGCAGAAACATGGTATAATGTACTGTTGAAATATTAATGTTAAAAAATATAGATAATGCTGTTATTTTATTGCTATTCATCTTCAAAGCTCATTTTTGCTTGTAGTTGTTCATACTATATATTTAACAGCACCAGTTCATGCAGGATTTTACAAGCAGAATTCAGTGTTAGAAAGTATGTTGTAGCATAGCTTTGCTTTTTCGTAGTTTCAGTCTGAGGAATTGCCTAATCAGGCTACTGCAATTTAAGAGAATATTTTAATTGAGACCTAGGCAAAAAGGATTTGAGGCACTGAAACAGCTCTGATTTGTAGGAGGAATTTGAAATAATAACAAAAAAATCCCTTTGCCTGCATGCATGCATCAGATCACATCTGACTGTGGTGTGCACTGACAGGAAGCAGAACAGTTTGAGCATGTAATTCCTAATTGGTTTCTCATCAGAGATTAAGCTGCACAGAATTGGTCTCCACACCCACAGAACTGGTTCTGGAAGCAGGTATTAATTCAGCCACAGGCTTAACTATCTTTCCTAGGCTGGTGTCGCTCTCATGTCCTGGCTGACAAAACTTTAGCAAGCCTCTTCATTTTGAGGAGAATGTTACAAGGACATCAGCAACACAGGCATGTTAATTAGCAGTGGGACTTCATGGGGGAGTTCCCATGAAGCCTGAATTAAAGTGGTGATGAATCAAGTCCAGTAAGTACCATACTCAGTTACGCTGTTTCCCAGCACTGAGCAAAGGAGGGGAGAACCAGGCTCTGTTTTGGTAGTTTAGGGCTCAGTCCCTAATAAACAAAAATTATTTGCTGATACATTTATTGGGCAGGGATGTTGGTCACCATCCTACAGTGACCTGGAACAGAAACTATTGCACAACCTTAGCTGGAGAACGGCTTCCACTCCTGCTGGAAATACTTGGTGTTCCCCTAGGTTACAAGCTTTAGTGCACAGCTCACTCCTGAAGTGGTAATAGGCCCTATCAGCAGATATTAATGGGCCTTGTCAGCGCTATTTAATAAGTGAGATAACCGAGTGAAATAACTGAGTGATAACTGAGTGTCTTATTTGCCCAAACCCAAAAAGGAACCGGTGTTAGGACCAGCAACCTGATAGTCAGAGCACAGTGGCTGGGCTGCTAGTTCCAGCTTCTTCATCTTGCAGTGTTCTTTCCTCTTTCAGTCAGTGCGTTACTCTCTGATACGGAGTTCAGCACTCAGCATTGCAAAAGTCTGCAAGCTCATCCAAACTCCTTCACACCTACTCTTACTCCAGCTGCTAAAATTGCTGTTCGCAGCTGCATATTGTGTGTCTGCCTGATGTGGTAGGTTCTCGCTGGCCTGTACCACTCTCCTAGTTTGCCGAAAACTGCTTGTAGACTGTTCTGCCTGGGTTTTTGCTGTCCCTGAATATGAATGGACCTGGCAGCTGTCATCCTGGGACTGAGTGGCAGGGAATGGTTTTGGACCGAGTTATTTTAAAAAGAACAGTTAATGATGTTACTTTCACACAGTTCTTCAAAGGGAGCATTTTTCTGGTCAGAACTAGCTTAATCAGTCACTTTTTGTGGATCCAAGTGGGTGAAGGAAGAAACAGTAAGATATAATTTAAGTTGTAGATGTTTACAGACCTGTAACTTAAGTTATAGACGTAAGTACTGGAGTTAGATGCAACTTCCGTAGAGCTGAGGTATGGAAGGTGAAATCCTTGCTCCATTGAATTCATTTAGTTTTGCCATTGAGAGCAATGAGCCAGAGATTTTACCGAAAGCATTTGCTTTGCTTGTTTGAACGAGTCCTACTGGAGAGCCAGCTGCTGTACATTGAGGCAGCCCCCCCGAAGGTGCTTATCTATAAAGGAGAGGACGTGATCCTAGATGTCAAGCATCCATGAGATTTTTTTCCTACAGATTAGATCTAAGAGTGTCTCTGTGTCAGGTTACGATGTGCGCTACCATTGTGCCAGAGGCTGGGCATCGGCTGCGCTGGAGCCTGGCCTTGACTTCCAAGAGCGCTTTGCAACGTGGGAGCAGTCGTCTGCCCCTTCTCTGCTCACCTAACTACTCTGTAGGCTGTTCCTGAAAAAAAAAGGTTCCCACGGGGTGTTGTGCGAATTCATTAAGTAGTTTGTAATGCATTAAAAGATTCCTGGATCAGAGGAGCCCTTGTAATGATACAATATAATTAAAGCATAACTTACTTTATGATGTTGTTAGTAGGGTTATCCATCACATGTTCTGTGATTTGTAGTTGTTAAACATTATCTCATGATCACGTGGCACTGTGAGAGCACGCTGCTTGGTCTGACGGCAGCGGACGCCGTGGCTGTGGGAGGAATGCTAGGTGTGAAGGCTGAAGGTTTGCTGGAAGTCATCCTTCCCTGCAAACCTGCTGGGCACCTGGAGGGAGAGGGCTAAGCCCCGCTGAGCAATTCAAGTAACAGGTTGAATGGCAGAGTCTGTCTCCACTGACAGGGACCATGCAGAGGTCTAAGGGACAACGGCCTGGATTTATTCCACCAGATTTCAGGCACTTCACTGAAGAGCATGAGTTAGGACTTGTCCTCGCTGGTGCACAGAGACATATTCATTGCAGTTAGCATCCTCCCCTAAGTGTGTTTAAAGTTAGGGAGCACCGGCTGAGCAAATGTCCCCACTCCCCTTTCTCTCTCCCCCACGGCGCCCATCTCCACGGGGGTGCTCCGTGGAGAAGGGACCAGAGGGCTTGCTGGGGAGCCCCGACGTGCCCCGCGAGGCCGCGTCTGCCTGGGGCCGACGGCTTTGCCCTACGCTGCCGTACAGATGTAGTGTCGCCAGTCTGCTCTGCTGACCGACTTGGAGCCTGGAGAGAGGATTGGAAAGAGAGATTAAGATTAAGACTTATTGTGAAGCTGTATTAAGTTAAGACTTTCACATTTCCATACATTTTGGTTTGTGAATTGCGTTGTTATTTTAAGGTAAGTAGGGCAGGCCTGCACAGAGGATACGTGGTCTGCACGCAGATCGGGAGACTGTCCTTTCGCAGGTGGGAAGACTTTCAGCAAGCGTTGCCAGCGTAGCATGTAAACAGCCAGGGCAATGTCTGGCCCTCTGGACCTCGCCGTCTGAAACCTCAGGGGCTGGGAGGCCGGTTGCCTGCCCTGGGAGCCGCTGCCGTTCACCCTGCGCTTCGGCTCCAGGAAACCAGAGTGCAATTGGCAGGAAACCAGCTGTTTTCCCTCAGGCCAGGCAGCCAAGGACCTGAGCCGAGCGAAGCTCTGCACCCACGAGCTTCCCCAGGGTTTGCCAGCTGAATTTATGAAAACCTCCATTACCGAAAGCTTTTAAACTTTTTTAAATTTCTATAAAGAGGGACTGTCTTCCGTGAAAAATACTACTATAGGTAACTATTTCATCCCATGTCAGTGTTGTCTGATGGGCTGTTCATGCAGATGCTGTAGCTCCTGTAGTGGTTTTGTGTTGTGTTGTACTTGTCTGGACTGAATGGATGTTTAATAGGGGATATAAAGGTGCTCTTGGGGTGCGTTTGCACTGGCTGCGTTACTCACGTGTCACAAAGCCATGAGCAAGTTGGGCAGGTCGTTCATCATTGTTACCAACATAAATACGATACTGCAAAAACACAATAGATTTTACGCTACAAAAGAGATAAGAACTACTTTAAAGCATTTTAGAGGGTTCTCTGTTTGCTGCTTTTTTTTAATATAACTCCTTTTGATCCCACAGACCAGCCCATCTGATTGATGACTGACTTGTTGTCTAAAGACTCAGGATTTTGAAAGTGTAGGAAGGCAAATAGTTTAATCAGGACAAGGAAGTCTTCTCTGAGACAAAATGGTCACCACTGGCACCCAGGGTGCCACCATGCAGCTGTGCCTCCATCTCTCCCATGCCTGATCGCCTCCTTTTCCCCTTGCACCTTTGCCTTCACACACTGGTAGCAACATGCAGCCATGCCAGAAGGCTGGGGGGGTTTCTCCCTTGACAGACCACAAGGAGGTTTGCCATGCTTTTTCAGCTGGGACAGCTTGGAGATTAATGGAAAGATACGCAGTTGAGGAGGGACTGCCTTACTTTTCTGAAAGAGAAGGGGTACATCTGGCCTTCGGAACATAGCAAAAAGTATATTAGTTCGTTAGGAAGCCAGAAAGCAAGGGACAAAGCCTAGGACTTTTTGTTTAGATAGGTAACACCATCGAAGGTGTGGGCCTTTGGTGTCTGGGTTGCTGTGCCTTGTAAGGCATGGAAGGTCAAAGGGGAAAGGGAAGGGGAACAATTTTTCTGGCATTACCTCTCAGGTGTACTGTAGGTAGAAGAATTAGTGAACGCTATTTCCCTCTGGCTTTGTCTAATAGGCAGTAGCTCCAAACTAAGCTTTTCTTGTGGATGGCATTTGCACAGTTCCTTTTTCCTGCCTTTCTTTTCTAAAGTCCAGTATGATTTGGGATCATTCTGCAGCCTTTCTCTTTGTGGGAACATCAGTTTTCTCCCCTAGCCAACTACCTATTCTCATGAAAATGTAATATATATGGAGACTTCTGCCATTCTGTCAAAATTAGCTGAAATTGCTCAATGGATCCAAAAGGTACTGGAGTGCAGGAGGGGCGGGATGAACAGAGATTCACACAGGGAGAGAGAGAGAGACAGAAAAATTGGCAAAAGTGCTATTTCCTTAGGAAAAGGATAGAAATAATGGTGATGCCCATGGAGTCAGTATTAGGAATAAAGTTCATGCAGCAGGTTTTTCTTCCAAGTTGTGCACTTTCCTCTGTAGCTGCAAGGTTTTCTGTAAAGTCTCACTGTCATGCCATACCCTATGTGGGTCTCTACGTGCCTGGGGGTTAGACTGTCCAGATTGAGAAGAACCTGGCTGGAGCACACCATCGCTCCGTAGTAGTCTGCCCATCTCTGTTTTCTTCTTCCCACGAAACACAGGAGGAAGGTGGGCAGGTGGGTGGCACCCCAGTACAGCACTGAGAAACAGCAGGCACAGGCACCTGGAGCAAGGGCCTTGGATATAGCTCACATGGGCTGTTTTCAAGGACAGCTGGGGCATGTGGTAATTCAGCCACACATACACAGTTTTGTCATTTGGTCAAACAGCTGAAAGCAAGCTCATGATATTTGTGAGGCTGTCTGTCTTACAAAAACCAACTAGAGCAATCAGCCAAATTACAGTAGTAATGCACCTTTTATTACATAACTAGTAATACAGTTTTATAATTTAGTATGTGAAATGCTGATGGCATTTATTATGTCAATTAGGATGAGCACATATTTAGGAAGCACTGTAGGAGTCAATCATGATTGCTCACATAGCCTTACTTTGGCCACATGATTGACTTCCTTTGAATAGGTAGAACATTTGCATTTGAGAAGCAGTTACCCTCAGTCTGTTGATTTTGCTCCAACTTGTCTTTGTGTTTGGAGTCTGAGCTTGTAGTTCTGGCATAGACTGTTAGAGTCTGGTTTTATTGAACTATAGAAAACTGAAGAAATTGCAAATATACCCTTCCACTGATATAGTACTTGACCATATGAAGCATGCCAGCAATCAGTCTTAGATGTGCTACCTTCTGCTAAGGTAAGTTATCTGTAAGATGTGTTCCTTGTAGTGTGAGTAGTTTAACCTGGTGTTATGTACTCTCTTACTCAAATTTTCTCCTTACTCAAATCTTGTTCAGCTGTTCCTCATGTTCTCAAATTTTTCTGGGCTGAAATTTTCCATTTTAACTTGCTGAGTAAAGTTTGTATCCACGAAATTGTCAGGAAGAGCAATTCAGATTTGTGTGGGCGTGTGAGAGAGACAGAAAAGCAGAGAATATATTTCCATACATTCCAAGCAAAAGTTTCTGATATATAATTCCACAACAAAAAGCTCTTTCCAACTTTGGTTTATTCTGTAAATTCCAGCATGAACCACAGAGCAAACCATCTTTTCAAACAATCTGGTTCTGGTTTTTGAAGTTACTGTGCACGCAGGCACAGTATGACATTTCTGTTAGGTTTCATGGCTTGAGCTACAACGTAAAAAGTTGGGGTTATTCACCTACTGTACAGTACTTCTGGATTTTTCTATTCAGCTGAAAATGTCTTTCATCACCAAAGGCTCTTTGATTGTTACACGCTCTGAGAGGGACTTTCTGATTAATAACAACTTTGAAAAATTGACTGTCTTAAAGCTGGGGCCTGAGGGAGGAGAGGTTCTGGAGTTCCTGTTTGTTGTCTCAGAGACATTCTGTTCTGATGTGCTGAACTTATAAAAACAATTATTTTCCTTTAAGAGCCAGCTCTTTCTTACAATCTTAAAAGTCAAACTGGATTCTTACCTGCTAAATCATTATCTCTGGGAATCCTGACTCATCTCCAGCTACTGACTTCTTACCTGGAGGTATGCCTCTCATCTCTACCCATAACAAATCACATCTGGAGCTAGGCTACTACTAATTACATATCAGGCACAAAGAAAATGTGACTTTTCTATAGATATATTTTTTAAAAAAAAGGAAGCAGGGAAAACAAGAAAGAGAAAGATATTACACGTAGGAGGAATGGTGTTTCTAAGACCTGAAGGTAAGTTCTCAGGTGCCTCCGTATTTTATAACATTTCTTTGAACAGACTCACTCCATTGGCCTTAAGTGCAGCTATTCCAAGATCTGTGCAAATTATTATATGATATTTTTCAACCAGATCTTCGGAACATGAAACACTGTCTTTTTGGATGAAAAATACTCTATGATGCGTATTACCAGAGTATGGGTCACAGTATGATGTTTTCCACAACTCTTGTCTAGTATTCTGAAACTAACAGGTTGCCCAGTGCTCCCCAAAATAAATACTACCTCTGATAGTGAAGTGTGAGTATAATCTATAAAAAGCTTCAGTGGGAGAGATGCAGTTAGTGGTACAAAATACGATATGAGGAAAGGTGGGAGGCCTACTGCCAGGAAACAAAATTGGATTGTAAAGAAAGGTGATAAGTTAGAATAGTGTTAGCATTTCTCTAACTAGTGGCAAATAGCTTTATGGGAGCATTCAATTTTTATGTGAGCATTCAACTAGGTCTCATTACAAAACTCTGAAAATGAAGTAGGCAGAGTGCTTTCATAACCTGGAGTCTCATAGGAGTAGTAAGGGCTATGTTTTCCTGAGTGCTGCTCCAACTAATCCTGCGTGACCTGAGAGTTTTGAACTTGTGCTTCTGCACAAGTTGCTACAACTTGAGAGCAAAGTAGGATCTCTGCTCCCTCCTAGCTGTGACCCATTCTTCTCCCCTCGTGTGGGTGAGCCACTAGATGGGGACAATGCCCACATCTCCTGCTGTGCCAATGTTTAGCCACTGGCAGCTGGGCTAAGGAGTCATTAAAGAATTAACTCTATGACTGTGAAATGTATAAAGTCTCCTAGCAATTTTATGCTGGCAATGCTGCTGTCACACAGCTGTTCCCTTACGTGCCTGCAGACCAACCCTTTGGACCTCACAGTGCCATGTTGAACCGTATAAAAGGACTGTGACTCACCTAAAGATGCACATTTGTGGGCAGTAACAGCCGGTGCAGGTGGTGGAGGAAGAACTCCAGCATGTCTTTATTATCGTAGTTCAATGAATAAGAGCATAACAGCTCAGTCAATTGTACCTCTACCTTCTTCAGTGTCATGCAGCAGAATAACAGTACATGGAAAGGTATCCCCTTTTAATCACTAGGGTATAGTGTTTGTTATGCACTTCGACAGGGTTCAAAAATAAAACAGGGACATTGACAGAATGTGTTACTTAAACACATACACACACAGAGAAAAAGCCTAATAGTTGGAGACCTTTCTGTACTGTTCATAATCCATTTTCCTTGCACATGCTGACCACTCTTTCCCTTGACTCTGAGGATTTCATTATCCCTGAGCCTCATCACTTCAGAGCTATTGGAGCTAAATTGCTCTATTTGTTTTGCAGTTCACTGGTGTCACACCTCTGTCTTCTAGTGCAGCCCTTTCACAGGCTTGTCTTTCACCATCTCAAATTTAAGCTGGTTGTTGCCCTTCCAGGTCCTGTGTAACTGTTTCCCTGGCTCTTAGAATTACATTCTCTTCTGTTCCTCTTCATTCCTTCCTGTGTTAACTGCTTCCTCACTATTTTTTCACTGCTGAATTCTTTTTCTTTTAGCCTTGGTTTTTCACTTCAGCTGCCTGATGCTTCTTCCATTTTGTGCCAGTCTACTTTCAAACACAGCCTCTTAAATTGCTGGGTTAATATTTGATGATGTGAATAGGCAGAAGGTGGAGTTGGAGAAGCTTTGCCACTCCATTCAGCAAGCCCTTCTTTTGCTGCACTGGTGCTGGTGTAACTGGGATGGTAAGTCTTTAAGCTTAGGGTTGGTTAAATGCTTCAGTGGGTGGGAAGAATACAGGTTTGGCCATGCAACGGGGTGAGGTGCAATCTCTCTACCTACATTTTATGTTTACTCTTCATGCTTTTTGCGTATGTCTGCTTTGTTATTTTCTTAAACACTCCTGATGGCTGTAATTTCCTAAGCAGCAAAGACCCATAAGATGCAAGCTCCTTCAAAGTGACTCATTGCGTTGGGTAACTTTTTTAAAAAAACCTATTACCATAATACTAGCTTTCACTGTGGTCACAGCTCCAGAAGTTACTTCTGCCCTAATGTGACCATTCTCATTGCAGTTTGTGGCTGAAAGCTATTGCAGTATTGATATCCCAGATGACTGTTCTGTCTTCATCAGGTGTACCATATTCCTGTACTGCAGCTCTGTTTATTGGATTGGAGCTTGATTTACTGCTGTGTTAAAATGCTGTGCATTTCTAACAGCCTTCTGATACTTATATATCAGTATTTAATTTTATTTATCTAAAATAAGCTGTGCTAGGTGCTGTACAAATTTGCTATATCTGGCGCCTGAGTTGTTGAAGACTTCTGGCACAGTAGTGAAGCAGCAAACTCTGGAATTGTCTTTTTGGACATGGTACCAACACCACCTCAAAAAGCTTCTCCTGCCAATCACCCATGGTGCGACTAGTCCCTGTAAATACGGCTTACATGATCTGACCCTTGGGGGTCTATGCCTGCTCCTATTTTAAGACAGCATGAGACTCCCAAGATGACGTTCTAGCCCTGCTGAGGTTAGTGGTGGTGACACTGACTGCAAATGAACCTAAGTTTCCTCTTTCCTCCTCTCCCAAGCACAGAGACTCTCAACCAAGTAATAATTGCCTTTTTTGCACAGCTGTGGTACACCATCTACCTGTACAGGGTTCCTTGTTCAAAGCGTATTTCATTATTCACAATTAATGGAAAGAACAAATACTCACCAGTTATAACCAGATCAATTTTAAATCCCTTTTTCTTCTCTTGTGCATTGTTCACGAGGAACTATTAGCGAAGCTTAACTCCAAGGCTTTAAGCTTCTTAAAAGGACACGAAATAAATTATGTAGATTGTTATGACATGACATTAATGTTATAAATATAAATGACTGCAAACATTGCAAAGCAACTTCTGCCTCTGACAGAATGTGCAAAACAACTGCCTTCCACATGCTCAGCACTAATGCCCTTGACAGTACAGTCACCGATCAAAGACGGATAGCGATGGCTTCCTTGCTTGAGTGTGTCCAGTCATTTAACAAGGTTCTTTGTGGATGAAGATCAACCAGATTAGCCAGAAGAGGTTAACAGATTTTTTTCAGGTTGGAAAGGAGCTTCTGTTATTATCTAGTCTATCATCTAAATCCTCTAAATAGCGTAGCCATAGGACTTGCACTAAGGCCTTCTACAAGTTTAGTGGTGGTTATTAATTAACACGGATGTTTTCATTTCCCTGGGCATTAGCAAGTATTTGTAATTTATGTGAACATTGTGAAATTCAGGTACGGTATCCCACACTTGCGATTTTTCACTGGAAAATTTTTATAAGCATGTCAGGTTCATAAAGAATATCTGTAATTCAGCCAGAAAAAGTCTGGAAACTTTTGAGGACATAAAGTAGGACGGAACTGGTGCCGCTTTCTTCTTGTCCCTTTTGCTTCAACAGTTGCAATAACCATCCATAAACACCTTAATGCGGCAGGCGATCAGCTTCCTCCAGAGTCACGAGGATCCTCTGTGTCTGACTCCTCCTTAAAAGGAGACACTAAAGGCAGCCAGCGGCATTTCCCCTTACTTTGACCCTGAGCACGGTTAATTTCTATGGCATCCTGCTGCCTGCGGTCCCTGCCACCCAGGTCTGCCTTGCGGAGGCTGTCAGCCCGTCTCGCCCGCCACCGCTGCTGTTGGAGGGCTGCGTCAACTCGTTTTGCCTGCGCCAGGGCTGCTTTGATCTTTTTTACTGCAGCAGAACGTGGCCGTAGGGCAGCGATGTCTCTCTTTCTCGGTTGCATTGTGAAAATAATCTTAGTCACTTCAGCGCAGCAGCACCATTTCCAGCTGTACCTAATCTGCACCAGGGGAACTGCTGCGGTGTCGTGTGTAGGAGCGGAGGGGGAGTGGAGTGGGAGGAGCGGTGCCGTTGGGGCTCCGGCGAGAGACTGGGAGGTGGCCGCTGCCATGCCAGGTCCTCGGTCTAGCGCTGCCTGTCCCTGGTGAAGGCACTGGCATCCTGCTGGCCCCAGTTCTTCATGCTGCAGCTGGGAGTGGTTACCCACCTCAGCAGGTGTGCATCAATCCTCGTTTCACATCCTCGGATAACCAGGTGGTTTGGCCACACAAGGTGGTGGTGTGGGCTAGCTCGGCTTTACACCGGAGCCCTGGGTCCAGCTTTCAGCAAGCTAACGAGAGCCAAGCTTCGGATCTTCCTGCAGCCAAGAAATAGCTGTTTCCATGCTTGGGAACGTCACTGAAGCAACCAAGTTTCTGGAGCAAGCTTATTGTGATTTATGGTGCATAGGGAGAACACCTGTTTGGGCTGAGGTTTGTGTGGCAACACAAGAGGATGTGACAGGAGAGTGCAGAAATGGCAAAAAATCGTGTGTTCCCCTGGGAACCCCAGGTGCTAGGCATTTCTCGAACATTTAGTGTCCCAAAGCTCTTGCAGAAGAGTGTAATAGGTTCCCGTCACTGACTTCTGTAAGCTGGCTAGAGAAGCAAAGGGAGGTAATTGGAACACGCACTGATTGCTTGTGTTTTCAGAAGTGGCAGGTGGCCCAGGCACAGCCAGTCTGGGTTGTCATTACTGCTACACTACTTACGGTGTTATCTGGTGTTTTCACTAGCATTACAAAAAGTGAACATGACCTTGGGGATTTGCTCCCTCGATTGGATTTATCACAGTCAGGATTTGCTGGTAATTTGCAGGATTTGGAGACGGACGCAAGGACATCTCTTCTCACCCGCCGTCGAGGCGGTGCAGAAGGGCAGGGGTGGAGGTGAGCTGTCGGGAGTGCTTCGGCTCCGTCCGTGCTGCCGTTCTTCCTGTGCACCATAAATGGCTGATGAGATGCTGAACGGTATTCACAGGTGTATTCTACTTGAAGAAATAATTAATAAATGCAGCCTTAAAGAACCAGAGACTTGTCCTCCCACCATGATACAGTACCTTTGTGTCCCCTTAGCTCCAGGCAGTGTTGTCACGTGTGTGATGTTTGGTTTAAGATGCTCAGGCCAAGAGCCAGTATATTTGCTGCAGTTTTGCCAGAGTGAACGTGCTAAGCCTCTCGTATGGTATAACTTATATATGCTTAATATTATCTGTGCTTTATCTTGATGAGAGTTATCCCATCTCGCTGCACACCAACGTTGCCTTAGGTATTTTCGAGATGGCTCTCTCACTCAAGATCGTTAGATGTAAAGTAGCAGTGACTGCTGCCCTTACTTTAACCGAGGTAGCAGAGGTCTGCCCAATTCCACAGTCATTTTAAGTATAGCATTGTCAGGAATAGACAGGCTAGGTCTAATTCCGCTTGTGTTGAAGTCCATGCTAATACTCTTATTTTTGCATTTGGCAGCAAAGTCAGGTTGAAGCTGGACCTTATGGAAGTAGGAAAGAATTAAGCAATGCTATTTTTGTCACTTTTATTGATTTCTAATTTATCTTATTGCTATTTTTAAAGCCACAACCCCACAAATTCCAAATTCCATCACACCTTTTTGGGTTTTCTCTCTTATTTGAGCTTTTCAGTACTTATTCCAGGATGATCATTTTTGTCTTTTTCTTGTTTCATTTTACTGTGTATGACAACTTAATAGGGCCAGATAATATGTTTTTTAATTCCTATATTAAGATAGCAGGTTGAGTTGTTTTCTGCGCAGTATAAAGATGCTTTTGTCTTCTGAAATAATTGTACATAAAATTCTGCTGAATATTTTTATTAAGGGGAACATTTGTTGCAATATAGAGTATTTTGGAAGTTCACAAGAATTCAGATGGGTGATGTTTTTAATACAAATGAAGCTACTGCTAATCAGGAGACACAGCTTATGCAGAGCAACCACACAGAACTTAGTCTTGTGAGCAAGAAATATTATTATACAGACACTTAGCTTATTCGCTACATAAGAATAGGATCTAGCGAAGCATTAAAGTGAATGTTTGACATTTAAGCATCTGGATAGAGTTAGTGGGGCTATCATTTTACCTTTGTGTCAGAACGCCCCGACGTATTAATTTTTTAGGTTTGAAGCCCATGAGCTTTACATAAAATTAAGGTTTAGCTTTATTTTAAATGAAAATACTCTCTGTTGTAGTAGTCCTTTTCCTGATTTCTTTTTATTTTTTATTCTTTCCCTCATTTGCCCTCAAACATGGGTGTCTAAGGCTGACAATTTGCTGTCTCTGCAAATTAAGTCAAGCTGGAAGCTAGGGTACAGTGTTACGGCATAGCAGCAAATAAGATTTACATTTTCAAGCAAGAGTAGTAATTAGGCCGTTGCGTATTTTATATCTTCATGTTTATTTTCAAAGAGGTATACCAAAATAAACATAGATGTAATGAGACGTAAGTGCTCCAAAGAGCAGTCGGGGTTCATCAAGTAAAAACTTCAAATTACTATTCAGTTTTGCTGCCACCCACCGTGTTTACATCTTTAAAATACCAGCAGGCAGGTACTCTGGCCAGTGTTGCTAATTGGGTTTGTAGTTAGGGACATACTGTGTTTCTTTAATGTGAATTATGAAGGAAATGGGCTGAATCTTGAGAGAGGCAGCTCTTGGCCCTGTGTTACGGACCTCACTTCAGCCCTTGAGCTATTCACTGCTTTGGAAAGTACAGTGTAGGTATTTATGCCAGTACAGATGACTGTAAGCCCTCAACTAGAGAGGGAGAGGGTGGCCTGGCATCTCCTAAGCTCTAAATTCTTACGAGCTCATGTGCTTTATCTCCCTCAGGCAGAGAGTATATATATTGCCTGTATGCCCATGTGTGTGAAGTTAAGTTACCGATTTCTCTTTCTGTGCTGAAGAGGTGGTTTGGGCAGTAACCATTAATTTCTGCAGTCTTGCACTGTTTGCCTACACGTGATGCTGCTTCTTTTCCAGCAGAAGTAATGTGACCACTATAAAAAAATCAGATGACTTGGACTGCACTTTTATGCTAATTGAAAGTTTTTTAACCTTTAAATACCTGTTGTATTCTCCCTATCTTGGTATCTTTCCTGATGATGAGAAAAAATGGGTAAGTTGAGCTAGATGTAAAAATGAATAATTAATTCCAAGGACTTTATTTATTTATCTCTCTCTTTTTTTTTTCCTCTTCTTCACCTCACTCTCCCATCCTAAAGATGCAATCCTTCCCTGAAAACTGCTCAAGTATTTTATATCCATTATAAATGTGTTAAGAGAAAACAATCCATAATTCTTTGGCTTTCTTCCCCGCAGATCCGATGGCACACAGGCCTCACTGCTGCTCTCAGAAATAGGAAGCGGGTTGGTTGGTTTTGTCTGCCCACTTTTGAATTGCATCAATTCCGATTATGAGCCAGAAAGACTCACCAGAAGAGATGGAGGATAACTCCCCGCCACTGTGCATCACCTGCGGCCAGGCACATTTACCTGAAGAAAACCACTTGTACAGCTACACGGAAGAAGTGGACGATGATCTGATCTGCCACATTTGCCTGCAACCTTTGCTTCAGCCCTTAGACACGCTCTGTGGTCACACCTTCTGCACCGCCTGCCTGACGAACTTCCTCTTGGAAAAGGACTTCTGTCCCATGGATCGCAAGCTTGTGATTCTGCAGTCCTGCAGAAAGTCCAGCATCCTCGTGAATAAGCTCCTGGATAAGCTAATGGTTAGCTGCCCTTTCACAGAGCACTGCTCAGAGGTGGTGCAACGCGGCGACCTGGAACAGCATTTTCAAAGCCAGTAAGTTTTTGTTGATAGATGGAGTTTTTTTCACTTCTCTTTCTTTTCCTTAAGGGAAGGGAATAACTTCTTCAATAAACTGATTAAAATAGACAGTTAACGTAACGAAAGATTTAGCAAATTCAGTCCCAGTGAATGCCTGTAGTATAAGGAATCTAAAATTGAACTTGGTCCGTTTATTTGATTATATCTTATTCTTTTTTTAGAGCCAAATACATTCAGGGCACTTCATGCTATCGTTAGCAATTCTGTGAGGATACCTGGTGGTTAGCTGCATAATGGAAGTGTATATTTAGTCATCCGAAGAGATCTGTGAGTTTTGGGAAGCTGAGCTATCATAAATATTTCAGTAGTACATTAAGGGTTTTATAATTGCCTTTTCTTCAGCCCTCTTTTGATTCACAAATGACCTATATGTGAAGTAGAGCAGAAAATATTCCGGTTTATATTGGACTTTGGAGCACGGCTTGGAGCTGAGGGCTCCTTTCTTCCAGGTGAACACTTTCCCACCACCCCGTGGGGCTAACTGAGCCTTTGGCTCTCTTGCGCGGTGTGGAAGGCCTTCCCTTGCCTGGTTCCCAGCCCAGACTTACTGATCCCTCCTGGCTCCAGGAGACAGATCTCCAGAGATTGGTTTGGATCCTCTGGAAGGAAAGAACTGATGGTGAATGATCGTGCATTTTACTGGATAAAAACATATGCTGTTGCTTTTCATCTCCTCCTTTTTGAAAGGAAGAATGAAGAGATACCTTCAGAGCTGTCATTTCTGACTGCGGACAAATGCTTCTGCGTAGTCCAGAGCAGAGCACCTCAGATCTGAGGAGAGGTGGTGTTTAAGACTTGACCTTTGTTTGCAACTTTTTTCTGTCGGCTAGTGAAACGACTTCCCCCACGGTTTGCTGGCATGAATCGTGATCTTAGGTGCCTGCATCTGCCTGTGCATTACATAGGAAACCCTGGGCAACCAGCTCAGGGTGCCAGATGCTGCTGGTGCCAGATGCTGCTGCTGGAGGGCAAATTCCTGAAAAAAAAAGCTTTGGAAGGGGATTAGTGCTAATGGGCAAGAGCACACTTCGCACATACTTGAGGCCCAGTGCTTGCACATTTGCAGGGGTTGTGCATGCTTTGGCCCTGCAGCTTCTGAAATTGGATGTCACTGCTCATGGAGCTGCTGTCTTATGGCTCATGGTGTTAAGAGGTGGTGTCGCAGCCTCCAGTCCAGGTCAGCTGTGTTCTTGCAAGGTTAGCTTTCTGTTTCTGAAGGGAAAAATCAGCAAGGTTGCTTACAATTTTCTGCCTTTGGTCAGTACTTCCCTGACGTGCCTTGGATACAAATTTCAGCAGTAATGCAGGTAAAGGGACTGACAGTTTGCTGTGAGCTACTGTTTCTCTACAGATTCCAATGGTTAAATCTTGAGACCTTAATGCAACTACCCTTTCCCTTTGCCATCCATGTAGCCAACTCGAATGTATTTTAGAGCCTCCCTTTTGACTTCTTTTATCTTGAGATGATGGAGCCTTGGCCATAAAATTAATTTTAAAAAACTCAGAAAATGAGCAAATTGCAATTTCGTTTTTTTACATGGAAGCCAAACGGTTGCACAATTCCTGATTTCTAGTGTTGACTCTCCTGTATGGACATGCGCAAGTCACTCCAGTGTCTTGGTTTCTCCTCCTCAAGATGGTAATAAACATGTCCTTCTCATACGTGCCTTGCAGAATTGTGGTATTGTGAATGGAAATTTGATTCTGTAAAAGTCTGGCAAGTTTTATTCTAGTGCTTATTACTGAATGTCAGTGACCTGGATTTTTTTCTTGTGATCTTTAAGATTATATGCCTCTGGCTCACCTGGCCTGAGCCTAGCCAGCAGTAGGAAGAATCAGCTTAGTATCATGTTCCCTCAGTCTCCCTTTCTTTCTGTCCTGCCCCACCTAAGTATCCCCCCACCAAGTTCCACCTTTGAAAACCTGGAGAAAGGGCCTGGAGAGACAGAGCAGTGATGTCCCTCCTCATCAAATCTTAAAGCCTGTAAGGTAGTTCAATACAATGCAAAGCTACTCAAGCTGTCAGCTCCTTCCTTGCCACTCATGAAACCTATTTTCCTTCCTCAGATGATTTGGAGGTCTGAGTTACTGCAAGGCTGAAGGGCAGCTAGCAGGGCAGTAGGAAATAATAGAGTTTCTTTGCCACTGGAGGTGTCACTAAAATTTTTGTATTTAAGCCCATTGCTGCTTCCTAGGAGGTGGGGCAGCCTCACTGCCATTCCTGTCTGCAGGAAGAGTTAAGAGGCAACTTTCTGAGCTTCAGCAGAATGACCCATATGGGGTCATTTGGAAACCTTGTGTCTGTAGGGAGTGTGCAGTGTTTTTATTTTTTAAATGCAGCATTTGTTAATTATCACTGAAGGTATTTATGCCTCTGCCTAATTTAATTCACAGGAGTGCAGAAACCTCCCTTGCCATCCAGTTGCCAACTCAGAGCAGTGCCGGAGACGAGAAGGGCAGCGTGCTCTTCAGGCACCAGCTCCGGCATGTCCAAGCACATTGCAGACTGAACTGACAGTGTTCTTTTTAACTCTGGTGGATAAATAGGGGGGAGAGAAAGTGTATGACTTTGATGATGATAATAATAGTAAAACAACCTGGTGCCTGTGGAGACCCAGTCTGAAATCTTGACAGAATGTGATCAGTGTTCTCAGCGAATAAATTAAAGCAGGCTCTATGCAAGTCATCAGGGTAGTTGGCAGTTCTCACATTTCTTGCATAAATCAGTCTCCGACCAATCCTGGTTCTCAGAGAGAAAGCAAAACCTTGCCCTCATCAAAGATGAGGTCACTGATGGGACAAGGTGAGTTTGCTGTGTTTTATGCTTTGTAATTGAGGAGGGAACTTTAATTTTTTTTAACTCCAGTTACCACAGAGCATTGCATTAAAAGCATCCTTATTTAAAGGGATGCTTTAATGTTTGCTCTTGCATGATTCAAAAAAGAGCGAGAAGAGAGGTGTCCTTGGTTTGCTACATGATTTATATTTGCACAAAAGCATCTGACTGATTTGAGGAATTCAGACTGAGCTCAACAGCCAGCAGTTGGCTGTGATCTTTTGCAGTGTTTTACTTTAAAAAGGTGTGGTCTTCTGATACAGCCTGCTTCAAAACTCCATGGGGGGCATTTTTCCCCCCTTTTCAGACAGCTAGACCCTTCCGTGATGCAGTTCAGCTCGTAACCCATCTGCTTGTGGGCAGTGATGTAAACGTACCAGCTGCCTCTGAAGAACCACTCTGAATACTGCAGGAGGCAGGTCTCTTCCCCGTGCATCATTCTGCTCTGCAGCATAAGTCACTGTCTCGCCAACCATGCTGTGCTGTCCCTAAACCCTCACATCTCCCCATCTGAGAGTCAGATCGAGTAATCCTCTTACAGGTCAATGATTTTTCAGTGTAGCTTCGTTTCAGGGATTTAAATTCGATTCATAATGTGCCACCATTGCGTTGAGACGGAAAGGCTCGTTTAGAAGGGGCTTGGCTGCCACAAAAGCGTGGAGGTGTGTGTCCCACCAGCACAGAGAGAAAGTGGGAAGAAGGAGACCCAGCAGCAGTGCCAGCCCTGCCCTGAAAATGAAGGCTCTTCTGTTGCTGGTCCTACCTTGGCTAAGTCCTGCAAACTACATAGACAATGTGGGCAACCTGCACTTCTTGTACTCCGAGCTGTGAGTACGCACAGTCGCGCTGTCCTTGTGCTCTCTGTCTGTCTGTCTCTCGGCGCGGCAGCGGGGAGATTCTCCCCGTGCCACGGTTTGGTGTCTCTGTCTGTCTCTGTGTCTGTGTGTGTGTATGCAAAGGAAATCACAAAATATCTTGCCGATATTGCTTAAAACAACGCCACAATCGAGCTGCTTCTCAACCGAAGGGCTAATAATAGCAATACTTCCCCATCGCTTTGCTTTCCAAGTGTGGAAGCAGCTGAGGCATACCGAGTGAAACAGTCTTTTTCCGTATCAACTTTGCTTTTCTGTGCTGACATTTTCAGTGGTTGTCGGGTTTCAAGTGTTTTCCATTTCTGAATCTGTGTCTCTTCTCTACTTTCCATAAATAGCCTTGCACAGGAGCTGGGCGTAGAGGAGAGGGCATCACAGATAGACAACCTCAGCAGAGCCCTGTGTGTGTACAGACATAAGGCTCTGTGTGTAAATCTGCATGCCTGTAGCAAAACACCAAGAATCCTTCCACCAGAAATAATTCACTTCAGAGAGGAAAAAAATGTCCCCTATTTGTATTTGTGCCTGCAGCAGAATGTTATTTTCTCTCTGATGCAAATATCAGTATAGTGATCCATGTGTATATCCTCGTGTCTTAAAAGAATAAAAATCCCAGACAACCCCGTAGCCGAGCTTTCCAACCCATGAAACGAATATTCTGTAGTATGATCAGAAAATGATACTAGTTTAATTTGTGTGTGGATGTTATTGCAATAATTACTCGGCCTTTATGAATAGGAATAGATATTTGTTCCAGTATGTTTTTTAATTAATTTTGTCCTGTTTGTATTTTAAGAAAAAAACCTCTGAAATACTCCTTGAGAAAATAAAAGAAATAGCTAATTCTGCTCAGAAACGAGAAATGATCATTTTGTGCCTTCAGTAGGAATGTTTCAGTAACAGTTGTGGTTAGTGCAAATGATACTAATTTACAAAAGGTTTTGTCTCTACCCTCAGCAGTGTTTTGCAGAAACAGAAAGTCCCCCTGTGAAATTCTTGTGTGATATGCATGGCAACTATAAATAATTTCGTTGTTCTTTGTGCCACTGCTCAGGATTTATGTATGTGTTTTTAAACATTTAACAAATCTGGATTTGAGGGTTACAGCTAAGTCCTCATTTTAATAGTATTTTGTTTAAGAACTATTTTTTTTTAAATAAAAGGCCAGCTAAGCAAAGCAGGCTACGGGAAAAACCAAGCTGGAAACAGAGCAGATGAGCATTTCTAGTGGAAACAATGGCATCTGGGACGTCTAGTTTCCAGGAAAACAAACTGATGAGATTAATCGGGGCGCACGCACGCACACAGCCTCGTTGCTTTTCTTGGGAAATTCAGGTTCACTGATTCTCCAAGGATAAAGGACTGCTCCGTACAGTAGTTATTCATCTCTTATTTATTTAGCCTTCTCACCCACAGAAACGTTAGTCACGCTGGCTGCGGAGAGCCGTCCTGAGGCCGTGGGTGTGGGCTTGGACGTGCATCCCCGGCTGTCAGCAGTGGGAGGGAGGTGCGGAGCCCCGGGCCTTCCCCTGCAGCGCCAGCGCCAGCCGGGATGTGCCGCATTTCGCCTAATCTGAAAGGGCGCCGGGCAGTTTGAGCCAGTTTGGGGAATTTTTCCTGCTCCGCGTGTGCTCGGTGTCTCCGGCTGCGGCTGGGTGCTGCACAGGCACTGACACTCCCATCCGAGGGCTGCATTCGAGGCTGCCTCTGATAACAGTGTCTGAAAGAGCAAGACTGTTTTCAGTCCCGGTTAAGTGGTTTGTATTAATGTTATGACCTACAGGTTGTTTCTTCGGTTGCTCAGGCTCTTGCGTCCAGGACATGTTTTGTGCAAAGTTTTGCAGGCGTGGTGGGGAGAGGGCCAGCGTCCGGAGGAGCCTGGCGCGACGCCCCTGCCCTTGGTGGCCCTACGCTTTCTAAATTCTTCCCCAAAGGCAGCTGAAGAGCCACCACCGGCTGTAGCATATCTGACAGCTTTCCCCACGGCTCAAAGCTAGACTGTAGTAAGCAGAAAACGTTTTTTTCATTATTGCACCACAGTCGCCGTGAGAGGCCGAATACGGCTGCTGGGTTTTGCGCTGCGCTCTCGCTCATACCGCCCTTCTCTTCTCTTGTACCTTGTTGAAATAAAGATTAGGTTATTTGTGTAGTGTTCAGTGGAGGTTGCTACAGTTTGAGGGCATTTTTTTTCTTAAGTGCAGAATGGGTTTGGGGAATAGGGATTACAATATAGCCCAAAGCCTTTCCAGGAACGCAGGCTCTGGAATCTATTTAAGAAATAAAGGGGAATTTAGAAGAGGTGAAGAGGAGAAATGAAGCTGGAGAAGGGCTGTGTTAGACCTTTGCACCTCAGTCGGGTGTCAGGCAGGTGGAAATAGGTGTGTGCATGTTTTGCAGTGGCATTTCATGGGACAGATGCGGAGTGCTGCTGTTTTTAGTTTCCTGTATTAGCAGTTCAGTAATTATAGGTGTTTTCAGTGAGCAAATGTCTCCTGACACTGTCATCTGCACTAAAACCACTTGCCTGGCCTTTGATGTCCTTCCTTTGCCCCCACCAAACAGCTCAGCACTTATGCTGCTCTTGCTCCCTCCTGAAAGGGGTCCATGGAAACCCCCTGCAGAAGAGTAGAAATCTGTGAGATTTCCTTAGCTGAGTCTCCAGGAGAGGGTAGGATGTATCCACAGAAACCCAATAGCTCTTGGCATCGTAAAGGTCTGTGAGGTCTCGAGATCCTTGGAGACCACAACTACATCATCCTGCCTTCTCCTTCAGATCCCAGTAAAGCAGCTTCAACAGGCACCTAGTCTCTCTTACACAAAATATATTCAGAAAGGAACCATTTGTCCAAGAATTCTTCTGAGGCGGGCCGTATTACTCTCCTGGTTGAAAAGCAAGGTATGTGGACAGAGAGGCAGCCCGCGTGCATTAAAGCAGAGCAGCTGCAGACGGCTGCTCCGCCAGTGAGGTGGTGGTTGCACTGTTGGTCCTGTTACTTCTGAGAGTCGTACCCCGTGCAGCAGGGTCTCACCCTGCAGAAGGGATCTGTAGACTTAGACCTCAACTTAGACCCCAACCTACCACTTAGAAATAAAATGGTGAGGGAAATGATGCACGACTAGAAAGTGGAAAACCTCTCTTTGTCCCTCTGAGGATCTCAGTCACGTGGAAAATGTTGGTGTTCAATGTAATCCCCTTCGGACACGTGGCTGTGCTCACCAGGTGACTGTGCTGGGACGGCGCCTGGCAGTGTGCGTGCTCAGCAGAGGCCGAGAGCTGGAATAGCAGGTGTCAGAGCCAGGTTGTTGGCAGGGCTTTGCTCTGAAGATTAGACCACTCCTGGCCTTAGTCAGTGCTGTTAATCCACCAGCTACATCCACCCCACTAATTTGAATGAACCCTTTTTTAAAAATCTATTGTTTGTTAGAAGGAAATGCACAACTTATCTGCTACTTCTGCATGCTAAAAATCACTTCTTTTTTTTCTTACCACTCTTCAGTTTTACATGAAACAGTCAAAGGAATCTCACCAAATTAACCGGATCAAGTTTCCCCATATAACTTTTATAGGATAACTACTCTCTTGCATTTCAAAACAGCACTTTGGCTGGAATAGCCAGTAAAATTGAGTTTCTCTGATCATTCAATTTGAAAAGAAGAGACATAAGTGCCAACTGTCTTCCAGTGTCTTTGGGGATGTCTTTTTTATGGTAAGCACAATTTAGTTCAAGGTATTTGGTGAAGGGAGAATTCCATAGTGAAAGGTAAGAGTTGAAAATTAGAGTATCTGCTTGTTTTCAGATCAACTAATCCCCTCAAAGATCCTCATTTTCAGTATAGGACCAATGCGACGTTTACAGAAGTTGCCAGAGCAACACTTAATTTTGATCTTATGAAATCCTTCCACACGTGGATGTCTTTGCAAATACAAACATCCCTGCGTCTCGCACACATGCAGTTCCTTGTACACCATAAGGTTTGCAGGATGAAAGAGCTGTGCCCGATGGACCTGTCTGTAGGACAGGCTCCTTGCAGCTTGAGGCTGCCAGTGGCTGAGTTCCTCTTGGCCCCGTTCCAGCATACAACTTACCCACGCAGTTCACTTTTTTAAACTTTTTTTCAGCTTGGTGGTGGTCAGACTTGCGTCCGACTTTAAACCTGTGCTTATGAGCATAGCTGCACTGAAATTGGAGAGCGCAGGAGCCCTTCGGGCAGCTGGGCAGTGCATATGGCATGCAATATTTGTGACAAAATTGGTAAGGCCAGGACTCCTTTTCTGCTGATGTGTTAGTCCGTTGCGTGGGTCACGTGTTAGCATCCTTACTCTGTGCAAAGCTGTGCATATGAAAATCTCTGTCAGAGTTAAGCTGTGAGATTAATTTAAAACTGGAAAGTATTAGAGACTAAAGTTTAAAATGAATGGAAAGATTTGTGAATGAAAATATAAACAAAATATTTAGAATATTTACATTAAACAGCCAGCACAAAGCGCATTCAGATAAAAAGTCCTTTTCCAGTATACTAGAATGGGCTGCCTCTCAGGAAAAGCAGAGCTAACATGAATTAAAGCAGAAAAGCATTGGTCCGTTGAGGTCTGTCTGTTAGCTTCACTTTCATGCTACAGCCTTGCGAAGCAGCCATGACAGAAATATGGTAACTTCTGGTATCGCTGGGACGGCTCCTGATCTGGGCATCATCTCCCGCTGCTGCCGTTAAGGTTTCCACTGAGTGCGAGCAGCTACCGCGGCACAGACGAGCAGCAGGCGCTGTCTGCTCTCAGGCGCCCGTCCTGCTTCTCCCCTGGCTCTCTGCAGGGGCAGCAAATCCTCCCGGTAGCTGTTTTTCCATCAGACGTCTGGGATCTCTCTCAACGTTTCCAGCAACAGTTGGTGTTACTTCCCCAGCCCGAGGCGGTGCCCCCACCTTGCGCCTGACCCTAGGCCGCCGGCCTTCTTGCTTGCTCTTCCACTTCTGCTCTGCCCCTTCCCAGTCCTGGCCCTGCTTAGTGTCTGCCCTGGTCCGTAACTGTGTTTATTCCCTCCACCCTGGCTCTGTCACTGCTCGGCTGCCGTTCTTCCCCCTTGCTCCTGCCGCCTCACCGGCTCTACTGCCTGCTGAGGACAGATACGCAAGTATATAGAAAACCTGCAACTGAGGAAACCATGGGCATGTCCCTGTTTACTGGTGCACACCGGGTCACAGCAAAGGCGTTGGCGTGCTTCAGTGTTCATCAGGCTCAGCAAAGGTCTTGCAAGCAGGGGGCTGCGTTCAAGATGGTGCAAATTAGTAAGTTAAGCAGTAGTAACAATACTGACACAGCAGCTGGGTTTCTGCGGGGGCGCCCCCTCCTCTCCCTCCTGATGGGCTCTTGCTTGCTCTCCTGAGTCCACATGGGCCTTAAACACTGACACCGCTGCCCACCCACAGACTTCATATGGAGTGAATACTGTGGTCAGGGCTGTATGTGGTTGCTGTGCTCTAGGGGAACACCTACATACACGTGAGATAAGATTTCTTACAAACAGGTAAGATAGGGTGCGATTGCCAGCACAAGTCGCTGCTATACCCACGAGTTACCAAGGGGGAGGCAGTGGCAGGGAATGAGGGAGCAGGCTGCAAACCATCTCTCATATGGCTAATCCACGTCGTATTGCTTGTGAGCATAATTTGCAGCCAAAGATAGGAGTTTACCTGAGATTTTCAGCTTGAAAAGCAAGCAGTGGTCCTTTTACATTCATCTTCGTTCCTCCGTGAAGAAGAGTATTTCCAGCCCTCATAATCGCACAGTAAGGCTTGAAATCGTAATATCAATATGGCTTGAAAGCCCCCAAGCTGAAGAGCAGGTAGGCAAACTGTAAATTACATTATTCTTAAAAGCAGGGGAACAGTCTTAGTCCAAACTCGTGGTGTTGAGGTGCCCAATTTGAATTTTCTAGCTACATTAGGTCTGGCTGTGCTGTATTCAAGACTGATACACACTATACTGCTAGTATAGGCGGTATTATGAAAAGTAGTTGCTTCTAGTTATCATGACTATCCTGAGCCCAGCTGTTCTTTGCTCGAGGACTAACGGCACTTTGCCAAACATGCAGTGTTTTCCACAGAGCAGCCGGGTGGATTCTCGCTCTCTCCCCCTGCGCTCTGTCCCAGGCACCCAGAAAAGGTACCGTTCTCTGCCTGCACACGCCACCTGTTTCTGCCACCAAGGGAAAAGAGTGCTGCATTTTCATGACAAGAGTAAGGGACTGTTGTCAGCTGGTATTTTTTCGCCAGTGTTGTGATTCTGCGAGCAGAAATAAATTTGTCTGGGACAGCTCTAGCAACCAAAAACACTTTGAGAGCTTTATGGATTTGTTGATTCTGCCTGGGAATTTTGCGTGTAATGAAAGCTGGCGTTTGTGTGTTATGCTTTGAGAAAGATCCTGCCTTATTCCTTCTGTGCATGGATGAAGCTTGCCTTGCTCCATTCATAGCCTCCTATGCACACTTGAGATCAGAATTAGACCTTTACGTTGCTGGCACGTTTTCTCATGGCTGGAGCCTTCTGGCACCTTTGGAAAAGGCTGATCTTGGCCAGCATCAATCACAACAAATATATTTTGTTGCCAAAAGTAAAACCTAGCCAGTAAAGTGAAACCATGCCAAGCCAAAAACGCAAGGCAATAACGTTTGGCATAATCCACGAATTAGTTATGCCTCAGTTATGTCTGAACCTACCTATGGGTGGGTTTGGGTGCAAGGTGTCCTTGCATGCCTTGCTTATATAATGGGGCATGAAAGGAGGAAACGTTCACCCTCCTGCAAGCCAGTTCATGACAGGTGATCCGCTTTGGGATGGGACCGGAGAGGGAAAGCCCTGAGGCAGCTCTGTGAGAGGATGGTGGGGTGGGAGGAAGGAGCGAGCTGAAGGGAGTCGCAGGAGGTGGTGGTTGTACGCAAGCAACAGACACTTATTTCTCTTCTGATATTAAGCTGCGCTGCTGTATGCTGCGAGTTTGACCGACCTCCTCATCTCTCTGACAATTAACCTAGTTTAGAGCTGGCACTGGCAGCATGACAAGGATATTTTTCCTTGAGCTATTTCTCTGACAAATCTGGTTGAATTGGGCTGTCCTGCAACACTAGGATAAATGCTGTTCTTGCAGCGCTCTTGTGCCCATTGTAGATTAAATCCTGCTCTGAATGCTGGTTCTGAGATTGGCTACGGTACAGCTCGCTTCATTGTAGTGAAGCAGACTAGTAGGTTTGAGGACTTTTTTTTTAAACACTCTTGACCTTTTTGGAGAATCTGCCTCGAAGGTCTCTGGACTACAAAGCAGCTGGCTGCGTTTGGTGACCTTCTCCGTGAGCAGAGCTATCGTTCAGGAACTAGAAGTGATTTTCTGCATTTTGGCACGTGACTGGAGTGTCCAGTCTGTCCCCTTAAGCCATACAGTGCCTGGGTGTGTGTGCACAGGATACAAACGCAGAGATTTTGCAGGAACAGCAGTGGCAATGCTGGACTTGTAGTGCAGACTGTGTGTCAGCATAGATGTGGCTGCCTGAGGAGTCATGTTTAAAAAGGAGGGTCAAATTTTGTCCCTTCACATTGAATTGCTGTCTCAGTGGAGGTACCTGTTTGTAAGTGGCATGTCGTATGTCCTAACTAAAACCTCACAATCACAGAAAAATTGCTGGCTTGGAGCTGAATTCTATTTGGGGGTAAGAATATGATCCTTTTTTCCATCTTAGCTGAATTCCTCCTTAGGCTGTAGTAAAGATGTAACTAGTGAAGACTAAATTTAGGCTGTGAATCCTTGGGCTATCTCTACGACATAATTTATCCATTCATGTAATTTATTAATTGACAATTGATTCTGAATATAAATTGAAGCAAGTTCAGTAGCAACTTAGTGAATGAAATGATTGGAGGTTACAACAGGTGCTGTACAACAACACAAAAATGAATTGTGAAATTTCCATAACCTCTACATATTTTACAATATATTCTCCCAATATGAAGTAAAAGAGGCTAACTAAAGCCATATTTCCAGGAAGTTACTCTTTCCTTTGTGCCGAATTTCTGTTGGCATCACCACCAAATTTTATTGGTAAAGTCTTGCTTTTCTCAGTGCTGTAGACAGGCACAATTTTGCAGTCATTAGACGTAGCACTGACCAGATCTGCCCTCGTATTTATTCTCTCTTCTTTTTATCAATATGCTGAGTTTGATGTAGCAGATACCAAGGCGAGGAGGAAATAATCACCGTTGTCTGTTACATCCTTGTGGAGTAGTCTTGCTTCACAACGCTACCGTGACACACGGTATAAGGTCAGGTTAAGAAAACATATTTGCAGTTTCTAGATCTGTGCTCATTGTGAAGAGAAAGAGGATTTGACTCCTGTTGCTTTCTCTCCATAGAAGAGTGCTTTCCTGCTTATTATATATTCTGAATCAGTCTGGATTTTTTTTTTATTTGCTCTTTCACCAACTCACTGCAAATTATTTACCTAAACAAGGTAAAATAAATGAACAAAAATGTCTTTAGAGTTATAAATTTCAACTATAGAATTTGATCAGCCATGCATAATTCAGAGTATTTTCTTTCTCTTCCCATATGTGATAAGCATTACTGTTATATGTTATTTTTGACATTCAGTTAGTATTGGTGATGTCCCACTGGGTTTTTGGTTTTGGGTTTTTTTTTTTTTTTTAACCTTCCTTCCCTTGTAAAATGAGCAGTGGAATAGTTTCATAGGAGCATCAGCAGAGACGCCTCGCTTGAGGATTTATAAGTCAACAGTATGAAAAGCCAAAAGATGTCCCACATGCAGTAGTCTTTTCTGGAGAACAGATAGGCCTGATCAACCCAGTCTGTCCTGCGATCTGTAGGAGAGCTGCTGGAAGCAGAGAGTGTGCTGCGCTGCTGCTACGATGTGCAGATGTGTAGGCTGATAGGGATGGGCAAGGCTGTTTCACTTGGTACGTACCAGACTCTCCTACCAACAGGTTAAATTACAGTCAGAAAGAAGCGAGTCATACGTACAGCAAGCACATGTAATGCAGTCATTCACCAAACAGGTTTTGCAGTAGTGCAGCCGGAGCCGGGATCCCAAGAGGCAGCTGTGACTTGCCCTTGTCAGCACCCAAGGGGAGCCACACCAGTAATTTTGGTTTGAACTTTTGGCCTCAGAGCATTACCTGGTTAGGGATGGCAGCAGGAAGATGGCAGTGCTGGAGAAAGGATGAGTCAGTCCTTCCCCAAAGGCAGCGTGTGCGGGGGTGCTGGGGTTTCTCTTTTCCTCTTGGCACTGCTAGGGTTACTCTTGCCATCGGGATCTGTTGTGGGGTAGAGCGTAGTTGAAAGTGCCAGTTGCTGCTGCTTTGCCTCAACCCCGAGTGCACTGGAGATGCTTGTACTATTAGCCAGATCAACCTAGACGTGCTGAGAAGATCCTGCCCTGGGTGTCCAGGGGTGACCGCTACAAACCGGTGCTGTCTGTGCGCTCTCTGCAGCAACCCGGCCATAGGACTGGGGAGAGTCCTGCAGCCCCTGAACAGCTGCCAGTATTAGCAAAGTGCCATATTCTCCTTGTCTGCTTTCCAGCTGCTTTGTGTTGTCGTGGGTCAAAAGTATGGCCATAGGCATGCACTTCCTTTGGTGCTGTGTCTCCAGATTTTTCTCAGTGCCCATTTTAATAAGTCTTGCATTTAAATTTTGCTTATCTTGATGATTTTTAGAGGACTGAGTGTACATCATTTCTGTCAAACATACTGCTTCCAATTTCTTCCCTCAGAAGGGATTGAATTCCAGCACATTCTTGTGTTATCCTCCCAAGGCATGAGTATAATGAAATTGGACAGTAATGGTTGCTGCATTTCACTATTTTCTGCTCTGTCCCCAGTGGTCTAAGCATCTGTAGGTTTGAAGGCACTTACAGTTGTGGTCTTTTACTTTAAAATAAATCATAAGAGAACAGACCAAAACAGGACAGAGCATTTAATAAGATATATAGTGTACATCTATACTTGCACTAAATATGTTGAGCTGACAAAGCAAATAAATGCAAAGTCTTGCAGATCTGCCTTTTTCATAATCTAAGCTTGAATAATAGTAACATGACCCAAGTGAAAAAAAGAAATTTATAAAGGGAGGCTGAGACCAAGTAACCCTCTTCTAGAGTTGATGAACTGTAATCTGCACCAGATATTTCCAAAAGTCAGTTGCTCCTGTTCCATCTACCTCCCAACAGAATCCCAAAGTCATCCTTTCTCCTGCCCTTGCCCTTCCCCTTTCCTCAGCAGATACTCAGTTACATCCCTCATATTTTTGCTAAGTCAGTGTTGCAGAGAGGTTAATAGGCACATTCTTACAAAGAAAATGCATTTCACAGATTTGTGATAGTCTCCGTGCCTTTCAATAACGTCTGCTAATTGTTGCTCAGATCTTCCTGCGCTTCGTGTCTCTGTTTTTCAAATCCCCAGCAAATAGAAGTTGAGAATGAATGCGAAAAAATCCCATAGTGATTTTGTCCTTGTGGGGCTTTACAACACCAACAGAGCTCACAGCTGGCAGAATGAAGGTTTTTGTCTGTACTGAGAGAGCTTGATTTGCCTGCATGTTGGATAAAAATAACATTTTGCGCCTCAGTAGTGCTTACCTTTCTGCTGTGTTACATAAACTGTCTTGATGCTACCTGCCAAGCGTTAGCTGGCTGCTTCTGTCCTGTATGTGTTTGGGGAGAAAATGCAGGTTTGAAACTCTATAAAGGAGTCTTTCTTTAGGTTCCCTTGGTATGACTTGTAATACTAGTTCAGTCTCTGTCATCAGCAGTGCCAGACTGTGTTTTGGTTTCTTTAACCGTTTTCTGCTTGGCTGCTCCTGTCTATTCTAAATCTCTGTCTTTCCTTTTCTTCATCTGAACTCCTATTTTCTTTACCCCTCTGCTCTTGCCTTTCCCACAAGCTACCAATGAAACGTATCTCCACTGCTCAGCAGCAACAATACCAAGGGATCAAAGTTAACAGGGAAGAGTGGCCTTAAACACTGTGCTGCACCATACAAGTATTTTTCTACTATCCAGCGGAGGGAAGAAAGAGAGACTAGGGGCAAGCAATGAACTGATTTAAAAATATAAGGCTTTTTCAGACCCAGACCCTATTGTAACCACAGTGGTAAATGTCAAACAAGACAAGATCAAACAAGGGCAGAGTATGCTGGTCATGCATTTAACTGAGAGGCAAGTGGAGATCACCCATCTGTAATTTCAAAGTCACTTGAACTTGGCAAATTCAAAGTCTTAGTGCATGGTGAGACCCTGCTGCCTGAGCTGTGCTGGCCATGTCCTCCTCATTGCAGTGGTGGTGAGGCCCTGTCTGTTCCTTTCTCTCAACTCCAAGCACCTGATGCCTCTGAAATGCCTTATTCCTGTGATGAAGTTGTCTCATTCAAGGAGAGTGGGGAGGAACAGGAAAGACAGGGAAACTGACTGACCTGGTCTGTTCAGGACCCATGAGGTTAAGTACAATGGTGATGAGCACAGTAAGCCATGTGTCTTGTGTCTCCTTAGACTATTTCAGCACTGCAAACTCTGAGCTGGTTATGTCTCTTATTTTATATTTAAGGATTAATGTATGAGTAAACTCTGAATTTAAGCTGCTGAGCTTAATTTCAGCAAAACGTGCTGAGCTGAAGGCTAAAAACAAAGGAAGCTTTATGGATTGACCAGGTTTGGTGAGATTCTCTTTATATTAACTTCACTTCAGCAGTCCTGGTGAACTCTAAACATTTGTCTGTTAGACTAAACACAGGTTAAGCCAGGCCATGAAATAGTTCAACTTTAGAACTGACATTTAATGTCAGAGTTTTATCTACTGATTATCTAGCTAGTTAAATTACCACCTGGACTGAAATCCTTAAAAGAGCTGCAACTGCCCTATATGTTGAAGTCCACTACAAATTATGAATATAAAGTAAGCCAAGGAAATATGTATGATAAGTTCTCCCACATTGCAGTTTTATTCTTCTTACCTGGTTGATTTGCTTGGCTCCTGGACCTTCTCTTTACTTGTTATGCTATCTGCTATTTCTGCTCAGAGGAAGCCATGCAAGGTGGAGAAGGAAGTGAAGAGAGTGATACCAGCATGCCTGATTTTCTCCTCACTTAGATTAGTT
Source organism: Dromaius novaehollandiae (assembly GCF_036370855.1). Lineage (NCBI taxonomy): Eukaryota > Metazoa > Chordata > Aves > Casuariiformes > Dromaiidae > Dromaius > Dromaius novaehollandiae. The sequence continues at coordinate 58,568,422 of NC_088101.1, forward strand.
CTACATAGATATCGTTCTGCTGACTTCAACAAATGACTCTGTTGATTTTCATTGGAATGAATTAGGAAGAAAATGAGGCTTTGTGGACAAGGACAAGCATCTGTTTTTTACGTATATAGGGAGAGATGCAGTAGTAAGAAGCTATATTTCGGGGGAGAGGAGCTTCTAACTCTGATTCATAACACTAGTTTTGATTTTAGCAGAAACAGCAATTCTAAAAAACAGAATCTCCCTTGAGGACATGTGGGTGAATGAATTTAGACAATATAAATAAAATGTCAGGGACTCCAGCTTCTGCAATCGCTGTGAATGCCTCCCCCCACCCCACCCCAAAAAAACCCCATGTGGGAGCTTCATAAAACCTCAGACTCCACTTTTCCTGTCCCTTGTGACAATGGTAGCTGCATGACAGCAGATCTTACAAAATCCTAACTTTTCCCCTGTTTTTGTTGAAATTTATCTCCCAGCCTTGGTAGAAACAAACTCCATGACTTTACAGTGACCAAACAGTTTCCCTGCTCCAGGAAGGCCATTTTAAACAGGCTGCTTTCAGGAGAGCAGCATGACTGATGGTAAAGTAGATTCATCATCTGCAGCTATAGCTCAAGAGTGCAAAAAGGCTCCCTTGTTTGTCTCCAGCCTTGGCGCTCTTCCTTGTAAGGGTTATCCACATCTCCACCGAAGTCTTCAGGAGGTTCGAAGGGGAAGGGGCCCATTGCCTGTGACAGAAGCTACAGAAGAAGCTGCAAGTAAAGGCATAGCTGAAGGCTAGGAAAGCGTCTTGTTTCCCCCTGACCACAGTGATGGGGATGAAGTAGGAATCATTTTAGCAGCTTCATTTTAGCTCAGTGTCCCAGAGACAAAAAAGTGGAGGGTTTGGCTTTTGCTTTTTGGGTTTTTGTTTGTTCCAGGAAAATTCAGGCCTTACAGTTTGGATGATCTTCATTCAAAAAGCTTCTGCGCATTTCCCCCCCCCCCCCCCGCCTTCTCTTTCTGACTAGTAGTGCTCAAGACACCCTTTGCTGCTCCTCCCTCCCTGTGTGTCTGTCCTCCCGCTAAACCTGGCAGTCATGCCGTGTTTCGGAGCTGGAGACCCTGGGTGCAGAGGAGGAGAGCAGGGAGCACCTGTGTCCGTGTGAGAGCTGCCACGGCACTCTTGCCGCTCAGGTGTATACCGACAGGATTTCAAAACAAACTTGAGATTGTGTTTTGCGCCCTGATGTGTGTGACTTCCTGCAGGGCCCAGGGATATAATTTTATTATTTTGTTTCTTGGGAACTGGTGGAATAATTGGTCCTGTGCAGACCTCAGAAAGCAGCCTGCCTTCCCTGCCCTGGGAGGCTTGCAAATGAGATGGACGAAGTGGAGTCAGGGTGAGAAAGGTGGTGGTGTGGCTGGAGCCCCAAGCTGAAAGCCAGGCAGAAATCCTTGTTCAGGCATTCCCTGGATGTGGTCATGCCCAAGGAGGAGAGGGCTGATACATCGCTATTTTAGTTGCAGAATCTGTACTGAGACACTCCTGTACTCTCGTTTTTCAGAACTATCCAGATAGAGAAACAAGGAAATTTGATCCTGTGTGATTTCCTAATTCACATGTCTTTTTTTTTTAATGGTGTTTGTTATTTGTAAAGTTAGTCAGACCCAGGTTTCCTGCGCAATGTTTTCAAGAAAAGATTATGACTATGCGAAGCGTTAGCTTGGAATCACCTATTGGGCTGTCCGCTGCTGACAGCTCCCTTGGCACCTTCGCTTTCCTCTCCGACGTTTCCAAAAAGAGCAGCTGTGCTGCCTGCGGTCCCCTGCGTCAGGGAAGCGTGCGCTGTGCTCCTCCTCCCCTCTCCAGCTCCTTTGCAAAGAGCATTCCTTCCATGTCTCCTCACACACTCGCATGGAAGAGAAGTGGCCCCCGCCCTTGCGAACCAAAGGTGCGTTGTTAGATCCAGAGCTGAGCACATTAGTTTGGATTAATCCGTGATTCTGGTTGGATCCCTGAGCTCAGCACCCCTCAACCTGAGCAATATTTGGATGCAGCTCCAGAGCTCTGCTTCCAGTTCCAAGCTCTTTTGTGCTTTGTCAGCTAAATCCTTAATCAGCTAAAACCTTCAGCTAAAACTTTATTAGAAGGTAAATGGGTGTCTTTTATTTTTACTCACCTCTATTCTTTTTGTTACAAATGCTGTGATATCTGAAGGGGAAAAAAAAGTGCTGCTCCTACAGTTAGGGCTCTGCGAGACTGCTTTTATGCCTTTTGCTTTTTGTCCTATGGTGGTATAGAGAACCCACAGATGAGCCAAATCTGTATTGTGGGAGACAAAAAGCATAGCAAGCCCGAAAGGCTGCTTGTTACACAAGGGATAAAGGGAGTCTTTAACTTGCTTTCCAGAGGTGACACGGTGCAGGGTAGAACCTGGCTCTCACTGAGCTCCAAAGCCTGAGCTATGGAAAAATGTCACTTCCCAACTGCTAGACAAGGGTGACGGAACGAATCATTTTTTGCAAGTTAGGTTCCATTATAAAGGATGCTGCTGGAAAAGTCTGCCTACTAATTTGGGAGATCTTTTTTTCCCTCAAGCTTATTAGGGCACCAGTGATAAAACGATACTTTTAACATGTTGATTAACAGAAAACAAATTATCAAAGGAAAGAAAAAAAGGATCTGTTTTTTTGTCCCAGTAGCAAATGGATCCCTCAATTCACTTCCCTGTGTAACCTGTATCCATTGGCATAAATGTCTGTTCCTGCCTCGGTATACCTGATTCTTTGTGGGCCAAAGGAATGGGCAGGTACCTTCACAGGCTTGAACGCGTGGCATAATTACACAGCCGCTACCTAGCACAGCGAGAGGAGCTCTGGGCGCAGAGCCTGGCGCTGCAGGGTGCAGTGGCCTCGGGAAACTGGCACCTAAGATATGCTGTGCGATCCCCAGTCCCTGCTGGGAGCCCGGAGAACGGGGCGAGGGGAGAGGGGGCAGATCTTACCCCAAAGAAATGGTGTGATTCTGCAGGGAAGTTCATCCATGATAAAGTTGCGTGTGTGGTTGCAGTGCTGCTCTTAGGCCAGGGTAGCTTCTCTGGTGAATGCTCTTATTCTGGAAGAGGGATGTCTCCAGGGGAACTCGTGTGGGATATGTGTTTCCACACATATAATATACATACTGTGGCTGAGGTATTATTCCACAACCACTCTGGTAATCATTTATTTCCCTCATGCAGACAAGCTCTTAGTAAACAGTACCATCTCTGGAGGCTGATGTGGTTAACCTTTGTAGAACTGTTTGTGCTCAATTTTGAAAGGTCTCCTTAATACCCATATCTAAGTACTCAACAAGCCTTCCTACGTGATGCTGTCACATCTTCAGTTAGCTTTTAAAGAAGGAGGAAAATAATTTGCTGTAAGACTCTTGTTCTGTTTACAGTCCCTAAATTGTTAGGTATTTCTTTCTCTTTCTTCTTCCTGCTCCTTCTCTCTCCATATAACAGCACTATAAACAAAAGCTGTTGAGTGCTGAGCATATGGTTTTGCCCTTCCAGGAAGATAACTTGTTTCAGGGTAGTATAGGAGTTTTTAAGCCACAAAAGGTACAATCAGCTGAAGATAGATAAACCACCAAACATTGATCTAAGGCATTGCAAAAAAAATACTAAAACAGAAACATATCTCAATTGCTAGTATAAATTTTTAAATGCATTACTATTTTTTTTTTAGTCTGTCTCCATCTTTTTTTTTTTTTATCCTCAGTGTTCATAGCTGGTGTGGAGGAGGTGGTATTTTGGAACAAGAGAAAATTTTCTTATTGTAGCCATAAGATTATTCCATATTAGAAAAGTGGTCAGGGTGGGTGGATTAGCCATCTACACTGACAGGCCATTACAGTAATATTTACATAAAGCAAGTAGCATTTGTTTTAAATAGGTCTGGATTTGGGCTGCCAACACATCCAACACCCCCAGCATACTGCAGTCTGCTGGACATAAGTGTAGATGTTGTACTTGAGCCTCTGGCTGTTGGTAATGGCTTGGATCACCTTGGGTCATGAGCTAGGTAGTCCCTTTGCTGTGAAAATTAGCAGGAGATGAGCCATAGCCTGGTGAGCTGCTGGAGCTCACATTGCTAGCTGCCTTCTGAAGGACCAGGGTCATCTCAGTTCGAAGAAGACAAGCCGTAATTATCCCCCTTCCAGAGTCGATAATGAATGACATCATCTCCTATGCCACCTGGGTTTTCCTTGAGGGGGTCCATCACCGCTGCTAACTATACCAACTCTACTTAAATCGTGACGTTAACGAAATCACAGCCTAAGCTGGAACAGCCTCAGGCTGCTTGCATCACCACGATGCCAGGACCTGTCAGAAAGAATTCACCGTTTGGAAGCGCTTCAAGAAAGCCTCATAAATAGCAACCCAGACCCATTTTATAGCAGCAGCAAGGTCAAGCAGGATGTGCCATCTCCTAGGACAGCAGGGGCAAGGCCTCCATCTCAGATTACCTGGAGAATATAACCGCAACTCATACTCAAGGTTGAGTTTTCCAAACCTGCTGCCCAGGTCTGCCCAGGGTGTTTCAGGTGCCCAGCTGCATGCCTGATGCTTGCATTTTAATTTCCAAAGTAAAAATAGTTTTTAGGGCTTGAATTTTGGACTTCTCATGGCAGCAGTGGTATGAAAGGGGAGTGAAAGAGCAGGCTCTTAAAGAGCATTCTGTTTTTATTTTCATTTCCATTTCCTGTATTTTAGTAGGATGAGTAGGCAGGTTAATGCATTTTGTACACGGACAGTATGAGAAGACTGTTCCTTACCCCAAGACTTTTTAGTTAATTGAATAATTAAAGAAAAACCGGAGCACAAACATTAGTGTTATTTATACCACAGAAAAATTGCATGCTGTCTGAGAGAGCAGAAATGACTGGGAAAGCCTAAAGAAACCTGTAGTATCTGCAGGCTAAAGCATAGGAAGAAGAAGCAAGTCAGAGCAACTTGGGCTAAAAGTAAGATACGGTGCAAAAGAGATTTTCTCCTTCCCCTACTCACCTTTGTAAGGGAAATCTATTTTGTGGTGTTGTTAATATGGTACCCACTTCTGAAGGCACCTCTTGTTATTAAAGGAGTCCAAGGTCAGAGCCCTGCTTCCACCACTGTTTATTACATATGTCTTGATATGTTCGTAACATACTTACGTGGCAAGAAGGCCGGGTGGATTGGGTAATTTGGCGTGCTTCGGAGTATGGATGCCTGGTCTGTGAACCTTAAGGCCAGGACTTTTTGCTCCGCCAGAGCGCCTTAGCACAGCTGTGAGCAGTTACTTAGGAAAACTAGCGTCAGTGGGTAGGCAGCACGTCTGTGGGTTGCTGCTCCGCTTAAATCTAAGATATGTATGAGGAGCCTAAGACCTTTTTTCAAATTCGGCTTAAAGGAATTTGGGTAAAAAGCGTTTCTAGTAGTTCCTTTTTTAAAAAAAGAGGCAATTTGAAAAAAGTGTTTTCCACAATTTTTACAGTGTGTGTATTTCTTACCATGTGAGTTTGGGGAAGACTGTAAACAACATTCCAACCATACTTGTACTGTGGCTGAATAAGGACTTTCTGGAATCTTCAAATGCTTTTACAATGTGTGTTTATTTTAATGGAAGGGCCAAATATCTCACTTGAAATATTTCATATTCAACTGGGTGGAACCCATCAAACCACAAGCAGTGAAGATTTTTGCATGTCCGGTGGGTTTTGGGAGTTCTGTCCTGGAAACTGGCTCACAATATCCCTCTGCTCCATCCTCTTCCAACCATATGCGCAAAGGGAGAGACTGCAGAGACAGGCGCAGCAGAAGCCAGAACGGTGTTTCTCTAGAGTTGGATGAATAAAATGTACTGCTGGCTATGTTATGTGCACAGAAACTCATAAAATGAGATATTTATTCAGCAGCATGAGTTATGTACTTCTTATGCCAGTGTTGATACTCATTTAGGCTGAAATCCTGGAATCTAAGCTCTGTGAGGCACCAGGAAACGTTCCTTTCCCTTCTCAACCCTACAAGGAGCCTGTGTTGTTTGAGGGGTTTGTGTAAGACGGTGACTCTGAGTTGCATGTAGTTCACATTTTGTTGGGCTATTTGGGGGTCCTTGTTGAATATCAGCCCATGAATTGGAAAGACAGGAGAACTACTTTTTAAAATAGGAAACGTTTGTGACGTACTGTGATGCTTCTTACTCATTGCAGCAGAGACATTCACACAACACTCAGATGGGCACCAGACAGGGATTTTTGTGTTTTATCAACTTCTAAGAAGGCGTATGAAGACCTCCCTTTTCTGACCCCACAAAGAGGCAAATATGTTTTCAGAGTGCAGCGTGTACCAAGATGTGTTAGTGATATAATTTGGGCACCCATGCTGACCTAAAAGGGATCTTATGCAATCTTTGGGTCGCTGACGTCAGGGGCAAGTGCCACTAGAGCTAGACTCCTGGGTGGTTAGTCATACCATGGTCTAGCAATAAGAAGATACACAGACAGCGGTCATTGCTTACTGACCACAGCCACATCGTTTCTTGTAATTGCAAATTCCAGTAACATGCATGTTAGTAAATCCAAGGCTCTGATGGAAACACCTTGAAATTCAATGCAGTGTCCCCTTTTTATTATTTTACCTCTCTAATCTTACACTCATGTTTCACTGCTTTATGTCAACAGAAGCTTAAAACTTAATCTCAGCAGTGATGGCTTGTTGAGTCTGTGGCATAGTAGGTATTTTGATTAGGTGTATGGAACAAAGAAACGTGTGTGAAGTGTGTGTAAATGCAAAGTTTCTGTCTGGCAGGCTCTTCTGCCTGTAGTTGCAAGAATGTGGTTACATTGACACTATCTTTTCCATATTGTGATTGTTGTCAAAGAACCAAAACCTCTTGTCCCTTCGCAAGCATATTTTGCTCACTGCATCATAAACTTTCTCTAGTATAGGTGGGGATAATAGGAGAGGATGACAAGGCTAAGATATTAGGTTCCGGGATACTAGTTACACCTGTTGAATATAACCAAGTGATCAAAACACTGAACAATAAGCATGAAAATACATGAATCAACAGATTGGTTCTTATTCTTAACATTAATTATACATGTATCTACATAATTGGAAAAACAGTGTAGTGGATTGTGTCGTATTATGAGGTATAGCAGTGCAATGCCTCAAGAATTTCCTTGTCCTTGCATTTATTTTGTTGCAGATAACTTGATTTGAGCAGCATTAACATTTTATTGAGCCCTAATATAAATGCTCTCATTTTGCTTAGGCTTTTTTTTAAGTTAAGATTACGAGCTAGATATTCAATGACCCTGCAGTCTCATTACATGTGATCTCACTTTCTTTTGTAAAAAGATTGAGTTGTTGTTTTATTAGTATAAGGCAAAATCAGCAGTCAAGATTGCCCTCTGAATACCAGTGCTATTTTTTCAGTGGTCTTGGATGGACTTAAAAATCAGACATGAAGCTGACAGCTGCTAATGGCAAGTGTTATGTTACTCTCCAAATACCTGACTAACACGTGTTGCACGCAGTTGCTCCCTAGTGTGGGCCTTTCATAGGCAAAGGAAAGTACCAGTATTGATCGGCAGCTGATGATGAATACTTAAGTTTTCCATGAAGAAACTTTTTGGGGAGGTGAGACTTTCTAATATATGTGTTCTCTCTTCCTGTTGAAACCATGTTCCAGTTTTCCTCAAGAGCAGGGAAGGTGGAAGTTTAAGTTTTTTATGTGGAAAATGGTGCAATTCTGCAGGTGAGGAATGTATTTGGTAGAGTTTTAATCAAGCTTCAGTTCTGCTGAAGTCAAGTGGAGTTTTTAGTACTTGAGACTTTAACACAGCGTTTAAACAGGGTTAGTGGACTAAAACAGTGTTTTGTTGTAAGCCATTGAATACTAAAAACATTAGAAGCCATCAGCAAGACAGCAAGAGTTACGGGCTCTCTCCAGCTCAAAGATACTAGCCCCTGGTGTCTTCTTTTTCCGTCTTATTTTGCTCTGAATGTCCTAACTGTGTACTCACGTGCTCCTGGCTGTGTTGGTATCTGAGCGCCTGCCACGAGTTAAGAGATAGTGTGCCAGTCCTCTGTTTTCCTTGTTTGTATCACTTGGTGTGAGCAGTTCGCATGAGATGCAACTAATGTTATTAGATTACTCTTGGGAACTTTAATATTTAATTGAGTAAGTTTCATATAAATAAATACTGCTATTGTTTTGCATAACACAAGATCACTGTGGTACTGAACTTGTAGCCAGTAACTTCATTGTGATGAATAATGTTTGTTTATAGTAATCTAGGAGCAAATAGTAATTAATAGGCTGGCTGTAGTCTTTCACCCTAGTTAATTCCTTATTTTTGTTGTTCTAGGTCTACTTGTCTTCTGCAAGCATTACACTGAAAAGCAGCTTTGAAAAAGGTAGAAGCTATAGTGGCAACCTAAGGCCAAGCCTTAAATGAGCAATGAAAACAGATTGCTGATGCTGCACTGTTTTCTCAGAGTGCTAATGGTTTCAGGGGGTGGGGAGGGGGCAACGGAAGGTGAAGCCGCAAATTAAGTTGTAAATGGTAGCTTCTCCAAAGTAGTAGTTGTGTTAGACAACTTAGCTTCCAGGTTAGGCACGGGACCTGGGCTAATCCACAAGAGAAGCTGGCACTTCCAGCCCACACTGTGCCTTGCTCATCTCGGCTGTCTCGAGCAATTTACAACTTCATTTCCCGATATGTAATACAGCTGCAGTTATGTTGCATTATAATACACGCATACGCACATACACACACGCACATGCACGCACGCATGCACACACACACACACGTTTTTTGGAATGGCTTAAGACTAGAAACATTTGAAACTATGCTTGACCCTTGAAGAGAAATAAGCATAGCTGTAGTTTCAAAATCATCAGTGACAGAGTAATGGCCTGGAAGAAGTGTCAGGGGAGCGAAAGAGCATGATCGAGACCAACCATTTGTACAGCCCCAACAACTGTGGGCATTGCACAATAATCCCAGTCATGATTTTTGCCTGCAGTTGCAGGCAACTGGTATTGTTTACCTATTCCTTCCAATTCTCTCTTCCCACGACAGAGGCTAATGGAGCTCTTTAAATATTTCATAAGAGAAGCTAATGCTGGTGGTTGAAATGCAACTTTGTGGTTTTTAAAGAAAAGAAAAAAAATCTTAATCATGACCACGTTACATGACACTTTGTCGTCATGTACATGAAATTTGAACCTTACAATTTGTTCAATAATAAAAATGTGTTCCAGGTTCTCTCAGTTGTCCTGAAAACTAGTAGGAAATCTGGATATTCCTCCCTTTCCTCAGTAAAAACATCCACACTTAAAATGGGTATTTGGTTTCTGTTGTGCAGAGCAGAGGGCTTGTTTAATTTGTGACTGGCATTGGCCATCTTTTCCGTATGAAATTTTGGGAACCACTGGGACTGAACTGTGACCATTGTCCATCAACCCAAAATACATTGTAGAACCTGCATGCATTCCTTACATTATATATGCTTATATTTTGTTTGATAGCATCATAGTGCGAGAGTACTGTGAAAATGACAGCTCTTCCCTGGGGTCAGGTCTTTACAGACAGGACATAACACAACTTTAGGCTTTATTAGTTAGGTAGTTCTAGACTTTGTTGAATTATGATGGCTTAATTAAAACAAAAAGCAGTAAGAAAATACAGCGATTTGCAGAAGTTAAACTGAAATAATGAAGATTTGAGAGATTTTTCCTTTCTTGTGGGAAAGTATATAATCTAAATATCTTTAGCGTAAAGAAATAAATGTTATGAAGACCTTTATAAATATTTATAGAGTACTAATGCAGAAGGATAGAGCTGCTAAATCTACTGTGTGTTTATACTTTAGCAAAGATCTTTGGTTGACAGTAGAGAGCGAATAATATTAGAAAATCTCTCCGACAGCCATTTGCTTCATTGGCCCATGTATTGTACTTATCAAAGCGCTGAAAGGGAGACGAGCTGTGTTTATGGAAGTGTGGGGTGGAATCATTCACCCTGAAGCCAGAGGAGGCAGCAGGGATCAAGTGGCCGACGTGTGCTTCCTTCCCAGGCGGCCACGATGCCGCGCGAGGGCCCCAGGTGTCAGGGAGTTGTCTCTAAAAGGCTTTTGTTTATAGGGGCATTGATACATAGTAGTGAAAGAATAATAGTAATTGGGACCATTTCCCACTTAAGTTGGATGAAAAATGAGCTTTTTTCTCCAAACAAGATGGCAAGACTCTGACACTGCGATAAGGGAGGCCATCGGAGAGAGGATACCTAAGTGCACAAATGTCAGGTACTGAGTGCACAGGATAGCAGTGCTGAGCATCTGGAGATGTTGCTGGCCCTATCACGAAATTCAGATGCACTTGCAGAAAGCAGCCTGTTTGGAGTTGCATATTTAGACATAGTTTTTGCAGTATGACTTTCAGGTGATGTTGATTGGAAACCGTAGACTAGGATTTTAAGCTTTGCTTTTAGACTGCTCATCCCCTTCTTTATGAAAACTGAGGAAGGTTTATGGTAGACAGGACCTCCCTAGCCATAGCTGCCTCACAGTAGCCCAAGGAATGCTCTTGGTATGACGCAATCTTTTATTGAAAGCAGAAAAGGCAAATATGTTAAAAAAAATTTCCAAGTATTTATCTATCAATTTTTGTTTTTCCATATGCAGGGTTCATGCAGTGGTTAATCTTTGCAGGAACCCAGAATTATCAAGGAAAAAGCATTGCTTCACCACACCTAACTGCTAAACACTCAGTTCCAGGATTCATTTTCATAGGCAGCAAAAGAGGACTTTGGCATTCAGGACTGGGATTCATGAGAGCCAGCTTTCTGAGGAAGGATGATACAACATCATTGGGTGTAACAGGCAGCAGAATATTAGTCAGCTTCACTGTTGAAGATATTGATGTTTTTGGCCTCTTAAGTACCTGCGTGGTTAGTCTGGAGGGGAGATTGTGGATTTGTTGCCTTTTCGCTTCGATCTGTAACATGGGATTTGGTTTGAGGTTAGGTGCCTAATTCTCTTTTTGTTTTTAGCTGCAGTTCCCGTTGCGCTGTTGGCAGCATTAAGATCAGAAGAGTCAGCGTGTTCCCTGCCTGAGAACCAAGTCAGTTTGCTTGCTTTTGCTGGATTTTCACAGGGCTTTAGAATTGAGAGGTTTGACCTAAGTTCCCTATGGTTGGTGTTTGGGTTATATTTGGGCTACAGCCACTGCTGATACCAACACGGTGCAAAGGGCTCCCTTGGGAGAGGAATCGCCTACGTGTCTCTGCAAGGCAGCTGCTCTGCTTCAAATCCCTCCCTTCTCACTGCCGGTCTCACAAGAGAGGCTGTCCGTGCTTGATTATCCATGCTGGTCCTTGCTGGCGACCGTCAGTTGCTCTGTCGTCCTTTCCGCTGGATCAGTTCGGTGGCTCCGGTGCGCTCGGGGGAGGTTGTGTGACAGAGGGTGCGATGCACACTTTGGTGCTTCCGATCCTGGCTTATATCAAGTCTTGCCCTAGCCCAAATAACATGGGGACAAGACTACTTCTAGTGAGGGCCTGATTGAAACGTACTTGTCTGCCCTAATCAGGGATCAGTGATGACAGCCTGCTATGCAGTATTTTCTTCTGCTGGGCGATCATAAGTGCTTTGTATACATTATTCGTAATTGCACTCAGACAACGTGTCCCTTGCTGCTGTGCTAAAGCAAAACTACCAAAATGCGAGTGAGGCGGGAAGTTAGGTCTGGAAAGCACTGTGGAACTGGGCAGGGAGAGCTGCTGCTGCGGCGTTTATTTACACCCGGGCCGGCTCGGGAGCAGGGGCTGGTTCCTCGTCACTCGCTAGATGAGGTTTCCCCCAGGGCAGTCGGGTGGGGGCTAGGCAGAAAGAAGAGCAGCCCATGAAGTGACCCAGATCAGTAAGCCAGGTATGTGAGGTAAAGCAAGTATGTTATAGACACATACTTTTTTTTCTTTTTCTTTCTTTTCTTTCTTTTTTTTTGGCCTTTGGTTGTGGTTCATTTAGGTAACTAAAAGTGAAGTGAAAAATGACTGCAGTTGTCCTTGTTAATGTTTTGCCTGTACGGTTTGCCCCTGTGTCAGCCCGGGTAATGGAAATCTTTGAGGTCAGCTTCACTCTCAGGCTCTCCCCGCTACACTGTGCGCATTAGAGACGCTGCAAGGAAAGCGCGTCGTTGTTGTAAAACCACTGTTTTCATTTGAATTTGCAATACGCAGAAATGTTTCTGTTGGCCTGGGGTTTGCGCAAAGCTTGTTTTTGCAAACTGTGGGACCAAGTTAGGGCAGCCATGGGGTTTTGGATCTCCTCGCTCCGGCGCCTGGGACGTGCTACTGCTGAAGCCTGGCCTGCAAAGCCTCCATCGCGTGACGAGCGAGGGCAGTCATGGCTCCCATTCCCTCCTGACACGCTGCCGCAGCGCTGGGAGCGAGGCCTCCTTCAGCGCTTGCAGGGAGCTCGTCTAAGCAAAGCTTCGAGCTTTAGGTAAAGTTCACACAGGGCCAGAGGTCCCTGGCAATCGTCCCCCGTGCTCCCCGCTGCCCGTTGGCTGCGCTGTAGCTTGATTGCACCACCAAGCCTTAGCACAGCACGTCGCTGTCGGGGAGAGATGGTGATGAAAGAGGCCGTGCGAGAATAAGAAACAATTTCCCAGATTTCCCAAATGTGCCTAGTGACGCTATTTTAATGGCATGAACTCAACGACGTGCATTTTTCATGTCTTTTTTTATCTCTTGGTTTTGGCCTTCAAATTGTTTCCGTATCACACAAAAACACAGAAGTGCTTGCTGTCCAGAGCAGCTGAGATATAAATCTGCAGTTCACCTTGGCCACCAGACAGCATTGGTTTCACTTTGGGGCTGGTTTATGCTAATCAGGTACCCTGCTCTGACTGCCATCCCTCTCTCCCAGCTGTAAATCAGGCAGCTGATTAATAATCACAGTGAGAGAGATGATTAGTACTGGCATGTAGCTGTTTTATGGGTCTTTTCTGGGAGCCAAATCCAACCGTACGGAAAAACATAGCTGAGGCACTATAAATGTGATTCCACTTAGACAGTCGTCTCTTTCTGTTTTCTATTATCACAGCAGTGTCAGCACAAGGAAAACAATGAAAGTGAAGGGATGCTGTTGCAGATTTTATTACAAGTTTGAGGGTTTGGTATTTTTTTCCTTCTTCAAGGACACTATGTTAGTCTGAAGAAAGAGGGCTTGCATCTTGTTCATTTATGCCTGACACAATTATTTAGGAAATAGATGCAGCACTCATACTTGAAGAGCTTTGGTTCTCTTTTAACTATTTCTGGCAAAATTAGAAAGATATGCTTTTTGCTTTATATCACAATAACTTGTCTTCTCCAATGAGCTACATCTTAAACTTTGTCATCCCTCTCTGCATTCAAAGCAACTGTCTGTTGTTTATTGCAGTTGGACTGATCTTGTTAACTGGGTGTCTGTAGTGAATTCAGCAGCAGAGACTAAGGATTTGCATAAAAAGTCAAGTCTTTAGTATAAAAGCACAGATGGGCACCAAGCAGCAACCAAACCCACATAGGTGGAAATCTTTGGGCAGAGCCCTATCTGATCTTCATGTCAATCTTCATACTAACCACCAAAAATAGGATCTGCCTTTGAGGACCCACTCACAGGACTGCTTCCCTAATATCAACTACTGAAACTTCACTGACAAGTTGGAGGGGAAAAAAAAAAGGCAGTAGCAATAACTCCAATATTGCTCTTTACTAACACGTAAGATTAGTTCATCAACACCTACTCAAGCCTTTAAATTATAACCTTCCCATCAGTGTCTCTTATTATTCAATCTTTGCACATCTCTGTAATGCAGAGATTGTCTTTTGAGCATAGCAAACAATTCACCACAAAGCCATTTCCTTGTGTATGTTTTGTTGCTGTGGCTTTTTAAACTATGTTTAACTATTTTGTAGAGTTTCACAGACTTCATTAGTAAATGTGGCTCCATTGCAAGTTCTCCAACAGAGGCCAAGGGTGGGGAGGAGAAGGGTTCCCAAAATGCTGTGTTGGAGAGCCATATGTAGGACGCAAGAGGGGCTGTTGTGGTTCTTCTCCCTCTGAATAAAAAGGAGAGCATCCTGCTAAGGGCTGGGATGCTTGTGGGGACATACCATTCTCAGGAGCTGAATGAGAACATCAGGCCTCTTGTTTCTGGAAGGATATAGGGAACTGCCTTCTGCAACGGAGATAGGAGAGCACCTCCCTTCCATTTGACACCATCATTGCTGCAGGCTTGCTTTGGAATAAGCATCCCAAATACCTTTTTTTTTGGTGCTTTGAAATAGTTGACCAACCTTCTGTTTCATAAAAGAATATTTGCTTTCAAGACATCTCCTTTTGCTTGTGAAAGTTTCAGAAATAACTTCTGCCACAGCCTTTCTCATCCAAACCTTAAAGTGTGGATAAAGCGCTTGCACAGCTGCATCAGTGTGATAGTGTCTGTGGGGTTTTTTTTATTTTTAAGAGAGAATTTGTCAAAATTAGTATCACACAAGTGATGAAAAATGAATTTAGTGCTAAAAAGGTTTTAATTCATTTTTTTCCTCATAAAAAGACAGTACCCTAAGAGAAGTTAAATCACTACTCTGAAACTGACACAAAAAACTCTGAGACTCATCCTCCTCTCATCTTTCTGTCCCAAGAATTGCTTTTATAAATGATTTCTTTTCCAAAGCCTCTGTTCAGGGTACTATTTTTTTTCTGACACTTAACTCACTAGCGTGGTGTAGTGTATGTATTATGCATTGCCTTTTGTGCATGCTGTATATTACAGAGAGCTTTCTATCCCTAAGGGTTTGTGCAGCTATTTCTGTGAATTCATCCTACAGGGCATTTTTGTGAAAGTCATCAGTTAGCCTTTGCCATGAAGAAGGAGATAATAGTAACAGTAAGTAGGCCAAGCTCATTAGATTACTATTGAAAAGCAGATTTCTTTTAATACAGTGAATGAAGTTATAAGGGCTGGAGCAGTGGGCAGAAGTGGTGCTGGAGAAAAGTGACAGGTGCTGTTTCCTTGGGCTGCACTGGTTTTTTGGTTGTTTTATAACTCTAGTTAAATACTGAATCACAAAGAGCACAGCGGCCTTTAATTTCATTGAAGTGACTTTCTTGCGGGGCCAGCGGGACCCTCGCTGCTGCCTCTTGGGCTTCCTCCTAGCTCAAGGCGAGGACCCCCCTTTTTCAGCTGTTCAGCTCAACTGGAATAGCAGAACCAGCAAATTCATCCGTGTGGCTGGATATGAAAACGGTCCATTACTTACAGCTCAAGAAATGAGCTGCAGTGGCACTGCGGGGCTTCCCAGTCCAGACCCGATTCCCCGCAGCCCCGAGGCATTTGAACCTGGCCTGGAGCGCTCTTCGTTGTGTGTGCTTATCTCTATTCGAAGTGCGGGCCATAAATTTGAGAGAGAAAGGCGTTATGCTGATTAAAGGACAGCAGTGCTGGGCCCCCAGCGGGACTGTTTGGGTGGCTGATGACGTGCATCAAGGTGCGGAGCGAGGTGCGGTGGCTTTTATTTCACTGGCAGAACTACAGAAGCGATCAGGCTGCACCCTGCTTTCTTTCATTCACCAAAAACAAGGGGCAAATTACAAATTCTAGCCTTTGGTTTAAACAGCCACCTGCAGTTCCTGTCTTTTTGCATCCACAGTAACTATTTATACACAGGCAAGGCTGTGGCTCTCTCTCTCTCTTGGCCAGTGGCAGTCTTTTCAAGTGAGGTGATAGTTCAGCTGATATGGGGGACCTTCTTTTTGATTCTGTGTAACGCAACAGGATTGGTATTTTTCTCCTTTGTTGAGTGTCCGTATTTCTTCAGTCACCCCCATAGTCGTAGATTGTACTGCTAGTGATTTCTAAGCATCAGATACTTTCTATAAGTAGGCAACATTTAAATGCAGTTTATTATCGTGTCTCCCTTTCCCTTAGATGTAAAGGAGCGTCCCACTATGGCCTTACCAAGGAGAGGAAGAGGCGTTCCCAAGACTGCTCTCCGGACCATAGCTCCAGTTTAGCCGTGGCCGCTCTGGGCCCCGAGCTCTCCGCGGCCGCGGCCATAGCCTTAATGACAGATGAGCCAGGGCTGGTAAACCCGGCCTTCAGCCCCATCTCGGAGGACAGCCAGGCGGGCAGCAGTCCCGGAGACCCGCGTCGCAGCAACCGGCACAGAAGTAAGGACTAAAAATGATTGTTTCAGAGCCTATCAGCCTCTTTCAACATTCATTCCTGTGAAATGTACATTACTGGAAGCTGAAAAAAAAGGGGACAGCCAAAGATTTAGTTTTACATGGCTTGCCAAAATGTGCGCTCAGTGACCTGAGGTATTGGAGGGGAAAAACAAATTTGCTTGGGCAGGGCAGCATCAAGCTGAAGAAAGCCTTGGTGCACACAGTTAAGCTGCAGGTCCTAAGAAAGGTCATTTAGGCAAGTCAGCTCAGTTGGGAGAGTGACTGGCATGCGTAAGATGCCGGGGAGATGGTGCAGCTGTGCAATGGCTTCACCAAAGCACGGTGGTCTGGCCAACCCCCACAGGCCACACCGTGGGCACCTACCCAAAAGCCAGCTGGGAACTGTGCTTGGCAGTTGCAAATTATTTACAGGAAAACAAGCCTTAAGTAATGCCTTGGCAGCTCTGGGGGTGGTTCTCCAGCCTCCAAGCAGATGAAACTCAGAGGAGTTCGTCCTGCTGAAATAACTGCAGTCAGGGACAAGTTACACAAGGAAATCTTGCCTTGACACTTCACCCCGTGTCACCGCACCGAGCTCTGACAAGTGCTGTATTTGACATAGATAGCCTGGCCAAAGACTGACCCAGGAAGCATTAACAGTGAGGTGACGGCTTATATCAAAGGACTCCGAAACCGAAATTAATATCCCACCTTGCGTTACCCCAGCCGTGTGTTGGGAGAACGGACAAGGAGCTGAAGAAATTTTAGAAACTGAGCAATGCTCTCCTCTTTGTGAGCATGGGGCAAGACAGAGAGACGGGAAGGAAGGTGGAAAGAGGAGAACACCAGAAAGGAGTTAGATCCTGCTAGTTTTACTGAGTTTTTGAGACCACAGTCTGGTTTGAGGGAACATGGTATTATTAGATTACAATGTTTGGCTAGCCTGCAGAGCTCAGAGGGACAGAGCCATAATAGCCAGGAAGATATCTACAGCAGGATGGAAAGGATAGTGACATGCTTTGAAACTACTATAATTTTTTGGTATTGCCTTACCCAAATCAGAAGCTGTGACTTGATTGGTCCCTCCCACCTGGATAATCTTTGATTTTAGACGTGAAACTCTTGGCTGTTGTTGGATGCTTTGGAAATATTACAGAGTTTTGAGGCAATGTGGTATTTTTTACTGCAAACAGCTATTAACAAATCTTCCAGGTTTTCTTCTTGTTGAATATGCGCAGCTTGTTTGTGGGGCAGTGCTTCTTCCTTTTAGACGCATTTTTCACTGGATTGCTACTGATTCTGCCATGGCTGTGGATTATTCTGTCCACAGGCTGCCACACTTGCAGGTACAGATTTGTGTGTGTGGCTGGCAAAAAGACGGGAGGTGGCAATTTTAGGGTGTGGGACAGAGGTAGGATAATTGCACCTAGATTAAGGTGGGTGCAACCTTGGAGCTGGAGTCAAACGCAAGGGCAAAGGGCAAGAAGTCTTGCTGTTGCTGTTATGCCCTGTCATGTGCCGATAGATAAAGAAATGATGTGCTCCTTTAGGGTTTACAGGCCCAAACTGCTGCATTGTATTGATTTTTTTTTTCCCCCTTCTGTCACAGCTCGACACTTTGAACGCTCTACTGTAAGAAGCAGATCTTTTAAAAAAATAAACAAGGCTTTCAGTGTTCTTCGAAGGACAAAAAGTGGAAGCACGATTTCCAACCAGACTGACCGGGAAAGGGAGACTGTTGGAAATTCAGTTGCTGGGGATGAAGGTAATACTTTGTTCTCCTTGTGTTATCACTTAAAATGGGGTAGGAGACCCTACCCATATGGGATCTGGGTGTCCATGATTGACATTCCTTTTATGTGGTGGCATGTGTGTGATTTAAAAAAGAAAAAAACACTACATTATTTTCTCCTTTTAAAAAAAATGGGTAGGGCGTCACAGTGAAGCAGATTGCTGGGGCGTGTGGGACCTCACGTAGGGGTGTTCTGGTAACAGCCCGTGTGCTACAGCCAACCCAGGATCTAAAGCCTGGGATCTGGGCATCTGGGATTTATCACTGAAGCTGTCGTTCATTTGCTCTATCATTTTGCTCAAGATGCCTTGCTAGCCCGAATCTGTTTTCCGCTTAAAGCAAGCAGATAACAATGATCATACATTATAAGAATTTCATGAGTTTTTACTGATATTTATAAAGCACTGGAGATTACAAGAGGGAAGACGGTATAAAAGTGTAAAGTACTGTCATTATTCCAGCACTTCTGTGGGATCTTTGGTGACAGATTTGTATTAACGCAGCCAGGCAGGTGCTGAGGTAAGAACAATCTGCTCTTAAACAGGGGGAAGAGGCAAGTTTATCTGCTGTGTGTCGGGGTGAGGGGTCTGGCAGGCAATAACACTTAACATTTGGCATTCTCAAAGCTCTGAGCATATGTTACTAATTGCTTTGGACTGTAATTACTGTGCCAACATTAGCATTCATGCATTAAGAGGAAGTGATGATAGTGGGGGAATCATCTTTAATCAAGGTCTTAATTGAGCTGATTATTCCTTTGCGTGATGCCTCAGCACCTCGCTTCTCTTCCCAAATCAGATGTTCAGGGTGAACGCTTTAAGAAGACAAAAGATTCAAGTTCCCCTTGCTTTGTATTTCTTGCTGTTACTGAAACCCACACAAAATAAGGATGAAACATAGTCAAATTCACTGTGTTCAGTGATTAAACTTAATGTGGTGAATCAGAGAACAATGTTCAAAGCTCTTCTGTTTTATCTGCAGGTAAATACTCCTTCAGGAGAGTTCCACCAGGTCACTGTATTCTTGATACTTACTCTCTTAGTCCAGATACTTACTGATGTAGCCAAAATAAATAATTCAAAATTCACAACCTTTTCTGTAAAAATAAGATGGTTCTGCTCCTTGGCCTAGAAACATCATTAATAACTTCACTGCCCCAAATGTTTTGGTTTTTTTCCCAAGTAAATCATTGCAAATAAGATGTCTACAGCCCTCTTTGAGTAGAGGCGTATGTTTCTCATTTCCTAGCAGCTGCTCAATCCATCATAAGCAGAAGCTTGCCCTTTTTCAGCTGTAGTGAAATTCTGAATGTGTCAAGCCCGTATTTTTCAAAAGACATCTTTCAGGCTTGGGCATGGAAATTTGTATGACCGTTTTCTACCTAAGCTTATAGCTGACATTACTAATAGTTCACTGAAAGTTTGGTTCCACACCCAGAACGCTGTGAGTATGATTTGGATGCCAGTTATATCTACCCAGTAACCCACAGTGTAGTCCAGACAGTAACAGAAGGAGACATGAAGATGATACTACTCTTTGCATTAAAGAAAGGTTTTGGTGTTGCATCGGTTTTAAAATATGACCAGTTGTGGAAATGCTGATATCAGAGTAATACATTTCTAGTAGAATGGAAAGCGCTGTTGTCTCCTTTTTAAAGGATGTACAATTGGGCCTTCAAGTGGCAATCTCTGACAAGTTTGTCGTTCTGTACTTGCTTCTGCTCGTGGTTTTATTCTTGTACATCAAGCATGCCTGTAAACTTCCAAATATGTTTACTGCACTGGAAAAACCTGGTAGGCATGTAATTACTTAATGAGCAGTTACCCTTATGTGTGAGATCACAGAAGCTCAGTACCCAAATTACTGTATTAATTACATATGCAAAGAATGCACTTTGATTACACTGCTCTGGAATTTGGTCTTTAAAAAATGCAAGCAAGTAGCTTGCAGCAGTGCAAATGCAACTGTAGCAGTTACTATGATCATACCAGCTGGATATTTAGTTCCTTCTCCAGTTCTGATTGTTTTCTTCTTTTATTTGCTTTTGAAATCCTGCGTTGCTCTGAGCAGTTTGCAGTGGGACTCCTGGTGAGCATGCTGGTCACACTCTAAGGATCACTGCAGTCTGCTCACTTCACATGTTTCTTCGTTTTTCTGATCCATTTTTTCCTGCTCAGTGGAATCTCTCTCGCGCTCTTTTTTTTTTTTTTTTTTTTGATGGAGTTCTCATGTAAGTGGTGAGAATGTCCTTTCTGGTGCTCTCCTCTTTAGTTTTGGGGACCACATTTCTCTTTTGGGTCACATCAGTTGATCAAACATTGGGATGACTTGACTGTGACAGGGAGGAATGACTTAGTCTGGCTATTTTCACTAGGTGTCTATGTGGCGTCATGTGTTTTCATCAAGGTCAGCAGCAGTTCAGATGTTTGATGGAGTAATATATGAAAGTCTTTTTGTAGTTGTCAGATTAGCCACAGTTTATTTCCAGACATATGTCTTTTGATGCTCTGTCAAAATAATGATTCCTGACGTGGAAGGAACCTGGTCCACACAACCCTTCGTTCTGCTATCTTTAAAGCTGAATGACGTACTGATTTTGGAAAAAACCTTTGCTACTCAGGGACACTGAAAAATATGATATATAATGGCAAATGTGTCTCTATTATAACTGCAGTGGAGGAATAGTTACAGTCTTATACTGTCTTATACCTGGAAGCAGTTCTTTACCGTGAAGGTTACTTCACCATTTCCATTTGGAACCTGTGGCTTAATTTGTTTAAACAATATCGCAGGCAAAAAAGTATTTGTCTGTAATGTGGCATCCAAGATAATGATATTTACCTGAGAGTAAGCTTACTAACTGCACTTACAATAACAAATAGCATTCCAAAATTGAAGTAGAAGTTGGGACAGTTTAAAAGAGACAGTTTCATTCTCAGAAGTGAGGGAAGGCGGCGGGGACATCCTTCCAGCGCCTGATGCATTTATGACCTTTACAATCTACTTAAATGATAAAATAGCTCTGAGCAAAGACTGCTCCTGTGCTTATTTGTATCACTGTGCTCTCAGTTTGGCATCACACTCTTGAAATTCACTTCCAAGAAAGACTGCACATGTACTCCTACTCAGCCTGATCTGCATATGCACATCGTAAACTGTCTAGCACTTTAGGAGGAAAGAATTTGGGAATGCAATTGCAATAGCCTTTATGCAGCTTTACAGTGAAAGGGAGCTGTACTGCTGGTTTACAAAAGTGTTCTTCAGTTCCTTTTTGCAGTTAAACCATTGTGAAAGAAGTTAAATTTATGATTGCTTGAGGATATCTAACATTGTTCAAAGTCAAATTCATTCTTCTTAGTATCCTGGTTGCTGCAGTGCTACCATCTGTTATTGCTTTGCAGCAGTTGAGACCAAGGAAGCCTTGGCAGGAACATGCAACACACTCTCCTGTTGTGTGGGTGTATTGCACTCTTACTGTTCAGTCTGATTCCTATTGTATTATGTATACATGCACATACTCACATATATACATATATATATATATGAATATATAATAAATACTTCTATGTTGAGGAAAGGTATATGAAGAAAAGAAGGTAAGTGAAATGCAGATGGCTTTAGGGAACTATCAATGTCTTTTTCAACCACTGTATGGCTCTAAGACTCCTTATGTGCAGAAGAAAAAGTGGCTTATACAGCCCAAAGACAAGACAGCAGTAGCCGAGCTTTTGCCTCAGGAAGGCTGCAGCCTGCAGGCATCACACCCAGTTCCTGTTTTTCCCCGTCCAGATTCGGTTGCAGTTCAGATTTCCCAAAACAGCTGGTGGAAGTTTTACAGAACTGGTTCAAAACGATCTGATCTAGGACGATGAGCAAGGCAAAAGTTTTCTAGAAAAAGAAAAGAGGTTGGGTCTACAGCATTTCTTCTGCTGCAGAAAGATAAGCTGATAAACTGCTGTGCGTAAAACATTCACAATTCTTTTGAGATGCATTTGACCCTACAGCAATTTCATGTGAGTTCTTTTGAGAGTCCTTTGGTAGAAGAATGTCCAGAAGCAAGGAAGGACATTAGAGCAAGCATTGCCTTCTACCATCTTCCTGAATCAGACCAACATCCCTGGAGAATCAATGGAAAGAATTGAATCAAACACTGCTGTTTGCAAAATAATGTCAATGCCCTGGGAGAGTCAAATGCTAAATGAAAATTAATTGCAAGGGAAGATGTGCAAAACCAAGTCCCACATGGGCACAAAGGCATATGACAGTAACAAACACACATTTTCCAGGAATGCGTTACAGAAGGTTTTTTTTAAATTCTGGAAACCAGGTGCTAGAAAGCATGAGTGGGTCCCCTGCAGAACGCCTTATTTACGGGGTTGGTCTTTAGTCGTGCAAAGTTTCATTGACTTCAGCTGGCAACACGCATGAGTCAGGCCTCCTGGGATGAATAAGGACTTGCAATCTGGGACACAAATTCTGTTTACAGTCACCTTCAATCAAGCTGGACTCAGGCATCAGAGCAAACGTTAAGCAGGGCTTTGTCACGCTTGACCCTGGGAGCGAAGGCAGAGATTACTGTGATGGCAGCACTGTCGGTAAGCGCGCAGTGCACACACAAGGTAGTTGAAACCTGAGCACTTAAAGGAACGCTACCGTTAAGTAGTATGAACTGTGGGGATAAAATAGTAAGCATACTTAAAATTTCATGTTACAGTTTTGTGGCTAATGTATAATGAATGCTCCGTATGCCTACATCGTACCAGACAAGCAGAGTTTAACGTGTAAATCTGTCCTCTCCTACGTTGTTTGTTATTGTAATGGGTGTGTAAAAATACCAATAAAATTGCACACTAATTTAAGGAAAATATTGCTAGAGGAAAAAGTACATACAATATACCTGAATGCAGATGACATTTTATTATTATTGACAGATTCAGAAAGCACCATACCACTCCCGGTGACAAAAACACAACACTGTGTGGGAAAATCTGCAAGAATCATCAAAAACAAGACAGAAAGTTTACTTCTTTCTAGATTCAGCAGCTCTTCGATGTTTAAGGACTGGAAAGATAAAATGGTAAAGAAAGGTATGCAATACTCCAGGGTTTTCCTGCTCCGGAAAACCTGGTCAAAGAGAATGGAGAATACTAATTGCGAATATAAGGGCTGGAAAATGGGGTATGTGCAGGCTGAGGCTCACGTCATGCAACAGGTTGTGTATGTGTAATTGGTAAAAGCCCAGAGCCCATTCAGAGCCCCTTAAATTTGGTGGGGCCTGCTGAGTGATGTGACTGGTTGCTGGAGCAGGGCCCATCTCTCTGGGGCAGAGTATTTGCATTAGAAAACTGTGAGGTGAAGACACTGGTTTCCATACATATCATTGCCCTAAGATAGGCAACACAGGTTTTGATCAAACTGCGCACAATGTGTGCAGACTGTTTAGTGAAAAAATTATCACATATTTTCCTATTTTAAAAGAATGTATTTGTGTATTTTTGTGTTTAGTTTGTCAAACAGTTTATCAAAACAGGTATTTGCCTTTAGCTTACTACAATGTAGGTTGCTGATGATACAAACATCATATGAAAACATGATATAATACTTCATATGAAAATATGAAATATTAAGAGACAAGATTTTAATGAAGATAGAAATTAAGAGATCATCAGTTGTTTTGGTTGTTTGGCACGTGTGAGGAGAAAATGGTGCAATTTGCAAATTATATTTTGTAAAGAGCACAAGGAAATCAAATGAAGACAGGAGGTGAAGCAGTACATTCTGCTAAATATAAAAAGAGAAACCAAGTGGTTTGCACACTGGCAAGAAAAAGCAGTGTCTCAGGAGGATTTTTTTGTTGCCGACTGCACCCTTAAGAAGCAAATCAGGTATTAAAAATTCTTCTAAAGAGCCTGCATGAAGTCATGTTGAAAGCAAGCCAGAGCAAGACTTAATAAACCAGTTAAGGCACTGTTCAAGAAGCAAAGAAGGAACCTGATGTAACTGTGGGGACTTGTTCGCTACTGCATTGCTCTAATCTTGTTCCGGGATAATTACGGATTGAAATAATGTGAGAGTGTCAGCAGCTTGTTCAAGTCACAGGTTTCCATTGTCAAGAAAGGTGACTGGGAGCTTTTCCTTTAGAAAAAACTTGAGGAATGAGATATGGGAGAACAAGTGCTTGATTCAAAAAGCACCATTTGTTAGGATACAAGGTGAATCATCACGCAATGGAAAATTTGAGCAGTTCTGCTATTAGAGCGCTTTAGTAGTTTGCAAAATCCACTAAGATATTTATTTATGTCATTTCTATGCAGAGAATAAACCTGGGGGATGCAGATTATGATTTGCATTTTTGCACATATTTATTCCCTGGTATCTACATGGTGAATGTAAAACAGGTATACTTATTCTGATGTGGGGATCAGGCCTGTGGTGATTTTTGAGAAGTGTCTGTATGGTCTGACCTTAAGCACCTACCTGAGATATCTGAGTTAATTGGCTCTTTATTTTTATATAGAGGAGTGGAGAGTTTAGGGTGCAGTGGAGAGAGGTTACCACCTCCAAGGGTGATTTGGCAGTGAACTGGGATGTATCACTCTCTTCAGGTGCCCATGGGCTGTAAAGGAAACTAGAGTAACTAGATCACCAAGTTAGACATTTGGGTGCATTCAGACGGTGTGAGTCTCCCCTTCAGGCTAGACAGAGTCAAACAAACTGGGCAAATAATGTTCAGAAAGTAGAAGCGCGTGGGGAAAATAGTGTACGTCCCATTCCTGTGGCATTAAAGTGGTGTGCAAAACTGAAGTAAACTGGAATTGGAGCAGAAACTGCTACTACAGGAGAACAAACTAAATGAACCCTTGGATATTAGGCTGATGAAGGCTGTATAATTATCTAGATAGATTTTTTTTTATTGCCTGTCAACTCTGTATAGAACAACAAAGTCCAAGTCTGTGCTACTGGTAGGTGCTTTTTACAGACGTGAAGGAAGACAGCTTCCCGCCCTGAAGAGCATAAGATCAAAGAAGTGGTAAGGGCTGCAACAAAGTGTTTTTTAATTTTTTTTCCTTCCTTTCTTTCCTCCTTTCTCTCTCCCAAAACTTTCTGGTGGCTTCCTTGTTTGTTACTTGGTACTTGTGTAATAGAAAATGTTATGCTACCTTAGATACTGCTCTATTAATTAATTTTCATTTAACATTTTACTGCTCTTCAGTAGCAATCTCTGTACTTTTATTTCTAAAATAGGTTATTGAAAAAATGTTAGCACTTTATTTTTCTACTTACAGGTTTTTCACATAGACTTTGGCTTGGACTCTGGTATCAAAAATTCAAAAGCTTTCTCTCAGCTGTGGGGATTCAAGACAATTAAAGGCAGAAACACCTGTACTAGATAACTCCCTGGTGCTTTTACTTGGACTTTGAATTTGGATGTGAATTGCCCTGGAAGGAAAGAAAATAGTAGTGACATGTTGTGAAAACAAACATGTCAGTTGAAAAGTAGGGTTTGGAAAAGAATACTCTTCTCCAGTGTATTATAAATAAATAAAAGGACCCCCACACACCATTACTGCCTCTTCCCCATGCCCAGATTGGCAGGGCCAGAGGTCTTCCCTTGACAGCTGTGCAGTCAGAATGGTTCCCTGCTACTGGGCAGCTCATAAAGCATGTGAAAAACATGTCCCAGCATTCAGGGAAAATGCCATTCTTCCTCCAAATAAGTTGACTGTTACTAAAAAGCAAGCCGTTCATTCTCTGTACGTGAGGAATCCAGTTCAGCAAAGTTTTAAAGTGTTTGGTTTAAGCCCAGGACCAGACCGATGGCTGCAGTGGGATTGTTCAAACACTTGGGATTTGGCACACTTACGTCCTGTGGCTGAACTGAAATCCGTACCAAAGAATAATGACCTGTTATTTTTTACAGAGGGGAGAAAATGCCATCCAGCCTCACTGAAGTCTAGTTGTATTTATTCAAGGGTAGAGGTCTGCTGTTATATTTCTCCAGGCTGTGGACAATAATGGGAAAATGTTCCCTCCTGTATCAATGGTAGCAGATGTGTGTTCATTTAAACTTGGTTTTCTCAATCAGGTTGTGGAATGAGCCTGTATTAGATCTGATACAGTTGGTTTGTCAGCAGCAGTAATTTTGCTTGTGCGTATATGCCTCTTTGAAGTTTGGAAGAGAATTTGTCTAATGCAGATCATGTTTGAACTTTCCTCTCCCTCCAGACACCTTGAACGTACTGTGATTTTAATACAGACTTTGCAGTAAAAGCCAGTTATTCCTATTTCATAGAGTGCAAGCAGTCATGAAAGGAGTGGGGTCTGATAGGGAAACTACTATGTTCTTTGGGTAGTCCAAGAGATCTTTCCTTTCTATTAGTTGAAGGTAAAGAAATGCTTCCTTGGATGTCACAAGCCAAGTGTCCGTCTTCTGCTATGGCACTGAAACTGCAGGAAAATAGGGTAGTAACTTACTCGGAAGCTGCCCATGAGAAAGTCTGTGCAGCCCACCACAGCAGGGACTGCCAGACCACAGAGGTTTCTCGGAGGTGTCTCAAATGGTGCCCATCTACCCTAGGGCCAGTGAGGAACTGTGGCCTGGTCCTCAGGCATCTCTGGTCACTAAAAATGTATCTTGTTCCCTTAAACGATTAGCACAGGTGACTGGGGTTTTTTTCTTAAATACGTTTCATTTGTCTGGATTATACCAAAGGTCTGGGGCTGTGTTTTGTGGGGGAAAAAAAAGGAAGTTTGAATATATTAATTAAAAAAGAAAGCCCTTCAAGTCCACTGAGGAACTCACATTCCTTTCCTCCCTACTCAGCATAAACCACATCCATGCATAAAACCTGGTTTGGATAACTGGCAGATTCTTGAGGTTGTATGGTGCATGTTCTAATAATGCAAAGCTGTGATTTCAAATAAATGCCTTACAATATGCATTTCCAGGTTTTCCCAGATTGTATCACCTGATTCCAGATGGTGAAATTACCTGCATTAAGATCAACCGTACTGATCCCAATGAAAACCTGGCCATTAGGATTGTGGGAGGCAGTGAGACTCCTTTGGGTCACATTATTATTCAGCATATTTATCGAGATGGGGTAATTGCCAGAGATGGAAGATTGCTGCCCGGAGACATGATACTAAAGGTACAGTACTGTGGAGGTAAAAGATAAAAAGAAGTATCCTAACAAAGAATAAGGCAGTGCAAGTAGATCATACAGATGAGATTTGCAGTGTTGCTTGTTTGTGTGGATGGAATAATCTGTGCAGAAAGAGATTCAGTTCCTCTGCATGCTGTCAGGATTTCATTCAACTGTTTCTGAGGCTCATTGATTTGTTTATTTTTCCTATTCAGTACTGGGCCTTCCTGAATCCTGGCTGAACACAGTAGACCCAAAATGTGATGTAGCGCAGTATACTGTTGGCGTTTCTAGTAATGCCAGTAGCACTGTTGAACCTTGAGCCGGTTTTTGTGAAATCACCAGGTGGAGCATTGCTCTGGTGCTCATACAAAATGGCTCTGAGACACGATCACCTGGTTGGAAATGGTCCACAACCTCCCCCCGGGGTCTTCGTAGCAGTAAGGCAAGAAGAGCGAGGACTGTGCCTGTGGAGGAACGAGAAGTGCCAACATAAACTTGAACAAAGGAAATAGGGGGAAGGGTCAATCTTCAAAAAGCCACTGCAGAAGCTTTTCTGAAAGCAGGAGCTGTGCTTTCTGTTCTGTTTGTTTCTAGTGTGTTGTGGGCTAAAATCTCACTTAGTGCACTTTCCATTGCCTTAAACCCACTTGCACCAGGATAGGTGGTAGGGGCCTCATCAGGGTTAAGTTCTTCTGCATCCAGCTCCCACGTGTGAGATGTTCAGCACAAACAGCGTGAGACACTGTCTGCTCTGGTTTTTGAGTGTTGCACCGTCAGCAGCCACAGGTGAAATCTCTAAGAATAAACTTGAACAACATTGAAGCATTAACTGTCAGCTGCTACTTCTGCTCCTGTTTCTATAGAAATGTATATCAGATGAACAAGAATTAGGCCAGATGCTTAAAAATCACGTTTCTTGGGGGCAATAGCTTTTGAATGACCACTGCATTCTCAGCTGCCCCATCAACTTGGATCTCTGCAAAGATGCTAAGTTATACCAGTGCTTCAGTCCTGGCAGAGCAATAACAAAGTACTAGCTCCTTTCCTTCTGTGCCATGATGGTTTGATAATATGTAGTCTGAGCTCATAGGCATGTTTGCATTGCAAGCCCAAGGTAGAGCTGCAGCGCGTCCAGGTGTACCCAAAGCCGCTTAGACCAGCTAGCTCAAATACTGGTGACAGTGTGGCCAGAGATTGCTCCCCATAGGTTTCCAGATTAAGGATATACATTTGAACAGCCTGCTCTGTTCATCGTGGGCTTGTGCGGCCGTGTTGGTGTGCTGTGGATACCCTGGTGGTGGTACCCAAGCTAACCAGAGTGGCATTAGCTGGGCTAAGCCTACGAGAGCTGTAAATGGGACGTGAGCATGCTTCACTTACCCTGTTTAAATGCCCCTCTAAACTGCAGCTCCCGGAGAGCTGGATAAGTGTTACCGGGTCATACGTGTCAGGGAGGCTTTTTGTCTTGTTGCCAGCTCAGAGAGGCAGAGTTACAGCACTGCTGAGCGGAAACTGCTCGTTTAGGGCACATCCAAACTGCAGCGGAGAGCTGCGAGTGCAGCAGGATGGGCCTGGCTTGGCTCCCCGCTGCGGGGCTCGGGCCATGGCTGACTGCCCAGGGATTTACCGAGGATCCCTGGCGACCTCACTCCCATGCTGTTGCAGCTTATGCTGTTCGCCATACCCACGCTGGCGAGCTTTGAGTTAGTTCAGCTGTGTCTCCAGAGGTGCCGTCCCACCGTCAGGCTGCAGTGCAGACAGCCCCGTTGTGGCCACCCAGGCAGTCCATTAAAAACCCAAGTGGAACACTCTTGTCCCTGCTGGGGAACATTTCTGTTGCAGTTTGGAGACATTTCTTAATATTTAAATGGTTCAACCTGTGTAATGTAAAACTACATGGAAATAAGTTGTCTGATTCAGGTTTTCCGGCAACGAATTACAACACTACAACTGGTTTTCATTTAGCAGTGATAAAACACAGTGCCTAGTCAGCCTTACACACGCAGACATGGCAGCATTGACTGGAAATTCCTTTTTTTCTTTGGCAGTCAAATTAGAGAAGTGTCAGTTATGCCGTTCTATAGTCTTCTTACCTGAGAAACACTGAGAAAAATAAAAAGTCTGATTCTGTGGTGAGGTATATCAGCATAATTGCTAGATAAATATCCAGGACATTTGAACTTCCTACTTGAGGCTCTCCTCTCCATTTTAATTAGAGGTTCATTAGTGGGACACAACTTTTTTATTGTAACTAAAGCAGTTGGAAGATAAGGAAGCAGAGAAACAAGAAGGTGGTGGGAGTGAAAGGAAAGGTTGGCAAGACGATTTGAAATCAGAAGCTAGTGGAATAAAACTAAAATGTATGAAAGGATATTGGAGCTTGGGGAAGAGCAACAATAAAGCTGAAGAATAACAGTTATGTCTGGAGACCATCAGGGAGAACGGGTAAAAAAGGCAGTAAGCGTCTGCACGCTGTGTCCTTTCCTTGGGGGACGGCTGTTATGTAATGCAAACTTGGCCTCCCGTGCGACGCAGTTTGGAATCGCACACGTCACTTCGTGCAAGGACATCTGTGTAAACAGATCAGCCGTCTCCCGTGCCAATGTAGATTAGATGTTCTTTATGCTATTGATTTAGGGCTCTCTCTTCCAGGTGAACGGCATGGACATCAAAAACGTGCCTCACAACTACGCGCTGTCGGTGCTGAAGCAGCCCTGCCCAGTGCTGCGGCTCACCGTGCTCAGGGAGCAGAGGTACCGCTGCCGGAGCGGCGGCCTCCCCTTCGACGCCCGCTGCAGCCGAGATGGCAGCTTCCACGTTGTCCTGAACAAAAGCAGTCCAGGCGAGCAGCTGGGCATCAAGCTGGTCCGCAAGGCCGACGAACCTGGGGTGTTTGTTTTTAACTTGCTGGAAGGAGGGGTGGCTGCCCGGGATGGACAGCTCCAGGAGAACGACCGCGTTTTAGCTATCAATGGGCACGATCATCGCTACGGCAGTCCAGAGAGTGCAGCCCAGCTGATACAGGTTTGTCGCGACCAATTTAACCCTGGTTTTCAACTTGTTTAACTAGCTTGCAAAAACCAGGCAGCGTATTTTGACCATCCGTCGCGATGGCTGTGGCAAAGCAGTGGCCATACTTAGTGGGAGCGTACCTGGGGGAGGGGAAGGGACACCTCAACCAAGCTTGGCTGGGAATTTACACCTCCAAAATCTCCCGGATTTCACCTAATACAGGCATGAGCTATCTTGCAGTGCCGCCTACTGCACTGAGCTCACTCAGGGGGCTTTGTTACAATGTACATATCAGTGTAAATCTGCATGTATCTGTGTGTCATTTTCCTTTCAAATTCCCCTCCAGAACTATTTCCAGTTGGTTTCTTTCTTTACAACCCATCTTAGTAGTTTCCTTTTTAGATAACCTCAACATAAAAAGCAAAGCAAAGCATATTGTGTTGCTTTATCTCGTATTTACAGCAGTCCTTGTACAATTTTACATTTTGTTTGGAGGAAAGCACAGTGCTCACGTATTGTAGAATTTCATGTGCTGCAACACCAAGATGTCAAATCAGACTGGATTCTCCCATTTTCAGACAGATATGATCAGGATAACATGAGTTAGACTTAAAGAAGCATTTGAACCAATGCATCTTTTGGGAAGGATTCCTCTTTTAGCGTAGATTCACAGATGGCTGTAACCAGCTTTTATTGAGAAGTTTATAGCATAGCTAAAGATGAATTTGCCAGCTCATCTTCATCCTGAGAGCGGGAGCTCCATGCTCAGACGGAGGCGAGCGGAGCGCGCTCTGCCTGGGGACCAGACTCCTGTGCGGTTGGGTAATACCAGGTGTGGAAAGTCTGGTGCAGCGTCTTTCTGGGTTCGTCTGTGTGGCTCCCTGACTGGGAACGGGAGGGGAAGAGGTAAATTCTCCGAGCAGAACAGAGACTGGAGTGAAACCCTTTCGAAAAAATTGGCATTCCTGGAACAGTTCTTTAACGCTGCAAAACAAGGCAACACTGCTTCATAAGCAAAAAACACATGCAGCCTAGAGATGAAATGGAAAAAATGACTAATGAGGCGGTTCTCGCACAAGTGTTTAAAAGTGCAACTAAAGGTCTTATTGGGTCCTAAAGAGTGGATGTTATTTATAATAATGCCTGAAATGCACACCAGCCTCTTGGGATTTAAACAACATGCCCATCAAAGGACAGAGTCAGATTTCCAAACAGCCAGGATTACATTGCATTCATGTGAGCTCTATGAATCACATTTGCCTAACACAAAATTCCCAGACTGTGTCTTTTTTGTCATGTTTTTTCATCAATTATCATTTGCCTTTCCTGTTTGCATGTTATACCAGAGAACAACCATTATACTGAAGCCACAAATGTTTTGCATTTGTTTTTTACATGGCATGTTTTACTTCATCCTCTGATTTCTCAACAGTACCCTGCCTGTTGAGGCCTGTGTCACTGTGTCACACTCACGGTATACGAAAATCTACAAATTAACAGCACAGGATGCTTCAAATATGAGATTGATTTCTTTAAAAACAGAGCTAACTTTCATTTTAGTATCATTATAGGTGGTGGCAGTGGTGGTGATTTCTATTACCTCGTCCTGTAGCTTTGTCTTCCTTATTCATTATGCTGAGCACAGCTGAGAGAACATGAGATTTCTGTGGAATCTGATTAGTTTTTACTTCTAAATAATGAATAATTGAGAAGTGTCTGATTTTTCAGACCTTCAGCAATTATACATTAGCATATGTGGAGCAGTTGTTTATCAGTAGATTAGGTGTCTAGCTATTTATAAGCTCAGTCATGAGAGCTGAAATGAAGAAAGCGCCCAAGTGCTAATTAGGAGTGTGCAGGCATGGTGACACTTGGGTGTTTGCTGCTTCCCGTTTGTCGCGTCATCTTTAGTCATGGCCTTATGTCAGACGTGGCACTTGTAATCTAAATAATGTGACATCCCACATCTGTTTTGCATAGGGGCGACAAGAAAACGAGCCAGGTGACCGAAAAGTGGGCACTTGTGGGAGTGCATCAAATCCAGCCGTGTGGGGCGAGCCAGCCTAAGGCTTTATTTCCCCCAGATGTTCGCCGTCCTGCCTGTGTCTCTCCCGCCGCTGTCCAGAGCGGCCGGACCGGGCGCGGGAGCTGCCGTGGGCAGAGCGTGTGTCAGCTCCCGAAGCGTCCCTGGCAAAGTGGGACCTGAATCGGGCGCGACAGCAGGCGCCGGAGATTTTCCAGCAAAAGCTCTGCAGAGCGTTCCTCGCTTTGCATTTGCTTTGCTCTGGCCATAACGCAAATTTCCACTCAAGTAGAGTGTTTCAGCTACTTTTTGTGTTCAGCCCTGAAACTACCCTCGTTTTTTTAATTATGGCTTCATCATAAATAGCACAGAAGGAATTGTGGGGAAATGCAAGTAGTAAAAGGGTGGTGGGGGGGGAAAGGTCAGAATGAAACGGCAATTAATGCTCTGATCAGTAGAAATGTTAATGTGTTTTTAAATGGAAGTGGGTAAATAAAAAAGCTAGTCTTGTTGTTTGGATAACTTGGAAAATTCTCTGGACTTCTGAGAAATTACTCAACTTGACTGACCTGGAGACAAATGTGACATTACAATAGATACTCTTGTTGAACTTTTGCTAGTCATTCTACAAAGAATTAATCACATTTACAACCTTCTTGTAAATAACCAATTTTGAGACTAACCATGTGGCAGCAGATGAGTTTTAAACAGAAGTTGCGTAAGTTGTTTGTTTTAGAGAAAACTGTATTTTCTTGGCGTCGTATGCCCTTAGGAGGCTTAGTCTTGTGTTGTTCTGTAACATTTTAACAAACTTTATAAACCAGGAGTTAGTGTGGTTTCTTTTCTCCCAAGATACAGCATTCTCCTTTTGGGTGCCAGATGATTTTGGAGTCCAGGAATTAATATTCCATTACAATAAACATGATAAAAATACCTAGAAGATTATTTTAAAATATGTATCTGTGTAACAGATGCATATATTACGAAGCTGTGGAGATTTTAGTTGCTGGTGAAAAACTGTAGCATATCCAAAAACACTGGGAAGGTAACAAGGAAGTGCCCATTTTTTACTGAGATATCTCCTTTCTTGGAAATAGCACCTTTCCAAACATGCAAATTCTGGGCTTGAAGCTGAAGGTTTGAGGGGGAGGAGGGGACTTTTAAATTATTATAGTGATATTTTTTGAAAACTTTTTTTTAGCTCTCAGCTAGTAATATTGAATCGGGCTCTAGAAAAGACAAAATGAACTGTAAAAATGAAAATTCCAGGAGCCTTCTCTGGTTTCTGTTAACTGTCCGTGGGAGACTTGATTTCACCAGCGCAATTCTGGTTTGGTTTCCACCTGCGTGGTCAGTACGGGCTTTCCCTGGAAGCAGGCACGTTTGGAGGTGCAGATGTCCCTGGGGTGCTGACGCTCGCTCGCTCGCGGGGGGCCCCCCCACGTCTGACACCGAGGCAAACAGGCAGGTTTCCCTCTAGAGGCCACAGTGCTGGGTCTTGAGCCCGGAGAGGAGGAGATTAGGGACTTGAGGATTTTTTTTTTTATTTTCTGAATATGTTCCTGTGGTGTTGAGGCTATTCTGCATTTCCCTTTAGTCTGGGCTATCGGTTTGTCTGCACAGCAGGCATCTATGATTTACTCACTGAAGGCCATTCCCGGTTACAGCTGGGCACCGCCGTTGTCTTGAACAGATTGACGTGAGCCTCACTGAGGGCAGAGCGAAACCATCTGCTTCTAGGGCGACAGCTCATCTCAGTAGCGCTGGTTCAGTAACGCAGAAGATTTTCGCTCGCACGCAGCATTAGTAACACCAGCATCAGGCACAGACACACCACCTTCAAAACAACGTGCAAGCATAACTCGGTGGGAGCTTCGCTGCATCTCTCAGACACCTAAGCATTATGAGGGCGTTTTGCAAAAGGTCCCAGAAGTATTATGAGTTTTCTGGGGGCTAATTGCTTTTGCAGCACCTGTTCCTGGAGTGAGAAATTTGGCTAGCGTTCCAGCTGAAACTCCATTACTCTGTGTGCTTGCTCATGTGCTCTCGTGCTCTTTCTCTCTGCTTTGGCGCAGTAGGCTTTTGTCTCTCAAAGTGGTTTCACATTTTTTTCCTTAAGCTACCTTACATTTCTCCTATTTCTTGCATGCAGGTGGACTCCATTGCATCATTTATTCCCCACTTTGACCGGCCAAAGCACAAGCACATCACTGGCTAAGGAATTAATTGCATCTTTTTTTGGCATTCCCACCCAGAAGCAGTAGCTATATTGTGTTTCTGTCCTGCGTCTGGCACAGTACGCCCTAGTGCTGTTGTAAGCAGGTGTATACAAGAACTGATCCGTGCTCGTTGTGATGAGATCATTGCTTCAAGCAAAATTGGGGGGTAGATAAGAATTTTTCAGAGAGTTAACATCAAATTTTTGAGAGAATTTTTAAGTGGTAATTTTTTTTAGATGTTGAACATTCACTTTAAAGCATGGACTTCATTGACCTGAACTGATGCTACTGCTCTTTATCACTGCGACCATGTCAGTGGGAAGCCAAAACAACCAGGCTGAAGCAGCACCTGCGTCTTGTGAATCCTCCTTGGCTGAGGAGGAGGGGGTTATTGCAGCAGAGCCGCGGGATTTACCCTGTGTCTTCTCCTTCAGGCCAGCGAGAAGCAGGTTCACTTCCTCGTGTCCCGGCAGAGCCGGCAGCAGCCCCCCGACATCGTGCAGGAGACGGGCTGGAGCTACAGCGGCAGCCCCCAGCCCTGTCCCGCCGGGAGGAGCAGCCCCAGCAAGGTGAGGGCTGGCGCTCGTGGCTCCCCACTCCTCCTCCTCCATGGGAAAGCGGAGCGGGAGCTCTGGTTTCTCTCACCGGGAGAAGCACATCTCACTCTGCAGTGTCAATGTTAAAACTGTGCTGCTTGTTATTTATGTGCTGCAAAGTGCTTCTGTCTTGCCTCAGCCTGGGGTGGGAGGGGAAGGAGGAAGCTGCAGGGTGTAATAGTGGGGCAGCAGTCTTATTTCTACACAGCGTACCATACATAAACCTGGCTGGCGGTCTGGGCTAGCACAGTGCAATGCGACCTAATGAAAATAAGAGGCTTATCTGAAGTTTCTCCATCTGGAGCAAAGTCTATAGGCAAAAAGCTTTCATGGACTGGTTGGAGAGATTCCCATAAGCTGCTTGAAAATTATGGCAATCCTTAGTCTGTTGCTCATTTCTCAGGATAACCATGTTCTGACCCAGTTCAAGCACTGGCTCAAGGTCCATGAGCTGCAGGCAGCAGCGGTGTTTCTCTGTGGCCATGCCGAGCCCAACCTCTCGGTGCAGATCCACCATTTCCCCCAGACATCGCCCACACGGCGGTGGTTTTGCTCTGGTTACTAAACTTTCCTGCCAGCCACTCCTCTATAGCCAGTTACATCGTGTATTTACCCTCTAATGCCTTGCAGTGCTCCCTCTGTATAATACCCGATGCAATCAACTCCCCCAAACACAGCTAACCAGGGACAAGAAATGCGGGAAGGAGAAAGTGGGGGCACAAGGCAGAGACACTCTGATGGTCAAATATTTGAGTGTTTTAAAGAAGCTAACAATGAAGGAAGAGTCTTGGAAATACCTTTTCCTGAGCTTACATAGCATGATTCTTTGCAATATATACAGGACAGGAAATGCAATTTTTATTGTTGGTTAACTAGCCTCCTACAGAGGTGAGTTAGTAGGTTAGTAGGTGAGCCTTGGTAGAGGTTTTGGCAGCTTGTGTTTGGTTGTGCTGCTGCCATATGCCCTCAGGGGACGTCATCTTGCCCCCTGTACAACAGGAACAGCGAGAGTGCCCTCCCATGGGGAGCACTGTGAGATCCAGATATTGTTGTTCAACCGAGGAAAATGAGAAAGAACAAAAAGAGGACAATCCCCCTGTCGAAAACAGCAGCCTGGATCAGACAGTTCACACATCCTCCCTCGCTGAGGGCACGACAGCACAATCCTGGTGTTTCAAAGATTTGCCCATGTTCAGAAAAGAGGATCTGAATTAACTAAAGGCATAATTTTAAATAGGATTACTGCCACTTAAACCAGATTAAACCCTTCTGTGGAGGTGTTCTTGAGGAAAGAAAGTGGCTTGGGATTACCGTTAGTGTAAAGTAATCAGATTAGATTCTACCTATTTTGACCATATGCAAAAATACCCTTGCAGGAGTTGAATTGGTTTATTTCACTGAACTGAAAGTCCCACGGCTGGTTAACTTACTTTCATCTCTGAGAGTCGCCGCTTGTGCAAACCCTCGTGAGCTCAGTCTACAGAAGGCAGCGGTACAGCTGTGGCCACGGCAGCGTCAGCAGATGAGGAGGAGACAGCGGCGGGCAGTTGTTGTTTTTGCTGGGATCCGTCACCTGGCCTGCGGAGAGCAGGCGGGAGTCCCCGGCAGGAGAGCTGGATCGGGGCCAGCTTCCCGCCGGCGTGGGGAGGGAGTCAGGAAGGCGGACAGGCAGGGCTCGCTTCAATCCGCCCTGCCGGCTGGGCAGCCAGCTGTGTCCTCAAGGGGACCTCGGGACTGCACCGCCAGCTGCCAGGCTGGGCACACAGCTGCCAGCCAGGAGACAAGCCTCGCTCCGCCCTCTACAAATGTTTATAAATACCCACTCTTAGCTGCTTTTCCTTTTTTTAAAAAGAAACTACATTTATTCAGTGTTTTTCTGTATAGGAAATGTGGTAGTCTCTCTTCATCTGTTTTTACTTTTCCTTTTGCATGAAGTCACAATCACAGCCCTTGCTAAGGTGAGGCTGGATGGACAGGGTTACCCCCAACTGCAGGGTTGATGCTCAGTAGCTACTAGCCAGTAGCAGATACCACCCATCTAATGATGCATCTGCAAGGCATTACTCCCTAATGCAATAATGATTTCCTTAGGGAGATACGTGGAGGACAGCAATTAGCCCGGGCCATTACTGTATGAGTTCTGGTGATGCTCTGAGCACCTGCTAGCTCTGCCATGTTGCTCTGATTGATCGATACCACGTGGGATTATTTGAGAACATGACTTGTTTCCCGTACGCTGTGCTAGATACCCATTTTCTCTTCCTCTTCCAAGAGGTATTGGATGGGAATTCTTGGTAAATTCAATGTTGTTTGGGGGAGCCATCAGATTGTGAAGAGCCAATGTTGACATTGCAACAGTCTCTTCAAGGCTAATGGATTGTCTTTTGTTGGCGAGGCCATGGCTCTTACGGAGGTTTCTGGTTTGCCATAAGGAAGGCAAGCTACACAAGAGCGTCAGCGGGTATGCTACTGTGGGCTTCTGCCCAGCGCCACTATTTGGGAACTTTCCAGGGAAGATCACAGCCAAAGAAGAAAATTGTGAGCTGTTACCAGCTCCTTTTAGCTTTGTGTGTGTGCAGTGGAGGGCTTATTTCAGACAAAATGCTCTGGCAATAGATCAGTAGATCAGCACAGCCAGTAGACATGATTAGCTTCAGGCACCGTAGGCTTTTGGTCTGATACAATCACTGCTGGAGTGCTGTTTGCCCTTTCATATGGTATGAGCGCATCAGTTTGAATTTCTCTTGCTTTTTTGCTTAAGGTGTAACTGAACATCATTTGCAACTCAAAATCTTTAAACTCCAAGCTTTGGCGGACTTAAAATTGTATTTGTTTTTGAACAGGCACTAGTGCAGGAATAATGCTTGCAAGCCTAGGGTCTGTCCGGTGTCCTAATATCACATATGCTCCTGCTCAAAAACAGCATAGTGTTCATTGGCTGTGCTTTACTGTCAAGGGAGGTGTCTATGGGTGCATGCTTTGATGAATCTGCTACCTGCTGCCATCAGTGGGATTGCACTGTTGTTGCACATGCAGTTGATAAGAGAGAGTGCTAACTGACTTGACTCCTTACTAATTTAAGGGATTTTTTCCCCTGAGCTTAGCCTAGGAAGTGCTATTAACAAGTCAAGAATGATCTCTCTGAGAGAATCAGCTCCCTTGCAGGACATGTATGTAAATACAGGCTGGAATTTGCTCCCAAGTCAAGGCTGTGTTCGGTGCCAAGAGTAAATTTGAGCTTCCAGCAGTTGTCTTGATCATATAATGGCTCAGGAATCCCTTTTGGCCAAGTCATTGCCCTCATGACAGCCTGCCTCCATCTGGAAAGAGCAGGAAAGCGGCTTGCTTTCAGGCCAATGCCAATGGCAAAGAGCCATCCAGCCGACAGCACACTAAAGAAGCAGGAGGACAGTTTGTAATGACCACATCCTTCTCCGGTGGCAGCTGACGCAGGCTGCATGGCGTGCTGCAGCAGCGGCCCTGTGCACCGTCTCATTAAGTTGTTCTCCTATCTACAAAGACAGAGAAGGTAAAGCCCAAACTGTTGCGGCTGCTGCCTGGATTTAGAAAAGAGAAGATGTCAGAAACACCTTCTTGTGCAGCAGGGGCTGTTAAGCAGGGCTGTAATGCATAAATAAGCCAGTTTCAACTTCTTTCAAGTCAGTGGGAGCTTTGCCATTAATTACATAGCACTCGATTTTAATTGCAACTGTTTTCTTACTCCTATTCTTTCTAACAAACCAGCACCTAAACAAGGTATCTCAGCAAAACAAGTCTGTCGCCCTGTTGCCTAGGCAGATGATGTTCTGCGACCGTATTTGTAGGTTAGCCTTCAGGTGAACCACATTTTCCAACCAGGCGCAGCTGCGTCCTTTGCCTGCAAGATGCGTCATGGCTAGAGGCTGTGATAATCTGCCGTAAATATTTATTTCATGGTAAACGTACAAAAAAATTAAAAATAGGAAGGGATGAACTGCTATGTTTTCCTACTCCTGACCTCTAAGGTCAATTCAAAATGACAGAGAAGGACAATTGTTTAGAAGAAAATGCACTGAAATGCAGTCACTGATAAACATTGCCTTTTAACTGGTGTCCTCGTTATCAGTAGTACCTCCAAGAACGCCCTACGTGTGTTTACTGAAAAAGGTTTTACTTTCCTTTCATCACTGTATTCCGCTCAGCCGAGTCACCCTAATTCCTTTCTATCCACAGTCATATAAAAAATGACATGTGGAAGAGTAGCTTCAAAGGAAAACTGATCCTATGTGTTTGAGCATACGAGTATCAGCACTTTTATGAATTTTCACTGAAATGTAACATGATAATTTGTTCCCAAGCACTGCTTTGAAAGCTGCTTGTTTCTGCACTGATTCTGCAAAAACAGAGCATTAACTGGTTTATCAGGAGCATTTTTCGTGTCAGATATAATGGACATAGCATAAGTAACAGGATTGCTCTGACTGTTTCGAGTTGCCAACCTAATTCTAATTTCTTATTTTGCTACAAAATCTCAAATGCTCTGGGAAATTTTCTGGGAAAATTAGTAGCGCCTCTATCCTGCTTCCTTTGGGAAGTGGCCTTCTCCTGATGGAAAGCTGTTCCTTTGCAAGGGGAAAGGGACATTTTTGCACAAAAATGGATGAAAGATAAAATGAAGTTTAGTTTGCACAAAGATGGAACAACTATGTTTAAAACATTTACACTTCAAAGATATAGATGATCTTTTGAAGGATAAAAAAGATCTGGAATAGAACATCTCTAAAGAGGGCATGTTGTAGCCTTTGGAAATTTTTAGCTTTGGCTGCAAGTCATAAACCCAGTTACCCTGACACTGCGCCGGTGCTGTGCCCAGGTCAGAGGCGATACATCCAGACCACTGTACCGCACCTGGTCACTGGCTTTGTCCCAGTGACTAAGCACCCTTTTCTGGGCATTCGTTGCTTTTTTGTTCCTGAAGCTCGGTGGCACCTGCTGTCGCTGTCGTTCTGCTCAAGCATCTGAAATGCCTTGCTAAGCTGCTGAAAGGTTCTGCTTTTAGGTATTGATGCTGCATCACAGAAATGCTGGCAGCTCCACCAAACACACCTTTAAAAAGCACAAAACAAAAAGATAACCCGCCTTGCCGTATAAAACGAAACAAAAACCAACAACAAAACCCCGCAAAACTGAAACGGAAACCATTCCAGTACATGTATAGACAGCGCCTCCATGTATTCGTCCCCACACTACAGCATCCCCCCTGAGGCGGTTCCTTTTTTCCTTCCTACTCCCATAAAAACCTCTTGCTGCTGTCTTCCTTCCTCTACCGCAGTCATCGCCGCAGCAGCCACAGGCCTGACTGCACCGCTCGCGGGGCTGCCGGCCCGGGAACCGAGGTGGAATGTCTTTGTGGGATCTTGGATTTCTTGGAAGAGATTAATGTGGCTGTAAATGAGATTTATAGGTTATTTTTGCATATTATAAATGTGAGGTCACACTTGTGAATGAGGTTTTTTTTTAATATTTGAAATGTATTTAGCAGCACGTCTATTATATCTACATAATGAGTCTGGAATGGATGGTGCTGTTTCTGCAAGAGGGGCTGGGGTCTGTAGGAACACGGTTTATGAAAATACTTAAGGAAGTCAAAGCAGTTAATGTTTAAATCCAGATTTTCTGGAAAAGAGTCCTTGTCTCTTTGAGTTTTCCCGTAAGCGCTGGATGCGTTTGTTCAGGCGACTCTCCATTCACAGGCTGTGCTAGAGCTTGTGCTGCCTTTCGCGCCAGAGACCACCTGTGAGTTCTTTTCACCCTCACTTATACACTCGTTATTTGTGTGACTGGCTGTGTGTAGGTAACTTTTCCTGTTTGGGCAGAAGGATAAGGAAATGAATGACTGTCCCCAGACAGAAGAGACGGCTGCCACCAAGCAGTGACCTTTTAAGCCCAAGGAATAAGAGCAGTCCTCCAGGAGCTGCTGGCTCTTCACTCTGTAAAAGTCCCGCTCATTTCCTGAACTGAAATACATATTCTTCTACTGTATTTCAGCCAGTACCTTCTATAGAAACACAGAAATTGGGAACAGCGAGTGAAGTGTATGTCTTCTACTCTGTCCCCAAGAGTTTCATTCCTATAACCCAGGTGTACTATTTCCCGTCACTTACATAGACGATGTTCAGACGGGAAGCAGCAAGGTAAGAACTGTGACCTGATACCCAAAGACATGAGGACTGCTGGTGATCCTAGCATCAAGAAGAAAAATTTGTTTTGTTTTTTGAAAATCAAATTCCTTACGTACATTTCAAATGCCAATTCCTGCTTCCATCAGTCCCAGTGGTAAAACATTTCTGGCTTTGGTTGAAGCAGTGCCTGACTTTAACTACTAAAGTATGGGTTATTTTGGTTATAGCTCAGACTCCACAGAGGCCAAAGCCTTGGGGAGAATCACACCTGCTGTCTGGCCAGGAGCGGCAGGCGGTTGTGAAGTGCTTTGCTCTTCCCTCAGTATTTTCTGATAAATATTCATTTCGGCAGAAAATGCCTAAGCCGTGAGGGAGGTCTGCGTGTACACTGCATTTGTTCTTGCCGTTTCCCCCCACAGAGTGCCTTGCACTGCATTTGTTCTTGCCGTTTCCCCCCACAGAGTGCCTTGCACTGCATTTGTTCTTGCTGTTTCCCCCCACAGAGTGCCTTGCACGCCGTCACTTGCCACGAGAAGGTTGTGGCTGTCCGGAAAGATCACACCGAATCCCTGGGAATGACTGTCGCAGGCGGAGCCACGAACCGGGAGTGGGATTTGCCTATCTATGTGATAAGCGTCGAACCTGGAGGAGTTATCAGCAGAGACAGCAGGATAAAAACAGGTAAAAACAGTGGGTTTTTGAAGGCCTGCTTTAATTCAAAGGCTTCCTTTGAAGAACAGGGGGATGGTGAAAGAGCATCACACCCTGCCACCTACAGCTGTCCCACAGATTTCTGTTGGGACATGTCAGATTAGAAGAAGGTCTCAAGTCAGCTACCAGAAAAGCTATAATAAGCAGCAGTGACTGTCGCTGTGAAATGTGATGAAGGCATATTAAAGTAGGAGCCACGTTAATTTTGCACAGGAAAATGAGTTTGTACCATCATCTCCTAACTACTGAGAGCTTCACTGTGCAACCGTAATGTTTTCTTGACGCAATTTTTTGTGCTTTTCATATCATTTCTGACTTCTGGAGAGATAAAAAATACAGGAGTAGAATTGCCATCATATATGAAGCAATGTTAGAGCAGCCCTTAGACTGCTGTCTGCCTGCTCAGGGCAGACCGCGACGAAGGCTGACATTCACTTAGCACTGCCTGGAGTGCCAGCAAGTACAGCCCATGCTGTGAGGAGCTTGGGGACAGCGCACGGTGGGAGCACCCCGGGAAGGCCAGGCTTCGGAGCACGCTGCAGAGGGTAGTGCAGCACCTTGCACTGCGGCTGACTGTGTCTTCGAGCAATAGCATGGCATTAATAATGGCTTTATTGCTCTCCCCGGAGTAATTGAGGTCATCTTTGCATTTTTCTCTAAAGCTGCTGTGCATATATTATAAGTAAGGCATGCAGAGGCATTTTGGCTTGTGGCCATTTAAACAGGCATTAACATTAAAATAATAATACGTTATTCTATAAAGCAAACTTTATGGAGAGCCAGCTGGAGTGGCGGTCCTCAGCTTAGAGAGTGCTGGGGGAAAACCACCTTCCAGCTTTCAGATTCTGGGTTTCAAATTCAGGTTAAATACAGAAGGCATTAGTTCGAAGTGCACTTCAAAAGCCTAAATT
The DNA here is from genome assembly GCF_036370855.1 of Dromaius novaehollandiae. NCBI lineage: Eukaryota > Metazoa > Chordata > Aves > Casuariiformes > Dromaiidae > Dromaius > Dromaius novaehollandiae. The sequence goes on from NC_088101.1 coordinate 58,611,225, forward strand.
AGCATCAAGTCCCTGTGAAACTGCCTGCCTTATCTAGAGATGCTGAGGCAGAGGAGTTGCAATTAGCACAGGCTGTGGGAGGGAGTCCTTGCCTGAGGTTTCAAGTGTTTGCGTAGCGGTTGTGCAGGCTGGATCCTCAGCATCCAGAGCATCTGGCGCATCCGGAGGCAGGGCTGTCACGAGCCAAAGCAGGCTCCTCCGTGCCCCTGCTGCTCGGCCTCTCGCGGGCTGAGGGCGGCGAGCTACGGCCAGGAGAGGACCTGGCCCTCCCCTTGCTCCAGCAAAGATTCGCCAGCACCGTTTAGCACTCGGCTGACATACCAAGTTATGTCCTTTGGCTCTGGACGCAGGGTGTAACATGGCAAGAAACCACAACGAAGGCCTCTGTCCAACCTGGCTTCGCTGCTGTGCATGGGGATCTAGTCCCTTCTCTCATGCTCATGGCATGTTTACTAGCATATGCTTCATATTCGTGGTAAATGATAATATTAACAAACACTCTCATCAGGCAGCAAGTTCTTGGCCCGGTTTTGACTCACTTGTTTTTTAAGGGGGAAAGTGGGTCTTAGAAACGTTTTCAGGATTTTTTCTGATCCACGTGATTGGTCTCAGGTGACATCCTGCTGAACGTGAACGGGATTGACCTGACGGGAGTCAGCCGGAGCGAGGCCGTCGCCCTGCTGAAAAACACCAACTCGTCGGTGGTGCTCAAAGCCCTGGAGATGAAGGCGTGCGACCCCCAGGAGGAGAGGAGCAAGGCGCCGCTCCCCGAGGCCACGCACAGCGCCTCCGAGAGCAGCGAGTGGTCGCCCTCCTGGGTTATGTGGCTGGGACTGCCGCGGTGAGTCCAAAAGCTACATCCTTTTGCTGAAGGAGAGTGGGAGGAAAGATTTATATTTTTTGGCTATTCTTTCTTTTGGCTTTATTCATTGCTCTGACATCTTAATTAAATCCAGGCTCTGTCACAGACTTTATTCTAACTACCTCCCTTTTGTAAGCGGGTATGTGTACATGGAAAAACAGACACGTAGATCTGCTTGCAAGGGAGGAAAGTCCTGAACCGCTCTGTTCTACGTCATATCTGGCACTTAGGGGAGGGAAAGGAGAAGCTTGTAGGGATACAGGAGCTCATTGATCTGGGGCCTTGGATCGACCACCCTGCAGAAGGCAGCACTACCCCTCCTGCGGCTCGTGAGCCGCACGGCCCTTCGCGCCAGCTAAACGCAGCTGTGTTGTTTGGCTTTGCCCAGATGTTACAGAGTGCGTGCAGTTGGCCAGAATCTCTGAATCACCTCTTTTAACCCCACCCCCGACTGAAAAAAGTACATTTGTCATATACAGGAAGCAGCTGTGTTGTCATTTTGGTAAAAATAATAAAAGCCACATCACATGTAGTTACGTCCTCTCAAACGCGCTTGGTGGACCCGGTGCATGTCTGCAGTTTCAGAGACGTTTTGCCTAAGGCAAAATACTTAATAAGGATATGTCGTGAATCTGGGAATACGCAAAACTAGCATCTCACAGTTGAAATTTATACTCTTAACGGAGGGAAACCCCCTCTTCTCTCCCCTGAGTTCAAGGAATGAGGAATTTAGCCTACTACTTAATTTTACCCATGTTCCTAAAGCTGCTGGCTGCTCAGAATACCTCTTTTTTCTCTTTTAAGAGAGGGCATGAAAAGATGATCCATGGAACAAGCAGGCTTTTGCCACAGGCATGGTTTTGGGGCTTGTCCTCGCTGGCTGTGCTCACACAGCAAGTTGGACCCTTTCCCTCCTTGTGGCTTGGGCCATTTCGAGCTCTTTCCATACCTTGCGGCAAGGCCTGCTGTGACGGCCAAACAACACATCCCTGCCTTGTGCTGGCGTGTTTTGGAGCTTGCTCTGGGGCTAGTGACTGCGTGGGCAGTGCTCGAGCGCGGATGGAGTGGGAGGAAGGCTGCGTGTCCTCCCTCTCAGAGGAAAGATTCCTCCTCCAGTGGAGAGGACGAGGTTCTTATTTCTGGTGAGAGGCGGTAACTGATGGCCCATAGCTTGCTGCCTCAGGCAATGCTACACTTTTCTCCCCCAGTCTCACTGCGGAGGGGCAGGCCTAGGAAAGTCTCACTCCTGCCCTGTTCTTCTGCACCCCTGAGCTCAACCACCTCCACAGCAATATGAAGGCACTGGAGTTCAGGCCATGCTCCTAGCAGAGAGATGGCAAGCGGCCTCTAGGTCTCATGGATGCTGAAACTGCAATGCTGAATCTTGCCTTCAGTCACCATCCATTGCTCTATGGGCTCAAACATTTGTGCCCTGCTGCATCGAAAACCTGTGCCCTCTGGTCACCAGCTACCAGCAGCCGCCTGAAGTCTCAATGTCCGCATTAGGTAACCGAGATGAAGGACAGAGCCCCGCAGTCCTAACAGACCTGCACCCAGTGCTCACATCAGACAGTCAGTGCTGCTTTGACATGCGAGAGGAAAAGAGGGTTTTACGCTTTCAAAAGCAGTATCTAAGCTCACTGTCCTCCCCCAGCAAAGGCTGCACGTGTGCAGCAATTCCCACCCCTGAGTCTAAAGGAAAATTAGCCCAAGTGTCAGCGAGTCTGAAAACAGGAAGTTCATTGTAATTCCATCCCCAGCTGCAACTGCGTGCACAGTGCGGCCCTTCTCTGCCAAATGAAAATGCGGGATTAGTATGCTGAACTGGTACGCTGGTTTCAAAGTCAGATTAGGACAGGGACCAAAACTGATCAGAACTGACAGTAACAAACACATACTTCATCCTTAGTGGTTGGTTGGTTGACTAGGGAGGCAAGGATCAGATTTGGGCTTGCGCGTTAGGTGTTATCAGACCCTTCAGTCTCACCCAGTGTGAATGCTGTTACCCTGATACTCTTGTACTGCTTCTCTGGGGCCCGCACCAGACATCTGGAAGCCCTTCAGCCCTCACCAGAACACGTATCGTATTAACTCATTTCCCTCCAGTCTGAGCATTTAGCTCTTCCCTGTCTGGCTTCCAGTTTGCTTTTGGCAAGCATCACATCCCAGTAGACATCAAGGTATTTTCCAAAGTCTCGCGACATTTTCCAGGCTGTCCCAGGAAATGATGCTGTCCAAATACACTTCTGACAGGTCCATCTTCCTAAAGGCGCCTGATGTGCAATGATGGGGCCAGATGGTGAAGATTCAGCTATTTAATTAAAATTGTGATGCCAATAGTAAAGCCATACCGCTTACTGGAGGGACTGCTCCAACGTGGGAGAACCTGAGAACCTTTGGTACAGCTGACTGAAAACTAGAAATGTCAAAATCAGGACTATGCAGGATCATAAGGTGTTTGGGAAGATGGGCAGGACAGGGCATGTCTACCTTAAAAAAATAAATACATAGAAAAGGCTGTAAAACTACTAGGCCAGGAACAGGCAAGATTAAAAAAGAAGAGGCTGGATGGTGAATTCTTTTAATTCTGCTAATGAGGGAAAGATGTGGCTTTACAAAGCAATGGCAATGCAGTGAGATGATTTATTTAAACCAAGCAAGGAAGGGAGCCCAGGGGAAGCCTCACTGTGCAAGACAGTTGATGAGCAAACTAAGGGGAGAGTTGAGCCTTTGGTGTTTAAAAAACCTGTGAGTGCTGCTGAAACTCCTGTGAAGGATGGTACTATAAAATGAGCTCCCTGAGATAAGCTAAGCGCTAAAGGACTTTGACAGGAGTCTACAAATCTCAGCCCAGAGCTGATGAAGTAGAAACAGACTAATGTTAATAATAACTACACGATTAACTGCAACATCCTTTATTTTTTAGGCTGGTGTACGGTAAATGTGTAATGCTCTGTAGTGCAGAACCTGGCCCTCTCTCAAGGTTGCATACGTGTTACAGAAATGGGCACAGATAAGAGAGATGAACACTGCGAGAAAATTATCCATTTTTGTGGAGCAAGTCAGTAGCAGAATCAGAGAGAGGTTATCTGACTCTGTGCACGGAAGCTCAAAGCCTTGCAAAAGCTGTCTCGCGTAATTTAAGGTTGGCAGGTCTCACCTAAATTTCTGCCCTTTTCTTGTGAGATCTTAAATTTGGCCTTGGCCATTTTTATACAGCTTGATAACACACAAACAACTCCTCTGTTCTTTCTGTAGTCCAATCCAATGTGTGGTGGTTATAAAATAGAGGCACATGTGCATCTGACATCTGTCAAAACTTGGCGTGCGTGTGAGCGGAGGTGCCGGGAGGCGGTAGGAAAGAGTGATGCGGGGAGTGCAGCATCCCAGCCCGACGCCTGACTTCAGAGGAGCTGGTTTGGTTGTTTGTTGTTGAGGAAGACAGGTCTCATTTGCTGTTTGAGGGGAACGTTGTTGTGAAGCATGCACAAAGAAAATAACGCATAGCAGCTGGCGAGAAACGTTGCCCTCGCATAGTGATGTTGCTTCTACTCTCGCTTGTTTTCCTGCTCTCCTTTCTCTTCTCTCCTCACAATTCCTCCCTCCAGCGAGCACTTAAAACTACTTCATAGATCAGCCTGTCATAACCTTTACAACATTAGTACTTCACACGAGTGCTTTTGCTCATCTGCAGAGTGAGGTGAGAAAGACAGTTGGCCAAAGTCATTCTGCAAACCAGGGGCAGAAATGAATCTAAGCCATGGAATTAGGGCAGAAACTTCCCCAGTTAACTCCATCCCAGCTGCAGGGCTTTGATGGGAGCAATTCTCAAATACTCGTCCACTCCCCTGCCAGTTATCTACTGTAACGGGGGGGGAAAAGTTCATGTTTTTCATTCCTGCTATTGCTGAAGACCTTCTGAAGTCAAATTGATTTTGATTCCTGAATCATAAGACTAATTATATTTTAGGAACAGAGACAAGGAATTTCTATACTTAGTTACTTGAAAATAAGGCTTTAAAAATGAAGGTGATGCAGTCAAAATGCTTTTAAATTCCTTGTGCATCAGTAAATTATGCTGAGATGCAGCATTTCTAACGATAGGATTCTGTGTCTAGACAGTTTATCCTCAGGTCCTGAATCTGAGGCAAGCTCACACAAATTACTCCTTGTCCTCGGCTTTCTGACTCTGTTAGAGTATTTACGCATAGAGGCAGTAAACTGTAAATTGCTTTGTTCCAATAACGAAGATGGCTCTCTTTGGACCTGTTGCAGTTTAGTGGGTTATGGCTGTTTAACTGGGTCAAGATGCACAGATCAGGGCGTCTTGGGTTACAACAGAAAACTAATCTACTCAAACACACTAAGTATCTTTGGATGACGCAAGTACAGCACTGTTTCATTTTCTCTTTGTGGTGCTTTTTTAGCTTGTCTTTATTACTACACAACTGTAAGCAGACCCAGACCCTTTGCTTGGGCAGAGCAGGCGGCTTTCCTTATGCGCTGAACTAGCCAGAGCAAAGAAGAGCCGCATTGCACACTGTTCAGCTCTGTGTACAGCTGCCTCCCACCATCCTTTCCACATTTCTGAAAGCGTTAATGAATAGCCAGTGTATGGTACATGGCCATTTTTATTCCTTCCATCCCATAGGATGGATGTATTGAAAGATCAAGTTAAAGGAGTGAATACAATGTATGCACTTACACTCTGTCCAAAGTCAATCTCCAGGTATGTCTCTGGGCCATGAAGAAAACTGTAGTGTTCTCTGAATTTCTAATATTTAGAAGGCAAACAAACCTAAATAGGTCAGATTGTAGTTCTGTGGGCATTTCTTTGGTACCGTTGCCACTGTAAGCACTGGGATGAGGCAAGGAGGTGCAGCCCCTGAAAAAACTGATTTGGCTGAAAAATGACCATTTCCGTTTCCTGTGGTATTTTTCAAGTCCCTGATACATCTTGTCACACAATTACACAAATAGCTGGGCAACAGCAAATGCACTGTATAATTATGCCAGTTAAGGTTAACTCTTAGTGCTCCTGAGTACAAACCTGAGGGAATGACATGAGCGTTCCCGCTGGCAGCACGGCTGTTTCCAGGCCCCAGGCTCAGCTGTTAGCATCTACTAGCACCAGATTTTGGCCAGTACAGCTCTCTGAGCTGTGATGTAAATAAGATCACTGAAATCAACTTTTCTTTCTTTCTTCTTTTTTTTTTTTTTTTTTTAATAATTGTAAGGCTGTGCTTTACAGCATGTCCTCGGTAACAGCTACACTGGCATAGCAGTGGTTTTCTTCCCTGGAAAAAGCTTTCATATAGTGGGACCTGATTGTCAATGCAGCTATTGACACACATGGTAAAGGCATCAAGGTCTTGAGTTAGCTGGGTACTGCCCACACAGCACTGCCACTAAAAAAACTAACCTGAAGTTTCAATGGCTGGACCCATAAGGGTCCATCGGGACTCATCGGGATACAGAGAATCCAATGATGTGCTTGGTCCTGTCCGTAAAGATCGAGAGGGACACCCTCCCCAAACAGGGTCAGGCCACTACTATGTGCTTAGTCTGAGACTGAGAGGGTCAGTGAATACCTTCACCGAGTAATATCCTAACCAACCCCACAACAGAACAGCTGTGTTGATGACAGCTATACCCATAAGGCAGTTTTAGGTCTGATTTCCAATGACAGGGAATAACTTCCCAGTCTGGCTTTAACCAGTAGCTCCCTGCAAACCTGCAAGGTAGGAACATCACAAGATGATCAGAGAAACAGTGATGTTACGCTGGCTATTAAATTCCAAAATTAATCAAAATCCTGGCGGGAGGTAGACTCCACTTCAGTCATCCTGAAGGAAACCGAAGTTGTGTGTTCTGCAACATTCCAGCATTGAGTTCTTTCCATTCAAGTTATGACCTAAGGGCAATGGACAACTGAAACTCAACTACTACATGAAGGGAAAAATACTTTTTTGCTTGCTAATATTAGGTAGACCATAAGGTAGTCCCACTGCCAGTGTACCATGTGTATTTTACTTGAATCTAGCATGGGCTTTGATAGCAAGTATGTGTTTATGCTTTACAGTCTGATGGAGACTAGGTAATTGATAGTCTTACAGAATGTATGCCTTGTTTGCTCTCACTATGTTTTTCTCTTGTGTCTTTACGTGGCAGACTCCTGCTTTTTAAGAAATTAGGATTGAGCCTATAACCTTTCCCTTTCAGCAATGTCCTCCTTCAGACAGTGAGCAGACCCCTGCCTCCCAAAATCAACACTAGGTTATAGCACTACTACTACTAATGGCTGAATCCTGGCATTGCTTGGTCATGACCTTGAGAAGTACCATCGAACATAAAGGTTTTAAGTGATTTTGTACATTTAAAAAGCCCACAGATGGTAAAGTAATAATCCCTGGCTGCCGATGAAAGAACCAAACGTCACCTGTTTCTTACATTAGCAGCCAGCAAATTCTTGTGCAAGTATTATATACCTACCGTCCTGGCAGCAGGTGACTATTTGTAGACCCTGGGGGACTAATGTAGTACTACTAAAAATCCTGCTGTGAAACACAGTAAAAGCATTATTTGACAAATGAAATTTTAAAAACTAGACACATTTGTCATTAAGATAAAATTAAGTGAAGTTGCCCTTCTGTACAAAAAGGGTCAGCAGTTCCTTGATTAGAAACCTAACGGGGCTCTGAATAAAATTTGTAAGGGTTACTTGCTGCAGGCCAGCCTAACATTTCAGATTTCGAATAGCAAAAGGATTTTTTAGACTCCTCAGTCATTCTTGGGCAAACTGATAATGAGGACTGGCTTAAATATTAAGGCCAGAAATTTCTGTTGCTGTGTATCTAATGAAATTAATGGGTTTTTTTCCCCCTTGGTTAAAAAACAAACAGTTATTCAAATTAACATACTCTGAGCAATATGCGAACACACTGTAAGAGTCTAGTCACCCACCCATCCTGCTTTACCTTGTCCCCTATTCCTTGTTTCAACTAAGCTTCGAATTACCCTAACTTTTAGTATCATAAAGACAAAAGGAGGGAGAGGCAGATCTCCTATCATTTGCCATAAAATACTGCACTAACCTTTATAGTCAGGACAAGCTATCTTCTCGACAGCAATATCACTGCTCCATAACACTGTCCTTCCAGGACGCAAATGTACAATATACTTCTCTGGTTTTCCATGCTGCAGCTACAAGTTGCCACCTTACTTGGTAAAAGCTGAAAATTCCTCCTTCTACTGGTATTCTTCTGTAATTCTGGCTTACTTTACTGGCCTTGAAATTTTTTAGTTTTGACATGCATCATAGTTCATATCCATCTTTTTAATATATGTCCTAATGCCTGACTACTTATGAAAGTTACTATCACATACATACAGGCTCTTATCTGGAAGATAAAACAAACCATTGAACTTGTACCAGGTAGGTGAAATGCACTTTCTAGAGCTATGGTTTACAAATATTAAATCCAGTCTCAGTTAAAATATTTTTCTCTATCATTTTCAATTGCAACTGAAATGCTTGCATTACCTATTGTCCCAGGAACCAACTGATTTCATCATTTAAAGCCAAGAATAGGTAGTAATTTGTACTTCTAGGTTAACTGGTTGTAGACTACAGCACTACAAAACGAGAAGGAAAATGTGTGTTGAATACAGTGGAACTTTGATGCTATTTCATGTTTTCAAAACACTCTGCTAGTATATGAGAAAGCAGATGAATCATTAATGATCCATCAGAATCTAAGTTAATCGTAAGACACTAACTGAACTGGTTTGTTTCAGGTATTTGTACAGCTGCAAAGAAATCATATTACGAAGAAATACAGCAGGAAGTCTTGGCTTCAGCATTGTAGGAGGTTATGAAGAACATACTGGGAACAAACCATTCTTTATCAAATCCATTGTTGGGGGAACACCAGCATATCATGACGGAAGAATCAGGTAATGACAACTATCTAATAAAAAGTAGCATTTAAGTAGTTCTTTCATCTAGTTCACAAGTGTTTTTACACGTTTACATGAACACAGTGTAAAGAAAGGACTTGCTGATAGAAAAACAAGTATACTGCATATGAGTGCATTAAAAATTTCTGGCGAACTCAATGGATTACAGAATAATTGAACTCTGACAGATCTAGAAATAGGCTGTTTTCCTGAACTTCTATATATTTGCCTTCACAGTTGAATAGAAGTATGTTTCAGATCTATAGCAAGTAGTGTAGGCATAAGTAAAAAGATATGTATTGTAAGCTGCGGGGGCAGGGAGGAAGTCAGCCTACAAAGTAGCAGCCATCACAGAGAGGCTTCCCTACATCCCCAGCTTAAAAATAATTATATCGCCCCTGCCCCTCTGACTTGAGGACATGCTTTAGCATTTGCAGGCATTTAAGACAAGATGTCACCTCTTTTAATGGTTCTCTTATCTATGCCTTTGGTTTTTCAGATGCGGTGACATCCTCCTTGCTGTCAATGGCAGGAACACGTCAGGAATGATGCATGCCTGCTTGGCAAGGATGCTCAAAGAACTGAAAGGAAAAATTACTCTCACTATTGCGTCCTGGCCTGGCACTTTTTTATAAAACAAGTCTTCACGGACAGTATCACAAGTAATTTAACACGGGAAAAATATGGACGTCAGTCGTCCTCACTTTTTGGCGGGGATCAAATATGTTTATAAAAAAAAGGTTTGTGAAATTTCAACCTGCATGTAAAGAAAAGTCAAGTTTAGGCAAAGCAGGGACACCTGTCAGAGAATCACTTCAGAGCGATTTAAGTTACAGACTTAAGTCTTTGCTTCCCATGTTCTCAAGATTTTTTTTTTAATATATATATTTATAATGCATTATAATAATCATGAAATTTAAGGAGCAGCAGTAGCTCCTGTTCACCCACTTTACTTTGATTTATAAAAGAAATTTATGAATAACTTATGGAAAAACTCCTAGCAATCTGATGAATTACTTTTCTAATTCAAGAATATCAGGTGAAGGTTTTTACCTGACACATTAATAGCACTTTGATTTTCCGTACCTTTTCATGGTCGGCATGAAGCTGGTATTTTGAAGACTTTCAAGTATTGTTTGTTAGTCTGTAAAGCTGTGAATTAAGTTTTACTTCTAAAATTATTAAAAATAACTGTAACTGTGTACTTGTACAGGTATTATTTTCACCCCAAACCGAAAGAACTCGTTCCCCTGATAGTTTCTAATCTACGATTTTTACATAGAATTTTTTTTTTTAAATAAATACACTTCACTCTGCTAATGTCACCAAGTAAGACTTTAAATATTGCTCTGACAAGGCAGTATAATTTTTGCAGGACTGCCATGCCAATCTCACTTCATAGTGTTCTGACTGGAGTAAATTGAAAGTGATGATGGATTTATTTTTTTTCTTTAAAATAGTCTTTACCTTTCTCTGCAAACTACCCAAGTTTTGAAGTCTTCTGTTTCTTCCTCAAAAGCTGACAATGGGAAGAGGCTGTGTCCATTCATCTTTATCATGTTAGGGACAGCCATCTCCCTCTAACACAGACTACAATGAATTTTCTCTTAAGCCACTGAAAAGCAGTAGGACAGATGTACAGCTTAGTTTATCCTTATGCACCCACACATACTAGGCACAATTACCAAGTACAAGATCACTACAGTCAGCATTCTATCAGGCTAAAACCAGTCAGCAACTTTCCAGATTTTCCCTTTTTTTTGTTGTTTTGCTTCAGAACAATGTTCTTGAAGTGTCTGGAATTCTTCCTTGTCCCTGTAGTAAAGGATGACCTTTTTAGATATGAACTCCAAGGGCTATACTAAACTCATACCATTCCAGATGTCAGTATATAATAAAGCAAATGCAAACGGTTTCTAAACCTGGAAGAATGACCTTCCTACTAGATTATGGAAGAAAGGAGACAATTTAATAAGGAGAATTCAAGCCCTACATATACTGCAAGAGCATTAGTGTCTAGATCTCAAATGAAATTTTCTCACTGTGTCTTAAAAGACAAAGTCAGTCCAGGAATCTTAACATGAAAAATTCATTCTTTTATTTCCAAAAAAACAAAGTAACCTTCAATTTCATACTAACAGAACAAGATTAAGAGCAAATTATCTTAATACCCAGAAAAATAACAGGATTTATAGTAATCTATTTCTGGCACTAATATATATGCAAGTAGGCAAAAACCACACCAGCCTATTCTGCAGGGGCAGCTTCAGTGTTTTCCTGTTCTGGAGCAGGTTCACCACTGGCTTCTTTTCCTTCTTTGCTTCTTTTGGATTTTTTGTGTTTGTGCCTTCTGTGGCTGTCCCCTTCTTCACTGTCATGACGGCGTCTGCTGTTACTAAAATAAAAACAGGGGAAAAATACCTCAAACCATTGCACAGGTAGGCCTGACACGTTGGGCCCCATTTCATGGCAAAGTACTGAATAATTAGTCTTTGCATTTGTATTTGAAAACTGGCACCTGCTCTTTTTCTGTCCCCACATAGTATTTGGTGTCAGGGTCAAAATGAATTTTTGATGGCATGGTACATATACCCACTCATGCTGTACTTTTTACTGGGAAATCTGAATGATTTTTCACATTTGTAACCCATAATCAAATTGCAATACTTTTAGTAATATCATGTCTCTACCAGCATCTATTAAAGAGTTTTAAATTTTTACTGATCCCTTTCCCCGGACTTAACCTTTATTTCAAACTTTAAAAGGATTAAGTAAGTTGAACATTTATATGAAGTGAACATAAGAGTTCTTTTACTTACTTTGTAAGAATCATTGCTAAGTTTTTATGCAATGCTGCTGAATGCTAGCTTCACTCTGCCTCTTTCTGACTCCCCACTTTTCCCCTTCTGTCCCCAAATTCATAATTTCTGTTCACTAGCTAAGACTGTATTAAACATCACTCAACATGAAGTTATCGGGGCCAACATCTCATTTTGTCTGTCCACATTTTATATGGCAGACTTGGAACAAGTAGTACATCTAAGTGTTTACAGTCTTTCCAGAAGACTCCAGTTGTTTGGGGTTCTTTTTAAAATTTATTTTTTTAAACTGGTCAAGTCTTTCATATCCTATTAAAAATCAAACCTTCGAGATGACTTGTGCCTAGTGTCTTCCTTCTCTCTGTGTCTCCTTTCTCTGTGTCGGTCTTCTTTCTCTCTGCTTGTTCTATGGCGGTCATAGCCTCTTTCTGCATAGTCTCTGTATCTGTATCGTTCTTCATCACTGATTTAAAAAAGATGATCTTTTCAGGACAGTAATACTAAAGCAGTATGTAAAAAAAAAAATTCTTCTATGCACCAAGATAAACATCAGAAGAAACTTAATGCTGTTTCTGGGTTTATAAACATGATCCACAATATATGTTAAAAGGACATTAAGGCTCTTTACCTCACACACTAGACTAGTAGGGTTTAATGCCATTTTGAAAGGGGACTGCTCTACAAAAATGGAAAAAGAAATAATGCGAGTGTTACAGTAAATATATACAGGCGTTATCAACAAGCAGTTAGTTAGCTTAAATCTGTATCTAGCTGTGAATGAAGTACAACTCTACTTAAACTTTAGTAATGTTTTCACTTCAGTGTGCATATCACACACTTAGCACATCTTCTAGATGTTCCAAGGCATAGGGGTAAATTACATTTTTGGTACATTTGACCTATTTCCTTACATCAGCTTCAAGAAAGGAAAATCTAGGAACAAAGAAACTGACAGTAAAATATACTCAATGTTTTGGGTTGCTTTTTAAATTAATTTCTCTACAATGCCAATGCTGTCCCTACTTCCGCTGCCCTCTGGGATTACCACAAGCCCTTCCCTGCCACAGAGCTGGTAAGAAAACTAAATACTGCAGGCTATACCAGAATTTAAAGTCTTTACTTAAGACTGTATTTTCATGTTTTGTCTTGATGAGAAGGGCAGTGATAAGAGTTTTCTGAAATTTATAAAGTAACAGTAGTATGTCTATTTAGCCAATGGCACCCAACTGTTGTATTAGCATAGCATAATACAATTTCTTTACTCAGTAAAGAAAAGCATACCCAGATACAGTATCCAGATGTCCTTTGCCAACACTCAATAACAATGAACTTTTACTACAACTATTAATGTATTACATGAAGTCTCAGTCACCACAGTTCAAACGATCCCAACCAAGCCACAAAGAAAGGCACAATGTGACCAGACTTTCTGAGGCAGTAACCTAAAATATGTAAGAATTTAGATGCTATTAAGCTGGTACAAGAACTAAGTGTTTTGTGCTTTCAATCTCTGCCACCATTTACCATTACAAAAAAAAAAGTCTCTTCCTGAGGTCCCTGATAGTAGCAGAATCCGTATTGTTCCACTGAAGATTGTGCAAGGAGCACAGCTCAACCCTAAAGAGACTTCTTGTGCCCTGGAGCAACAAGAATTTAGAGCAAAACAATTTTATTTGCCATAAGCTGGATCCAGTGAGATCCCATCCCAAATGAGAACAAATACATCAGTAACTTGTTACAACTATGCTTGAAAACATTGGGGGGGGGGGGGAGACGGGGGGGAGGAGGGAATGGCTGAAGCAATAGTTCCAGTCTTTCTATGAAACTTTGATTATATTATGAAGCAAGTTTCAAGAATTACAAATTAGCAGTTTAAGACAGCATAAGAAAAGCAAAGAAAGCTCAGAAAAATCTCAGTTTTTCCAACAACATTAAAAATATCTTATGAGGTATCAAAATACAGGAAAACTATAGCTACTAATAATGAACTTGAAGTTATGACCTGTCACTCAATAATATAACTGCATTGATTAATGAGTATTCTGTTATAAAATCTTAAACTTGTACTTATAACCACGGATCTGAGCGTAAGCAGATACAATCCTCAAAAGTATGTTTGTGACAGATGTCACTATCACTCCTTAAACTTCACAGAATTCTTGCTATTCCCTCTTAAGACAAACACAGTGTTTGACTTCATTAAACACTTTTAAAGACATTATGTTAAATTGAACAGAGTATGTCTCCCACAACAGCGCTCTAAAACACTAACACAGCAGCTTAAAAAAAAAATTTAAGACCATAGAGCCACACAACATGAACTGTGATCAGACTACTCCAAGGCCAGCTTAAGACACCATAGGCTATATAGTCTAGGGTATGACAAGAAATTCCTATACTCCACCAAGATGTCCAATTCCCTATCATGTAAACTCAAGCAGTTTAAAAAAAAAAAAAAAAACACAGTGCTGAAACCTAATGTCCTGTGCCTTTAACCTACTTCCATCTGTATTGATCATTTAACATTATTTCACCCTTAAGTTTCTACTCTACTGTCAGGGTGGAGGGAGGAAGATATCGACAGCCGAAGTCCCTTTCTACTGAGTATTTCTACTCATCTGAAAAAACTGAGGCTTTAGCAAAAGGGGTAAAACTGACAACAGAAGTCTTTTCCTATCAAATGTCAAAGAAAGACCAAGGTTAAAAACAACTGCCAGTTTGCAGAACCAGTCAAACGGAAAAGAAAAGTGGCCCAGCTTACAGAGCAGTTACTTTGGCAGTTCAGCATGCCAGGCTTCATTTGATCAAAATCTGAAGCGCATCTCAACTCGGAGCTCAATACCACAGCACTACAAGGATGATAGCACGTGCCTGCAGAGAGCTAGACATAAAGCTCAGGTTTGGAATATAAAAAGTATCATGTTAAAAATGAAATTAGAATTAGGTTCTGAAATCTACAAAGACATTTATAACCAAAGGTAAAGACTAATTTGAACAGCAACTGAAAATTTTCATTAGACACAAGATCGCTGTACTAACACATCTTTAAACTGCTACTGTTCGTCACAATTTTAAGAGCCTCAATTTCTGGGGGCTTGGAGTGATAGAAAAAGGTAGAAATAATTAAAGTACAGTTTACTCACAACATCAAACATCACTTCCCAAAACTAACATTTTGAGGATCTAACTGATAATTGTAATTGTACCTAATCGATAATTGATAATTTTATCTAATTAAAAAGTTAAAATTTGAACATCTACCACTGCCTTTTGATGTGTATGCTCTTGATGGTGCTTTTAAAACCTTATTTTGGTAAACTATCCCTAAGGAATCATGACAGATTGTAAATGTGTTTGAAAATAAACAACTCTTCTTTAAGTAAAGCAAAAAAAAAAAAATCACTGTTTTCCAAATCCAATACATTAGAGGACTTTTCAGGATCAAGAATGAATACCATATACCCTATAGTAAACAAGTAATCTCCTCTTCATTTTCTATCTGGGTTTAAGTTATAATTACCAGAGGCTGCAGGGATAGCTTTGAGAGCACTACAACCTACTGAAGAGCACAAAATATTATCTGTGCCCTCTGGACAAAAAAATCCCAAATGCAGTCCAATCCATAAAAAGTTCCTTCTCTACCTCTTTGGTTACCTCTTCAAAATAAGACTGAAAATTTACAACAAGCTACATGAATAATGAGACCCTACTTTGGTAACAATGCCTAACTTGTGATATCTATATTCATAAACATTACCATGTATTTAAAAAAAATTTCAACAAAGAATCACAGAAAAATGTAGTTGGAGGTCAGTGGGAGTAACCCCTGCTCAATACAGGGCTAAGTTAAGAGTTGGGTCAGGTTGCTCAGGGCCTTCTCTAGGCAAACTTTGAATATCTCCATGGCTGGAGATTCCACCACCTCTCTGAGCAATGTGTCTCAGTACCTGACCACCCTTTTTGTCATTTTTTTTCCCCCCACCCAACGTCTTTATTGGAATTTCCCTTGCTGCAGCTTGTGATTGTTATCTTGTCCTTTCTCCGTGAGCCTTGGAAAAGAGCCTGGCTCTATCTTCCCTATAACCACCCATCAGGTAGTTAGGAAAAGCAGTTAGATGCTTCCTTAGCCTTCTCTTCTCCAGGCTAAACAAATCCACTTCCCTCAGTGCTGCTAACCACCTTGGCAGCCCTCCACTGAACTTCCTCCAGTTTTTCAATGTCTTTTCATACTCAGGATCCCAAAACTGGGCATAGCACTTTGGATGTGGTCTCAAGCACCGAGTACGAGGGGAACAATGTCATCCCTCAGCTTGCTGGCTACACTCTAATGCAGTTCAGTATGTTATGACCTTCATTGCACAGAGTGTGCTGAATCCTATTCAATGTGCTGTCCTTCTGGACCCCAAGTCCTTTCCTGCAAAGCTGCTTTCTAGCCAGACAGACCCTAGCCTGTCCTGCTGTATGATTATTGTGTTCTGTGACTTCAGAAGTTCTTTGGAAAATTATTGGGAAAGAGCCACAATATGGTACAATACCACTACAAATATTTAAACTCAAATTGTGATTGATAGCTAATTGACTTGAAACTATAAAAACAGAAAGGAGGACATGGTCTTTGCAGAAGGGATCACAGTCCAGAAAGAATGGCATCTTTTCAAGGAGGGTAGAGAATGAGATACAATGTGAAAATGCACAACTTCTTCTGAGGATAGTTGAGTAAAGGTAGACTAGAATACAAAGAAAGCTCAAGGTTCATTTTTAAACCACGTTTTAGTTATACTAATAAAGTAAAATTAATTTCTGTTTTCTTACAGTTTTAAGAAATATAATAGCACAAATATAAGCTCCTTATTTGGAAAAGAATTGCTAAAAGCATATATAGCATTAATTTCTGCACAGTAAAAAGCTAAAGATGATGTGATGTGTCACAACAGTTTTGCTTAAATTTAAACAAAGGTGATTTAAGTAAAAGTAATGCATCTGTGCAATCTTTAAAACAGTTCACATTCTATTCCTCATAGCTGTTTCCCCTCCCCACGTGCATGAGATATTGAAAATAAACTTTCTTAAAAAAAAAAAGGAAGAAAAAAAAGGCATTATTGCATCTTCATGTTCTCTCTTTCTTAAACCTCTCCCACCTTCTCTGTTACTCCCAAACCAACTCATACTAGTTAAGGGCCTCCCATTTCTTACATAGCCATGTGGCAACAGCTTTGCTACAGATGGTAGATAATTTAGTCACATAAAAAAAGTTGAGGCCTACTCTTCCCCCTCTTTTACAGATAACTCTGGCAGCAGCACAGAGATTTCTCTAGGCCTGGAAGCTATTAAGGCTCATTTCAAGCACCCTTGAATGACCAGGCTTCTTTCTGGCCTTCAATCAAGCTGTCTGAGAAACAGATGTTTAGATTGGTCTTGAGTTCTCAGAAACTGACCCTGTAACACAGAACATGCATGCAGGAGAGGACATCACCACAATAACCACAGCATCCGCATAGATGGAAAATCAGCTTTCCTGCACCCCGTTTGTGTCTCTAGCTAATGATTAGCAAGCAAACAATTCCAGCTAAGTAATGCTGGCTCGTTCTCCACAGTGTAAAACAGTTAGTAAATGCAATCAGCTTAACAGCTAACGTATATATTCTGCAAACTTGAAACTGAACGAAAAACAGTAAGCAAAGCAGTTAAGTTCTGCTCCAAAATACTTTGCTCGAATACTGAGGAAAGTAAATTTAGAAAGATCTGGCAAGCCTATAGACCTCTGCTCTATGGAGTCACAGCGAGTTCAACATTAAATGCTCTGTACTTGTGCACACAAACCAAAGAGTAGTTGTGTCTCTGTCTCCCCCCCCTCTCTTTTTTTCAAAGCAATTAGAGAGTTGAAAACCCAACAGAGGGTAGTTGTCTGCCTTAAAAGAAAAAAAGCTCTTGACCTTAAAATAATAATTTATAAGAGGCAGGACGAATTATTATCCAGCCAGTGCTAATAACCAAACTAACAATTTTAGCAGCCAATAATACATTAATTAAGGTCAAATGTTGCACCACACTGCTCTTGGCACTGAAATGGGAACTAAGATTCATTTAATATTTCTATAGATTCTTCTAGAACTACTGAGGTCAAAGAGAGCCAATTACGTCCCTTATACACAAGGCTTAAATCACATATTTCATCTGTGAAGCACTATGACCAGTTTGGACATATACTTTTGTTTTTATACTTCTGTTTTACATTTACAAATTTAATTACAGTTTCCAACAAAAAAGGGGGAAGAGGAGAAAGCCACACCCTCCTGTCTCCTTGGAATATACAGCTGCACACTAAACTTCAATGTTGAAGTGCCCGATCTAATGTGGACACAGTTCTGGAGCAAAGTATTACAGCATGTTAAGACATTTCACTAACCTGTTAAACACACTTGGAGTTGGACTGTGATCTCGGTCCCTTTCCCTGTCTCTGGTACGTTCTCGATCTCTGTCTCTGTCTCGGTCTCGATCCCGGTCCCGATCTCGGGATCTCTCTCTCTCACGCTCCCTATCCTTCTCTCTTCGTGCATAATAGTCCCACTGTTTGCTGGTGTCCATAAGGCTAGACCACGAAGGAGCAGAACCTGCAAGGTGCGGAAAGGTGACTAAAGAAAGAGACGTTGGTATTAGAAAGAACAAAATCAGATACCATATGAAAACTGTAATACTATTTATGCTTGAAAGCACAGACGTTTGTTAGTCTTCTCCAGTGACATTTTCCAATCTCTCTCTTTCACATAAAAGTTAATTATGAGCAAACTCTGCCTTTTTCCCATGATGCTAATAAAGGCCTCTGCCACTCATTTAAATACTCATTATGAAGATGTACAGAACCAGGATATACACCACAAACAATGTCAAAATTTTTAGGAAAAAAATAAATATTGTGCAAAGTTTTGCTGAAAGAATCTGACTTTATGTGGTGAAATTACTTTCTTTTGGTGGAACAAAAACCCAGGAACAACCAAAAAACAGAATTACCTTTGAAACACAGTGGTTCTGGAAGTACGATTCAGAAAAAAAGGAAAAAGGATACTTCCAACATTATATTTAAGTATTTTTGTGTATGTTTTGTCCCTTAAAATAACTGTATTTGAAGTACAACATATTAGCTACTCCCCATGTTCTTATTTACTAGTTCATATTCCACACTGTGCTTTGCTATACTTTTTTGATTACAGAATGTAATAGTAACTTTAGAAGTCTCTTCTATAAATTCATTTTGGGGAAAAGAAATAACACTTCCACGTACACAAGACAGCATTTCTAATGAATGCTCAGCACAATCGTTATTACCACCAAAATGTAATACAGCTTCAGTAAATGAAGTATATTTTTTGTCTTCAACTAAAAGACAATACGCTTACGGAAGAAATGGCTAGGAAAAGTCACAACACCACACTGTCTCTCAACCTTTTTAGGTGACAGTGGGAGAGAAGAAGGGACGTGCATTTCCACTGCATTCCGCCAACTCGGATATAATAAATACTAGTCTTAATGGCCCAATTGTTCTGTCCTGCCCTGTCCCCTCCAGAAGCCCCTGGACGCATCCTGTGAACAGGAGGGCGGTAGCATTTAACTGGAAACAGCACTCTCTAGCGGACTTGAGCACAGAGGTCCGGAATCCCCAGCTCTGCCTATCTGCTTCGCTAGCAAAGAATTGCACAGCTGTCAATAACCTGCTGGAGTTCTAGTTCCTAATCTAGGAAATCAGAACAACATTCACCTGACTCCACGGTATTGCAAAGAGAAATTAATAGTATAATTGATACAAGCACCCACTGAACAACGTGAAGTACTGTGCTGTATTGAATATTGCCAAGCCATAAAGCCAGCAGGTTCTCAGGACAGCTGTGCTCAGACTGCCTTGCCTGCAACGACTGGGGTATGCCTGCCCCAGAAGGCTTTGGCAGAAGCTTTAGATGGTGGTTTGCCAAGAGTGTAAAAGGCGAATACAAAAGACTATTTGAGCAGGCAGTGGAGCAGGAAAGAGTACTTCATTGTTAAAAAAAACATTTTCATAGAAAAGCATTATAATTTTTTTAAAAAAGTATTTATACAATGTTTTGCTTCTAACAAAATGCTTGACAATGTTTGACTTCAGGGCTACAGGGAAAATAAGGAGTTAACAGAGAAAATATCCTAACACAATAGTATGTTGTTCATTATACTGCCAAAAAATGAAATTCTTCTAAGGAAAGCAGCCAGAAATAGCAAAAAAACAGCTGGACTTTAAAGACTGCTAATTTCCTTGACTTGCCATTATGTCAACAACATACGTATGGTCTACAAGACTTGAATACACTGGCTGACAGAATATTCTGATCTAAATTTTGAACTTAAGTTTACTTTAAACACATACTACAAAACAAATTATTTTTATTAATAGCAGCATAAACGTCTAAGCTGAGTTTTGGTCACTCCCTCGCATCTGCAGTAATTCTCATCAGACAGAAGTATGTCATTTCCATCTCAATAGCCTCAAATAAACTATTTATTTGTTACTCTGAAAAATACAGCAATTTTTATACCTAGATTTTAACCTGTAATTATTCGCAGCACACAAGGTAGTTTAAGAAAATTTACTTTCTAATATGAATTGGTATTTACTGTGTTTACTCTAAGGAATGAAGTAATTTTTAGTATCTCTTCATGAATTTTAGGATTCTTCTAATAATCTTCACACAAAGAAAGCGATTTCCAACATAATGTAATGCTGATTTTATTTTTTAAATCAGAAGAGAGGAAACTTTCAACAGTCAGTAGTGGTGAAGACATAAGCCCTGTTTTAGAGATTGTTTAGAAATTTGAAGCTGCATGGTGTCACAGTATATTGGCAAAGTATTAACATTTCTTCTTTTTGCTTCCAAAAATACTTTCTCTGGAATTGTTTTTGTAATGCTAAATTTGTTGCATGCTTTCAGGATACAAAGAACATTTAGAGCACAGAATGAAGAAACACTTCAGGGAAAAGCAAGCAAGCACACAATACAAGTTATTTCATGGGCACACCCAAAGCAGTGCCATATATTAACAGCTTCATAAAACTAAAAGATCATACGCTAAGGTATTGTTGACTCACAAATGGACTTAAAAGCAAGTTCAAGAAACTGCATTTGATACACACAAAGACAAAATCGATATTCCTGATGCTACAAATTAGGAACATTGTATTCTATGCAACATTCTCAATGGACTTGCCACTGGAAATACGCTTGATAAAGAGCAAAGATACCGAGACATGAGATGAGCAATTTGAATAGGCAGAAGAAAGGTTGCTGAGTCTTGATTAAGACTGGTATTTTTGCCTTGTGTTCTATACGCTCATTTTCCTCTGCAATTTTGACAAAGCCATCAAACATACTGACTGGCAAAGAAGATAAAGGGTTGGCAATTCATTTGTATCATCTAAAGCAAGTAGTGGACAACCCCAGCAATTCTTATTTATAATTATCATCTGCATCCTACTGCACCACCAAGCCCTCAATCAATCAAGACAGGTGTCTGACCCATTGAGAGCACTGGTATAATGCAATGAATTCATATGGGCCAGGGATCACATTGCGAGTTAAGGACTGCAGAGTAGAAGATGCTGGCCAGGAAAATGTCTTGCACTAAGCATATACTTGCAACAGCAATACACTGCCTCTGTACCTTTACAGATCCAAAAACACATATATCAGGCACAGTTTAGAAATGAACAATTTGCTTTGTATAGCAAATATCAAAGCTGCTGTTGCCACAGTAGGGATGCCAGATATATGGCAAAGATGGGAGCGTGCTGCAGAGGATTAAAAAGCCTGTAACAAGATATATTTCTTGTCTCTTCACAATGGCAAAAATAGCAGCTGAAATGAAGAGAAGAGAAAAAGGCCAAAGATTGAAAGCTTGTCTGAACACTGTATTTTATAAAATAAAGTATAGTAATTCCAGAGTATTATACTAGAATAATTTTGTATATCCTTATACCCAGAAGAAGTGCCCCCCCATTAGTTTAATTCAGTATTATCTCAATACTGCTACTTCAATAAGCATCCAAGCATAAGAGCTAAGGCACTGTTTTCTGTAAAAGCTCCTAATTTTCCAGAGTACTACAGATACTTGGTGATATCAGCTGCACAATTCTGCAACAAGACTTCCCCCTCACTTCCATTAGAATTTTTGTTGAGGAAGAGGCCTAAAAACAACTAAAGATTATTTTTAGGAAGAGGAATTACAGATTAAGATGTGACAGAGAAGACGGTTAGTTAGAACTGTTGACTTTAGTTGGGCTGTTTTTCTACCCCCTGTCAAAGGCACTTAATAATGGTAGCAATATCTTTTTACATAATCTCATAAACTCATCAGGAACATACTGTTTCTCATGAGGACCTTCTCATTAAAAGGATACAACATATTTAAGGTACTACTCTTCTCAGCAATACTGAATATTTCTCATTTAAAATTAGAGTTTTGAGTTCTAAAACTCTAACTACTTAATAAAACAAATGGTACAGTCAAGCCACTTTTCATTTTGATTAACCTCTCACATAAAATGCAGGAAGAATTTCACTATATAGTATTTTAAACTCGAGACACAGTATGATGCTTTATATACCTGTGAGGGGTTGGATAATATGTCAATATAATTAAAGGGTCCTCATTTCAAGTTGAAGATGTTTACTGTACACATTTGATAACTTTAATTGTTTCTTCTGTCAATTTGTATGACCTTACTAGAAGAGCTATGAAGGAAGGAGAGACACGAGAAGGAATGAAACACTCGTCTCCTAAGCAATGTAAGTAAAAGCTCATGATTGAAATATCCAGATGTTCTAGCAAGACTAAAGACTCCCAGGCAACATTTTGAAGTTGCTGATTCAAGTAAACCAAGGCCTCCTGTTCTCTCAGACAGGGTCCTAAGGCTCAGAACACTACTAATGCCATGTAGATTTTAAGACAAAATGACACTAGTAAAATCAGGAAACACGCAAAATCAGTCCAGGCTACACTACTGTAATAAACCTATGGGAAACTGTGGTTAAAGAAGACTGATATAGCACCAGAATTTGTAATGCCAACCCTCTAGTCTCTGCACACTAGACTGCATGAGTTAAAACCCATTTTATCTATTTTATCCCTATCTTTCTGCCACAACTGAGATTAGCTCAAAAGCTCTTTCTTTAATAGTCACTACACACAAACAGTAAGAAATTAGGGATGGCATGCTTCTGTAACCAACCAAACAAAAAACACTTAGCACAATGATACAGATCACATCTGTGGGTCTTCAAAAAACCCAGAAATCAAACTCAGCTCTGTTTTGTCCAACATTGTACAGGAAAAAAATGTGTATAGCAAGCAAGACAAACGTTTTTATTGGGTGAAGAAAACAACCACCACCACCACTCCCCAAACATAACCTTGCTTTGCCTCTAGAAAACGCTCTGGTGGGGCAGGGGGAAGGGGAAGAAAAGGAAATCCCCTAATTGACTGAAGAGTTTTTAGAAACTAACAGTTCTAACCTCTGAGGGAAAAGAAGACCCAAGTGAATCACAACAACCTGAGAAAGAACCTCATGCTACTTTTTAATTATCTCTTCTGGCTGACTTAACACCCACTGTTCACCTCTCTCAACCAGGGAACATGTCTACCCTGCCTCACTGGAGGAGTTCTCCATACAACATACTTCAGAGGAAAGGAGAGGAAATATCCAGAAGATTCCTTAATACTTAAAAGAAATTAAGACTTGTATGCAAATATTCTGATTAAATCACAACTGACCTCTCATGAAAAATTCTGACTAATAACTATCTTAAAAGTTTAAAAAAAAAAAAAAAAAAAAAATCTGGTTGCCCTCTCAGATGTTCCTCCAAATTTTTTATTAGCCTTTTTCTCTTTTTAAATGCCTGCTTTTAGCCTGCTTTGTCTCAACAACCACACGCAGGCAAACATCCATTTTTAGCCTTGGCCCAAAAAATACAAATCCAATGTTGGCATGATCATGATAGCAACCATATTTTGTATATGGGTATCACGCCAACATAAGCACACCACCACATCTGAAGGTCAGCAAAAGAGGTGGAAATATTCTTCTGTGCCTGCTACAACTTGAAAGGATAGCAAATTCTAATAAAAGAGATTCCAAAGTGAAAAACATCTTTAATTGGAGGCTACATATTAGATGCAATGCACATACTAATGTCCGTAGTAAGACTGCTTTCTCACATGACACTGTATGGTTTTAGCGGATAAACCTTCAACAAAGTATTTGTTTGGGTATGTTAGCTGCCTGCCCCAGGTTTACTTTTTCCTAAAGACTCGATTAAACATGGCTCGTTTATTTCTGAAAAGGCAGAGTAAAGTAGTTGTTTGTCCCCACTGAGAATTCTCTAAAACACGTAAGAAGACTCCACACATGAAAGCAAACCCCTAAGCGATGAAGATCATTTTGATGCCAATAAGTACCATTTGTTACTGCATAAACTGCCCCAAATTCAAGAAATAAGTTATTGAAAAATCTTATCTTGTATATTTTCTCTAGAAACTTATGAACATTTGGAGAGACATTATGTGAACGTTTGATCTGTGCTGAACATCATGCCTCTCAGAAGTGGACAGAACTTCTACATTTGCTCCTTCCAGCAGTCAGGGTCCAAATGAACAAAGGGCAAGGAGACAGAAAAATCAACTGCGAGAAAAGGCGCTGGGCATGGGGCTGAATGAGACCTAAGCAGAGCTACTGACTGGCAAAATGGGTGTTTCATGTTCCCCTTCGGGCTAGGTCAGAAAGCACCTGACATTTTAGTACTGTCACCTCTCTTTTGGCTCAAGCAGCAGAGCTGCATGCTAGATAACTGGCTGCTAAGTTCTGTAGATGTCCATTTGATTCCACACAACGCAATTTCTTTTTCAGTTCACTTTTACTATCAAACTAGATGATGACATTTTTCAGCTGCAGATTTTGCTCATAACGTTAACCAAAAAAGACAGACTTACTTTTGAAATAGGCTAAATAAACAAAACAATAGTATTTACCAACAGCTGTTAAATTTGTAACAGTAGGTATCTGGTCACAGTGGCAGGCAATGAGCTTTCATAATAAAATTGCTGGAAAAACCTGTTTAGACTCTCAGCTAAAATCCTTATAACCATTTCAATCAATTTGATAGAGCGCTAATACAAATTTTCAAAGCAAGTAAACTCACTCACCACTGCCATATGAAAATGCACGAACAGAGCGACTGTCATAGCCAGAGGAATGTCCACTGTTGAAAAGGAAATACAGGTAAAATTCAGTTTTACCATTAAGGCTACTTCCATAAACATACCTTTTATTTTATTCCTCAGAATTCTTATCACTACACAGACTAAAAAAAAGTATCTAAGCAGATTTAAGTCCTCCATTTTGAGCATCGTTAATTAAGAAAGCAGTCTCCCAACACAAATACGTTGACTTCATACTTTGATACAGAAGCTGACAATAACATTCTCTCAACATTTCTTAAAGCTTAGAACAAAGAACATCCAAAGAACATCCGTGTCTTGGAAACCAATACTAAATGTGAACTACTCCACTGTACTTTTCACGGATTTTCTATTTCAAATGTTACTTATATCACGAGACGTTTCTGCACCCATATTGAACTTAATCTCCAATTGCTTGGAAATGCACATATTTGTGAATGAAGCCATTCTCATTCTTTCTGTTAAAAAGAAGGTATGTGAGCATATCTAAGAACAGGTGGACTTCAAATGTGTAGTTCTATAAATAAACTATTAAATTAACTACACATTTTCTAGGCAGATTTCTTTCAATGGTAGCCAACTCAAGTAGGTAAAAAACAGAAAGGTTAAAATGGATGATATGAGCATAGGACATAATTCAAACGTAAAATTCTTTGATGAGTTTTATCACTTCCTACATAACTCGCATGCATTATCTTTGCCATATTTAACCTCAGTGTTATTTTTGCTCTTGAAGGCAGCATTACATTAAAAAAGTTTTGCATTAGTTAGAGTTTAAAAACAAAGAAAAAACAGGCTAATGAAAAGCCAATGCAGTATCTCAGCATTTAAAAATATTTACCAGAAATGTAGTTCCAATGTTCCACAATTAACTTGATAAAGATTTTTTCACACCATATTTTGGAAAAGCAAATACAGTGACTACTGCTTAACTGCCAGAAACAATGGTCACTCATAGCAACTGTCATTATATAATAATAAAATAACTTTCATCCACACCAAATGCATCCACCTCATTGTTTTCTGTATTAAATCAGACAAGGATTTTCTCAGAGATTTACCATCATCAACCTGTAGCATGTACGTTAATAGAATTTGTAGTTTCAAAGGAACAGATATGTACACCTTCTTCCAGTGAAGTCAAAAGGACTGGCAAGGGGCTTCCATCTTCTTGAGGCAGTCGCCCTAGTTTTGGCCTAATGCAAAATATAAATACTTTGTGGGGGCTGCTGGCTACTTGGTATTGAAAAAAGAAGAAATACGAATTTGGATTCTGTGGAACTCTGACATTTCCTATAGCTTATGAAGGCTTGAATCTGTGGCCAACATGTTTATTTCCATTTGTATAAAAGGATGTTTTAGTTGACAACCGTAAGATTCACTTAAATAAGTCTTCAGACAACTAAGGAATACTTTAACAATCTTTATCTTAACTTTGTTCTCAACTCTCGGCATTTATAAAGTGTCATCACTCAACAAAACTAGTAAGTGGTAAAGTAACCTATTCGAAAGAATACTAAGTGTAAAATACATGCGAGACTAGCAGCACTTGTGGAAAATGACTGTAAAAATCTGAAGCCATCTCCTCAGCTCCAAATAAAATCCATAGAACATTGGGTAATGTAAGAATGCTTACTAATACCTATTTTATTTCCATTACAGAATACCGATATACTGCTTTGTAAGATTTCAAAACAAATAATCACCTTTCTATTGTGGGTATGAGGGAAGGTGGAGGACCGCCAGGTGGGGGTGGAAAGCCTGTAATAATTAATCGGAGAGGAAAGAGAGAAAAAAAAAATGTAAAAACTGGGCTAGGCATACAATGGCAAACATATTCCATGTATTTTCAGTGCTTCAAATCAAATACCTTATCGTTCTTAAAACATGCAAGAATTTAGAAGCGTAGGAAAAAGCTTGAGTAGCTACTGATACTTTACAGCAGAAAGCACATTGTTCTACATAACTATTAAAAGAATGGAAGGAAAAAAAGGAAGCATGCACATGCCAGAGACCTGGTAGGGTAAGTCCAGTAATCAAGAGCATTAATTTTTTTCCACCTTGCATCAAAATAACTGTGCCTATGTCTACACATATCACTCTGTATTTATGAACTTTTATATGTATATAACTAAAAGGAAGTTGATAACTTGCATATCAATTAAATTTATTTTTTTAACCAAATTAAAAAAAAAATCTAGTTAAGTTTACCTGGTGGTGGCACTGTTATTGGTATACCTAAAAAGACAATAAATAATGCATCAGTTATAGTAAAAAATTTTTGCTCACTATCTATAGTTCTAAAATCATATTAAGATATCACAACATATACAATCAAGAAAAATAACTTATTTTTTGTGTCCTCAGATTAAGAACTCACAGTATTCCCAACTGTTAAGATTCTATGCGAGCCCTGTGACATCTGGCTTTTTATTTCAAGTTCTAGCCCTTCAGAATCTTATTTCATTAGAAACAAAAATGACAAAGAACGATTCCAGGTCTCAAGATTAGAAGTAAATCCACAACCCTAAAATGTTAGGCATCGAAAAGGAAAATAACATACCACAGAATATATCTGGTTTATCTTAAATTCCATTACTAGATGAAAGGAAATATAATTGGCTTCTGACCTTTTAATGCTTAGTATAGGAAATACTAAGTCCACATGGACAAAATATTCTGGCAACAAGAAGCATTACAGACTTTTCCCTAAATGCTACACCATACTGCAATTACTCATTCAATTGCTATTCGGAGGTTTTTAAAAAAAAAAAAAAAAAAAAAAAAAAAAAAACAAAAACAGCTCAGGACTCTGTTCTCTTGCAAAAACCTGAGAAGGGAGCATCCTTTACTACGAACACATTCAAAAATCATTCTAACTCTGCTGGCTTTCTTCCTGGCTCATTTTTCAAGCAGAAAAAGAAACTTTACTTTCAGGGCAGTAGTTTTAATCACTTACGGTAAACCTCCCTCAAACTCCACAAAACACCCCTCAGCTACCATTACTGTATCAGATTCAAGTATTTTATGTAAGTGGGTTCTGAGCTGAAAAGCACTGAAGGCAACAGAAACCCCCCCAAGGGCCTCTGGACCAGGTTTAAGATCAAGATACACAAAGACAGCCTGCTTAGCTTCCCATACATTTTCGTGGTGTTTAGACACATGAACAGCAGAACACAAATACCTTGTTAGAGCTTGACCATTGCACTTATTAACCATGCAGGTTACTCCTCTCAAAACTAAACTTATGAAAGCTTTCCCCTGCTTCAATAGAAGCAAAAAAAAAAGATTTTGCAGGATAGAAAAATCAAGAAGTATTAAGCCCAAATAATCAAACTCAAATACCTAAATTTCAGCCTTTTAATGCTGAAAGAGTGCAATTCCAATTTCTTTTACTGAGCTAAGGAGACCTACAGAAAGTTATCTCATCTGAAAGCCAAGATACTTTTCCTTGGCGTAATAATGTGGATTTAAGTGTTGAAATGTTAGGCATGCAACTTAAAATCTATAGCTTGAGAATCTATGAAAATCATATCCAGTAGTCTATACAGGTAAGTAAAAAGATTTTGCTTAATGGAACTTCAGTGTCTAAAAACGAGGTATCACTTTCTGCTGAAAAGACAACCTTATATCAGTACAGGAGAGGATTTACAGAAAATCCCCTGATCATTAAAAATAATAATAATAATAATAATAAAATCTGCCTTACAAATTCTACTTACAAATGAATAATAGTTTATTTAAATTTTTCACAAGACTCCAACCCTTATCTTCTAGAACATTATGAATTTACATTTTAAAAATATAAAAGGCCTGAAGAAATTATGGGTAGTTTGACATATGTCCCATTTATGCATATTTCAGTAAGTGAATCTGGCAATTACTGAAGTAGATAACTAACAGGAAATCTTTTATATCAACAAAGTCACAAGCAAGTTGTCTCTTCCTCCTTAATTCAGTCAAAAAACCCCATTCTGCACTAACTTGGATATGACAGCAGCATAAAACAAGCCATTCAAAAGAGCAGGCTGACAGAGTAATAATAATCAAGAGACTCACAAAACAATCTCTCCATCTTTGATCTCAGTCCTCATCATCATGGAAAAAAAACTTAAAGCACCTTCCGAAGAGTACCTGAGAACTAAAAATAACAACCCCACTGGACACCACAAATCACCAACTGAAAAGAAACCATGATTTTACCGCAAATCAAAATCTTCCCTTCCCTCCAATCTTTCCTTGTTCTAAACATTATGAAGGGCTCAGCTCTATCTTCTCTTAGAAATAACTTGCCACTCTTCCTCTACCTCCATATCAACAGGCCCTCTACTCTGCAGATAACTAAAGGGTTATTAACCCAGGGTATGAAAAAGTATTTGAAGTACAAAATCATCAGCCAATTACTTCTGAGTGAGGGAAAAAAACATTGATTCATTTCTTGGACGTATACATTAAACTTGAGTATCAATCCAAGAAGATGATTTAGTACAGATTACGTCTCTATGACACACTGCAGTGTCACAAACATACACCTGGCCTAAACTTAAATATTCTGACTTGTATATCAAAAGCAATCCAAATGGCATTAGTGCAGCGTTTTACTGTGGCTTATTTACACTCTGCATAATGTGCTCAAAATTGCTTTCAGGACACTGTATACCATTCTACTTAACTCAAGACTGGTAAATATTTGCCAAATATCAAGTAGGTTTTATTAAAGGCAAGCAATGCCACATGTGCTATCCTTGTGAGCAGGAGTCAAACATAAGTTGCTGCAGCTTAACAACATACTGAAAGTTAGCTGAACTGTGTAATAGCCCATGGCAATGTAATATAACTCAGCTTGGTATAAAAACTTCTTTCATCACAGGCTAAGCTAAGTCAAATTATCTCTCATTTATCACAAGCTGAAAAGTACACACTTAGACTGCTCAGGCTCAGCAGATGTATGATGTACAATCACTTGCTAAGTCCTAGTAACTTGATAAAATATCTATGTAGTTAAACTTCCCAAAATTATACAACAGAAGTTTAATACTTCAGAGTACTTTTTAAATATCACAAATACGTCACATTTAAACTACGTTCTTATACCAAAATACATGAAATGACTTTTAAAGTCTATGAAACAGAAGCACCCATATTATTCTTCAGACTTGTTACATAGTAAAAAACAAGCAAACAAAAAGCAATACATTTTTACTATAGCCAATTATAGTGATTTCCCAGTAGCATTTCAGCGTTTTCTGCATTTGGCCCTTCGAATAATTCCAGAACTCATTCCTCAAAAAAAGATGTGAATCACAAGAGTGAATGAATTCAGAACAAGACACCTAACTTCAAAGCAGGATCCTTTTTCAAAGGGGCTTTTGGAGGATGTTTTATATTTGGAATACTTAAATTTTCTGGCAAGTAGTCCCAGTTTAATATTGGGTAACTGAGCTTTTTCCTCCCCCTCCAATGAACCTAGGAGGGATGGCTGATTCTATTTTAGGAACAGCTTTGAAGATAAAGAGCTGGCAACAGCACAATTAAAACACAGGCCTGAAGAAACCAAATCCACAGCTCTTAATCGTTATTTTCAAATCTACTTGAAGCACAGAAGGATGTTGAAGGAGACTTTCTGGACAAGTGTATGTCGTAAACCTGTCTGCAAATCGCAAGACTAAAGCCAAACCTGCTCACTAGATCTGTAACACGTGCATTTTTTTTCCACCTTTAAGCTTAACAGGTGAGGGGTTTCATATGAATATTGCAGTACACCTAAATGACATCGCTTCACTAAGTGTGTATGTGTGGGGGGAAATCCTGTCAAGCTTTTAATAATATACAACACAGATCTCTGTAACACAGCTATAATCAAGATCATAACTACTTTCTAACAACTTGCAATGTATTGCATACGTTATTTTATCAGAAACATTTTAATATAGTTTAAAACCGTAGTTAACACTAGTGTTAAGTCTCCGTCCTTCCTGTCCCCAAAGCAGTAAAGAAACTTCACAAAAGTGCCAGAGCAGTAGCATATTCTCTCTATAGATAACCCATTTTTACATTTATGCATATAAACTTGGAAGAAAGCATGGAATAATCTAATTTTTAAATCTCTTCCCCTTCTCTTTGCTAGGCTGCACCATTTTGTGTGTGATGGTCACTGATATAAGCCAGAACTTGCCAGCCAGCAGGAGCAGATAGTTTTAAAATCAACAGCAATTGAAGAAAGCAACTTCTTCCATGAGAAGATTTAAACACTGTAAAGGCCCACCCAAAGCCATTACACAGAAAGAATAACGTTGCTGCCTTGTTTGTACGTAAGAGTATTAACAGACACTTTTAAAAGATTCCCTATGCAAATGGAAAAGATTTCAGAACAAGGCAAGAAGAATGCAATGAGCAAGAGGAGAAAATAAGGAAAGGATCTCCACCTCCTATCAGTCTCTTATATAACTAAATCTTTTATTTTCCTACTCTGATACTCCTGGAAGTTCCTGCATCTGTTTCCATTTCTCACTGACCATTCTCTTTCATTCCTTCACTGCTCCTTTTTAACCTAATTCTTTAAGATGGTACCACTCAGGTAACTGCACTATTTGTGCAAACGCCCAGGACACTGCCCCTCTTTAATAAATATGGGTAAATTTCAAACCAGATTGAACAATGAGAGCAAGTCTCAAAGAGCTTTGCTTCCTCTAAGCTACACAGGTACAGGAAGCTGGATAGAAACAGCAGGTGCTAGTAAGATCTGACTGAAAGGCTGCAGCACAAATGTAATTCTTATCAGACATTTGAGAATTCGCATACGCTGTGAGGGGAGGGTGGAATTAAAGCTTCAGTTGGTGCTTGGACCTTACACACCAAAGAATCTAAATTCAGCACAAATTCATAGGATACCAACTTTCTTGGTGCAAACTTTGGAATAATTTGTTAACATGTACCTCTCAATAGCATTAACAATAGTTGAATCACGAAAAGCAGCTTCTCACTTCAGACATTTTCAAGGACGCAAGACCCGACATTTAGTTTTTAGATACTACTTCTGACTACTCTCACTGAGAAAGTAAAGACAGAAGTTTCTGTTTCTGCCTTCCAGATATACTTATGAAAAGACTAAAACATAGAATTCTGAAATTCTACCCATGCAGTCAACGTGCAAGGAATGTATTTCTTGAATTCACAATCATCAAGCACCACTCTCTCATTTCCCATATTCTACGTAATGTAGGACATTTACCTGGTGGGGGAATCAGAGGTGGAGCAGTACTGACAGTTGGAGGGGGTGGGAGGAAAGGAGGTGGTGGAAGGTGGGTAGGTGGAGCTCCTGGAGGGAAAAATGGAGGTGGCTTGGTAAAATTGTCTACTTCAGGATTAGATCGTTCTGAAAGAACCTGTAAAATATCAAACTATAGTTACAATTGCTATGTAAAAAGCGTAGAACATAGGTTTCCTCTCTTTCCAGTTACTATATCAGGAAAGCATTACTTATGCACCTAAAGAGCCATATTCAGACAGTATAAATTACACCTACATCCTATGTTCAGTGTCCTGTACTCCCCAGGTACCTTTAATGGCCCAGGAAGAGCCAGTAGGGAACAATAAACACAAGATTTTATACGGAATATAGGCCATCTGAATATGGACTAAAAGACCATCTTAGATTTATATGTAAAGGAAAGTAAAAAATCACTATGAAAAGCATGAAAATCCAAAGAGTTTGAATTACTTGATTAAGCACTGTGCGAAGCTCAGTTGAAAAAAAACACTGCAGTGTTTTAAGTACAACCACTACAATCTATTACTATCTTCACAGTTTAGCCTTAACCTAAGTTGGCATGGAAATGCAGTTAGAACTCAAAACAACTGTGATTCTTTTCCACAGATTTGTCAGGGAAGACAAATCATATTCAACCTTAATGTGTTTATTTTCTTCTGAAAATAACCCAAGACCATAAACACGAAGGCCATAAAGACTAATCTTGCAATTTATGGAAAAGTAATGCAACTTCATAAAAAATGGACTATCAGCTATTTATTCCTTCAAGAATGGCAAGCAAAGACACTTTCATTTTCAGCATTACTGTCCAGCTGAGGTGAGGAATGAAAGGATACTCAGTTTAAATATCTGTCTTTGTCTAGTAGAGGCAATACTGTCTCTTAGGTTGTAAGCCTGTAATATTGATCATTTCCTTTGAGTAAAATGTGCACCAAAACATGTATCTTTTGAAAATATATCAACTATTTCATCTTAATTTATTTAACCGTCAAAACTTTCTTCCTGAAATTAAAAATTCTTCTGTATTTCTCATTCATATACATTACAGTGTTTTAATCAGAAGTTAAGGTGAAAGGAAAAAAGCCTATTAGTCAAAGACTGTGTAAATCTGCAGTATAAAACCTGTATGTTGCTGTTTTCATTAGCACGCCGCCGTCCTTCCACCCTGCTGATAGTGATGGTCTGTCCAATCACATCTATCGTGCCAGATAATCGCCTGTAACACAGGACAAACCAGACTCAGTAACAAGCAGCATTAAAAAAAAACCCTCTTGTGGCATACAGAGCAATGTAAGTCCATAAGCTCTTTCTCCTGTATAAAGATAAAAGCCACAAAGTTGCTGAAGAACATTAAACACGATAAATTTCCTGAAATACACCAAGCATGTAGAACTAAACAAAGCATCAGGAAAGACTTCTGCAGGATGAAGGGCGACTGTCTCCACATTCTCCTTCCATCCTCTTAAAGAAAATAAATCTACATTTTTGCAATCTATGAAAGCAAAACATAAGGAATAATACAATGAGAGTACCAATAAGCTTTAATAAGAATATATTAAACGGAACTTCTACAAAAATCTAAACAGTGAAATAGTTATACTACCCATTAAATACACTTTTAAAACTGCAGAAACCACACTGGAAGACTCCATGAAAGAATGAGAGAGGACAAGGTTAAGTGAGGAGGCAGAAATACACGTCAGCCAATGCTAATGTGCATACTATAGATATTGCAGCACATATTGAACAAATCACCCATCATCCTTCCCAACTTGCAGTATACAGTCTTAATACCAACCAAAGTATTTGAAACTACTAAAAATTGATTCTCTCCTTAGATTAATACCTTGCCTCCAACTCAGAGGATTCTTAGACCAGCCATTCATACTTCTGGTCCTCAGATCTCCAAAATGCGAAATGCCTCTCAAACAGCTTCAAAACATCTGTACAGCTAAACAAAACTAACAACAGAACAGCACAAGACTCACCTCAGATTCCCTTACAACCCAATCAGGCAATATAAGAATGTAATGTGAATTAAAAACAGCTACAACAGATCAGACCAAAGGTCTACCTAGTACAGTAATCTTTCTTAAGAATAGCTAGTAACTGGATTTTCAGGGAAAGACGACAAAAAAAAGTGACGTATATACAAACAGTCTTTCCCTCCCAATTTCTGCCCATCAAAAATTTTTGGGACTTCCAGGATATAATAACCCTGATTAACATGTCTGATCCCTTTTGAACACACTTGTACATAATTTTACCTTCTACAATGAATTTCAACAATGTGTTCTGTGTAAAAGTACTTCTCTTCATCTGTTTCAGCTTCTTTTTTGCCTGCCAACTTCATTTGGTGTCCTACAGTCCTCATGTTAAGAAAAATAATGAAGAAATGTTCCTTTTTCTCTGGCACCGAAATATTCTTGGGTTACTACTGACCTGTGTTGTATCTCTTCTCAGTCATCTCTCTCCCTGGCTGAACTAGTCTACATCTCTCCTCATACAAAAATGTGTAATATACATTATTTGTGTTACCTTTTTGTGGACCCTTTCTACTTATACTATATTGTTGCTAATGTGACATGAACTGAACCACAGAGAATATACAGCTCACAACACTCTGTGGCTCTATGTGCTGTCGTAATGACTTTTTCAGTTTTGTTCTCCACTGCTAATGATTGCTAACACTCTATTTGCTTGTTTTAGGTAAGAGCAGAAATTGATATTCTGAGAAGCAGCAACAATTCCAAGATCTCCTTCTCAACTGGTAACAGGCAAATTTATTATTTTCTCTAAAAAAAGCTAAATTGATATTGAGTCACCTGCATCAATAAGACAAAAGAACAAGGGGCGATTCTGCTGGGAAAAGGGCTCCAGGGGGATTTCTTAAAAAACAAACCTGTTTTCCACTGTGAAAAAATATTTTATACCTATGTAAATATAAATACATAAATAAATGCATGTTAAAAATCTGTGCCATGCTGTAACACTATGAATTCTTTAAAAATTTTCTCTTTCTTTGTTTTTTCCTAATTGTATACACGTGGGGCTTCCCTTTCTTTCCTCAGGTTGAAGAAACAAGCTGTAATTTTTTACTGAGGTCTCCATAGCAAAGAACTAATCAGAGCAAAGTTTCATAATCAGCTTTGGTAATCTGGTTACTGTCCTAATCAGTAGTTAGGATAACTTTTCTCTGCCTTCACTCCACAAAGGTCTGGTGTGAAGACAGATTGTTAAGCTCCTATCAAATTGACTTCAGTATCATTGTTCCACCATTATGGCGTAAGCAAATGTAAGAGAAATATCAATAGTAAGGTAACAGAATTTCTCTTTCTATTCACTTGTTCCTGTTAGGACCTGGATCAGGGGACAATATTAAAGATGAAACCTATTATTCACTCTGTAAAATACTCTGCAGCCTTGAACAAAAGATCCTTCATCCTGCAAGAGAGCTGTCTTTGCTATCTACAGACTAAATACCACCTTAGAGCACCAACTTGGCTGTTCTTATTGGCACCAAGGTTGTTCAGATTTTCATACCCGAATGACATATGGTATACTTTCCTTATTGCCCCAGATAAAACACACTGCCTACTTCAGACAGACAAGAGTTGGAAATACAGACTGAGAGTTGTTCTTAGAGCTCAAGCTTGCTGGAAAGAACAGAAGCCAAAAATTCTTGGTAACAACACTGTAATTCTTGGTAGCAAAAAGCAATTAATCTTAATTAACCTTATCAAAAAATCCATTAGTTTACTTCTAACAACAAAATAGATGAAACACTTGAGAAAAAAAATAAAGCTACTGTATCTCTGTAAAAAGATAGATTTAGCCTTGGCATGTTGAACAAATTCTAGCACTAATAATTGCATAAGGCTAAATTTCTCCCCCAATTTCAATTTTTTTGTTCTAAATATATTTTAAATTTCCCAGATATACAACTCAACAGACAGGAATATATATATATACACACACACATATATATATATGAAGATATTGTTATCTATAGTCACATTTCTCTGTCACCAGACAACCATCCCTTAGTGCTATTTCAACTTTCCTACACAAATCCTCCATAACTGCTTAATAAGGATTCGTGGGATTTTTTTAATCACTAAAATTTCAAAAACTATGATGCAAAATAATTAAGAAAGGCAAATTGTTGAAAACAGGCTTTTCTTTACCTATTCAAAAAATGACTTTGAGTACTTTCACCACAGCTTTAATACTGCCCAATATGCATATTTTTTTCTAACATTCTGTTGCACTATCTTGTTTTAAGGCTCTCTTCAGAAGTACTCCCACAAAATATAATGCTCAGGTAAAGCAAGGAAGGACAAGCTTCATGAACGGCTGTTATTTCCAATTATTTCAGGGTGTCTTTCTACATTTTTGGTCCCACATTCAAACAGAAAAGAATATTAATTTGTAGTTAGATAAAGGCGAGATTTTATATTGATACTTAAAAAAAAAAAAGAACAAATATAGTAAGGCTGAAGTGATTACAGCAATCCCATTCCATTAGGGATGCCAACAAACATGTCAAAAGGCTTCACACTATGATTTCATTTTCCTCTTCAGAGCACGAGTCCAAAGACCTTGTGCCCACCTTCTGGCCCAGAGCAAGCACCGCCTTGTCCTCATTATACATTTACAAAGTGATAAAGCTGCAGAAACAAACTCAAGAATTCTTGGCCATCTCTTTTTGCCATTCTTTTTCTTGGGCGGGGGGAAATTGTCAGAAAAGTACCATAATTCTTATCTTAAAAGGTAATTATAACGATTACTAAAAAAAAAAAGGTAATGAAGTATAGATCACAGGAACTAAACCAAAGAAAATGGAATACAAGAACTGTACTACAGAAAAGCAGTACTTTACTAACAATTATTAAAACACAAGTAAGTGAAACTAAGAAGAGCTCAAGGAACAAAGAAAAAACCAGGAGTAGTTCAGAAAGCAAGCATGTCAGGAAAACTGTGAACATGAATTAACAGATTCTAGACTGAACCCTCTTGTCTAGAGGGCTGTATCTGAAGGTCTATACAGCTTCATTTAATTAATGTAATTAATTTTGATTTGAAGAAAGGCAAGCTATTTAGAAAAACACAATCCAGAATTTAAATTTTCAATGACAGAGTTCACAATAATTGGCAAGTTATTCCAGTCCATGCTGGAGTTAATGAGTAAATTTCAAGTTTGAATGCATCATGCTTTAGTTTCCACATCAGTGAATCTATTAAGTTTATGCTCATCAGATTGAAGATCTTTCTACTATAAAATTCTGAACCCTCATGCACGTACTCACATAGTCTGTTAAGAGACTTATCTTTAAGTCTCAAAAAGCATCTGAGATCTTTGTGACACAGTCGTCAACTGCAGTATCATTAACCAAACCTCTAAAATTAACTTTCTGGGACTTGCGGTGGATTTTTTTCCCCCCCTTATCATGGCTGAATAATAATGCTACACTGAGAGCGAAGATATGATGCCATGGGAAAAAATTAGATAGAACCACTAAAATTTAAAGCATAATCAGTCTCTCAAAATCTTCAATAAATCAACTACATAAGAACATAATGAAAATAAAACAGGATTCCACCTATGCCAGAGCAAAAAATTATGTCACAAGGATCTAAATGGCATCTATTAAAACTAAAACTTGGTATTTGTGACACTGTGGAAATATAATTTTGAAGACTGAAAGTATCTGAAGTATACGGAACTTTTCTGTTTGCAGGCCAAAAACAGATGAAACCCAGAAACCTAGCTTTATAGTGAAGTTATAACTATTATTCTGATACAGATCACACAAAATCTGCCTGCTTTAAGGCCCACAATTTCTAGAAGAGGTTAAAAAGCAGGATTCGTTTAGGTCAACTGCATGAGAAAATGAGGTATAAAATTACCTTATTAACGAATCAGGAAAACAGACATACATCTGTGTTGTACCAATAAAGGAAACAACAGTGGAGAAAAGTGACAGTATTTACCAATAGCAAGATACGTAACAAAATGAAAGAAGGACTGGGAAAAGCTTTCAGGAAATTTCACAATAGAAATCCAAGGGAAAGAAAATAGACTTCCAGTTTTTAGAAGAGGAGTTCCCAAATTTTTGTTTCTGGTGGACTACCAAGCAGAGTAATACAAATAGCAGGGAGAGCAGCTGGAAGCTGGGACCAGCTCCAAGTTCTGCCAGACTGATAGCTCTGACTCCAATTGCTCAAATATCTCAATTCCAATGAAGCCTGAAAAAGACACAGTAGGCACTAAAGCATCAAGAATCAATTAGATTTTCCAGAGATAATCTTCTATCTAACATCCCATCCTAAAAATCTGGACCTCTGGAATCCGATAGCCTAAGTCCAGAAAAAAAACTCTGCTACACTAATTATTTATAATGTTTTATAATGGTATCTCAATTACTGTTCTGAACAGATGCCAACTTCTTCAATGAGGGATGAGTCCAGGAATTCGCAGTCATGCCTTGAAGTGAACAAATTCTCTTTTTCCCTGAGAATGCAATAAGGATTTCATTATGTCCTCTATCAGAAGAGTTTGAGATTGAAAGGGAGAAAGGCACATGTTCTCTTGCAAATGGAGCACCAGATGACATCTCTCTCAAAAACATAACCTTCAAACCTTCACTAAAGCAAAAGAGGCATCTCAGAGTCCATTATTTAACAGTTCAGCAGTTTTATAAGAGACGAATCTGAAGCCTTGGATCCTGATTAAGTCATAGCAAGTTAGTGCATGGGGGAAATTTCAAAGACCCCCGTCCCCCCACTCCCGTTACTATCTAGCTTAATGTTCAGAAGTTAATCAGACATTACTATGCTTCTGTCTTGGTGCTGTCTGCAAGGGAAAGAGGGGGCTTGGTTTGTCCCTTTTACACTAAGGGCACCTGGGATACAGACGCATTCCCAGTGGATACCCCCAAAGGCACCACACACGTGGGATGCACACGAACTCAGAGCAGAGTTCATACAGAATATAGCTTGAAAGCAGCATTCCAGCAACTCAGTGAATGATTCTGCTCTAATTACAGAATGGTTATTTGTAAGCTATTCACACTACAGATACTGCCCTCCATAGAGATCTAATTGGAAAAGCTATCTCATATGGCAAGTTGAACTTATTTAGGTTCTACAGAGCAAAGAGGGAAAAAAATAAAATAGAACCAATTACATTCCAAATTCATAGCTGCAGAGATCACTTATCTCCACTACAAGAAAGAATATAAGCAATGAACCGTTTTTACGAAAAACAAATTTTCAAATTTCATAAAAAAGCCTAACTACAAGATGCCACATTTATTCACTAGCTTACAGAACTAAAAATTATAGAAATATAATATTCTTTAGAAATCTCTATTTAAAATGTTCCTGTATTCCTACTTGTCTTGCTTTTGCATCTTTATGCTTTGTCATCCTCCTCTTGAGGACATCCTCAACTTTGCTGAGCTCATTTATTGCTTACTGATGGGTATAATTAAGAAGCAAACAAATCTAACACAGAAATTCAGATTTTGTTATGATACATGGAAAAGACATTTCTCCAAAATAATTTAAGATCTATCTGAATTTGTCATATGAGCAATAATTATGTTTCTATCTCCTAAGCTAAAGCCTCCATATTCCTAATGAGTAGTATTCTTGTTATACCTCAAAGAACTTATTTATTTTCTGGAGAATTTCAACTGGCAGGACATTATATGGAAGCACCTACTGTGCTCAAATAAAAAAAAATACAAAATTATTTTAATGTTTGCTTTCAAACAAAAAAGCAAAACACACTATCTGTTCTCAGACTTCCGATTAAAGGGAAATATGTGCTGCAATATCTATGCGTAAAATCATCCAGGAAGTGATGTGGCAGCCCTGACTAGTAAATGAGGAATTAAAATGCTAAATTAGGATCATGCCCTCATTTTTTTTTTCTTACCTTAATTCGGGTGATTCGGCCCTCCTATATCGCTCCTGCCACTTTCCGATGCCTGAACTGGCTTTTCTGGAGGCAGTGCTTGTCTGTGACTGAGAAGAGGCGCTGTTTCTGGTGAGATAAATTGTCTAGGTCTTTCTTTTCTTGTGTCTCTATCTTTTCTGCTCTTTGAGTTCCTCTTCTCTTTATTCCCAACTCCTTACCAATCCCCACACCAATGCCACTATACCCAACTGTACCAGTTTTCCCTCCCTTCTACTGAGTATATCAACTACTGCTAGAAGCTGAGAAAAGTTTCACAGCTACATCAGAAATGTTCCTAACAATTTCAGCAATAATGCTATGGCAAATGCCTCACAGCATAAAAGTAATTGTTTTAAATTTTCAAAGAGCTGGAGTGCTGAAAAATTTCTACCCAGATAAAATGATCTGTTTAGGTAAAGAAGAAAAAATACTGACCCATAAAATACTAACTGGTTATAAAGAAATTAGTAATAAGCTTTTCATATACAGAAAACACTAGCTGCATTCTGGAGACATCATTTGAGTAGAAGCATGTAATGCACACAGTCAAGAAGTATTTACTGAACTAAGCTCAGCCTTCTTAATGAACATTTTTCTTTCAGAGTCTCTTCTCACAGCTCAGTGGAAATACCTTTCTCCCTTACACAAGAACTTACGTTAAGCTAATGCATCCAAAAGAGCAGATATTAAATATGGAAAGAAATCAGCCTTGCCATCGTAACAACTTATAATTACAATATTCACACTAAGTTTATAGAAAATAATCTACAATAACCACCAAAACACTCAAGTGGTACAACTGGTATGTAACAGTTTTTTTCCTCTTTATCTACTCAACACAATAAGTTTATTTACTGGCCTCTCATTCTTTAAGATAGCAAAAATTGGGAAAGTCCATAGAGAGAATGAACAAATCTCAGGTTTCTTGGGAAAAATCCTCCGATTAACAACCTTCATACTTTGCACTTCTAGAAATCAAAAGATGGTCATTTATATCTAAGACAGCCACCTTCACAAAGAGGAAAAAAAAAGCAGTAGGTAAAGAAGAGGCACAGTAAGAGATATTTATCCTAGCTAAAGCTTGTAATGTGCACGTGTATGACCTTATTCTCACTACGTATACAAACCTATGAAATGCTTTTTTTTCTACAACTTTAAGTTGAACTAAATTTTAATACCCGTCATTAATTACTTTCTAAACTATTTTAGAATTTCCCTGTCCAATAATGAGATGTATGCAGAACTGAAATTCTATAACAAGTTCTGTTCTGAATACAGATTTTGAATCATTACCCTGTGAATAGTATCTTGAATTCTGAAAACTCTGTTACCAGAATGACACAAACTGGAAGCAATTCAGAAAACAAAAATAAAAAATAGAGGATTGGAAAAAAGTTCAGAAGATTTAAACTATTTCTTAGACAAAGAAAAACTGGCAAGTAGAACTGAAATCTACTAAAAACAGAGCAGTATAATTTGATAGCAGAAAGGAATTTAGGCCATCATGAGAAATTATCTAGGAGTATCAGAAAAGCAAAATACAAGCAAAAGTATCACACAAGGTTTTTTTTCCCCCCAAGAGAAACATATTTGAGTGTTGAACAGACTCTTAAAGGATGCAGTAAATGAACATGAGGTGCCTGTGACTCGTCTGAGATAATTACCAATGAAGCACAAAAAACCCAAATCATAGATATTAATCTTAAACTGTTGATGATGAAAGCAGGTAACCTGCTATACTTCCCTTGCCACCATCTATAATAAAATCCCTTTTAATTTCCACAAAAATAGAACTCCTAAGCAGAATCGCTTGTTAATTAGAGTAAAGCAGAAGCATGGACTCATTCTGAGCTGAGTTTAGGATCTCAAAAAGCAGTAGCTTAGAATTAAAGGACAGAACTTGTTAAAGCCTGGGGCTGGGAGAGTGAGGGGAAGAGACACTACTAAGGAAGTCATTCCATGCATTTCAAAGAAAGTATAGTAAAATATTCAAATGTAGAAAAGCAAAAGCTACCTTGCTGGAAAGAGACTTGTTTCCAGGAATCCTATGGACTGCTGAAGTTGCAGCTGTCTGATTCAGTTTTTTTAATTGATAAGGTGTGTTAACTAATGCACACACCTACAGAGGGGACACACTAGCTAGAGACAATTTGTTGGCTAATCTTATTCTATACAGATAACATGGTTTCATACATCAACACCTGTATTTTTATAGCTGCC
Organism: Dromaius novaehollandiae; assembly: GCF_036370855.1. Lineage (NCBI taxonomy): Eukaryota > Metazoa > Chordata > Aves > Casuariiformes > Dromaiidae > Dromaius > Dromaius novaehollandiae. The sequence continues at coordinate 58,653,575 of NC_088101.1, forward strand.
TTGTTATTTGATCCTGTTGCTTTTTCTCCTCTTTCTTTCTACTTTCTCTTCTATGAACAAGCAAGAAGATAGCACAGAATTCATGTGTAAAGGTGACTGAAGATTAAAAGTGATTAGGATCACTCTTCCTCTCAGTTCTACCTATCACAGAAACACAGTCTGCTCTTTCCTACGGAAATCATGAACTTCAAATACATAGAGGCAACAGTATAAAAAAGCTTTTGGTCTTGAGTTACAACTAACTGACCTGTTTGTTGGAATTCCTGATTTGAATAAGGCAGGAGGAGATGTGAAATCAGCTTTGGTCGACTGCACTGCCAACTCTTTCTCCAAATTTCCAGTTCTGCCCTGCTGTACCTTCAAAATAATGTTTTATCATTAGTTACACCTCAGAAGTATTGTAACCTTAACACTCAAAATAGCACACAGGCAACAAAAAAAGACAGTAAGTCCAATTTTAATCAAAAATACCTGTCGCCCTTGCACAGTCCTGTATGTACAAAATAACAGCTTAATTTTAAAAGAAGCATGATTATTCAAAAATCTTCAAAATCTAAACCACGGAGATGTCTAACAAAACAAATCACAAAACAAGAAAATGAACACATTCTCTCTCTGCCTTACTGACCATGATATCAATTAACCACTTAATTTTTGAGTCATACCAGTAACACTCAACTCATACTCTCAATTATGAAAACTTTACAAGATTTCTCATTAGTTCAGATTAGATACTTTAAAAACATACTGCAGTTTCTGAAGTACTGCAAAATTCCAAAGACATATTACTAAAGCTATGCAAGACCTTAGGTGCAAATATTTCAAATACTGTTTGATTTCAGCAGCACATTATATATGCAAGAAAAACTACTTACATGGTTTAGTATTAAAGACAAACCGGAACTGACCCAGTTTTTAAAGACTCTCTCACTGTACTATCCACACAGCTACATTTCACTCTTCAGAGTGCATTTCTAAAAAAGTGTCATCCCAAGTAGAAACAGTAGCAAAGAAAAAAAAAATCAAAATATTTTGAAGTAAATAGCCAAAAATGCAATGGTCAGTAAGACAGCTCAAACCCCAGCATTTCAAACTGAAGAGGAACAGTTTTTAACTATATAAAAAAGCATTTTTTCTAAAATCATAAAAGCAATTTCCATTTATTTAACTTGCATATTTGGATACCAGGGATTTTAGATAACAAAGAGTTTCATAAATAGCAATATATGTGAATTAGTATATGAAAATCTAGCTAGCTTAATCATGGTGTAACACGATATAGGCTCTGATCTCATGGATTCTTATAGGCAAGTGAACGATTAAGCTTTTGCAAAATCTTGCTGATAATCACACACATCTCTTTCCCACATCCACAAGAGACCAACTGCATATAAATAGTTAAGATTCATTAAAAATTAAATTAAACTTTAGTATCCAGAAGTATGAAAAATATTTAATAAGAAGAGGTTTTTTAAAGGATTTTTCTGAAAAATCTGTAAAACCTCAATTAATAAGTAACTGAAAAACACAGACAAAGTAAGTTCTTGCCAGTCATAGATGACCAATCTAAACATACCATGTAAATAACATATAACTTCTAGTAATTCCGAAGAGCTGAGCAATTTATTAACAGAAGTATAAAATAAGCCTGTTATATGTACACTCCTCCCCTTCATTTGTAAAACAGGTGACAAACTGTTACTTTCATACAACATAAGTATCTATACTGATTCATCACTAGATCCCCATCACCCTTGCCAGAGTCAATAAAGAGACAGAAATTGGGGAAGTATTGGTTTGGAATACTTATCCTTCTTCCCTCAGGACAACAGTTCAGAAAAGTTTGAGCTCATAGTGACCAGCTACAATGGGAAATCATAACTCTATTGTCCAACATCTCATTAACACTATTACTATGAAAAATAAGGAAGGGAAAAAGCCCCGGGAACTTCTGTTCTTTTTAAGACAAAGAAAGTAAAAACTACTGCATACCCTCAAACAGCACAATGAGGGGAAACAAATCACACCAAAGATACCTGGCTACAATTGATTCTTCTGTTCCAGAAGCATACATAAGAAAGCTACAAACAGTTCTGAGCTGGTTTAATGAGAGTTCAAGAACAAAACTGACAACATATTGAAAATAAGCAAAATAAATAACCTCTGTATTTTAAACTCAACTTCAGATTCAAACAAAAGAGTAATTTTAAAAATGAGAGATTGAAAACAATGTTCAGCTCTAAAGCTGTCATACAGATTTTTCTGCTTTGTGCAAATCAACATTCCTTAATGGAAAAATACTATAGATACTTGATTTATTGCCATCTGATCACAAATAGACAATCAAAAAAATGAACGATTGATTTTCACATCTCAGAGTTGCCAAGGATAAGTGTTACAAAACAAAATGTAAGAGCTACAAAGGCCACAGGAAAAACAAACATGCTGTAATCTACAAAAGCTTCCCCAGCACATCTGCACAAATTCTGCACAAACAAATGCACTACAGCTAAAAATAAACCATCATATAAAGCAAAATTAGTTTCACTTAGAAATCTGTTAGTACACCAGGCCACTAACTCACATGCTTGCAGAAGGATGACAAACAAAGCAACAGTTTTTAATCAGCGTTTTGTGACATACACAGAAAGTCACTGATGCAAGATGAGAGTTTGAAATAACGGCTACGTCCATTTCAACTGTTCTTCTACCAGTCTGTGGGTAATGGGAAGCAATACTCGACAAAAATGAGAGCAACCAACAAAAGTTTACTAAAATTCACCTTAAAAAGATGGTATCTGCCATCGAGAATCTCTGCACTTGGTGTTACTTCCATAGCATTGTCTTCGGCCTAAGTTAAATAACACATTGCCCATTAAGATACCATACAACTCTTAACTGATGGGCCACATTCTGAGTAATGGTATAGATACGATCTAGCTGTGTCTGTGACACTATCCACACAAATTGCCAGTGAAGCAACACAGGAACATTCTGGGCTTGGGTTGCGGGAGGGTTGGGGGGAGTCAGGTGCAAACTCTAACAAATGCACTGTACTGGGCAGAACAAGCTTATGACACACAAGCAGCTTACAGGGGAAAAAAGCACGTAGAATATCACAAAAATTGTATTAATTACCGTAATTTTATTTGTGGTTGAGGTAACTGGTAAAATTTCAAGACCCATTCGTATTCTCTTCTGTTTTTCACAGTAAGCTTTCCAGGTATCTTCATTGAACCCATAGTTGAAATAATCAGAGAGGTCAGCCCCTTTAAATAGAAAAGCCCAAGTTTTTAGCATGTTACAAAGATCATCTTTTCTTTTTTCTGTTTAATTTCTATTTTAGCATCAAATCAGATCAGCTATGGACCTGAAAGATGCACTGCTGAAATGCACGAAATCTCGTATCAGACCATATACAGTGTTCACAGCTAAGACTAGAAGAATATTCACGCTGAGTGAGAAAGTGCATCGTGCCTAGCATCCTGTCTCAGGGATCAAGAGCAGACACCTACAGAATAGTACAGGATATTACAATCCTTATATCTTTGTAAGTTCCATAACTTTGTTACGTGTTCAATGAAGAACCACTCCTTTTTGCTTGTTCTGCACTTAACTCCTCATAGTTTCATTTGAAACCAGTGAGTACTTTCACTACCAGAGATAATGGAAACACTCAAATACACAGTGTATATTTCAAACACTAAACAGTCCAAACATCACTGTCAAAGGCTTTTCTCCCCCCCACCCCTCCCTCTTTGTTGACACTATTTGCACTGCCAAAGCAACATGGAAACACTGGAACAAACTACACAGAGCAACAAGAGGTACTGCCAATAAAAAAAAATGCTGGTATTAGACAAGTCTGGCCAAACCACTTGAGCAGGCTGGACTATATTCCTTTCTGCTTTATCCTCTGTCATATGGCACAGATCAATGGCAATAACCTCCACAGAAATACAGTTTTCCAAGCAGAGTTCAGGAAATACATGAATTTGAGGGCAAGTCCTGCGATTGCTTTTTGCTGACATCTATGTGTGCGATGTAGACTAAGAAATGTGGCATACCTACACACTCTGTGGCACAACACAAAGGCATCAAGTAACTTATTTGCTTTCTGTAAGTAATATTGTACAGTATCTTCTATCTATAGGGTAGATAACTTCTATACACAGTAGATGGGAACTATTAAAATAACCTACCGAAACTTATCAGTTAATGTTAACCAGAGCATTACCTGGCTTTCTCCAAGGTTTATCTTCAAAAGAATCTAAATCTACTTCCAGAAGTGGAACACCATTAATATTCCCTGGTGCATCTAGATCCACCCCTTTTACTTTTGCACCTGTGAAGGAAGTTAGAAAGTTAGAGCCTTCTGTCTCTACTAAAATCAGTTTTAATAGCTGCAACACATTTGGAAAAAAAAATCAGATTAAAATTTAGTAAGAAGTTTTGAAAGGGAAAATTACTTCCTTCAACCAAAACAATTAAACATAGAAAAGACATCATAATATCTATCTCCTCCTTTTAAACCTTTGACAGAAAAACACAGACCACACTGACAGCTCTTTTTCAGCTGCTATTACATCCTCAGTACTTTAAGTCCCTGTGCACAGATTTACCTAGGTAGTCAAGGTAAGAACTGAGCCTCTGGCACATTCAAAGAATGACTTAACTGCTGGTGAGCCATGAAGCTTCCCCTACTGCTCCCCTTGCCACCAAGTCAGAGCTGTCTACCTGCTGGTCACTGCATTTTGCTTTTTCCAACACTTTTAGGACCTTCAATGGCCCTTAAGGGTCAAAATCACTTTTCGTTCAAGGCTTTAGAGATAATAATATTTAAGCGAGAAAATGTAAAAGAGACAGATGACTGCTAAAACAACTCACTCATTAACAGCCCATTCAAAATGAGCTTTAAGCACAATCCTCTTAATGTGGTTCTACAGCTAAGTGTGATCCAGAACTCTTACCTTGAACTCCAATTTCATATATTACTAAAAACATACATGTCACAACCTGATTTTACGAATCTGTGGAACTCTAGAATTACTTATTTTATAATGCCATGAATACCTATAACTCTCTCTGTCGCTCCTTTTCCAGATAATTTATTTAAGCTAGACATCTTACAGATGAACGATAACGAAATATCATGATGTCCTCAATACACATTAATCTTGATAAATATCATCAGATTAATATTTCTCATTCGTCACTGATGATATGCAAATGAAAGTGCCAGGGAACAAAGACTTCAGAAACATCTGCATGTAATTACTTTTACCTTAAATGATGGCAATAAGAGGTTATGTACCTACAAGCCTACGCATTTTCCGCAACCTTATAAGCTTACCTGATTAAAACAAAAAGCAAAAAGAACCCAAAATCATCCACTCTCTGCAAACCACGCCACTCAAGACAAAAAAAAAAGAAAAAGATATGTATATGTACTCAGCTTTTAGATGCGTTTAACAAAAACAATGCAATACACACTGAACAGTTTAAGAGCAGTAGTAATTTTACATTTGTCTAATTCACTGTCATCACACCAAAACTTTTTCGTAAACACCCTGTAGACAAAAAATACAGACTATGCACACATGCATAAATGTGGGCTACATATCGGGTTATTGATTTTCTTGCATTTTTACTAATATTAGCGTGCAAATTTTCTTACCAGAAGATCCATAAACTCGCCCTCCTGTCTTAATATTGAGATTCACAGGTGCCGCTCCGTAACTTAAAGAAATTAACAAAACTGAATTAGACAGAGAAAACTAAGACAAAAGAAAAAGCAAAGCTTAACAAAACAAGACTTAGCTAGATCCAGAAATAAACTGGACCCAGGCTCAACGACCATCTTGAATCTCTAACTTTCCAAGCTGGTAACACTGTAAAAGTAAAGAGATCAGCCTAGGAGCAAGAGAGTGTACCTTTCCATGCTCAGTAGCAACTTCTCCAACTAATAAACAGTTGTGAAGCAAGTCCCAGTCACTCTTCCTGAGTTGAAAGGATAAAGGCCTTGATAGAAACAAGAGTGGACAGAACCAGAAGAAGAAAGAAAGGAAAAATGAAGTTCATTTAGGGATACAGATGACACTAGGGAATAGGGTAAAAACAAAATGAAAAAGAAAGAGTTTAGGTAGTAAACCTTCTCTGCTTTCTTGGGTTTTTTTTAAGATCTTTTCTGCTTTCATAATTATTCCATTTAAGAAGTGGAAAATACAAACATTCCTCTAAAATGATTGAAAAGTCTGTCTGTTTCAATATACTTTTAGCAAGCACCTATCCTTCTGTCCAGCTGGGGTGGGGGGGAAAATCTATCTTGTCCCATCACACAATAGGCCCCAATAAACTGAACACACATTTCACTTTCTAAAAGAACAATGACAACCCCCATCTGGACTAAGAAAACTTTATAAATAAAAATGCAATCAGAAATCTAGGCACTAAGCTGATTTAGCTACTTTAAAAATTACAAAATGGCATTACTGTATAACTAGAAGGCAGTGTACAGTTTACAGTACCACCCCCCATGCAGTTCTATTTTTCATTTGTGTCTGTACTGCAGTAGTACAAAACTGAAAAAACATTTATCCTTATGATCTTTGTATTTGTACATGACTTTTAAAAAAAACTTTATGATTTTTTTAAAAGTGATTAACAACTACATGAAAAATCATTTAATCCTATATAGGAGTTTATTAAACTGAAGTTAGAATGAACAGCAATGTTAAGGTTGTTTTAGAAGACTGCTTTTCCGTGAACTTTCTGTATAATTTGCTCAAAAAAAAAGATTGTTCAAAAGAACAACCATTTCAATACAAAGCTTTCTATTCTAATTAACTATTTGCTTATTGTTTTCTGTATTCATGGAAAGAGCGGCACCAAATGCATAATGTAAACTTCTGTTTTACTCTCTCAAATTTGAGGTGACTGCCTACACCACCACACGCAGCACTGCTTGCGAATTGTTCAAGCAGACAAGCTATTGAAAGCAGAGAAATATGGAACTTAAAGAATTGCCATTTTTGATATTACACTCTTTTGCACAGTTACTTTAGGGTATGAAATACTGTAAGTTTAAAAATATTATACATGTTTCAAAAAAGAATAAACTACCTGAATTCTAAAGTTAAAAAATACAATAACATACATGAGTTAAACCTACCTGCAGTACATACAGAATTAAGCCCCGGTATACTCCATTTTTATAAGCATAAAAATATTAGGATTGCCAACACAAACAAGCAGACCACTTCCCTGAGAAAAATTCAGTGTAGTGAAAAATTACATTTCATAATTTTTGGTGAAATTAATGCTCTTCAAAAGTTGTAAGTGAAAAAAACTCTATCAACAGAAGGAATATGGAGCAAATAGCAACAGCAAAAAATTTCTTGTACAGGACAAATGCCTGAAGCATGACCTTGAAAAATTATCTCTAGGGTCCAGTAGCTCCATCTTGAAGTACATTAAACCCCTACCTGTGAACATCATTAAGAACTGAAACTACCTACTTATTAGAATTGTATACACTACAAGGACAAATGTTTTTAATGCTTGCCACTCTGCAATTTGCAACAAAAATACCACTGTCAAAAATGACCCTAAAAAAACTATGTAACAGCAATTCTGTAATAAAAGAACAGCTCTCAACCTTACATTCTTCTTCAATGCAATTATTTCTCAAAATCTGAAAATAAAGTGTAACTCATACAACATATACAGCTCATCAACAACTCATACAGCTCTTCATTTCATTTCCTGTTCTTTTTAGTCACTGTTAATTAAAAACATTTTGTTAAACTGATGGAAAAAAACTACATGGAGAATAATTTATGTATACAATTTATTGACAGATATTAAAAAGCCAGAATTAATCTCTAAACGTAATCCTGAATGTTCCCTCCGTTAATGTTTGCAAATAACTTACCCATACTGTGGAGCTCCCGTTTTAATATCCCCTATGGTCACTTGAACATCATCTTCATCATCATCACTATCACTATCACTGTCATCCTCAGTCTCTGTCACCTTCTGCGAAAAAAAAGTCATTGCTCAGACAAAAAGCAGTCACTTACCTACAGTAGAAAAAATATTCCAGACAGAATGGCCCATTCTAGAAATCTTTGACAGAAAATTCTTATTTTCTCATACCTCAGAATTGAGTGGCATTAACAGAAAAGTTAGGCTCATCTATTGAAATGCTGCGAATATTGGAAATATCTGGATCAGAATGGCAATGGCATCTTTAATATTAAGCTACTGTTTCCGAAACATGACATTTCCTAAATAAGCATAAAATGGTTTCCACTGCCTAATATTTTCTTCCTTCTAGTTAGCTCATATATACCAGTTCCCTTCTTATCGCCTCACTTTGGAAAGAACCTAAAAGGTATGCAAGACTAGCTTCTTGCCTTCATCAATTATATATCCATAGCAATTCAAATAACCTTCTTTCTGTTGTAGATGAACACTGCTCTTCAGACTAATCTATTCAGTCCATAACATAATCTTTATATACAATGCTTGAGACTTAAGTGAGCAGGCTGACCATAAAACAGATAAAGAGCGCACTGGATGCTGGTAGTTCTGCCCAATTACCCAAAACTTTCAAGCTTGCTGGTAAATAAAAACAGCCATACCACTTTATACCAAGAGTTCATCTAGCCCAGTATTTTGTCCACATCCCAAGACCAAAGGGAAGAGGAAAAAATAGAGCAAGTGTACATGATGTTCATCTCTAATACTCTTTCAGCTGCTGACTATTATCAGCCCAAGGCATTTCCTGAGCCAGTGCTGGTTTGTCTATTTAGTAAATCCCAACAGCTCTTTAAACTTGTAGCAGCCACACTATCTTTGGCAAGGAGTTCCATCACACTCCCTACTGCACGAAAATCCAACCTCCTCTTACTTGTTTTCACTCTGACTCCCACTAGTTTCTTTGGATAGTCCCAGTTCTCATACCGGAAGGGACTGTGAGCAGTCGATACCTATTTACCCTCTCCATAAATGATTTTGTTGACGTCTATCATATTCTACATGTATCTCTTTTCCATGCTGAGAAGTCCTTGCCTACTCAGCCATTCCTTGTATGGAAGCCACTTTGATCATCCTTGTGGCCCTTCTCTGAACTTTTTTCAGTTGAAGTAAATCCTTTATGAGGTGAAGGGAACAGAACTGCCCACAGCATCTGGGGTGTGACCAAACCATGAATTTGTGAAGTGGCATAACGATGTCTTCTGCTTTGTTCTCCATTTGTTTCCTTCTAAGTTCTAAGATTTGACTGCTTTTTAAACTCCGGAGAAGCACTGAGCTGACATTTTCATGGATCTTTCTATATAGCCTAGTGTCTGAGCTGACATTTTCACGGATCTTTCTATATAGCCTAGTGTCTCCCTCCTAAGTGGATGATCAGCTTGGAGACCATCATTTTATAGGTAAAGTTGCTCTTCTTCCCATGAACACCACTTCTCTTTTTTCTACACTGAATTTCAAAAACCATTTATTAACCAGTCAGTTCTTCACAGATGGTCCTTGTCCTTACTATCTTGAATAACTGCATCAGCAGAAAACTTGTGGTCCTACAACTTACCCCTCTTCCAAGTAATTTATAAACACTTTAAGCAGCACAGGTTAAGCACAAGACTCCAGTGAAGGAATTTCAACTTCGGTGGTGTTTCTCTGCAAAAACTTAACCTTTGCTTCTATCCTCTCTTTTCTATCTTTTAGACATGAATTATCTGTGCAGAACACTCCCTCTTATCCTGTAGCTGCTTAGTTTTCTTAAAATCTTTTGGTGAGGAACTTCATCAAGAACTTCGTGGAATTTAGGTAAACTTTATCAACCAGATTATCCTCATCCACACACTTGTTGAATCCTTCAGCAAGAGGCTGAACCTACCAAAGCCAACTTGATTCTTTCCAGGTAGACTGCAGTTATCCAAGTGTAGCTGAACTCTAGCTCCTAACTATTACAGCTTCTACTAACTTGCCTGGTACACGAATTAGACAAAAATAAGCAGTTGCATACAAGAGAAAAAGCTGGAGTGCAGTTCACCCTTGCTGTGCAACATTACTATAATGTATATAACAATAAAGATTTTAAAACAATAATTAGTATTTTTCAATGAGCTTACCTAACAAAAACAGTAAGACAATGCAAACAAATACAGTTTACATAACAATAATGCATTTACATAACAATAAAATCAATGGAGGGGGAGGCCTTACAACTTGCATAAATCTATCATGATACTGGTTTTGGTAACACTAAGAGAATTCTTGCAAAATAGGAAATAATAGATCTCCCACTGAAATAAAACTACAAGTTTTTCATGCAACGGCCTTAAGCTGTTCCTATTTATAGTAAGCTGAGGCCTTTTACCAATATAGCAACTGTAAATCTCATTTCTTGGTCATTTCCTTCATCATACTACTGACTATTGAAGACTTACAAAATACATTTGTTATGCTGCCTCTAAAAGGCACTTTTTTAAAAAAATTATTTTCTAAAATTTAGTTTAAAAAACTGGACTGCAGCTGCAAATTTCACTTCCTAATCTAATGGTTTCTACAGAGTTTCTATAGATTGCGTCAAACACCTGTAAGAAAAAAAAAATCAAAGGCATACACTAACATATAATTATAAATCTTAGTTGAATTACGATTATCCAGTAAAACCAATTAAAACATTATTTCAAAAATACATTTAAAACTACCGTTTTCACGACGCCATTTTCCGCAGTTTCCTCTTCATTCCCAGGTGGAGGCGGAGCACTTAGAAACAAACAAAAAAGGTTAAAATAGTTATTTATGCACATATTATTATGAGCATGTATCAGCTAACAACGAAAAAGTATTGCTACATTATTTCGGAAAATAGCCAAGGTTCCAGCTATCTTTTGCTTACTTCTGATTAAAAATTTTCTAGAAGAAAATAACTTTATATTAGGAGAATAGTATTTAACTAACACAAATCATACTAAGTGGATGTTTGCAGAATACTTGCAAGTAGCAAGGCACTATACCTGGATTCTGCTCTCTCACAAGCAAACTGAAATCTCTCATAAGTTATGAAGTGAGAATAACTGAGCTTTTATTTTTCTTGCAGACTGATGCTCTTCAAATATATAATGAAAAAAGCATTTAAATACTTGGAAGTAATGTAGTACTGAACCAAAAGTCCTGTATTTGCATTGCAAAGTGTTCTTTACCAAACAGAACAACTGAATGATAAATTCAATTATATTTTAACTATAGACTGAAAAGCATAAAAATTTTAGTACTGCTTTGTCTGAAATTAAGAGTTTTGTGAAATATATGCAAATGAGCTGACTTGCCAAACTGTTAGCTACTGCTGTTTCTTATACAGCAATACTTTAATTTCCAGAGTTGCATTAACTGGTATAATGTTGCATCACAAGCAGCAGGGTAAGCAGGGAGCCATCTTGAACCGATATTCTGCCATTGAAAGGCTATTTTTTCGACTCTGAATGGGGACAGCAACCTCCAAACTTTACTAAATAGGAGCTGGAACCTGAAGGATTTTGATCCCATCTTATTCTGGCAATATTATGCGTCATGAGTGCTGCTCCTAAACTCAACTACTTCACCATCCAGTAAAATGACAGACTAGCTACAGAAAGTGAATATTGTCTATGAAGCATGCCAAAACTGAGAGGCCAGAGACCTCAGACCCTTTCAACAGAGTAACTGCCACTATGCTTTCTGAGTTCCAAACACAACCTGTAAGAACCATAAGCTGCAATCTGATGTCCTTTTAGTCCTTAAGTACTACTTATTGAGGCAGACAACAGGGATCATCAGCCAAGCTAGACCTCATGACAGTATTGACCAGAAGAGTGTAAAATACTACTGTTTCTGCAGATTCTTTTGATTGCCAGACAATAAATGGTCTTAAAGGACAGCACTATTGACAAAAGGTGTCAGGTCAATAAATAAATAGATAAATAAATAACTGAACACAAGGAATCAATTGATATGGAATAGCTTCCAAATGAGGAGCAAATAAACAGATTGTATTTCTTTGTCCTGGAAAAGAGAGGATTCAGGGTGAATGGGACAGAAGTCTACAAAACCACAAATGACATGGAAAAGGTGAACAGGAAACAAATTTCACTGTTTCTTACAAGAACTAATTGGAATCAAATAATCGCACTCAGCAGGCAGCTTCAAATTCATGTCCTATGTAGTCAAGTGGTGGAAGTCATTACTGCTACAACACACTGGGCACCTCGAGAGTTGAAATCAGTTGAAAACAGCAGCTGAGCAGCTTACAAACAGAAAGTCCATCAAGAGTTACTAACACAAGGATTCTCTGACTGAAAAATCCTTGCAGACTGCTGGAAGAGTTTATGGAAAATAATACCTGCATTCTTGCATCGCCTTTCCGTTTTTATTTAATTTTAACTTACCTTTACTATCAACAATTTCCATAGTTTCTCAACATCTGAGACTTGTCTTATTCAGAGTTTTCAAAAGCTGACTCTTGCTTCCAGGCAGTCCTTGATACAAACCTCCACCAACACCAACCTCACTATATTTTCAAAGCAGCATCTTTGTGGTGTCTCTCATTCAGCTCCTAATGCCTCAGACACATTCCCTCCAACCCTTTTCAAAGCTTTTTCTGCCTTTCTTTCAAAGATTCCCTTACTAAACTATCAAACAAACAAACAAAAAAGGAGAAGTCGAGCAGATGTGTTATGGGAAGTGCACATCAAACCAGCCCATACTCATTGCTTCCTTGTATTCTTCTTTTTACAGCTAAATTGTAAGCTCTTTGGGAACACACTACCTTTTATTCTTATTTTGTAAACCATTTAGCACAAATGAAGTCCTGATCCATGACTGTGATTTCAAAGCACAATAATTACAGAAATCAAAAGTTCTGTTGGCATTTTGTAAAGAGATGTTGATATCCATACAGTTAAAAACTAAAATAACTTTCATATTCAAGTATCCCAATCTCCCAGGTAAAACCATTTCACAGAAAAGCCAAATCATTATAGAATACGAAGCATACTACATTAAGGAGATTTTCAAAGACACCAGCGTAAGCATTCAGGTGCTACGGACTTTCGAGCAGCTGGGAAAAAGAATGTTATGAATGCAACTTTTTGTGCAGCCACACTACAGAGTTTCCAGTTGTCAAGATACCCACCTTGCCTTTTCCTCTTCCGGTCTCTCCACTTCGTTTTCATCTACCATAAGAGAAAAGAAACACGGTAGTTAAGAATTATGTATTTAAAATCCTCTGAATACCATGCCTGCAAAATACCTGCTGTAGATATATGAGCCAATTATTCAGTTTACTGTCCAGTAACATTTCAGACATTTTCATAATGTGTCAGCTACAAGATCAGTCAAGCAGGCCACTGAACCCTTGCAGTGCTCCATGCTACCAGGCCCACACCAGGGTTTACTCTATGGGTAGTGTTAGTTCTGGAACGTAAAGAAAGGCCCTAGCACTGTAAACAAAGTTTATACGAGAAAGGATAACACTACTTCAGTACTTTAGTACCGATGTAACTGGGGCCTCTGAATTAATGATGTTAACTGGGTGCTGGAAAGTGGTGCAAACCGCTTTTTTGGGCCTCCACGCTTTTTCGCATCGGGCTTTATGAAAGACCAAAAGCCCAGTGGAAAAACCCGCAAGACACCCCCGGACGAGGGGGCCCCCGGCGCCGCGGCAGACAGCAGCCTCGCACCTCCCTCCGCGCCGGGAGCCCCCGCCGGGGCAGGAGGCCACGCGGCGGCCCGGCCCGGCGAGGCCTGCCCGGGCCCCGCTCGCGGCCGCGGCCGGGTGCCCCGAGCCGCGCGGGGCGGCGGGGCCAGGGGCGCGGGGCGGCGGCGGGGGGCGGCGGCGGCCGCCGGGAGGGCCGGCCGGGAGGAGGGGACTGCGCAGCCACGGCGGTGGCGGCACCGGGGGGGCTTCGGAGCGGCGCGGGGCGCGGGCAGGCGCCGGGCGGGCGGCCAGGCCGGCCCAGGCGAAGCGCGCACGCCGCGGCCTACCCCGCGGCGCCGGCCGGGCCGGGCCGGGCCGGGCCGTGACCGGGCCGTGCGGGGGCCGGGCCGCGGCGCGGCGGGCCGGGGAGGGGGTCGGGGAAGGTCCGTACCGCCGTAGAGCCACTCCTCCTCCTCGTCGCCGGCGGCCCCGCTCAGGTCGGCCGCCAGCCGCTCCACCTCGCCGGTAGACATGGCCGCCTCCCGCGGGACGCCAGCGCCCAGGCCCGGCGGCGCCCAGGCCTCGCCCCGCCCGGCCGCCGCGCCGCGCCGCTCCGCGCGGAGCCCCCGCCGCCGTCTCCGGCCGCGCCCGGGCTGCGGCCGCCGTGCGCGAGCGCCCGCCCGCCCGGCCGGGCCTCCGCCGTCGCCGCGCTCGCAGGAGCCGCCGCCGCCGCCTGCTCGGCGCTTCCCCTCCCCCGCCGAGGGAGTGACACGCACAGGAAGCGGGCCCGGCCCGGCCCCGCGGCTCCCTGGGCACGGGCATGCGGGGGGCGGCCCGGCCCGGCGCGGCGGCGAGCCTGGCGCGGCGCTGCCCCGGCCGCGGGCGGAGGGCCCTGCGCGGGGGCAGCGGCCGGGGGCTCCGCCAGGGCCCGCGCCGCGCCGCCGCGCTCACCTGCGCCGCGCCGCCCTCGGCCTCGCCGGCGCCGCCGGGCGCTCGGGAGCCGCGCGGTGCCCCCCGCCCTGCCGCCGGGGGCCGCGTCCCCCTGCCCCCCCGGCCCGGCTGGGCCCTCCGCGCAGCTCGCGGGCGGCTCGCGCTCGCCTCCGGGGCCGCCGCGCTCCCAGCAGGACTTGGCCCGACACCCGTGCGGCCCGGTGCCTCGCGGCGGCTGGCGGCTGGCGGCTGCCCGGGGACGAGCAGCGCCACGGAGCCAGCGCGCAGCGCTGCGGCTGCTCCCGCCGGCCCGGCTGCCGGCCCACGGGCTCTTCGGCTGGAGGTGGTGTTGAGTTTAACAGCGCCTTACAGACTTTCCCTCCGTTAATTATCTAATTTTGTTTTCTCAAGCTCCGGTAAGAATTTAACATTCACCATGTACAGTGACAAAAAGTTGCAGTGTAATTATGCATTTCACGAAGAAACTTTCTCCTGAAGTAAGTTTTAAATGTTTCAACACTATGTACAGATCACGAACGGTATGCTACAGTTGGGTAGGATTTTTATCACACAATTCTCTCTTTTTTTTTTAATACATGAGTCAACAAAGGTGCTTTTGCTCTAAAACACTTCTAGACATTTGTTTGTCACAAAGCAAATTTATACAGCCATACCTCTTCCAGAGCATCAATATTTATTTCTATTCCCATTTTGTTTACTTGACCATTTAACACTCTTCTGACCTTTGCCCCCCAGTAGAGGAAGCAGTAGAACTGTCTATATTTTGTTTCTTTTGATTGGGCAGGCACAAGGAAGAAGAAAGTAGTTTTGTGGAAAACACTACAAATACTGAGAGAAATCAGGAGTAGGTGCAGAACACAGAATCTCTTTTAAATGTGTCACACAGATCCACAAAGCGATTTTGCTCATAGGATATCAATGGATATCACAACAAGCCAGTGGCCACATAACAAAATTCAGCTGAAAAAATCCCCCTAGCAGCTTGAATAGTGGAAGCCCACACAAAACAAGGCTAAGGCCTGATGACAGCTGCCAGTCCCCCCAACACTCCCAGGAAAACCTTCGGTTTTTTTGGTTCTGGTTGGGCAGAAAAGATGCTCTGACCGTTTTCCACTTTGCTTCCAGAAGCACAGTGCTGGGCTAGATGGCCTTTTAACTTCCACTCTAAAATGTTAGAAAATCCCATCAGTCTCATCAGTTCCATATACACCTCTGGAGTTGGAGAAGAAACCTTGCAGTTTCTTCTTACTGCTGTGCAGAAGGACTGCAGGAAGAGTTAGAGCCTGAAATACAGGCTTCTCCCAAGGCCACAATAACAGCTTTGGCTGAGGACAGAAGACAGCTCTTTTGTAAGTCGCATGTAAATCATGCGACTCATGGGTTACCCTACAGAAATGCAAAACAGGATTTCAAGTGTATGGAAAATCTTTAATACTGATTTTTTCTAGCACAAAAGTTTAAGATTTGCACATATAATAAGCTGTAAAAACCACTGATAAAAGTTTGCTTTGTAATTTAACCACTACGCTTCACACTGATTGACTTCCTTTTGTCTTCTGGTTAGTAGTCTTTTTTTTTCCAACACTGGCATATGCCGAACTAGTTGCAATCTACACTGTATTTATTAAGTAAAAAAGCTATTTGTTTCCTTGAAAGAGCATCTGCTGCTTTCACTGTATAGCTGAAAACAACTGAATTCAAACTTTTTAACATAAGACTATCTCTCAAAAGTTGGACAAGTCATAACATATCTGACTGTAGCACTAAGGCATAAAGCAAAAGCTCAGAGATATTTAGAAATAATTCTGCTTGAGCATAAGCCCAGGGACTTAGTGGCTGTCACCAATCCCTTCCTGGCATTCATTTTTCAAATCATAATAGTCCAGAAAGCTATGATCTTACTTTTTTTTAGCATCATAAAGTTTTATACCCTAAGGTTAAAATAATAGATAGGGGTTGGAATAGCACGAAGTAGGGATTTGGAAGAGGCATCAGATGTAGGAATGTGCATGGGGTAGACTGCAAGGAGAGAATTTAATTTCATTAGTGGAAATCTAATGATTCCACATTAGTTATGTTTTTCAGTGTTCTGAAACCACCTGAACTAGCAAGAGGCCTAAGAAGACCAGCTGAGATAGCAAATGGAGTAATAAATCACTTATCTTTTTGTTATGGCTGATAACCCCACTAAACATAAGAAAAAGTATCCTCCTAACTCTGTGGTGAGGAGGTTGCCCAAGTGAAATACTATGTAGAGCACTGATCTGCAAGTTTGTGAACTGTCTGTTCTCTGGGGAGAAGAAACATAACTGCAGATGCATATTATGGCATTTTTCTAGTTAGATTTGAAATTCACCTTGCTCTTAAGAGCTTTTTAAAGGAGAAATAGATCAAATTCATTTGCCAAATGTTTCCAACTGTATATAATAAAAGCTGAATATAATAAAAGAGAATATTCTTTGTTGCTAGGTCATGAACCACTGGATTAGTTAATACTAATACAGAATTATAGGGCAGAGAAGGGTGATGCGAAGTTTCAGATTTCCAGTGCTGTATGTTTTAAAAAGGAGCACCAAAATGGTGGTTCTCTCAGTGTAACAAAGATACTGATCCAGCACAATAGTGATCCTGACATAAATGGCCCACTGAATTGTCCTTTTAATATTACCAGTAGCAAGACTGAAGAGGCGTCTAGCCTTACTGGAAAATATCTTAGGCAAAACTGAAAAGTCAGTTAGTGCTTGAATGTCCTTCCTGGTTCTGGCTAGGCCTACAGACTGCAGTATATATAGTCCTTAATACAGACTGTAGACTACAGAAAACCATAATCTCACAAACAGTTTACATTGACAGAATTTGGCACTGCCACAAAAGAAAATGGGAGCCCTACCCTCTCATTTCTCTGGGATTTACTGCTTTTGCTATCGCAGTGTTCATGTGGCCAAGGAGTAAACCTAGACTAGAAAACTGGCTGATGTTAAGCCTTGCGGGGAAAAAAGCAAAAACAACCCCCCCGAAAAGAAAACAAAACCACAGAATGGGTTGATGGATGTTTTTTCGGCAGATATCCAGGCTAAAGCACCTGGCCACAGCCACTCATTCCTCTTCATGCACCACTTTGCTCTGCCTTCGCAGTGGTGGCCGTGCAAAGAAATACACTGGGGAAATGGTTTACTGTAAAATAACCTATTTACTTGGGAACGGGGGGGTGGCGGTGGTGTTTTTTTTAGTATCTACCTCAGCCTGATCCGTCCCGCTGTCTGCGCTGCTTGTGCACGCGCACCTCTTAACTGCGTAAGAGTTCGTTGTCGTAGGCCGAGCCCGGTAGTTTGTTTCCCGCGAGCCGCCCCTTGAGGACAGGCCCTCCTCTCCCATGTCACCGCCCGGGGCAGGCGAGCGGCGTAGCGGCACCAGCTCGGCCCCGCTCAGGGCACAGGTGCCCCCCGCCCTCTCCCCGCGGCGACCGTCACCACAGCGGCGCGCGGCGGGCGGCCCCCCTCCGGCGCCGGGCGCTGCCCCGCCCCCCCGCAGACAGCCAATCCGGGCGCGCCACGCCATCCGGCGGCGCCGCGCGGCGGCACGTGTGCAGTGTTGTGGCTGTCAGCGCTGCTCGCCGCCGCGCCATGGCCGTCGCCGCCGCCGCGCTCGACGTGCGGGCCGCCTGCGGGCAGGCCTGGGAGCCCGTGCTGGCCCGCGCGCCGCGGGCCGTAGTCTTCCTGGACGCGGCGGCCGCCGAGGCGCTGCACTGGGGCGGCGGCGGCGCGGGCCGGCTGCTGGCGGCGGGGGCGCTGGCTGTCCGGGCGCTGCCCGCGGCGGCGGGGGCGGGGGCGGGGGCGGCCCGCGCCGTGTTCGTGGTGAGCGGGGCGCTGCGCGGCCGGGCGGCCGCCGCCGTGCGCGGCGTGCTGGGCCTTGGCGCCGTGCGGCACTGCGCGCTGGTGGCGGCCGGCGAGGCGGAGGGCGGTACGCGGGCCGAGCTGGAGGAGACGCTGCGGCGCTGGATGGGCGAGGGCGGCCGCGCCGAGGTGGTGCTGCGAGCCGCGCCGCTGCTGGCGCCCGTCTCGGCGGAGCTGTGCCTGGCGCCCGCCCTGCCGCCGCTCCTCCCGCCGCTGCCCCGCCAGCGCGACCGCCGCGGCGGCGCCCCCCGGCCCAGCGGCGGCCCCGGCGGCGGCGGCGGCAGCAGCCCCGGGGAGCTGGGCCTGGCCGCCCTGCCCGCCGAGCTGCGGGCGGCCGTGCGCGCCCTCGTGGGCGGCCTCGACGCCCTCTTCGCCGCACTGGGCCTCAGGGAGGACAGCTTTGCCGTGGGGGCCCTCAGCAGGGCCGTGGCCGCCGAGCTGGCCAGCTACACCCCGGCCAGAAACAGGAGGAGAATGGCCCCCCACAGGGCCTCAGTCGTCTTCGTGGACAGGACGCTGGACCTCGCCGGTAAGAAACCCGCACTGCCAAGGTCTGGTACCCTGCAGGCCTGGCTGCTCAGAGGGCAGCTTTTCAGATGGCCGTGGAGGCCCTGAGGCCTGTGGGCACGTGTCACGCCTTGGCCTCGGTGATTGTTACCATGTCCTTGCTCCACAGCATCTCATGGAAACCCCGAGCAAAGTCTCTGCTGGAAATACGGGGATTTATTTCTGCCCTTTCTGCTTTGTTGTGAGCTGGAGACCTTAGCTGTGCCCAAGTGTCAGTTGCAAGGCGTGAAGGAAATGTTCTGCAGGGTTCTGTTCATGCTTTGTGGATTACTGTGAACTATTTCTCTATGTATCATGCTTACCACCCTTTGCATTATGTCTATATGAATAGGCATACACCTGTATATATGCTACCTAG
This sequence comes from Dromaius novaehollandiae, assembly GCF_036370855.1. Classification (NCBI taxonomy): domain Eukaryota; kingdom Metazoa; phylum Chordata; class Aves; order Casuariiformes; family Dromaiidae; genus Dromaius; species Dromaius novaehollandiae. Next base: position 58,673,031 of record NC_088101.1, read on the forward strand.
ACAGCTCTCTCTGCATATATATGTATACATATGTTTATTACACCCTAAGCGTTATACTTACCCTTTGAGTGATGCGTGCCCTTTGAGGTGCATGGCTGGCACCTTTCTTTAACTCAAAAACATTACGTTTCAGTGAAAACAGTACAGAATTGTTTATGCAACATCCTTTCTGGGAAGCAAATGTAAGCATGAACCATATGGTAATTCTAATACTGTCAGTTAATACAGAACTAGTGCAAAAGTTGTGAAATTTAGAGGGTAATGTAAGAGTCCACTTAGAAACTAGTAGAAGGAGAATGTCTTGAATAGTAATCAACTTGTAAGCAAATGGGACCTGATGTCTTGTAAGTTGATAAAATGTGATATCAAAAGGACAGAAAGGGAATGTGTGATTGAACAAGTCATCAGCCAGGTGCAGGGTCCATGGAAGAAGTTTGTATCAGACTCTCATTTATGGAATAACCATCTTTTGGAGAAAAGAGTGAACTTGAAGAATAATCGATATAGCTGCATTCAGTCTTGCCCCAGCATACTACTGTTGATGACATTACAGAATGTGGACCTGGTTCAATTTGCATTCTACATAGCCAGTTACTCAGGACATAATTTTACCATGTGACCCATAGCAGGTGCATGGCACTGTGTTGCACCTGCAGCACACCTATTTCTGATTTCTTTTTTTTTTTTTTTGTCCTCCTCTGCCCCCGGCACCTTCCCCTCCCCACCAATTTGTTCTTGTGTATCCTTGTACTGCTGTGGGATTCATAGCTGTCAATGATATGCTGAAGAGCAGCTTTGAAACTGAGTGTTTAATGCTGTGTTGTGGTTTGGGAAAGTTTCTGGAAAGGTTGCAGGAGAGTCGACTTGGGAAAGACCCTTGTAATGAAGTGGTGGCAGTGCCAGTTTGGGGTGGGAACTAATGCAACTGGTAAAGAATCATGTGCTCAGGTGGCAGGAAGGTAAAAAGACAAGAAAAGGAACTGGTATTTCGTGGTAGGGAATCATCTGACAAAGACTGAAGAGGGATGAAGGGATGTAATTGGTACTGGGCTTGAATCTGTGAAGTGAAGTCTCAGATGTTGTATTTCAGGAGGAGAAAGTTGCTGGGAGAAAGAACCAGGACTGTGGTGGGGTAGCTTTGGAGGGGGTGCATCAAAACTCTCGAAATTGAAGTAAGGATGAGAAACAAAAGCATTCATGTTTTGCAAATATCTTCTCTCCGCTGTCTATAACTGATTTCAAGATCCCTTCGTGTAACTGTTCTTTTGCTGCCAGTGAATGTCTCTAGAACTCATTGATGGTTTCACTGAAGCCTTCATTTGCTTTGAATCACTTGGACATGACCCATGGTGGACTCTTGCCATCAGGGACAGTGCAGACTCAAGGAACAGAAATCTTTGGCGAGGGGGCCTCAAAAATAAAGCCCTGTATGAATGTGAACTTGATGCCATGTGATGAAGTTTGTTTCACTGTTTTGCTGGAAATTGGACAGTAAAAAGTAAATGAAAAGAGCAGCATTTAAGTTATGAAATCAGTTTTCAGAAGGTAGGAAATGGCAGGATTAAATTGTACAGGAAACCTTAACTTCTTAGGCATATTCAACCTTTGTTCTCTTTCCCCCACTGCTCTGCCAGGAGGTGAGTGAGTGTTGTCTGTAGAATTTCAGCCTTACACATTATAAAAGCTAAGTCTTCCTATTTGCAGGTTTGTGGCTTGATATTGGCAACTGGGCTGGTGGATTTCTCAAGCTATGATATGTATTTGTGGTCTGCAGTATAAAACTAGAGCAGTATTGTTCAAGTAACAAGCAGTTGCAGGTGAAAGTCTTTGAGGTAGACTCCTTCATTTGGGGCTCATTTAAAACAGCTTGTTAAATTACCTCCCTCTGAAGATGAAAGATCTTGGAGGGGATTTGTAAATATCTTCCTGATACCTGAATCTTGTCCAACATGTGGGCTGCAGATATGAGAGATAGTTATGTATCCATGAGTTTTGATAATGCTTTCATACTCCAAACTCCTCCACAAAAACCTGAAAGTTCTTTAAGTATAGATGCTGGGCTACTCTTTAAGTCACACTACTGCTTCAAAGCAGGTGCCTTTGAAACATGCTGAATAGGCTGTTGGGAGGCAAATGTTTTCTAACTTGGAGACCTGGATGAACACAACTTTAGAAAAGCTTTAGATGATGTCTAAAGGAGTTGTATTAACAAGTTTCTTATCTTTGGCTGATGTTCCACGCTTACTTAAAGTAAGATGGTAGCACAGACTGACAGACGGTTTTCAGTGGCACCAATTGACCTCCCATAGTAAAAGTTAAAATGTCCCAAAAATGCTTTTTCCGGTGCCACAGTTGCAAATAAGTGAACCACGGGAAAATACTGGTATTTAAATAAGTATCAAGAACTTTGCACTGTAAAGAACAAGCTACAGAAGCATTTATAACATTTTTGTTAGGAACCTCCAGTGCCCGTTTCAAGAAACTGTATTATCTTTGTTTTGCTATTTATTTTGAATAAAAAAAAGAATTAGCAGTATAGAAAATGGCAAATTTTTCTATCCAAAAATCAGGCATCTAATTGACTGCTTCTAGGTTCTGTGAACCAAAGAATCGTCTCTGAAGTATTATTCTAAATTTTAGATTGAGCTCTATTGATTGCTTTTTGTAATCTATTTTTTTTTTGTTCATCATTACTTATGTATGCTGCATTTAATGACAGAATGCAAAATTCTGAATTAAGATGCATAGTTTTCCCTTTTGTTCTGCATAACATAAGATTCGGATGAACTGTAAGAGGGATCTTTTTGTGGCCTCCAGTCTTGCCCTTTCTCCTGTCTGCTCTGTGGTCTCAAGCTTTGCTGCATTTACTGCACTGTGGTATGACTTTGACTGGGGATGGCACACAGACTGCCTCCTCCTTCAGTGTAGCATAGGGTCTTATGGATAAAGCACTGCCCTAGAAAGTGGGAAGTGTGTTTTTATCCCCTGGATACATCCCAGAATTAGCATTCTGTGATTAGTTCTTCAAATCTGATTGTTTAAAACTTTGTCACTGGTGCTGCCTCAAAACTTTGTGCATGCTGAAAACTGCTTTTGTTTGCTCAGTTGTTGTTTTGAAGTCCACTGTCTTTGCTTTGAAAAGCAGAATAAATCCTCCCAGCTGGAGTGCTGGTCTAATAAGTTATGCTATTTGAAATCTGAGTTAACTTTGATACCTTAATTCCTTTTCTTTTTTTTTCCTCAAATATTTGCACCACTCAATATTTATTCTAACCCCATGCGCCTTTCATATGTTTCTTAATCTCCACCTTGCCAGCATTCACACCTCTTATAAAGCAGTTTTTCCGTCTTCCCAGATTTTTTTTCCTCTGTGAACTTGTTGATATCTTTCAGATACTGGTTTCAGAACATTCAATCAATTAAACTCTCTGCAGTCTCTGGGTGCTTTGCAGTAACTGGGATATAGGCTCTTGTAAGCATGGGAAATAGAGTCCACTGGGTGCATGCAGCTGACTCTGAAATGTGTTACATTGGACAAGCAAAAGAAGGAAAAGAAGGAATAGCAGGGAGGGGGTGGTGCCTGTGTAGCTACTAGGTGATGTATAGTCTTGAGTGATATCCTTGTATGAATGTCACGGAAGTTCATCTAGAATTGGTATGTCACTGCCTTCAGCGGTAGCACTTTTATCTTCCCCTAGCATTTTGGCATGTGTTGATCAAAATCACAGGGACTTTTGCCCCCAGCTATACAACATTGCAAATTCAGGTTTAACTTTCTGTATCATCTTCCTTACTACTATACAGGCATTTTCTTTTCATCACACTCTTGCACAGGCTGTAATGTTTTCAGACTTTTAACAGATATAAAAAGCACAGTTCAGGCCCTTACCAAATAAGTGTGGATACTATTCCCTTTTAGTTCCTTGGAGCAGCCAAGACGGGTAGGGACAAAACTTTTTTGTCCTACCACGTATTCTACTCATAGAGAAGGATAAGAGTAAAAACCAACAAAGGCTTATGTCTTGTAAAGCCTGATTCTGATTAATATCCATTTTGGGTTATTTTTGCTTAAAGCTATTAGTTTGTACTTGTCTGTAAAAACTCTTTTCCTTACATTCTGTCATGTGTCTGATTTTTGTCTGCTATATTCAAGTGTTTTCATGTCTGCAGAATCTTCTAAGTTAAAGCCATTGATGGATTGATGCTACTGACTTTTTAAATGAAAAAATAATGTTTAAGTCTTAAGACAGGCCTTGAAGACACAAATTCTGAGGCCTATAAAGTACAGTAGTCCCCTATTTTTGAACAAAACTGTTTTTTTGGCACAGAAGCCAACTGATGTTTAAATTATTGTGGTTATATGAGGTTGTAGACATCAGCTCTAAGGATTGATAGAAGCTGAAAACTTTCAAGTGGTGTAAACACCACTACTCTGGGTCAGGGTGCAGACTCTGCTATGATGTGGTTTGCAAAGATTCTATTTTTATGGAATAGAGACACAATTTTTATAGTAGGTTCTTGAATGCTTCAGAGAGATAAGCAAACTAACGGAATTGGTTTTGTATATTTGAAGAAAACTGTGAGTGGTTACATGACTGAAAGGGACTTGGAAATTACATGAGCCTTTAGCAGGTGCTTAAATGTTTCTTATCTCCAAACTTACTGCTCTTCACGCATGTCCTAGCTTGCTAACTGTAAGAGATGGGGAAACTATCTTATTTTTTATGGCAGCATTCTGATGCTGTTGTGCTTGGCTATTGGCTACTATTACATGGCTATAGGGCTTTGCTTTCAGCTTCAATAGCCAGCCTAGTGGAAGAGAGAACTGACTACTTTTTACAGACATCAAAGGAACAGCAAAGGAGTATATAGATTATATTTTGGTAAGGTAGAAAGATGATCTAGTGTGCCTTGAGCGCCCGCACAATGGTTCCTGGGAGCATAAAGGCTGTTTCCCAGCACCATTCTACAAGTTTAAGCAAACTCTTGAAGAAAGAATATGGAAAAACCTTGCTAAGCTTTGGAACTGGAGCTCCAAATATCTAGCTTCTTCCAGGGGAATAGGTGTAAACATTTCTGCTCCCTGTAGTCTCGGGTATTTTAAACCCTGTTCTCACTATGATGATGCAGTGCCCAAGAAGATCGCATCATCGGAGTAGTTTCAAAAGAGTCCTTTAATGTAAAGTCTTCCTAGTGATGATCTTACTCAGAAAAGTATTAGGTGAGTGCAGTGTGGAAACATAGTGAAAACTGAGACAGATTTGTCCCCGTATGTTTCCGAGATCTTTGTGGAGGATTAGTGTAGGACTAGAGCAGTTAAAACAGCAGGTGTTAAGGCTTGATAGTATGAACAAGAAACATGTTGCATGCTGTTTTGGTTCATTTTCATTACTGTTAAGCTACTTATCAATTTATAGAATTGGAAGTTTGACTGAAGGAGAAGCCGCTAGCTTCTCATGAGCCATGGAAGTTAGCTTTAATAGTTGTTGGATAACGAGCAGTGCCTTTGTAGAAGCACTGCTTTCTAATTCAAGCTCCTCATGTTTAGTGACTGCCTTCAAAGTCTTCCCATTGCACAAGCTCTAATGTTGCTTCTCTAACATAAAATAAAGAATGTACATTTGCTCCTTAAATCTCTTGTTGTTTTTGTACCAGGCAGTAGAGCCGGAGGAGCATGTAAGAGCTGGTGATCAAGTAGTGTGGTACAGGGCTTGTAAGGGGCTTAGGAAAGTGCTTTCTTTTACATGTCATAAATGCCTTTTTGGCAGGGGGTGAGAGGGTGCACAGAGGAGAGGGGAGTCCAGTGCAGTTAACCAGTTTCTGGCTGCTGTTGTAGACTCAGCTGTCTGACAACTGTGACAGTTACAACCTGTATCAAATCTCACGTACTTCTGTTTGTAACTCTAATGAGGAGATAAAGTAAAATTAGAATGGCTTGATACCTTAGATTCCCCATATCCCCAAGCCTGGATACTAACCTGGCATGAAGACCACTCTTTTGCATTAGTCAGATGACTTCTCCTTGCTCTTTCAACATTTGATGTGTGTACGTATTGACAGCATTAAAGCTGTCAGCTGCCTTGAACAGTGCTGGTCATGAGAAGTTGTTGAGCAGCCTGTTGACTATTCTCAAAATGATGAGAAGAGAGTCTAGAAAACAGTTCTATACACCCTATCAAAATCAATGTGCTGAAAAAGTGACTGCCTCTTACTTGAAGTCCTCATCTCTTGAGGTTCTGCAAGGCTTAATTTTGCTGCCAGCCTTGGTTGATTTGCATAATTGGTCATGGGTGAGATTAGTTTAAGAGCTGAAGAGACCTTTTCTGACTGATCTGAAGAGATGGTGCAAAAGCTGTTAGCGCCTGCTGGCCAGTGGGAATGTAGCAGTGATGGCAAAGACTGAGGTACTATTGGCTGATTGTGGAAGCAACTCAAACAGGCTAAAATTTCCCCCATTGTGTCAAAGGAGAAAGGAAGGATGTTAACCATTAATGTGGATTTATTTGCATTTGAGGTGTTTCTGTTTTAGTGAAGTGTCTTTTCTAGCTAAATGTCACTTGCATGCAGTAAGTGTAGAGAGATGGGCATTGCTCCCAGTACATGGGAGTGGAAGTTCAGAAGATTACCATCTGTTTTCCATGTCTGTAACTTTGCAAGTGTTGATAACTGCAGTGTGGCTGACAAGTGACTGACCTAGTAAGAAGAATGTAAGGATTTTGGAGAGCAGATGGCTTAAAGAGTTGAAAAGACAACTCAGTTCATTTCATCTGTAATTCAGTGGTCTAAATCTGGCTGGGGATGGTAGAAAGGGAAGTTGCTGTCATTCTGTGACTATTAGAATCTCTGGTGAAACAAATTGGTAATCTCAATCCAGCTGAGCAGTTAGGTGTCCACACTGCAGTATCACCACATGCTTTCCTTGCTTCCTCTGGATAGAGGCATTGCCAGCGTGGAGTTTGAACTTGCTTTTCCTCTGCTTTTTCATCCTTGCTTCTCTCTTTAACTTTTGCAACAAGTCAAAATAGTTGCTAAGCATGAGGTGGTTTTATGGCATTGGACACCTGGCTGCTGTCGACTTGCTTGAGACAGCCTTCTGTTTAGCCAAGAATAGTTAACGATCTGACCTTTGTAATGTTCTTGGTGTAAGGACTTCCTTTGGATTTATGGAGGGTGTGAGGTTATCTTCACTGGTTGAAACAGACCTGCTCTGTCATTTGGAAATGGTCAAGAGTGAGGACAGATAGGGTCTGCGTTGACAGACATTTTATGGAATGGGACCACAGCCTGAAATGTCTTTACTGCCTTTCAAAAATGGCTCCAAAAGCCTCCTTTTTTTGTGAGTAGGGCCAGGAGAACATTACCAAGCTCAGTAATTGTATCTGGCCCTGTGGAGATAGCTGGACAGCAAAACAGCTAAACTCGTAGTATATGAATACTTTGGTCATGTCCCTGACTTAAAGACGGTGAGGTTTTTGGCCCTCCTCTCCAACATTTTTGTCTGTAGTATGGGTCGTGTTTTTCTGCTTGGGCTTTGCTCGCAGTCTTAATATTTGTAAGTTGGTTGTAGTGCCCATCTTTAGAGTTGTTCAGTGGAGGTAGAGCATGTGTCTTTGAAATCAGGAGGGCCGAAGAAAAAGTGCCAGCTGAAATTTAGAGATTCTCATGGAACATGGTCAATTGACATTTTACACTATTTTAGTCATTTCATGTTGGTTTTGATTACCTGTGCTGCCTCAGGCTACGTAGGAGAGATGACCTTGACAGTGGCATGTTGCTGGTAACTTTAATATTTTGCCAGCTATCTGGGTAGCTATGTATGCAACTTGCATACAGCTCTTTTAAGCACAGTCATTTAGTTTCTTATTATTTTAGATAGAAAAGTATTGTGTGTATGTGTGTGTACCTATGTATGAAAGTGTGTGTGTGTGTGTGTATATATATATATAGTTGAATTTTTTGCCTGCTGTTTTTAAGTAGCTACTGTAAATTTTGTTTAAGAACTTTGTTATGCATTTTGCATATTTAAAAAACAAAATCAGGGAATGTCTAACAGCTGTAAGGCTGAGCCTAAATTATCCTTTTTAAACGAATCCTTCTGGAATGATATCCATAGTTTTAACTTCAGACATTCCAGTGCTTAATTTTTCTAGCAAAATATCTTTGAAAAGCTAAATGTCATCTTGGTGTTATGACTACCAGTCTTGTTCTCCGCAAAACATATGGTCATTGTTTTGCTCTCAGTTCCTTGTGCTTTTTTCCTCCTTGTTGTCTACCTGATATTTTCTTTTTAAATCTTTTCCAGGAGCAGTTGGTCATCACGGTGACAACCTTGCAGAGAAGATACTTTCTGTGCTTCCCAAGCTCCCTGGGCACAAGACTGATGTGATGGTTAATATGGTGGAACTCACTGCACTGCAGACTCCAGATGAAACTTGCAGTGTTATAGCACCTGGCTGCTTAGCACAACCAAAGTAAACGTTCTTTTTTTTCTTCATTTTTTAAGATGTTGAGTATGTTTGTTATTTTGGCATAAAAAAAAAAGGAACAAAGAACAAGTCAAGGTACAAAAATCCAATTTAAAGGAGAAACCCATCTAGTCCTAGTTCTGCTGGAATATAATCAGTTTGTACGTGTGCATTAAGTGATTGAACCAGATAAAACTCCCAAAAAGGGAGAATCTCAGACCTTTTTTAGATTTGTGTTGTTCAAACTGCTGTGGATTGTTGTAATAGAAATCAGCACAGATTAAGCCCCAGAACTTTCTTGTGATGTTTTTTTCTGTCCAAATAAGAGGCAGGACTTCAGTGTGGCTTTCTGCTCCCATAAGTCTCTTCTATAAAGTGAGCTGCTTGCTGAATTCTTTTTAGAGTGCCTGTTGACTTAAGGTTTTATCCCTGTTTTCAGACATGACACCTGTGGAGGAAGGTAATTAGGCGTAAGTTGAGGTATACAGACAGCTCCATGAGGGCCTCTGATTTTTGCTTAAGCCAGGACAACTTAAAAGCAGTAATTCTAAACAATTATAAGTAACTGTATCATTTGTAGCTAAGACTTTGCTTGTAAAGTACATCCGGTTTGATGTTTCAGTTTCTAAACGTAGTTATCTGAACAGAAATTTTCCTAAAGCTTCTGTTACCATGCATAAACCAAGAAATATACCAAGTGCTGGTTTCACTCTGCAAGAAAAATCTTGCTTAGCAGAGTGCTGTAGAAATTCATATGGTGCAAATTAGGTGAAAACATCTCTCTGTGCCATAATGTTCCCACCATGTATTAGAACATATTTTTTTCAAAATGGGACATCTAATGTTTTTATTCTTCTGGTTTGACACCTTTTGGTACACCATACCAGCTCTCCTCTCCCAATCCCCTCCCACTCCATCATCCTCCCCCCAAAAAAAGATTTTGCAGAAAGCTTTTCTTTATTCCAACATACGGTCTTTATTTTATGAGAGCCTTATGATCCTTTGTCATCTTCCATCTCCCACACATGCTGTAACTGGGTTCAGTGTCTAAATTTCACCTTGAATAACTGTCTCCTCCATCAGGAGATGAAGAGGAAACATTACTTCATATAGGTGGACTCAATTGTAAGTTAGTGCCAGGGTGACTAACTTTAAGTAAGTTATGGTTGTCTTTTTATTGGCTGCTTTCCAGCTGAATGCTACAGTAGAAGTGTGATGTCCTCAACATCTGTCTACACAGCAAAATGAAGATGTTGTTGTCCATGGTAGACATGCTCTGATAGATGCTCTTTGTGCTACCTTTAATTAGCTACCAGAAATAAATAAAATTTCTGGCAGCATGGACTAGGGAAAAAAAAGGTATTTAACGTCCTAAGATTGCTGACCCATGCTACCAATCCATTATTCCTAACACTGACACTGATGAGATAAAAACTAGTGCTAGTATGCCTTCCTGTGCTAGAGTTATGACTTCACTCTTCTCTGTAGTCATGTTTCTAGGAACAGGCTGTAGAGTTTCCTTGTGTTCTAAGGTGGCTAGTGGCATATACTTTCAGGTCTATTTGCCTATTTACTAGCTAACAGAAGTTGCCTCTGTTACTAGTACAGTTAGTTATTTTGCAAAGTCTCCTATGGGCAGAAGTTAAAGAACAAGGGAAGCTGGATATAGGGTGCTCAACTGCTTTTATGCAAGTGCAACGAAGTTGGATGGTAGCAACTGGTACCAACTGGTAGTCTGGTAGCAAGGCAGTTTGTTACCACACTGGTCTATAACAACATTCCCATAATAACCTCCCTCTGCAATGTCATCTTATTGAATCTGTATCACTGGCAATTTTTAAGAACAGATTAGGCAAACAGCAGTCAGGAGTGGCTCAAATAAGATTGATATTGCTTGGGAGCAGAGCAAGTGGACTAAATGACCTCTCAAAATCTCTTTTACGATAATGTATCTCCATGTTGCTTGCAGCTGAAGGAGTATTGCATGCCTGAGAAGAGAGTCTCCAAACCAGAATGTGGTTCTGCACTCTTCAATCCTGTCTCTTTCATTTCTCCCTCTAACTATGAAATGATTAGAAATAATTTCTGATTTAAAATGGGCATTTCCAAACTCTGTTAAGACAGTTGCTGAAGAGTACCAGAATCCATAACAGTGTCTAAACGGGTGGCTGAAGGTTGTAGCTTCCATTCTGTTTAAGACTGTGTTCTTAGTGTTGGATTATCAACTTGGTCATTAATCATCTTGGCTAGTATAAAATGGTCAAAGTTCTGAAGTGCTGAAATGGATTTAAAATTCCCACCAATAAGTTCCTGTGTCAACGATGCTCTCAGTTCTTCATGAACATGGTTATTGCCGTTGGTAGCAGGCTTTGGAAGTGTTTGTCGTAATTGAAAAGGTAAGCCTTGATCTATATTTGTAAATGATGTTGGCAGTGAGTATTCCTCTGCTTGTAAATTTTCTATTTACTCTGGCAAGTGAAAGTGACAGCACCTTTTCTAGAGAAAGGATTAGTAACTTCATTTGCACCCAAGTGAAATGTGTGTGGGGGCGGGGGGAGGGGGCTCTTCTACATGATACCTTGTGGTCAGAGTCCACATGTGGCATTTCACGAACAGACTCACGTATTCAGAATATTTTTCAAATGCTTTCATTATTTTCTCTCAAGTTAATATTTGAGCATGCTGTGGTGGAGAGACAGCTCTGCTCTCTCCACACAGCTTGCTATATTTAACTTTTATTATGGAATGCCACTCCAACAGAAACATCTGGGCTCAGTTACAGAGTTAGCATACAGAATTAATGAATAATTTATGGCTGGTGTGGTGAAATAAAGCAGGGTTCTTTTCTTAAGCCTAAGGAAATAATGGGCTGCTTTAAAGATTTAGATGAAAATGTATATGCCATATACTGCCTAGGTTGCTGTACTCTGAAGGTGCTCTCTCCACGAGGAAAAGAATTTCTAAACAAAAATTCCCAACCTATTCTAGATTTCTTAGCTTTGTTAGTATTGTAGCCTCAAAAATTTTGTGGAGCAGTTGTTTTCCCTACTGTAATCATCAATGCGTTGCTCCTCTGGTGTTAATGTTAGTTGAGAGTTATGTTCTTTGAGAATTAAGTTACAAAGTATTGTATTCATTTTTACATACATACATACATACATACATACATACATACATACATACATACATACATACATACATACATACATACATACATACATACATACATACATACATACATACATACATACATACATACATACATACATACATACATACATACATACTACAGTTTATAGACATAAAACAAAGACATCTACTCTGAGCCAGAACTGCCTGCTTGTGATTAAAAATCGTGATAGCCACCCTGTCCTTTCAAACAAGTGATGCACAATAGGAGTGGAGATTCTGAAAGCTTAATGGTGGAGGTGATTTAAAAAATTTATATTGATTGCAGCCGTCTTGCTGGTCTTTGCATTTTGATAACCCAATAATATTTGGATGAATATTTCCTTTTTAACAATTTCAGCTAAACTGCTAATTTTAAGTATACACTAAGTGGCTTAGTGTATTAGAAATTGTCTGCTTGGATGCACATCAAGCTGTCAGTGGCTGTGAACCATATTGTCCGTTTGACAGCATACTTGGCTGCTTTATTTCTAAAAGCACCTCTCTTGCACATTTAGGATTCTTATTTTCTCACGCAGAAGCATCCTGCAGTAGGTGCTGTGTTTATCCAGATGGTGGCCTGCATTGTGCTCTTTTTGCTGTCTTGCACGCAGGAGCTGAGGCTCTGAGGGACACCATGGCTTGCTCAAGCAGTTAGCTGGGGTTTAGGTTGCTGCCTCCTATCCATAGATCTGTGGTATGTGAGAACAAGGAGTAAAGAGTTACATGGTACTGAATTGTGGGCAACTGAAGAAATGTGTTATGTTTGCTCTTTTTTAATTTGTTCTTTTATTACCCAAGAATGCTTTTTAATGTGCTCTCATATTTTGCTGAGTAAGCTGAATACTAAATTTGTTTACACACATTTCAAGAACTTGCTGAATAGAGATTGTTTTCTTACTTACTTTTCTACTCTTACTTCTTTTTCTCCAATCTTTGGAGTCTTTAAGCTTAGAATTCAGTGTGATGATAAAATCTTAGAAAAAGGCCAGATTTCCATTTAAAATATACATTTTTTTAATGTAATATACAATGAGCCATTGGGTTCTTATGGCAGGCAATTTTCCATAAAAATGCAAAACTACAATATACGTTTCATGTTCAGGGTGCTATGCCTAACGCAATTCAGTGAGCAATATAGCTGAGGTGTCTAGGTACTTCTGACAAAGCAGTTGGAGCCACTAAATTGTCTGGATTGTCACTGGGGGGGAAAAAAAAACAAGTTCAAAATGAGGTGATCTTGTTGATGGGTGTGATTCAGAAAACCTTGATATGGAGGCCAGGTGTTTAAAACATGGCACTTGCAAAATTTTTCCTTTGGTCTTTATATGAGAGGTGAAAGGAGAGCTGTGCTGAGGGGGCAAGAAAGTTCATTCAAAATTAGAACAATCCTTGAGGTACGGTGGTAAAATTTCAGTGTCTCATGTTAATGAAAATTGAAAGGGCATATCTTTTTCTGATCCTCCTTAGTTTTGAGGTATGTTGTTGTTTGTGTTTTAATGCCATTAGGTACTTTCATTTGAAAGTATTAAAATTCTTAGCAATTTAGCTAGAGAAGAAAGCCCCACTGTGCATCTGGCTTTATTCTTGTGCATGTTGAAATGATGTACTCTAGGTACTTGGGGGACTCAGAAGCCTGAGGGTAGAGAAGAGGTGGTTGGGGAAGGAAGTGGCAAGGAGACCTGTATTCCAGTCACAGCTCTGCTATCTACATGCTGTATGATCTTGGAAGAAATGAAGTTTCTTCTCCTACTTCTGTTTGCTCTTCTGTCTTTGTCCAAGGAACTTATCTTTAAACTAGTAAAATAGAGAATTTTTCAGGTTACATGTTTGCAAAACAAGTGGCAGAAAATCTTGGATTGCAGCTGGGATTCTGGTCTCTGGGAGTGTACAAATAGTGGTCCAAATGATGACATGGGCAGTAAGAAGGTGTCAGGACAAACAAAGGCATTTGTTCTTTCTTCTGTACTGTGTCATTCCCACTCCTCCCTGCAGTGCTCAGCAGTTCTGGGAGCGGGTGCTGTTTTGAGGAGTTCTCCCGCTACCCCTTTTTGCTTGAGCTGGTGGAGCAGCAGTTCTAGTCATCTCTATTCAATATGCCTGCAATGGTGAGTTTTACAATCACATATGATGTGGACTTAACATATAGGATTAGTTGTGCTAATATGGCAAAGAAAAGAGGAACAAGAATTAAAACTGGAAAGAGGATGGTCTCTTTTTAAGATGGGTAATAGGTTTATTTCAAATTTTTGACTATATTTTCTTGCCTTTAACTGGAGAGCAAGACTCAGAAGGATAACAAATAGAGATGCTTTTCTTAACACTGAATTAGTTACAAACTAAGTATTTTGGGGGTGGCTCTTGGGTCTTTGTTACATAAGAAGTGAAATGAAAAATATTTCCTTTATGTCAGCTGTAGATACTAATTTGAAAAAAGAGGTTTTTTGCAAGTGTAATAAATTTAGAAAAGCTTGCAAAAAGAAGGTTATTTGGAACTGTCTTGTCCTTGGATGGGCTGAGAATTTATGGCATAAATCAGAATAATTTTGCTTTCTGGGTTAGTAACATTAAAGAGGAAAAATTAATCCTACGATAAGAAAAGCCAGATGACGTGAGTATTTTACTTAGTATTCATTGGAAATCTTAGCAGGGAGGAAGAATAAATCAAAACAATGGATGGCAAGGCTCTTCAAAATGGAGAGAGGGAAAGCTGACTGTGTCTGTTGCAGTATGTTGGTAGTGCTGGAGCAGCAGGGTGCTGCCGGAGGCTGCCTGCTCGTGGGGAGCCCCTCTTCCCCCTCCAGCAGCTTTTCTGCTGTTCGACGCTTCCCTCTGCTGGGAGCTCCGGGCTCCTGCTTTCCCTGGGGCCTCCTGCCTCTGCTTTAGTGTTCATGCTGAGCTCTGCTCTTGAGGTTTAGCCTGAATCCAAACTTCACCAAAAGAAAGAAAAACCCCAAACATAAAGACCGCCCTTTTCCTGTCTACCTTTCTGAACAGGGCGAGCAGCACTGTTATGGAGGAGGGCTGGTCTTAACTGGGGATTTATGAAAACAGACTTCTCCATACATTAAAAAAACAATAGTAACATTTCCCTTCCCCCATGACAGGAGAGGTTTCAGCAATCTCTGTTTCTAGAGCTCATGCTGTGCCACTGATGTCTGTTTCAAGGGAGGTTAATTGGCTTTATAGGGCTTTTTAGTGTTAATACCTCTTGGTCTTTCAACAGTCTAGCCATGAGATGCTTCTCCAAAGGCAGATCAGGAAGTTAGGATCCCTCAAACATAGCAGTTCCCTCGGTCCTGCTGCTGGACTGTCAGTCTTCCTGCTAGCTTTTCTGTTTTACTCGTATGGGCTCAGAGCGCACTGCAGAGTGGAGGCCTATTCATAGTTTGCTGCTTGTTTGAAATTTCTCAAGTCATCTTTGTGTTGGGAGTAAAGCCCTGACTGCATCAGCTTCTGGGATTTGTCGATCAAAACAAACATTCCTCTCATGTCCTAAGCAAAGAAAGGAGGTGCTTTCTGCTTAGTTTCAAATCAAACTGAATTAAATGAACGTAAGTGACTGTTGTCACAGGATAAGATGAACAAGTTGATAAGATTTAATGCATCTTACAATATATGTGCATTATTTGCCTAGATCCTTTCAACACAGGACCTCCTTAAAATGGAAAAAGGGTAGGAGGGGGTTGTGCAGAGGGTGGGAAATTCTAGGAAGAGGTCAAGATCTCTGCCTCGCCTGCACCGGGTAACTTATGGCACTACTAGAATACTGCACTGCTGTTTTGCAAAACCTCACTTTGCTGCAGCATTTAGTTTGTTGAAATAAACAGCAAAGGAATTGCATGAGGATTTTTTAGCTCTGAAATGTCTTGCTTAATAGGTGCCATGTTTTTTAATCACCTGTTTTGACAGGCCTGAGAGGCCTCAGAAGTTATCTTATAGATAAGAGAAAGCTTGAAGCTTATTTTCCCTGAGATAAAGAATGATTTGGGCTGACAAGCTCTCAGCATCAGCTGAGTGGTTCTTCCTTATCTGTGTCTCTGAACGCGCAAAGGAATTGTGGAGGTTGCGGCAAACGGTGTTCTTGAAGACTTTATTCCTTTTCCTTTCAGGACATTTAACTGTATTGTTTGTCTGGGCTAGCTAGGCTTACTAAAGAAAGTTTTCAGGCAGAATTCAGACTTTTTCCTATACCCTCTAATAGCTATCCTTAAAGTGTGAGGATCAAAATTTTCAAGAGTCAGAGTTACATGCAGAATCTGTTAGTTGAAAATGGCAAAAACAAGAATTCTGCATGCTTAATTTTTAAGACACAGATTCTTAGTTCTTCTGGAAAAGGACTCCCTGTATTTCATCTCCATACAATCTTTATTTGAGTGCTGTCATTCATATCCAGCTTTATGGTTTTCCTTGTCCCATTGAAGGACACAATACATTTGAATGTTATCCAGATGTTGTCCGAGCATCAACAGGTCTCTGTACCTTCAGTTGGTCATCATAGCAGGATTGCTTCCTTGTCTGTAAGGAAATTCCGTGAGTACAGTCACTGAAAGTAGTTTAGCATTGCTGTCTGTTCTACAGTCACGTTCCTTGCAAGATGTATTGAAGGACAAATTTCTTATGGATCAACCAGCAGAAAAAGTAACCACTGATGCCTGGAATCAGATAGGACAGAAAGGATGGACATTATGTTGTTTAGGGCCAGAGCTGCTTTTTTTCCCCCTCCATCTGCAGCATTTCTTCCAAAATGACATCGCCTCCTAGTTACCTTAATGCTGCTGACTTTTATTTGTGAATTTTGTGAGGTTTTTTTGCTCTTTGTAAGCTTACAAACTGATCTTGGTGTAGCGACAATGCTTTTTCCTGCAGATACATTCACAGTTCAATAGCACGAAGGCTGGGTCTGTTTAAGCAGATTTTATGAATCTCCAAAGTGGGCTCCAAACTTTCATGTTTTAGAATATGATCTTGCAGTAACTGTTTCTTTGGGCTAATACTGTGAGGTTTTTTTTTTTTTTGTTTTTTTGTTTGAGACTAGCTGTCATTCTGCTTGGCCAGCTGCCTTGATGTTTGCCTCCTGAATGACCTGAACAAGGTTTTAACATGCAATGATATGCATTGGCTTTACTACATACTGTGGAATTCCTTGTTTGCTGTTCAAGCATAGTGCCAGAACAGAGGTTGGTTGATTGAGTGACCTGGATGGGTGTTTCAGTTTATCATTCTCAAACAATAAAGTAAACCTGCTATATCGTACAAAGGAGAGAAATAAGTCATAATAGACTGAGGAGAAGAACAAATGAAAACTTCTTATTCTGATGAGGAATCAGCGTTTGGGAAGGAAACAGCATTATCTGTTGGCAGTGGGTTTTGTTGCAAATTTTTGAACTTAGTATGAAACAGGAATCAAACCTTATGCAGGCTAAAATTTATGTGAGCTACTTACCTGACAAAGCTTAAAGATGCTTTTTACCCTGGAAAGCAGACATAATTTGTACATAGACAACTACTTATACAAATAAATACTTACATAACTATTGATTTTTACTTTTTTATAATTTATCCAAAAATCCTGTCTCCCCTTCTGTTATTTAGCATGGCTGTTTGAGGCTCTTTCCTTTTGTAGCCTCCCCACATTTTTCTCCACGTGTTCCTGAATTGTACTGGAGCATGAGGTTTTTTGTGCTTCCCTGTTATTCATTCACTTTTTTCCTGTTTGTCTTTTTTCTCTGAGATCGCTCTCTCCCAAAGGTACATGCACTTTATGAGGAACTTATATACTCTGAATTGCTTACCACTTATAGCAGTAATGCAGTTAAATCGGTCTGTGTCTTCCAGCCAACGCTATGTTTTTGCATCCTTTTTGCCAGTTACCTGTCTTAATCCTGTCTTTTTTAAAATGCATTATTTCTGAAACTTTTGAAATTTCAGAAGACCTTTTCCAGATGTCTTCTGAAAAAACATACAAAATCATTGTTTTTTTGGAAAATTGCTTTTTATGCATGCAGAATTTGGATGAGAATTTGGGGCTTTTTTTCTTCTAACTTCTGGAAAAGAGTTGCCTTCTCAGTCCATTCCAAAGATGTGCTCCTAACCTTTTCAGGGTTTGGAGGGGATTCCTTGTTTATCTGTATCCTTTGAATAGTGGTTTTCTGTTTTGCTTCTCACCTTGTTTCTCCACTGAGAGGACAAAGGAATAGCTCTGTAGGTACTTGTTATTGCACAAGTATCCCTGACCTCGCTAATTCATCTGAGTAAATTAGCGTTTCAGTGATCTCTGATCTTTGGTTTGCAATTTGTAACGGCTTGCTCCAGTGCCGCCTCTCTTCAGTGTCGCTATGTTACACTCCAAAAAAAAAAAATTCAGGAAGCATGAAGTGGTTTGTGTTATGTTACAGCCACTTGCTTGCAAAGGCAGTAGTGAAAATTGACCAAACCAAGGTGCTTTTTATGCCTTGATTTACAGAGGGCCTAGTCTTTCAGCAGGCTCTAGAAGGCTGTGCTACACTGAGTGCTACTTAATTTCCATAGATAGGAATGTATTTTCCAAAATGATCTTCAACTAGGAAAGATTCCCATTCACTGTGAGAGGAAAAAATTTTAAGACTTTTCCAAAATCTCTGTCTCTTTGTGACTATACTTATTTAAATGAGCAACAAGAAAAAGAAACTCGTATTGAGCCATTTTCAGTTACTAGACACAGCACCAGAGCACAAAATGTGCATGCTTTACCTGGCGGTTTGAGCTCCTTAGGAAAGGGAAGTTAAACTCAACAGAGAAAGCTGAAAAGATCTTATTAATGATGCTGGAATGTGTCACAGGTTTAATGACACAGAAGTGTGTCATGGCTTTGAACATGCTTTGCACAGGCCAGAAAATACCATCAATGATAAAGTTAATTGATTATAAGGAGGAAATGTGAGGGAGGGGGGATTAGACAGCACCCCATACACTTCTTATACAAGCTCTTTTTTGAGAGGAGGAGACAGCATTAATATTGAAGGACAGCAAAAAGCCATCTAAAACCCAGAGATCTTGGATTAGAACAAAATTATACTCTCCTTACTCATTCTGTGGTAGGCAGAAGCATATCAGGGAGGGGCTGTGAAAAGCTATCCAGAAGGGTGGATGAACGTATGCAACGTAGATAATGTCCTTATCTCTTTCTCCTTGACAGATCAGCCAGAGTATGGAAATGGTTATAAAAATGAAAGCCGGAGGCTGAAGCTTTATTCTTTCTGAATAGCTGTCAGTTTTGGAAGACTAGAATTGGCCATATTAGGTTTGTTTGAGATCTGCAGATGTTAAGGCTCTAGGTTTGTATTGAAGCTATGACAAATATGCTACTTTGAAGTAAGGAAGGGAAACAAGGAAGGCATCCTGGGCCAGGCCTCAGTTGGTCTAAATTTGCTTTCACCAACATGCTAGCAGAGACTCTGACCCTGCCTGTTCAAATAACCTGTCTTTATTTCTGAATAGCTGTCAGTTTTGGAAGACTAGAATTGGCCATATTAGGTTTGTTTGAGATCTGCAGATGTTAAGGCTCTAGGTTTGTATTGAAGCTATGACAAATATGCTACTTTGAAGTAAGGAAGGGAAACAAGGAAGGCATCCTGGGCCAGGCCTCAGTTGGTCTAAATTTGCTTTCACCAACATGCTAGCAGAGACTCTGGCCCTGCCTGTTCAAATAACCTGTCTTTAAAATGTACGGTCTGCTTCAGATTAATTTTTTTACTGTTTATTTTGATGGGTCTCTATCTCTGTATTTGAATACTTCTTCTCAACTCATAAAGAGGTTATCTGAATACTTTAACAACTCCATGCTGTGAAACTTAGTAAGAAATTATTTTTGTGACAACTGAGTCACTTGTTTAAAGGATTGTCTTTCCTTCTATGATGAAGTCATATTCCTGTACATTAAGCCCTCAAAATGGTGTTGAAGCTTACAGTGGAATGAATTCCTAGTTGAGAAGTTGCTTAGGTAACTCTAGGTTTTAAACCAGCAAACCAGGGAGAGAGGTCAAAAGGACACTATAGCAAAAAGTGTCCTTTGCAAAAAAAAAAAAAAAAAAAACATTGAGAGGGAATTCCTGTAATTCCATGGAATCTGGGTTTATTTTCTTACATATCTATTGTAAGAAAAGCACACTTCAAATATGTTCTTGGTAAATGTTTTCACTTGTATTATCTATCTCTGCAACAAAAAGTGACCCAAAATATATTGGTTTTATATGCCTGAAGGACACCTATTGTATAACTAACCCATGTGTCTGTAAAAGTGGACTTGGCATTCTGGTACACCCCTGAATGTAGATTCAGTTGTCAGCACCTCATTACTAACTGTTCTTTCATTGGAATCATTTTTATTAAAACAGCTTTATGCAATAGCTTTGCAACACAGAACAGAATGCTCTTAAGTAACCTATTATGTTACATGTCGTATTCCCAAGTAATACAGATGTTGTAAGGATCAGACTTTATTTTTAGTATAATTCACTTGCTTTGTCCAAAAAGTAAATTAAAATCCCTGACAAGTAACTCTTTAATATACACATTTGAAGGAGTTACTTGGCAAGAGTTTTGATATATCTTGTATTGTACAAAATCCTACTCAGAAGCTTTTGCTTAACTTGATTCATACAGTAACTTGGTCTGGCATTCAGCTAGCTGTCTCACAGCTTGTAGGAATAAAACATTTTACAGAACTATTTCATTGGAATAAAAGGCAGCCAGTTGAAACTCAGAAAGGGCTGGATAATGGTTATGAATATGAGAAAGTTTTAAGAAGTTATTTGTGTGCACTTTTTTCTTTCCGCCTACAGAGTTTGGCCACCGCTAGAGAAGCAAAACTGAATTCTGGGGTAATACTGGAATAATTAAGGTATGTGTTACTGCAGTTAGCAAGAGAGCTGTGGCTATCTTGGAAGCCTGTCTGCATCAAGCCTGTTTTGCTGTGCCAGCACCCCTGTGACAGTGCTGTAAAGGTGCCCCCTCAGCAATCCTGCCTTTGCTCATAAAGGATTGCTCTCTAGGATTTCTTAAAGTTCCTTTAACCCCAAGCAGATCAGTTTATTATTTTGTACAGTGCTAGTGGGCTTTAAAAAATTGCTGTATGGTTTCTTTGGCTTTCATGTGTCTCTTTCTTCAGATCTCAGTTGGCTATCCCAACCTTTTTTGTTGCTGCAAGAGATATCCAGTCTAAACTGAGTAGATCTTTCTTTACTGGAGAAAGTCACCCTTCAGTATGAGCTGGCAAGTTTCTTGGGTCTGCCGCCTCTGGTCCTGCACAGTGGGCAGAACTTGAGTCTCTGGCTGCTCTGTTTTCTCACCTTTCAAGGCTTGATTTGTAAAGCTCAGAAACACACCCACACCCCCCTCCAGTGCTGTCACAACCCTTTCTGCCTTCTTCAGAATCTGCGATACTGTAATTCTTTGTCTCTTCCTGAAAACTTTACATCAGATACCAGCCTCCTCCTTTCCGGGACAGATATATCAGAGCAACTCAAGCTTCCATTTACCTTGTAAAATGCTGTATGCCCACATCTGACTAATTGAAAAATAGAGTAGTTCTGGTCACGATGAGCAATTCTTCGTCCAACAGAGAGGTTTCACTATTTCACTCTTCAGTGATTTTTCTTTTGTTTGTCTTGAAGCAAGCAGACTTGCTTCGGTGTTCATGTGGATGGTGAATTGCTTTCTTTCTGGCAACCCTCCAGCTGCCATTGTATGCTTGATTGTTTAACGTTTGGATCAGCCTGTCTGTATTGGTGGCTGTGGGGTCTAAATATCAGGTGCCTCTTCTGCCTTTGAATGCTGGTAGACAGCTGGGATAACCCATTTTTTGAAACTAATTAATAACAACTTCCCAAGCCATTATAGTAATCTATGCACCTTATCCTTCTGCCTGAGCCACTTTGAGAAATCTTTCAAGAATAAGCCACTGGAAATAGAAGTGGTGGGGAAGAAGTGCACCTGAACCTAGTCCCTTGCTGAGTCAAAGTGAAGGACTCTAGTCCAAAATACCTAGCAAGAAGTGAGAACACTGCCTGCTACCTGGAACTGGAACCTATTTTTGCAAATACAAAAAGCAAATGTAATACGTAGCTATCCACTGAGCACCCCAGTGCCACAGTAAGCATTTAAGATCTCCTATAATACCACTGTTTGAATAACAGCAGAGTTTTAGGATAGCTAAATGCGCAATGGCCTGACAGGGCTGAATAGTAGCAAAAGCCTTCCTGTGGAGATGGCTGTTCGGAAGCTGTTGCAGAAGGAAGCCCTACCAGGTGGTTAATGGAGAAAAATGGTAACACTATGTATTACGCATATGTAACTCTGTTAAATAACAGAATTACAGAAGGGGACAGATAGGGGTCAGAGGAAAAATAGAGTTAAAATGTTTTAAAGGGTACTGGCCACATTTTAGAGCTAGGAACCTCTTTGCCTAGTTGATAGTTAATCTCCTTTTTTCTTTGCACAGTGCATGTTCAAAATTATGTCTGTGTACAAGATGGAGCTTAGTGGGATTTTAATACTGCAAGGATTAGTGAGACAAACACCAGTCAGTCTCTTTTGAAACTGGTCCTACCCTTCTGAGATGTTTCTTAATTGCTCTCCCTCTCTCTTTAATTCCCTTGCTCTCTCTGTTTAGGATGTCAGGGTTAAAAATACATAATCAAACCTAGTGTTTGATAAGGATGCTTACAGTAGAGCAAGATGCATAAAAAGAATAATCCTTAGAAAAGATTAATAGAATTCCAGTTGTATTGATACACTTGACTTTCAGTAAAGATTTTGGGTTAACCCCAGTTTTGAGACACTGATAGAAATGCATATATTAAGATCAACCAGAGGCATCTGATTTCAGGATAATAATCATGCAAGATTATAGACTTCAGAGGTTCTGGGAGTTGGTAAGTAACTGTCATAAAAGAACTTCAGGCAAAAACAGTAATCTGTTTCTTGGTGCCATTGCCAGGTGCAGCTTCTGCTTGAGGACTGTTCTTATGACTAATGCTTCCCTTTCAATCATGCTCCAGCCTGGTAAGCAGCAACAGCTCTGTACGGGTTCCCTTTCCTACACCAATTACCTTCCTGAACGTGCCTTTGTTTCCTAGAGGCTTGCCTCAGGGTGGCATCTTCCAGCGTTAGTCTGCATGGAAGGTCACATGCAATTACAGTTGTGGTGGCTGCTGTGTGCTATCCACATACAGTCAGTAAAACTGCTCAGATTACAAGCATTTGCTCTAAGGAACTTGCTGCAAATGTGAGTAATTTGGAAGGCATTTTGAAAGGAATTCGAGCAGGAAAAGAAGCTAAAACAACAGTGCAAATTCTTTTGGAAAAAGAAGTGTTACTGTTTGCATTGGGACTGGGATACTATGTACCTGTTCTTATTCTGACTTACTTTAGTGCCTCTACATAGAGTTATCTTCTCAGACGGTAAAAATGTGAGTGGAGAAGAAACAGAGGAAGAGAAGATCCCTATTAGTAGTCATTGAATCCATCTCATGTGAGGACCAGGAGGTCTGGATTGCAGAAAGGTTTTCCTGGAGCATTTTCAAGAAACTGAAAGGGAGTAAGTACATATTGCTGTGAAAGGACAAAATACAGAGACACGTTTCTGTGACAGAGGTCAAGCACTTCACCCTAACGTTCTAATACTCCACTGAGCATAAAGAAGACTCCCAACTGGGATCTTTCATTCCATCAGTTTAATTATAGGAGCAGCCCTCACCATTCATCCTATGTGAATTGGAAAAGAAGAATTCTTTTGAGTTTGAACACTCTTTCTAGGCACTATGAACTCTTCTGAGTTAATCTGTTCTCAAATAAGGATACAAGTACCGTGTTGTTGTCTTGATAACTCTATGTTCTGTTCAGATTCAGTTTAGAAAAATTTCATTGAGGAACATCTTCATTAATAATGCAGAATCTTTCATGTTATCAGGTCCTAATGAAACTAAGAAAACACTTCTTTTGTTAGAGCACATGTACTACCCTCAATTACCTCCAGGGTCAAAAGTAGAAGTAAAATACTGTCTTGATCCTTTTTTTCTTGACTGCTTGAGATACTTAGCAAACACATGGTTTTGGCTTTTTAGAAAACCTCTGTACATTCTGCAGTTCATCTCCCAGGATCTCTCCCCTGGGAATGTAGGCATTATGGCAAAAAAATATTACTATATGCACAGTAGTCACATAATCAAGTGTAACATCCAGCCTCTTGCAAAAGCATTGCTTGTGATCCTGTTTTGTGGCACACTAGCCAAGTTGGCTTCAGAAATGTGTTTGGGGAGAGCCTGGTCCTTTGCCAGCTGTTTCACACTAGTGCTGTTGACTCTTCCAGTAGTTCTGTAGGAGCAGCTGTACTTACTTTGAGGAACGCTCCCCAAAAAACATTTTATAGCTGATGAAGAAATAATCTTGTAGCAACATCAGCAACCATCTGAAATTGTAAAGCTAAGTCTGCCTGCTTATGTGACTTGTATGTACGTGTTACAGTGTTGTGTTTTAAATAAGTTTCCCAAAGGGAAAACAACAGTCTTGGTGTTCTGGCAAATAATAAATGGCTTATTAATGCAATTCAGAGTTCTAATAACTTCAGTAATTTGCAGGCAGAGTATGACAGTTAAACACTAGTTTTCCTTTTCACAAGGCAGTTTGGAAAGATGAAGGGTCATGATCTAAGTGGTTTCTCCCTGCAACATCAGCTGCTTTTGCTTGCTCAGTTTATTAAATAGATTTTTATCTAATCCCATGTGCAAGCACTTGGGATGCCACAGCATATGTAGGGCAGGACTATATGTATATCTGTCTGTCTCTTCTGATAACACAGGCAGAGATGAGCTTCTCCTGGTTTAACTCCATGTAGATTTTTATTAGTGTCAACATTCATTGTCCGCAGAAGAATACCTGTGTGAGTGGTAAATTAGCCTGGGAGTTGCAGAGATGTTGCATAACATGTGGTCCACGAGCAGACCTCCCGGAGTTCTTTTGATTTTAAGAACTGTTGTGTTTGTAAGGCTTGGGTTTGTTCTCAATGCTGCTTGTCACGAGTTTGTATGTTTAATATAACACATCACTGCTATAGATTAACACCGATCAATGTGGACTTAAGTTAGGGGATTTATTTGTTTGGTGCAGCGGTATATTAAAGTTATTTGGGTATAACTTTGTTCTATCTATGAGGCAACTGATATATTATTTCTGTAATCACTTTGCTCTAATTATGTAGCTTTTTATAGAAAGCCATGGTTATTAAATTTTAAAAATACTCTAGCTAGAAGGAACTACTAGTTATTCCGTAAAGCCTCTGAATTAAGAATTCTGTCTCCATGGCTACATGCAGTTTTTTCTACTAACCTATTCTACTACTGAAGAAAAAAAAGGGCAGTGAAAACTACCTCAATGTTTCATAGCTTATAGACCAATTGAGTGCTTCATTTTTATATTTTTTCCTTAAAGTACACCTTTGTTTGACTTTGAAGTTTTACAGATTCAAGTGGATATTAACAGTTTGGGGAATAGCTAAACTAAACAGAACAGAATGATGATAAGAAATCATAGCACCCCTCCCCCCCCCCCCCCAAACTATTCATTGGACCATGTTGTTTTATTTTTGTTTGTTACAGGAAAATGCTGTATTGTCTGTCTACAATCAGATGAAACACTGTAGTGTGTTAAAGTTTTAAAGTGCCATCTGTCTACAAAATCATTGATGTGACTAAATCTGTTAAAATACATATTGTTAATTCTATTAAAAGAAAAAATGAACCAGCCTGTCCGTATTTTTAAGAAACATTTGAAGCATCTTTTATGCTTTTTTCCCACTAAACAACTGATCTAATATTTATGGTTAAAACGGAATATGGAAATGCAAGGATTAGATCACATTTATAAATTAATTTCCTCTTCAGATACATAGACTAGACTGTGTGTGTGCATGTGTTGACTTTCCTTATGTTCAATTATAGTTTGCAGGTTACTTTTCTGCTCTCTTGAGTTATTTTTCTATTTTGGTTTAATACACACTGGTGCCATTGACTTACACTATTACCATTTGATATTGGAAGAGGCAATGAGTGGAATTCAAACGCCTTACTTTTCAATAACATTATTTCCTGGGCAGCTGCATTAGCTCTCGTATATGGTGATTAGCAAGTAAAGTCGTTCTGCATCATGGATGTTGAAGTATGTTAAACTTTTTGGCTTTCTGAAGCAAAAAAACTTCTTATGTTTGTATCTCTGAGCGTATTTTTTTTAGATCAACATTAAACAGGACTGTGGTTAAGATGCTTCTTACAAGTTTGCATGGTGCTTGGATTGAGCAAATGTTTGATAAAGCATAGGACACTGGCTCTGTTGGTGGGTTTGGCAAGTTATGAACCTGCTTCAGATGGTGGCTGACCACAGCGGTCAGGCTTGCGTGTATATTCTTATAACTAGATCCATCTGTAAAGCAGATATGTGAATGAGCCAGTGCAGTCAAGTTTCAAAAATAAATAAATAAAAGAAGCAAGACATAGGATGCTGTGTTAGCATTCACTTTTGTTGGGAGGGATTTTTTCCTCCTTTTAAGCAATTTCTGATGTGGACTGAATCCTTGCAAACTTTTTATAATTCATTCTTAAGTTCTATTTTAGCTCAGATCACTGATGGGACCAAAAATGTGTCAATTTTAGAGTCTGGTTTACTGTCTGTCCATTATGTGTCAGAGGAAAAAAGGGGATTCAGTGCCTAACAAAGGGCTCTAGGTAGACAGAGCTGCTTCTGAGGCAGTTCAGGCTTGCTGTATTGGTTGTGTTTACACAAATCTTCTGAATTGTTTGTTCTTAAGTTCTCCCATGCTCTACTGATAACTGGGAACACATTTTTCCCCTGACTAGAGTAGAGTGATCATGGTTTTATTGGAACACAATAGTATATATGGAACACAGTGATTTTGCAAATTAAAGTTATGGTGGTGTTTTAAAAGCTGTTTGAGATGATTCTTTCACAATTCCTGCATGACCGAAATGATCTTTTGATTTTATGTGGTCTTAGCATTTTTTTTAAACTTCTGCTACTGTGCCTGTGAAAATCTTGTCCCTTACTGCATATTCTTCGCTCGCAAGATGAACCGGAATCTTTTGCTCTCATGATGTTCAGTGACAAATTCAAACAGTACTTTTCTATTCTTGTTTGTCTTACTGGTTGTGTCTGGTGACTTTTTTTCTCTGCTCCTATTGATAACCAACAGGCTCCTTTATCATCCTTCTTCTGAAAAAGCCTGCAAAACTTCAGTTAACTTGAATGGGTTACAATATTGCCCTAAAGTACATGTATGTCTAGGCATGCCTTATGAAGCTAAATATGATCCCTTGAATATAATAAATGTTCTCTCTTTTATTGCTAAAATTTAAGTAAATGCTGTGTACGCTTTAGCCAGCTTCCCCCATGTACCCTAGACAAGCTAGGCTTAGTTTGTGAGCCGTGACTTTCAAACAGGAACCCTTGTGCTCCTTGTGTGTTTGTTTTATGGTCATGTCAAGTCAGCTTTATGAGGAAACAGTAACGAAAGAAAACTTGATGTATTACATCACGTGGTCTTGCAGGTCATGCAGCTCCGCTGTTTGTCTGGACTGCTAAGCTCCAGGGCGTAGTTTGATGGGTGTTTTGTTTCTGTGGGTCAGGGCAGTAGATGAAGCAAATGATCTGCTTCCTGGTCTGCTTCGCAAAGTGATCCTGTGTACTGTGTCCGTATTACTAAGGGGATTCTGCTAAGGTGAAAACAGGCAAGAAGAGGCTCAAATTTTTGACTTTTGGTGACAGACCGTGGTTTGATGTGGACAGGCCTACTGTCCACATCACTTGACATTAATTGACCAAATTAATTATGTACTTTCTTTGTACATGTACCTGTATATTGAGCACAGCACAGTGAATTGTCCAATACTATTGTTGAAAATGTCTTAACTCAAATGTCTTAACTCTAACAGTTTTTACTTATAAATTGTTCAGGTGCTCTAGGGAAGACTCTCGTGAAGCTTTGTGGTCAATCATTATATATTATCTTTATGCATGTGCCTTAGCTTTGACTGGTGCAAGCTGATTGGCAACATCTTGAATATTATCTCGAAACAGCTTTTAAAATGCCAGATGGAAGTATCTATCAAAATCTTAGCTTCTGTTTTATCTGCTTGCTGCTATGAAAATGTTTTAAAGTAAACTGGTGGCAAAAAGCTGTTAATCTAGTCTGTTTATAATGATATTTTGTTGTCTGTGTGAAACTTTTTTTTAAAACAAGGATCTGCGCTGCTTGTGTCTTGCAGAAGAATAATCTATTGAAGTTCGCTAACATCTACTAATAGGTTGATCATGGAGAAGTTTGTTTACTATAGGAGTGCATTAATAGTACAGAAACATTTATATACTAGCAAATACTCCTAGTTTGTACGTAGTGAATAGCAAGGTATATCACATAGGCAAGACCTCTAGTTTTCATTTTGGGGAAGTTAAATAGTTTATAGAAATAACGATACAGAGAATTCTCTTTATGTGACTCCTTCTGTTGTAGGGCTTGCTTTATTTTATGCTGAAATATCTCATCACAGAATCACAGAAGGGTTGAGGTTGGAAGGGACCTCTGGAGATCTGGTCCAACCTCCCTGCTCAAGCAGGGTCACCTAGAGCATGTTTCCAAAGATTGTGTCCAAATGGCTTTTGAATATCTCCAAGGAAGGAGACTCCACAACCTCTTTGGGTAACCTCTTTCAGTGCTCTGTTACCCTCACAGTAAAGAAATTTGAGTACTTCATGGAAAAAACATCTTTTGAGCTTTGTAATGGACCTTAATTGAGAGATTAACTTCTCACAGCTTCTTCCATCTTTAACTGAATAAAACGATACACTTTTATTTGTTGGTTACAAATCTCCAAACCAAGTTGCCATTTGCGTTTGAAAGAACTCCAGGATATTATAGCCCTGGATTATACCTAGCTGTTTCTTGCTGAAAAGCCACTGTCTCTGTAAATGTTTTCCGTGATTTTTTTCTTCTGAAGCAGATACTTAATTTGCATCAGATATATTTCTATGTAGTGTCCATTCCTCCTCTTCTTCACCACAACTGCTGTACTGTGGAAGAGCTGAAAGAAGAAATGCTGAAATCTTCAGAAGTCCTCTGTCAAACTGATGCAATAGTGTGAGTCAGCTCACACTAGTAGAGTCATCCTCGCTTTGTTAGTTACTCCTTCTGCAAATGAGACTTATGTCTTTTCTCTTGTACAGTGTAAGTGCATGGGCACTGTTAATTTTTTTTAAAAAGATATTTCCATATATTGGAAGAATGAAAATTAATTAAACCTACCTATTTCAATATGCAAAATTCTAAAGTATTTTTTCGACAAACTTCCTTTAAGCATTCCACTAATGAAGTGCTTAGAGAAGCTTTTCAAGGCTTTTACTTTATTCATTTCCATTGTTTATAATCACCACATGATATAATTCAGGTAGGAATTTTGATCACATTTTTGGTAATTGGTATTGCCTTCGAATAGACTGGTATCCACTCGAGAAACTAAATCACTGTAACAAATTAGTAATATAAAAACTTTGATCTGTTTCCTCCCTTTTAAAAATAATGTTTTAAAGAAAAGTTTTCTTTTATTATGAAAGCCAAAAATGTTGTTTTGCCAACTGTATACCTGAGATTTACTTTGAGTTCTGCCAAATCCATGGCAAAAATAGTTTGGACCAACTCCCTACTGGCCTGCTTTGGGCAACACACGAAGAAATGCTGTATAATTCCACTCTATTTAATTGGCAAAAAGTGAGCTAATGCAGATGATCTCGCTCGTCTGTGTCATAGATGCTAGAAAAGAAGAGGCATATGAAAATTTAGAAACTGCTAGAGCCAGTTCTCTTTAGATGCCAGTCAGTTGTCTTCAAACTGCATTACTGTGTAAAATATTTCCAGTTCTTCTGGATGAAAGGCATTTTAATTGCATGTTTCAAGTATGAATCTACTTTTATGCACAGTGTGTGATAGCACTGCTCAAGCTGGCTTTAAAGTGTGAGCATAGACACTTTTTTTTCTTCCTTGTATGTTCTGCAGTCTAATCAGCCTTCGCCTGAGAGATCCTTCTTGAACGTTCAGCTGAATCTCTCGCCTATTGCTGTACTAGGAGTGTGAGGAGCCTCTGGCCTGCAGGATGAGTATGGTCTGCAACCCTCACTTTTTTGCCCTGCATCTTGGCATGTTGGTAACAATCCAGCATGGTCAGCCAAAGCTGCTTCAAAGGCTTGTTGCATCTTTAGATAGCAAAGCAGCCATCCCATCTGCCGAAATGAGTTTACTGGAACAGCTCAGTTACTCAGATCTCCACTTTTTAGATGAACATTCATCTTAAAAAAAAAAAAAAAAAAAAAAAAAAAAAAAAAAAAAAAAACAACTTTTACTCTGTGTCACCTTTTCAGTTTAACAAACACCCCCTTTAGTGAGATCATATTAAAGACATGATTGGCTTATAATCCTGTATTAATTTTTGATGTGATCCCATTTTAAGATATTTGTTATACAAGCTTCATACTTTTTATCTGTGGGCCTCCTGTTTATATTTTGATCAAAAAGAATGTTGTTGGATCTCTGGTTGATTCTTGTCTGCTTTTTTGTAGTGTGATTATTGCTTTAACACTGCTTTTGGCAGTGTAGAAAGATATTTAAAAAAAAAAAATTGTTCAGTCAGAAAAGTTGGTATTTTAACAGCATTCCCAGTGATGTTTAGTGAATCAACTGTCTTATCAAATTATGCTAGTATGAGTTAATTAGTTAACTTCATCTCGATATGACGCAGCCTTCCTTAAATACATGTGGAAAGTAGAGAGAGGAAAGAACGGTCTGTATAAACACCACATGCAAAGGCTGAAGCTATCAGCCTGCCATTAGCCCTTTATCTAAGGGGCTCTTGGCATATAAATCAAACAATAACCTCTCAGTTCTGAATCAGTGCCAAAATACACAGCCACAGTTGAGTCTACGATAGATTACACCCACCAAGTAGCTTGAGGGCTTGGAGCGAACTGGAAAATAACCTTTCAATTATTCAGGAAAACGTTTATGTTCTTTAATGTTGGCTATCAGACTTTTTTTTAAGTATCCATTTGCATGTTCTAATCTTACAGAAAAAGATCAACAAACGGGGCAATTTAAAATGCATCTAAGTGAGGATGTGAGGATAATGTTCTAAATTGGATGGTTGTAAAAAACTTTTTTTAAAAAACCATTCTGTGTGTTTTGCCATGTTGCAATATAATTAATAATCCGAAGTGAGGGTGGGAATATCCAACGATCCTTCTGCAGTTTTCTGCAAGCACAATACTGACATGACATCAGCTTTCCCTTTAGGGTGTTTTCTAAGGTTAGGATAGATTGGAAAATGGTTCAAGTTTCCACTGTCTACAAGGTGCCTTTAGTCAGACTAAGCAGATTTGTCAACTATATAAAAATGTCCAATAGTGAAAGTTTAAATGACTCTTAAGAGTGGACTGAAAACTTAAAAAAAAACCTCTAATTCTTTTACAAATAAGTGTCTGTCACTTCTGGCATGATAAAGACTGGGTGCACAATTGACACTGATTTGAAAATAAACACTTTATTTTATGTTAATTTCCTAAGAAGAAATCATTGCTGCAAGCTCAGGTAAAAACACATTGTCTAGCCAGTCTGGATGAACACAAACATACAGTAAGACTGGAGATTTTAAGTTCTCAAATTAACTGACAGAAATCGGTATTTTAAGTTAAATTATATTAGAGCCACTTTGTCACTTTCGAAACTGCAAAATCAAGAGCTTCTGGTTCCTCAGTACCAAACTGCAGCTTGCATAGTGCAGCAGTTTTGAGGTCAGTCTCTCTTTCAGTCCCGTGTCATCTGCCCACAATGCAAAGTGTGGGTTGTTAAGGGAAGCGTGTTTTATGCAGCTGGGTTGTCCTTTTGACAAGGGGCTGGTGTGTGTGGGTTGGGACAGAGCATAGGCAGAGCCTTGGCTCCATCTCCCTCAGTTGTCCTGCTGGCTGACATGTCCCAGGAATGTATAGCATATCCGGTGAAGTCTTGGCACAGTTTATTCTCTCTGAAGCAGCAGGGGAATTGGAAGAGCAATTCGGTCTCTTGATACATAGCCCCTCACTCCAGGCTAATCACCAAATTTTGTGTCTTATTGCACTCTTGTGCTTCTCTTCAGTTTATCCGTATTCATGTGACGTATTGCCAACCATAGGTTTATCCTTTGTAGCAACTGTCTTATAGCAACTGTGTTATTTTTTTGAACTGCTATGCAGTTAGTGTGGATGTCGTGTGTCTTTAAGACAGATGTGAATTACTGCAAAGGAGATATTGGCAGTGTGCTCACCTTTTTTAGCAGTCACTCAGTTTTAGGCAGCTTTGTGGAACTAACGAAGCTCTAATCTAACCTGTTCTGCCTTCTCCTCACCTCTTGTGAAAATATGCACAAGTAGCTGAGCTGTAAAGTTATGCCGACATAAGACAAAAGTTTGGCTTTTACAACAACTGTGACATCTGTATGTCTCCTGTTGAGATGATCACATTTTTTTTAACTGTAAAAGTACAAACACGAGTACTTTGTTATGCTGAAATGCTGTGGTTTCAGCTTGCCAATTTTTGAAGCCCACTCTGAGTCTTTTTCCTTTGCTTTTTCAAAGCTTGTGTCAGCAAGTTTGTTTTTTGTAATCCCGCATCCTTTGCCAGGTGTAGGAATCACAGCATTTGCATATTCTTCCTCCCTTAATGTCTTCCTAATACGACGTCTTCCACCCTCTTACTTGCTGCTTCTGATGTAGGCTGTGCTTTCACCTGAGCCCAAGCAGTTTAAAAAAGGAAAACAAAACCGTACGAAGTCATTTTTTTCTTTCTTGATTTCAGCTACAGGACATCTAGTAAGGAAATTGGACTTCCAGATGATGGCTTCTCAGTTTGGCCTTTGAAAAGGTCACGGAAGGGATTCTTGACCTTTTGATACTTTTTCAGTAAGCCTGGGGACGCTGCAGAGGTTGCAAGTAACTGAAAGACAGTTTGTTATGCCAGTGTTTTATAAGGGGAAAACCTGAATTTGTCCAGTTAGGCAAATCAGTCCAGGCAAAATTCAAGTAATAAATGGTATAGGCCTCAATTTATATTATCCTGCTTTACTGGCATTAGATAATATCAAAGTAATTTGCTGCATCTTGCCTGAGACTGCAGGTGTGGCTAATAACTTTGGTGATTCTGATATCCTGCATAGACAAGAGCATTTGACTTGTTTTGATTTGGTTAATTAAACATTTTGATTAAAGAAATACATCACCAAATTAGTACTATAAATGCTAAATGGGTTAAAATGATGTACTGGTAGATCTGAAAACATGAATATAAATGGGGAACAGTTAGTCATTGACTGGGTATATTTTTCTAGTATGGTCTGGCTGCTGCTTGACCTTTTGCTCCTGCATTAGTGAGCTGGGAGAGCATGTGAAATAAATTATCAGTAACAGTTGAGTCCTGGAGCAGTAAGGAAGTAAATACCATTCTATAGCAGTGGTGTGAAATAAGAAAGAGGCATTTTATTTCAGCCAAATCTAAAAGTGTGTTGCTGGGCAAGGGCTGTCCCAGGATTCTGTGCATCCCCTGCTTTCTGTTGTTGCCTTTGGGTTTGCATCTACTATGACAGCTTGCTCTCCATCGACTAGCACTCAGCATTGCCTATTTCCAGACTACTTCTTTCAGCTCGGAAGTTAAACATCCCAGTGCCAGCACACACCCCATCCCCAAATATCCAGAATGAGGGGCTTTGAGAATAAGCCTGCAGACAATCACAGATCTGTTAGTCCCTGGGCACTTTCTGTCTGTCAGATCTCCTTGGCAGTATTCTCCTTGCAGGACAGGACCAGACCAGATCAAGAGAAGAAGTCAAGATTATTTTAATAAATTCAAAATTAGCAAATTAAGCATTTGATTATGAACCTAGATCACTTAAGTGAGTTAACTCAGCTCAGATCCTTGATCTATAAATAACTTTTTTCCTGAATTATTTTTTACCCTCAGTCAGTTTTTCCACCTGACTTGCTGCATGGTCCCACATGCAGGGGGCTGCCACAGCTGAGATGGGTGGCACAGGAACGGGAACGAGTTCCTGTATGGGGAGTGCCGCTTAAGCTAACGCGCCATCGCCAAGAGAACAGTTTGTCGGGCTGCACCCTTTCCTCTATTCAAGGCTTTGCTTTTTTCCCCCTGGCATCTTAAGCACAGAGTGATCAGCAGATGTATTCTGCCCACTGAACAGTCTTTCCTCTTAGTTATTTGTAAATTTGGGAAGCTTAGCAACTTAGCCCCTCACTTCAGGGCTAACTTATTCTGGAAAGACTTTGGATCTCCCTCCCTTCCCCTTCCTTTAGCTAATGCAGAGTGCCTCTGGAGGCTGCTGCAAGCAAGTGCTGCTTTGAACCATCTCTGATACCAGCGTGGGACATCCTCGTCTCGCTGTCCCCGGCTTCTTGGCGGGACGCGTTTCCTGGCCCTGCTGGCAGCTGGTGTCCTGTTCTAGATTTGTGTGAATTATGGCTCTGAGAGTTTAGCCCTTTTTCTCCCCTTGTCTTCATGACTCAGCTTTGAAAACTAGCGTGCAAATACCGGCAGTAGGGAAACTGCATCTTTTAGGTCTCCTGATTTTACTTCCTTCCTTTGTAATATTTTTGTTGTTGTTGTTGTTTTAAATAAAAATAATTCGGATTTTTTTTAACTTTTATTAGTTTTAGTTCAGAAAATGCCTCATTAAAACAGAGATAGGGTTAATGTATGAGGGGAAGGGAGGAATTTTAAATTATCAGATGTCTGTCAAAACCTTTTCTCTGTGTATATCAAACTGTATAGAGCTTTTCAAGGACTTAAGTCTTCCCTCTGGATATAACATCATTTTTAGTTTAATAAGCTTTTAATTTCACTATCAGAAAACTTGGTATGCTTGGTTTTTATTGTATTCTGTTTCCTATTTCTGAGATGGCTGCTATTCCACAGAGCCATGCTGCTCGATTAGGTAATGCGACTATGACGGTAAAAGTAAGGGCCAAGGTATCAAAACTGGTAAGTGAAATTCTGAGCTTGTTGGTGAAAAAACAGTTAATGGCAGAGGCCACTGAATTCTAGTGCTCTTTTCTCTCTTGTCAGGCTTGCTGTCTGTGATACGCTGCAAAACACGTCGTTACAGAGATGCACAAAAAGTGTGTCCTGTAATATTTGTTCACAACCTATTTTTGTGAAATTTATATTGGAGAGTGGTTTACAGTTCCTGATCGGTATCACAGTGTAAATGTAAAGCATTTATTTTTTTTCTTAAGCAAAACAGCATGATTCATACGATATTTTTACAGGTTTTGTAATGCATAAAAGATGTTAAAAAGTTCTGCACAGTGTTTCAGAGGTCTGCTTTCAGAGCACTGTGGTTCACTAGACGGCATGCGTCACATCAATAAATAACGCTCCCTGGGAATGCAACAGGAAAGAGGAATTTGAATTGGGGTACCGGATGTCATACAAATCACTGATTATAGCATTAGTGTCATCAGATTAGGGCATTTGGACTAAAGCGTAAGAACTGCAGTTGGGAAAAAGAGGAGGGGAAGGGCACCATGACAAGAACTGGAAGGCAATCACAGACAAATGTCTCACCAAAAGGAGAAGATAAGATAATGTTGTTTTCATGTGTTAGACTTCTTTAAGAGGAAAAATGTTGTGGTAACTTCTTTTCAGAACAGGCAAGAAGCAACACCAAAACCTTTTACTGCATCCTCTTGACTTGTTCCCAGTAGTTACTCATTTCTTGTCGTTGAACAAACTAAAGAATGGACAGTTGTTCAAAGCAAAAGCTGGTCTGTAAAGGTGCAACATAGGGAAAGTGGGAAAAGTGTTTTCAGCAGAAAACATACAAGCGCTTGTGTTACTCTTTAATCAGTGGGCGAAAACTGACTTTTTTCAGTGCTTTTTGCGTAATGTGATTTAGACTTCTTTCCTGTTTAAATGCTTTTGCTGACTGGATTTTTTGCTAACATGCTTAGAATAAGGTGACTAATTAAAAAAAAACCCAAACAAACAAAAAAACCCAAACCTCTGTTAGTAAATTGGTCTCGTGTGTGAATAAACAATCCATATTTCAGTGACCAAAGAGATATTGTTGATCCCAGGGGATATATATTCTTTTTCTTCACTCATTTTTCTCTTCTGTTTTGCACTTCACTGAGTCATTCCCATGATTCACTCCTTAACACTTTTGTATAAATTAAAACAGACTCACATTCAGTCTAGCATTTTCTGTTGGCTCCTAGCAAACTCCAGTTGACATTTATTGAAAGTCATAGTGATCTTTTTAGTGCTTCTTCCAGCATTGAAATAACTCTGGAGAAAATGTGGGTTCAGTTTTTATGCCAAGCTACTGATAGAGCATGCTTCATCCTCCAGACATGTCCTTTAAAATCCCAAGGAGCTGTTTTTTGATAGAGGCTGGTTAGGCTGTGTATCTTGGGGGGGGGGGGGGTTCCCTTTCCTAGTGAGATGTGTTTCTCTATTTGTGGATTTTGCTGCTGTAAAGGAAACCCTATAAACATGTCGCCTCTTTCTTTATGCAGAAATGCCTCTTATTATTTTATTCATGACTAAAGGAATGGTACTTTGAAAATGGTGGTGGTGGGGGCATTCTGAATTCTTCAGTTAGCAATATAACTTTTTTAAGTTGGGGATTTTTATGATTAGACTTCTGAAACACTTGTAGTTTATTTCTCAGACATAATACATAGAACGTCTCTTGTCTTGTGTGGGTTTTTTTTTTCTCCCCTCCTTCCTCCCTTTCGAAAGGTGCCAGACTTCTCAAGTGTGCTTGGTATACTTTCTTGCCAAGTTTTTGCTTAGCTCTCCATTTGGATTTCATATTGATTTAAAACATTAGATAATGGAATTAACCTCTCCCTCAAGCGGAGGTAGTACAGTGTTTGCCTTTTAGTAAATTCTAGTTTTACCTTGACAATCAGTGTGCTGCATAAGTGTGATAGGCATATCCGTGATTTAAAATTGCTTTAGCAAGATTCTCTGTTTATAGCACAGAAGTGACACCATCCTGCCAGCGCTCAGGAGTGCTTAGAGGAGTTGGCAGGCTGGAGGCTTGACCTACAGGGCTAAGCGCAAACAACGGAGGAAATGCAGTAGAAGCCGGACGGCAGAGCATCTTTCAGCCCTTCTCAGGCCGTTAACTTTACCGCTTGGGGCGCAGACTGCTTTGGCACACTGCACTTGGTGATACAGCTTACTGTGCCATAGAAACTTTCCATGTGCCCAGGACGCTTGTGGGCCTGTTGGACGGTGCTGACGCAGGACACACACTCCACGTGCAGGCCCTGCGGTTGCCTCTGCGTGGAGCTTCAGGTGTTGCTTTTGGCATGTAAATCTGACTGGCTTGTGGTGCGACCCGCAGGGAGATGGTCTCTGGCCAGAGCATGCGTTATACCGCAGCAGCTGGGGTTGGCAGAGGGGGCAAAGCTCAAAGGCGTTTGTTTATGCAGATGGGCCTGTTGGCTGGAGGGTTTTCTCTGAGAGGTTCTCAAAAGTACCCTTCCCTTGATGATGTCCATACTTGCTCACTTCCCAGGCACGCTGGAAACTTACCTATTTTCTTGAGCTTTTTAGGTAGAGATAGCATTAGATTTAGGCTGGCTTGTTTGGAGTACAATTTTAGTGATACATTTTTGTTATCTGTAACTGAGTGTGTTGACTTTAAGTGATAAATAAAGCCTTTGCATTGTACTTTTTAATTTTTGTATTTGCACATATCTGTATAGAGATTTCTATAGATAAACATTTTTCATTTATATTAATACTAGTTCTCCTAATGCATACCTGCAAACATTGTTTAAAAAATCACTCTAAAAATATATTAGTAACTACTTGAGTTATTGAAGAATTATTTTTACAAATGCACAGAAAGCTCAAGATGATTTTCCTATCTCAAATAGTATTCTGCTTGATGGTTTTTAGTCTGAATTTTATCAGTTCCAAAAAAAAGTTTACTCTCTCAGCTGAAGTGACTTGCCTTTTCCTTTATCATGTTGCCAAAAATGGCTGAACACAGGAATCGGTGCTTTTTGTGGATTGCCATAGCCAGCTGGCTGGCATTGTGTATGACCTATTAATATATATTGATCTCTCATCCTGTTTAGGTATTCTTCTGTATATTTTACCCAAGTCTGTTCCCCAAAGCAGCGGGAAGAAAAAATGTCTACAGAAACTCAGTAGATTACACAGAGATCCAAGCGTACAGGAGTGTGGCTGTCCCTCATCTACATTTAGACTGTACCACAGTTGACTTGCTTTTTGCTATTTCTAAGGTGTTAAAGGAGCCCTCAGGGATCATGTAAACTTAAGGCCTTGAGATTAAAGAAAGCCTACTGTGGCTAAAGGAGGAAGAAACATTTTTACAGAGCAAAAAGGTTAAAAAAAAAAAATCCAACAACCCCAAAACAAAAAGAAAAATGCAAAACCAGATATTTGTTTTAGTGCGCAAGTGTGGCTCAGTCGGACTTTTTTAGTTCAAAATAATTAGGTTATTTTGGAAGTTTTATTGCTTAAACTACTAGTATGTAGAAGTGCCAGCTAAAATAGGGCCTTTTTCTAGGAGTTATACAAGTGTGGTGTGCATTGCTTTCCAAGAGCTTGCAGTCTAAATTGATCCGTGATAAGGAAAGGGAAAGCAGCAAACAAGGACAACAGTTAGAGAAATGGTGCATACTTATCGCGTACATTCCTGACCTGTAACTTTTACTGAGGTGTATAGATGCTTATTGGGTTGTTTTCTATACTTTACTAATTGTTAAATATTTTTGAGGTATAGGAGTGAGAAAAGATGAGACCAAGACTCTTGTTTTGATTTGTTTTTTGTTGGTGGTTGTTCTTTGTTTTAAAGCCCCAGCTCGTGGACCTGTGATTATGTGAGACTCTTGATTCATCTTTATGGTAGTGAAGGGAATTGGAGGGCGGGGAGAGGAAAAAAAGGGGAAAAAAGAACCTCTGTAAGCTAAAATCTCAGAAAACAAGAAGCTGACATTTCTTTCAAATGGGAAAAAATCTTTTAAAAACTAGTTTCCTGCTGTATTAGGCCTGATTCCTGATCTTTATAGGTTTTGGATTTGGAACTGCACGTTCAGGAAGGGCAAAAGAGAAGAGGAATGTAATGAGAGATGTGGACAGCTGAAATAACGAGGATGGAGGTAGCTGGCACAAAGAGCCCTCAGCAGAGGGGGGCGGGGAAAAGGGTGTTCAGCATAACCACAGAAGGCTTTCTGGGTTTATCTGCTTTAGGGTCCCAAGTGTCAGACAGACAGAAATGGCAAGATGGGAGTGTATTGGGTGGACAGGCTGGGGAGGGGGAAGAGGAGAAGAAATGTGAATTGCTTGAAAAGAGGAAGTGGATGGAGTAGGAACCACTTGGGACTACTGTCCCCCTTTAGACAGCTATAAATGATCAGTTGCCCAACACCTAATTCTGTCCTCACTACACTGCGTACTGGGAGACCTGGTTACAGCCTGGTTTCTTTTTAGTGTGAAGGGGATGCATTTATATCCCAGGCACAGTCTTGAGCAGTGCTTTACTAAGGCTTACTAGGTCTTGCAAAGCTGTCTAATGTGTGCCACAGAGTGCGTTAGTGTTGCAGTGGGAGTAGGGGCTGACCTCGTGCAGCCTGATCCTCAGGCGCGCTTGTAAATGATAGCGAGACCTGCCCTGTGCATCGCACGTGAGCAAGGTCAGCAGGCTACATTCAGAGGTGATGCTAGGAGGGAACGAACTGAACCAAAATAATTGGGTATATAGAATTTGTAAAAACAGCATACTGAAGGATCCATTAACTTAAGGAGATTGTGTTGAAGCATCCAGTTACTTTGGAAATCTCTTTCATATCTCCTGTGCTGTTGCCTGTTATAAAACGACATGCCCTTGGAGCTGCTGCCCATGAACTGGCTGCAGTGTCAATGCTCTTGGATCGCACTGGCTGGGGGTGAGGGAGCAGTTGCTGCTGCTGGGGCGCCTTTGGGAGGCAGTCTCCTGCCTCCCTCCCACCACGGGGAGGACACTAAATTGCACTGGAAGAAAAGGAGAGTAGAGGCTGCGTTAGATCATCTGCAGAATGATCTTTTGCAGGATTCTGCTGCATGGCACGTTCTCCTGTTTTATTAAACTTAACTTTTAAATGTCTCGAGTGATAGGTATTGCCTCTGGCTATTCTCCCACTTTTCCTAAAATCTTACGATTTATTTTAGAACTCTTCTTTCTTAGAGTACTTTAATAGGATAAAATTTGCTCTTCCTGTTCATTTGTGGTTTGTTCAGGAGAAGGGCAACTCAAGTTTCTTCCCACAGTCCTTCTACCCACAGAGGTCTTGATAGAGGATGTAGGTTATTGGGATGACAGGAGTGGAGCTTGGTGGTCCTCTTACCTGGTTTGGGAGAAAACATAGATTACTAAATATAGCCAGGCCATTACAGGAGGCAGTAAGCACAGATGCTCTGTAACAGTGCACGTATCAAGTGAATTGTTGGGGTTTCTTCTTCTCTATGAAACAGACCCCTTTTTGGCTTGTTGATAAGCTTATTGTAAGGGACATTAAAAGGTATTTAGGAGAATAGTGTTTCCTAAGGGAGAGAGGGGGGGGGAAAAAAAAAAACAGAGGGAAGGTTTAAAAAAAAATCCAGTGTGGTTAATCCCAATGTGTGGCTTTAGTCCAAGGAGAAGTTATTTCTCCCTTTCTTCTTCCTCCTACAGAGAAAACACTGAATTCATTTACAACAGCCAAAAATGCAGTGTCCTGGATGAGAGAGAATATTGATAGAAAAATGACTGCAGATGAGCTACATGTCTAGTTTGTGCTTAGCAACAATAAAAAATAAATTTGTAAATAGAGAAACTGTAAGGACAATTATATTCTGCTATAGATTATGCTTCTCAATAAGCAGAATCCACAAAGCCCAAAGTGGTGGTGGTTCATCAAATCATTCTAGCAGCCTTCAGCATTGAAGAATTGGCTTTGGCATTTAAGCTCTCCGGGAAGTTAGAGCCCATCTGTAGTATCATGCTCTCTATAGCTTTTGGGTAACTGCAGAACATTAGACTGTTTCTGATATTCCCATAGCTGAATAGTGGTGGTTACTTTAGGGCTGACATGCTTATTTAAGTTTGTTACATATGAATTCTAATGCTTAATAATTGGGAGCCAGAAATTCTAGAGTCTTGCTATAAAACCACAGTAACTACTTCTCTTAAAAAACAAAAAAACCAAAAAAACCCCAGGCTTTTATGTCCTTCTACTTTTGCCTCTATCCTGCCCACCTGAGAATTTACTAAGTAGAAGCACTCATCTTAAAATATAAATGTTGTCTTAAGCTTATTCCATTATTCAAGAAATGTTTAGTATAACCCTGTCATTTTCTTACAGTGATCCAGCTGCCAAAGCTCTCTGGGAGTCCTTTATGAACCTCAAACAAAAGGAAGCTGTGATGGAGGCTAGGAGACACCTTGTGGAGGCTGCAAGCAGGGAAAATTTACCTATTAAGATGAGCATGGGTGAGTACTGTGATGTATCCTTCCTGGCATAGTGGCAATGTGGAAGATTGTCAGCTCCTATTCTTCCACCTAATCCTTTCTTAAACACTGTAGAGCCATCTTTGCCAGCTGATTTTGATGAGCTTTGTGGCTACAGTGGAATCTTTCTGGTATGAAAGTGTGGTGCAGGTGTATGTTAGAGCTCAGGTGTTTTCTTTTAAATGCAACAACTTTTAAAAAAGGATTGAGAGCAGCTGTGAAGCAATGGTGGTCTATGAAAAAGGATTGTAAAGGTGTGCAAACGGTTAGCAATGCTGCTTGTCTTTGTTCTATAAAGCACGAGAATTTGGGTATCTTTAAAATGTTGGCAGGAGTCCTGCCTTTGGCAGGCAGGAATTACAGATAACAGCTGATCAGATGGAATTTGTGCAGATCTTGTATATAATTACATAATATAGGTAGTGAGGTTTATGTGGAATGATGCTGCCTGGCTCAAGACAGTTTGAGCTGAAAGCCATGTCTGAGCACTCTTTAAACCTGAATTCTTAGAAATATTAAAGATAAAGAATATAAAAAAAAATTCTCTTCAATAGCTTTTTTTGGTACCTCGTTCTCACTATATGCCTTATCCTGTGAAATACAACAATTAATGTTAGGCTTACAAAAATAATGAAATGCAAAAAAGATTGTGGTATAGAGCAATATCATGCATTCTAAGACTATTTTATGTTGAGGTCTTCATCAAGAGAGAAGGGTCTGTGGATTTCCTCACAAAACAAAAATAATGGGCTTTTATCTGGGACTCCAGAGTTAACTGCCGAGATATTGTAGAACAATTAGATGTGCAGCCAACTCATGAACTCTAACAACTATAATATTTTATGTATTGTATTGTCTTTACAAATTCCTAGAGCATACCTTTAGTAGATTATTAATCAGAAATACAAGATCTGTGCAACAGTAATGCTGTAAGCTGCTTTAAAGAAATGGAGAGCAGCTGTGAGAGGGCTCTTAAGAATCTATCTGAAAGAGAGAAAGCACAGTAAATGAGAAAATCTTGTTTAAGCTTTCTCTGGTAATGTGTGTCTGCCTATTCACCATAATAATGTTAAAAAAAAAAACCACTGTATTTCATGTGTCCTAAAATAAATAAATAAATAAGACCTTGTTAATGTTTGTTTTAAAAATAATTTCTTCCTGTCTTTGAGACGTAACAATCCATCTACCACTTTTACTGCTTTGTGTAAGTGATTAGATCAGCCTCCCTTTCCTGTGTTCCCTTCCCATGATATCTAGTGAAGGTTACAGTAGCCCTGGTTATTAATAATATTAGCTGATATTTCTTTGATGGCAGCCTAAATGT
Source organism: Dromaius novaehollandiae (assembly GCF_036370855.1). Lineage (NCBI taxonomy): Eukaryota > Metazoa > Chordata > Aves > Casuariiformes > Dromaiidae > Dromaius > Dromaius novaehollandiae. The sequence continues at coordinate 58,715,633 of NC_088101.1, forward strand.
CTGACGTATGATGGTAGTGATACCACACCTCCTCCTCTGCAACCTGTGAGAGTTGATGGTAAAACAAATTTCTGATGCTTGAGGCTTTTCCATGCTTGCGACTTGGTTTGCTTTGAATGATGAAGCATAAGTTGAAATGTAGCTATAATTTACTAAGTTTTGTACCTGTTTGTCATTTATTTTGTGAATTTTATATTTATCTTGTACTAGAATCATAATCGATTTTTAACTTCATGGTTAACTTTATAGCTGAACTTAGTGAGAAACAAAATTTGAGGCAGTTTAGTAAATGATGAACAGGAAAAAATAAGAAACAAGGAAAGGAGGGCATTACAGTCACCAAAATCAAAACTTCTTATTGAATATAAATGCAGAAAAACTGAAACTCATGCCAAGATATGACATTGTCCAAGGAAGTTTATTAACAACTCTTTAGAACAGAGCTACATCTTCAGAGTATTTATTGCTCATCTGTCATGGTACAGAACATCTTAAAGCTCTGCAGGGAAGTGTTGTTTATCAATTGCTTCGTTTGCTGAGAAGGACCAGTTGTGACCTGCTCACTTACTGATTGTTGTGTTAGCTAGATGTGTTTGTGTTGAGTCAAAAGGCTGCTTGCTTCCACTATGACTGTGATAGGCAACACTGGCTGGAGAGTTGGGAAATGCTTTCTGTCTTTCTTCTCTGTGCCTAGACTTGAGTTCTTATGATCTTACCTTGGTTTCTGCAAATAACGAAAGATCTTGGTGGATTCTGTGCCATCTGTTGTTACTTGGGAGTTGAATGTTGGTTTTCGCAATACTTAAAGTATTTTCTGGGTGTTTTATGGCCCTGTCTAATATCAAATATCACTGGGGCACCATTTTCTAGCATGAAAGTTGCCTCCTACTTGCTTTTTACTAAGACTAGCTGTGCCAGAAGGTAAGAGTATATATATGTATATTTTTTTACTCTTATTTTTTGCTTTTTTCCCCCTGGAAATGAGGAGTGAACTACATTTGAAAGCAAAACAAAATTCTGTTTTGTGTAGTTGGGCCCTCCTGCGGTGGCTGCTTGCCTGAAAAACTGCATCATGTGTGACACTGGCAGCATGTGAGCCCTGTTTGGCAGTGAGAAACTCTGTCATCCTGTTTCAGTATTTTCAGAGCAAGGAAGAACCACCTCTGCCATTTTTTGGGCTCTGAAAGGCATATAACTCTTCATTATTTTGAGGTGTGCTTCATAAACTATAGTAGTTTATGAATTGACAAGAGAAAGAGGTGGAGTGAATTTGGAACCCTCTGCCCCCCTCTCTTCCATTTTTAATAGCATTTATATGACTTTAACGAAAAGAGGAAATGAAGGAAATGAACAATTTTGGCCACATTTTTTGAGCTGAATGGATTAGAGTGCTGCTTTTGGGTGCTCTTGGTTTATATATTCATTTTATTACTGGTAGCAACAAAAATGGTAGTCTGGAATGTCTTGGAAGTCCTATAGACTATTTCATAAGGGTTCAGTGTATAAGGAAGGTAGTTCAAGAAAGGATGAACAGAGCTGGCAACATTTCGCTGAAAGCTTTGGTGGATGGGCTCTTGGAACAAGTACAATTTCAAATTTAAGAGACTATCCCCATAACATTTGAACATTATCATTTAATCTATTCCACCTATAAATACACAACATAGGTAGATGGTTTTTTTGAAGATTTAACTTGCTGTGGAGTTTAGTAATATTGTCAGTATTTACTGTTGGGGAGTACTTATTTGGTGTTGCTTGTTGTTGGCATCCTGACATTGAGACCGCTTCTTTACAGGAGGCAATAACCATTGAAACAGTGTTACTAGCAGATAGACTTAAGATGCTTTTGGAGACTTCTCCTTCTGTCTAGATGTGCTTCCTATGGCACTGTATGATTGCATGTAAACAGTAGGTGGTGCTGTCTTTTGCTAGGAGCCTAGTTAAAAAAACCCCCCAAATATTTGGAATATTTTGGTGCCTTATTATTTAAAGAAGCCTAAAAAGAACTAAATCAGCACCATTTTGCCCCTGAGGCAACTGCATATTTGTTTTGGTACACAAGTGAATGCTGATAAATATCTGGTGAAGACAAATACTTGTGAAGTTCTGTTCAGATATCCTGTTGTGTAGATCGCAGAGATGTTAATTATTTTGGCATGCTAGAAATACTGACATTTACAGAAATTTATTTTATTTAAAGAATTAAGTTTGTTTTTTAAAAGCTTTTAAAAAGTCTGTAAGATTTTTGTAATGGTGTCATGGTGAGATTTACAACATTCTGGTAAATCAAAGAGCAACTGTAAATCCTGGAAAGGGATTACTTGTGCTTACCTCTTAGAGCGAGCTGCTGCAGTGTGCTCCGTTCCGACGCGACAGCCGGACCTGCAGTACAGCAGAAAGGGTGCTGCTTTTTTCTATTCCTTTACTTTCTGTTCCCTTCTTCATAGGTCTGGTGTATATCTTAATCATCTTCTGTATGTGGCAGTCCACGAGTCTGTTGTTGAAAGCTTTGCCACTAGCATGGTATTTGGCAGTAATAAAAACTTTGCTACAAATGTCCTTCTGCTGTTTCAAAACTACACTTGCTTTTCTCTTTGAAAAGAGCACAGTAAACCTTGGTTAGGTCTGAATTCCTTTCTTGTGTCTCCTCGCTGGCATGGAGACTGCCCAAGGTTGAAACATTGGTACAGTGACAGAAAGAAAGCGCTGCACGCTCTTACACCAGCCATTGCTGACAGAAACACGTTTTGATTTCTTTCTGTTAAAACAGTACAGAATATGCTTTAAAAATCAAGCTTAATACAAAATCAGCAAAACCTCAGGCTTTGTGAAATAAAGATGACCACTGTACTTTTTCGGATGGGTTGATGAACTCCTTGAGTATGGGTTGAACTGAACTATGAAACTTGTTTGATAGAAATGTGGTGATCCTAATGTTTTGGCTTGGAGATATGATATAGCACTTTGAGTTAGAAAGGTAACTTAAAATGAACAGGAAAATGTTGGGGAAATACCTTATCTAAAAACATTAAGCATCTAAAGAATATAAAATAGGCATTTTTTAATTAAAAATTGCTTTGAACTATAACAATGTTTAACATGCTATTTCATCTTGGCAAGATCAGCGTAAATAAATTTAAGACTCAATGCTGCTCATTCCTGGATTAAAGTCTGGGAATAAAAGCTACCAGCCAAGAAAATGAGCTGTTTAATAAAAAGTAGATGGGTACACACGCATCCTTCCACATAAATCATTGAGCCTGGTCTCAGCTCCCCTTAATCTGCTGTGTCCTCTCATTAGGACAACTTGGTGAAAGACGCGAGTGGTGAGACCGTCCCGATTGGGGTTTGAGGTCCCTCACGAGGGCGGAGAAGGCAGAGCAGCATTGCAGGGCTCGTAGCAGCCTGTGGGGTGCTTGGCCCCATGGTGCAGCGTGTCTCTGAGGAGCGGATGGGGCACTGCGTAAGGGCCAGGCTTCTCCTGGGTGCTTGGCAGATGCTAAGGCCTCCTGTTATGCAGAGAGGCGGTCAGGTCGTAGACTGCTTCTTAGGATATCCTGGGCATTTCTTTTTCGCCTGTTTACCTGGCCTTCAAAACAGCTGGGAGAGCGAGCCGCAGAACCCGCGAGGCGGCAGGCACAGCTTCCTGCAACGCGCCTCCACGGAGCAGGCCAAGTCCAGCATCAGCTCGGTGAGAGGGGCCGCCGCAGCTTAAGGAGTCCCGCGTTCTCCCCGCGCGTCTCGCCTTACAGCTCCAGGAGCTCGCTGGTACTCTGAGCCGTTGTCCAAGGAAAGGAAGGCTGTGCCTCTCTTCTCACTGCACAGCCTGGATCCCCAGTAAGCCGTTCCTGAGCACGTTCGTCTGCTCCTTTCCTCATCTGGAGATACACGTTCTGCAGCATGGGACTACCTTGCCAAAAGGGTTTGGGAGGGGGGTGGGGTCTGTCTGTCCTTCTTTCTTATTTTATTTTATTTTTTCTTCCTCCAGCCTGTTGCGATACAGGGTTCCTGATTTCTCCCTAAGGAGAAACAGTTGAAAAGCAAACTGGAAACTGCTGTGTCCCAAAAGCTGAAGATGCTAGCAAATAACAGATTTTAATTCTCCTTGTTGGAATTGTGCTCAAACACTGGAAATACATAAAAATTAGTGGGCTTCCTATGCCCAGTTACCTAAGCTTACTGTGATTGGTTGTTTGTTCTGTAGTGGCAAGAACTTGAGGACCAAAAAAAGACCTACTATGCCAGGTGCAAACACAGACTGTTAGTCTTTAATACCAATGACTTTAAAAGTGAAAGAACTTGCAGCTGGTGGAGCTGTGCAGTATATAGATGCTGTGTATTTTATGATGAGGAAATGTTTGAAGCAATTAAGGGTACTGTAACACAGCTCTATCAATCTCATAGCTGCTGTCACAGCTGCTTCATCCTTCCCTTAAATGGTCTTTCAGTACACTATATTCCTGTAGGGGTTGGGGGAAACACCCCTTCATGTCTACTTGTTATTCGTGTATTTGTATATGTTTAAAGGTAGAGTATCAATTTGACCTATAAAATGCAGGTTTGTCTGGCAAACTGAAACATTAAAATACATCTTATTGAGGAGGGAAGAGAGGAAAAAATTTTGATAGAAAGCCTGTGTTGAATACACATCCTAATCTGAAAAACTACTATGAAATATTTAATTTTCATCTCAATTGTTGATCTGAAAAGAATGTCATGGAGCCCCACTGGATCCTCCTAGTAGGATGACTGCTATGCGAATGGTTTTGAAATGGTCCTGGGAGTTACTAAATCCTGTTATCTAGTTAAAGGAAATATGCTAAATTTAGGAAAGGAGACTGAGGTAGATAATATGAAATGTATTCATAAGAAAATGAAATAAATTTTAACAAAAGCAGGTTAGCAGGAATGTTTTAATCCAAAGCTGAAATTGGTCAGAGTAGTTTTCAGGAAAAAAATAAAAGCTTTTTAAAGCACCATATGTTTCTGCCAGTGCAATAAGTTTATTTGGAGGCAAAATTTCCCCCTTGGTATTTTAGGAAGGTGTTCCTTGCAGATGGCTGTAAGGTTTGCTGTTCTTATTTAGGATATCTATTGTTGTTCAGGTTTATTCTGAGGCGTTAGGTTTAGTTTTGCATTTTGTTTACTGCAATACATGAATTTACCTTAAAAGAAGAGGTGTAACATTGGGTCTATTCACATTTATTTTAAAAACTGCATAAAAACTTTACTTGACTAAAGTACTCAAGTACCATGGTTTACCCTAAGCTCTCGTTGCAACATTTAGATTATTATTCTGTGACTAAGTATTCCTGCAGGAGTAACAGTTCCTAGGCTAAGCGAGTTTTCAAGGTTTCAGGAAAAAGTATTTTCCTCTTACTGTAGTCTTGTTTTTGTTGAGTGAATAATCTACTGCATGCTATGTACTCTCTTACGGTGTAAGATCGGTAATGGTTCAAGCCCTAATAAAATTGTAAGGCATGTCATGTTTGTCTTGCAGCTCGTTTACTTTGCACTTACTGTTAGCAGATGGAAGCGAGAGACAGAACCTTATGCAGTGATATGAAACAGAGTAATATGCTGGTAGTATGTTATCTTTGATTAAATTATAGTTGGCACATAGATAAAATACTATTTGGCTAACCTTACTGTTACTTTTAAGAACGGAGTTTGCTGACAGTATTCTTTCTCTGTATCTAGAGTTTTTGGAAAAGTTTTTTTTTAATTTTGATTTTTGTTGTAGACAGCAAACCTGAACACTTCAAATTTGAACTTGTGTCCAGGTCACCTGCCATGTCTGGTTGTGATTAGAGTTGAAGATAATTCTTAAAAATTTAAAAGAAAAAGGAAGTGTGCTGCTCTTACAGGGTTTCTGCAAATAAATAAAATATTTATTTATATTCGTTGATAGCAAAGCTTATATTAACTTCAATATGAAGTCTTTTCATCTTAAGAAAAGTGTTGTGAAAAGACTATATTAATGTGGTCTTTCTACACAGTTTACGTAATGTTCACAATAGCTATTGGTAAAGAATATGTAGATGAACATTTGTGAAGTTTTGACATGGGGACTCAGATTTAATGTAAATATACATTTTTTTTTATTAACTTTCACACTCAGTATTTTTAAATTTAAAAAATTATTTTGGCAGTTAAAAGTTTAAAAATATAAAGTGTTACCTGCACATGTGTTCATTTCAGTGCATGATTAATGGATTATCACAAATGAGCAGCTCCGCTGCTCCACTTTTACGTACAGCCATGCTTTACAAAGCTTATCAAAGATTTTTTTTTTTTTAAATGTCTGTCCGTAAGAGTATTCTGACCATGGTTCATCATACAATCTCTTAATGTCATTTTTGGCATTCATTTTAAGATATTAGTCAGGTTAAACCGTCTCTTTTGAGAACAATGCAAATTGTTAGTAGATCTAATTGATATTTAAAATTTTAAAATATGTCATGGTAGAACTACAATATGCTGTGGAAATAGCAATTTAATTTTATTTGTATACATTGTGAATCATGGGTCTCTGAACTGTGTTTGCAGACAGGTGTTAATATATATTCACTTAACAAAAGGACTTATCAGCTCTTGAAGGTAAGTCTGCTATCTAGTTTTTTTTGTAGACACTAATAAATATTTTTCTGAGAGAAGTCATAAGTAACAGTACTTTTTAACTATGTGAGATCTATAGTGAGTCACAGTGGTGTCTAACATGTATCTAAACAAAGAACTTCTTTATCAAGCCATCTGAGTTGCTCAGGAAATGGTGAAATACTTTCACTTTTAGATTACCCATTCATCAGTAGTAGATGTAAAGCTTGGTCATTAATCAAGTTATATAGAAATAAACTGATTTTCATCTATAAGCAAAACCTAAAGCATCCATGATAACCATTAGTTATTGAACAGTGACACAACTCCCTGAGAAGAAGTATTGCATTGCCATCTCTGTTCTGTGCTAAAAATAATTCAGTAATATTTCAGGTAAACACCCAAAACTTCTTTTATTCACTAAACTTACTTACATCTTTGCTGATGTTGACTTCTATTGTATCTTCTTAGGCAGCAAAGACGGACAAAATCTTTACCTATGTTCAGCCAGCTATGTCAAATGCAACATGCCTGTGATTTTAATGGTTATACAATCTCTAAATTATTTAGAAACCACTGAAAACAGCAGTGATGATAGAAAGAATAGAATAATACTTTATTTGATTCAAAGTAAATAAAAAACATGCTAGAAAATGTTAATCTAAAAAAGACTTTATGGTAAACATTTTGCTTTAATATATAGTGTATCACACAGTAGATAAGACACTTTCTATATGTAAAAACTTAATGCTGAACAAGTAGTTAAATGCTCAAGTGCTTTGGAAATTATGGGTTGATTTTAAATTTCATTCTCTAGAGGATGGTATTTACAGTAAAACACATGCGCACACACTCAAAAGCCAGCGTATTGGTTGACTGTACTTTTGTTATGATCAAGACATGGTTAAATAAACAGGAACAGGTCCAGTAAGACTCTTGAATCCTGTGTGAAAAACATAACACTTAAGAAATGGAAACTTACTCTAATTGCTGATATTTGTATTTGTGATGAAACAGACTGGTTAGAAATTAGACACTGCTTGCTGTACATGTGCTCTCTGATATCTTCATATAGTACAGCGTGTCAGCCGTAATAATGGTGTTTTACATCAGCAGAAGAGTTCGTGAGTGTGTGCTGGGAGACAATGATTCCAGTGTCTGCTTGGCACATAACAAAAAACCGTGGCACTTCCATTTTGCTAGAATGCTTTGGTGGTTGTGAATATTAGCACTAAGTACTGGCCTGTTTTGTGTGACCTATGAGACAGTATTAAGAACTTCAAAATTTGTTTAGGTAAATATAAGCACTGTGTAGTCAAAAAAGGGGAACAAACTTGAAGAAAGTAGTTGAAACTCGTATAGGAGAACCGTAGAGCAAAGTCTTACTGAGAAAGGCCTGTGGCTGCAGGATTTAAACCAAAGATAAATATCACTGTGCTTATGAATTCTCTAAATGTAGCATTTGAAGTGGAATATTGTATTACAGCAAGATTGGGTGACTTACCCAATGCTTTTTTTTCCTAGAGTAACTGTTTAAGCCTCATAATTCAGACTCGTGAAGAAGGACTAGTTACACAGCAGTGTGGCAACTTGCATATGTATATATTCATACATCATCATGTTTTCCACTCATATTTATCTACTTACCGCCAGAAATGACTGTTAGGGTATTCTCAGTCTGTCCTGTGAATAATGTCGTGAAGAATGACCTCCCTGTCTTTAGGACAACATGCCAAAAACACCATGAAATACTCAATGTCTGAAAACATATATCTTAGTGCTAAATGAGGGCACGTGCATATTTTTAAGCCACCTGAAACCCTGTGGGCATATTATTTTAAGACAAATCAACTCATTTCTGTGAGAAGTTTAAAGCAGTTGAGGAGATGATTCAATCAAATCTGCTGATTTCAAGGTCCTTACAGTGAATTACCGTTTTCAAGATTTAACAGGCTGGTGACCCTCTGGCTGGGACTTGGGCTAGTGCTCAGTATTTACTAACCTGGTGAAAGAGGTGAAAAATGAGGTAACAAAATATGCCCATGACACATGGTTAGTCAAGACTGAGAAGTCAATTTGAGAAACTCCAGAATGCCAGTACTTAACTGGGTGTTATGACAATAGTTGGAAGTTTAATGTAGATGACTGCTTCTGGGATGCTTAATTCTGGAAGGTAACATTTCACCTGTTTATTCAAACAGTTCTGAAGTTTGTGTTAATGTTTGGGAGAGCAGCTGGGGAATATTGCAGACATTGGCTAGAGAGATTTTAAACTTTTTTTTATACTGATTTAACAGTCAGAAGAGGGAATTGAATGGTAGAGTATACAAAGAAGGAAACAATGGGTAAAAGTGGCCAGGCATTTAAATACAAAACTCTAAATGATTAAAAAGAAAAAAATCTTAATCCATTGTGAGACACCTGAGTACCTCAAAGTACTCTGAATGTACTGGGAAACTTGAAACTGTAGAAAGTCTAGGCCTCTTAAATCGTAACTGGAGGCCATATTTAGGCATCTAAATATAGGTGCTTAGATTTGAAAATCTTGATCATTATATTAGTTGTATTTCTCCCATCTAATGGATTGATTTGTATCACAGTAAGGCATGTAAAAGAATTTTGAAATAGTAATAGAATGAATTGTTAAGTATGGTTTTCTTTTTTGAATAAAAGACTGAGGCTAACTGGGAAAGATGGCTAAAATAGTATATGACACTTGGTATGAACATAAATGGTCTGTATAGGTATACTCTCAAAACAAGGATTTAATGATCCCATACAAATTTAGTGATAAACTACTTTTGCTATAACTCAAGCCCAGACAGATTAGTAGTTGCATGTCTATTCCCTTTTCAGCGTAGTGATTTGAAAAATGCTAGACCCTCGACTTCAGAGCTAGACACCCCACCTCATCTTCCTGCACCCTCTGACCCAATGTACCAACGCTGCAAGCTGCCATTGCAACACCCTTGTACTCATCTAAGACTTCATCCTGCTGCTCCCATGTCCTCAAAAGCCACTACCACACACGGCTTCAAATGTGTGATAGATTAAAACCCTGAAGGTCCATCACTCTGAAGTGGTCTCAGATGCACGGGAAGGTCCACAATGGGCAGGAAATTGTGGTCAAGCTCAAATGCCTGTGCCCAGCAGCTATTCCTAAGGTGGGAGGGAGAACAGTGGTCAGTAAGGGCCTCTGGGGAAGGGAGGTAGACCACTCTAAGCAAGGCAGACTACAAGGCCTTATTCAGTGGCAGAGTCCAGCTGGATGCAGGGAAAGGGAGGCTACAGCTGCTGTGCGGTTTGCAGGTGTAGTTGAAGGACTGCCCCGTGCCCCATGACAGACCTGTCCTGGGACCATCGTAGTGATGACTTGCTGTTTGTGCTCCTACCTGTGCCTGTGGAATTGGATGGCTCTTGCTGCTCTGGCAGTTGAAGAGGGAGGGCGGTTTACAGGTGGCCATAAACCCAGAGGCAGGTGGGTTTGTGTTTATGGGAGATGAGGATATTTTGATGGAAACAAACCTGTGACCTCTGCTTTCAATTTGTTATAAAGTTTAGTGCTCTTCAAGTCCAGAGTCATACTCTGGAGAAGTCAGCCCAGTAGTATCCCCTCGTGGCCTACTTTTTCTCTCCTCAAAGACTCAGGGTGTCGTTCGCATTCTTCTCTTCTTTATTAACGATTTAAGTTCAGGATGACCTTTGAAAGTAAGTTACCAAAAATTGTGAATGAATTATTTTGTGGTATTTGCTGTTAAAGAGTATAATTGAAACTTCCAAAGTACAAAAGCATTTTGCATTAATAAGAATAACATCTGGAAATTACACTAACAAGGAGACATAAGGGGCGTCTCCCATCCTACTAAATTGCTCTACTCAGTTTGCAAAATATCCAACTCCCTTAGCAGTACTGTTGCCCAATTGGCTAGATGAATTATGAGAGCTTTATACATTCCTTAGAGGTATCCAGCATTGGATGTATTCAGAGGCAAGCTACTGGGAGAGATTGGTCTATATTACTAAGATGGTGGATGGGGAAAACAGTTTATTTTTCACTATCTTAAAAAATCTTGTCCATGAATGTGTGTGTTCCAAGATAATTTCTTATTCATGGTTCTGTCAAATGAAAAATGGACCTTAGCAAAAGTGCTCTAGCCAGGGAAGCTCAAGTTTTGTTCTTGCATGGAATTGAACTAAGCTTAAAGTTATGTACATTTGGCGGTTCCTGTAGTCTTGGAAAAGCATCTACTTATTTATTCAATTGGTCACAAAATGTACTTTCCTCTTAACTTTTTTCTTGTCCCTATGGAGATAATTAACTAAGTGTTAGATGCAGAAAATAAGGACTGTATGTTTGGAACAACACATTGATATTTCTGACCTTTGCTCTTTAAACACCTTGTTCATCCATAAATCTTTGTGTAAAATAAAAAAAAAAGTACTAAGGGATTCTGAATTTTAAAAATTTACCTCTACCTCTAAATCTATCTTGAAAAATAATTATTTTCTGGAATGCCTGCATATACTACATAGACTGCTGTATTGATTTAAGATGGAAAAATCATCTTACTGTGGAATCATATCTTAATGTCTATGAATGTGGTTTGTTTAGTTAACTTTTTATTTAACTTTTGAGGAGGAAGTCTTTCTGTCTCATTCACCGTACTCTCACTACTCAAAACCAGACTTTTAACACACCTTTAATATTAATTGCTACTAGTGTTCGCTCCAGTGTCTGTAATAGCTAAGTGATCTACTTTACTAATTGTAGAATTATTTCTCCCTTTCAGTCTAGTACAGGTCATCATTTGTGCATGTAGTATTAACAGTGCCATTCCTATAAGATACAGTGTTGCAGATGTTGGTTTCCAGTGCTGCTGTTTTCATATTTTTAAAAAATCATTTATTTCAACTGATGTTTTCTATGCGAGGTGCAATTTGTACTATTTTAAAATTCAAGTCGTTCTCTTGAGGTCTGCCCTGAATTCTTGAAAGTTGGAGGTGGAATTCAATGTCTGTATCTTCCAATATGTTTGGCAACTAACTATTTAGGAATGAAGGATTCAAAGGGAAATTAATTATTAATGAGTTCAGTCTCAGGAGCATTTATGTGACTTCTGTTATACGCTTAATCAAGCACCACCACCAACTTAAGGTTGCTTGCCTCCAATGTTGTCTCCACTGTTGGAAGATCAACTGATAAAATAATACATTTCTTAATGTCTTGTCAAAATATATTCATGCTTTATTTGTATGCATTTGTTCTTTTACCACTATTAATCCTTAATGTAAACATTTTTGATGCCTTTGTAAGAGCTGTCTTTTTTGGGGAGAGAGAAGGGGAGGTGCTAATTAAGCCAGGCATTTCTATTCTGCTCTCCTGATCTAAATTCTCTGTTCTTCTAATCATTACAACAGCCTTTCTTTGCACATAGCACAGTTTAGACTTAATCTTCCTGGAATGTGAGTGATTGGAATTGCATAAAGTGCTTTAGGGGAGGTGCTTTGTGCAAAGGCATTTGTATGGTCCTGTTTTTACTCTAACTGTATTACATGGTACCTCCTAGGATTGTACCTACTTTCTTGCAATGAGGGTGTCCACATATTATTCCCCTCTTGCATCATTTCCTGCTGTTAGCTCCCAATTTACAGCAGGTGCTCTTTTGCTAGCCCTAAAATGTGTAATCTTGCACTTTGTACTATTAGATTTCATGCCATTTCCATTATTCCAGTGCTCAGAGCGATCCAGCTGTGCCTGTGTGCTGTTCTGCTCCTTCTCCATATTAATGATGTTTCACAACCTTGTGACAGCAGCAAGCTCGGCACTGTTTAGTGCCAAAATCTGTACTACAAATATGTACGTGCCTGTGTGTGCGCACAAATGCACCACGCTTACTGTGCTTCAGTTAAAACTTCTTCTATGCCAGCACATCTCCACCGTGTATTACTTGCCATGTACTCTTGAAGTTGTTTAGGCATCTTACAGTTCTTCTAATCTTAGTCTTTTCCCCGTTAAATATGGTTATGTCATAGCTAATGCTCTAAGTCCACGTGTGTTATACTTAATCATGTACTTTGTCTAGAAAATTCGTTATGTATCAGACTAGTTTGACATGATCTCCTTTGATAAACGTACTTTGCATTTTATCCTAGTTTTCCCCATGATGTAAGCTATTTTTTTCTTGGGTGTTTGTCCTGAAGCTTTTCATACTACTGATATTAGACTGATAAGGTAGTTATCTTTCACCATTTCTTAAATATGAATACTACATTTATTGTTTTCCAGTCTAGTTGATGTGGTAGATTTAGTATTATCCCTGACCATCTGGTCCTCTGTGTAACTTGTTTCAGAATATCCAATTCATCTGACTTGAACTTTTTTTTTAGTTTGGATACAGTAACTCCATTGCTGTAATCTCGTCATTTGTCATTTGGCCTTTGGTGCTAGAGAAACCCATCTCCTTATTCTCTTTTTTATAAATGTCTACATTACCTTTTCTGTTATCCAGATTCTAAACCAAATTCTTTTTTTCCCCCTATATTTCCTGGTTTATAAGATTGGCTTTATTCGCTGATCAGTAATTTTTCTGTTTGGAGGTGAGGGCAGGGGGCCCTCTGCTTATTCCAAACATGTTTTTCAAAATTATTTTCAAAATGATTGGCTACCTAGTTAAATCCAAATTTCAGGTGAGTCATCCCTGTTGCCTTTCTTCCCCTTTTGTTGTGACACAAATTCTGAATAACTCCTATGCCTTTCATTTTGAAAAAAATTTCAGGTTCTGCTTCCATTCAAGTCTCTGCAGTCTTCAGTCTGTTGATTTTTAATATCAGGTTTCCTTCATCTATCCTTTACATTTACAAGTAAGATTTCCTTTTTTTATTCTTTCATTTGGTTTAAACTAAATTAGTTTAAATTAAAATTCACTTGGAATTATGATAATTTTCAGTTTTTCTAGGCTTTTGCTTCTTTAAAGGATATCTTCTATGTTAGCCTCTGTAATCTTCATAGATAAGTCTAAAATAGTCTCAATTACTATTTAAATCCTGTAACTATTATGTCCAGAGGTGTTTGGGCCCAAATATTTTTATTTGTTTTTGCTCTGTATCATAGAGGACACAATTTTCAGGATTTTAACAGTATTCTGGAGATCCCTGTCTGTATCTATATACAACTTGATGGTTTGGTAATGCTGTAACATTAGCCTGGTAGAATTCTTTTATCATCCCTTCACAAAGTGATTTTTGACCCAGCTAGATCCTGTTTCATCCATGTTATCTCTTTCTTTTTTCTTCTCAGTCTGTTAGATCGTTAAAATACAGAGCTGCTTCCTCACACTCACCTTCACTGGTTCCTAGATAGAACTGGCTCTTCAATACCTAATCCATCATGTTTCTTTTATAATGTCAAGTTTCATTCCCTACACTGTTTTTTTTCTACTGTCCAAGATTCATGCATTAGTGCACAAATACTTTTACCGTTTCTTACTAACCATTCCCAGTTTCTTAGCTGAATCCCTGCCACTACCTGTGTTATTGGTCTATCAGTATGACTGTTTTACTCTCCTGCTGTTCAGCCTCCTACCTTTTTTTTAACAGTTGAGTTCACTCTAAGACCTTCCCATCCCAACTGCAATTCTGTCTGCAGATCTCTTTATTTGCTTCAGGAGAGCAAAGCAACAGCAGAAGTATGCTGATGTGATCTATCTCCTTTCGATTTTATAGGACCTCTCTGCCACTTTGCAACACAGAAGGACTTAAAACAGTAGAGAGGCTTTAAAAAGAAAAAGAAGAAAAAAAGGCTGGTGGGGGTGGGATTAGGTTAAATTTAAAATGTTGCTGGCCTTGTGCCGAAATCTCCCCCTGTAAGTAAGCTGTAGGGAAGGTGGTGAGGATTCAGGCCTCGGGAAAAGGCATTTATTTGTTGCGTACCACCAGCCACTTTCCTTCCTTCCTTTCCTCATCTCCTGCTGGAACAGTTGCACTCATCAGGCAGCTGTCCAGAGATCTTTCTGTATAGAAAGGAGCTGTTGAACACTGGGTCCAGGTTGTTCCATGGATATTGCAAATATTATAGATGAAACCCTGGCCTCTTTAATGCCAATGGAATTGTTGTTAATGGCTTGTCAAGGTCAGGATTTCACCCCCATATTTACCAATGTGTTGGACTTTTTTTTTTTTTTTAAATACTGCTCTGAGGCTGGGGAAGATTTTCATTGTTTATCTAAAATGGTGCTGAATGGATCTCAGACTGATCCAGAGGTGCATCTGGATTCACTTTTACAGGGGACAATAAAAAAAAAAAACACTTGAAAAATTATTTTTCTAAATTGAGATCAGAAGTCTTGAAAGCCCTCCCATTTGACTGTTTTGTTTGAGGGAAGGACTGGAAACTTCATGTTTTTTCAATTAAAGCAAGTTATATTTTGAATATGCAACTATATATCATGATTGCTAAAGGTAATAATGCAGTCATTATCAAAGGTATGCTACAAGGCATCATGGACTGACATTTTCAAATCTCCATGTAAATCTGCCTGACACAGCTTTAAAAGAAGTAAAACACAACTGAAAGCTCTGGTGTTTAGTCTAAAAACACACATGGCTGTGGTTGCTATTTTAGCCTATGTGGACTAACCGTAGAAGGCTTTTGTCAGCTCTCAGGCCTACTGAGTGGTGTCGGCTTGATTTCTGTGTTAATTTGCTGACTCTTTGGTTTGATACTTTCCATTAAAATTCACTTAAAGAGCTTGTGTGTTTTCGTTTTATTTAGCATTTTTCCCTATTCTAAACATTCTTCCAAAGACTGCCCTTTGGTATCGCTGAAACTGAGAGAGTGCTTTGAATGTTTATTACACTGTTGAAGTCATTTATTCACCATTTGTACAATACTGAAAGGATGGAGGCAGATGGAGAGCCTTGTAAACTGATGGTGTAACCAAATGCAGAGAAGAAATACAGTGGCAGTCTACAAGGTCTTTCCTTTATGGAAAAATACTCAATAGGATGATCAGAGTGGCATTAGTCATAAAATGCCTAGCACCGATTCAGCTCTGTTCTGGCTTCCTGGCACGAAAGCTTGTTGTGTTTAGTTTGAAGAATTCTCCTTGCTCCATCTCACATGCACCCACTCTTTAGGCCTGGTTTGCTTGATGAAGATGACTTGTTACTGGCAAAGGCTACCAGAAAAAAAGCAGCAGCCCTGGACTTGGTTTTTCTCAGTCTAGACTTGCAGTTGGAACGGTGTTTTGACACCATTTTTCCTTGAATGTTGATGGCATGCATGATCACCTGTGGTGATTTTTCTAGGGCAGATGAGAAACTATAGACCTTCCTCTGATACCCCAAGAAAGTAGGGGCTTGAATATCCCTTTCTCCCTGGAATAGGTGTAATGCCACTTCTAAAACATAAATCTATTGCGCAGTTTAGCTTACACTTTAATGCTGGGTGGAATAATTGTGAATTTGGTAGTGCTTGTATGGCCTGATTGATTCCCATGTGCCCTTCTATTAGAGAGACGTTACAGGCTAATGCTTTTGTTCTTTTCAAATAATGAGTGAAATAAAAAATGATGAATGGCCCCTTGGAAGTGTCCTTTTCAAGAACTGCTCCAGAAAACAGCTCTTTGAATCGTTAACATTTGCGCTCTCTCTCTTCGCTCCCCCCTTCTCTCCTATGCCTTCTGGAAGTGGCTGGAGGGTGTGGGTTTGGTATGAGATAGAAGGCTCATGGATTCCCCTTGGGGTTCTGACAGAAACAGAAAGATCAGCCACTGTTTGGAAGAAATATTGAAGCATTTTCCCTATTTAAACAAATCTCTATATGTTTGAAAACATCTGTTGTGTATTGTGAAATACCTGCCATACCACATACCTTGAGCCACAATCATAGGTGAAGCGAATCTTCATCCTGACCTGTTGCTACAGCCTGAAACACCCAATGATTGCAGTGAAGGCCCATAGTGAAGAGAGCCTCTAAATGAAAAGCCATGTCTAACTGATCCACTGACATTTTAAAATCTTGGTTCATATGTGGCATTATCAGCATTTGCCACCTCTGATGACTATGTCCTGTTTTCCTTTTCACAGGTAGAGTCACCCCAGAGCAGCTCAGCTCATACATCCAGCTTTTCAAAAATAATTTCAAAGCTCTGGAGAACCACTGTGGTCTTCTACAGCTTGTGCTGGCCACGGTCCAGACTTTGAAACACCCGCAGAATTCCAAATGGGACAACTTCTTAGCCTTTGAGAGACTACTTCTGCAGGTACGTTATGTGAATTTTTTTGGCTTGAGTAAAACTGTTTTGTTTTAAAACCCATTGAATTCTGTAGCTTGTATTTTGTGTGGTGAAGTATGGTGTATATCTTGTTAAAAAGCCGTTCCTTATTGTCAAGCTGGTAAAAAAGAATGGGAATCTACACAGTCTTCTGTAGTTTCTGCTAAGAATAGTTTTAGAAACAAAAAGTTAAACGTTAGAGGTGAACTACATAAATAATCCAAATTAAATGTTGATTTTATACCTATACTAAATTTCAAGATGATATGACTTTTAGCACTGGACAGGATTCCTGTTATGTCTTCAGATTGGTAGTAATATCACACTTCTCAAGGTAACATCCTGAATCAAATGTGGAGATAACTTTACCTGTTTTTTTCTACTGTGTGAGTGTAAAACTTGTGTAATTTACTGAGTGGGCGAAAGCATAGTGGGAAATTCCATCACAGGAGTGAGGTTGCTCTCACTCACAGCTGTCATCTGCCCTCAGTTTTTCCCACCACCAGCTTCTTTACAGCATCCCGTTGGTGGCCACAGTATTACTGACATACCATTTTGTATCATACTTGGCTCTTTCTCGGGAAATTAAGAGTTAGTGGTTTTTTTGAACTCTGTCCTACTGACCTTTGGAGAAGTACCAAACAAAGAAGTAGTTTTTCTAGGAACCTAACAGAGTTGATTTCTGCTGAAATTCAGGGGAAAATGAACATTTTTCCCCATGCCGTCTCTGTTGCCATTGTGTTGTTTTTAGAGAAACCATCTTTTTCTGAAATCCTAGCGTAAGGCAAGGCTTCATGAGGTTACTTCTAATGTTAAGTGTAACTAATGTTAAAGTTAACTTCTAGGTTAGATGGAGTAGGCCTCAAGTGAGTGACCTAATAACTAACAGACAGTTTTCCACTAAAAAATTAATGCTTTGTCTAGATGTCAAAAACAAACCAACAATACAGCTCTCCCCCTGATCTGCAGCAGCAGAATATAATCCCTGGCTCTTTGAGAAGACGCAGCCCATGCAGATGTTCTAGCTTTGTAGTGAATAAATGTTTTTGATATATTTGGGGGGGAGAGTAAAAAAAATAAATAAATTAATAGTAGCAAGTGCTTGTCTACATTAATTTAAACAACTGTCTCTCTTTCTAACACTGAAATATTTTTGATAATATATACAGCCTTCTTTCTCTACTTAAGAAAAATCATGCCTCAGGTAGAAGAAATCGTTGTAGCCATTTTTTTCACTCGGCCTGTAGAGCATGGGATTGAAAGGAATTCCTGGACTGCAGCCCATAGGTTCCCCTCTCTGTCCTGCAGTGATTCACATCTCATAGTTCTTCTCAGAAGCTGGTTAAATTCTGTCTTAAAGCCAGTTAGGCCTCAGAATGAAAACAAAGCTGCAAGCTCAGCATTGTTTTAACAACAGATGGCCGCCTGTAAAAGCTATGCCTAAAATCAGCAGGGAGTGGAAAAACAGAGGTAAGAAACAGCCAAACTTTTAAAATATACATTTCATAAAAAAGAAATGTATAACAAGCACTCTCATAATCACATGTGGCTTTGGATTATGCCCACTGCCTTCCACTCATCTTATTAAGGTAAAATATGTTAGCCAAAGCAAACTTTCTGTGCCAACATGTATAACTGCTGATTAAGCACATACTCATTTTCAGTAGTTCAAGCAACAATTATTTTGAATTACATGATCTATAAAACGTATACTTCCACTGACTCTATTTTGAAGACAGGCTGAGTTGCATTATCTATTTTTGAGCACATGGCTTGTCTCTGATCTGTTGACAGGCTTGTAGGGAGGGCAAAGTACCAAGAGACTCAGAAAACTTCCAAGATATTTTTATTAAATCAGCTAGGATTTTGTGTGCTGAATAGTTGGTACATAGCACTCTGCACTAAATTTGATGTCATGGTAGTCTAGTCCAACATGACTACTGAGAAGTTCTTTAGTAGAGTTGTCATGTTTCAGATATTTTAAAATAATAAAGAAATCTTGAAAAAAAATCAATATAAAGTCATTGTTTCAACATGAAAGTAATAGTGTTACTGTCTTGTATTGGAACTATGAAGAAGATGACAACCCTTTATGAAAGGTCTACTGGGAGAAATATTGTTAGACTATGGTCAAGGTAGGAGCTCTAGATTTTTCACTCATAGATGCATGCTGGACTTCAGCTGATGCCAAAGATGATAAACCCAGTACAAACAGCTGGTGTTAGGATTCTCAGATTGCCCAAAGAAATAAATCTGCGTGGTTTTAGAATTTCTGTCATTACTGAATCTCTCTGATTGGTCTCATGATTCTCTGCTTAGTCTATTGCAGGCTTTTTGGAAAAAACACATTGCTGATATTAAATCTTTAATCCAACTCTTGCACTGAATCACTTCTTCCATTTTTCTTCTCTTTGCTCTTCTTGATTTTACACTACTATCAGTTGATTTTCCAGATACTAAATTCTAAAAATGGACTAAGTAGAAAGTGGCCTACTTCCAGTATTTTTTCATAATTAAAGATTAAATACCTTTTTTTTTAAATCTGTGATGTGTCAGATTTTCAGCATCTCCAGTAAGAAAGAGTTTGTTTTTGAGCAGAAGTCGACTGCAAGCCAGTGCAACTGAGTACTTACTCCAGAGCTGTCTCTTCTTAACTGGGCTGAATGATAGTCTCAAAGCAAAATTAAAGTTTGATGGGATCGTGGCCTTGACTTGAAGGAAAAGAGGATTATGGCCTGAGTTAAAAGTAAAAACATCAAGGTGATTCATCTTGTCTACCATAGGATTTTTCTGTGTTCTACTGCCCTATGTTGATACATGATGGAGAGCTTTTGCTACTGAGAAGTTTAAAATATGTTGTGATTATGAATTAAAGCATTATATCCTATTAACAAAGAGAATAACCCACCCTACACTATTTTCCTTCTATTGAGGTCCTCTTTCCTCTTTTATAATGCTGGCCATCCATAAAACAGATAGGTGGGAAGGGGAACACAAGCTAAGTGCTGCACCAGGCTGTCTCTGACACCCCAGTAGTCCCCCATGCAAGTGCCTTGTTTTCCTTCAACCAAGGATTTAAACTTTAGGGGAGGTACTAGGAGCGAAAGTAAGAAACTTGTCATTCCACAGCATTCAACTCTGTTCAGCTATGTTCCCCGAACTATCACCCTGTTCTTCCTCAAATTACAACTTTCCATGGAGGTTTCTCAAGCTGTAGTGGCTCATGAAATAAAAAAGCACAGGAAGAGGAGCTTTCTCCAGAGTTCAAACAAAATGTATTTGTTGGAAGACTGTGAGAGCAAAACATCTTGATTTTTTTGTTTTTAACGTATATTCACTGAGCAGGAATTTCTGCCTCCAAATTCAGTATAAAAGTACCTAGCAACAGCAGACAGTGTAAATGGTGGCATAATGTGCCCCAAAGGAAAGTGCAGTGGCTCTCTAAAAGGTATTGCTCAGAAATTCCCCAAGGGCAGCAGAGTTAGATGTTACCCCTTAGAGTGGCTGCATCTTTCAGGCATAACCTTGCTCTAAAGATTTAAGAGTACATACTGAGTAGTATTCTTTCATGAATAGCCCCATCCATTTCAGTCCCAAGGTCAGGGATTATTCAGTGCAAGCTAGTTTATTGGACTGTTTTTCTGAAATAGCATATGGAGTACTTAAAATGTGTTTTCCTCTAAAGAAAATAGACATTCTCCAAGCAATTTAAAATTCTGCTATTGTACTTTACTCTGGAATGAGGCAGAAGAGGGGGATTTAGTTTGTTCACAAATTTCTATAGGTTATGATGAGCAAAGACATTTTGTCATGATAGAAAGTTTACTCCTAGTACTGTCATTTCTACACGGCCACAAGTTCTGCCGACAGTTTTATCAGTTGGTGCTGCATGGTCGCTAAAGGTTTGTTACATCTTGTCCTTGGCTAATTGTCTGCTGCACGTTTTTTAAATGCAAATCTTTCCACTAAACTGAGTGCATTAAAATGCCAGTTCTTAAGTATATTGTATTTTTCTGTGCTTGGATTCCCAGTGTAGAAATATCTAGTGTAGATGCCTATAAAATGGTTTCTTTTCATAACATATAATCGATAATAACGCAATATGAAAGAAAAATTGCTTCTACAGTTACTGATATTTTTTGATTTATTACTCACAAAAAACTCCTACTTTATTATCATGCAGGGTGTTTTGCACAAGAGATGCTGAAAGCAAACAGCTGTTTTGACAGAAAAAAGAAAAGAAGGGTGTTTCTTCTTTAGAATGAGGTCATTCTCTTCTCTTTTTAAGAGTCTGGGCTAAACTTCCTTTTAAAATTGTAAATGTAACAGAACTGTCAAATTAAAAAATCTTTGCATTGCCAAAAGCAAGGAAATCTTAAATATTACTGAGTTCATTGAGGTTAGCTCTTTGTCTAAAAATCACAAACTCATGTTGAGCCTTGTTATTGTAGTGTTGGGGTGGTGGGTGTTACTTTTCAGGGCTTTTTGGTGGCATAAAGAATTTTCATCTGCAGAGCCAATGTTTTGCAATTTACTGGGAAATTTGACACAGTGTAACAGCTTCAGCATTGAGCTAGAAGCTGTGAATCCTGCCGTTGGATCTCAGTACTGTCAAAATTTTATTTTGTGGTGCTGGGTAGTACCATGTAATCTCAAAGGTAATTGGAATTAAGTGTCATGTTTAAAAACAAAAAAAAATGTTCACAACTTTATTCTATAGATTGAAAACTACAGGGTAGACAAGGGACTATTGTTCTGCTTGGCTGTAATTCATCTTATGATCAAATCTATCTAACAGCCTTGCAGGTTTCACCTGCTGTTTGAATTCTCATAGTTTAAGCTCCTTGGATGTGTCTGAGCTTTTACTCCCTTCGTGTCATGCATTGTCTGTGGCGAGTGCCTTGTTGAGTGGGCCAGTGATGGCCATCCCACGCACAGCATCTCCCAGCTAGAAATGCCATCAGTGACTTTGGAAATAACCTGTTTCTAGCAGGGCTTGAAGATAGATACTCATCTGATAAGGTTAAGGATTCGAGGTCGTGTTCCAACCTACTTGGCTCAGTACTGTGCTCCTTTTATGCTTCTAGGTCAGCTCAGGGACATATAGATAGGCACCACTTATTACACCAGCTAGTAATAAAAATACTGCTAGAAATACAAATGCATTATAATAATGTGAATTAGCAAGCAGTGATTCAGTTAAATCCTGCAAATGGAGGTGGCATATATCTATGTATCAGTCATCATTATGTATGACTTGGATATCTAGATATACCACATATTATATATCAAAGTCATTACATTCTGAAGTTAACTTATTTGTTATTAAAGGATGACTTGTTAATTTTTTTAAATTTTACAGATTCTCTTCCATTCTTATTTTTTCAAAGCCATGCTGTGTGTTAGGAAAGAGAACAATGTAATACTTCAGCAGAAGTATCTCAAATTTTTAGTGGCTCCTGGTAACAGTACAAGTGAGTCGAATACTCTGAGAGCTATATATATGTATTTACATGGAGAGTTCCTGAGAGTACAGTATTTTCATGTTTAGATTTTCAGATCTGGTTAGTTGCCCTTTAACTTAGTTTTATTGTCTTAACTTTTAGTGATGTAATATTTGTCAGAAGGCAGGGGTTTTTTTTATCCTTAGTGTCTTGAGAAACAGAAAATATAGACATGTTTCTAAGAGAAACAGAAACTTTATGCCAGATGGTCATTCCAATGTTTTTATTTTTCTGTTGGCGGAAAGTGGTTATAAGGTTAATAAAATGACATCATTCTTTCTCCTATGAATATTATAGTGCAAACTCAGAAAAAAGAAGTGGAAAAAATTGTAACATAGCTTAATATTTTACATTGCAGCTAGTGTTTCAGTAACAAGATCTAGTAATTTGGGTGTTGATAACAATTCTATCCTGCACTGTGATTCTCTACTATCTTTTATAAATGCAGGAAATGCACAACTCATTACTTAATCAAGGATGACATTATTATTTACTTACACTTTTGGAGATTGCAGAATGTGGCAAGCATTGTTCACATATGCTTGTATGCACGCACATGAAAACAGGAGGCTGTGCCAAGGAATTTGGAAGCTCTAAGACACCATCCCACAGACGGTTTCTCTGTGTAGAACTCACTGTAGTTTTCAGGCCTGGAGGCTTTCCTACAGGGTATGGTAAGTAGTTAGCAGGTCACGTTATTGACTCTAAACTGATACAGACCAAAAGCTTAAACGTAGGCTTCAGGGCCACTGAAGCAAGCAGTTTAATACAAAGCAGCGAGGAAATAAAACTTTTGGTTTATTTGCTCTGTTAGTGGAAGAGAATTGAAGTTATGTAAAAAAAAAACAAAAAACAAAAAAAACTCTTGAGATTAGATCAGTCAGTTTTCAGTGTAAGGCCACATATGGAATGAATGATTCCTGTCTCGGCAGGAATCTTTCATGGTACCTTATTCATTGCAGAGGTCATCCTCTGGAATTTGGTCCTTGTGATGAGATCACAAGATTTGTGCAAGACAGAATCAGTATCAGTGCCCAAGCTAGAGAATTGACAGAGTTATCAAATATAATCTAGTGGTCATTTCTGAAGAGAACATAGTCCTGCAGCAGTCACCTGATTAAGCTTCCAAATTATTTATAGAAAGTTCTTTCTTCAACTTCCATATGTTAAGCTTACTCCATTTGACTGTGAGTAGCATCCTTCCAGAACATGTAAACCAGTGTGGATTCTGCCTGTATTCCTGTGATATTTTTAACTTTGCAAGTATTTAAAATTTATTTTACACTTCATGGTTTTGCCATATAACTAGCGTATACAAGCCCTGAAATAGTGTTACTTCTCATTTCCGGCTTTCTGTGGTCTCAGTTCAGTTTGTTTGCTTGCTCATTGCCTCCCTCATGTTCATGTTACCATGAGCTGATTTTGTCAAGAATTCAGTTGTGTTTGTGTTCTATACAGCTCTGCAAAACAGAGCCCTACGCAGACTAAGGCACCTCAGTGCTACAGCAATACAGGTAAAACAGGGGTCTGAATTTGTAGATGTGACTAACTGTTTTGGGTACGTTTGGTTTTGTACATCAAACTTGATATTCCATAGAGGAGCTTGGTGGTTAGAATTTATATTCCATGTTTTCCAAGGAGCTCAGTTATATCCAGTTTCCTAGGTTTGACACTCCAGAATTAAGACACTCCAACTAGTTTTGCTCAGAAGAAAACTAATATATGTAAGTTTTCTGGTCAAACTAATTTTCTGTGAGTAGAATGCTCTTGTCAGACTACTTTGAAAGCAAAATAAAATAAAGTAAGAATTATTTTAACGTTAAGCAACCTCTTTTAGAGTAAGTACAGGCTATTTTTTCTTGATACAATTTATTAATCTGCTTAAGGAAGTCTGTTTTAAGGATCTCTAACACTGACTGGCAGAAGGTTAAATTATCTGAAGTGGGGTTACAATATCACATGGGATGTATATTATTATAATATCACATGGGAAAGATTCATGTCAAAGAAACGTGTTTGTATTTGGTCTGAAAAACTGTAAAGTATAGCAATTGTGGCTCTCATTTAAAAAGCAAAAAACCTCCTCCCTCATCTTCTGAAAGAGCAAATGTTTTGTATCCAGATAAGAGTCACATAGAGCCTCTAAAATGAACGCTTAATAAAGAAATGGCTGTCTTGAGTGAACAAATATCTACATCAGTAAAACTTTAAAAGCCTTTTGGAAAGAAGAGGCTAAACATATTAAGTTAATGGAAACTGTTAAATTAACGTTCTGTGTACAAAAACAAAACATTTGGTATTAAATAATAGAACCTTAATGTATAAATGACTTACGGGAATCAGCTCTTAAAGAAAAAAAAAGTAGACGGTGAAACAGTGAACAGTTTTTTTTTTCTTGTCAGTTTTCTTTTAAGCTACATCTTGAAATTATATGGCAATCGATATCTAGTTAGCTCACATTCTAAAAGGGCAGCATGATGTTCGGTTCTGTGTGAACGTTTGTCGCTCGAGATAGCTGGAGCTGCTCATCAGCCTCTGGAATGTCTGTTAAGAGCTACAAGTCTGTCTGTCACTTGCTGTTCTTTCTCCTCTGATTTTTTTTTTTTTTTTTTTTTTTTTTTTTTTTTTTTTTGGTCTTAATATGTAATATTAACTGCTTATGTGCTGTAAAAGATGACATTAACCAGGCTGAAATAAAAATACACTTACTTTATGTAGGTGTACATGGAGGTGTCACAAAGAAGCATAATATTAACAGTACGTTGAATGAGTTGCCATTCACTATAGCAATTAACTGTGCTCTGAAAGACAAAGGTTCTGTCATGGGTACTGCCAGGTAGTACTGGCTTTGCTGTATGCATTGCTCCACTAATAGTGAGTTGGGTACTATTCAATTTGAGTTAGTTGCAGAATCTGCTTTCCAGTCCCTAACTTTTTAAGGAGATTGTTGCCATCCTCACCAAATAATTAATCTTTTTTGCTTTGCTTTGTTATTACTTGCACAGGTCAGGCTGAGTAGTGAAAAGTATTAAAGAAAAAAAAAAAACCTCTTCCAAAAACATAAGAAATAGCTCCAATGGACTGGACAGATCTCTTGGCTTATTAACCACCAGACAAATGGCATGCACATATTTCAGATCTAACAAAGTGAAGGGTTCAAACATTCTTGTCAGAAGCATCTTATAATATATATTGATGGCAGAGGTGGGGGGAAGGGAAGGAAGCTGTAAGTGATGCCTTTTTAGATGTGGCATTTGTGGTCACATATAAGCAAATGCTGAAGCATTTTCTTAGTCCTTCTTTTTGCTTGTTAAGAACAGAAATCTCATTAGGAAACGCCCATCCATCCTGCTCCTGATGGCTGTTTTAGTTGTTTGCAAGATTTTGCTGAGTACTGAACCAAAAGGGTAGTATTGTGGTGTTTAGTCTCTGCTAATAAGCTTATTAATTTGATGTTAAGTATGGGTTACTGGACAGGCAAAGTGGTATATTAACAGAGATTGGAAGGTAAGAAACTCAGTCTGTACATTAGCATTTGTTCCCTATCCATTTTGGTCATTAAAATACCCATGTTTTTAGATAAAAAGACTTATTTCATGTATTTTTGGATATTTTTGGTCAAGATGGTTCACTCACCTTGTCGTAGTCCAGGTTAGAAAAGCAAGCTTTGTTTGAAGATGACTTGTTGGCTCTCTTAGCTAACAGTCTTAATTGGATTTTGCCCTTACTATAGTCTTGGAGAGGGATTGCACTTATCTTCAGGTTTTATCTGCTTTCACTAATTATACTGTAGTCTGTTAAGGAAATGAACGTTGTCTTATTTTGTATTTTTACAGTGTAGGTGTTGTCCTAGATGAAATTGCAGGTACTGTTGTAATACTAATGAGATCAACACCACAGTGCACAGTGTCTTGCCAGTAGAGCGTAGCTCATAGGAACTGCTTGTCATTGTGGTCATTAGCTCAGAGGCAGCAAATAATCTATCAAATCTTATGTCTGCAAATCAGCTTGATAGTGCCAGCACTACATCTTTCTGGTTTTGAGTGTGATCATATTAAGTCTAAGCCTATCAGCTTAGTTTTCCTCATTTTTTGGAGGATATACTTGATTATTTCCTTTTCTTACAGATGTCATTGTGTATGGACTGGCAAGGAAAAAGTGGAGAAATAAAAAATAAAATTGAGTGAAAATTTTACAGTGGGTGGTATCTGAAATCAAGAGTGGGGCCACCAAATTGCACTCCTTCTGTCTCCCAACTTAAAGCATTGCATATTCCCCTTTCCACTGGCCACGTGCTTCCTTGCATCACAGATGCTTCTGGGCATTTTGTACGTATGTAGATATATGCATGTGTGTGCTAAGCTGCTTTTCTCACCAGCTGGGTTGTCGGCATAAGTCAGTCCCAATCTGGAAAATGAATAGTTGCATTAGTACAATACTGATCCCCACTCGTAAGCCTGGCCTCTTAGTTTGTGTCTGGTATCCCACAGAATGTGGCTAAGGGGTTTCTGACCGAGCAACAAAATAAATTTTGAGTCTTCAACTGCCTGTGCAAGCATGTTCTTATGGCTGCTGGCTTGAAATCACAGCTCTTAACTTTGTCTACCTCATCTATTTATTGGTCATAAAGTTCTGTACTGAAGGCATGATGGTGCTGAGATGCTGAAGCTAATGTTTTTCCCAAAGCCCTTGTTTTCAGTAGGAAAGAAGGTATATTCTTAATTTGATTTAATTCACTTGATGGAAGACAAGGTGGTTTTAGTTTTCACTGAGCTTTCAGGTCAGCAAAAATTGTGGTGATCTAGGACTTACCTACCTTTACTAACTTGAGTTAAGATTATATCTTTTCTCTGGTGAAATTGAATCTGGAGTGAATTAGAGATCTCTTAAAAACTCCGTGTTGTTCCTTGTTATGGTTTCAGTGAAAGAAAGTCCAATTAAAAAAAAAAAAAAAACTGTGAGGTAGAGCAAGTTGATTGGGACTCAGTCCAGCTATGGTAGATTTTTGTCCATTAGGATACCGTTGTTTGTAAATGCAGAGACTGGTGTATTGTTTGCGCTTTCAGTGAAGGTTGGCTCAACTCTAGGTTAGAAAAGTAGGTCTTGTTTGGAAGTGCTATGCTGAATCGGCCTACAAAATCTCAGTGGAATTTCACCTCTGTAGTAGGCTATAGAGAATAATTTTTAGAAACAAATCTGGCTTGTGGGAGGTCTGCCTGCAGTACTCATTGCCTTGCTTCCTGTTGGAGAGGACTAGTTACCTCCGCTTAAACAAACACAATGCTAACCCTAACTCTTCCCTCTTGGAAAGGAGTAAAGATTTGGGATTTAATCAAAGTGGTTACTGCTACCTCTGCTTTTTCATGGATCTGTGTAATGAACAAATGTTTCAGTACTAGCAGATGTTTCCTACAACTCTCTGCAGAGTTCCTGAGCTTTCTTGGAAAATGGAGAGAGATTTCTTCTAGTGGTTTTCCTTCCTTACACTTCCCCTAGTTTATTCCTCTTGAGCTAAGTTACCTTT
Source organism: Dromaius novaehollandiae (assembly GCF_036370855.1). NCBI lineage: Eukaryota > Metazoa > Chordata > Aves > Casuariiformes > Dromaiidae > Dromaius > Dromaius novaehollandiae. The sequence goes on from NC_088101.1 coordinate 58,743,532, forward strand.
GTTACCATGAAATTTCTCTAGGGACTTTGCTAAGCTATGCAGGTGCCTCCTTTGAAACCCTCTTTTCAGGCACCCTATGTTCAGGCACAAGGGCACTAATGTCAGCATGCTGTAAGCCAGGCAAAAGTGGATTTACACTGGAAGCTTGCTGTTGCGTTCCCAGCTCTGTGCAGAGCGTGTGAGGGCTGACATTAAGCTACCCTGTCACACGGCCGCTTCCTCCTCACTCACCCCTTCCCCCAAGAAGGTAACAGGGAATATTTACTCTGTACCTAGAGGTCACCTGCATTTACCTAGTCTGCTTTTTTGGCATTGTTTTCTGTGGTGCTCTTTCATGTATCTGTAAGGATGCTGTGTTAATTAGAAATGCAGTAGGCACAGTAGGAAAAGGAAATTTCTCTGTGGATGTGTTCATCATCCCCCTTCAGCCCCCACTCCCCCACGTGTTTGCTTTAGTGCCTGTCACTGTTAAAGGAAGTAACTGCTGCTCTTTAAAACAAATAGAATATGGTTTTGTGAGTGTTCCTCTGACCGTAAGGAGTCACGCTGCCGGCAGAAACCGAGGGCACTCCGAGATGTGGGACTTGCGCAGCATGTTCTAATGAGGTCTGACAGCCTGTTTGTGCAGCCGTGTCTGTTAAAGCACGAATACAGTTAGCTGGTATTTGCCTCCTCCCACTCTGTTTAGAATACAGAAATGCAGTGTCACTCGCGTAGCTAATTCAGTATAGCAACCTCACTTGAACTACTAATGGCAAGTGTTTTATAATTTTGTGGCAGGTTAAAACATATGGTTGTAGTTACAATAAATAAATGGCTTGGTCCATAAACCATTGCTATCCAGCAGAAGTGTCTAGTTGATGTAGGTTTATCCTTCAGGACAGTAAAAGGTAGGTAACGGATCAGTAGTAAACAATAGTCTGTTTGGGTCTGTGACTGGGGAAGGGAGAAATTTCAAAATCTTTTTAACTAGGGTATTAGTAAGGCAAGGGGAAGAGGCAATGTGTCAGAGATGAAAAACTCTCCAAATATAACTTAATTTAATCCGTCAGCTCTCTCTTAGTATTCCTTCCCTACCTGTCACCAAGCCTGGAGAAAGTGAAGTAGTTGTTAAACCATAGGCCGAAAAGCGTTCAGACATACAGTTGCATTAACTCCAAAGATTCATCTGACTTGCTGTCCTTCAGTAGTGCTGCCTTTTCTTATCAGAGAAGAAATCTTCTTTGTTCAGATAAGGAACATTTTCTTTAAAGTAAATCTTTTAAAACGTCTCCAGTTTTCTTTGAATTTCTTAAAGTACTATTCTTCTGCATCAGAGGAACAAAGATAATACAGAGAGTTCAGGGAAATGTAAGTACTGTATTAGGTGAGGTTTTCAAAATTGTTTGCTATAGCTATGAAATGTATCTGCTCAGAGTATTTGTTTTTCTATTGTTAGTAGTAACAGTGTGTGCTTAAAGTAAAGTATCCCTGAAGGAGGACGTGGGTTCTCAACTGGCTGTTTATTAACAGATACTTTAAAAATTGGTATGGGGTTCCTTGGAATCAGATCCTCACTGGCTTGGTTTGTACTGGTTTTGGTTTTGAAATTACATACTACATTTTTTAAATTTATTCTTCTCATATCTGAAGACTCTGAAAAGAAAAAAAAAGCTCCTGGAAAAAAAAAAAAAAAAAAAAAAAAGCTAAAATTCTTGGGATCATGTACCACTACCTAAAGTTAAAGGCTCTCTAATGGACAGAAGCTTTAGCTGGACTTAGGTCTTACGATTGTAAATGTGTCACGTAGAAATATGCTTCAAAATGTTCTGTACCAAAAGCCAAGTGAAAAGCCCTCTTCTCCCTTTCTTACTTGTATTAATTAAACTAACCTACCTCCCTTCTGTCTAGATTTTTTCCCCAATCTGTAAATGGATTTTATGTCCAGGTTATTTCATTTCTGGAATTACTCCAAGAAATACTCAGTGCTCAAGGAGTCAATACGCAACACTCAAGCACCCCGTATTCCACAGAAGTTGTGGAAAACTTTAGAACAATTTGGGTAGCATCTTCTCTGTCTTCTCCATCTACCTTTTCTCCAGCTTGTCTTGGTGAGGGGTTAGCTTTTGTCAGAAATATGGGAAAATAGATACTTTTCCTCTACCCCGGGGGAAAAAAGGAAAGTTGAGAATCTGCTTAGTGTAGGGGGGAACATACTTCACTACATCTTTCCACTCTGTCTACAGAAATGATTACAGATGCACAAAGAAATAAGCTGCCAGTACTTCCAGGGAGTATCAGTGATTGATGTATGTAGACAAAGCAAAATTCTACATATAATTTTACTTGTGTCTGTTTGTTTGCTTCAGAGAAGAGATTGGATGTACTGAAGATGTGTGTTATTGTTTAATTGGTAAGGGGCTGAATGCATGTGTTGGCAATAAATGAACACGTTGGGAAACCACCATGCGTTTCAGGGAACACAATAGGGAGAATTTTATTAGCAGGACACAAATTCAGATTTCATCCAGTTTAATGACAGCTACATTGATGAAAGTTTTCTGTATGAATTCAGCCTGTGTACGCCTATCAGTTTGAACTCCAAATGTTGGTAGCATCTGAAAATGGTTTGGTTACATCTATGAAATTGTTTCCTAGTGTGTCACAGTGTGCATTTGTGATATATCCCTAGCCTGAGCAAGATCTCTTTTAGAAGTGACCATGACTGGAAAATGAAAAATTTCTTTACTCTCTGATGAAAGGACTTAGAGACGTAAGGATAAGCCTGGAGTTGTATGCCCTTTCTCATGCCGTTCCCATTCTCCAAGTCCAAGAGATCACACAGTTCCAATACATTAATTAGCAAAGTACTCTTGCTTGGTCACTAGTTATCTTGTCCTTTTCTTGCATCTGCTCTTTGTGAGAGTTTTATTTTCATAAAATATTCAGAGGCAGAGGATATCTTCAAATCTTTTAACTCTTAAATATTTTCAATTAGTAGTGGCACAGGAACTGACTTTCATATATGAAAATACACCAGTTAAAATGCTGTTTTACAGAGGGAATAACATGTTTGATGCAGATGGGCTCTTGAAAGAGGATGGAAACAGCAACTCATGGATGACCAGGTGACCTGTTTTTCTGTCCTGAAGAACTAAAAATAATTTACATATTTTTTTGTTTTTAAAATATTTGCATGTCATCTTGGTGTGATTACTGGCACATGTTGTATTGATTAGACTTTATTGTTGCATTATTCTCTCACATTCAAGGGCCATATGTGCTACACATCTGGTGAACATTCCAGGGCCTTTTGAAAAACATTGCTTCATTTTTGTTCTTAGAAATGCATATGACAAGTATGATGCTTCTGCATCTGCTTCTGCTATTGGCTGCAAGCAGAATGCACTAGTCTGTGCCTCCTGGCTCGTTATAAAGACACCAAAGGTAACATAATACGTTTCCTGCTAACCAAAGTGGTTAGTTGGTCGACTATTGGACTTTCTTGCATCCGAGAATGGCCATGTTTTTTTGTTCTGTTGAATTCACAGCAAAATCACACCGAACATATCTCTTTCTTGCCACTTTCATTAGACTAGGCTATGTGAGAAGGAGAGTGGGGGAAAAAACTTGCATTTTCAAGAATGAATATGAACCATCTATTTTCCTCCATTTATATATGCTAAAATATAATCTTGCTTTTGAGGAAGGTATGACTTTAAAGCTGCTAGTATAGTATTCAGTATTAAAAGTCATAAACCAAGAACTTCAAATGTTTTGGAGAAACAAAAGTTTTCTTAGAAATCTGCCAATACGATTCTGGTTTGGTACATGGCTCTATGCCTTTTTATAATATGATTGCATGACCCTTTACCATACTTCATGATGATGATGATGCATTTATTGTGAAGCTATCATGGTGTGAAATATACCCATTCTGTGCTACATCTGTTTAGAATATATGGTTCCCCATACCAAATCAGTCTCATGCAAAGGAGATTGCAGTGCTTTTCACACATTATTTATTATGTAGGGCAGAGTTAAAAATCATGATTAGCATCTTCTTACATTTCACCCTTAGGTGCATATAAAATAAAATCTCATTTCGAGGTACCTGAAGCCAAACTCAAACCTAAAACATGTTTAGTTGGGCTTAGAATGAAGGAGAAAATATTCTCCTGACTCAATAATGAACTTCATTTCTCTTTTGGGACTTGACTTTTGACACAGAGTGAAGGCCAAAATAAAAACCAGAGTGAGTGAGGGCCCCGACTTGAACCTGCTTTTAATTAGGCCTTGTAAAGAAGCTTTTCTGCTAAAACTCTCAGGTTGAAGAGTTCATGCACAAAACCTCCCTGTGGCTCAAGCACAGCTAAACTGAGGACATTCAAACACACTTTTTTGCATAGTTTTAACCAGGAAAAAATGTGAGTGAGAGAGAGGAAAATGTCACTGTTGTTTGTTTAATGCAGTTTTTACTAGGCCACTGCTTTTCCAGTTATCTTCTTTATTATGCTATGTATTTCAGTTTAAGACTTAATGCCAATACAAGATGTTTTGATATTAACAAACGTGAAAACTGGATTGCTTTGGTTTCCTTTTTTCCTAATTGCACATAAATTTGACCTAGCTCAGCTGGACACAGTTACAGTGCATTGGAAATGTAATACACATTTCAAATCAGAATCCTTGTGCCAAGGCAAAGGTCAAAGTAATTTTCTTGTTTGTTTGTTTTTAAAGGGATTAAATAAATGTAATTTTACCACAAGGAAACAGATCATGCCAGTTGCATAAGTATAACTTTTAAGCCCACATTTAAATAGGAGTGGACAGCCCCTTATAAAGGGGTGGCAGGGGTTATTTCAGAAGTAGAGCTTGCATGCTTTGTGTGAAGCAGTGTTCATTGTATAAGACTTCTACAAGATGACTTACCACTATCAACCCCAGACAAAAACTTACACCACGCTAAAATAAAGCTGTGGCTTCAGTGACAGGCTGTAAACAAAAAGGGATGGGATAAAGTTAACAACAGTATATTTCTAAGGAAAAATAAATAGTTCCCTTTCACTTGCAACTGGCAAAGGCCCAAATCCTGAAACATCATCAGTCATGCTTGATGACTAGATGAGATCATAACCAGAATGAGGAAAAATAAACTTGAATTTAACTTAAATTGTGGTTGGCCCAGTAAAAATTAACTTTCACCCCCAAATTTTTTTCTTCTTCCAAAACAACATTTCTAAGTGTGATCCTTCCCAACTTTTCCCCACCCATTCCAGAGCTTCCAAGTTCTCTTCACTGTTGGTAGATGTCATTCTTTATCCTTCCATGCCTGTTCAGTGTGTGCCTTTAGGATTTTTTGTTGCAAAGCAAACTGCCTTTGCATTTCTACCAAAACTTCTTTTTAAGTATAGTCTTCATATTATGAGTACTGAATATCTCATTATTTATAATCTCAAAATTTACCAGGCTGTCAGCTGAATAGCTGACACCAGTCATGGAAGACTGAGAAGCAAAGGATGATACACAGATCAGGAAAGCTATTCTAAGAAAACTGTATTGTGGAAAATCTTCCTGAGAAAAATCAGGAAGCTTCTTTTTCAGTTTTCACATCTCTACAATTTATTACCAGCACAACACGTATGTTACGGAACAATCTTGTACTGTCATGAAAATTGACCTGATATTTCAGTTTCTACTTTGAATGTTCTATGTTCTCTGTTTGTATTTTGCACTATGATTTTTATAGGGTTACAGTATCTCTTGAGAAAGAGGGAGGCTTGTTCTTCGTTAGCTGACAGCTTTGTATTTGGAAATTAAGTTCTGGAAAGTTAGCAGTTTGGTAGGAGAAGTAACACTGAAATTCCACCAACAGCATGAAATCCTGATGTTGTAGCGTCAGCTTTGGAGCTGGCATACTCTACACCTTTATTTAAAAGATAAAGCAGCATGTCACAAGTATTGCAGTCATGCAGTAGTCATTACTGATTATTTGAGAAACAGCAATCAGCAATGCAGTTTTGTAGTTTTAGATCATTTGTTTAAATTCAACACCTGAATAAAAATCATTGTTATATCCTATCTGTTCAGTGGTACATATGAAATAAGTTGAGAAATCGATCTGGCACTTAGGGGTCTAATTGATGCCAAATTGGCGGAGATTGAGCAGGAAGGGAGCTTGGGCTACCCCCTAACCTCTGGAGCTTTTGCATACTTACTTTATCAGTTGTGTAGATAAGGACTTTGGCTTCACAGTGCTGTCAATCTGGTCCTTTTTCTAAGATGAAAACGCTGAATTTACATAGCTGTGGGTCTGGGTTCAGCTGTCCCCTGTGATATCAGGTGTTTAAAGTGAACCTCTGTTGGAAATTAGCATGTATTATTGCTGAGTGTTGGGAACATACTACATGAGTGATGTTGCGGATAGATACCGAGACCTTTTCTTAGTTTAAAAAAAAAAAAAAAAAAAAAAAAAAAAAAGCATAAGTATGGAGTTAGATTTGCTCTGATTATTTACCATTAAATGGTGGATTGATCATTCTGTTTGTTTATATAATATGATGATTTGGGGAAACTTACTTTATACTGAGTTAAATTTTGGTCAGCATATGATGATGCCACATTATTTCATGTGGGGAGAACTTTGTAAGTTGAGAACTTGTGATTTTGGAGGAATGCCTTTAGAAGGCTCACTGCTGGTAACAGCTTACAGTATAGGAGGGATGCAGCCAAGTTTTTTGTTGTTTTTTTTTGTTTTCATTTATACATGTTGATTTCCTGGCTGTGTTGGCAGGATGCTTGGCGTCTGAGACCTCTAAATATTTTCCATGGATGTTGAGAGAGACTAAGAGCTTAAAACAAAGAGGATGAGAAATGTGCTATGGATAGATGTTTATTCTTTTATACGTGATTGTGTTCTTGCCAGAAAGTGGGGACATAAGTGGGTTTTTGAGACACTTGGTGTAGATTTTTGTGGACGTGGGGATTTTGACAGTAGTTTGTGAGACTCTTTCTGGTGGTCAGTGCACACGTGTGTGGGTGTGACAGCGACAGGCTTTGTGTGGGTGTCTCGCTGTTTTCAGGAGAGGGAAAGAGCCCTGCCATGCACTGGGACCGTCTGGCTCATTTGGGGCCAAAGTGTTCCATGACAAGACAGATCGTAAAGGTTAAGCATAATATGTAGCTCTGGGGTATGTTGTTTCAATTCCATTTTCCTGAAGTTACCACATACATTTCTAAAGTGGTTGGACATTGAGAATTAAAGACCTTTTCTTCTGAGTTCAGTGTATTTTTAGATGAGATTGGTAGCCAGTGAAACGTGACCTAATTTAAGGATGAGAACTAGCTGGGCAATCCTTTAGGACCAATTCTGGGTTCCTTCTCAGTTGGCTCAGTATTTGCTATCTTTGCACCAAAAAGAAGTTCTAAGACAATGCTGGCACAAATTTCATTGACACCTAGATCTCAGGATACAGGGCTTGTCTGGACATCCCAGTGGTCTCAAAAAGTTCTCAAATGGAGCAATGACATTTTCACTGTTTTCACATTGCCAACCCCAAAGTTGGTGTTGTGTGGTATTCATATTCATGGACATCTCTTCACTCTTTGGAGAGAATGGCTTGAAATTCAGCTCTTAGAGCCAACTCTTTTGCTGATGTGTTGGTTGTTATTAGTTGTCAGAGTGAACGTTCTGCTCTTATTATGACTTTACCATTGCTCTGTGTAATTTAAGGTGAGGATTTCCCTTTCTTACCAGAATTTTGATAGCTCTGCACCAAAAGTTAGTGAATCCATATATTTCTCAGGGTTTGGCAGATAATGGTATGTTCTGGAAAATTAGGTGAGTAATAAGGGAAACTTTCAGGCATCTTCCATGAATTCACCCTTTCAGGTCAAATGTAAGATACTTTTGTTGCTATAGAAATCTAGAAATTGAGCAAGCTGTTTTTTAGTAAAAGTGGTAAGAACTGGGGATAACTGATAGATTTCAGAAAACTCTTCTGATTAACATTTCTCCTTTTAGTAGCAGGAAATATACATTCCCCCTTGTCCTTCAGTGTATTCATGTGTACCAAAAGATTGCAAGTTTTAAGTGATCACTAAAATAGTTAAATAATCAATCATTCTCCTTCTTTTTTCTCTTTTGATCCTCAGGGAATTAAGTACTGGGAAAAAGATTCCATAAGCTGGTTCTCCTACAGAAATGAAGAATATGAATTACTGTTCTTAGGGAAACATACACTCTTTGTCCACTCAGTGGACTGGTTTGAGTGTCAAAATCTGGCAAAGAAATTTAGTTGGTTTACCCAAAGGGAGTGAAAGCTGTTGAAGACAGGGAATATAATCTAAGTAGCTTCATTTTCCTTTTCTAATGCTCCTACCAAGGCTCACCTAAGCACAAAAAAGTTCTGCTAAATAGAAGAAAACTGTTGCACTTAGTGCATATGTTTGTTTTTACTGGCTAATGGAACGTTCATGCATTATATTCAGATCATCTTTCATTTCAGACATGAAGTGTATCATGACTTCTGTTTTTTCTATAAGGAATTTGGTTTGTCCTAGAAACATCTGGTTTATGTAAATGAGTGAGGAATTCTGTACATTAGATGATTGCAAAATAATAATCTGTGGCCTCTGCATTAGTAATTCAGCTACATTTTGTAAAAATAAACATTTACATTTCTGTAAATGCTGTTTCTTTTCTGTGCTTGATTTTTAATGAGCATGTTTTCCTGTGAATTAAAAAAAAAATAAATAGAGAGAGAAGCATGTTCATACTGGTAATTTAGCAGAATTTTTATTATGGTTGGATAATTACTGCAGAAGGCTGAAATTTAGTGTTGATAGTCACTTCATGTGGCATATTATGGTGGCAGTTTTCCTCCCTCTGGTGTTGCAACACTGCCATCTTCAGGGATGCAGTGCTGCGCTCCAGACTGGCACAGCCCGCACGCTGCTACGCTGGGTCTGGCTACCGAAGGTCGCAGCCAGCTGATGGAGCACTCGTATATACTCCTTCTCTGTGCACATGCATATATGTGCAATTAAACAGGCAACAGAATCTGCCTTGTTGCTGATTTATTTCAAATTATACAGTAGTATTTAGGAGAAAAATGTGTGGTGTATTTTCAGGCTGGACAGTGAATGATGATTTCATTTCTCTCCTGCGCTGCTTTTGCATTTTTAATAACAGATACAAGTCTGGTGATACAATATATCAAGGCAGCAGAGTGCTTGTTGGCTTCCTTCCAAACCAAATGTAGAGGTCTACATTTTTTTTCTTTTGCGTAAAGCTAGTAATTCACTTTAATAAACTCATAGTGCTGCTAAGCATGGAGAAAACTTTTTGTGTCAAAGTTTAATTTTTTTGTCTGCCTCTGACTTGATCTTGTTTTATTAAAATGATTTTGGTGGCATTTCTGTTACATATTTTCTGATGTGAAAAACAAATCAAAACCCACTTATCATATGAATCATTGTTAAAGTCAGTAGTAGTCCTCTGTGTAAAATCTACCAGTAAAAGCTGGGAGGATGGGGGATTAAACCTGGAGCACATTAAATTAGTTCCAGTCTATCCAGAGTAGGCTCTGCATTGCTTGCTTAGGCAGGCAAAACGGAAACAGGCAGTTTATAACAAGGCTGGTTTAAAAACTGTGGGGTTCATTTGAAAAAGATTTATATCCCCCACTTACATAAACATTACAAATGTGAGCTGCAAGCAGGAGGCAAATCTTTATCGAAATCTCTTTAAGAGCTTTTTCATTGTGAATAAAATGGACAGCATGTACCCGTGTTTGAAGATTCGCCAATATTTGTACAATAATCTCTTCTCAATGCTTTTACTAACTAAAATACAGCTCAGTGCAGTACAGCGAGACCACCAACCAGTGATTTGTTTGGGTCGGACAAAAGTGGCAATGACTGAGGTGGCGGAGGGAAATTGCTCAGAGAAAGGAGCAAAGGTTGTCCTGCGACTAGTGTAGTTATTCCTTCTTCTGTAGTGCTTATTCGAAAAAGTGGTTAATTTTAAAGAGAAAATAGCTGCCTAGATTTATCATTCTCTTCCCTCGCCCTTTGATGCTACAGTTTTTAAACAATAGTGTGTTTTTTGTGATCTTTGCTAGGACCTACAAAACAGTCTGCTAGGAAAGTCTGAATGTTTTCTTCAGTAAAACTAAGAAAGCAGTCTGGACTCTGAGGGTCCCAGCTGAAGACTGGGACAACTATTCACGTCGTAACGTTTGGGAGTAACTTAATGTGATGATGTTGTTTTGCAAGTTTATTTTTAGAAGGATTAAATATACATTAGTGTAGCAAATATCTATTTTTATTTTTAATAATACACTTTTTAAAAGTCATCTCTAGCTGTTGTAATGCCATTTTACTTTGTTTATTTAGTAGACATGTTGTAAGAGTTGTCCAGATCCTGGATTTAACAGAAAGTGCTTTTCATATATCATTTTGATGTTAATAAACAGTGTCTAAAAGAGCCTTGTAATATTACTATCCTGCCTTCCAAAACAGGATCCACGTCTCAGATAAATGACTTAAAGTATTTTGTGAATTGTAATATATAACCAAGGTCCTCTGGATTCTCTCATCCAGGATATAGTTTCTTATGCCTCTTCCTTTTTGCTGCTAATCTGTCTCCATATGGAATATCACTTATGCCCTAAATGTCATGCAGTCTGATTCTCTCGTCCTGAGAATGGATTGAAAGGTGGCCTGTTGGAAAATCAGGAGCTTTCTTTAGTGTGGAGGGGGTGAAGAGTTTTCAAGTAGTTGCCAAAAAAGAAATTAGTGTTTATCTGCTATTACAGTGGTCTGTCTGCACTGTGATAGAAGCTGCGTACAGTAAAGGTTGGGAGCACTCAGACCCTGAGGTGTGGGGAGCCAGATAAGCACAAGAGAGCTTCCATCGGCGTGCTGCGATTCCTCTCTGCGAGACAGTTGTGCAGTAGACACTGACGTAGATGCACACACCTGTGCTGGCTTTCAGACACAAGCCAGGTAAAATGGTTGTTACTGAGCTCCATCCTGTTAAGAGCCTGGCTGGTGTTGGTATTCATACTCAGTAGGTTACGGCTCGCTGAGAGTGTGCTTATTGCCATAACTCTGTGCCCTAGCTTGCAGTGTGCACGGGCTCCGCAAAGGACATTATTTGCTGTGCTGTTCCCCTTCTTACCTGGGCTGCAGCATGGGACTCTCGGAGCACTCGACTTCTGCCATGCTTGGTAATGTGAGCAAGTTACTGCTGCGCGCTGGTGCAGAAGCAGTGCACTGCACAGTCAGGCAAGAAGCTTGCAGTAGTTCGTGGAGTGGAGCGCTGATTTTTTGAGTCTCAGTCTAATGTCTGGCCACTGGGCCTCCCTTCCTTTCTCTTCTACCAAAAGTCAACGTGGGGAAGTAAAAAAATGTCTTGGTACCTTAAAGTCTAGCATATACAACTGAAGTAATTTTTTTAATGTCAAGCATACAGCCAGTGGTTTTTGGCTATTATTGAAGTTAGAATTGTAAATGTTATCAGTCAGCACACTTTGGTATTCTCCTGGAAAAATTTTAAAATAATTAATTTAAAGGTAGCTTAGGACAGGTACGAGTTTACCCTTTAAGGCTGTGTTTTTTCTAGTTGAAATGGCGTACAGTATGTATTTCCTGAGATCTTCAGGCTGAAACTTGAAAATAAGATATCTTTTCTGCATGAAGCAGCTAGGAAATGTATGTAAAAGTAACTGAAAACTTCTGAAGTCCTTAAATGTTTGGAATGACATACATGATTTAACTGTTTTTAGATATTGGGACCAGATGTCCTGTGTTCCAGTCAGCTCCCTCCGCACAAATATGATATCATGAGGGCTAGTTGTGCTGACTCAGGCATTCGGCTGCGTGGGAGGGAAATCTCGGGGGGGCAGAAAACCAGGGCTGCTTTTCTATTTGTAGCTCATGTTGGAGAAACGGACTGGAGAGGAGGTGTGGCAGGCGCGGGGCTGCGCTCCCGCCGTCCCCGACGCTGAAAATGGCCCTCCAAAGACTCTTACAGCCTCTGGAGGGGCATCCTCGACGGCGGCAGCCCAGCCCTGAGAGCCGCTCTGTGCGGGGCGAGGAGCCAGCTCGAGGGCCGGGCTTAAACCTGCCACCAATGCCACCCAGTGCAGCCCCGCCAGGCGGAGGGGGACGGGGTGACGGCAGGCGCTGAAGGACGAGAGGACCTCCGCATGTCAGCGGAGGAGACGGCACGTGGGCCGAGCCACGTGGCATGGTGTGACTGCAAAGCAGATGCTGGAAATGCTTTCTAAAAACCGGCATGCTAAAACCCATACCCGTTCACAAGTGTACCCCACAAAGGGGGTCCAGTCTGTTCACCACCATGTGACTGCCAACATCAGAGATTTCTGTTTAGTTAACTGAAAAAACAAGATACGTATGTGGTGAAGGTAAACTTTGCTTAAAGAGAAAGAGAGCTATTAGAAAAGGATTTCCAGGTTGGGACAAGAAGATGAAAAGCAGGGTGGGATTTCAGAAGACCTTCACCATAGCACTAAAAGCAATTAAATCGCTCTTTTACCTATGCCTGTATTTCAACTGATATTTTAAATTTGATGTATAATCTGTAGTTATTGTAGCTGCTGTTTTTGCACATTAGCAGGTGAAAAAAGATGCATGATGATTCTGAAGTATCGCTGTTGTTTCTGCCATCTGCTGTTCTCTGAAAGACGATAACCTGATTACTTTTTAATGGCAGTGGAAGACTGGACAGGGAAATTAGGGCTTTAACTTGATACACTGTTGTGTGAAATGAGATGTTGGTGCATACTTAAGGTTATGTTATTTTTCATACACTGAAAGAAGGGAAAGAAAATCTTCTTCCCTGTGCAAACTATACTGTCACGGGCATCCTCCAGTGAAGATGTCCTGTCAATGAACCATTCCTTGCACACAAAAAATGGCTGAAGGGCTTCTGAGTTACAGAGTATTGAGGCATGCATGTGACATCTGCCTGTAATCACCCTGAAAGTTTGAATCCTGTTCAAAGCATGGTGAGCTGCATATAAGGGCTAGAAATGTCAGTATTGTATTGTGATAACAGTTACTGTACTGATTAACAGCCTTGGTGCTCTGCAGTAGACTGATAATTTGCCTTAGCATGTCTCTGTGTTGCCATTCTGTCTCCTTCCTGTGGCTCGAGTGGAGAGTGTGGGCAGACCAAGGGCATTTTCTTGCATGCAAACCTCGCATGTTCATATATTTTGCTTTGAGTTTTATGAAATACGTCTTGGTCTATCTGCATACTGAGATATAAAATGTTTTAAAGACAATATGACATCTTTCAAAGTTAGCTAATTTTAATTTGCATCTGTAAAATGCACTAATGTGTGATCCAGCATCTAGTGTCGTGTGACCACCTTGTGGAAATTGACCCTTTAAAATGCCTTTCAAGTTTCTTCGCTTTTGTGAATTTCAGTTCCCAAAATGTTGGTAAGTTCCAACAGTTTTTGGCAAGTATGTTTATCTAGGTACAGAAGTTGGCTGGATTTATTCAAAGTTTGATAGGCAACAAAAAAAAAAAAAAAAAGAGCTCCAACAGCAATAAGAAAAAAAAATTCTTTCAAAAGAACCTAAACAGTAGTGTGGCCTCCAAGCATCTTTTGTTTTCCATCCCTTTGGAGTAGATTTTCTTCCTATTTTACCTTTGTTCCAGTTGATCTGATTTTTCCATTTCTGGTACCAGTGGCCACCATGGACAGTCCCAGCACAAAAAGTCTGGAGGCATCCCTGCAGCCCTGAGGAATTTCAGGAACCTCTGAAATTAGATTGGTGAAGGAATGAAAGAGGATACGAAGAACAAAGGGCTGAGAGAAAACAGGCCTCAAAAGACAAGGATCCAGAGGAAGAGGTGTAAGGGGGAGTTATTTTGACTGTTGAACAGTCTCTCTTTTTTCATTCACTATTGTGTGGTAGCCTTCAAAGCCATGTCCATTATTTTGGTATGGATTACCTTGTCCTTTCTGATATTTCTAAATTCTTTTCCCCTCATGGTGCGCAATTCTTTTCAGTGCTAAAGAGTTTATGGTTTTATTCACCAGAAGTTCTCTGGGTACTCAGGATCTTCTGTCTGTGAAGAAGGCATACATAAACTGGAAATTGTTATAATTCTTTTCAAGAAGCCAGCTTTCTCTCTAAGAAATTTACTCTTCTAGTTGTTATGTAACTCTTTGGTATCATCTCTACTTTTTCAGAAGCTTCTTAGCTGGAACTGGACACTGTATCAGGATTACGCCTGCCAATGGCACGTACAGGAGTTAACTCGTTTCCCTACTTCTATTTTCTACTTCCCTGGTTAAAATATATTTTATAGTTACATTAGTCCTCTTCCTACAGCTTTGAGCTAAAAATGCCCATTCTGGGTCAGATCAAAGATATAGCTAATGCAGTTTCCTTTTTCTAATTATACTTACAAGGAGCTGCCTACAGATTAAGAGAAGAGGACAAGGCTATATGATGCTCTCCCAATTCAACCATTTTGAGGTCTGGGCCAGATGTGGTTTCTCTGTATTTACTAACATTTGACGGATTTTTTTTTTGTTCTTCTGATCTTCTTTCTGAACCAATGTAAAACTTCAGCACCACAACCAACCTTTAGCAAGGAGTTCCCCAGCTCAATAAAACGCATGAAGAACTACCTCCCTTTAATTTGCTTTTTTAAACTGGCTGTTCCTTAGTTCTCATGTTGAGACAGAGTAAGCAATCAATCCCTACCTGCCTCCTCCAGTCTACTCATGATTTGATAGACCTCACTTGCATCCCCTCGGAGTCATCTCTTTTCCAGACTGAAGAGTCCTAGCTAGTGGGTTAATGGTCTTTTATTTGTCAAATCTTTTTCAATAACTGCTTTCCAGGGTAGAATCTCCTCATTCTGCAGTTAATGGCATGCACTACTGAATGACTAATTTAGTTATACTATATTTATACCCCTTTTATTTGCTTTGTATCCCTGTGGATTCTTATTCTTTACTTTGTACAGGCTGAAAGCTTTCTCCTTGTTCTGCCCAAAGCTGATGCAGGTTTTAATCTAGAATATCATGTTGTTCCCCCATGCCCTTTTCTCAGTATTGAACCCCAACCATCTTCTAGCAGTTTTCCCAATCTTCCAAGACGTATAAAAACAAACCAAGAAAAACTCTGAAAAGACACCCACAAAAACAATCCTGACATATATCTTTTTCAGAGATCTTTCTCTGTTACCTGTTTTATGTTGACTATGCACGTACTCCTTTTTTATTCTTCTGGCAGAGGTTTTTGCTGTGCTGATTCATGTTTATACTGAGCATGTCTGTAGAAGCCATCAAAACTAAAAGCTGTTGACTGAGGAGGTTGGTTGGAAGCACTCCCTTTTTAACTTGTCGATGAGTCTCTTATGTCAGACAAAGAGTGATTTAAATAAAATTGTCCTTATCCTTGCAGAGCTTGCGCAATAAAATCCAGAGTTATTTAATATTATTTTTTCTTTTTTTTCAAGCATCCTGTTGCTGATGGGCCCCCAAGAACCCATTAAAATTTCTTAACATAGCCGTAAACTTGCAAGATTTCCAAAGAGAGAAAAAGTGGACTCTATGATGTAATGATACATTGCCAGACAGCATAACTCACTGAAATGAGGCAATTTCTGTACTGTGGAAGATTAGATACTAGTGTGATTATTAGACACCTCTTTGTTGGCATTTAATTTTTATTAAAGCACACATATAAGTCGTCTAATTGCAGCATAGTAATCAGCAACCGAGTCTGCCCAGTGAACACAAGAAACGAAAATGACTGAAGAAGTTGCAAGACAATTGAAAACAGAAAACTGCAATTCAAACAATGGTGCTGCTCAGTAAAAATGGAAAGCCAGTAAAAGGAAATTTTAATTATGTTTTTCAAAGTACAATTTCTTTTTATGTTCTTGGGAAGTTAAGTTAAAGAAAAATACTGGAATATGCTTCTTTGGCTATGGGATGTAGGTGGAATCATATTGTTTAGGTCATGATCATGGGCTAGGGCATTATTGGCTGAAAGACCTGTGGGCTTTTTTTTTGTTGTTTTGTTTTTGGAAATTATAGGGCTAAACCAGTTTGTTTCAAATATTTTTGTTGTTATCACATATTAGCTGTTAAGTGTTAGTGGTATGTTTTTGGAATTACGCAAGACGTTAAAAAAAGTTCCTGACCATAGGAGCTTACAAATGTAGTGCTTTTTAAAAGCTTTATGTCGTAAGTTATTTTTTCTTGCCTTTGACTGGTCATTCTGCTTTGCAGTAAGCGCTAATGTCACAGATAGCAGGTATAAATTGGCAAAGAACTGTTGGTGTCTGTAGTGTTGACTGATTTACACCAATTAAGAATCTGGTAATATGCCAGTGTATTGAAGAAGTCATACAAAGAGCAGGTGATTATTTATATTATTTTCTTTTATATCTCTTGGCAAACTTAAGCCATAGTTCATATAGGCTTTAAGCCAGCACTGTTGCATAAGGAAGCAGTCCCATCCATGGCCTTCATAGCTAGTGTATTTCTGTGGCCAAGTAGTAAACCAGATCAGAGAACTGATCTGGGTAAAATGATTTGTTTTAACACACAGCCAGAGAAACACTTCACTGGACATAAAAGGGGACGCTGTTGTGATGGGCAGGAGGCAAGAATGAGAGGAAAACTAGGAGAGGATGCACTTAGGATGAATGTGATTCTGTGCCTTTGGCAGCATGAGCCAGGTTAAAAATAGTTTTTATAAAGTTTACTGCTTTTCTTTTATTTACTTCCTCTTTGCTTCTGTTTGAATTTTAAGACTATCAGTAAGGGCTGCCTGGAAAATTGCCTCTGCAGTTTTTACAGAATCACAGAATGGCTGAGGTTGGAAGTTTTGCAAATACAGATCCTGGGGCATTGCTTAGAGTGGGTGATAAATGCAGAAAAGAGGAGAGGAGATAGAATTGGCTTGTTGGGAAAATTTCATCAAAGTCAGAGAAGTTAAGAGCAATGTCAGAGGAGACAAGTCCGAGATCCTCTTACTGTTTTCTCTGTCTCTCAGCGATAGTCTCAGTTATTTTCCTCTTACTACACGTTCTTGATGAATTTCTGTAGCATCTGTCAGGTGAATAGACAGATACTGCCATTGAAGAGAGGAAGATTCAAGGTCTCATAGCACTGTCAGAAGCAAGTCATAAATGTGATTTTGTCCCCAACAGAAAAGAATGTCATTGTCTTTCTTATTTTTAATGATTTGTACTTTTTACCTGGAAGTGGCCAGTTACTGACAGCATCTCCCACCTCTCTTTCCAAGCTGCTGTGAGTTTGCTAGATGCTTCATTTCCTTTCCCCTAAGTCTGAAGTTATCTCCTTCCCCCTGCAAGGCAAGACTTTGTGAGCCTTCTGCCATTGTAAACCTAAATTTGAGACAGAGACTAAAGCTTTTCTGGCATCCACACTCACTTCCTGTAAAAGAAAGTTTACAGACTGTGTACTTCAGTTATCAAAATAATTTCATCCTCCTCTTAAGTAGTCTGTCTGAATAATTTTATACTATATGTTTTAACTTTGGCGAACTGAAAGGTTTCATAATGGTGAAAGAGTAGCATTTTGAAGGCCTTCAGCTTTTTGTGTTTTGCTTTGTCTTCCTTATTCTTCAATCATACCCTACAAATATTTAAAAAGAAGACAAAACAAAAACACATTTTTTTCCAAAATGTAGCTAAGTTAATAATTATAATGTTTTCTAGAGCTTCATCCTGAAAACCATAATCGTATTTACCGATTTATTGTCAAATTGCTCATCACCCGTGGGCCATTTTATGAAAATGAAACGTCTGCTTTAACTGGAGTAGGAAGTACGAGACCTATGTGTAATCCAGCCTGAATCTCAGATGGTCGAACTGTGTAAGACAGTGAAAAAACAAACTGCATCGTTTGGGTTATGGCCAGCTGAGCAACTGAAGGCGATGAACTCCTCCTTAGCTTGGCAGTGTCTCTATTCTTTGCTAAGCTGATCTGAGCACTCCATATTTGCATACGCATGAGATTATTTGGTGCTGTTCCCATCACTTTTAACACCTGGGTGAAGTCCTGGTAGAATATTCCCACAGGTCTGTCTCCATCTGCATAGTGGGAAGGCATGCCAAAGTCACAAAACAAAAAAGTCAAACCCAGGTAAAACTTTACTAGTCATGTACAGCAACATTAGAAAGCTGCACACATCAGACACTTAGCTGCATAAACTCTTCCCAGTCCTGAGAGCTTATGTGTACTTGCACCTTTTGAAGTATATTTCAAAATCTAAAATATTTTGAAGGGTTTAATTTGTGGGGAGAAGGCCATCTCTTTTCTTCTCTTTCAGAAGAGAAAACAGGGAAGGCTAGCTTGGATTTTGCTTGTCCCACAACTCATGAACCCCCTTTTCCCACCTAAGTTATTGATAGAAGTAGCATTTATGAAATAGCTCAGATATATGCATGAGGTCTGAATGGGCTTGCAAGAACATGAGGCTGGATGGTCTAAGCCTTCTCTTCTGCAGGCAGTCGATGCGTATCTGTCATATGTGTTAAAAAGACGCAATGCAAGGCCTCGAAGTCGAAGTCTGCACAGGATGTTCCAGGAGTGAGGGACAACATATGAATCAAGGACTTCTGAGTTTCCCCTAATCTTCCTGCTGATTTTAACTACAGCTGGGTTTTGGGGTTGTTTTTCTTGTTTTGTTTTGTTTTGTTTTTCTCCAGTAAACTCCTTGCTGTTGTAAAGCTGTGTGGTTCAGGTTCCAAAAAATTCTCTTAACTCATGCAACCTCTTAAAGGAATTAAAAATGTTTTGCTTCTAAAACTGAAAGCCACTAGACTATTTACATAATGAAGTAGTCTTTTAAGATTATCTCCTTCCTCCTCCTGGATTCTAAAAGAAAATAAATTCCCCTTCCTTGAAGTTGATTTTTGCTTTAATATTTTTAATGATGTGTTGAGGACAGTAGGTTGGAAATTAAGGGATTAGAATGCCTTAGTTCTCTTCTCCGTTTTGTCAGGGACACGTGTTAATTCAAGTCAACTCTGACCCTCCTCTTCTCTTCCTCCCCAGCACACTCCACTTTCTGTTGTGTAAAAGACATGTAATGATAGGTATTGCATTAGGTTCTTACAGGTTTATTTGCTACTCAAAGCAATTGCCCAAGTTGAAAAAATTCACAGAAATGCAAAACTTTTTTTTAAGTTTATTACATTTTCTCTTCATTCCTGTAGAACCTTTAAGTCAGATTTTAAATGTAACTTTTTAAGCACAGTATTGTGCTCGCTGTTTAGAAACGGAAAAATTATTTTTGTACTTTCTTCACTATCCTCCCATCTGCCAAAACACAGGCCTTTTGCAAAAATCAGCAAATTGACGTCAGTTCATTTACCCTTAGGGATAGTAAATTATTACACAGCTTAAGTTACAAAAATAAATAAGCAAAGAGGGTGGAGGAAAGAGATGGAAAACAACAGAAATCTGTCACAAACTCTCTCTGGATTCTGAAGAATATATGATTATAGCATTAAAACATCTAAACAATGCAACTGAGCAGAAGGCGTTAGAACTTGGTCCTTAGTTGGCTCTGACTTAAGCAGTGTTAATGTTTTTATACAGCCTTTGGAAAGCTCAGAACTGACCTATTTTTATTATTTTTATTGGCTCCCTTGATGATAGACAAATGGGGCTAACCTGAGGCCAACATAACCAGCAGGAAATTTGGGTCATGGGTAGTTACATTTTTAAAACTTGTGTTTTAGAGTTGTTCAATCAGGGTAATTGATTGATTGTTACATGGTGTAGGGAGCACCTAAATCATCAGAGGTGGCCAGATAATGACAATCTGCTAGTGAGCTTTGTTTGAGGCAAACTTCCCAGCTCCCTGTGGAGTTGTGCTCTGCAGTGAGGTTGAGAGTCCCTTTTTTCATGTGTGCTCCAGTCCAACTGGCCTGTTTGTACAAAATAGCCTCTTAAACTTGGCAGTTCTATTTGAAATCCTCTGTAACGCCATTTCCCAAGAGATAAGAAAAAAACATTCCAGGGAAGTTCATACCCCAAAAAGACCCTATGTGCATTTTAGAGTTAACAGTTTTTTATAGCTCTTTAATATTTTTCTTTCATTTTTACTTTGAAGATAAGAGGTGGCAATCGCTGCTTCAAGTTTTTGAGGTTTTGCCCTTCCTTCAGTAAATCATCTTGAAAGTTTAGACCCAAATTTTTTAATCATATAGGTTTGAAAGCTTGCCTGAGATGCTGCACACATGTACTTTGAGAGCTATTAAGTCCTCAAGCAGGAGTTGTTGATGTACTATTTGTGTGAGCATATGCATTTTCAGTGCTACATGCATTTGGATGATTTGTGCATGTAAAAAAAAAAAAGAAAAGAAAAAAGCATATCCTTTTCAAGAAATCACGTCTTGTGTTACAGGAGCATGTGATATGATATTTAGGGATGGGGGGAGTAGATGATGTGCCAGTAGATGGTGTTCAATAATATATGACATAGGGTTTGCCTGTACTTAGAAGTGAATTCAGGTTAATATAGGATATAGATTAAAGTTCATCATCTATTCCAGAATAACTCTGTGCATAAATTAATCTTCAGATCTTGTTTTTTTAAGATTTACTAGACTTTTGTTTAGACTTGTTGCAAGTGGCTTCTTCCAAGTAGCTGCATACATCTAAATTCCTTGAATTTTGTCATTTTCCATTTTAGGATCAGGATGATCTGAAATTTATCATACTAGCATACAAATGATAATTTGTTTGTGTGTCCAAATATATCACTTTTCAGAAAGAAAACAGGTAATACTGAATTGAGGCAGGACTCAGTTGAAATTTAGGAAACAACAGCATTGTCATGAGGGTGGCCCAGCTGCTAGCATGTGCCAGACCAACACCAAACATGTTAGACTTGCTTTCCAGGCAGCACAGAGACTGGGCTTGATGTACATCTAATTTAACGTTCCCTGCACAACCACACATGTGCTGGCAAGCCCTGCCAGATTTTTAGATATTCCTTTTAGGCTTTCAAATGCTTTTGACTACTGTAGCTTTATAATTTACTGCTTGAAGCCCTAAGTTGCACCTACTGTTATATTTAGCATATGAGTTGTTAGAAAATTCCTCTCTAAAGTTTGTATTCAAATAAAAAACATAACATCTGACCACATTAAAGGTTCTTGAAAGATGGGTCTACAGTATCCATGTCAGGAACAGGATCGGGCCCAAAGTCAGCAGAAGTGGTGTTTTCTAGCACCAGCTTAAAAAAAGTTTCCTCAGAGCTTGAGTAGTTCATGTTTTCTTTATGACTGAGATCTGTAACGCATCAGTATAGGAATGAAAATTACAATTTATGAGATGCCTGTTAGAGTATCAGCGGTTCTTAAAGAGTAACTGAAACAAAATACAGCCAAAATCAGGAACACTTGAGGTATTCTAAGGAATACACTAGGAGACAAAACTTTTGAATTTCCATTTGCTCAGAGTTAGACGCTGAAATCCCTGACCAGGTTTCAAAAAAACTGTTTGGCTGCCAAAAGAGGGCAGAACTTAATTAATACAGTTTAAAACAACAATAAACCTAATTGTGTCATTTTGTTATTATCTAAAACTGTTTATTTCATATTTATTCTCCTTTGCTGCTTTTATCGGGCCTCTATTTAAAGGGTGTGTTTTTGGCTGTGGTGCTTATTACCATGAGTAGTCTGTTTGAAGTTACTGTAGTAGCAACCAAGAGCAAATGTTTGCAGACTTGATTCTTTGAATTATAGGATATCCAGTGTTTTGCTTTGCTCTGTGAACTGATGCACCCATTTTCAGGAGGAGCCATGTGGTGATCACAGGGCAAAGTGTGGGGTACTGAGGGGTGTGCTGCAGAAGACCTCTTGGGTGAACTCGCCAGTGGAGGAGGGTTGTGCTTCTGCTCCGGGTGTCCCTTCTCCGAGCAGTGTGTTCCCGCTGTGTGCCTCACGCTGACGCCAGGTCTCATCCGGGCCCACGGATGAGCTGCAAACTAACTCGCAGCAGAAAACAAGCATTTGTAAGTTTTATATATAGGTGTGTGTGCGCAGCACGGATGACAATTCACTGGCATTATTAGTTACTCTGCTGGCTTGAGTAGCAGGGATCCGCATGGTGGATCTAAACCCCAGCCCTGGTGATGTGTGATGTGGATGTCAGTGTGTCACTTAATGGAATTTCTATCTTAAGTCTCCTTTTTCCAACCATAGAAATGCTCCCTCCCCCTCTCACAGACATTGGAAGAAGCGATTACAATTTCAGCTGCTCAGGATCTAGGAAATGCCACCGTACTTTGTTTTCCCCCTCCTCTCCTCCACCAGCCTTCGCTTCCTCATATATACATTATGATCATCTTTTAGTCACGTGGTCGCATACCTCTCCTCCCTCCATGCGACCTTTGCCTTGTTCGCCCCACAGCATGGATGTGCTGTGGGAATGAATCAGGCTTACACAGCAAAGGAGGGGGTTTTGGTGTAAAAGCCCCCGTTGCATCAGTTGCAGAAGCGGGAGTGTGTGCTGTGAAGGAGGCAGGGGCTGCAGAGGGAGGAGAGGGTCACCGCATGTGCGAGGCAGGTGACTGCTGCTCTGGAGAAATACGCCCTGTCCTCGCTCCTGTCATTGAGGTCCTCTGGGAAACCAAGCCAGTCGCTTCACCTTGGCATTTCACAGGTGGTTCCCTCTGTTTCTAATTTTCTGTATTTCTGACCTGAAACCACAGGGT
Source organism: Dromaius novaehollandiae (assembly GCF_036370855.1). Taxonomy (NCBI): domain Eukaryota; kingdom Metazoa; phylum Chordata; class Aves; order Casuariiformes; family Dromaiidae; genus Dromaius; species Dromaius novaehollandiae. The sequence goes on from NC_088101.1 coordinate 58,766,278, forward strand.
CAGGTTTGCAGATGTGCTGAGAGCTTGCAATAGCAACTGAAGCCAATAGGAGCTGGGCTTTGAACTTCCCGCTCAAGTACAAAACCAGGCCCAAGGTAGAATTAAGATCAAGGCCTACAATTTCAAGGAAGCTTTTGACTTTGTGCTTTGTGCTATTTTGCCCATGCAGAAAAGACCGAAGGTCTGGTTTTCTCATCTCATTGGTACGTGGAGAAGGTCTAATCATTAAAGTTTATCAAGTGCTAACGTACTGTAAGAGTGCCTAGGAAAAAAACTTTAGGAAACTAATGAATTTGCTTTCTGAGCAGCAAATAGGTCAGGGGACCATGCACTGACAAATGAGGAAAATGCAAATATTGAATAACTGTTCATTAAATGAACTAGGGATGCTGGGGGACACATCACCAATTAGATCTTTTAATGTTAATTCATAGACCTGTCATCCATGAATTCATCTAATCTCTTTTTGAACCAGTTGATTTGGTCCCGTGTTAGTTTTTGAGTTGCAAAATTTGGTGAACAGTACTTCCACACTCGGCTTATTCCCCACTTCTGTCATTTTGTAAAATTCAGTCATATCCCCTCTCAGCCTTCACCTCTCCAAACTGAAAAGTCCTAGCTGTTCTGGTCTGGGTCTGTTCTGTTGGGTTTTTACCCAAAAGAGATTATTTGAGATTAAGAGATTATTTCTGTTGCAGAAATAGTAGCTCTTCAGGATACAAGCAGGTGCTGCTAAGCGCTATAGGGTGAGTCTGACACACTCTTCCTTCTGTTTTTCAGACTATTGGAGAGTCAGAAATGCCCAGTGTCTTGAAACAGTTATTGCCAATGATCAAGTCTTACAATGAGAGGACACAAGACGATTACACCTGTGAGGACTTCCTTGTTTTGCTGGTATACATGTATTCTGTGGTCGGAGAAATGAAAGGTGGAAAAGAGCTGGATGAAGCTGAAGAAGAGGTGAAAAAGGCTCTAGTCAAGGCTATTTGCGATGACCCAGAACCTTCTCCTTTGTTGCAGAAAATAACAGGTAGGATTCTGTTTCAGCATGGGGGGAAATCAAGTGACTGTGAAAACTAGAACTAGGAGAGGCATATAAAAAAAGCCTGACTTGTCTGTGGTGCTGAGGGTATGTGAGTAAGCCCAAGGATTTCCTGTAGGTTTGTTCCATCTCTGATGTTCATATATGCCAAGTGCTGACAGGCTGTACTTGAATAGTGCTGAGTCCGATGAAAGCTCCACAATTTGTTTTTTGTTAAAGATTGGCTAAATTTGCGTGTTTTCATAAGGTAATCTTTTCAATGATTTCTTTCATTGATCAGTGCAAAGTTGGCCTTGTGAAGTCAAAATTAATCCTGGAAACATGTTCAGTGAACCACAGTTGTTTTGTGAATACTAGGAGCTGGCCTGTCTGGCATAAAAGAAGAAATGCGTCTAAAACCAACATTGAGCTTTTTGATGAAACAACGTGGACATTAGCTTTTAAAAATAGCATGCTAAGCCCTTTTTTAGGTGAGCACTCATGGAACAGGAAAGCCCTAACCTCTTGCTGCCATTGTCACATATTCAAAAATGGTTAAAAATGATTATAAAAATGAATGCGGGTGGCATATCTGAATGGAGGAAGAAAGCTCGCTTCCTGATGTCAGTTATCTTGATATTCACTGGTAGTGAGCAGGTCATTGACCAGGTCACCTTTGAGGTAGGGAACATACAAACATAAATCAAAACGTCTCCAGGAGCTTTCAGTTGAAAGCCTTTGCCAAGAGTTTGCATTAGTGAGAAAGCTCACAGGCAGTGGAATAATACTGCTGGTGCTTATTCTGCTATTATTCCCTATGGACACTTATACTGCAGAACACAGGTGTGCTCTGGCTGGCCTGCTGTTGCTTTGAATGTAAAATGTTTTAATTGTCACAAGACTCTTACTGTAGAATGGGTAAGGCCAGCCATACCTGCACTGTGCCTTTATTTCAATACTCCTTGCAACGATGCCTGTAGCGTATAGCTGTGTGTGCCTGATGGCACATACCTATCTCTTGCAGGCTTCTGCTCTGCTGTTTCTCAGTGTGCTGTATACATTTTGTATGCTGCGTGGTGTTTCCCTCACAACCTCAGTGGTATCTTCCGTTGTATATAGTGCAGTCCAAACCCTCTTTTCTAAAACTCCATTTTCATATTTTGCCTTTTTTCCTATGTTAATCAATGTTTTGAATTGCTGTTTTGTCACTTTCTCTTTGTTGTTCTTGAGGGAAGTTTGGGAAGACTTGAAGTTTCTAGAAATGTAGTTAGGAACCCAAGAGAAGCCGCCTGCTTATGTGCATAGAAACTTCCCTTGTTGTCTCTGTGGTCTCAGAGGTTGTGCCTCTGTGGTTATCTAGTTGCAAGCACAGAAGTACACGTCATGCTTACATTACATTGCCTTATGTTACATTTCAGAGTTCTGTCAGTAACAGCTTATTTTTTATCAGTATGCTTGATTTCCAGTGCATAGGTTTCCTGAGTAAGAGCAAATACCTGGGCCTTGCTTATTCTCTGGGGAGATCAACAAGTGAATGAATGTTTCAGTACAAAAGTTCTTCAGTTTATGGAACAAAATTAATTCTCTCTCTTTACATAGTGGACTGACCGTTTGGAGCATGGTGTCTGAAGTACGGCATTCGCCTCCTTATGCACAAGCATTTGCTCTGTTACTGTGTGGGTCAGCAGACTATGGACTTGCAACTTTCTCAGATGCTTACACACACACATGATTTGTATGGGCTGCTTTGGAAGTTTAAATGTTAGAAAATATCAGGTTGGGGGTTTTTTGAAGTATCTTAATGTGTTAAAATGTCTGGCTTTAGATCAAACATCACTATTACATTGTGAAGTTAACTGCCTAACACAAAACTGGCATCCTTGCAACCTTCCATTACTTTATCTGTGTAGTTAGCACAACTGAATCTGTGCTTTTTGCACAAGTGTGTGTCCTTCTTGCTTTTGGGGGTTTAGCGGCATTCTTTGCTTTTACATTTTATTTAGAGGTGGTAGTTCATTTGACCTATCCATAAAAGAATACAAAAATACTGAGTAAAGCTTATTGTAGTGGCCAAAAATAAGAATTGTCTTGGGAGGAAATTGTCAAAGGGAATTTCTAGGAATAACTCTTTGGTAGTTTTTAAGCCTTTATTCATCCAGCGGATTGTTTTCTCAGAATTAGTGGAATTTGCTGAATTTGCGATTTGCTGTGTTCACTGAACAGTTGAATTGAGAAGACTGGAAAACACCAGCAGCCTTAGAAAGACTCCTCTTTGACATGTGTTATGCTAGATCTGTGTGCTAAATCCTGTTCCCTTCTGCATCTTAGGTACCTTGCTCACTTGCTGAGAGGCAAACCTGTATCTGCATGCTGAGCACCTGCAAGCTTTCTTTCAAAAGCATTGCAGGAGTACTTTCTTACTTTATAACATGGCTGAAAGATGCTGAATTGAGTGACAGCACCAGTTTCCCCTTTTGGTACAATAATTCAGTGAACATAATGCTGAGACACCTTCCTCTTACAGCAGAATGTGGTATTAACAACAGACTATTCCTTTTAGCAGTTGGCCTCTTTCCATGAAGTCAGCCCAACTGTGCTAGTTAACAGTAACCATGGATCTGGGTTGGTTGTGTTCCAAATACAATGTCCTGTCCTCATTTTACTTTACATCAGAAACAAAAGCAAACCTGTTTTGTTTTTGAATGGCTGCAAAAGTTAATTAGACCAAAATCAATTTCAGTAATTCTTGGACTCTCTCTTTCATGCTCAGAACAAAGCCAAATGTTCATGATGTCTTATTTTTGAGGGTTCCACCAGGACAAGTGATGGGAAGAATGTTAAATTGGGCTTGCCAGGAAAAAAAAAAAAATCAAACCAGTGTACTGTACAGATTCAGAATATTGCTTGCTGGCTCACTCCTTGCCTTCAGGTCCCCATGTGGGCCTGGAGTTCCCGAATATTCAATATTCCTTCTGCAGTAAATCTTGTATACCAGGTAGCTCAAAGGAACGCAGAGCTGCAGGTTCAAGTTGCAAGCACTGCTAAGGATTGGACAGTTTTTGTTTTAGTGACAGATAGCAAAAATCATTTTTGCCTTTAAAAAGCCATACAAATGTAATACTACTTAGACTGCAAAACAAAGCACTTCAAAGTTGAGAAATGCAAGTATTTCAGTTTCCCATACAACCATACGTTCACTCCTGTGTGTGCCATAGTACAGTCTTCAATTTGTGATTGCATAGTGTACTTCCTGTGAGCCGTTGCTTCATTCATTGTATGGATTGACCACCAGAGAGGACTAGAAATATATAGCTTCAGTTAATCTTGCACATGATGAATATGTGCTAATGAAGTAAGGAAGACTGTCTACATGATGTTGTGTGAGTAACTCTCTGTAGGTCTCAGCTTGCAGTCCATGAAACAGCCTGGCAGTCTCAGCCTTTTGCAACTCATTTGGGGACTTACAGAAGAAAAAATATTTTATGCATTTTCGGGTATTAATGATTAGATTTCTGTGAATAGAGAGGGCTTTGTGTTCTGCTTCCTGATACACCTTTTGCCTGATGTTTTGGTTTTAGATTGGACCTAACACTGTACTAAGATTGTTTTTGATTCTAAGTTGATTTAAACTGAAATTAAAAGCCAAATCTCAGCTGTAGCTCTGAACTGCTGCCTAAGCCTTTAAGGCTACATGGCTTCCTCTTCTCTGCAAAGCACATAAGGTGTGTACTCTGACAGAGCCAGGTTTTTATCTTCTTTTTTTGTTCCCTTAGAGTCACTTAGGATGCACTTGAGATGCAAAACCCTTGCAAAATCATTTCTGACCTTTATTAAGGTTGCGAGGTCAAATCATCAGCCAAAATAATTGTCAGGTTTATGTGAAGCATCTTTTATTCCTGCGCTGTTAAATGTAAACTTATTTATACTTGCCTGAGTATAGATAGGCCTGCAGGAGATTTCCAGTGATGTGACTACCTCACAGAACTAATGCAACCTCTCCCAAAAGATGCAGCTCATCCGTGCATAGGGGATGCTTATACTATCGTCTAATTTTGTCTGCTGCTTAATTAAATTTGATTAGTATTTGCAATAGTAGAAAAGAAAGTGATTCTCAGAGATGTTAGAGCTTTGACACACTAGATTTACCTCATGTAGCCTAGATTATTGCAGCAGCCTGTGAAATATGTTAAGACGCAGCACTTGCATAAGCTTATATTATATTGTGAAAGAAGCATAAGCACTTGGAGTTTTCTGGCTTTCGAGTGTTAGGCTTTTCAGCCTTATCATTGCCTCAGCATATGTTTTCCAAAAAATAGATGTACAATAGCATTTTGCATTTATGTGACACCTGATTTTATTGAAGCACTAAAAGCATCCTGTAACTGTTAATTAAAATGAAAACACAACAGGTTAGTCAGCCAATGAGATTAAGTAATCTGGTCTGTTTTTTACATGCGTAATGGTACAAAAGTATATTGTATTGTTGCATTTGATAGAACAGTTAATAATACATGATGTGGTAGACTATTTTAATGCCTTGGGTAATAAAACCGAATGTAACAGTTCCAAGATTTCTCATGGGTGTAACTTACCACGGACATGTGTTCTTCATCACTGTTTCCAGCAGAACCTTGGAAATTGGAGGGGAAACAGAACAGAACAAAACATAAAGGAAAATGATGGTTTTCAACAGAATGTTGGGTTTGGGGGCATTTTGGCTTTTTGGATCTTTTTGGCACCTGTTAAGAAAAAAAAAAGCTGTAAAATACACCATTTACTTAGTCATCTCATCTGGTCAGGTCATTTTGTAAACATCCATGCAGAGCTGTATGCAACTAAAAATGTATGCAAAAGTAGCACTAATAGAGCTATAAAACAATTACAAAATGATTTTCAGCTGTTTCATTCTCCCTCTTTGGTCTACAAATCTCTGGGGGAGCTCTGTAGGACAGAAGAGCCTTTCATGGTGCGCTCTGCAGTCCAAGAGGGCAGCCACAGGTACTGTCGGACTAGAGGCTAAGCCAGCTAACACGCACAAGCGCAGTAATGCTCACTTTTGTTTTGCTGTGTTCTTGGCTTCATTGCCGTTTTGAAGCAACAATTTCCCAGACCTGGTTATCTTATGGATAGGTAGGTATGAAAATGTTTCCTTTGATCAGGTTATAATTTAGCCCATCTAGAGTTGATTGAACATGCCCCTTGTGTAAGGAAACAAGACGTCTTCCTCTTTTCGCAGTGGAGGTGTAGCTCCGTTATTTGTTAGGGATTTGTTTTTCACATTCACGTAGTTTGGGAAAGTAGCATGAAACTACTATTGTTTGAAACCATCAAATCCAAGAGTAAGTTCTGCATGCCTTCAGACTCCAGAGTGATAACCTATATCGAGCATTTGCTATAACCTTAGTAAAGTTACCACTAGCTCAGTGAAAGGCTAGTCCTGTCACTCCCTTGTATAATAGTCAATCTCCAGTCGATCCATGGATTTCAGCAGAAGTGATCAAAAAGGAATTAACAACTTGAAGAAAACATTTACATCCTTTTTTTTTTATTTTGGTACTTATGGAGAATTTAGTCCTTACTAAAAAGAGACTTTTTCATGTGTCCTTAAAATCTGAAAACTTTATTGGTGAGAACATGTAGACAAATGAGGTTGGGATTAGTCCAGGATTTCCATGTAGTGCATATATTTATAATGAGAAATGTTTTCATATAGCTGGCTATATTTATCCAAAATAAAATGAAGTTTCACCAAAATTGTTTCTACTTACAATTTTTACATATTTGTGCCTCCTGAATTTACAAGGAAATATAATTCAAGAAATTCAAAGATTTGTTCTGTAATTTGAAAATTTGGAAAAGTCCTAACAGGCTGTGCTGTCTGCCAGGCCTTCTCAGGAGCTTCCATTTTGCCTGTTTACAGTTCAGGAGCCCTGCATTCGCATGGTCTGCAGAGAAAATAAAAGCAATGTGTTAGCAACACCAGGGCCTTTTAGGGCAATCGTGCATGTCTGGGGTACAGGAGCCTGGTGTGAGGATTGCTTCTTGATTCCAGGCTTGTGTGGGAGTATGGCTGCAAATAGGTTTAGTAGATAGGGATCAGTTTCCACCAGAGCTAAGGTTTATAAACTAAACTGTTTATGTTAAAAGTTCATAGAGTGGGTTACAGAGGGTGGGGGAATACCTCAATGCATCAAACAGTTAAACGTTTTGAATGTCCAGACACACTGCTCTCTGACATACTGATTAGTTCTTCTGGTCCCAGACACTAAAGGATCATTTCCCTGCCTAATGTTAGCAAGACAGTTTTGCATTCCAGTTTAAATTGGGAAGAAGACCTCTTCCCACCAGGTTAGGCTGTTGTACGTGCATGATCAGAGGCTGTGTTGTTTCAGGAACCTACCGTCATGTAGCCTGCAAGTAAAATTGCTTCTCTGTACTGAAGGCAAATGCCAGAAATGCTACTGAGGATTGTCTGTGTAGCTTTAAATCTGCTGTGATTTAAGGGGAGGAGCTAGAAAAGTTGCTGTGGCGAGCCTGCGGAAGCTGCAGGGGTGCTAACATCATAATGGATTCATTAAAAGGAAGAAAAACTTTCTCATATGGTGGCTACAGTCAAATGATAAAAAGGAAAGCGTTCCCAGATTATTTCTTCCTCTCTTTCTCTCATGTGCCCTCCATCTCCTCTAGTAGCTGAGAGAGGTTCTTCGCCCAGCAGAGCCTTCCTGGGGTTGCCTGGAGATAGGCGCTGCTGGAAAGAGCTCTCCTTTTCACATTAGATGCCCGAAGGTAGTCTCTGTTGATGCAGCTAAATAGTTTCATTCTGCCACAGTGCAGAGATTATTACTACAGCCAGACGAAGCCCAGGCCATCTCATCCTTATGTCTGAAATGTGAGATTGTTGCTCAGGATGCTGGTTTTCTCCGGTTGTCCCAGCTGATTTTATAGATGCCTAAAACACCTCTCCCTCTGCCTTGTGGTGGGTGTTTTTAAAACTAAACATAAAGATGACCTCCTAGTATTTGTGCGAGTTTCTTGATGCATCTTAGACATGATTCAGTGGAAATTATTTGTGATCCAGAAGTCCCAGAAGATGGTGAATGTTGCTTTGTGGCAGGCTGACTAACATTTGCCCAGCCAGGAGCACCAGAAAAACATCAAAAAAGCTGCTGCATGGCTGTGTTAGAAAAAGTACGTGAGAGCTCACACAGTTTAACCCTGTGATACTTTCACTGCTTGAGTGTTTCAATACTTCATGGTAACAGAGCTATTGGGGGGAAAAAAAAAAACCAAAAAAACCACATAAGCCAAGACTATTCATCTGATTTATACAAGAGTTTAAAGGATCTGTGGGGATTGTCGTGACCCCTCTGTAAAGATGTGGAGAAATGGAGTATGAAGCAAAGAAATGACGTGCTCTGCTTTAACAGCTGAATCTGTAGGAGCAGAGTATGCATGTCCTAATTTACGTCAACTCTATAAGGACTCTTACGCTAAGATCTCAGTAACCTTCTGCTGTAACCTTTCTAAATGCTTCTTCCCATTTCCATTCAAGATCCATGGCCCTCAAATGGTGGACACTCAAGCTGTATCAGGCGTTGCTGACTCCAAGCTTTGTAGTGCTGCCTGGGTGGATACCTGGGTTATTTCTAAGTAGGGAGCTCACTGGTTCTTTAAACCCCATATGATATAGTGCTCAGGAGCCAGCGTTGCCCTTGAAAATAAGCAAGAAGACCCCACGGTTTCAATGCTGAAGAATTTCCTGCTGGATTCATGTTACTTACTATATAAGCAAGAGACACAGAGGATTTTCTAAGGAATTATTGGTGAGGCAAATTATGTTTGCAGTAGTGTTCTGGATTAATTTATATCTAAATTTATGTATGTGGGTTTTTTGCATGTCTTAAAAAATCAAGCATGTCTTAAAAAGTCAGGCATATCTTAAAAATCAGTGTTAAAAACCTGTGAGAAAATCAGGCCGCTTTTTACACATTCAGGGATATTTTGTTTGGATTTCATGATGTACATGAAAATGTATGGTAGAAGACAATCCTAGTGGAAGCCCAGTGGGGTTTTTTTTAACTTTCATATGTTGCCTATTTATTTTGTCTTCAGCACCTGGTCTCAGTTGGCTCCAAACTGGATAGTAATTTTCATTGAAGTGTTTATAACATGAAGTCTTTTTTTTTTCTTTTCTTTTTTTTTTTTTTTTTTTCCTTTTTTAACATGAGACATATGCCTGCAGCTCTGCAGGCCTCTGAATTCTTGCCAACATAGCAAGACAGCCAACTGAAACAGGAAACTGATATGGTGCAATATTCACTAATGATTTATATTATTTTTCAGCATGCAAATTCAATAGCATTTAGAAGATGTTCCTGACATCAAATACGTCTGTTTACTTCAAGTGTAAAATGAAAAGAGAAGCCACTTTAAAGTTAGGCAACTTTTTAAAAGGTGCTTGTACAAGTATGTGGCAAAGTTAAATCCTCTTTTCTTCTTTCCAGACGAGTCACTTCCTTACAAAAGCTTCAAGCTTTGGCATATTTTAAAATGATGAGTAAATTCTTGCTGTTTAGCAGAGCACACCCAGCCTGGCAAACCAAAAACAGTGAGGTATTAGATAGCTGTCAAATTTAAAATAAGAAAAAGGCTTCTTCATGGTCACCACCCATATAACAGAAAAGTTATGAGGTTTTCTGGTTTTGTTTTCCTTTTGCATGCAGACACAAATGTTAAGATTTGCTGTAGATTGAAAAATTTTACTCTGTTTCACTTTGGTGCCTTCTTGTAAGAGTTCCTAAGTAGTCTCCTATTGTAATTCTTTTCAGTTTCATTTATAATTTAAATACCTTGCGGAGTGTTGAATCTGACATGTGGCCATTCTGAATAATTGCATCCTATTCCCCTGATTCCTTAAAGTTCCTTCTACTGGAAGCACACAAGGACAGACAGCATTGCCTCAGCTGAAGCCAGTCGGAAAAATTTTCAGTTCTAGATATTTATAATTGTTTTCTTCAGCTCACTGGAAGTGGTGATTCTGTCATGCTTTCAATGACATTTTATCAGGGATGAATTCCATCCTTTGAATTACGGGCGGTCAACCTATTTCAAGGTAGCAATTTGTACATATTTTTAATGAAGATGCAATATGTTGAAATATAGTATTTCAGGAAGCAGCTAAGCCCAAACTTAAAATGGAGTCATAAGGTTGTACTTTATCCCAGTGTTTTTAACCAAAGAAATGTCTTCAATGGTGGATCTTAACCTATTTTTTGAGAAACCACTGCTGTCTTGGTTTTCTTAACCTCTCAACAGCAGAACTAAGACTGTAAAAAAATATGTTGAAATGAATTTTCAGAAGTTAACAAACAGCTCAGCAGTTTATGGCTTAAATGTGCATGGTTTGCCCATGTAGCTCACTAGTCAGCATGTCCTAGTTTCTGCTCTTCTTCTTGAGCTGTGAAGACTCATGGATCTTGGCTCTGGAGGTCTTCTGTTCAGTCTTTCTTTATAGTCAAGATCATTTGCTTCACATATATCATAATTAAGGGTCAAGTCCTGCTTCTATATAAATCACTATGAGAACATACAGTGCTTCTCTTGCTTATAGCAGTCCTGAGATCAGGCTTAAGAGATAGAGCAAAGTATTGTGATGTGGTCTAAAAATCAATTCCGACTTAAGAGGATATTCAGAATTAAGTATATTTATTGATCTGTCAACTCTGATGATATAACTTTGTAATTTATATACATTCCTTAGAATTGTTTTTAATGCTATTACTATTTTGTTTTCAGTAACATCTAAATACTGCCAAATGCTACAAAAGTTCAAAGTGCTACCATATTTAAATGAGTACTTTCTCACAAATCTCTTCATATATAGTCCAACCCTTATTATAAACCTTAGAAGTAGGTCTCTTGTTGTTCCTGTATTTTAAGTCAGCATGGAAGGTATTCATATTCCCTTTCTCCCTATTTGTTCTTGTTTAGTTTTAACTTTTGTAGTTGAATAAATGTCACCTCTGGTGGTTAAAGTTCAGGTCAGGTTACATTTTGCTGTGACCCTTGCTCTGTTTCGTAGACAGTGGGACTGTGGTCTGTCAAGACAGGAAAGTTCACAGATCATAGCCTAAGGATTTTTTTCTCCTTCTTTCTTGGATAGCCTTTCGTCAGGCAAGGAAAGCAGTAAGTTTGCAAAATTGGATTGAGGCAGTTCTGTTAGTTCTTCGTAAATAACAGAGTGGTGTTTGTACCCTACACTCATTATGCATTACTTAGGCTAGTTTAGAGCCAGATGTCTGATTCTCTTTTGATTTCTCACTTTATTCATTAAATAAATGTTATTGTGGAAATACTTGTTTGATGAGAGGTGGCAACAGCCAGTCATACCAATTAGACACATTTATTTAATGAAAAACAATACGATGATGTGTTTGACTTGCACAGACTTCTGTTAATGTGAGGAATGTATAGGTCCTGGACTTCCTGCTTTTTCAGGTCTCCGTCTTCAGACTTTTGTTTGTGGTGCTGTGTGTGTGTGTGTGTGTGTGTGTGTGTGTGTGTATGAAAAATATATATAGCCGTTGGGAAATGGTTATGGGCACAGATAACTGCTGCCATCTGTTCACCAGATAGAGCTACGCAGCAGATGACTTCTTTCCCAGGTCGTTACCAAATATGAGCACATCTGTGCCCAGAGGGCTCACCTGAGGTGTGCCACAGTTCCATGGGGACGTCTGTCTTCCTTCCTGGTGCTGTCTTAAGTTCTCGAGCATTTGGAGAATATGTAGATGTGGTAGAGGCACCCTTGTGTTTGCTTGAAGTCGGTTTCTCAGAATGGAGGCTGTAAATGAGAAAAAATAAAAATCTGAAAAGAGCCTTTGCCTAATAGAAGATAAGAATTCAGTCGGAGAAAGCAAATCTAATTCTTCAGTTTCTCCATCATCTTTCCTCTTCTGCCTTTTTTGCCTTGTTCTCCATACACTGCTCCTATTCCTGAGAATCCTGTGCCGTAAGTGAGGCAAGAATCCTTTGGCAGGAGAAATAGCATGGACTAGTCGCTTACACCATATCTTAATGTTCATGCTGGTGAACTGCAGTTTTGGCATTGGTTAACTTTTGAGTGCTTGACTTCAGTAACTAGTATTGTCCCTTTACTGCTTTTAACATAATTTCCGAAGTAAACAAAACAAAAGCTAAAACAGCTGAAAATACTGTTTCATTATTTTGACCATAGGGAATGGTACTTTATTGACAAGTTCAAATGATTTGGCTCCACATCATGGCTGTCTGCTGCTTGTATTAGTGAAGTGTTCAGTGGTGATAGCAGGTTGTCTTTCAAACGGACCTGCCTCTTGAGTAAGTTAGCATACCATGTAGGTTTTGCAGGTATTTGACAGCAAGCAAATACTGAGATTTTGGAATAATTTATTCAATTTGAGGTTTTCTGCCCGTATTCCTTCTGCTTCTTTTATCCCTTCATGTTATAGCTCTTTTCCCTACCATCTCTCATAGTCATCTCTGTCCAGCTGTTTTCTCTCCTACCCTCTTTCCAGCCCGCTGCTTCAGTTCATCCCTCTGCCTCTCTGCTATCCACACGGATCCAGTTTACCCTTGGCTCCTTGCTACACTTCCTTTTTTTGTTCGCCTCCTCCTAAACTCTGCCTTTGGCTCCCACCCGTAAGCTCTGTTTTGCCTCTCTGCTGTGCTCATGTATGTGAAGTTTGATGCATCTTCCTACCCTTCATTATTCCCCATTTTAAGTCAAGTGTTTATGCTGGGGAGATCTCAGTAATAAGTTGCATCCTCAGATGAAAATGATTTTTTTGTATTCATAGAATATCATCTGTTCCCAAGAACAAGCTGTTGTAGGCCAGTTCCAGCAATGCTTGGTTAATTAATTTGTTATTTTAAAAGGAAAGGTCAAAAATGAAATCAAACAAGGATTTTACTCTTATTTTTTAATAGCTCCGTAAAACCTCCATTTACATGTTACTCCACAAAAATGTTTACTTGTACAGATCAGGGATGAAAGTGGAGTACACTAGGCTTATTCCCAGCACCCTACTTTAATCACCCGAGTTTAAAATAGGAACCTTGCCTGCATATCTTTTTGTAGCCGACAGTAAGAGGCTCTTTTGGGGCGTGATTCAGCTCGTTTAGGTTAGTGCCTTGAATCAGACTCGCAAAGTATTTGTCCTTTCGAGTCCCAAAGGGGAGAGGGGGGAGCTAGCCTTTGCCGAATCAGTTTTGTGCAGTGCCTGGAAGGTGCCCCAAGAGAATGGCGATGGTCATTGCTCGAGACTTGGGGTGCTGAAGAAGGGAGAGGCCGCTCCGGGGGGGCTTCATCGGTAAAGGTAGGGAAAATTCAAGTTGCAAAGGTTGAATGTTGTATTACTTCTGTTCACGATTATTTATTTGTGCTTCACATTCTGCAAGGCCTCTCTCTCTTCAGAAATAGTCTTGTACGAGAAGTTCATCTCCTTGCATCAGTGCTTTCCTTGTTTAAAGGTTTAGATATTTTACTTCTAGGTAGTGGCACCTGAGTTACGTTCATGGTAGTTCCTTTACAGTTAGAAAGCGTTTCTCCACACAGAGAATACATGTTTATCTGGCATATATTTTGAGAAATAAGAATATGTAAAAGCGATAATACATACTCATTTACAGCTGGTTTTATTAGACAAGAAATGACAATCTTCCTTGTTATTTTTGCTTCCAATTTCTGTATCCATTTTCCATCTGCTTCTCTAGCAATGCAGTGTTTCTGGCAGATGGCTATGACCTAAGAGTTTATCATGCTTGCTGTTTTGCAGTGAGCAGGGGGTTCTGCTTGTTACAGTGCACACCTCCCTCCCTTGACTGCCTCAGTCACCCTGGCTTTGAGGTGCCCTCTTGTATGCTGCCTGTGCAAGTAACTTCTTTCAGTCTAATACTTGTAATGGTAGAAAGGACACTTGTTTTCCTTGGTAGCAGTTGGATTTAATGTTTATTTGCTTTCAGAATATTAGGTAGTATCTCTTTCCCGGTTTCGAGCAGATAAACTGGGATGAGTCATAGAGTGCTTATTCCTAGAGATAGCTTGAGCAATAGAAAAGGGACCATGAGTACTTCAGGCAAAAGTACTTGATATTAGGCTTAGATGGCATGAAGGTCACTGGTTTTTGTTATTTTTCCCCCTCCCTAAGTAGATGAAGCTTTCTTCAAACAGACTGCAGAAATACCAATTAGTGTGCTTCATTCTGAAATGTAATCAGATTTAAAATGTAAAAAATCCCTTTCGGCTACAGTATAATCGGGGCCCCTAATTATGAAAGGCATATGTTCCCCTCCATCTTTCTTCCCCTCCACCCATGTAGATAATTGTCCTTCTAGAATGATTTCTTCTTTGTAAAAATCTTTGTGACGTCCTCCTCCTGATTTGCTCAAAGCAATGCTGTTATCTGGTGCATTAGTTTTATGTTGTTGGATTCTTGCAGGATAATATACAATGCAGTTACACTCATTACTTGCTATTCTGTGTGTCATCTGTGTTTTGGAATATCTCAAAGCTTGTCAGTCTTCCACTGGGGATTACATCATTTTGGGGGTCTCAACTGTTCTGAAACAAAAGCATACTTCAGGAGTAAAATATGTATGCCCGGACAGTTGGCAGCCTTTCAACACTCCAAGCTTGACACAGAGTTAATCGCAAAGAAATGTATTTTTTCACTATTCATAGTACCTAAACAATTATTTCCATGTACGTTTTTTGGGTTACGTGGGTTTTTTGCTTAATGTAGGGATTGCTTTACAGATGGTAATTACTGACATAAAATACATTTTCTTGTTTCCAGCTGCTGCAAGATTTATTCTTAGGTGGTGATTTTGGTTTCTGCTTAGCCTTTGAGTGTTTTGGCAATCGTGGATTCAAATTAGTAGTTGTTTCTACAGTGGTAGATCTGTTGGATCCGATGGTGTTTGAAATATGTAGGTTTCAGTGTCACAGCCTGCCTCCCTTTCTGGGGCAGACCTCTGGAGAGAAAGGCACCTGCAAAGCTACCTTGTCCCATACCAAATTACGACCACACAACTCTGCTGCACCCTGAAATTCACCCTAGTATCCATAATATGCAGCAACAAGAAAACAATGAGTCTAGAGCTTTTACAAGAATGCTAGGAAAAATAGCAATGTAAAATTGCATCATGAATTTGCTATTTGTGTACTTAATCTAGGTTCTGATGCTATTCCTAATATTTTGTTGGGTTTTAACAATATACTGCATTTTACCTTCTTTTAAGGACAACCTGCCTACCAGACTAGCAACCTCCAACTTTTGCTCGGGCAGCCCACTCCCAGGCTCCTGGTACCTGGTGGGTTCTGATTTCAGAACTTCTGCAGTTGCATTTCTTTCAGACTCGTCCTAAGACAAGCAAACTCTCCTTTGGGAACTGCCACATTAGAATAAAGTGTATGAATCTCACTCTCAGACCCTGTGGGTAAGAATGTAGGTGAAATTTAAATATATGCAGAATATTCTCAGCTTCAACAAAGTACCTACCTTATTTTCCCAAAATATCATTTCATGGAATGTTTTTATCTGCTCTACCTGATGTCAAAAACTTGCCTTTCGTTTTGAAAGAGGATTTAGGCATAGGGTGTGAATAACTAATATAAACTCTTAATAACCAATATAGCATATAAATAAACTAATAATATTAGTTTACTGGGATTTGTCATATAATGGAGAAGTACCAACAGTAAATTACTGTTGGTGGGAGCATTTGCACGGATCTATTTCTAGCAGATACATACTTTCTGTATTGAAGAAAACATTTAAATAACTGGAAAGTGAATATGAAAAAGGCTTTTTTTTTTTTTTTTTTTTTTAAAGACTGAAGCTTTCCAAAAACATTCCTAAAAAAGATTTCTATCTTTTAATTTATCACAGATCAAGGAAATCTATGTCCCTCTTAATTTTAGTGAGTTGCTTCTTTTTTCTTATGTGTGTTTTCATAAAAAATATTAAAACATAAAGAGATTAAACTGGTTTAATTTATTCTTTCCAGGACATACTACAACCAGAGGAGCACTTTGTAATCATTTCAGCAGAATTGTACAAACTCTTACTGATGTTGTTTAAGACTATGGCAAATCTAATTTCCCATTGGCCTGTATGCAAGTCATGCAGTCAAATATCTAAGTATGCAGGTCATGCAAATTATCAAGCTTATTGAAGGGTCAGTATAGTTATCCATGGCAGCTGTCCATAGGATCCTTAACAATGAGCTGAAGATTTATCTTTTGATTTGAATGGTTCTCATCCCTAGAAACATTATAAGGCCTCAAGAGCATTACTGTTTTTAACTAAATAGTGGTTATGTTTTTCAGTTTACTTAGGCATCAGACCAAAGTTCATTGAAGTCCACATGAATTCCTCCACTTGCATCAGCATGCTTTGAATCATGCCCTCTATAAACTGCTGTTTGCTGTCCAAACTAGAAGAGATTACAGAATAAAAGCTGGTGCTGTACAAGGCAAAATGGACTTAATGATAGCCTGAGGTCCAAATTCTAACGCCAGTCAAGTCAGTGGAAGATGCAAATACATCCCACAAGAAAAGTTTGACTTTTCGTTGCATAGGAATAAATATCCTCTAAGGTTACCTTTCAACATATGGGAGGGAACCTAACTGTGGTAAAAGCTTTTGGGCACAACAGACTTCCCTGCCCCATCTCTCATCATTAACATTGTTGTGTGGCAAGTGCACTCACTGTTAAGCATTTTATTATTAAATTTTATTATTAAATCACCATTTAAGATTTCGGAGTGTTAGTGTTTATCATCAGGCAAACACTGGCTCATCTTTGAAGTAAAAAAAATGTTTTTGATCTTTGTTTTGAAGGTCATTTATTCATCATGCTATAACAATGACGGTAATACTGCAGAAATTTTGAAAGACATTTGTTAGTACAAAGGAAAGATGATGATGATAGTAACAATTAAAAATCCTAAATGAAGAACTTTGAAAATATACTTGGAAAAGAAAGTCAAGTAGTCTAAAGATTAGTAAATCAACTGTATGGAAATTTTTTAACAAGAGAAAGGAGGCAATGTATGCCTGCTAAAAGGTAATCCTATGCAATATTGCTTCATTAATGTTGAGAGGAAAAAAAGGAACATAAAAAATAAATTACAAGACTATATTTAAATCATTTACATCATTGCATAATAACTCAATAATCCGGTAGAATTTTTAAAATATTTTCATAAAAAGAAAGGTAAGGGAAATTCCTTAATACTAAAAATATTCAAGAGGACCAATACATTCGGGATAAACAATGTGCAATGCAAAAGAATGAGTACCTGATTCTGAGGATAGATTTTAAGGCAGGCATCCTCAGGCTTTTTTCTGGAAAAAGCTTAGACAAGCAGAATTTTCTGCATTAAACGAGACTAAATTTGATGCGTCTGTTCAGGCCCTTACTGAACATCACAAGAGGAATATTCCCAGAGAGTAAAAAACATCGTTAGATAGAAAATTCCAGAGTCCGAATTTAAGCGTGATACAAATAGTAAAATGGAAAGATCTTTAACTGGAGAGTCTGAAAGTGCAAAACCACTTACTTATTTTTGTTTGACAAAAGTATGAGACTTGTTGGGAAACCTTAATAGCTTTTTGTTTGTGTGACGCTGAATTTTATCTTTGTGACAGGAAAAAGCATGCACGTCTCAAATGTGACTATAGTGCTATTTTTTAAATTTAATTTTAATATTTTTAGTTTTTGTATTTTTAATTCAATTTTAAAGTATAAGCTTTTTGAATTAGCAAAAGGGAACTGGGAGAAAAAATAGAAACTGATATACTAAATCGCTGTCTGCTTCCCAGTTTTGTTCTATGATGTTAAATTATTCCCTTGACAAACAGGATAGCGAATATATGCCCTTTAGATATTTTATGATTAATCAACCTTTCTTTGTGTTTTAGTTAATAAAAACAGAACTACTGTTGAAGGGTAGAAATAGTTGCTCTGGTTTATGATTGCAGTCAATACTCCTACCTGTGCTGTGTACATTTTTTCCAATGTGCATCAAATGTGATAACATATAGGAGGCATAACAAAATGAAATCTTGACTGCGATTAATTGATCTGTTTGCTAAGGTATTATTTAGACAAACCCTTTTATTTACATTTTATACAATTCAGTAGCAGAAGTGCCTTTGTATTAAGTCACGGTTAGCTATGTCGTGTGTCTGAGATGAGCTTTTCGTGGTGGGAAATTCTCAAAAGCGCTCAGCTTTTAGTGCTCATCCAGAGGTGGACAAGAGTTAGGTTGGTGCTCCTCACTCATGAGAAGCTCATCTGCACGATTTTTTCGTTGGCTTTATAGTCCAGATGATTGAGTTGTTTGAAGAGCTTTCAAACATGATTCACCAGTTATTTTGAAGATTACCACTGAAAGCTCTTCGATATAATTTCCAGTCACTGTGGGGAAAGTGCTCCCTTGCAAGCACAGGTTTGGTGGGAATTTCTGCTATGATCCTTTGCAGATGCCTCCAGACAGAATTTCAGTGCAAGTTTCTGATGGCCTATCGTAAAGCAGCGAGACCCTAAAGGGTGCTCAGTACATCATCAGGGACATTTGAAGTTCAGTCTTATCAAAGGGAAAAGTTAAGCTGCGGGGACTGCTCTTTCCCCTGGGTGTCTGCCTTGTGTGGAATGCAGAGCCAGAGATGGTGATCAAAGTGAAGATGTGTAAACCATGAATGCGAGCTTTGCTTTTCAACCCAGTTTATCAAAGAGGAAGGTACTTATTAGTACAGAAGTGAGAAGGGAGTGTTGTTGGCCTGCAAGTCATTATTATCTGCATTTTTGCATGGGAATAGATGGAGGGAAGCTTAGAAAATATTACTGCAAACACAGTCTTATCCAGCAGTCATTTGATAATTTCCTTCACATGATCCATTTGCATTCTTTACAAGTAGCGTTTTCTATTTTTTTCTCTGCTAGTGGAAAACAGAAGTAAATGGTTTGTTTTCTTGTATGACTTGGGCGTCTTCCACACTTCATAAGAAGCATAAATTTTCTTTTCAGAAAAGTGTGGAATACTAGCTTTCCCATGTTTAGAGCAGGAGAGGCAATTTTTTTCACTGATACTTAAAATTTTATACGCAGCCTTATAGTGTGTGTTGTCATTTGTGTGTACGGATGATTAACTCAGAGTTGCTCAGTTTACCCAGACAAGTGCATGCACCATTGACAAGTCCCACTGTATTTACAAGTTAGCATAGAAAAACAAAGCAAAAGGTCATCATGAAATAATTGTGATTTTTTTTCATTGTTATAAATATTATTTTAATAACTTAATGTAAAATGTTAGCCTAATTTCTTGAATAGTTACAAAAGAAATATTTCCGCATGTAGGATAATTAGTAAAAAAATGCAGCTCTTTCTGTCCATTAGTCAAAGGACATGTAATGAAAAACGTGCCCTTTTTTTGTACCAGTTTCCCAGCTGCTATGGATCAGCAGAGCTGTGGACTCATAGTGATTTATAGCATTATTTTCATGACAATTTTTAGCAGGGTGTTGGTGGTGGGGGTTTTTTTTTAGCTTGAATTAACTCACTGATCTGGTCCACAAGCAGCAATGCTTGTATAACGCTTGTGTTAGCGTACCCGAGGGCGGCACTTTGTAGCGCAGCAGGGTGAGAGGAGAGGCTGGCATGGAAGGCGAGGTGAGAACTCTTGCAGTCGTCGTGGCTGCTGGATAGTCTGCACATTGGTTTCATAAACTTTAATGCCAAATGATTAGCACTTTATCAGCCAAGTTGACAGATTCCACAGCTTTCACCAAGGTATTTTGCTGCTTTTGCTGTTCAGTCTTTCCGCTGGTTGTTGAACTGTTGGTGAAATAAAATAGCAGGCAACCCTCCCTGAGATAGGAGAAATCTTGTCAGTCTTCCTCCGGTGCCCTTCATCACATAGCTCATGGCCTTCGTTGTCCTTCCCCTTTCGTCTCTTGGTAACAGTAGAAATGCACGCTAATAAGTGATCAGCCGCGTTGTCTGATCGGCGCCAAATCCTGCTTCTCTCTTCCCTCCCCATCTCCACATAGACTCCTTTAGCTTTCGCCGGAAGTTGTCTGCAGGAGCACTGGTTATATCATTTCACTCTATCCATTTTAATCTAATCTACCTACCTTACGTCACTCTCCCCTCTTCCTGCCCGAAAGTCACCCAGCGGAGCTCCCCGGATCCCTGCGGGCTGTCTCGGAGATAGCACTGCCTGTAGCGTGCCCTGCTCTGCTGTTGGTGGAATGCACGTTGTCCAGAAGCAGATTCCTTTTTTCTATTTTTTACACATAAAGCACTACATTTTTAACACATACCTCTAGTAAATACAGCAATAAGCGAAGTAGTTAGCAGTGGTACTTTAAGGCAGATATTCCAGTTGTCTTGTGCACAGTGCATCAGTATGACGTGATTGTGTATATTTTATATTTCCACCTCTGGAACTTGGCTTCCAGGATATGGTGTTGCAATATAGCCATGCCATAGTACTGTCGATGTGCTAGTCTAAGTCCTTGCTATATTTTTTCATACTTTAATCTTTTTGATTATTAGCCATGAGGTTACACTGCTTCACAAATGAATATTGTCTGTACGCAGTATTTAGAGCTATTCAGGTTAATCTGAAAGCTAGATGGTATCTAGCCACATCTGTTTAAGCAATTACATCGCTTAGTTTCCCTTTGCTGTTTTTTGATAGATTATTTTTTGCCCACAGATACACCAGTCTCTGGATGGACGGAATGTGAAATTCAATTTTAAAAATTTCGAACAGTATTTATTTGTAATCAATTAAACAAAGCTTCCTTAAATGTGCTGAAGACTTCTTAAAAAATAATTTCAGACAATTTGATAAATTTAAGTGTTTTTCCAATTAATAATAGAACTGACAGATCATAATATACTAAAAGCTTAGCTTGAGTAGACCTCATCCATTACTATCTAGTTTTTATCTGTAAATTGGAAAATGGTTCTCTGTATTTAACAACCAAAGATTCTCTTAGCTTTGAGTGAACCAGCCTTTGAATTGAGCTAGATGAATAAACTTAAGGACTTAAGGAAAATGTTCTGTCTGCACCTGCAGAAGAAGCTGTAGCTGCCAAAAGATGGTTGAATACTTCAAAAAACATGGATTCCTACGACTTAGCCAGTGATTTTGGCCAGTTCAGTACTTTGTTCTTTAAAAGTTCAGCAGCAAATGCATAGTAATGTGAACTATAGTGAAGCATAGGCCTTTAAAAATGATTGTAATTTCAATATGGAATTTTAATAAGCAAAAAAATCCAACTTCAGTAAAAACACTTGTTGATAGAGCAATTTTTTAATACCTGATTTTCATTCATGTTCTTGTCTCTGAAATCAGCCCAGGCTTTCCTATGATTTCCTCTGTGCAGGTAACGAAGGTCAGATGCCAACAGAGACAGTTACTCATTCAAAAGGAAAAAAAGATAAACCAGGGAGGGAAGCATACTTTCAGTAAGTCACTCAGGTTGGAGCGTGTTCATCCAAGGTTTCTGAAAGAATTTCGGAAGGAAGCAGCTGAGTTACAATATGTAACTTATTAAAAGCAGTAACTTCAGCAAACAAGTGGATAGGGCATAAGTAGCTTGGAAAAATGTGTTTGATTATGAATCTTAGTCTTCTGCTGTTGAAGACAGAAATATAAGGCACTAAGTACTGCCTGAAATACAGCAACCATCAGGGGTTTGTAGATGTTTCTTATCTTGCCACATGTTCTTAGAGGTCTTTGGGAGGTATGGTAGGGTGGAGAAAACTGCTGGACATACCAACCTCTTCTGTGGCTTAAGCCTGGTGAGGGGCGCAGAGGAAAACTGTGTGCCCGCTGAAAGCTCCTGGGAGCTGTGTTGCAGTCATACCCCTCTGCTGCATGGGCTGGCCCTCCTCCCTGGCCGACTGGCCCTTCCTCTCTGCCGCTCTGGGGATGGCAAGTCCCACCAATGTCATGCCAAACTGAAACCACATGCTTTGGGGGCTTGAGCATCGGGTCAAAACCCACCTGGAGGGAGCCTGCAGGGACTGGGATCTGCTGCCTAAAGAAAAGGGGGCTTGACAGTCGGAGTAGGCAAAGGCAGGTGGAGGAGATGACAGTTGAGCTGTGCAAGTGCAAGTGCTGACCCTGTTTTTTAACAGCCATGTAGATAAATTGCTGGTTCTCATCAGGGAAAGAAGTTAGTAATCGGAGACCCAGAGCACCAGCAGTAGGCTGGCAGGCATTCTCATGTCATCAGAGGCGTCAGTAAATAGGCGTTTTCATTTTGTTGTGTTTGAAAATGAGAAAAGATCCTGATAATTTCCAGAAAAATCTTACACAGTTGGAAAACAGATTACAGAACTTCGCACTAGACCAATGCGAAGAGCATCCATTGGAAAGAACACATCAGTGACCTCCCGGTCCTGTATCCGGTGCAAATGATGTCTTTGTAGCTTTTTCCAAATAAGAGACTAGCTGTATGTTTTAAGCCTGGGCAGCAGTTGTGAGATAAATGAATTTAATGTTAGCATCTTTTGGGGAGCGTTTTCTTTACATAAATTGAGTTTGAAATTTACAAACTAAACCCTCCTCCTGACTATTAAGTTCACCTTTGGTCATAAATTAATAGAAAAGGTTGTGAAATCACTAGAAGCAATGGGAATTGAATAGGTAAGAAGATCATATAAGCAAACTAGTGTTAGTTGGAGAAGCTCAGAAGAAACATGGGAAAAAAGAAATCTAAAACATGAGTGTTTGTACAAAGAATTTTGTTCAGAGTTCTTGTTTACTTGAAATACAGAGACGCTGAAATTAAAATGGAAGAAAGAAAATGGAAGGCAGTTTAAATGTTGTCAGTGGAGAGGCCATTTCAGTTACACCTTTAGTGTTCATTTTCTAACATGAACCCAGGAGACAGGCAGGCACATGTACGTGTGCACCCAGCTACACACCTTCATGTATCACCATACAGGTATGGGCACTGGGAATTCTGCCCATGGCTAGAAGATGGTTCTAGAGAGGCAAGATCTAAAGTTAAACTCCTTCTTAATGCTCTTCCCTGAGCAGACTTTGCAGGATTGGAGTCTCAACAGTCAAGTTGCAGTGCATACATGCTGGTATTTCAGCTGGTGAGGTGTCACATTTTTGCCCTTTGAGCAGAAAAAAACCCCAAATACCAGAACAAACTGAAAAATAGAGTTAAATTAAATGGGAGATATGGGTGAAATATATTCTATTAGTAGTGATGATGTGGTAGAAATAGAAATTAAAGTGCCATATTTCACAGTTGGACACTTCAAAGGATACTTCTTTCCCAAGTAATCCTCTGATCTGCTTCATGTCACAGGTCACTTGAACAGTATCTACAAACCTCCTGACTGGAGTACTCGTTCAGGATTTAAGGTGTTGCAACTTTTTGACATCAAAAGTTCAAGTGCACTGATATTTCTCTGAGAAGTATTTCATAGTTAATTTTCAGTTAGACTCATGTTTATGAAGATGTCTCTTTAGAATTGATTTGAATTTTCCCTGGGGAGGTGGAAAAGTTCTCTCCTGACAGCAGTGCGATAAGGTTAGATGTGCCTGGGAGTGAGTTAGTTACTTTGAACACAGGTAAAGAAGTAAGGACCAAGCAGGAGTCAAAGGCTTGGCTTAAACTTTGACCTGCATGTAACTGAGAAATCTGTGTGATCTGGGTTCCTGTTTTCCCATGCAAAAAATGTAAATATTAATATTCACCTGCAAAATGCTTTGCCACCTTTTAGAGTAAAATACTCTTATAATACTCCGATAATAGTTCCTGTTATAATTTTGAATGTTGGCTGAACTCCGGGGTATAACACTCGCTTTCAACACCAAAGTCATTCTGGGAGTCTGGCATTTAGCATATAGTACTAAAGCATATATGCATATAGTACTTAGAGACCAGAATCCACCACTGGCTAAGGCAGACATCATCTTTGGCGCTAGGTGGCCTTTTTCTTCACCTCCATGTCATGAGGGTTTGGAAATTTTGTACTGATCAGACAACTACTAGTTGCTTCAGTTACGTGGGTCCTATCCTTTACTCTTTCCATAGAGTAAATTTATTTCTAACTCTGTCTTATTACTCCAAGAAAATGACAGCTTAAAGTGACTCCTGCAAGTCCCCCTGCAGCTTCTTGCAACCCCCTGCAATAGTAAAGCTGCTCTACCAAGCCTGAATGTTAGGCACAGTGGCAGATATTGAAAAGATGTGTTTCATGGTTTTCTTCATGTTTGCTTTTTCAAGAAAGGAGAGCATATTCAAAATATTTCTATTGCTCCAAGGTGAAAGGACCAAGTTCCTAGGATCATAGTTAAAATAAAACTCCAAATATTTGCTCTTGCAGAAGTAGGATTGCTTAGGTGCTTTGTCGATGAGTGATTTGAAGAAAGGATATTTTTTCAAATCCGTTTAATTAAGATGCCTCTTCAGTTCTCCCTGTCCTTCATTTCAATAGTTTTTCAGAGACTTTCAGACCAGAACTGCACAGGGCTCTACTTCAAGTGCACTGTAAAGACCTGATAATATAGCCTCTGTGGCCGTGGCACAGAATCTTCCTTACATAGCTTTCGAACAGAATACGCTTGTTCTGCAACAGATCCTGTGTTGTTTGTTACTGATAACTATTCTCAAGCCTGTATAAATGACCTTTCCAGATAACTTTCTTCCTCCCTGATAACAATCTGGTAGTTTATACCACTTTCCAGAAGTGTATATTTCTGTTTAGATTTTAAGATGCATTTAGTATTTAGTATGGTCAAAGTAGTAATTCTTTCAGTATCTGCCAGCCAGATCAGTTTTGAGAAGAGTCTCTTCAAAGCAATGCCTGCTCAGAATTGCCTTATTTACGTGCAGTTTCTGTTCCGCAACAAAGCAGTCAAAGAAACTAAGCATCAGTTCCTGTTGCCTGAAAAAGAAAGGGTTTCAGAAAACAGGTACGATTTAGAAAGCCATTTATGAGAAATGTGTTGCGAGCAGCTGTGTACTTGTACGCATTTCATATCTTATTTTTAAGGCTTCGTTTTTTGAACAAAGCGCTGACAGATGTGGAGATGACAGTGGGTTGTGAGAGAAGGGGAATTATCAGGTCCCAGGGAGGTTATTAGCGTAGCTCTTCTAGGATCGCTCTCAGGACAGTTGCACGATTGTACGCCAACAGCTTAGGCAGGAGTGTGTTGCTGTAGTTTGCTGACAACCCAAGGATGTCAGTACAGAGGAGGCTGAACTGTCATGCAGGCAGGGACTGGACAATGTCAAAGACTAACAGAAATAGGACTGAATTTCATAGGCCAAAATATATATTGGGACTAATAATGAGATTTTGTTGACTGAGGAAGAGGTGCCATGGTATTTTACCATCTGATTGCAGTGGGGGAGACTCTGAACTACAGCATGTTGCAGGTGCCTGTCAGGGGGGTGATTTACAGCGGGTAAGAAGTGACATTAATGCCTCTGCGCTTGGGGCTAGGAGGTTTCCTCTGGCTCTGTTTGCCCACCCTCAAGAAAGGTTTGTTGTAGCTGAAACAAGTTTAGAAAAGAGCCCCTAGGATACTAGGGGGAATGAAAAGGAGTGTGCGTCTTCCAGGACGGAGGAGAGTGCCTCGTAAGAGCAGGTAGGGAGCAGAGGAGTGTTTTGTGTGGGGACACTGAATAGTTTGAATTACATGGCATAGCAAAATGGAGGTGAAGAGAGGAAGTGGTTGCTCTGTCTATATATGTTTGTGAAGCAAAAACCAGGGCTGGTGGTGTTGACTGCTTCCACCAGAGGACAATACTGGTATAAAAACAAATAGCATAAACTTGTTTGTTAATAGTTTAAGAAGATAATAGAAGGTTTCTAATTGCATAGTAGCACAATTCTAGGAAGGACAGAGGGAGCAAAAATCCCGTTCTGCCAACCCTTTCTTCAAACAGCTTGGTAAGTAAGTAGGACTGTGCAATATGGTGCCCTGCAAAAGCAAGGGACTCTGGTGGTAGCCAGGGAATGACTTGATTGCCAAGGAAAACTTTTCTAGTCCTTTTTGTTACAAGTTAGCTGATAGGTACTAGAAAGGTGAACACATGGTGTTGGGGTTTAGAAGAGCTATAATGTCTCTCCTGCCATCTCCTTCAGACTGGGGAGAGAGCAACTCTTTAAGTGTGGAGTAGCCCTGCGTTTCGCTCCTCCCGCAGGTGGGTGCCGCATTATGGCGTGGAGCAGGGGCAGTTGTCGTGTTCTGGGATGGGGTCTAACAGGACGGTGGGGTCCCATCCCTGAATTCTTCATGTGATCTTTTACAGCCTCAGTTTGCTATCTGTAAAGGCAGACGCAAATCACGTATTTGAATTTTAAGAGTTTATCTTCCAGCTATATCTTTTGTATATTGCCAAATGTCAGTTTAAATGGTTTCAGGAGGCCATTCACAGTTACAGATCTGAAGCAACTTGCTCATTGACAAGTATCAATGTTTCACAAGTTTATCCTACCCCAGGTCATGTTATTTCCTCTAAGAATCAGGATTAGCCATTCAGTAGACAGGACAAATGCTTTCGTTTCCTCCAATGCAACATGCACGGGAAGTCTGTAGAATTTGCGAAAGCAACGTTGGCCTTCCCATTCAAATTCTTGCTATTGGGGTCAAAAAGCATGAACCTCAAAGTGCGTTGCTGCACTGTAGAAATAGCATCACTCATGAAGAGAAAAATCTGTGCCTTGTGCTGTGCTGTAAGTTGCAGTAAAATAACACAGAACCTCTGGAATAGAGGAATGAACTTCTCACAATGAAATGATTAAGCAGCTTCTCCTTCATAAATGTAAAGAAAAGCGTTGACAGTACTGTGCTTTAGTGTTAATATAAAACTGCTTTTCATATGAATTTAGTCAGCTTATTTTAAACATTCAGGTAATAACAGCATTTCCTTTATGAAGCCCCTCCCTCCCTTATCCTCTACTATTTTATTAAAACCATTCATTTTAATAAGCTTGTATTGCTTGATGTCTACCAAAAACTACCGTCCACTGAAAACAAAAAAATCACATTTTTTTTGTATTTTAAGAAGAGCTGAGTTTTCTTACTCCAGTTCATCTGGATTCTGCTGCATATTTAATAACTGACAATGAGCTTGTGCTTAAAAAAGGAATCTTTCAGCACAGCATCTTACACATTACTTCTTGAGTTCTGGACAGCTTGCTATAGTCCTTTGTGCATCTTTAAAGTTGCCGTTGAAAAGTTATTTAACATCAAGATGAGAAGGGGCTCCTAGTTTGTATCACTTACAGGGTTCTTATCTTTTTCAAATCTTTATTACAAATGTATTAAAAAGCTTTACATTCTTAAGGCAGTCAGAGTAGGATTCATTTCGATGCAGTCACATTCCCCATCAGGGCATATAGGTTCTCCTGTTTACATGTTGCTTTCAAATGGAAAGGCTTTTTAGTGCAGTTAACATTGTTACATAGATCCAGCCAACCACTGATGCTTCTTCAGCAACAGCTAGAGGCCCTTGTTATAATGCCTCCAGAAGGTGTTGCTCAGGATGCTTGTAAATGTAGATAAACCCATTTAATTAGGCTGCAGAAGCAGTTGCACAGGCCGCCAAGCACGCGCTAGCCACTTCCACCCTACCCTCACTGCTCCATCTCCTGAAATGATGGTGTGGCTCAGGCTCCGTGTAAGAACGGGTGCTTTGAGTCTGTGTGACTGCCAAAATCCGGATAATTGAGACCTCTCTTCTTAATGACTTAACAAATTGAAGACTTAGCAAGCAGAGTGTGGACTGGAACCAAGAGGACAAGCTGGGGTCATGCAAAGGAGTTCCAGCACTCCCTGCTGTCATCCTTTTCTCCTTCCCACCAAAGCAGTAATTGTATAGCAGTAACTATGCAGTATATTTGCATTGTGCACGCAGACCCGGCCCGGCACATCCCCCACGCATGGGATTCTGCACGGATGGACTGCACGGCACATGTTGCTGTAAGTACTGATATGCGTCTGAGATTTCTTTCGCTGAAATATGGGCGACGTGTGTGCACGTGCCTGTATTGTGTGTCATGACTCTGCAAGTACATCTGGCCTGGTCTGCTCCAAGTGCCCATGCCATCCAGTGTAATAATCTTGTGCCACGCAAAGCAGGTTTGTTACGTGCTGGAGTAAGAAATGGGAGTGACAGCTGTACATCAAAGCAATGAGGGCAGGGATACCCAAGTTTGAAAGTCTTAAGAAGTATGCAAGTCTTTGGAATTTCTCCTTTTCAAATTAATTTTGTCAAGAGTCCTTGCTAGGTTTGACTGCATATCTAACTTTAAATTTCTATGAGGAAACATAGATATAAACATCTTTATACTTTTATTTAATGAGTAGTTCCACAAATCTACAGTATTTTCTTAAATTGATTCTCCACATGTTTATCTTCTAAGGACATTCAAATAAAGAAAACTTGCAAAGAGGCATCTGAAGTGTAGCTGTGAGAATTGTGAGCAGCTGCATGTATGAATCGCACAATGCATAAAATGTCCTGGGTCAGCAGGGAAGGTGGGTTTGGAGAGAACTGGTTCATTTTTTAACTTTCTAGGTTGCTTTAGAGACTGCTGTGCAAGTCAGCCCTCAAAATTATAAGTCAGAAGAAACTAATAAATATTTTTATGAACGTAGACATTAATAATATGAGTGGCTGCACTAACATTTATGTGAGCAAGAATTAAACATAATAAAGGCATTTTTTTAAGAAAGAGATCAAGTTTCCGAATAGTCCATAAGAGAATTTAAGCCCATTTGAAGCATGGATTCGTTCTTTTTTAACTGAAACAAAGTTTAGCTTACAGTGCAGTTAAAACTTTCACTCAAACGTGGATTTTTTTTTCTGTAATCCACAGAAAATATTCATCTATATTCTCTCTGCTTTAAAAAATATATATTTCAGCCTTATGAAGTAGGTGTCCTTTGCAGAATCGCTGTTGATGAGAACCATACCACAGGACAGGAAGTTCAAAAGACAGCGAATGGCAGCAGAGAGCGGCTCCATCTGCTTGGGAAACACGTTGCTGTACAGTGGAGGCCAAAACAACTGACATGACAAAGCCATTATTTATGGAAAGGCTCTGAGCTCTGGCCATTTGTCAAGCTGACTCAAGTAGTCTGCTGCTGGACCTGATGAGCTAGCAAGTATCTAATGTAGATTTGTGCTCTAATAAATGTCAGATGCAGAGGTGTTACTGAAACAAATTGCTAAAATATTAGGAGAAAAGAGGAACGTACATCAAATGGCAAAAGACTCTAATGACTGACTTCACTAATAACGACTGGAGAGCATCAGAACATCTTATTTTTAAAATAAAAAGGGGGGAGTGAGGAAAGCAGTATGCCAACGACAGAACTCGCCTTGACTGATAGAGAGCTAGGGTTTCACCCGCTGCGTGCAGTAGCTGGGTGTACTTCTCCATTAATTTATTTTTTGTTACAGGAGCTGGGATGGTTTGTGTGTTTGTGAAATAGTTTCTGCATCTGCCCATTTAGTAATGGCTCTGCTCCCCAGGCCAACGAAAACATTCCCTGTTCTCCTCAAAAATGCGCATCAGGAAGGACAACCAATATCTTTTAGGCCAATAAAATATGTCTGGGATGGCTCTGCTGCTTTTTTATGTTAACCTCTGTTGAAAGCAGGAAGTCAGAAAAAATCAGCTGAAATAGCATGGATAATCTCAGAGCCAAGTCAGGTTGGGTGCATTTTTTTGTCTGTTGTTTTGGGGAGTCTGTAATCTTGTCATCATTCTGAAATACACCAATTATAGCATGCTGGAAGACTACCTGAAGGAAGGCATCTTTCTGTAAGTGTATAGCATATCTGCTGTGTACAGGCAACAGCTAGGAACTCGCGTGCCTGGCAGGTAGATTGCTTTGCTACCTGACTTCAATAGCAATGAGCAGTTTGCTGCCGTCTTCAAAAAATGCTGTGATACTGTGTTGTTAGCTGCAGGCGTTTTCCTGTCACAAAAATATTTTCTCATCTTAGACACATCTTAAAAAACAAACAAAACTCCCCAAACTTCAGAGAAAGAAGCCTATCTAAATTCATTGCTTGGCTGTGTGATACGCAGCAAGAAAGGCAGCCACATGTTCCCATCTGGAAAGTCATCAGTTACATTGCTGTAAGCGTTAAAATGTGTTTGCATGTGTGCATCTGTACCCAGAGAGACACGCATGCTTCAAGATCATGCTGATAATGACATTTCCGGTCTCAAAAGAAAAATAGATTATGTATAAAATCTTTTATTTACCTGACTTAGAAATTCATTGTAATCTACTCCTCCTACTTTAAAAATACCCCCTATTATGGTGGCAGAAGTAGTCCTAGACTGGTTAACTGGTTCTGTATGTAACCTCTAATTTAGCTTATTATTAAATGAAAAAGCAGAGTACAATGATCTTCTATTTTATTTATCATATTTTATCTAGTTATAAGTGCAGATTTATATATATGTAGTTCTGTATAAAATATCCATTATAGTGCTATACATGTGCATATTCTAGAGAGCTGATAGTCTTATGATGGGTTGTAGTCATGCAACACTCATTTATCATATGCTTTTGACAGTCTCAGCTGCATGCTGGCTATTAATCTGTTTTCCAAGACTGTCCAACATTACTATCCCCAGGCAACTTTGCACAGCTTGCATGCATAGAAAGGAGGGGGAAAAAAACCAAGCCTGGTACAAAACTGTTTTCTTTCTGTCCTTTTAGAGGTAGAACATCCCCCAAAAGTACTCTTAACAAGGTCTGAAATGAGCAGGATTCAGTCCAGGACTAGTGGTGAAATATGACATTAATACCGCAGGAGATTTGGAGAGCTAGCACTTCAAGCCTGAGCAAGCTGGAGTTCACAGATATTGAACTTTGATAGCCCTACGATATACTGAGCTGAGCGCTAAAGACTTCTCTTAGTGATGTACGTAAATTATCTCCTAAGCCACACTAGAATTGTTTTAATCCTTGATTGGAAGGGTTTACACAGTTTAAATATTTGGTTCAGTTTTCAAGTTGTTATCTGGATTCACTAAGATTTTTGAAACTTGATCTATAACTTGCTTGCTGGAAGTGGAAGTGCATTTGTTATTCTCTCGACTTCCAGTGAGACCTTAATTTTCCTCACTTTTCTGTTCCGGTCCAGGAGTGGCCTAGGGCTGAGATTGCTCAGTGTGTGTGTGGCTTTTAGTGCAGTTCTGACTCCTTTTCATTCGATTTCATCTCTGTCATCAATTGAGCATATGTAATTGATACCTTTCACGTTATCTAGAACAAAAGGAGTCACTAAATAATATCTATTAAAAACATGCAGCATGCCGACCCTACAGAAATATCCACTTGAAGAATACAAGTTACATGAGCAAATTCACTGCATACACACCCTCCATCTCCTCTTGATCCCTTCTCTCCCTTTGCCCTGCCACCCCCAATAAAATTCCTTGTATCCTGACCTAATTCTTTCCAATGTCCAGCCCTGACAGGCAATTATAATTACACATTTGTAATTACTAAGATGTATTGAATGCATGTATTCAATATATTTAAGATTTATAATTCAATAATACATATTTTTTCCCCCAAAATGAACCTACAACTGTCTGTATCTTTCTGCTGATCTAGAAAGGACTTCCATCGTGGGCACGTAGCAGTGTAGACAACTTTGGCAAAGATGGTAGGTTAGGAAGGAATGAGGCCAGCTGCCAGGCATTGAGATCTGGGGCTATCACCTGGAGCAGGGACTGTAAATAGAGAGGAAGCCCCTGACGTTGTGCAAATGGGCAGCTTGACCCACCCCACTTAGCAGGAGCCACAAACATCGCTTTGGGGCCTCCCACAGTTGGCTAGTGGCAGTAATAGCAGTTGTTACAGCACCAAACCCATCCTGGGGTTTGTGTCTCTGTCAATAGGCAACACAGAAGGACCCTGGTAGGACAGTGCAGAATGGAGCATGAAGTCAAGGTGCAAGCACAGATCCCCTTTGGATCGTGCTCTCCCTGCACTTTGCCTATCATGACGTATTGTCTGCTTAAAGGCAGCCCTTGGGGGCTCCTGGTGTTAGGTCGGGGCAGGCAGTGAGCTTTGGGCAAACAGCTGTAATGTGTTGCAGTGACTTCCCTGTGAGCACCCTCCACACGTTATTGAACAGTGTTTATGTTCATGGAATAGGGCTGCGTTTTTCTATCTCTGACTTTATTAGGAACTTGCTTTTATGTCAGTAATACTTATTTTTATGTTCATTGATCAGAGTTTTCAGCGCAGAAGGCAAATACAAGTATATAATTCTCTTGTTTTGGGGGAAGGGAGATAGTGGCAGACTTTTACAAACGAACAATGAGTTCTTTACTACAAAGGATATTGTGTGTTTTTATTGCATTTGATATTCATTATGCCGTACGTGATCTGTTCTTTCTGTGAGGAATTCTGCAGATGTAAAGGCTCACACTATGGTTGGTTTAATTAGAAATAAAGTGTCAAGAAATTTGGCACATTTTTTATTCTTTAATCAAATGACAAATGTTAAGCACATGGAGGCCAATTAATTCCTAGAGCAATTTAACTGATTTCAGTGGCATTACAGCAGGGGTGATTTAGCCTAAGACATTCATTTCAAATATTTTTTTTACTAACTTCTCAAATTAGTGTTGCCATCTAAAAATCTCAGGTAAAAGAAGAATAGCCTGAGGTCTAGGAAAAGTGTTGTCAGCTGTCCTTCTACTTGGCGATTCATTTGCTAGGGAATTTTCTCGGTGTTGTTACGTTGTTAAGGGCTAGTTTGGAGAGAAGAGAGAGAGAGTGCTCTTATGAATCCCTTCTTTCTTCTTTTCTTTGGGGGGGGGGGGGTGACGATTTTGCAGATTACTGAAGATCCTTTTCTGCAGCTATTAGTTGAGTAGTATTCGTGTAAATTGTCTACTGAAGTAGCTTGCTGCTGCGAGTTACTGATAGTAATGATTGCAGAATTGGGCTCTTAAGTTGCAATATTGTCAAAAAAGCTGTTACAAATAGTAATAAGATCATTAAAATGTTTTCATTAGGATTTGAGTTGAAAAATAGCCATTTGATGCTCCTTTGCTACAAATGTTAATTTGCATGTGTGTCTCTACTCATTTCCAAGGTGCAAAATTAGCAAATGACTTGTGGAATGAATCAGTAAAGCTATTGTGCGTTGTGAAGAAGTGAATAAACTAGCTATTTTAACCTCAGTCTAGGCTTCCCCTCTCCTGGGTTTCCTAGCGGATCCTTTTGAGATATATCTGTTCGTAAAATAAAGCCACTTTTTATGCTTTTTAGTACTTGTTGACTATATGCCAAAGAACTCTATGAAGTATCTGTGAATATACACTGAGACAACACTACACTGCTTCCCCTATTTCCTGTACTGAATGGCCAGCCCCAATGATAAACTGTAACACTACTCAAGGTAGGAAGAATAAGCTGCCAGAAACTATTTATCACTTCACTGGCTTTATACCATGCATATCCGTCTGAAGTTAAATTGAGGTTATAAGAGGAGTTTTCTTTTTTCTCCAGCTTTGCCAATGATCGTATCTTGCATAAAGATTAAAATAGAAGCTCAGTGTTTAGCCCTTAGATGTTCCCCTTCCATGAAAAGAAGATGGAAGTGATATAAAAGGTGACTCAAATGCCTTCAGTTTCTGCTAGCTGATTCTATAATGTTAACCTTGCATTAACTTAAATAAGATGCATATCTTTGAGGTACTTGAAGAAAGTGAATACCTCTTTCTAATGGCAGGCTTCAGGATGAAGCTTTACATGCTAATATATAAGGTCAGGTTTCATCTAGAATTTTCATCATTTCTGGATATTTCAGGAGTTCTTAAAATATTAATATCTCCTATCCCTTCATTCTGTCTTGCATTGCTGTTAGGGAGGGATAAATAAGTGATTTTTCTTTTGTCTGCATAACCTCATTTTAGAGATTTGTAGAAATTTTAAGCTAAAAGAAAAACATGCATGATTTTTGTAAGGCAAAGCATTGGGCAATGCTTTGGTGTGTGACTCTTTATAAACCCATAAATCCAAGTGAAGTTAATTTTAAATACATTTCCTACAGTAGAATGAGAGTTTACCTTTTGAGAAGTTTCTGTCTCATGCAGTATCAAGTACCATGAATCCCATGATATTTGAGATGACTGTGCTGTAAGTTGGAAGCATCATCAGAAAAGCCAAAATAAGCTCAGCAATTTAGCACTTCTCATTTTAGCACATCCAAAGCAGATGTGCACCTTCATTATCAATGCTGCTTGTGTTCTGATGGTAATCACTGGACTACCTATTGCTTTCCTGCAAACAAACAAACAAAAAGAATCAAAGAAACAGCAAACTTGACTCATAATAATAAGGTGGCACTTGAGATGCAGTATGCCTGGTCACCATGGGAATAGGTGACCAATGATACACATCATGCTGTAATGCATCTTCAAATAATTCGATAACTGTAGTTGTTAAAAAATGTGTGTTCGTTAAGAGATGTTCCCTTTGACTATCTCATTGCTTTAAAGCCTCCATTCCTATTGACTGCAGTTTGCTAAAGTTTAGCTTGTTATTTTTGATCGGTCAGCTCATGCTGATATGAATATTGGCGGCCACTCTCATCAACTCGAGCAGAACAGGGTGCTTGAGTCGACCACCTCGTCTTCTGAAGACAAGGAGCCTGAGAGCAAAGCCTTTGCTCGGAGCAATTACGTAGTGGGTGACCCTCCAGCTGCTACACGCAGCGAATCCAGTTTCCCATGTTTTTTCCAAAACTTGGCAATGGCAAAGAGTTAAATGGATGAGAAGGTGTGGTGGGAGAGACTGAATTTGGGATGAAGGGAAGCAAGGAAGCTTTTACTTCCAGACCTTGAGAAGAGTGCATCTGTAAGAAACTTTTATGAATATTTTGCATATGTGCCCAGAGCTTTAAGTGTGCCCAGAGATTTAAGTAATTAAAGTACCTAATTTAAGAAAATTCATTTGTATAAGCAAAATACCATCCAGCAATCAAAACTCACCTTTTTCCTTTAAATTAATAGCAACAGTGCATTTATTTATGTTCATGCTTTTCTGAGCATGTCAAAAATGCTTAGTATATCACTTGAAAAATGTTAGTGCAAGAGCTATGTTTTCTTTTTATATCATGACACGAAAATGCATGATAAAAATGCCATGAAGGGAAATAATTGATTGCTAGTCCAAGCCATAGAGACTGACTGACTACACAACACCCTTAAGTAATTAAATTGCTTTAACCACAGATAGCTGGGCCAGATTGCTTTACATGATTTCCACTCCTCCACCCAATATTTATCATTTAATTTCACTTGATGTTGACCTTGCTGTAAGCTAAAAACACACAGATAATGTGTCAAAGTCAAGTCATAATTTTGTTTTTGCTTTATGAAAGAAAACGGTTGTTTTTACTCCATTTTTTTAAATATCTTTACTTTAAAAAAACTTCCAAAAGGTCAGTTTCTCTCAGTACTTTGATGTATTTGGGGTTTTCTTTCATAAAGAAATGGTGGTATTAAAGCTACTCATGTTAAAGGTGACTTCTTCTGATAAAAATCCGGTTCTCATGATTTGCTGCTTGGTTTTACCATACATTCCCTTATTCTTTTGAATTTTGCTCTTACAAGAGTAGCTAAATAAATACAGTAGCACAGAAGCAAATGGAAAACATCTGTTGTTCTTATTCAGGAATTTAGTGACTCAGGTTTTGCGAACATCTGAACTCAGCACTTTTGCATATTTGTAGAATTATATGTAGTTTTAAATTATTATTGTAAAACACATACTTAAAGAGAATACTGTGAGAAGTGTTGAGAGTGCTCTCTTAGAAATGCCAATGCACAGGAGTAAAAGGAAGCTTTTGGGGTTGGGTTTTTTCTTTTTTAGTTGAAATGATTCAGAACCTTTAAGGAATGAGCACAGCAGACGGGACCAAAGCTCGTTCAGCCTGGTATCTGTTTCTGATAGCGGCCAGTGCAAAGAGATTAAAGAACAGCTCCTGGTAGAGTGATGCATCCCTGATACACCATCCTCTTGTCCAGCATTCAGAGATGTAAGATTTGCTGAGCTAGCGGTGGATCTTGTGATAATAGCAATGTAATGGAGTTAGGATATTTTGTGAGTCATATCTGACAAGCCTAAAGGATATTTGAAATGGACAAGAGCACAGACTTTGTACAAGATGTGGGGAGGTATAATGTGGCTTTAAGAGTAGGTCGCTAAAATATAGAAACTTTAAAAAAATATGATGCTCCTATAATAAGGAGAAGTGATTTTTACCTTAAATATTAAGAATGCATTTCTCCATATTTCTTTAAGTTAAAAATGTTTTTCTTCTGTTATTAATGCCTATTTTTTATGTCAGTGATGTCATTGTGCAAGTTCTCTTGCTGTCTCTCATTCCGTCAGACCAAGAGCATATCCACTTATTTTCAACAGCCTTCCCTTTCTTTGCATTCAGTGCCCCACCCAAAGCTTTATTCTGTGTATATCTGGTATTTGGGACAAAAATAAGTACCACCACATAACCAGAGCTGTGTGTCCTTACTTTATGGCACCTATTGCCCCCACCACCACCATTTGTGCCTCTCCTTGCTGAGAATTGCTGCAAATGCTCATTAATTCAGTACATGTTCTGTCATCTTCATTTTAGCAGCCCTAAAGATAGAAGGCTTTTTCTCCCACCTGTCTTCCTTACTTGTAAATTGCTAAAAGTGGGAATGAATAATTCATCTACCAAAATGAAACTCCTCCTAAAGCATATTTAAATCCTCATTGTTGAATATGAAGCAGCTTTTTACCCACCAAATGCCAAAGTGCATTTTCTCGTAGGCACTACAGAGTTTATGTGACATTGCAAGTCAGTAATCAATAGAGGGGAAGGGGCAGAGTGTAACTTCCTATTTAACAGTGCCAGCTAAACCACAGTACAGGTATTCCCCCAAAATGGCATTGATTCCCCATTTATTTTGGAATGCCCTCCTGAGTCCTTCAGTCCTATGTCCACCATCCAGTTTAGTCATCAGGGACATCCTGTGGTCTAAGGCAGAATTTTGTTATGCAACATGTATTTGTTGAAAACTCCTTTCTTGTTCATTTTCATTGTCTGTTTTTTGTCAGTAACATCCAGCTGATCAGGTCGTTCTGAATAATATTGATTGGCCTGGAAGGTCTTGTAATGATGACGAGCTTTCAGGTAAACAGCACAACTTCTATTCGTCTTTGAAGCTGTCATCGCAGTATCTGAATTTCTTAACACTGCTGACCTCTCAGGTGGATGGATCTGTCAGTCTGGAGCAACTGGCAAATACTTAACAGGAATAAGCTGGTGTAGCTCCATTTAGCTTTAGGGGATCTGTGCTCTTTTAATCCAGCTGAGAATTTGTCCCATAATTTTGGTTACCTCTGTGGATGTGTATATGGTCACCACCCCTGTGGAATGCTGCCATCTACCACGAGCTAAAAACATATTTAGTTCTTTCTCGTCTCTGTCTGCGGGCTCCATTTTTGTTGCTTTTTAAAGAATTAGTGAGATTGAGGATTCTCCTGAGAATCCTGCTAATGAGAAAACCAAAAATCTCTCCCGTCCCCATGAAAGTTTTTCTAGCAGAAGAGGATGGCTACATCTGACTTGAAATGAAGGGTTTCAGATATCCCACCTGTGTCAGACACACATCCTTTTGTTGGTCATGCTCCCTGTTGTTATATTTATTGGCAGAAAGGAAAGACTAGCTACTTTATAAGGAATTTTCCATCCTTCATGTCCATAATTCTTTGCTTTGGTGTTCTTATATACACATTATTACCTTATACATACGTTGGAAATGAAGGTGGTCTGTTTCTTTCCTGACTGAATCTCGACATATATAACAAGAAAAAAAGTCTTTCTCTGTCATAACGTTCCAAAAATGGAGGATAGGAGTACACTGGATGCATTTTTGTACTGTTGCTCATAAGCAGGAGGAACAGAAGTCAAAACATGATAAGCAGAGACTCAAGAAGATGCCACTTTTGTATGTTTTTTTGCCTGCCTTTGCTCACTGGATTGTTCTGGGGAGGGGAGATCTTCTGGCATAAGTTAGTCAAGCTTGGGCATCCCTAGCACTGCAGCACCCAGAGGCTGCTAGAGGGGGGCATAAAGTTGGTTAGCATCTCTGTGGCAGCATCTTCTTCTGTAACCATTTTCTATATGCCAGCAGTTGTGAAGAAGCTCCTTGGGGGCCAGCCTTAAGGCAATCTTCTGCAATTTTGTATCAGGAATTCTTCCTTGGAAAGATGAGGAATTTTAAGATTGCTTTGTGCCACATCAGCCCTTCATGTGATGCCAGTGTAGGGAGGAAGATCTCACCCTCTGCTTTATGCCATCATTTGAGATGCTGATACTATCCAGATAATC
The DNA here is from genome assembly GCF_036370855.1 of Dromaius novaehollandiae. Lineage (NCBI taxonomy): Eukaryota > Metazoa > Chordata > Aves > Casuariiformes > Dromaiidae > Dromaius > Dromaius novaehollandiae. Next base: position 58,804,771 of record NC_088101.1, read on the forward strand.
AATAATACCTTTGGCTAAATCCAGTGATTTCTAGATGCAGGGCTTTGACTTGGTACTTCCTATCTTGAAATTCTATGCAAAGATTGGTGAATGTTTTCATCCCCAGTATATAGATGTGGATGCAAAAACAGAGATTGTGACACATCCAGGATAACAAAGAGAATGGTCCTGAAAGCCAGGGTTAGAAACAGTTTCCTAACTCCCTGTCTGATTTTTTTGAGTAGTGATCCTGTTTTCTTCTTTCCAGAAACTCCTTACATGATCACACTCTTTTCTCCTATCCCCTTCTGCTACTATACTAAGCCAACGTTCAATTGAATCCTTTTAATGATTTTCTAAGCCTAAGTGATTCCTCATTGTGGGCAGCCAAACTTTAAACAGGCAGGACAAGCATTCTTGCTATATCCCCATGCTTATCGACGTGTCAGGTTGGACCAAGAACATTCTGTAAAAATTATTCTTCGTTGTGACAAATCCGCTGGCTAGATTACAGCATCGACAAATTTTTACCAGATTTTTGCTGCCAAGTTCACTAAGAGCACATCTGGAACTATTAGACTTCGCCGTGTCTGGCATATCATATTCTTTTTCCATTTAATACAGGTTGGTCATCTTTGAGAGAAATCCTAGCTGCACTCTCAAGTCCTTTCCCACCGATAATATAAAGGAATTGTCTGAGTTTGTTCTTCTCTGTCTGACATCCTCAGTGAAGCTCCATAAACTAAACTAAGGAGGCATATAAGAGCTATGTTTGCATACTGATCTGTCTGTTAGAGAGCTTATTGGTTAAGGAGTGTGTGTGCGTGTATGTATGTATCTGTCCATAGAGAGAGACTCATGCCCCCAAGTCCCAGGTCTTGTGAACTATGGGAAAAAGAGTCTGAAAGGACCCTGAGACACCAGTTAGTTCATCCCTCTGACTCAAGGCAGGATCACTTCTACCTAAGCTATTCCCTCCAGATGCTGGTCTGCCTAGTTCTTAAAAACTGCCGGTGAAAGAGATTCCAAAACTTCCCTGGAGAATCAAGTGCTTAATTCTCCTTACTATAAAAGTTTCTCCTAAAAGCCAGTACCTTAAATCTTCTTCACTGCAACTTAATCCTAGCCTCAGGGAGCACAGAAGAGTTTATTCTGTTATGTAAAAGGTGACTGAAAAGAATATTTGAAAAATGCTCTCCTGTCACTTCCTGTCTTCTCTTCCCTAGACTAAACAAATCAAGTTCTCTTATTCTTGCCTCGTAGATCACGTCTGCTAGCGCTCTGATGATTTCGGATGCTTTCCCCTGGACTTGCTCCAAGTGTTGCATGTGTTTCTTCAAGTGCAATGGTCAAAACTAGGAGCAATACTCCAACTGAGTCCTTATCGCTGCGGAATAGAGGACAAGATTATTTCATGTTTCTTCCATCTGACACTTCTGTCTAATTCTCGGCATGAGGTCTGCTTTTCCTGCAGTAGTATGGCACTGTTTATAATTCTGGCCTGTTCCTACTTCTGCCTTTCTAAAGATAGGCGCTATGCTTGCCGCCTCCTTGTCTCTCAGAGCTGCAGCATTGTCTGTATCTCCTCAAAGGAAGCCTTTAAAGGGTCTGGAATTAGTTCACTGACTTCTCTAAATGCTCTCGGGTGTCTTTCATCTGGCCTAGCTGACATGAAAACATCTAACTTATCAATACCATCTAGTCTGTTTTTCCTCTAGTCTATCGGCAATTGTTGTAACCATCTGATTACATTTTCTTTCCTAGCAAAGGCTGCAGCAGAAAAGCATCAAGGATGTTAACCTTCTCAGTAATAGCTATGGATAGATTTCCCTTTCACTGAATAGCAGTATCTCTAATTTTGGTCGTCCTCTTCCTACAACTCCTTTGCTCCTTCCCTTCTTCCCTCTTTCCCGTCTTCCTTCTAATATTTTCTTGCTACACCTCTGAGGGGATATTTGTGCATCCTGATTTTGCCCCTGTGTGCTTGTACCCTTCGTAGTTTGAGCTGATTTGCACTTGCCTTGACTTCTTGTGTTTGAAGGTAATGAAGACCTCGTGATTTAGACAAGTGATTCTCCTTCTGCTCTTCTAGTCCTTCTGCTTCGTAGGGGTAGTTTGTGCTTGTGTCCTCTGCTTTGTGTCTTTAGGGAAACAGAAACTTTCCTGAGGTCTTTTTACCTTGTAGTTTTGATTGTGGTATATTCTTGCATACAAGGTTGCTTAGCTTTTTGAGTTTGTTTTCTTGAATATAATTCCTGTTCTTCTTCTTCCCTTCATAGGTGAACTCAGTCATTTCAAGATTTTTTCCAAATGTAATTGCCTTCTGCAATCTCATTGAGTCCCTTGATGTTTGCGAAAATTAAATTTCAAAAAGCTCTGCCTCTAATGACTTTTTTCTATTGCCTGTATCAAAATATTACCTGCGTATTTCAGGAATTTACTGATTGCAATACAGGATCTAAAGGTCACTCAACTAATTAAAAATTGGCAACTTGAACCTGAAAAATTATCTTTATATGCTGTACAACCTGTGAAAAACACCACTGCAAAGGCAAGCCTCTGGCAGCAAGTCTGTATTATATTTCACTGCAAACTTAAACCCGCGTTTGATCACAAGATAGCTTAGTGTCCCGACTGCTAGTGGACATAGCTGCCCGCGTCTGCCTGGACTGTCACAGATTCCTGAGAAGAGAGGAGGAAGCAGGAGGAGAGCTTTAGATTATACAAGCCCCTGCCACAAGTTCAACTACTTACCCTGCGCGGTGGATGAGCCAGCCTCAGCAATAACCATGCCTACCTTGCCAGTCCTTCACTTCGTAGCCTGTAATGTCTTGCTGTGACATTGTGCGGCTGGCTTTGGGCAGACAAGGTGTCTGTGTGCCTTCCTGTGAGGCTCTGACAGCTCATACTGTGTGACAGTCTGAGATGCAAAAGAATTAGAGATGTTTGCAAACCTGTGGATCTGGAAGGTCTGTGCTTTGCAGGAAAATGTAGGCATAACAATATGTAATTTAAAACCTAGTGGAATTCTAAAAATAAGTCTATTACAATAGAAAATGCAAAAATGCTGAGTGACATATCAGGTGTACAGGCTGATAAAACATTTTAAATGCTGTATTTCAGGTTAAAGGGTCCAGAAAAAAAAAACGTGCTTGATTTATAGCCTTGTTTTACATGGAAAGCTTATGGTACTAGAGAGTAGGTTTATTTTCAGTGTTGCTGGAAAGCAGGTGCTGAGTGGCAATTGGATGTTATGAGATTCCTCTGTGTGTTGTTTTACAGGATTTTTGTATCACATGCTCTGTAAATCATTAAATGACATAAGTATGAAGGCCAACTTGCACATAGGTACTGGCTTCAGATGAATATTGGGGTGTGCCAGTGGAGGAGATTTTGGTCTGTCCTGCCCTTGGGTACACAGCAGCAGCACCTTTGGACGAGCTCCAGTTGCCCCAGGTTCTTTTTCCAAAGTAAGCATTCCCCACCGCATCTCTGCCATGTACGCACTGGGGTACTCACTACCTGGGACATCCTCTTCTTTCCTTTATCACAAAGTAAAAATCAACAGGGATGATTTTCAAAATCACTCTGGCATACGTTTTCCAGAGATGAGAAGGAGCTGTTGGCTCATTTCTTCTTTGCTTTGTCCAGACACAGCAACAATTTCCTGACCACAGAAAGGGTGTGTTCTGGTATCTACCCAATTTTAGAAATTTCTGGCATTTCTGCCAGTTTTGCCTGTAAAAATTCCGAGCGTCTGAGCACCAGAAAAAAATGCAGCTGAGAGCAAATGTGGCACAATAATGCTGAAAATGCTCATCTGAATTCAGTGAAAGTGCTTGTTCCTGTTCTGAAAATTCTGAAACAATTTAACAAAAGCTTGCAGATATAAGGGAGAGGTCTTTGCAAGCTTTCTTTGGATGCAAATCTGAAGCTGTGATGATGTCCAAGTTGCAGAAAAGGAAAATGAATCATTGTATGCTAACCTGAAAACAATTACATCAGGGTTACCATGTGGTATTTCATTATAGTGGCTTTTTTTTTCTTTTTCTGTTCTTTGAAGAAAAAAGTTGAACTGATGGGGGGAAAAAGAAGCAAATATGTGACAAGCAGCATATGCAAACTGTAAGGTGGAAATGGTAAACGAGCAAGACCACATTTGGAAGAGACAGATGGTGCTTTTCTTGATCATGTGGTTGCATTGGCAATAGAAGTGTTTTGGAGTTAGGGAAGTGAGGAGACCAGCCACATTTCCTAAATGCATGAAGATTTATTCGTAGAACATGCAGAAATGCAGGGGACAAAAATATTGAACAGCCCTTTGAGACATGCATTAACATGATTCATTTGCATGTGGTTTGCACTGAACTAGCAGTTCACATGGGATCTTTGATTATATATTCTTGGTTTGACTGAGGACATCTCCCAGCATCTTTCATCCCCAATGCTAGCATCTCCTTCTCTGTCACCTGTTTAGCTCTTGCTGTTGTACGCATTCTCCCAGATCCTGTATTAGCTAAAACTGTCCTTTCAAAGACTTACCTCTGCCCATGCATCAGAGAGGTCTTATTTCTAGATTAACCTTCACTCAGCTGCACATTGATTCTTGATTTTTCCAGCCATAGGCCTGGCTGGGCAAAGATATAGATGCTAGAAAGCATTAAGACATCCTCCCTCAGGAAATAGTGCAGTACAGATATATAAAACTGAAAAAAATCTCGTTGGCTGCTCGGGAGGAGTATATATGTGTCCGTGTGTGTATGCATATGTATATATAATAAAAATATGATTTATAAAAATCATATTGCTGGAGGAGATAGTTTCCTGCAACTTTATATTTTTATGGTTACTTATGCAGCATAAGAAATGAATGTCTGTTACTACTGATGATATGCAGTTGTAAAGGACTTAGGAAGAACAGTGCAGCAAGAGAATAATTGAACCTTTTAATTACAATTTGTTTGCTTGTATTATGTGGTTTCTAGGAAACTTTTTTCTGTTTTTTTAATTGTAGTTTGAATAGTAAATCTTAAATCTTTTTTGCTGCTGTGTGCCTGAATATATTAAACAAAATTTTCATAGCAATATATAGAAGGTATATGCTGCACAATATCCTTTTTAGAATATGGGAAACATGTCCAGTTATTGGTTAACTGTTAAAAAAAAAGAGAGAGAGAGAGAGAGAGAGAGAGAGAGAGAGAGAGAGATAGCTTGCAAGCAAAATTTTTATGAATATATAAGAAGGTACCCATAAAATCCACTTGTTGTCATCTTTTGTCCTGAAAAGATTATGAAAACTAATGACATTTCACACACTCATGGAGAGTAACAGAGCAGATGTTTTCAGCTAACAGAGTGAGAAGAATTTTGCTAAAGCAACAGTAAGAAATTGCAGCATCTACAAGCCTGCCAGACTTGCAATTATAAACAAAATCTCTTAGAAAATAGTCTAGTCCTCCTCATAGATACCTGAAATCTTACTGAAAAATTGTTTGTGTACACTAACTCATATTGATGGGAATTTTGAGAGCAGAATTATAAAGAAAAAATGCTTTTGAAAATTTCCTCAGGTAATTAATATTGCTAAAGATTGGATGCTGATAAAATAGTCCTCTGCAGACTGAGATTGTATTCATACAGAAGATCTTTTAAAGAGTCATTCTGATAGCCTTTGCAACATTTTTCCTGGGCATCACTCAGATACATATCAGTAGGATCTATTCAACTGGAAAAAGGTGTATGATAGTACAGTAATATCAAGGACATCGAAGGGCATAGCTTGTTAGAAGGAATTTATCAGATGCCATAGGTTCTTTGCAAAGGATGGTACTGTAACATGAAGCCACAGGCCTCATGTCAAGATGTGACATGTTTGAAAAAGGTCACCTGATGTAGAAGTCTTTGAAGACAACTCCACACTCAGCTTTTGTAATTATGTAGACCATCTTCACATGGGCACGCGAGCTGTCGGTATGGTCAGATTTCTTCTGAGTCGCTGATTTAAGTCTAGGCATGTCCTTAACTAAGAATTAACTTCAGTCAAGCTTCAATAATTTTAAATAAAGAACCCATTTCTGAGTTTTTTTATGATTAAAAAAAAAGGAAAAAGTCTATTACTACTTGGTTTTATCAAGTTGTTGCATAAAGCTACATGCGGAGTAAGGGATGTTTCCAATGCTGGGAAGTCTTCAGCAGGTACAAGGATAACACAGCTCACACTGTAAGCGCGAGGTTGTGAGGCAGGGGAATTGAATAAGCAGAATCCAGTAAGCTCGGGTTGTCTCGACTGTGGGAGTAGTGCTCTACCTGGTTTGTGGGGCTGAGATAGACCTCAGATTGCCTTCATCTACCCCAGAAGTAACCCTGAAGGACGGAGCGGAGAATTCAGTCCAGCAGTGTCTACTACCTCTCCTTCTCACTACCTGCACATCTGCTGAGCGCTCTAAAGACGCCTGGCCACTTCCCTAATGTACCTCAGAGGTGTCTCATGACTCAGCCTCATTCTAAAAGCAATTCAATATTTTGTTGGCTTGTCCTTACTGTTTAACACTACAAAATGCATTTCCCTCTTTCCTAGATTTCCTATGGCTGGCAGACCTTTGGTTCATTTTGCAACCCCAGCTTGAACTGATTTTACATTCAGCACTGATTTGGCAGCATTATTGGCTGCATGAAGCTGCTTGTAATGCTACTTCCAGTACTGTGCTAAGCGAATGCTGAAAAGTTAATTCATTTTTCTGGAATTGGAAATGCTGACTTTCACTGCTCCATAGTACTTGTAGAGTAAGAAAGTTGTGTTTAAGTGTTAGAGAATATGTTTAAATGCTGCTATGTGTAGCAGGCCGAGTTCAAAAGTACGTTTCCTGATGGCGATTGACAAGGATTTTTTCTTTTGGAGAACAGTATTATTTTGATCAGACTGTAAAACTCTGCAATAGCTAGCCAAGTGATAGTGAGGATCAAGACACTTACCTGGATTCATGATTGAGGCTGTGCAGGTATAGCTGTGGTGAGACCAGTATAGGAAGAGAGGATTGTTTGGGGTGATAAAGTATAAACTTCCTCCCTTCTTTTTGCAGAGCAGAAGGTGTTTCAGACAAGCCAATCCAATAATACATTTTGCTTTATTGAAGTAAAGCTGACATTTGTGGTCTTTTCTCTCCTTCTCTTCTTCATTTTCATTTCATTTTCTTATGCCTAGTCAACCAATTAGCTTTATTAAGTGTATCTTGTCTTTGCTATGTAAGTGCCTGGCCACCTTTGTATCATTGTTTCTCAAAGCCTGAAGTTCCTTTATTCACAGAATCAGAGAACTGCTGAGGCTGGCAGGGACCTCTGGAGATCATCTGGTCCAATCCTCCTGCTCAAACAGGGCCAGCTGGAGCAGGTTGCGCAGCGTGTGTCCAGTTGGGTTTTGAATATCTCTAAGGACGGAGAGTCCACAACCTCTCTGGGAAGCCTGTTCCAGTGTCTGATCACCCTCATATTAAAAAAGTTTTTCCTTATGTTGAGGTGGAATTTCCTGTGTTTCAGTTTGTGCCCATTGCCTCTTATCCTGTCACTGGGCACCGCTGAGAAGAGTCTGGCCTTGTCCTCTTTACACTCTTCCGTCAGATATTTATATGAATTAATAAGATCCCCCTTGAGCCTTCTCTTCTCCAGGCTGAAAAGTCCCAGTGCTCTCAGTGTCTCCTCATATTCCCTATTGCTCATAAACAATCCCATAGTGGTTTCTTCCTTTCTTGCTTACCCGGTACGTTTTCCAATATCTGGAATTCTCCCTGGAATACCGGCAGGCCCCACTGGCTGTGCGGTACAGTGCTGTCATCAGCTCATGCTCTCGAGTTTCTTTGCATTGGAGGCTTTTCGGGATATGTTAGTTATCTATTGATGCCAACAGCTGAAATCATGGAGATTTTAGTTAACTAAGTAGTACAGGATCAGACTCTCAGTTTGCAGTTGATTGACCTAGAAGATATCTTGAAATGGGTCCTTTGAGCTCTGAAGTTTATTTTTGTTTCTGTGCAGCTGGTATGCATGTGTTTCTTTAAGACCACATGTTAAACTTCTCATGAAACATTAGAAAATGCACTGTACACATTATGTAGCTGCTTAATAAATATCAGTATCTTTTTTTGTTGTTCAGAAAGAGCGTATTTATTATTTTACTTAATCTGTCATAATAGACTAGACCGTGTTTATTTTTTTCTTCTAGTGAAAGGCAGTCAAGTAACCTCAAAGTAAGATGTCATATTCACTAGACTACGCTCTCCATTGTTTTGAAGTTTAGAACAATGAGATCGTGTGTTGTGGAGTTTGGTTTGTTTTGCTTTTCCAGAAGGCCTGGAAGCAGCGGTTGAAATCCTGAATGCAGTATAGCTCACGGCAAATTTCTTGGAGGTCAGTGGGACCAAAATTCTTCCTGTGTCCTGGTCTGTATTACATGCTAATCATCAGTCTTTCCTGAGTGCAGCAAGTTGGAAAAGCATTCATACTGAAAACTTTGATAGCCACTGTACTATAAGAAGCAGTCTAATTGCAGGTCATAAAGACTGAAATCCTAAAAGGAATTGTAGAAATTGGTGAATTTAGGACATAAACAGTTAGATAATAAGCAGTTAGTTAAAACAGCAAAGACTCTTGACACAGGCTTAAGCAGTGCAGATGTAAATACCTGGTTATTTAGTAGTGCGACCGTTACTTTTACCATAATTATCTTCAAGTAAGTTTTTGTCTGAAACTACTATATGGTGAAGTTGTTCTGTGCAACTTCTGCTGTGTGAATGAGGAAATTTTTTTGTGCATTTCAAAAAGTCTGAGCTGAGATTTGTACTACGTTTGAAACTGTTCATTAACAGCTTTTGAAAGTGCGCATTAACAACTTCTCCTAGGAGACTAACCAGTCAATTTTGACATCTCAGAGATAAGACTTCTGAGACATGTACAGGTCTTATCCAGGAAAACTAGTTCTGTTTTGTATTTAGGGTGAACCTCTTCATTTTGCAAGGGCAGCCAGTGTAGTGTCCCCTCCACAAATGTAGCCATTTAGATTACTCATGTGATAATGCCATTCAAATACTTTAATTAGCTTATAAATTAAAATACATGCAGGAAATATTAGCATCATTTCTTTTCTTTGCCAGATGTGAGCTGAATGGATTAGCAGTCTTGTGCGTTAAAGTTTCTTGAGGTAAAATCTAACCCAGATCTTGCAGAAAGGCTGTTTTTGGAGAAATCAGGTTTGGAATAATTCACATCAAGATTTGTCTTTCGTTAATTAAGCAGTTTGATTACTGTTGCTCTGATGTGTTGCACACCAACTTAACCGTCGGCGCTTGAAAGGCTCCCCACAGCATTGTTGGCTTTGCTTCACTGCTTATTAAGGCAGCATTTCTGGGGGAGCTCAGGCAGTCACAAACTCCTGAAGCCCCAAGGCATTGAGACAAGGGGACTCTCTCTGTCTTCCCTGTCAGTAAATGCCAATCTTGCATAGCTACTGGAATCAACTTCCAGTTGACTTACTAAGGGCCAGAGTTGCCCATTAATCTCAGCTGCTCCAGAGGTCCCCTGTTGGTTTACTGGCTGTATACTAGCTATACTTTTCTTAGTTTGAGAATGCATGACATCTGCTTTGGTACAGCAGTGTATATGCACATAAAAATAATGTAAAAATATATGTATATGTTTATAAAGCTATTACTGCATTTCTGCAAACCATGGAAATGCTGTATGTGGCGTTTCTAATAATTTATAAAATTAGAAAAATTTACAGGAACATTACATTTAAAAGAAAGAAAGAAGTAAGTATAGTAAGAATGTTGCAGGGATGATGTAGTTGTCCTGAAATCATGGATTATAAACTATTCTAAACCTTAAATTCAGAGTTATGGTCATGCTTCAAAGTAATCTAAACACATAAACATGAGCAGCCTTAACTCCCCTTGGAAATGGTATGATATGAGAATAGGGGGAAAAAAGTCCTTAAAAATAAGTTTAAACTCAACTGGGATCATAAGTGCTTTAAATGCAATCAAAAATACATCATGGAGTAACACTAGGACTGAGTAACAGTTGTTTGAATGCTTAACTGTGCATGCATTACTTAGTATGTCTGGATTTCTTTGAAGTATAACCTTAACTCTGATTTGTTTCTACTGTCGATCTGTTCTCTTTTGCCAAAATTGTAATGTGTCTATTAACAAAACATACTAGATCTCAGACAGGGAGTGTGGAGCTTTAGTACAAAGTTAGGGTTGGAAAGAAAGTCATTCCAATTTCTTTTTGTAATTTGTAAGGGAAATATTACAGCTGTGCAGCCAGATTTGCAGAAAGCATTGAGCTCACAGAAGCTTCTGCCATTTCTTTGGGTCCCAAGGTAACAAAGTATGTGCAAACTATCTCAGTCAAATGGATTAAAAACATGTAGGATATACTAACTGCTTTCCCAGTATTTCACTGTTCTTTTTCTTCTGTTACTTTTAAATTGGATAGACCTTTTTAATCTTTGAAGAAAAGATATAGGAAATCTGCAAGAACAGAGTAGAGTTTGGTCGGTGTAGATTGTGCACAATGCTTTCACAGAGCAGGAGAAAATTTTCACATTTAGCCTGCAGGTTTGTTTTACAAGAGATTGAATTTCTAGAAAATCTCTTCCATGAGAACTCTACAAAAACTGTTCAGTGCAATCAAATAAAAGATTTTCATTTGGGAAAAAAAGAAAACCCACACAAAACCCCAAACTATTTTATTGGGTGTATTTTACATCCCCTGTGTAAACTGATCTGGTTCTGATCATGTTCATGAAATGTGAGGTCTGATTGCAACAGTTCTTGACCCAGACACAAACAAACAGAGCTTCTTGCTTTAATTTAATTTTCTTCTATAGTTGGAGCACCACCTTCACCAGGGAATATAACTCCCAGCTTGTTACAAACATGGAAAAGTGAAACAGCATGACTGCAGAGCCATCTAAGGCATGGGCTGTACTGAGTGCACAGCCGCCTTTGTCCCGTACTGCCCAAAACCTACGCTAGCCAAGACCGGCAGTCAGTTACTTAGTGTCACTCTCAGTCTTACTGACCGAAAGTGTGTCTAGGGTGTCTCTTAAAATAAACTGAAGATTTTTTGAAATCATATTCTTACAGAGATAAAATGAGAAATCCTTTCAGTTGATTGGATACAAGAACTTGTCTAATAATTCCCTCATGTAAGAAAGGAAACAAACAGTATCTGAAGAGAGAAAACTATTGTTCTTCCATGTCTAGCGCCATAAATTTATTGTAGAATAAGATAATTGGGACGTATTCCTGGTCCCATGCCATGCAGTGGGAGGGCTCTTTCTCCTCTTATTTCTGTGAGAGCAAACTTTGTCCCTACGGACAATCCAAGCAGTCATCACATATCTTATCTGCTCCAGACTTGGCCCTTATGTAATGATTAAAACCAGTAATTGTTGATACCACCATTTTCTTCCTTTGCCTGTTTCTCATCTGGTCTTTATATTTGATTCCCTAATACCCTCGCCTCCTGAAGTGTGATGCTCAGACTACTTTTGAGCACAGGCATTGGCTTATAAAAGTCCAAGCTTATTTTTCCTGAGTTTGCATTGCTTTTTATACCTGGAGATTTGAAAATCTGGCAGCTGCCAAAGAAGACGAGACAAATGTCATTTTTGGCATCCCCGAGTCCTTTTCGTTTTGTAGTTTCTCGGTCCTTTCTGGCTGCAGAAGTAGCGCCCAGGTGCTGAAGGCCCTTTGCAGCATCTCTCTCCAGATAAGCTCCTCTGTGCCATGCAGCTGCTTCTCATGCCTTATACTTTGTCTTCCACTGAGATGATCCTTAAGAAGCTCTTCTGTGATAATTTTACAATCTCTGTTCTCCCACTGCCTGAGATGCAGGCTTGAAATAGAGAATTGTCCTGTCATCAGCCTTGGTGGGAAGAGAAGTCTTCATAGCCCAGAAGTGGCAGGGTGCAGGGCTCTGCGATGGGTCCAAGGCAGCGATCACAACGGCAGTGTCCCTGTGTCCGCCCTGCCTGCAAGCATGGCTTTTTCTGCCAACTGTATAGGAGCTGGTGGGAAAATCCCGAGAGTCTTCCTCTCCCTCTGTCACTTAACTAGTTAGTAAGAAAAGTCTCAATGTAATCTCACTGCCACTAGAAGCTGTGTCTAAAAGGCCGGAGCAGTACTTCTACCTAGCCAGCGTATTTGTGATGGTAGTTATGTTTGTTTCTCATGCTTGACTGTCTTTCCTTCACCCACCTCAGCTCCCTTCCATTTCCCTCTCTGCTGCTTTCTCATAGAGAGCAATCTTTAAAAGTTCTTCCATGTTTAAGCTGGTGATTCCCCTGCAGAACTTGCACACAGTTTGCCACATATAGAGACCTAGGACTGGGATTCGCTGATTGCTTTAGCAATTGCCTAATGTAAAATACAACCCAAGTCTTCCTCTTGGGTCTGGATTATTTTAATTTTTTTTTTCAGGAGTGGTTAATCTATACCTGAGATGCTCTTTGCCAAAATAGCTTTCTCTTCCTTTTTTCAGTATTAGGTTTTAGCAGGAAGAACTGTAAATCGAGGAGAGCTTGGGGTGGGGTAGTTCCTGGAGGTCAGCACTTAAATTTAGGACCAGCTGCAAGCTCCAGATGAGTACTGCAAGCCTGTTGCGCTTCCTTTTTTTGGTTGACAATTTCAGTTACTCCATAAGGCCCTCTGATATGTTCCCTGCGAGACTGCTGTCCTCTGTCAAACTGAGTGCAATGACAGCTTTTCACTTCTCCTTCTCAGTGTCTTACCACTGAACTGATTGACTGCTAGCATAAGTAGGTTATCCTTCCATCTGGCATAAGCAAAGGCACTGCATTTGGTAAATATATGGTATCAAAATGTCATATGAGAAGGCAATCTTCCTTTTGAGTCAAAGTTTACCAAAAGTGAGAGAGAAAATACCCTGACTTTGTGAGTGATTTCAGGAAACTGCAATTGGGATTTGCTTGTAGCTGGTGAACTCTGAAAACAGCAGGTTTCTGTCCTTCTGTTGTTTATTCTGTGCTATACACTTCTTCTAAATAGTCAGCAATGTATTCCTAGACTGTTGTATCTGAGTGCCTTACAGAGATGGAGATAAAGTAAACAAGGAGCAAAACACATTTCAAGTGTTGGTATTTAGCGATCAGGGTTAATCTGTAGTCGGAGCTTTCCATTTTGGGGAATACCTAGAATGGAAATGAGGGTTTTTGAATTCCAACCTGATGGTGACAAGATGTATGGCTGCTCTCCCACGGGGTCCGTTGGAGTGGCCTTTCACAGCTGTAGGCGGCTGCTGAGCATACCCTGTCCCCTGCGGTGCGCATTCCAGCCTCACCACGGGGTCCCACTTCTCCTGGTGAGGGCTAATCAAGGCATTTCACAGCAGCTCTTTGGGACCACCACAAGGTAGGATGTGGCAGAAGAAAAGCGAGGCCTAGTTTTGTGTGGTTTTCCAACATTAGCTTGCAATCTACACATTTCCCATCTTTTAGCTTTCTTAAATGTTTGGAGCAAAACCTTTCTATAAAGTGATTATCATAGAAAATCTCCTCAGAGCAGACCTACTTATCTTTTGTCTTGTTAGAATCTAAGTTGCAGCTGTTGAAAATGAAGGCAAAGCTGTCGCGTCACAACAGAGATACAGAATGGTTTTACCTTGGGGTAAAATTTGCCTTTCCTGAGCAGTGTAAGAGACTTTTGCTAGCTCTGGGATGGAAGTGGCTCTCACTTGCTTTCTCATTTTTCTCCCCTATCTTTGGTAACCTATAGAATTGATTAGTGCTCATCAGCTGGATTGCCTGTATTCAGAAAAAGGGAAGGAAAGGAGGTAGGAATTCAATTACAATGCAGGCAACCTACAGAAATAAGTCTGTTGCACTAATAGACAAAAGGAGGGGGAAACTGTTATCTAAAACCTGGGTCTACTTAGCAGATAGAAAAATAAATTGAAAAAAGCTACCAGATTCTTCAGAATAAACAGCATTCTCATTTACCACTGGAACATATAATGGCACTCAGGAAAAATTGAGTATCTCCCTGGATTAATTATTATGACTTAAAACTGACCTTTTCTGCTTCTTTTCTTGTGAAGAACATTTAATCTACTTTTTCTTTTTCTGCCCCCTCCCTTTTTTTTTTTTTTTTTTTTGGAAGATCATTCACTGTCCAAACCCAAGTTGTCAAGGGAATATCTCCTTTCATATTAATATCAAAAGAGTGAAACAATAGGATTATTTCCAATAGCCAGAAAAACTTTTAAACAAAAAAAACTCAAACTCAGCAGCACACGAGCATTCATGTTTTATAATGCAGTGTCCTGTAAGCCTCCTTTATTTCTTACCCTGAGATCCTGGCATTGAGTTGTTTAGACAGAGTTGTCCCACTCCATAATGAGTTCCATCTGCTGACTTGGCACCATCATTCAAGAGGTGTCACTTGGTTCCCATCTAGGAATTTCTTATGCAAGATGCCTTGCAGGAGATCAGGGTATCCATTCCATCTCTTGGCATTATATATTTTTTTTATTTTAGCAAAACAAGATTGTGATGATTTACTTAATGGAAAGAAACTACAGCTTTGAAGGAACCGAACTCTACTGTGTGAGATTCCTTCTTCTACAGAAGAAGCAAAATATTATGCAATGAACATTGTTTTTCAGTAAGAAATGAGAAACAAATTATACAGCTTTTTTTCAGATGTACTGAGCACAAATTTAACTGTAACCGAGTTTTGCATTCTTTAAAGCTTTGGAACACGGTTGTCTTCCTCAGAACAAGTCATTGTAGATTTACTCTCACTGTTTTGTGCTGAGAAAATTGTATTTACACGTACACCTTAGTTTGCTGTGTATTCCTAAAATAATGGCAAGTGATTAAAACAACATTTTTAAAAAAACATGTTGTTTTTCCATTAAAACAACATCCTTATCACAACATTCATGCAGTGATACATTCCTTTAGAAAGAAATCCCTGTACTGTTTTTACCCCAACACATGTCCAAAAGGTAAAAAGAAACTGAAAGTGAAATACTTTTTTTTTTTAATTTGCTCTCTCCTTGCACTGATACTTTATAGTTAAATGTTGAACTTTGATTATTTTGTTTTTAAAATATCACAGGATTTATTTTAAGATAATTTCTGAGTTAATTACAACAAACTCTACGTCTTCTGGTAGCGTATTCTTAAATGTAGAATTAACTGTAATAAAATAGTTGTCGTGGGCTTATTTTGTAAAAAGGAAGAAGAAAAGTTTTCTTTTTCCTGTCAGCCAGTACAGCATGTGTCAAAGCAAGACCTGCTCAGCATTTGTGAAAGCTGAGAAGAAACACTATTCACAGATGTTTTTCCATTACCTCTAACATTTCTTCATAAATAGGCATTTTGATTTTTTTTTTTGAGGTGGCAATTGCAATTTATTGGTCACAGAGAAGAATGGGACTTCATAGGGAAAGAGGTGGTTATTTATACCACATGAGCACCCACCAGAAAATGAAAACCTTGCAGTGCAAGGACTGAGACACTCATTTTGAGAGCCAAATTCTGTTCTAAAGCACAGTGCGATCTATAAGTACTTCTACAGATTAGTTATAACTGAGAACAGAACTTCACAGCAACTTTTGCCCCAAGAAATAACTAGAAATCTCATTGCAGTAAAAAATGTCAGGTTTTTTTTTTAACAGCAAAAGTACACGAGATAAATTCATCCAAATTCAGGAGATTTGTAAAAAATAGCATCAAGTTACACAACAGACTCGAAGCTGAAGTGGTATTGGAGTGAAAGTAGTAAAAATTAGTAGGATATCAAAACCTGTAAGATAAGCCTTCTCCTCCTCAGTCTTGATATAGTCCTGTTGAACAATTTGGATGAGAGAAGACCACCTTCCTGTTGTCTCCTGCATATGAGCTCTATCAGATGACTGGCTTATCACTTACATGACCAGTTACCTCACCTCTGGATCTGATCCCACATACGCAGTGTGCTTTCACTTGCTCTGAAATAAAGCACCTTCTCAGCTGCAACAAAACCTAAAGTAAAATGGAGCGAGCTGAAACTTGGAGGGAGACAGCAGTAGTTACCGCAGTTGGGTTGGATTTCCCTCTGCTACAGTGGAGTTTGTGGCAAAGGGAGATTCAGCTTCCACCTCCCCATCCTAGCAGTAATGAACTTGGTCTTGCGTTTGCATGTTACGAATGGTTTGGTTTTTACAGTCACCAAAGGCCTCGTGAATATATATTATTTTATAGACATTTGGGGGGGGGGTTCAGGCTGTAATAAGAGTGTAGCGAGTGCTTAGCAATGCAGAGTGTCTGCTGGAAGTCTTCACAATGTCTGTTATCCTGTGGATTTGGGGAAAACCGAGGTCAGTGCAGAACCCACTTGTTGATTTAGTGTCTAGGCACAATCAGTGGAAATGGCTGCTCAAAGTAAACAGGCTACTTTGAAATGAGTCGCGGTGTCTCCTCGTATTAGACATGCTGTAGGTGCTCACATGCAGCCGGGAAAGCTCGTGTCAGGTCCTGTCAGCGCGGATGTGGCCGGGATGGACGGCGGCCGCTGCTCGCCGTGCCTGAGCAGCGCGCCTCATCTTCGCCTGTCGGAGGGGTGGCAGAGCGGCGCCCCCCTTGCTCGGCGCGCTCACGGGAGCCGGAGGGAGGCCGGGGATGACCTTTCAGCCTCGGAGCGGCACGTTGCATTACGGCCGTAACTAGCAACGGCGTGGAACTAACTCGGGGAGCGTAAGCACAATGCCGTGGCCCCGCTCACAAAAAAAGAGCCGCTACTCATTTCAATCAAATCAGTGTCTGGGGAAAGTCTCTGACTTGGCTTCTTTCCTCCCCTGACTTTGCTGGTTTTTCCCCTCCGCCCCCTTTCAGCTTTTTCTCGGCCTTATTTTAGCAAAGGCTCCAAATAAGACTGTATTTCTCTATGCAGGCACGACGGATTATGGGTGCGCAATGGAACTTAATTATGTTTCTGTAGGGGAAGTGAAACATTCTGCTCTGTTATCAGCTTTCTTATCAGCCCATGTGATTTTATGGGATAGTATTTCTGTAATATTAGCAGCACTGTATATGCAATTGAAAACTAGATGCAGTAAATTACGCTCCGAACACCAGCAGTCCAAAGGTTAATTTGATTGTACAAGTACAATCTCAGAGTTATGTATGAACATATGCTGTACATACTTATTAATGAGTAAGGTCAAACTGGCATGAGTTTTGTTATATTTATATTTCCTGAATATTCTTCAAGAGTTTACATATGATCATCAGCACAGATAACACAGAGATCTGTTTTCAGGAAATACCTGTTTAACCATAAAAAAAAAAAAGTAGGATTCAGACTGTCAGCTCTAAGTTTGCCTGTTTTTCAGTTACTGGAGGGGTTGATTGGAATCTGAAAAGGTGACAGTAACTTGTGGTTGGCATCGCCCTCTGAGCTGTGTGTGCTTGGAGAAGGCACAGAGGAGGAAACCTGTGACCCCCAAAGCATTCGCAAGCTGTAGTCAGATGTGGCGTTAAGAAGGAGTGCTTCAAAGAATCTGCCTGTTCGTTTTTGTTTCGGTGCCACCGACGACAGCACGAGAAAGGGCTTGTCAGCAGCCACCTTTCCAAAATCGTGCCTGTGCCATCTCTCGCCTTATGCCAGAGGAGCTGGCAACTAACGCAGGGTGAAGTGAAGCTCTCAGCTACGTTCCTTCTGCTGATATTAGGGCATTTTCCACTGATGGCTTATTCCAGGCAGGGTAACCTTACCGGATTAAAGAATCCAGCCTCACGTTACCTTTGTGTAAAGTTTCAGACTTCATCGTATCTGATTGACTGTAATACTATGTTATTGTAGCTTGCAATATTTAAATCTAGTTTTAGCATTCACACAGTTCATTCAGTGTAGGTGTTTCACTGTGCACTTAAAATCTGGTGGTGTTATTTAGCATCAATATTATGACAGCATCCAGATGCCCTGGTGGTTAATTTCGATGAGTTAACCCAGATACTCAGCAACAGTAGTTGAAGATAAATTACACTCTTTTTGCCTAGGAGTAATAGCTTGGGGAATTAAGGCTTCAGAGGTAAAGTGTTGTGCTTGCCCAGAGATTTTACAAGCTGGGGCCCTGCTCCAGCATTGAATCCAGGTGCAAGACTGGTGCCTAAGTGGTAAAATTAAACTTGTTTGCCAAGTCAGTTCTACTTCTTGAAAGTGTTTGCCCTCCCTGTGTTACTGTAATACTTGAATTGCAAATGCCTGTCAGATATCAGTTCACTGCAGACTTTCTAATATATCCTGAAGTGCTTATCAAAAGCTAATCAGACATTTTCTAGTGTATCTGAGGAATATTTTTGAATAATTCTAGCCTTCTCCTTCTTGAGAGAAAACAGTTGGCTAGTGATTCATCTCTGAGACTGGCTTCCTGTGTTGCAGGGGGACATTTGCCCTGTTCTCTCTGTACATTGGATAGGTTATGGGATTGCTGAGTTTGAATCCTAACTATAGGATGTGGAGCCTAAAGCTGACATTTTCATCTGAGCTGTTCCTTGGGTTTTGAGATGCTTAACATTAGCGTGTTTGTGCTTGTAAGAGAGAGCGTCCCACATAGCAAATGTTGGTAAATGTTGTTTTAAAAAAACCCTTGAAAGGGTAGGAACATACTTACTCTAAACTGCCTCTCCATGTTATCTTTTGTGAGTAGAGAGCACTGGCATCAGTGGTGCTCTGTGACATGAGTCTGCTCAGGTGGGTGCAAATATGAAATGGGGGGAAAAAGGGTCTCCTCTGTGCCCCAAAGCCAAGAGCAGGCAGTAAGCGTGACGTGTGGGCAGTCAGCGGTCTGCTGGGGCAGAGTGGATAATTTAATTTGGGAGAGGAGGCAGCAGCTAGAAAGCAAGTGGTTCCATACAGTATCACTGTTATTGCCAGTTCAACTTAATTTAATTCTGATAATGTTGACAGATCCCTCTGTACAACATCTTTTGGCTGTATGGAGCTAGTCTGGCAGCTCCCCCAATCCAAATGGGTGTCTGGCACTCTCCATCATATTGTTCATGAGGCTCAGACAGCGCTTTATCCAAAACCATGTAGCAGCCTGGAGATGCATGCTACCTGAAGGTAGATCTTGCAAGTCTACAATGACCCGATTCATACCATTGCTCCATGCTGACCTTTAGCTGTGTCTCCATGGAGGATTTTGGCCTGTGCAGGGCTCTTTCCAATAATATGGAAGATGTAGTCATCATAGAGAATAGCATCACTTATTTGTTCAGTGCAGCTGCCCCTTCTTTTCTGTGTTCATGTTAAGGGGAGAATAAAATATGCCTGTAGAAAAACACTGCTGAAACTGTCCACTCCCTTGCTCATCTCTGTCAGCAAATAAATCATTGGTTAAGGGCAGAGAAGATTTTCAGTGCTGTTGTCCTAGTTGACGAGTTCAGATGGAGACGAAAAGATTGAGCAATCTTCTGCACAAGTGAAAGACTGCGTGTGATTTAAAGAAAGACTTGTGTGTTAGGAAGAATATTCAAACACTTTAGACTGAAACAAGGCTTAATTTTTACCTGCTTTAAAAGTTTTATATTCTTCCAAAATACCTTCTTCTGGAGCACTGAACATGTACCAAGCTTTTTTAAAAAGACATAATCACTCTATCCTGTGCATATGTGATCCAGAAATGTCCATACTACTAAATCTGTAATATCATATTAATTTCCGTGACAGCTGACCGCAGTGTTGCAAACAAAGGATTAATTGTTTTGTTGAGGGATCGAGCACAAGGGGAATTTAGCTCACAGGAGGAGAAAGTGAACTGTCTATACAAATATAAACATGATATAATTGCAAAAGAAATATAGCAAAAGAATAGCTAAATACATGTCTCCCTATCTTAATCTTCAGATTTGTCAAGCTTGTTCTGGCGTAAGAGTCCCTTTCTGAGGGAAGATGCACAACAATATCAGTTAATTCCTCATACACGGCTAAGGAGCTTATCTTACTCAGTGGTCAAGCTTCGAAACATCAACTGGCCAAACATCTGCATTCGCACAAAGGCAGCTGTCCTTCATGAGGTTAGATAAACCCACACGGCTTGTGCTGGGCCCTTAGCAAAGGCCAGCAGGGATGAAAAACTGGCAATTACCTCCAAGAACGCTGCCACACTTCTATTCGTTAACATGCAGTGCCTTCTTGTGGGCAAAAGGTTTTACTGCTCGATGAAAGCGTTAGCATAACTCCTGTTTTCCCTTCCTTTTTTTTTTCTTTCCCCCAGACAACTGAAGGAAAAAAAACACCAAGGAATGTAAAACGTGTTTTTAGATACAGAAATTGCAAATGCATATGCAGTCATCTAGTTTGTCAGACATCACAACTTTCTATTAATGAAAGCTCTCTTTTAAAGCATGTTTAAATTCTTTTAAAATGAGATGAGTATAGGGTTTGACTTTCACGGTGCTAAGAAGCATTTCTATTTTTGATTTAATTTTGTTCAAGAATAAGATGCAGTCTTACTCAGAAATAGATGTAGCAATAACTCATCAGGCATTTTTTCATCCTCTTTGCAAGAAAGCTTTTTTCTCTTTCTTTCGAATTAAGATGCGCATACGTGCACACAGATGCCAGATATTCAGCACACACAGGGCTAGGTGGGTGGGACAGTAATTTTTTTTTTTTTTTTTTTTTTTTTTGGTAGGATCTTATTTTCCTTTTCTGCTTAAGGAATCATTTGGCCCTGCAGTATTGCACCTACCTGTGAGAGTCAAGCCCCGAGCAAGGCGAGGTGCCAGCCCTGCGCTGGCAGCGGTGCTGCTTGCCCGGGGCCCCGTCTTTCCCCATGAGCCCCTTCCCCTCCACCTCCCCCGCTCCTCAGCCCAAGTGACTCTCCAGGTGGGGTTATTTACACTTTTCTCTCCAAGAGAGCCCAGTGGATGTAAACTTGGGTATTCCAGCTACCCTCAGTAATGCTATTAAACTGGATGCAAGCTGCCAGATCTGATAATAAAGCAGCCGGACTGTGGGCGTAGGTGTGCGCGAGTGTGGATGCGGCCATACGGCGCCTAAGGAGCAAAGGGAAGTTTACGTCTTGGGGGAAGGAAGGGATCCTGTCCGAGGTATAGACCACTGTTTTTCGTGCAACTGTTGCATTCTTTGTGTAAGCATGTTTATAGTAAATACAATAGCTGGATACTTCCTCCTCAGCAGATTTTGAATGTTTGCAAGACTAAACTGCAAATGTGTTTATTGCTGAGATGAGGCTTACATATGAAATTGGTCCCTGAATTTGCAGCTTCTTTCGTACAGCCAGTATCAGTCCAAGTGTGGTGGAGTTCAGTCTAGTGAAGGCCTCTTCCTGTCATAAATAAGATTACTTTCATTTCACTTGTGGAGTGTGTTATTCCTCCGAGTAATGAATTTCCTCTGTGCCTTTGAGCACATAAACATGGTTTTCATTAGGTTTCTATTAAAAAAAAAAAAAAAGGCTGAGTAAAATTAATAAGAAGACTATTAACTCCATAAATGCAGATGTGTTTTTACTGTATAACCTTGCTGGAAGTAGACAGTATCTCCTCTGAAGACTACAAATCACAGAAAATGAAACGGTTCTATACAACTGGATTCTGCTTTCAGAGAACAAAAATAGATGGAAAATCTCACTGTTCAAAAGCTAGTTTCTTAGAAGAAGGAAAAATAGACTATCAGATTAAATGTAGTCAGACAAATAGCCTCAGGCTTTCTGCCTAATATATAACGTATGTGTTAGTAATAGTTTTAAGCCACATATTTAGAATTAGAATTACAGCTAAGAGTTTAAACGTTGCTTTTGTTTTCCTTTTCCTGATATGTCTCTGCAGTTGCAGAATGAAGAATAACGACATTTGCAAATACTTCACTGATAGATCCTGTAACTCGTAAAATTTTCATGTACAGTTTCTATCTGTGGCTTGAGATCTCTGTCAAGTGACAAATCACTCCGGCATCACTGTGGTTTTCATTTTCTCAGAGCTGCCAGTATTCTAAATATAAAAACAAAAATCGCCATGCATACGAAGTACGACATCTTCAGAAACCTTAAACTGTTGTTTCTTCCAGGCTCTCAGTCACGTACATGTAGTAAAGGGTAGAAATTAGCAAAATTAGAACAAAGTTCTAGCAAAGTTAGGTGGCTTTTGGCCATATGACTTCTTATTTGCCTGGAGAATCAAGGTCACTTGCTCACTGCTCAGATCTTACAGAGTAGTGGAGCTTTCTCAAAATTAAGTCGCTAGACTGGGGCAAAACCTGAGCACTAAAAAATGCAGCTTGGCAACTAATTAGCTTTTGAAACATCACCAGCCTATTGTGTATAATGTTATAGTACACTGTAGCTCATTTTAAGCCTTGCTTTTCTTGAAAATCAAATTTCTAAAGTTTTTTTACATAGTTCTCAATTTCATTCTGCTTGGGCAAATTTAATGTGAGCAAAAACAAGACATCACAGTCTAGCCAGCCATTTTGCTTGAGCACAGCAATATATACGTTCCCTTCGTATTGAATTACTGTTTTTAAAATAAATCTTCCTCTTTTTCATTTCTCCTTTCTTTTTTTATTTCCTAGTAATTCGGCATGGAAAACTCTGCCAGTTTTACCTGAGAGCCATTTTTAGTCTGAACCTTCTAAGTCTTGTTCCGTGTTACAGTGCAAGTATTGCACTGCTGTTACTGTCACACTGCAGATGGCTTTTATTTACCAATGGTAAGCATAAAGTTGTGTAAGGAGCCAGTCTCCGTTATGGGTGAAAGTTGCTAGTTGAAACCCCAACAACAGAGGAAAACTTAAATATAGGCTCGCATTCCCTTAGCTTTTGGGCAGGAAATTGTTTTTGGCTTTTTTTTTTTTTTTGGTGCAGATAGAAAGCACTGCACATTAAAAATTCTCTGTAGCTGTTTAGTATTTGCTCAGTAGTGTACTATTCCCTAATCAAGCCCCTGTAGGCTGTAAATCATGGCCACTATGTCACTGTTTTGATTGGAAACAAGAGTTGTGCCATTGCAAAGCTCCAGGGACAGCAAACTTCTGCAGCTGTGGAAAGCTGGAACTATTTGCTATTATTATTAAAGGAATCTGAGGAGGTTTTTTTATCCAAAGATGCAGTGAAATCCGTAAGGTGCACAGAGATTTAGTATGAAGATTTTATTACAAGCATGGCCTATAACAATAG
This sequence comes from Dromaius novaehollandiae, assembly GCF_036370855.1. Taxonomy (NCBI): domain Eukaryota; kingdom Metazoa; phylum Chordata; class Aves; order Casuariiformes; family Dromaiidae; genus Dromaius; species Dromaius novaehollandiae. Next base: position 58,827,961 of record NC_088101.1, read on the forward strand.
TGCTTTGGTAATAGAAACTGAATTATTCTGATTGTCAAAACAGCAGACATAAAATTATAGATCATCTCTTGCCTCTTCTCTTGTCTATCTTAGGAAAAATTGCATGGAAATAATCACAAATTATTTCTAAATGTTAAATATCAGTCAAGCGTTTGGAGCTTTGGTAAAATGCCTTCCTGATGAAAGGATTTTCCTTCTAGAAACATCCTGGAAATTCTTACCATAATTTTATTTTCATGAAGGTGTTTATAGTTTTTTTAGTGCTTTGACTTCTGAAATACAGCCAGTATAAATGGAGCCAAAGAACAGAAATGTTAACTTCTCCAGAAATGCAATGTGAATGCTTGAATTAATTTATCTATTGTGTATCAAGAGAGGGCTAGAGCTAGGTGATAACTTTCCACCAGAATGTTTTCTTAACGATGTTCTAACCACTTCCTCCTGATTAAGTAGAAGGATTGTGTATAGGAAATTCATTTTTGACATATGTAAATCCTCTATCTGAATTCATGGGCTTCTTGCAAGATTGATTGTAATATTATTCCCAGATGCCCTAATCATATGTTAGGGCTTGATTAATTAAAGTAATAATGTAGTCATGCTGGGATTTTTCTAACAGTAAATCTGGCACTCTGGTACACCCGGTTTAAAAGAGGGGGAAAGAGGAGGAATTTGAAGGATAGTGTGCTTATTGACATGTAGCTTACACTAGCGCATAGAGCCGTTATGAATCAAAATGAAGTATGGATGTGGAAAAGCTAATTCCTATTGGACTAAAAGATGGCCTGATCATATTTAGACACCTGAAATCATTCTTTATATTTACTGCAACAGCATCTTTTACAGTAGTATATCTGAAATTCCTGGCGATGTTTAGTAGAGTTCTTCTGCCACATGCACATGCAGATCTCTTGGCAACTACTTTTCTTTTTTCCTTACAGCTTTCCCTATATCCTTCTTTGCACCACTTCACCTTTAAAGCCAAACTGCACTATTTCTGTAAGACTAGTTATAATAAGGGTTGTTTGGAGAAGGGCCTTGTCTTTTGATTCCGTGTTTTCTCTTCATCTTTAGAGAGTAGTGGGTAAATGTTGAATTAGGCCTGCAGAGAAATAAGCTGCGTTGCTGCAATCTCTTCCCGGTGGATTCTTACTCCGCAGAAACAGCAGTGCTGGATTTCTGCAGAGCTGGTGCTTCTTGCCATGGCTGCACTGGGAGGTTGCATACCTGCAGCCTCCAACTTACCTGCTTTACTCGGGATTACTCACAGCTCAGCTTTCATGATTACAACAAATGAGCCAAATTCACATACCTCCTTATCCAAATCCAAATTTATTTTAAAACTGCTGGAGAAAGAAATACTGTCTACTAACTAACCCAGCTCATTAATCCTAAGCCTTTATAAGGGACCAGTAGAAGATGTAGTCTGTTTGGTAAGTGTGCCTTCAGTGAGTCTCAGTTTTGTTCCCGTATAAGTCCGTTTACACTGCTGTGACTAATATAAAGTGGCCTTGCATGAGCACAGATTGACCTTTGGGTCTTTTGTGCTTGAGACTAGTATAAAAGAGGTAATAGAAGGCAAATCAGGTGCATGATGTTTTAAACAGAGCTGTAAAAGCACCAGTTGCTTAGTGCCCACAGTATCTCTGTGAAGCAGCCAAGTGCTCTTTTTTTTGCATATCAGGAAATTCAGAGCCAGGCCAACAGACTTGCCCAAGGCCACACAGCATGCGAATAGCACACCAGGGATTAGAGCTCAGGAGCTGGTTTCTGGCAATCTCTTAGCTAATCGGCTGGCTCGCCTGAACCCCTCTGGCTGGAGAGCACGCAGGCACAACCCCTCGTTGCTTTGGCTGTGCCCAGAGGCTTGGAGGAGGGCTCCAGGGGTAAAGCCACCCTTCCTGGCGGTGCCTTGTTGCAAGCCCTGTTCTACGGCAGAATCTGCAGTGTAGGCACAGAGGTGAGCTTTGAGTGTGGGGGCACCCTCATCTCTGAGCCCTTCCTGCACTGAGGCAGAGTTTAGCTCAGTGTAGAAACCCCATCTGAGCTTTCTGTAGTGTCACTGGGTAACTGCAGCCGGGTGGAATTTACTGCTTCTGTTTGGGCATTCGCTGTCTTCTCCAAATACATCAAACAAGTGAGTCTGCACACGTTTTTATCTACCCCCTTTGCAGCAACTAGTAGAGAGACTGCTGATCTAAAATCCCCTCAGATAGTCCACACCTTGTTTGCGTAGATTTCAACCAAAAAAGAAGGCTTACGCAACATTGCTGAGAAGTGTGTTGTGAATCACAGTTACATAAACAGTTGTTTTTGCAGGGTAAGAAAGTGAATGTTGAGGGGAAAAATATCCCAAATCCATCTATTGGATATTCTTGTGTAGCCTCAGCCTTCTCTGTATAGATAGTTATTTTCTTGTCCAGTCATTTTTAAAGCCTGGATTGCTTTTAATTTTTCTTTTCATCCTTCCACTCAAGTCCTGTGTATCACAGTGAAATCTTACAACAGAATCAGGTTGGATGTGCCAGTGGCATTCCCAAAACCTCCATACAAGGTCAAAGTTAAATCTCAAAATTGTTTACCATACAGAAATATATCCCACGATTCCTTTTTTTATTTTGAACTTGCTTCTGTGCTTTGCCAACTGGCATGAAGGATTCCTTACCTCCTGTTTCCCTGGATTATGTTGTGAAATGTTATCAAATGCTCTAGCAGTGCAGTACATTAATAAGGCCTGCATACTATTTTGCTATTAAGTTATTAAAAATATTTTGACATTGTTCACTTGGCCTTCATTCTCATATAGTAGCCCCAGTACTAGGTCACAATCAAAATTCCTCAGTAAGCCCAAGTCAGCATTGATTATTTCGTAGCCTTATAAACCAGCCTAAGAATGGCTAATCAGAGAAGGCTGATAAGATGTGATGTGCTGTAGTAGCTACCCCAGAGCCACTTTGTAATTCAAGCAGACTACCCTTTAATATTATGCGTGAGTTTTATATTGAATTTGTGTGTCCACTTATTCACCTACTCTTTCGTGGAAGAGTAAAATAAAGCACCACTTTCTAGTAGCCCTTCTTCCTCTTTCATAATGCCCAGCCTTTTGGGGAGTTATGTATCACTTAGCATGGCTGATATACACTGCATACACACTTTGTAAAACCAGAAAGAAATTCTCATCTGACTTCCATGGACAACGAATATGCTTCACCTTAAGCACACAGAAGTCTGTTATATGTACTGCATGTAGTAATGGTCTTGAGCTAATACTGCTGTGCAAACCGAGTTGTTTTTTCCCTTTGTTTTTATACATAATATTAACTTTTGTGCCAGAGTCTCCAATTGCAAGAACTTTATTTACAAGATAAGGTTTGGACAGAATCCTGGCTTAGACTTCCGAGTCAGACTGGTGGTCTCTTCTGGTCGTTTCAGCCTCTACCAAGTGGCACGTGTAAGGTCTAGTCATACACACTGGTGTGGAGTTCCCCTCTGTGGCCGAAAACCAAACATCTAACTATGGCTTCTCTTTGTAGGAGAGTATAACTACCAGAGTCTGTAATTAAAGGGGATCACAATTGCCATTTGGAGGTCTAGGAAGATGCTAAAAACCAATCGAAACTATTTTGGACTTGTTAGACTGTGTAGTTACCTAAATAAATAGGATTCTCCCTTCTTCTTATATATATATGTTCTATTGAGAAACTCCTTGAAAATCTAGGCAAGTTTACCCTTGTGGTTTTTATCATATTTGCATCCAATATAATTCAAAAAGTTAACAATTTTCCTATTTTCCATGTGAGTAGGGTTTTTCCCTGATGAATTTGATTATAGGTGCATTAGTTCTCAAACTTTAGAAACTATCTTTCTTTATGTTTTTCCTTTTAGCTTTCCTTTAAACCTGTGTCATTTCCTTTACATTTTTTCCCCTCATTCCCAAAGGAATTAGTAACAAACTCCCTTTGAGAAAAAACATGGCAGGGGAAGAAAAGTACTTTTGATGATTAAGGCCCTTCTGTTCAAACAGTTCCTGCCTACACTATGGAATCCATAGATACTGGAGATATCAAGAAGAGGGTTAGAAGATAACTGAGACCCCTCAGGCTTGATATGTAATCAAAGAAGTATTGTTTGGGAATGACTTAAGGGGAAACAGAGTGGCTAACATTTTGGCCCTGATCCAGCTACCACTGAATTTGATGGCAAAGTTCCCATTGCCTTCAGGAGATGCAAGAGCAGACCTTTTGTCTGGTGAGAACAAGCCCAGGAAAACACAATGTGAAGGATGACAACCATGCAAATTGGGAAGGACAACTGGCTTACAGATTCCTTATTTTCAGGATGTCTTTGGATAAGCCTGGGTAAGTGTGCTTGTCAGGAGAGAGGCATTTCATCTCCAGCTTCTGGGTCAGTGAGCTGGCGTGCTTTGGTTGCAGCAGGCAGGAGCTCCCGACACGGGTAGCAGCAGTGGCAAGGGTCCGGCTCTGCATCTCTCCAGGTGAAGTCGTAGGGGCAACTGAAAATTGCCTAACAGCGTAAGCGCAGTTGTACTGGGTAAGAACACAGACCTAGCTAGCCCGATAATCTGTTCCCTGCAGAGGACTGAAGGAGAGTTGGAGAACGGGGCATATAAAGCACAAGGCATCCCTGGGTATGCCATCTCAGCTGCCCTAAATAACGGTTTAGAGGCTGTGCAGATATCACCTGCACTTCAGAACATTGTGTTTAAAGGCCAAGCAGTTGGCCCTGTCCTCTGTGAGCAAATGGCCAAGGTCTGAATGTTTGCTTTTCCCAAAGAGGGATACCAGATTCCTGGGGGCAGGAGACTAACCTCACTAGGGTGACCTAGAGGCGACTGTGTAGCCTTGGAGGCGTAACACCTCCCATTATATTTATGTCAACAGATCTGCAAATTGGTAAGTGTACTGTAGGCAATCTCTTTCAAGGCCAGCCCCTGAAAAAAGATGCTTTCCATCCTCTTTCCTCCCGTCACGGCCGCGTGACTGATTGAAGATGCATCTCTCAGGTACAGTGGCTCATTTCAAGGACTTTTGCAGCTCAAGCATTAGAGACTCAGTGCTGGGCTCTAGCTTCTGGTTTGGATTAGGCCGCAGTAAAAGGTGCCTTGTCCCTAATGAGCAACGACAGCAGCAACTGGCATGCCTTGAAGTGGGAGAGTGAAGGCTCTGTACAGATGCCTTAATCTAGATTAGGAGCCAGCACCCGGGGAACTAGCAAAATCCACAGAGAGAAAAGTACAACTTTAGGAGAGGATGAAAAGAAAAATAAAATCCCAAATAGGCAAAGTACGGGCAGAAAACAGGGAAAAAAGGACAAAAGAAAAGAGAGATTTGACAACTGTGCTGGGACCTGCAAAAGGGGCCACATCTGTTCCGGCAATATCCCAAGTAGTGAACAGGTCTGACAGTCACAGAAGGAGCTTTCGCAGTGCAAAGATTGGAGAGGTGTTTGGTGGAAAAGCTGCGGCATAAACTAGCTGCACTTTCCCTTGCTTTACGGTCATATGGTTCACATTTATTGGGTGGAACTGAATAGCTGCAGACTTGCCACTCTCAGAGGAAAGAGATCGTCTCTCTTACAGTAAAAGTCTTGGGGACTTTTTTCCTTGAGTGTATGAGAAGGACACTTTGGCCGTGACCTGTGAAACCTTGCGCAGCGCGCAGCAGGAACTGCAAGGTGGTTGTGCTTCAGCGTGAGAGTGAATGAAGGGGGTGTGTGGACACAAGTAACGTTCAGCTGTTGGGGCAGTCTTCACCGAGCAGAAGCAGCTGCGGTGCTCTGACATACAGTCCGTACCTTACACAACACGGGAAGAAAAAAGGTGTATGTGTGGGAAGAATACATCTGAGGATACATTCGTTCAAGGAAGACCCTCGGCATGAAAATCAGGTTTTTTTCTATCTGCCTTCCTCAGGCCCTAGCTGTTGGGAGGACTTAGCTTGGTGTCCTCAGTGTTCGTGCAGGCAGGGTCAGGTTTCTTTGCAATTGCTGTCTTGTTCGTCACTGTTCCACTTGCCCCGTTGCCAACTCAGACAGGATTTGGGCTTTTTCTTTAAAATCCAGCTGCTTGATTTGGGCTATTACATGAGAATCTCATCTGACAGAAAAATACTTTCCTATCCGTTGTGAATGCAGAGGAGAGGTTGAAAACAGGACCTAAATGTCCCGAGGCCACAAGGATAATGAAAAGAACCCAAATTTAAAATTGTTCATCCTATCGTGAATGCTAAACCAGTCTTATGGATTTTTGAAGCCTTTTTTTGTAATTTCTGAATGTTTGGGATTAGTAAAATTGTGCAGGCAGTACTCCACCAGCAGAGGCAAAGTAAAGTCTTAATGTTATTTAATTATTTACAGAGAGTTTGGAAGAACAAGCAGTTAAGTGAAAAATACTTAGCTATAGTCAATGACTGCCTATTTCAGGAGTAAAATGGAAAGCTTAAAAAAGCCGTATCCTTTGTATCTCAGGTAGAACTCCTTTCTCCAAACTTATTTCCTGTTGTGCTAAATAAACCAGTCATTTTTATGTCCCTCAGATTATTCAGAACAGTAAGATTTAGTAAATGATTTTTTCTTAGTCTATTCTTGACAAAGTTACTCTTTAATTGAGCATTTCTCAAAAGTCCACTACCTTTTTTTATGATTAGTTCATTTTTTCCACACAATTTTTCTTCATAGAGTTTTAAAACATAAGTAATAATCAAAGAAAGCTCTTACTGTATTTAGACCTGAGTGGTTTCTATCCACATTGCTCTCTTTCTAAGGTGTAATGCTGTACAGCAGAAGAGAGAACTAGTGAACAGGTAGCTAGATCAGACACATTGGAGAAAAGCCAACGTGGCTTTTGTAAAGTAGCTGTCACGTAAGTGCTGAGCAATTAGAGTGCTGAAGGAGCTGGCAAGCAAGTACCTGTAGGTGATCCTCTCAGTACAGTGTACTTGCATTTCATCGATATCCGTCACCTAAGGTTTTTAAAGAAAATAAACAGTAAAAGGTCAGTGTGGAAAATTCACTCATAGATTACTAACTGGTTAAAAAATAGGAAACAAAAAAGACATGAGCAGGGTACCAAAAATAGTCAGAGTCATTTAATGTTAGCATGCCTCAATTTCTCCAGACATGTTAAAGTGTGATATTACTGATTACCTTTGCCACTTCTCTCCCATTTGGACTGCAGAGAAAAGGATTTATACAGAGTAGCTACTCTATTACTGTCCCAGAGGTGAATGAAACATGAGTGAGGAAGATAATATTAGGAAATTGCAGCACTGCTCTCAGATTTCTTTGGCTGTATTTTGACAGCTGAATTAACTTGAGTTATCTGTGCTCCAAGTGAACTTCTCCCAGCGTAGCAGAGCTTACTTGAGAATGGCCATGCTGCAAAATTATACTGGAATTGCACAAATGAATTAGATGATCGGCAGTGTGATTTTAGAGCAGCACAGAGAGATTAAGTAAGACCAACTAAATATTTTGCCTCTTCATTATAACTTGTGGCAAACCACACAAGTTAAAAGCACCATCACTTCTGAATTAGTATTTTTCTTTATGTATGGAAGTTTGGTTAGAGTTGAAAGCTTAGTTTTGGCTGAAGTTAATTCTACATTGAAGATAAGTCTTTTGATTCTGCACTATTGGCATACATCTGCACTGAAAATCACATCACTTTGCCAGCATCATAACACAAGATTGTAATATTTTAACCAGCTGTGAAAATTTTGCCCACCATTATGGGTGCCCACAATTTTTTTTTTTTTGCAAAAAATCACCCTTCAAAGAGTTTTAGAGCAAAGTATGCTTTTGAAACACTTATTTCATCCCGCTAAAGGATGTCCAAGCAGCTTTGGGAGAAATGGCTCTGGGACTTAATTTTTTGCCTCTGATTCATTCCGTTGAGGTGCTAAGTTCAGTGTTGCTTTTGGAAAGAAAAATTACATCCCACATTCTCTGTTCACTTGTGTCTCATTTTGCCATCGACAGGGAAAGGCAAGTTGTATCTGGTAGACAAAGTGAGTCTGGAAAATTAGCGGTATACTTGAGGGTGGCATTAAAATTGCTTGCTTCAACCAGAGCTCATCAGCACCAAGGTGCAGTGGAGGTAGAAGCTCCTCTTGTTTTAAAGCATTGTGGGGCCACCAGGAGCATACATTTGACAAACAGCAGTGGAAATATAAAGCCATGAACTCAGTGGAAGTTCAATTTGATATTTTTAATGATTTTAATATTGTTATGTAGCTATCAGGGAAAAAAAGGGGTCTGATAAAGCCTTGAATTTTCCAAATGAGCTTTTGAGGAGGGAATCTTTATCTTTGTGATTCCTAACATTGGCAAAGTTTCTGATGTCTAGAAAAAGGCATTTTTTGCTGGGGAGAGGTCCCAACTGCAGACAGCCTAATTTGTTCCTGGCACATGCTAGGATTTGCATTGCTGTGGGGGGTCAGAAATGTAATAATTCATGAATCTTTTTGCTGAGCTGGGCTCAATTAGTCAGTCTTCTTTTTTCCCTTATCCAGTTGTCTTTTGGGAAATGTAGAAGCTTCCTTGAGCAGAGCAGAGTATCTTACTTGAAATATATTGTGGCACTAGGCATAGTAATGCCACTGGAAAGGATAAAGTACAAAATTGTCACTGCTTTCTGAGTGAGGCTGGCGCTGTTGGGGAGGGAAGGCAGAGCAGCCGGCCGCCCGCGGCTGGCGTTGCAGCAAGGACCGCAGGTGCGAGAGCTGCGGCTCTCCGGAGGGCTGCTGGTAATTCATTATGAGGTCTTGGGAAGGTCACTTAATTGCTACTGGCCTCAGTTTACCCAGGCTATATGTGAAAAATAATAATAGCCTCAGGTGAGAGCTATGGTAGGAGGTGGGCTGATGGAAGCTTCACAGTGTCCTGGGATCTTGAAGTTGTTGCTAAATGTTCAAGGTACTATTATTTGCGAGCTATAGTTATATGTTTTAAAAACCCATATGGCTTGGCCATATCAAAATGTATTTTGACAACGCACGGTAACATATATGCCTACCTAATCTAAAACCTAGCTTTAAACTTCCTAGCTACTTCTAGGTGTTAGAGCACAGTTAATCAAGAAAGCTGCTGAAAAATATTTGAAATGGCAAAGAATTTGATTTGTCTTTGTTCCCAGAAGCAGTTGAACTATTTTTACTCCTCCATTCTAAAAACATGCACTTGTTGAGAAGAAATTGGATAAAGAAGATACTGTTTTGACAGAATTATGAGAAACTGAAAAAGGACCTGTGGAATGTAGGCAGCAGTCTTTAACCGGAGCTGTCACCGGCTGCTCCAGCCGTGATGAAATGCAGTGTTTCAGTCAAGTAAAGGTTCATTACGTGGTAAAACTCTCTAACGTCCAGACTCTAGTGTCTTCAAAAGTACAGATACACTGACTTGCACAAGGACCTGATAGGGAAAATGTGATTATATGTGTGGGTCGGGTACACCAGTAGAGTCTTATTAAAGTCAGCAGAGTTAGGGTACGCCTTTCCTACTTTTTTCTGCTTTGTGGGTGGGGGTCTCAGTCTGCTCAGGTTTTTAATGAACAAGCTGTAGTTGTGGAGGCATTAAAGCCAATACTGTTTGAATAAGATATTTCACTGCTATTATACTGCTCATGGGGCAAGTCCACAAAATGCCAGCATTACTTCTTTGCTGTCACTAATAGCACAGCCACTAATATCTTAAGTCATTAATATATATTAATATTAAGAAATACCAGCTTTAATAACATTTGATGAAAAGCCTTTGTGTCTGTTTGGTAATAATTCAGTTTCTCGATATTGTCTATCTGTGTGTATGTATACAAAGACATTAGAACAGTGAGAAATTGAAGTTCAGAAACCATGATATGAAACCTATTTGGTATGTGTGAATATATATATACACACACACAGCTAGGCCTATATGTATGTGTAGGGGTGTGTGTATATACACACATATACACACATATATAAAAAGTACCAGGCAAGCAGAAATATTGTTTCTGGTGTGTGTTATTATGGAAAATATATGAGCAAAGGATTGGAAAGTATCCTTTATTTATTCAGAGTTCTGATAATAGTTTCCACCTAATGGGATGCTTTAGACTAGCAGTTGGAAAGCCCTAAATATTCTGCACAATGCAAAAATTACCTACTTTGTCAATTAAGGTTCAGCACTGGGATAAACTTAGATGTATATCTTAGGGGCAGAGCCAATAGGACAGTGGTTAGAGAACTGGGATTTGAGAGAAAAAGGACAATCAGTCAGAATGACATAACTGAACCTGTAAAATATAATTGGTAGAAACATTGTCTTGTACTAGTAATAGACACCAGCTAATTGTAAACAGACTGGAAGAATAGTGAATTTAGAATATTTGGCTCATCAATTTTAATGTAATAGAAAATTCCTGTTATAAATGGTATTAGGCTTTTTATTTGTTTGGACTGTCTTAGGTATTATCATTTATTTTGTTTCTTTATTGATTGTTCTGGAAACATACAGTAATAAGAAAATAACAGCAAGCAGGTAAGGAGATACTCACAGAATCCTATACACTTGAAATAAGTGTAGAGGAAAATAAGATTAGGAAAGAGCCTAGGCAAGAAAATGGACAGAGGGGAAAAAATACATACTTATTCAGTGAGCAGCAGAACTGCTGAATTTGTATTTCCTTAGGATTTGTGTCTCAGGTCTCCTAAAATCTTCTTCTGCAGTAATACCAACTGCTCCCTGCATGTGGTGTACAACCTCTCATCCCAGCAAGATCCTTGGTTTCACCCACATTTCCTCCCCAAACCCAGTGGTCCTAGGTCCTCCCCCAGTCTTCTGGAGTTCAAATCTAGTGAAATGATGGGAAGCATTTTCGTATTATCTAAGAGGCATTTTTAATGAGTTAGAAGCTGTGAATTCTGATTTGGTCTAACGCAGCACAGGGAAGAAAAGCTGATTCCATCAAAAACGCAGACACACAGCACCCACCCAAAGTAGCACACAGCACCCACCCAAAGTAGCAAAACTTGCTTCAAAATTCATGGTTATTTTCATTTCCCATTTATTTAGACATCTTGGTGGACACAACACAATCTTTCAAATTGTTTCTGGTTAGTTCAGCACATCTCTGTCTTAAATCCTCTCCTGGAGTGCAATCCTCTCCTGCCTGCAAAAGCACTGTGAAGGAGAACTAATCAACCGCGAGCTCCCCTGTGGCTCTGACCTCTGTCAACAAGCTGTTTATGATTCACAGAATGGATTTAAATGGATACCAGTTCTTCCTCTGCTGTGAGAAGCTGTCGACATGGTTGCAGTTGATTTAAAAAAAATCACTGTATTTTATAAGAGAGTTAAGTGAATCATTGCTTTATTTAGAGGCCCTCCAGATCATCACCTGCCTCTTGTAACACAAGCATTCGGTGCAGCGTAACCATCCCTGCGTGCCCTGGCAATGGCTACGTGGAGCAGAGCTTCTGCAGCTGTGAAATGCAGGCATTTGGAATGATTTCCTTCTTTCTTTTAACATAAAGAGCGGTAAGATAAATTTATACAGCTTTTTTCACCAAGTTGGAATGGATAAGGTGGAGGAAGGCTTATGAGTTTTTCTTGCTGCTTTTCTGAACAGGACGTCTTTCAGAGAACAGCAGAGGTCACTGTGCTCGTTATGAAGAAAGCATGTGAGGCACCAAGGATTTTTCAGCCCTTGGTTTCTTGTTAACAAAGCCAGCACCTTTCTTCCTCCAAAAAAGAACAGCTAATTTGGATTAGTGTTCCTATAGCAAAAAGATGGCCAGCAGTAAGTACAAAGTTCTACATTTATGAAATATCTTCACAATTCTCACTGGCATTATCCTGAAGAAAAATGTTTAGAGGGATCTGAGGTGGAGGCCCCGCAAAGTAATTTGTGTGGCTTGGAGAGTGGCAAGATGTGCGACTGCACACCCTGCGTGGGCAGGTTTTGGAGTTCTCGCTAAAATATTGGAAGGCTTTTTAATGACAATTGTTATTTGCAAGAAAAGCCCAAGAGGACTTACTGTGTGTGTTTCTCACTAGAGGGCCACAGATTTGGTCATGACAAATTTGGTGGCATGCCCTGAGATGTTTTAGCCAATGTGTTGGTGCCCCTATGACCGTCATGTAGATGCTTTCAAATGACCCTCGTTAAACTTGAGGACACATTCATACAGAAAAGAGGGAAAAATGGGAAATAAATAGGATTTATGATAAGCATTTTTTTCCTGTCAAACAGCTTCTGCTCATTCTTCTGTATGGCTAGTGCTGTGTTGCCGTGCATGTCTTAAGATTCTGGCCCTTGTTATTATTAGAAGTTTATCTGTAGAAGTACTTCAGTCAAATCCAAGTTCATGCTGACAACTGCCATTAAAATGTATCTTTCTCCTGCCTTACAGGAAAAAGTACAAGCAGTCAGTTACTTAGCTGTCCCGCTGCTGATTTTCTGCCTAGCGGTAGCAGAGTGGGAACTGGGCAGGAGAGGGCAGCCGAGGAGTGCTGGAGCACTCTCCCGCTCTCGAAGCAAGTAAGCAGTGACAGCAGTTAGGAAGTGTCTTTCATTTCCATTGGTGACAAGACAGAAGCTCTTCAAACTCCATTTGGTATCTTGAGATAGATGTTTTTCTTTCACAGACACATTATAAATGAAATTCAGAATTTTTTAGTGGCTAAAACTCAAGAATGCTGTTATTTATGTTGACATTTTGATTTTATTTATTGTGATAAAAAGAGGACCATTTATTGTGAGGACTGAGGAAAAATGCGCTTGCAACTTTTGTTTCAGTTCAGGATAATCTGATATATTAGACACGTATTCAGGTATCTCTTCAGAGTTAATCGGTCTTGTGAGTTTAGGCACCTGCATCCAGATGTGCATGCTGGGGTTTGTGGTGTGGCTGAGTAGAAGGATTGCACTGAGGCACAGTTTAATTTAGAGGCAGTCAAAGCATGTAACATGAAATGAGGAGCACCAGTATTGCCCTTTGACACAGGGCAGCAATTGAGCCTTTTAATGCAATTCTTTCGCCGAACAATGGTGCTGTAATGGCTCCATAGTCATGGACAGCTGAATGATCACATGAACGAGGGCCCAGTGTTTCTGTGCATTCTTCCGTCCTAATAGCCCCTGTCTGCTCCTGGCGGGGGACCCCGCTGAGCTCTGCCTTTCTCTGCCTCGCAGCCAAAGGAAGCGCTTACAAGTTGACTCTGATGTTTGTGGGCAGAGGAAGAAGAGGGAGATCCTCCAGATGGGAGGAAATCCCTCCCTCTTCTCTCCAAAAGCATAGGAACACAACTTAAAAGGCACAAGGCCAACTCTGCAGTAGGAGTGGGAATCTGGCAGTCTGGTCTTGCCGCGAAGAAGACATACTGGACCGCGGTAAGGCAAGTTGGTCGGCTGAGCCAGGACATCCATACCTTAGCTTTTCGCTAGTCTTCTGAGATTGACATGGGTCTCCCTAGTAATCCCTTAATTTCTTGGAAGATGGAAACAGTATATTTGCACAGTCCAGAAAGATGCGATTAACTCCTTAATGCCCTGGTTTAAAGAGCATATATGAAAAGACCAGATTATCATTCATGGTAATGCAGATCTCCTAGGGGCCACTGGGTCACCAGGTCCTGTCCATGCAGTTGCTCAGGGCGAGTAGGAGAGAAACTTCTGCTCCTGAAATCCCTCCCAACATCTGTGTGGCAAACACAGTAGAGAAGACAGTATGATCGGTGCTTGTTCTGCAGCCTTGGATATGGTCAACTGCTCTAGCTTTTTTCCGTTAATGTAGTTTGAATGGAACTGTCACATTCACGACCTGAATGGAAAGAAACAACAAGCAAAAGAATTTGTCTTGACTTCTTTTTTTAAAAGAGAGGCGATGTAGAGAGGATCTCAGTTAAAAGGAAGAAGAAAAAAAGGATCGATTTAAAGGCTGACCTTCATGACATTAGTGATTCCTTGAGCAAAAGTCTGCTTTGCTTTGTGCATGCTTATGGAAAAAGAGTGACCTAGAGTAAGTCAGGTTTTTTTCTTTCTTTCTTTTTCCTTTTCAGAGCTGTGCTGTTAGTATTTCCTTCCTTTCTTGTCCTAACAGTTCTGAAATGCTTACTTGTACCCCATTATCTTTTGTGGTATTTCCCAGCTGTCATTTGTTATTTTCAGAGCATTTCAAATAGCAGTAGGTTTCATTGCAGTTTTGTATGACTTTGCGGCCTACTAATGTTACTTCATTTTTTTTCAAATCACATAGGTCTGTGTGTATATCATGGCAGTTTTTATCTGAGTGAGTAACTTTCTGTTTCCTCTCTGCTTATTCTCTATACACGCTATCAGACCTGGTGCTGAGGATCCAATGTCTGTGTTTCATGAATTCGAGGGGGACTTTACTTTGGACTAGTTCTACTGTTGAGAGGAAGTCTTTCGGTTTAGTTTCATCGGAAAGGAATTCAAGGTTACTTTGTGATACAAATCAAAGCCTGGTAAGTTGGAACTAGGGGAAGATTCTCTTCAAAACTCCTGTTCCAAACTAAAATCTAATGTAGATGCATCTAGTGGGACTTAAGTGACTACAGCGTAAAGGTACTTTTGAAAATGAGCCAGAATTACTACACAACTTCTCCAGGCATTTTTTTTTTTTTTTTGAAAAGAACATACATATGAATTGTCTGTAAGCATGGTTGCGTGGGTAACTGGAGTGACAAACATACAGAATGTCTGTTCCATCCATCTCAGCTAGTTGTTAGTATGATTTTTTTAAACAGTCTTTAGATCTGTATATTGTTAGATGTTCTTAGAGTTGGAATCTGAGTAGCAGAGTAATTTTTCTGAATAGAATTTGTTTTGCATCGAATAGTCATTTTCTAAGATTATATAGGTGGTAGATACCTGTCCTAAAAATAATGCTGTGTGTCAATATGTGTGCAAGAAAGTAAATGCTGAACGCTGTGTCTTCACTTTATTTCTAAAATGTTCAGGTTCAAGTGTTGGGAATTAACGATTAGATCCCAGAGGCTCCTCCCAGGTAGATTTATAAGCATGAAGAGGTTTGCATAGCGCTGACCTCTTTTCAGTCTGCATAGTTACTTCTACATATATTGCATCAGTAAACTTGACCTTGGGTAAAGAAAGGGAGCTCTCCCGTAGTGATGGAACACAGTTCGCCAAATAAAGTTTTTGATTTGAGAAAGCTATTCAATTTGTTAAGAGCACAAATGCTGAAATGCTACCAACTATTAGATAATTGTCTGCATTCTTTGTGTTCTGCCAGGGACTCTCACCACCTTTCTGCAAGGCATCTCTCCTAGTACAGATTTTTCTAAATTACTAAACACTCAGTTCTTGGCTCTTTTTAAATTTTTCCTTTAATTAGTTAACCTCTCATTTGCAAAACCTGTTTGTAAGTAGCAAACAGAAGTTTATGAGACTCACTCTGTTACCCAGAGGAGGACTCCTGGATACACAGCTACCTTTGAAAAGCCTGCTGCTCATTTGTAAACTTTCCTGTTTTCCCTAAGGTCATGCATTGCAACATCAGAGGCCAGAACACAGCATTAAGGCCAGGAATGGTTGTATACAATGGTATGACCCTTTTCAGTCCAGTGTAAGAGGGATCTTTTCAAGTAATTTTTAGAATTGTGGGTTGTATTTCTCTTTCTTTGAAGTAGTTTATTCACACTGACTTCTACTAAAATTCGTGCTTTCGTCCTTAGGGTGGGGAATCTCCTATATGTCTGTCAGAGCATTAAGCTTAGCTCCTTTGATTTGAAAGATATTGCAGCATTGAATTACCAAAGGGATTTCTCTAAAGAAAGCAGAGAAGGGGACTTGGAGAAGGCATGGGCTGCCTGTACTTTGAAGGGTTACCAGGCAGCCTTTGCTTATATTTTGCAAAGAGCTGTTTGATTACACCATACAAATAGCCCTTTCTTGCTTGTAGCTGCTAAGTTCCATTAAAAGATGATAAAAATGGGTTCAGTGTTTTCCTAATGTCATTTAATAGCTGAGCAGTTCCTGGCGGGTTGAGCTGCAGTCTTGGGGGTGGAGATGCAAAGAACATCCTGTTAAGAGCGAGTCGAACAATGAGGGAAGTGTGAGCATCCCTGTTGCGCATGGGAGTTAGGTAACATTTTAGATTTCAGGCTCTGTTTACGGATTGTTTAGAATATCTTATATGTATGACTGAGAGCTGAAATCATACCTTAATACAGTGATTATACATACCTTAATGCATATGGAAAACTGTGTTACCACTGTAATTCATTGGCCTGTCTTTCCTCTCTCGTGGTTTCATTATACTAGATAATGGTTACATTACATTATGATAGATTAGCCAAAGCAGAAATAATTCACCCATCATTTTGTAATCATTTCATAAAGAAGAGATCTTACGTGAAAAGAAAGAACATTGCCTTTAAAGCCAACAAGAAACCCCTAAAGTTTATTGTAACAATGAATCCTGTGTGTTATCACTCTTGAAAGACCCAGAGAGATCCTGGTCTGGTGTACTATTCAGAAGAATTCGGCCCCTTCCCTTTTTTAGTGAGTGTCTATCACTCTGTTCCAATATCAAGTGCATGGTCCATTGGTTAAATAAGTCTGGCTGGACATCGTGGCCACGCTGTAGCCATTGCCACACAGAGGCTTAACCAGCGAGTTCGAGTGTGGTGCTGAGTGATCATGTTTGGGATTTTCTCTGCATTCAGGTTCCCCATCCATGCAGCAGGTTGGCATGCATATTATTCTGTTATTAAAAAAAAAAAATCTAAATTTAGTGGTTAGGAATGGAAAGAAGTAATTAATCTGGACACCAATCTTCGTAGCATCTAACCTAATGTATTTTATTGGTAGCCCAGAATATGCTGTGTATAAAATGTAATTCCAGCATCTCTGATTTGTATTAACACAGTTATGATGGGATTTTTAGTAATGCTCAGTTTTGCTCCCAGCGAGCAAGGGGCAAAATGCATTTTCAATGAAAGCGGAGTGCAGCCAGCCCTGTTCAGTTCTTAGTATTTTCCATAATCCTCAGATGTTTCAGTGTTGAAAATCCTATTGTAAGAAATACGTGATGTTTTCAAATGGTCTTCCCATTTTGTGAGGTGAATGTGGCGGCTGTGGAAGCTGCACACTGACAGCCAGGGAAAAAATAATTTATGTTTTTCACACAAGCAGGGGAACACAAAGCTTTTTTGTGCTGCCCAGCGTCCTTGGACGATCCAGACTATTCTATGTACAGTTCAGCCTTTGGCTTTCGTACTGACCAAGCTGGCTTTGGTGGTCTCTTTGCAGTGTACCCATAAAGGCAAAGAGGGTTCCCAACTCATCTTAATATTGGGTCTTCTCTGAACAGGCACCCACTAAGATCAGTGACTGGCTGAAGAAAGGCACACAAAAGTGTCACACAGCTACTTCTCCAGAGGTTCCTCTTCTCCACACATTAAGACGCCTCCCCCCTCTACCCTTTGCCAAAGGAGCCATTCTGAACCAGTTTTTAAGCCTATTCTTGCAGAGCAGTTTAGAGCAATATTCTGACCCTGATTAACTTGTGTTTTAAAACTTTGACGCTAATATTCCTGGAACCTCTGGTTCTTAAAACATCCGCCGAGGTTTGCTGCTAATCTCCTTTTAACATAGCTAAGATGATGTCACTTTCAAATACCTTTTTTCTGGTAACTTTGCATGGATTTTTTTTTCTCATAAAGACATAAAAATAACATTCTGACTTTAACTTACAAGCTAGTAAAAAGTTTGCCAGCTAATCCAAATTACCATTTCCCAATAAGCAAATGAGTTCATGATGTCCAACAACTGCTCAGTCTTCTGAGGTGCCATTTTCTAGTGTTTAATGTGTCTTTCCTAAGTGCATGCCCTTTGAGCTAGAAGCGTGACTCAGTCTCTGTTAAAATCCAAGGAGCTGAAGGGCACGCAGAACCACGTGGATTTGGCCCTTTCAGCCTTTTGTATTGCTGTGGGCTTAAGCAATATTTTTGTTTCTGATCATTCCTGCACCCTCCACTCTGAGGGCAGCAAAGCAGCTACCCTCACTGAGGCATTTCTCATGTTGGATGCGATCTGCAAGCAGCAGAGACAGGGCAGCACGTTCCTTCACGATCTTCTTCCTGCACCTTGCTGCCTGGGCCGGCTGGCTTAGAAAAGGACCAGGGCACGAGTACACTGCCTCCAATTCTCCTGCTGTGCTTGGTAGTAAATGTTGGCTGTATTAGGCTCCATATTCCTAAATGCTTGGAAAATGAGAAGAAGCAAAAGACATATCTTCTAGGTCTCTGATTGTCTGATTTTTTAAATGCTTTTTCTGTTTCTTTTTCTTTATAGTATTTTAAGGCTCCCTAAAATGGAACCTGATGAAATTCCTTGCCTTGTATATGACACAAAAACTGTTGCTTTCTGACATACGAATATACAGTCTTGCAGTGGCTGCTCTTAAAACTTTGGCAAGAGCATAAGAAACATGTGCCCAAGAAAAGGAGTGCTCTTCTTTGTGCTTTAACCATTTTTCCATGCTTACCTATTTTTTTTCCCTTTGATGCAATTTTATTTTTAAACAATCCATTTCTCTGAACTGACTCATTCTCTCTTCTTTACTGACCTTCTTTCTGTAATTCCTTCCTTATGTTTATTGTCCTTTGTTTGTAAAAAAATATTGAGTTAACAATTTCTACTAAGGTCATGTCATTTTGTTTGCATTCTCAGTAAATACAGAGAGTTTGATTGGAGCTGTTTAGACATTTCAAGTATGAATACTTATTCCTGAGTCTTCTACAAAAACAAGATGTTGAATTTTGTGGAGCACTACCCTGGTGAGGAACAAGGTTTAGTAAAGTAAACAGACATCATAAACTTGTTGATAACTATAACTATTCTTTGTTAAATTCCTCTGTAATTTAACAACTTACTAAACACTGAAAAGAAGTAGAAATGAACTTACTACAGCCCACTTCTGATAGGGACTTCATCTTTTGATGGAGTTTTTTTTTCTTTTAACCCATCTATAGGATGAGATGGGTGTATAACCAAGTTACCTTTAGGGCTGTTTTTCTGAGGATATTAGTGCAATTTGAAAGATTAGTTAAAGCAAAACATCCTAACCTAAAACAAGCAAGCAATCAAAATAGGCATTAAGTGAGCAGTATGCAAAAGTGGTGAACTAAGTGTACAAATAAGAATTTTTGCGTGCTTAACTTTGAAACCTTCATATTCTGCTGGTTCAGATTTGTGTATACCATAGAGGCATAGGATGTAATGCCATGCATTGCTTTTTTGTGTCTTTAATTTTGCCCGCCTTTGTCCTGTTCTCCTGGCCTACTCACCTTCTGGCTCCCTGAGTTTCCCTTCAGATGTAGTTCTCCCTACCAGCAGGCTTCCTCTCTGCCTCCTCCACGTCCCTCACCAGCTCCCTGTCCTAGTCTGCTACCAGTCCTTACTCCACACTTCTCTCTGCGAGCTTTCTCAAGTGGTCTAATTTCCACCATCTCTCAGGTCTCACTCTGTCTGTACTTCCTAATGGTCTAACCAGTCTCCTTGTTCCCATCTCCACT
This sequence comes from Dromaius novaehollandiae, assembly GCF_036370855.1. NCBI lineage: Eukaryota > Metazoa > Chordata > Aves > Casuariiformes > Dromaiidae > Dromaius > Dromaius novaehollandiae. The sequence continues at coordinate 58,847,521 of NC_088101.1, forward strand.
TTTTTTGCGCCTTTTGTTGCCAGGTTAGGTGGTTTCTCCCTGTCATTGCCAGATTGCTTTTAGTAGCCCATTACTTGCTGCAGTTTGGGGTCTAACCCGCTGGCACCAGCTCAGCAGCTGAGCCCTCCCGGACTGGATATAGCCCAGGAAAGGGCATGGGCTTACAGCATCCTGTGAAAATGGCACATTTTCTGCAGTCTGATCACAATTAAGAGCTATGAAGTAACAGATCATTTTATAGCAGCGATGTTCTGTTAGTTATAGAACACTGTTCTGTTAGCACTAAGTGCCATAAGAGACCGGAATATTTTTGGCAAGCACATCCGTAGAGATCTTAAGTGTGAAGATCCAGCAAGGCTTAAGTGAGCGTGAGTGATGATCTTTCAGAGGCTTATAGATCACCCAGACGGGAGCAGACTTTCAGAGGAACATGGAAACGCATGTCCCTGGCTAAAGGACCAGGCCATAGCCAAATACCAAGTCCCCGTTCTCTGGAGTATAGGCAGCAGAAGGTGTTTGGAATGGATATTTTTAACAAATACATCCTTACCCTCATCTTTCCTTCCATTCGCCTAAGCTTTCTGAGCAGTGAGACTATGCGTTTGCTTTTACATGTTGCCTAGAACTACCTGGTGAAAGTCCTCTCTGTGAGAATGGATGGCAGATCAAACAGGGTCACATTTGCCAGCGCCTGTATGCTATGAAATCTCTCGTTTCCCCTTGTCTTTTAGAAACACAATGCATACAACTAGTTTCAACCTTTTTCTTACCTCTCAGCCTTGACTTTTTCATTACTTTGCGTCTTTGATGACCTTTCTACGCTTCTTGAATGCTGAAGCAGTTTAGCATATTCGGAAAGTGAAAGAACTACGCATCTGCAGTCTCTGATGGCTTTGCTATTCCTACCAGTCTTTTGCAACAGCTAGGCAGCTTACTCAAGTGATTACATTTAAGTCTTGAGAGAAGAACGAAGAATTGTAATAACTTTCTGTGGGGAAAAATATTTTCATTTCTATTAGAGGCTGATTCCCAGCTTTGAGCACTTTGTCATTAACGGATTGTAAACCTCTCAGACAGCCTGTCCCATAGCAATCCACTGAGCCTTTTGTCAGGATAGAAAAATGTGCTTGGTGAAACTGGTCACCAACATCGTGCAGCTAGACTGAACCAGGCTTTAAAAAATGCTGCCAGACATTTCTATGCCTTTAATAGTCAAAATCCTACACATTAGCATTTATGAGAACATATATAGAGTTTGAGCAATCGCATGTTTTTTTTTCCTAGATGTAATATTAAATCACTGAAATATAAAAATTGTTTTAAATGATCAAGGGTCTTCATGGAAAGACAGAAATGAGGAGGTGCTTCCCTCACCACCAAACTAGGTCTTCCCTTGCTCACTTCTAGGCAACCATATTATATAATCTTATTTACAAACTTCTCAAAATCCATCTTGAAATTACTTGTTATTTCCAACTGTATCCAACTACTCTCACATGAAGGCCCTTTGAAGACCTCATTCTTTGATGGTTGGATACTTACTCTACTTTCCAGCTTACATATCCTCTTTCTTCCTCTTGCTGAACACGCCACAGTCTTTTAATGTAAGAAAGGTTTCTTATTTCTGTAGTCATGCTCACAGATCTTCTTTAAGCTTGTTTCAGTTTGAATTCATCTATCTCAAGCACAAGTGACCCAATTTGTTTCTGGTGAGGTTTTATCATTTTTACAATGGAACTAATGTTTCTATATCTACAGGAAGTACCTTTTCTGATATGTTTTACCTGCTTCACATGACATTGGCAGCCCAGTCATCCTCTGATCAACTAATACCACCCAGTTTTTTTCCCCCTATTCTTTTCCATCGCTGAGTCCCCAGCTGATAGAAAGGATTCTTATTGTTACCTGCTATGTTTGTGACCTTGGTGAGGTTTGTCTCATTTTGTATTGCTGCACTGTTGTGGTTTCTCTCATTTCTGTTGCTTCAGAACATAAGTCTTGTAAAATATTTCCAGTCCCTTCACCTTCGACAATGCCTCCCAATTTTGTCATCAGCAGTTTTAATAACGTGCTCCTACTTTTTGTGACAAAATCTTTAACAAAAATAGTAAGACCAGTCATCGAGGAACTTTGCTGAAAATCTCCCTCCAGCCCAGGTTACCATTGTCTCTCCTTCTTTGTCTCCTTGCATTGTCTCCTTTTTTCCTGAGTCCTATCTCTTCCCCCCAAACTAATTCTCCATATGGCATTGTATCAAACGCTTTACTGAAATCTGAATAGGTTTGATCTACCAGATTTCTGTTGGAGGGACAATCAGTTATCTTACCCAGACAGGTATCTGGTGAACCAGGTTATGATCTATGTTTGTCAGCTTTTGTCCATCTTTTTCATCCATTTTTAGCTTTTACTTATTCTTTCGTTCAAAATTTGTTTGAACCTTCTGCCTGTTTGAAAGGCAAGCCGTTAGACTGTCATTGCCTGTGTGATTTTTTTCCCTTTCTCTTACATTTATTTACTACATTTGGTATTCTGCAGTTACTCAATTATTCAGTCTTCAGTTGAATCCGCGTGGTTATATGCAGAGAAATGACTCGCAAACAACACTGTCGGGGTTCCATGTTTATAGCCACTGTGACTCATATCAAATTTGCTCAGCTTACAACTGCAAATATGTTTTTCTAGCTGCTAGCTGTGCAGAAGCGCTCTGAGATTTAAAAAACAGCCTGTGCCCTTTTTGGCTCACATATCAGAGCTTCAGATTCTGCTGTTTTTTGTTCAATCAGAATTTTGGTTGGACATTGTTTCATTCTGCTTTCATTTGCTTCCCTTTCTTGAGAAGACTTGGTTGAGGCAATCTTCACAAAGAAAGGGCCTTGAGTTTTGAATTCAGTGCAGCACTCTGGAGACGCTATGAAAAAGACTATGTAAAAAGTAAATAAAGCAAATATTATAAAGATTCATCCTAAAGGGTATTGTGTTCCATTTATTATTCCCCGGATAAGGTATAATCTGTCTCATTTCTCCATATTTTTTTCCTTCTGCAATGTTGGCATAAGTACGAAGTAGGACAGCTTAATTATATCTGCAGAGTAAGCATTTATGACTTCGAATGTGTTGGAGGCGAAAGCTACCATCTATTCATAGTTGATTTTTTGACTAACAACACATGCCTTATTATTCTTTGCATACTTTTTCTGGTCTATAGGTTAATCCTTTTTTCTTATCCCAGAGTTATATTACGTTAGTTTATTCCATGTTTGTGTCTTCGGTCTTTAGTTGGAAATGGGAATTATTTCACATAATTTGATGTTATCGGGCAAAGTTTTTCACAGCCTGTCTATAGGCAGTGAGAAGAGATGGGCCTTTCCAGGAGATACCTTGGGATGAGATGCATTACCATCCAGAAGTGCCATGCACTATATTCTTGGGGGAGTCTAGATAATGAGTGTGGAAAAGATTCCTGTTTTTCAGACAGCTAACACTATTTGAGATGTATCCCACTTCAGTGTATTTTTTAAATGGCCAATAGTCAAAACAAAACAAGTGCAGGTCTGCAACAACAACAGAAGGTCTCATTAAGCTTCTGGGAGTTGCGGAGTATTGTAATAAACTATGACAGGACACTTCAAGAGCAGAGGGGTCACAGGACCAATTTAAATATGATTTTCCATTCGCTGCCAAGGAATCGGTGCTTACTGTGTACACTGCTCAGAGACAGCTGGTTGTGTCCCATCTAAACAGGGCAAGTGAAATGTGAATGGAGCTCAAGTTTTGTGGTGGGTCTTCTGCACTGTGGTGAACCTCAGGCTGATCTCTTCTTTTCCAACCTGTAAGCTGCCTCTTGTTGTGAGAAGGGGATGTAGAGACCCTGCTTTCTCCTACCATTTCTTTTTTTCCTTCCCAGTAGATTGAAAACAGACAACACAAAAATATTTTTAATGTTTTTCCTCTGGTTTTGTAATTTGGAACACGCAGTGCAGAGACATCTGATTAAACAAACTCTGGGACTGGAGGCAGAAGAGCTGTACCTGGAAGACGTGTCACTCCAGCTAATCAGCCATGCTGACAGCAGACCTGATTAGTCTGGATGAAACATCGTCCTTGCGAGAGTGCTCTTCCTGGGACCTGAACTGGTATCTCTGCATGGCACTGCAGTGCAGCACAACGCAAACTTGCTCAGGGATCTTGACCATAGTGCTGCTTTGTGTCACCTTCCTATATTATAAAAGTCTCTTTTAACTAATTTCTAAGCTCTGTTCAGCCCCACTGAAGAAAGAGGACATATCTGTGCAAGGAAGAAGGATGTTTTCCCAATGCCATATAGAATAATTTAATATGGTATTTCCTGTCATTTGGCGTAAAAATAAAATCTCATCTTAAAAAAAAAGAAAAGAAAGCTTCCCATTGGAGGAAAAGAAGACTTTATTACATCTCAGATAATTGAAGCAGTCATAATTTTACATCTGAGATGGTGAAAACTTCTTGAATAAAATGGCAGAGATCACCATGACTTTGACTGAAACTGTAAGGGTGACCTTGTGCAGCATCTATTGTAAACAACACTTTGTCTAGGAGAAAGTAGCAATGAAGTATATGGGGAAGCTTTGTCTTTATCTTTAGGCTTTTTTATTGCTTGGAAACGTGAACATTTTATTACTCTGTGATAGTTCACATCTGAGATGAAGTTTATTGATGCTTGGAGATTACTGTGTCACTTTTCCGATGCTTTTACACCTGAATACGACAGGTGAGTTCATCTAGCACAAAACATCCTTGTTCTGCTGCCTAGCTGTTTGCTCTGAAAAGTGAAAATGATAAATTTGTCTGTAGCTTTTTGCGTGTCTCTCACCGAAGTATCTGTGGTTGAAAAATACTTCCTCTGTAGTAAGCCAGGCACCATGGCTGGGTTTCTTGTGCACGCACATTGCTGCTCTGAATGCTTTCACTGCTCTGTGTTTGTGAGCAGAGAGGTAAACAATTGGAAAAACAGAAAGCAAAGTATTTTCAGTCAATGTGATGGACAAGCTTGTTAATCTTGTCAACTGTCAAATTTTTAAATGCACAGATAGCAAAAATCATGGGGTAGTGTCCTGTTTCTGCCCAGTTCCTACTGAAAAGGTACAGAGCCCCTTTCCTCAGCTCCCTGTGCCCTGACAGGTCATGAGTGACAACCTGCTAGCGGTCAGCTTGCTGTTACAACCACGTGTTGCCGTCGGGAGGGCAGCGGTGATGGGCATTGCGGCTGCCCACGTAGGGTCGCCAGCTGGGACTGCGCAGTCCTCGGGTGCCCATCCTCTGCAGCCAGCTCCACCTGCAGGGCTTTTCCCACAGTGTCGGTGGAAGGAGAGAGAAGGGCTGAGTTAAGGGTGTCGCTGGAGCAAAGAGGGCGCAGAGGAAGGATCTGAGAGAACAACCTGTTGTTCAGTGCCGTGCTTCCAGCCAAACTATATGAAAAAAAAAGGCTCAGAGCCTAATGGTCTACCATGTAGTGAATCATTTTGTTCATGTTATGACTAATGGGGCTTGGAATTTAAAGAGGGAGATGCATAGCAACCAAAACATTTCTGAAGGAACAGTTCTTGGCCTTTTAATTATCTCTCATTAGCTGTGTTGGCATGCGTTTCACTTGTCAGTCGGAAAGTGAGATTTGTGATTTTAGAGGGAAGGTCAGTTGCTTAGAGACATCTGGTTTTGCTGTGAAGTGCCTAGTGCTACCAACATAAAAGTACCCCATACTCACCAAGGCACCAGTGGAGAGAGCAGGCAGCGCGTGGAAGCTGGCTTTCCAAGCAGCTAGAGGATAGCAAAAACTTTATAAAAACTGACAGTTTAAAGTTAAATATGGAGGAACAGAAAGACCAGTTCTGGGCACCAACATGTGTGGTTCCTTGTAGCACAGGCTGAGTCTTGACAGAGAAAGATTTCACCGCTGTTTTCCACTGAGCAGATGGGGATATTCAGTAATTATGGCTATTTGCATGGCTAGAATTGGGTAAGAGAAAATGAACAGGCAGAATCATACTAGACTGTTTTAACAAAGTGAGACTCAGTGCTTTGAGCAGAAGACGACAGCATGGTTGGTTCTTTGAATCAGCATCTCCTCTGTCATTCCCTGGTTCCTCTTCCTCTGACTATCCTGCAGCTTATTGACTGACCTCGTGAGGAGCAGGGGAGGTAGCTATGGCCTGAGGCTAAGAGGTTGGATGCTTTCATGGGAGCCTTGCACCTGCGCTCTAGATATTTGTTAATGTCATGTGTATGCCTGCGCTTATGAAAGTATTATGTATCTTGAATTTGGTGTTACCTGACTGTGGAGCTGACATTAACGGTTGGGCCATCTGCCTGGAGATTAGCTCCCAGAAGCATTTATCCTTCAGCAGTGAAAGGGAAAGTTTGCTCATATTCAGAATACGAGAGACTAGGTTTTTTATGCAGCAGAAAAACATAAGCAACTCCTTCCAAAAGATTCTTGCTGATCCTTTCTCTGCTGAGTTATTTCAGTGCATTAGGTACCCACTCACAGAAAATACTGTAAAACATAGTGTATGCCTTAAGTGTGGTGTCGTATGTGCTGAGCCAGTCTTTGACAATACACAATGTCAAATAATGTTTTCAGCTGAGACTACAATGCAGAGTAATCTAAAGCTAGCTGTCCTTGGTCAGCCTTGCAGGCATTCTGAAAACAGACAAACAAACAAAAAAAGGTCATAGGCTCAAGGTACAGAGAAGCAGAGCCAGATCTCAGTAATAGTTCTTTGGCCCAGGTTGCTTTCTGGACTGCTCTTTCAGTATAAACAAAACTGGAGCCAATAGTGATAATTCTGAGTAGATACCTGCTGCACAGTCAAGCTTTACTAATTGCATGCTTTATTTGTTTGCTTTATTTCCATTTCTTTTGTGAAAGCATACATCCATTTTTCAGTGATAGCCAGCATAACATAAATAACTGATGACAAAGTCCCTTGTGCCAGAAACTCTCAGAAATTAGAAAAGAGAAGGCAGGCAAGCAGGCAGGGGTTGATTTTTACATACCCATGTTGCAGGGACAGTGCTCTGAAGAAAATAGATATATAGTCAGCAGGAAAAGAGGAGCCGGGCTGTGAGTGGTGCTGTTGGTGCTGTTCTGTTTTCAAAGCTCTCTATTGCTGCAACTCAAAAATTAGGTGAACCAAAAGGGAGGTGAGGTAATAAATAGATAATCAGCGACACAGGGCAGCATCTGTGTCTCAGAATGGCTGTCGGCTTCTCCAAGAAAGCTGAGGACCAAATAGGTCAGTAGCGAAAACAGAGGGGAGCATATAACTTACAGTTTATCTGACATGTTTTTTTTTCTTCTTTTTTCCTGGTTGATTCCTAAAGTTTTCTTTCACCAATCTCAACAGTCCCTTGGCTAAAAGAGTAAAAGCGGGGAAAATGAGGCCATTCGTCCGGTTTCAAAGTCTGTGTGAAAGTGTGAGGCTTCTTTCCTTCTTTTTATACAAGTAGGAACCGTAGAGGGAGAAATAACCAATCATTATGAAATACAGTCTTGATTACTTATAACTGGTAGTGAGTGAGGCAATATAAAACTGTGAAAGGTTTGATGGGGTTCTGGCAGCTGATTTTGAACACTGGGGAAAAAGCTGTAGATGTGATTTTTCACAGGGTCACATTCACAATTACATCCTCTACAGTTCTGACTTGTTCACAAATTACTTATTCAGATAAACAGCCACAGGCTGATAGAAGGACTAAAGACCAAAATTAGTAAGTATTTTCCCTTTCTGAAAGAAAACATGGTTGTGGTGGAAGTCTCAGCAACACACACACGAGTTAGAAGAAAAGGTTGCTGTTCTGAAATGTGAACGTCTAATTTGTTACAATGAAGGTTGGCCTAAGTAGCCTGTCTTTACTAAATAATGATCGATTAGGAGGCAAGTGGTGGTATTTACACACTCGAAAGTCAGACCCATGAGTGCCTAGCCTTTCATAGGACTCAGCTGATGCTCTGTGGATCCGGCAGGATTGTCCAAAAGAAGAGGTCTCGGTTACACGTGGGAGGAAAGGAGCAAGACACAACAGTGTTGTAGCGCTTTTGGAGGAGCTTACGTTATATCGTAATTTTCCACTTTCAATTGCTCCTCTTCACCACTGGCTTCGTTACATATGGTACATATCCATGAGAGTATTTCTGTATCTGCTGATCATTTTGAGAACCTATTAGCTCAGGGGAATTATTATTAATATTGCTATTACTGTTAGCTGTTACGATAGCTGTTGTAGAGACATCCTGCAAATGACAGTCTTTGCCCCATAACCCGGTGGTCTCAAGCCAAAGCTGCTCTGAGCAGCATTCGCACAGTCCCCGGGCAGCGAACGGGAGTGTGCAGTGCGATGCAGGTCAGCCCTCGCAGCAGTTCCAAATTGCTGTTGTCAGTCCTTCAGACTCGGGTCGTTGTTTGCTTTTGCTAATCTCTTTGTTTCCTAATAAAAAAAAAAATCCAGTTAATACTGAAATTGCATGTGGTCTTTCATAGTTAGGCAAGCACAATTTAATGAAAAAATCCCTATGCTTCTACAGTATATATGAAGCATAAATCATGTTATCCTTTATTCTTTCGGGCAGAATAAATAAGCAGGTGTTGAAACTTGACTACAAGATTATTACTACTTTTCATTATTCCTTTCTTCTGGAAACAGGAACAATTTATATTAAATGGAAATTGCTGCAAATCCCATGCATTTTCCATCAGTTGTTTTTTCTTCAAGCCTGCATTAAAAGCCCTGTTTTCACCAATGCATACATAATTTTCTATTTTTTAAAGCCAGGAAATGAGGACTTTTAAGGGCTACAGGAGAAAATAAAACATTATAGACCAACTCCACAAGCTGCTCAAATGTTTGTTAAATAAAATAGCATGATTATTTCTGATTTAAACCAAGTAGTTGAACACTGCTTCAACAAGGCACTTAAACATTGGCCTGACTTCATCCCGTCACACCTTTTAGTTGAGTGTGTGTTTACGTGTTCTGCTGAACTGAGGCCTCTGTCCACGTCTTTTTTATCGATTGCACGTATGAATTATTACCTGTTTTATGAATATGAGTTTATTCTGATTATTACTCTGGGATATTTCCTCCTTCTGCACATGCGTTTGCAGTGTGCACTGCAGATCATTTCCTTCATTAACTGATACTTGCAGTGTGCACTACAGAGTCCTTTTCAGTTAATAGATAAGAGAAAGAATAAGTTGTAAAAATGATCATCAACTGTAGAATTTTTGGTGGGACATAACCAGGGATCTGCAGGGTCTTTGGTAAGCTGCAACAAACAGATGCCCAGAGGAATGGATGGGGGGACACGTAATGTAGTCGGTCATACTATGGAAACAAATAATGCAGTGTTGGTCCACCTTGCCATAAAAGGGTCTTTCTCTCCTCTTTCAGATCCTTTCTGTAGCCCCACTTTATTTTGCTTTTCAGTCAACCTCTGCTCTGTGCAGCCTGTGTCTTGTCTCCTGTATAACAATAATTTCCTTTTAAAAATTAACACAATGTGGGATAATTCATGCAGTGCTTTATAACCTGCATTCTTTATTGATTTATTATTGTTCTTTCTGCCAGTTCATTTGACTTGGTTGCCTTTTCTTGTTTATCTGCAGATTGTTAGATGTTTGGACTGGCCCGTCTTCTTTTGAACTTTACAAAGTGCAGTGCATGATTTTAACGTATTGTAAGAGCAGATTAATATAGAAAGGCTTTTATGTCATTTAGATGAGTCAGTGTTACCTGCTTTCATAAAGGAAAAAATCTTCCATGAAGGCACTTTTTTTAGGATGTTATTCTAGCTGAGATGTGAAACATTCCCAAAAGAGAAGAAAAAGAGTTATCTATTGTGACAGTACTCCAATGGTGATTTCAAATAAAATATTCTTACGGTAGGTCGTGAAAAATATAAACAACTGCTTAAACAAAAGCTGAAGAGAGAAGTTTGTCGTATTTCTGACTCAAAATATAATAGTGTTCTTGCATAGATATTTTCATGAGATTCATGAAGAGCAAACACCTCTGCAAAATATGTTTTTCCTAATCTTATCAGAGACGTAATGCTTATTCTCAATAACATAATCACCTACGCTGTAGGCTAAACTATCATCTACCCTTTTATTCAGACACAAAGCTTTCTAATATCAAATTCTGATAAGATGACAATTCAGCTTGTTTTTATACCAGAAGCAAATTGTTCGTGATTCATATCTTCAAAAATTGGCTCAGCCATTCCAAGTCCACATGTATTGTGTTGTGCTTTTGAAACAGACAGACAGTTGTAAAAATGGTAACTGTTTTTCTCTGTATATTCTGCCGAGGAAGATCTGACAAACACTAAAATCGCATCAGGTCATTTGTTCGGCAGCTCCATACGGCACCTCGCCAGAGCCAGGTTTTGCTCTCCAGGGTGCCTGTGATATGTAGAACATACAGTACAGTTGGTCTAGTAACACAAAGTGGATTTGGTAAATACATTAAAACACATGCACGGCTTGCCATGATTAGCATTTGTTGTTTTTGACAAAGTTGTGACTGTGCTGTGCTGTGCTGACTGTGCTTCAACGTAATCCCTGATCTGCCTTCAGAAGGCGCTGGTGATACATACATGCCCCATCACTAGGTAGTACATATCTGAAAAGCTGAGGTATGTATGTGTGACGTCTTTACTGCCCATTTGCTGCCTGCTGTCCATTTCTTTCTGTGGTGCATAGTGAGATGCCAAGCCTCTTAAACAGGGGAAGTGCAAGTTTCTAGAGCCCCAGCCAGTCCCCTCATGTGAAATGTCCCTTGTGAAGGCCAAGATGCCAAAAAGCCGTGACGCTTCATTTACATGCAGAGTGTCACTGAAGGTGGTAGGTCTCAATGGCTCCAACGAGGGCTGTGAGTTGTCATGATGTAAATGCAAAAGTTTTCAGGATTCCGGTTTCTAGTCTGTGTTGGCCACCTTCTGCCTTTGATCATACATGGCTTGCAGTGTGGTAGGTTGTCATTCAGGTACACTTACAGATTTCAGTGTGGAGAATTGTGGCTCTTGCTTTCAATATTATGTGTTAAAAGGTTCTTCTTTGTTATACAGTGAAGCCCTCTACCGTAAGTATTTCCACTCCTTCTCCCTGAAAATCGTTATATTTCGCTTATTCTCATTTGCAGGACAGAAAAGCTGTTCTGGTCCTTATCCTAGTCCAGCCCCATGTTCAGCCCCAAAGAGCATCTAGTGTCAATGTGAGTTTTCAGGGGAAGCAGCGTTACAGCCAGAACAAGTATAAATCAGTGCTCCCCTGGTAGCCCCCCGGGCGCCAGCCAAACATCATCAGCCACGTTCCTCTGGTTTGCAGCATCATTACCTCACATTTTCACAAAATGTAGACAGCTTTTTGATACGTTTGAGGAGGCAGGCAGCAGGGCATGTCCCAATTCTTAACGCTATTTATGGAATTAAGAGGGAAAGTATTATACAATCTGTCACACAGGAAATTGTTCTCCCTAATGCGCCGTCGAGCGCATGGTTTAGAAGGAGCCCTTCCTTCCCCCATGTAGCACATACAGCCTCTGAGAGATTCGCAGCTTGGCTTCCTCTTCTGATCAGCTTATGCCCCGCGCGGTGCCGTGATTAGTAATCCTCATCATTCTCTTAACATACTTATTCTGAACTGATCATGGAGTTACTTTTTTGTTTAGGCAGTAGCAACACCTGATAGCGCCAACTACATTACGTGCTCTGCGGGCCCGTGGCACGAGGCAGCTCCTGTCCAGAGGAGCTGAGACTCGCGAGAGACAGTAAAATGGATAAAAGAAAGTATTTCTGTGGGCAGAAGTGGTGCAACCAGTCAGCAGTTAGATGCGTGTAGGCTAATTCCTTCGCTTGTTGGCTGTGCTGAAGTCAGTAGGACCCCGCGCAGAGGCAGCGTGGGGCCTCGCTTCGTTGGCCTTGTGAATGATCCGGCTTCCTAACTTAAGCCAGCAGCACAGCGAAGAACTGAACCTGCACCTGAGCTGCTATTCGCTGATTTACAAGATCATCTGTCTACTCCATGGCCGTAAACTTACTGAATCTTGCTTGAAATTTAGCCGCAAGATGTGACTATTCATCCCTTTGTGCTATTAACATATACTGTGAATATGTATATTGTTGCAAGTGTCAGCAAAATATGTTTTGAAAGACAGCCCTGTAAGATACCTCACTAAAATCTGGATCAAAAATCACCGGAATAATTACCATGAAATGTCCACTTATGCTAGGCGTTACTTTGGTTACAATCACTTTGCATGTTTATTTAAAAATTAATGATTTTTTCTGGAGCATCACTAGAGTAGTAGGACTTTTATTTCTTGTGGAGTCGGGGATGCTAAAATAAAGGTGAAGCTGTTCTGGCTGGATTTCAGTTGGTCTTAAGTATATGGTTAAGCACAGCTGAAGGCTTTCTGAAATCAGGGTTTCAGAAGTGAGCATTGTGTGCAGCCCTAAGAGTAGATTTTTCTTCTGAGATTGCAGTTAAGTTATAAACTAATGCCATAGAATAACTGTGTCAGTTTAGACATTTATTGTTTTGCATTTTTTGTTCTGTCATAATTATGCAGAACATGGCATTTATTCTTTCTTTCATTTCTCTTCCAGCTTAGTACTGTGGCATGAACAGAATAGTACATAACGTGTATCAAAAATGGTGTGTCACGTGATAGATTTTCATGCGTGAATTTCAAATATTATGAAAACTGGCAATCTGTGATACTTCTGTTTATCTAGTATCTCTATTTCCTACTACCATCAACTTTGTAAACTTGTTACGGTGTATTTTTGTTTACTGTTAGCATCAAAACCCTCATAACAGTATAGATGAACACAGAATTAGCATTTAGCTTTCAGCTTTTTCATGCTATCTCTTCTGGAAAATGACCTTCTAGTGTCTTGACTAATGCTTAATCCTTTTATAGTTTCATTTAAATTCTAATGTGTAAGCCTTGTCTTTTTATTTTTTAAGAGAAACAAGAAAATCATTCTGGGCATAGTTATGAATTTAAAGCAAAAGGTGCTTAAGGGATATACCATAATTCTATTAATTTGAATGAGGGGGAAAAAATCAAAATTTCAATTATTATCTATCATTAAGTAAAGCCCATTGAATGCAGCCTAAGTGCCTATTATCCTTGTCAGTTTTTAGATGGCTTCTCACCTCTTGTGTAGTGTATCAGGTGGAGAGGCCTTTTTGAATAGATGATTATGCATACCATTACAATGTCATTATTTTTGTCTTCCTGTTAAAAATATTGTTTTATTTCAGGAGCTGATGAATAGATTACAGTTGTTCATTTTAATTGTGATCTTATGTTTCTATACATTTATGTTACTGTTTAAAGCTGCCTTCACCAATTTAAGGATACAGTTCAAATTTGGCTCAGAATTTAAGTTGGGAAAGAAAACGTCTCTTAGATATTTCTCCATAACCATCATTTTTAGATCCATAAATTGAGATGGTTTCATGCATTTTTAAAAATTCCAGGTAGGATAGTTGCTTTCAAAAGGAAGTATTTTCCAATCATTTCTGCAAGCCTGACTTAGCATTATAAAAAACATACAACCAATTTGACTATGAATGCAAAAGCCATTGATCATATGCACTTTCACTATCCAAGTTACAGAAGATGGAAAAGTCAAACAAAAACAGTGAAAGACATATTTCACTTTTTAGGTTGTTTTAAGAGTGTGATTCCTTGTGATTGGCGTAAATAAGAAAACATTAAAAAAATTAAGAACAGTTACAAGTCTTGCCATATTTTCTTAAAGTTTTCCTTTGAGGCAGTCTGGGTAGAGCGTTGTCTTACATAGACTTTCACACAAGCGTCCTCCCTTCTGTCCTGACCTCATAGTGCAAAGACAAAATAGGCCTATGGCATGTTCCTCCATGAAGGGCGTTAAACACAGTTTTCTTCACATAAGATTTTTTTCAACGCAGGTAGAACAACGTGCTATAATCTTAGCACTGCTGGAGCGTAAGCACAGCCATAACGTAAGTGAAGGCTGCCGCAGCTCCATGTGGTCCCTCACATAACGGCCACCTGCAGATGCTCAGAGAAAGAGAAGCAGAAAGAGGGCAGCTCCCTTTTGCCTGGGGTGCCCTCCTGGCCACCTCTGGTTTAGCACTTCCTCGACCACAGGCAGATCTGAGGTCCCTGTGCTCAGTAGCCCTTGACGGAGTATTCAGTGTTCATTGTCTGATCCCTTTTGAATCCGTGTGTGTTCCTGGAGGGCCAGGCAGCTGCCAGTATAAAGCCTATGGACCTGGGATAAGAAAGGCATCATTTGGACAGCTGGTATGCAAAGGGCAAGGATATCTGCTCTAAGGTCTGGAGCAGATATATGACAGAAAGCAGTGGCAAGGTGCTGTCTGTGCTGCCGCTGTGCCAGTTGCTCTGAAGGAGAATAGCCATACCATTTCACACCTATGGGTCCTCCTTTCTGGTACACCCTGGCCAAGGAGGCTTTTGCTTACCGCTAGTACTTACTGTACCCACTGCTAACTGGATGCCAACCTCTTCCTCTTCCGCGTGTGTAATTTGTCCTGCCTATATTGATACTGCTTGGAATACCTTGCAGGGCAGGCAAGAGGCAAGCACCAAGACTGAGAGCACAGCTTCATAAGGTCACTAAAAGGCACTGGCAGATGCACGTATAGCAAGGAAGCCCTTGATGAGAGCAAGAATATATTCTTGCCAAAATGCACTTACCAATCACAAGACAAAAGGAGGGTAGCTGAGAGTGACTTGCAAAAGACTGAGGATGCTTGACTATATAGGTTCTGGAGTGGTATTTTCATAGAGTTTTGTATCACTTTCTGTTACATGGAGTTTTATTAAGTTCTTGCAAGAACATTATTGAGAAGCTTTATTAGAGTCACAGAGCATTTACCATAGCTTTATTAACATTCTCAAAATGTGTGTTTTTCTAATTAAGATATGGGCTGCTTGAGGGAGTAACTGAATTGTTCCCTAATGAATCTATTGCATTAATTCCCTTCAAAAAGCACATCTGAGCATAACTTAAGTTCTTCCTGCAATTAAT
This sequence comes from Dromaius novaehollandiae, assembly GCF_036370855.1. Classification (NCBI taxonomy): domain Eukaryota; kingdom Metazoa; phylum Chordata; class Aves; order Casuariiformes; family Dromaiidae; genus Dromaius; species Dromaius novaehollandiae. The sequence goes on from NC_088101.1 coordinate 58,862,606, forward strand.
TTATGTAATTTATTCTAGTATGCACTATAGTTTTCCCTATAATTGTTCATTGAAATGACAGGTTTAATTTCATGTAATATGAGAGCTTCCAGTAACCGAGTTTGTAGTACTTCATAAAACTTGATATTACATGTTGTGCTATTGAATTTTGGCAAGAAGAGAGCAATAAAATATTCCTGTAAAATAGAGATGTCCAAGTGACAGATATTGAAGCCAACATTTAAAAAATGACTCTCCAAAGTTAGGTCTTAAATCCATATTTAATCGGGTAGGTAAGTGGCCAGATTTTTAACAAGTGCAGGATATCCATTGGCTTCAGCACATAAGATTCAGCAGAGTACTTAATCATGTGCATGGCTTTTAGCTCATGTGTGAGCGAAGGAAAAAGAACCACTCACACTTACACAATGTGCTTAAGGAGCCACATAGGCTTTATGTAGCTTGCAAGCCAAAAAGCAGTTTTGAGAATAGATTCCAAGACTTAAGGCCAACAAACTTTCTAGCCACATTGCTGGCTCTTAGCCTAAGCTGTACCTGGTGTTGAAATCTCTGTGCTGTGCTGAAGATGGACCAAATACAGACTAGCTGCTGTTAGCCAGAGCTGTAGCATGCCGGGTCTGTGTAGCCTTTAGAGCTCAGTGCCCTGCAATGGATCACACAACCATGGCTGTGCCATCGTCCTCCACGAGCTCCAGAGATCGCAGGATGTGTCCTTGTGTCATAAAAATGGATGTTCAGTGCGTCCCAACTGAGAGTGGGGCAGATCGATGCTGAACTGCCGGATGTACATATGCAATCACTGGATTTTCAGCACTGCTAGAATTTGGACACCTATTTAAAAGCTTAAGTGGAGATTTAGGATTCCAAGTTTAGCTACTCTAAAAAACATGTGTGACCTTTCTCTCAAATGGGAGATGTTTGTCATGATTAAAATTAACTACAAATTGCACCTTTGCCATCACAATACTAGCTTCAGTGGTTTCTTTGGCAGCGGTTCAGCTGCTCCCCTCCTCCCGTCGCAGAAACCACATCCATACCATGATTCGCGGTGCTCAATACTGGTGACTGCCCCAGAGAGTTCTTGCACGCTGCTTTGTTTTTATTCTCCATGTGCCAATCCAATTGGAAATGACATTTATAGAAATGTGGAGCTGACCTTCTCTGTTTTGTGGCTTTTCAAATAATCCCTTTGATTTATTCTGAAGTTTCAGAATTCAGCTGGAGTCTTACAATAACCCTGCATGTGAACCTCAGGTTTCAAGCAGGTTCAAAGCAGCCATTGCTAATAATCAAGGAAGAAAAACATTCTGTTTTGAATTTTAACATCATACCCATTCTCCCTCCCTTTTCTGATATTTTCTTCTATATGCTGCTGTTCTTTGCTTTCCTCATCCCCCTATTTATCTTTCTGCCTGCTGGCATTTGCAGTCTGTTATCCAGTTGTCTGTGGACTGGCGAAAGGACTGGTTAAGCCCAGGACCAGGAAGTCCTGAGTTGCCGTTGTGGCTGTGACGCTGACCTCTTTTATGCCCTCAAGGAGTTGGAGCTCTTTTGCCTCTGGTGCATAAATCACGTACCTCTTTCCAAGGGGAGCTGTGAGAACCAGCGAGCTGAACGCTGGCTGCTGCTTTCAGGCCTTTCGTCAGACCCCCCATTTACTCCTCACCGAAAGCTGGGACAGCACGGAAACTACTGCCCCGCTGGCACAGTGCACAGTTTCGCTAGAGATGCCAGGGGCAGGATGGGTGCAACTGGGCCCTCACCATCCCTCGCGGTGGAGATGTGAAGGGTGCTGCTGGGACGCTATCGCAGACACGGCTGTGTCTCCTGTGGGCGCTCTCTTCTCAAGGGCTGTTGAACAGCCTCGCTTACTCCCCAAATCAGAATATAGTGAATTCTGATTTTTCACGTTCTGCTTGTATCGCAATTGTATTATTACAATAAGACTATTGTAAGACCATAGTCTTACATTCTCGCCCTGTCCTGCCTTGTCCAGAAGTGCCTTGTTTGGTTATCCACCTTCTCTTTTTGACCAAATAGAAAGCCAGATTTAATACGAGTCAGATTTAAGAATGAAGATTGAAATGCATGACAGAATCCATCAGGAAGAAAAATGACAGGAGATATCCCACAAATGCTATCCCAGTTTTGGTTGTTACACTTTTTTTCTTTTGCAAAAAACAACCATGATCTGTATACCCATATATACTCATACGTACATTTTTCCCTAACAACCTTGCATGTAAGAATATATCAAAACTGTTATAAAACATATACCTGTAGTATTACATATACATAGTTTTAGATTTATATGCTAGAAAAAGAATGGCCCCCATTATTACACTATCATCTAAAATACATAAATAGAAGATTTTCATTAGTTTAGAATCATAGTGCTGTGTTGAGAGTTCTGACCCTCAAGGCACCCTGTCTCTCTGTTCTTTCTCTCTTTCACTGACAAGCAATTAACTCTGCATATCCACAAAATAACTTGCATAATGGAATCCTGATGCTGGATTTTATCTTCTTCTAAATACTAGTTTTCTGTTTCAGTGCATCCTTTAGTATGTGCTCCTAAAACAGCTTATCTGCTCTGCCAGCTCAGTTCCATGGTTTGCAGGGTTTATGTTGGTTTATTTTTGTAAATGGGCTTTAGGGAAAGACTAAGTTATTACCACTGACAGCCTTACAGTATAAACCGAAGTAAAGCTGTAAACTTTCACCTTTCCTAAATGCTCAACTTTGCATCATAGCCTTTTTATGACATGTCTGAGAAGTAACAAAGACCTTTACAAAGTGTTAATAATTATAATACTGCTTTAGAGAAAGAAAGAGGCTTTTTATAACACCTGTACCATATATTGAAAGAGACAAAGTGCAGTCAAAGGTTTTCAGAAACACAGTTCTTAAGTTCTCATCTTTTACATTCGAGCAGGGAAAAATCGTGTGGCACTGTGTAATTACAGATCTCATGGGTTCACAGTGTGTATTTGTCTGTGTCCATTTCCTAAAGTATGTTCCTTCTAATTTCAGAAATCTGTGGAAAAACTATGCAATTTGGCTTCTAGAATCACCGTAGATTGTAGAAGAGCAACTCCATTCTCCCTTTCCGGGCTTCATGTGAAAATGGATTCCTTCTGGTCCTAATGGTTATGCTAATGTATAGCTTATGAGGAGATGTGCTATCTCTGATGAAAAAGTTTAAAAGTAGGCCAAAAATGAGGGCCAGTGGCCTCATGCTGTTAGTTACTGAATGCAGGTCACGAAGGTTCGACTCTGCTCAAATTCAGTGCAAGTGGATGGAAAGAGAACAGAAGCAATATTGGTGAGATCAGGCCTCCACCTACTGCAGAAGCTGATTGTTTTCCTCTTAGGACGTCCATCAGGATCTTGGACATGTGGTTTAAAATGTTTAAGCCCATAGAGATTAATGATGATTTTCTGTTCTCCACAACTGGGCTTCTTTAATACTGTCAGGAAAGCAGTATCGAGAAATTTCAGTTTGGTAGACACTCATTTAAATGCCTTTCCCCATATGTAATAGAGTTTGTGAATCAAAGGAAGTCATTCTGTGTGCACTCCTAATGACATTTAACTTTTAGTGAAAAATCAGTAACAGGAAAAGTTGTTTTAATTAACATGTGAGCTGTGCAGCTGCTAATGTATTCCACCTCGTCGTTGCTGCAAAAGGAGCATATTTCTTAGTGACACGGAGCAGGCAGAGCAGAGGGATCCTGTTCTGCTCCCCGTGCGTGCACACAGCCCCATTCACTGCGAGGGTGTGAGCGGGAGGGGATTGTCGACGCACGCCGCTCGCACAACACAGCCCCTCTTGTTCTCCAGTCCCCGGAGAAACCAGGGCAGAGCTGCACCCCTCCTCAGACCTGCTGCAGAGCTGCACCGCTCCTCAGACCTGCTGCAGTGTTACAGGTGGGGAGCAGCCTTTGAGGAACCTGGGGCATTTGTGACTGGTTTCAGCAATAAGGGATTGAAAGGGAAGCCTTTTTGTTTAACATGCATTTGAAAATGAAGAGCTGGAATGAAGTCAGACTGCCAGAAGGAAAAAGAGAGCCATGACTTCCCCAGACGTGTGATTTTTCTTAATCAGAAGTCCCAAAGAAGCCACTTTTCTGATGGGCCATGGAAAGCACCCCTCTTTTCCCTGCTGTGGCAACAAATAGGCTAGGTACACAGAGGAACGGTGCAAGATGAACGTTGGAGGCTGCCATTGCAGAGGCTCTGCAATTCGGCTCCTGAGCAACGGACCAGCTTCGGGCAGCCAAAGAATATGCACGTTCATTTTTGGTCATTCCTCCTTCTCCAGTGCTTCATCCTACGCCGCCAGCCGGCATGTTGTTTCCCCAAAGACGCACAGAGGGCTGGCCCAGGTGCCTCAGCACCCAACTCTGCTACTGTGGAGCCCACCCTGACCCCGCAACCACTCTGTGCATACCTGCTGCAGTCCCAGCTACGAGCCTCTCTGCTCACCTTGGGCCACGATTTGCATGATGTTTCTCTGCCTCGTCTCTTATTTCTATCGTGCTCTGCAATAATCCAGCCACGGTGATGAAAAATATATCCTGGAGCTTTCAATGTCTGTAATGCTGCATACAGTAGTAAAAGCTTAGTTGGGCCAGCCGAGCTTTAGGGATGTTTTAATGGAGTCTGTGAGATTGTAGAGACAAAAATTGATAGTGTTAGAAGGTCACCATTTTTCTACCGTTTAGAAAATCAGCAGGAAAGCTGGCTTTCAGAACTCCGTGCTGTGATTCATTTCAGTCCTATTAGAGCCGCTCTTAGGATTGACCGTACTGCAGGCAAGGCCGGTTTGCCCTGGTTGAGAATCTGTACCCAGCTATGCACTTATTCTGTGGATTCCTGCGTATAGAAGGAAGGATCTACAGTGGAGAAGGTCAAATGGAGAAAAATATTTTTACTAAACATTTCTAAATCAAATTGATTCAACAAATATAGCAGATACTTGTGTCAGCAAGTTTTCCATTTAACTTCATAGGCACAAAAATTAAAAGGTAGGGGGGGAAAAATGCATTATAAACCTTTCCTGATTACAAATTTAATAGTGCCGGCTCTTGGCATGGGTTGACAGAGTATGAGTTTTTAAGCTGAGAAGAAGGATTCTGATTATGTAATGGCACCTTACCCCTTTCTTAGAATCAAAGGTGCACTATAAATATAAATGTTTTCCTCTGATTTTAAGACAATGAGAATATATACCAATTCATGCTAAAGAAATTCTAAGTATTCCTAAAATTAGACCTTTTTAAACATCTGTGTTTAAAAACAAACGGAGGTTAAAGCCAAGGAAATTTTTTTACTTGGTTTCCTCTGAAAATCAGGCTCTTGTATAGAAAAACTGACTTTGCTGACTGACTTTTAAATCCGTTGTCTAATTTCAGTCATATTTGGTAGGGGAAAAAAGAGTCTCAAAGATGTTAAATGGCTGTAGGACTCGTTGAAAGGCATGCAGAAAGGCAAGAGAGACCTCCTTTTCTGGTCAGTGAGGAAGACTGCACTGTGCGTTTTCAGTGTGGTAGACCTCAGAGACGTCATCAGAGGGAAGGACTTCACAGAAGGCCTCCAGGCCGAGGAGCAGCTTCAGCTGGTGCTCGCTCAAAGTCCTCCTCCACCGTGGGACACGAAGCTACAGGATAGCACCTTGGCAACTCCGGTCTTCTCAGGGCTGCTTGTTCAGCCCTGAGGGTGGAGAGCTGTGGACCGTCGTTGAAGGCAAACAGTGGATTGCACGTCTCTCATTTTGGTTCAGGCTGTTGTGTTAATGAGTAAGGAACTGGATGAAATGATGCGGCCTGTTAAACAAATCATGAGGATAAATGATTTCAAAACCTCTTCTCGCCCATGAGTGTGTTAGCACAAACTGTAAAGCAAAGCTCGGAAGCAGCATTTCCCTGGAAATGCGGTTGCGTAGTGAGCAGAGTTGCAGAGGCTGCACTTAGCCAAGAAGTTGCTCGAGAGCAGGCTGGCCTTGGGCAAAAGCAAAGCAGGACATGCCCAGCGGGACGAGGCACAGGACGCCCCGGGGTGTCTAGGCACAAAACAGGATTGTGTCCACTGGGAACTGGCTGTTCAGTTCCAGAAGTGGGAAGTGACGGGCTGGTTTGAAGCTTTTTGGTAAAAGGGGTCTTGTTAAAGTAAGGAAAGAGAGAGGAAGAAAGAGAGGGGGAAGTGTTGCCAGGAGGAGAATAAAAAAATATTTCTTTTAATGAGCAAAATAACTGTAGGGCCAAAACAAAAGACTTCTAAATGATCCAAAAATAAACAATAAAACAGAAAAAGTGCCGAAAACAAAGCAAACTTGATGTGATCTTTACCTTGCCTGAACTTGTTCAACATAGGAGACACGCATTCACTAGCAAAACTAAACATTCCCGATGTGCTTGGCCAAAAGCAATGGCTTTGTCTGATAAAGGACTGAAGAAAGCACAAAGATGATATAACTATTTATGTTAGCCAGAAGCTGCTTATCTCTAATGTGGCTAAAAAAGGGAAAGCTTGTGTCTCAAAGAGAATAAAAATCTAGTAACACAATAATGCGATATAGTTCTTCCATTTTATTTTTCATTTGCAAAGTGCTTTATAAATTTTAACTATTAAAAATGCTCAGCCTCTGTATTGGGAGCTAACACTGACTTCTCTGTTTTCTCATTCTTATGTTTTCCCTTGAGTAGATTAAAAGCACCTTGACAGTCTAAGATCTCTGAATATTTTGCCTGTGTTAGTGATAAACGCGAACCATGATTTGTTAGTTCCGACGTTATTTGCAGACCTCATCTATCTCAGAGGTGTTTGCTTTCACTTTTTTCAGCTGTTGGACTCCATTCCCTTGCACATAAACCAGCACAAGATCACTCGCAGGAGCAATCTCACTAATTTCATGAGCACTGCTAACGTAACTACATTTATGGAGTGGGGTAATGAGCTGCAGGAGTGGGGTTTTGTGTCCAGTACTTTCACTGACAACATTCAGGTTCCTCTGCCAAGAGGATGTCGGAGTATCAGTGCTTGCAGATCTTGCACATACTTAACAACAAAAATACTTCTTTTAATTGTTCTGCTTTTTTTTTTTTTTAAGAAAAGATTAATTTCAAGAGCCCTGTCCAAAAATATACATTAGAGCGTCTGCCTTAGAATTAGAACAGGGCAGTCCCTGAGGCCTGGTTCATGCTCGCTCCATGGCTTTGTGGGACATAGTGGCAGAAATCCGCCGTCCCTTGGTTTGATGTCACTGCAGAAATAGTCATTTTCTTGTTCTGTTGCACCAGCTGAGGATCTGACTTGTAGTCTTTCAGCAAGTAGTTTTCAGTCAAATGAAAGGTCAGTGTCTAATCACAGTCTTAATAGTGAGAGTTTCAGACCTATAGAAATGAATATATTTATATATTTGCTGTACAGAATGCAAAGATATAGTTAGGACCTCCCTGTAAATCTTGAAAACACTCCCTTTTTTTGTTGTTTCTTTAGTGCATAGAGACTCTGGCCCCCAACAGCTGTAGAGCAGTTAGTTCAGAGTCGCACTCCCCCCCAAAAAAGAAAACCCTGCTCAAGGACAGCCTTTGATTTCTGTTTTCCATTTCTGGCTCAGTTCCTGCAGCCTAACACATGCTGGTAGGTGCTGGTACGTGGTATCTGTCAGTAGGTTTCTGCATCTGTGCGAATATAAAAATTTGCTGGTGCAGGACCTATTGCAAGACTGGAGGTGAACACACAAAGCATTACACCGGCACTGACCCCGAGAGAAGCTACTTGAGAGGATAAGTTGTGTGTGTGCGTGTGTGCGCATGCGCATGTGTGGCTGGAAGAGGTTATTTTGTGCTGTATCTTCTATGACAGTGACTAGGAGTCAAGAGAGAAGAAAGGTGGGCAGAGATGTCGAAAGACGCAGAGCATGTTAGCAGGTCAATGTAAATACCAAGCTACCCAGTAATTCTCTAACTTGAACAATTCTCAAACATAGCAAATAAATTGAGAAAGTATTGTTACTCCTCATCGGTGCAGTGTAGGTCCTGCGCTGAGATGGATGGAGTCAAGGATAAGAATTTCTCTTTGCCAAAACACTGCCTGGCAAACTGAAGGGGTCATTTACGTTTCTCTAAACGGAGTTTGGGTTAAACCTTAAGGTCTCAGTGGAAGCTAAACATCACATCTTAGCAGAACTGCTTTGGGCAAATGCATTAAAAATAGTAATTGTGCAACTTTGAGGGAGAAAAACTGTTTTTGTGATAATAATACAATTCTTGCCGACATTTAGATATCATTTCCACGGCACTTAGCACAGACTTTTCCTGCTTTTCTTGTTGCTATGGTAGGAAGTGCATTTGGAGTCACCAGGCTGCCAGCCTGGGCCCGGGTGCAGTACCTGAAGAGCCCTTTGCTTTGTCATGTCTCTGTCACCCTGAGGAGACCAGCAGCTGGAAAGGCTCCTTTCCAGGTGGGGCTCTCTCTTCAAGGCCTGCTAGCGCGTGAATTTGGCTGTTTGCTGCGGAGAACAAAGCACACCGTGCACCTCTGAAAGTGCTGCATGCTCTATGTTACAAATGTGACAGAGGTGTTGTTCACTTTGTTTGCCATCTAGGACTTACGGCTTCTTGTGTAGCTACAGAGACTCGTGCCATGCTGAGGACATGCTGTATAATAAGCAACTGAGTTTCTAGAATCTAACAAGATTAAACTAATTTAAAATTTCCTCCTAGTTTTCCTATGGCTTATTATGAAAACACTTGAAAGTTTTTCACTCACTCAGCTCCATGTTTCTTTGTTGCTTTAGGCAGTGATTCATCTCTGAACCTGGCACCTCAGAAAGCCACAGATGCAGTGGACGGTATCTTTGAGTCCCTCAGGGATATTGCAAGAGCTCGAATGCACATGAAACAGTTTAACTCCATCCATAATCCAGGCAGCAACACCCACCAGGCAAGCGGATTTTTTCTTTTTCCCTTGTTTATGTTATTTCTCCAAGATGCTATCAAAATTACACCTCCACCAATAGGGCTAATTTTGCTTATGTATTAACCCTAGATGTGTTCTGCCCATGTGGAATGTATTTGAAGATATATTTTATAATTGGCCTAATCATCAAGAACTTCCTGAAGTCCTTAAGCCAAACACAGGCATATCCCTGTCAAAGTTAGTAAAGAATTTGTCTGATGAAGAAATCTAGGATTTGCTCTGCAGCACTGCGATATGACATAAATGTCTGTGAAAGGCAGGACTAGGTCAAGACTGTACTGGACTAAGATCCCTTATGCCATATGAGCAGCATGCCTGCATCCAGACAGCAGCTATATTTCTCTGTATTTTCACTCCGTTCTCTGTAACTGTGAGAGGTCGTCCCATTTTTAAATAGGGGGAAAATGCAGCTTTTGTTTATAAAAATTTAACACATGAACTATTGTATTAGTACAGGTCATTAGGACTAAATGTGCTGTGTTTTTCTCTCTTTCCCCTCTCCCCACAAGTGTTTAACTTTTTCAGTTAAGAATAGAGAGTTTTCCAATAGAAAACAAATACTGTGATTTAGAGAGAGACTGTAAAACTTGATTTGAGCCTTGAGCCAGAAAAATAATCCTGCCAAGCTCTTAAGTATGCTGTAGACCAGCAAAAGGATGTAGTTCAAATTAAGCAATGCTTGTAACGACAGGAGTCAGGAGTGTTGCAAATGGCACTGGAAAGCTAAGGTGAGGAAAAGCTGTTATTGAAGTCTCTTGGCCCTTATGACCAGTCTGATGTCTAAAATGGGGAAAATTGTAAAACATTTAATACAGTTCAGTGTGAGGGCAGTCAGATGATAAGAAAATAGCCTCTAAAAGTTTCCTGGAAACGTATTAGCATCGTTTTTTTCCTTGGATGTAACTTGGATTTGTTTGCTTAGGGCAAAGTGCTGGAATGCAGCAAGACATGTATTAACGCCTCGCAGCCCTCCAATCTGACTATGTGATGGGTTTAATTATCTTGAATATGACCAACAGCTAAGGGCTGTTCAGGAGTTTTAGAGTAGCTGGAAAAAGCCGGCAGCATATTTGTTTTCTGCAGCACAGCGCTGTCGTGCCTCTCTCCTTTGACTGGCAGATGTTAATGCATGGGCAGAGCATGGCATGCACCGAGTTAGCTCGTTTGAAGAAGCGCTGCCCTTCCCATGAGCATACAGATCCCTGCCCTGCCCAGTGAATGGGCTCACCCCAGAGCTGCTTTTCCCCTCCGTCTGTTAGGAGCTGGGAAGCCTTCATTTCTTGTTAAAAGAAAAAATGATTTCTATACCTAAGCAAGTGGGCAGAATTGAATGGTCTCTTAGAAGGACTTTTCATAGCATTGATGTTTATATGTCTTACATAAAAAGAGCTAATTAATTTTTCCATCAGGTTGCCAAAACAGTTACTGTAGCAGCCATGCAAGAGGAGAATGTTTTGTCTGATGTTGTAACTACTGTTCTTTTCCTTTCATTCTTGATCTTAAGTATATTCACCTCTTTCTTTCCTCCTTCCCTCCCTCCCTCCTTCTTTCCTTCCTTCCTTCCTTTCTTTTTGAATAATCTGTGATAGCTCATGTCTCAGGTACGTCTGATAACTCTGTAAGACATAGCTTTTTAACAACTGTTTTAAATGGAATTTGTGCCCTGCCAAAATTTAAATTTGATAATAGTTTTATTGTGTGAGTTAGAAATCAGTGTAGCTGTTGGGAGTTGTATTTTTTACCTCCTGACAATTTGATAGATGAATTTCAAGTCATGAAAGATTTTGAAAGTTTTTGAAAATACCGTAGCTAAAAATGACAGGTGATTTTCATATCTGTCTTTTAGTATCTGTGTAGCCAGATTGGGGCATTTTGAAGAGGACTGAGTTTTAGTGCATGGAAATTCAGATGCAAAATCATAGCACATTTTTAACATCTTGCCTTTAGAGTGAATAGTTATGACTAAAGTCAGATAATATTTATCCTTTAATTTCATGAAGTGAAGCTCTCTGTTTAGCTATGGTTTTGATCTTTGCTCCAAATATTTCATTTGTAACATCTTTGTGATCCTCTTCTGTAGTACTATGAAAATATTAAACAGATTTTTGTACGTAGGACTTCATGCTTGTATGTACATTTTCAAACAGTTGTTTATTGCGTGACTAGATTTGACACAAATCTTGACATGTTCTACTGAAAGATACTGCAGCTAATGTCTGTTGTAATTTGCTTTGTTGGCTTGGTTAGAAATGAAGCACATGCATTGTGAGAAGGACTTAGAAGAATTGTATAAATCTTTGTTGACAGAATTGTATTCAAAAAATGTAAATTGTTTTTCTCACTGTAAACTGTTGGATGAAAAATATCTCTAATTACTGAGAGCACTTTAGAAAATTTTAGTTCCAAGTTCTGTAACTAAGTGGCTCGCTTTTACTTTCCATCCATTTTTATGTTTATCATGCATGATGGCTCTTGTAGATCTCCTCTCTGCAAGCTGAATGACGTAACACTTGATTTTCTTAAGAAATCTAGGGATGATGCATACCTGGACTAGTTCCAAAGGGAAAGAAAAGTGTACTAATTTGAAAGCTGCTAATTTTCTAAGACTGTTGCGCTTCCTGAAACTATGTGGTTCCAGTGCAGTTTTGGCAAAGTTGTGAAAGCAGCAAAATGAAACCCCATTTACAAAACTAAGCAAGGAGGAATTTTCATTGAAGAGGATCTTTCCATGATTCCCTAAAATTTTCTTCTTAGAAACATTTTAAGGGTGGCAGAATGGTTCAGACCATTCAAAAAGGGATATGAAAATTTCTAGACTACTCATTCTTATTCAGCACAGGTTTGTGGGCCCTGAAAGGGATCACATGTAAGTGCTTGGTGCACTCTGAAAAGACTTGGGAGTCCCAGTTCGTTTACTGGAGAGATGTCTGTGTCACTCGGAAGTGAGGGAAAACCCTCATTTTCAAATATGCTGCTCCACATAAGAAGGGTGTCTAACCTCCAGTTTTTCTAGATGTTTATGGATATGTCTGCAGTGGTATGGAGATGGTACTAGTATTTGAGGTGCCATCACCCATTAGTTGTGAATGCCATTTTGCTTGAATCAGATGTCCTAATAAAAATATTTCTCTCCCTACACATCTCTTCTAATTCTGATGTGAACACCTTCTTTTGTCCTCTATAAATCTACTTTCTTTTCTTACCTTGTTGGTCTTGTCAGAATTTAGGAAGAAAAAATTACCGATATTGGCGGGGTGGTTTGGTCTGTTTTTCACAAGGTTTCCCACAGGAGCAAGTATCTTTTTGTGTGCCCAGGCCATGGAATTTGGAAGAGTAATAAGGCTTCTTAGTTCTGCTCTTCCATGCGGGAGAAACAGACAGGTTGGCCTCTACGCAGCCTTGCTGATACCCAGGCTTCAGTCATGACATGACACTTACCATATCATGACAGGTGTTTGTGGGAAGGCAGGAGTGGGCCAGTAAGCAAACCCTCCTTGAAATCTCTATTTAGGTGTTTTATAAAGATATTCCAAAGGGGATGAGACTTTTTGGGTGTGTGCGATGGGCAACAGAGCATCATCCCTATGGTTATCCTTTTCCATACTACCAAAGACTGTGGAGAAATTAGAAGCCCCACTTTCTTCCTTGCCTCTGTTCACTCGTAGGATACTCACGGGGCATAGTGAATCTTTGGCTGTCTTCCTGTCTTTCCAGTTTGATACTAAGTCTGTGCACACCATTTGCTGTCAAGGTCACAGAGACCTCTGCTGCTTCAATCATTTCTCTGAAGTCTCTGAGCAGTTTTCTTTCTAGAATAAATATTTTCTTTTCCTTCAATGGAAATAAAACATTTAGAAAAGCAGCCGTACCAAGTCTTGGCAGCCTTACTCACAGTATGCTATTCTTTTTGTACAGGCTTCTTACAAACCGCTGCTGAAACAGGTAGTGGAAGAGATCTGTAATTCTGATCGACCTGATCCTGTTGATATTGAGCATGTGTCTTCAGGCCTCAGTGATCTCCTTAAAACTGGATTCAGCATGTTCATGAAGGTAAACTAGGCTTCCCAAGCGCATCTGTAGGATTTTCCCAAGATTATAGCATAATCATGCAGTAGTTGATTTTATGTATTTGAATTGATATTGTTCAGAAGAACCTAAGGGGCAAGTTAGGAGAGTTAAATCCTTATGGGGAACTAGAAGTAGCTTGAGGCACCACGTTGCAGGCACGGAACAGATGGGCAGCACCTGCTGAAACAAAACAAGAGGAATGGAGCAGACCAGGCACCTAGATAAGGGTGAGGCTGGACACCTAGATAAGGGTGACGTGTTTGGAAGGAGTTAATATGGTCTTGATAAAGGAAAGTCTTACCTCATATAGATATTGGAGCTCTTCAGAGACATCAACAAGTAAGTTGATAGGCGAATGCAAGTTCATATAACTTACCTGGGTTTTCAAAAGGCATTCCACAACACGTCATCAAAGGATTTTAAGGACACTGAGCAACCTTAAGACAGGAGAGAAGTAAGAATAAACAGTCAGTTCTCATAGTGGAGGAAGATTATCAGAAGAGTTCCATATTCAGTGCCTTTTCTATAGCTCAGTAAGGTTGAACTTGCAGTGGGAGGGAAGGAGGGCTCATTAGTCAGAAGTTGCTTTGTGGATGCTCTTAGCATGTTTTAAGACAGACTGTCTGAAAGGGCTTACTCCACTTTATAAATTGCACTTTACTCCATTTTATAAATTGCACTGTGCTTAGTGTTCACTAAGTGTCTGCGCAGACACTAAGTGTGAACTATCATGCTATAAATTTAGCTCTATCCTCCTGCATATCCTGAGTTCTCCACTGAAGACAAACCCATATTTATTTCAAACTGCATCAACACTGTAGTTATGAGTATAAACACTCATATGATATAGGAGAGCATAGAAAGTAACTCTATCTTTTGATTGCAATAAAGTTTCTTAAGTTGCTGTATGTCTGTGACCTTATAATACCAAACTGAAGGGAGGGGACGCTCCTAGTATCTGGGGCTAGGGCTGCCATCTCGAGGCATGTCAACAAGCAGAAGGAACAGGATGGTGGGAGCCCCGGGATGCTCAACGTGTGCAAATGTGGAGTCCTGCAGGCAGGACCCCCTGCCACAGCAAAGGCAGGACGCTGAGTGGTGGGGGAGTAGCTCTGTGGGAAAGGGCCTGAGGGTCTTGCTGTCCAGCTTGAACATGCCCCAGCGGTTTGCTTTTGCTGTGGTGAAGGCTGACTTCAGCCTGGGCTGCATCAGCAAGTATATCCATCAGATCAAGAGAAATGATTATTTGCCTCTATTCAGCACTGGGGAGGCTGCACCTGGACTTCCGTGTCTAGTTTTGTCCCCTCACTACAGAATAGGTATCAACAAACTGGGTGAGAGGCGATGGACACAAGTTGCAGCATGGGAAATTCCAATTGCATATAAGGAAATAAAATGTCACCATGAGAGTGGTTAAGTCCAGAAAGGCTGTGGAATCTCTGTCTTTTGAGATATTCAAACTTGACTCTACTAAGCTCTGAGCAACCTGATCTAATGTTGAAGTTGGCCCTGCTTTGAGCAGGGGTGTGGACTAGGTGAGCTCCAAAGGTTTGTTCCTTCCAAGCTGAATTGTTCTGTGATTCTGTGATAGTTGGAAGGACAAAACATTCTTTCTATTGTGTGTGAATGCCTGCTAGGCCTGTTATACATTTCAAGACAAGTAACAAAATTAATTTTGATTGCTGCGTTGGTACTATCCTAGAATCCATTATCAATCTGTAACATAATTGTTTTTATGTTATTTCAGAGCAGGTTAGTCTCAAGCACAAAATCTGAAATGCCTGAAGTTCAGTGCCTGCTTTCAGGAATCTCCACCTAGCATTGCAGTAGATTTTCAAGATGCCCTAAAACAGAAGAGCATGGCTATAGAAGTAGGGACACAGTGTTCTTTCTGTTCATGTATGAGAACTGAAAAAAAAAAAGGATGCAGCTACTCCAAAAATAGTAGAAGACACAGTTGCTCCACTGTCAAACAGAGTAAACAAGCTGGGGCACACAAGTGATTTCTGAAATGATTGGTTTTATTTACCAGTAACGCTCACAGTTGCATTTATTTCATGGTGTTTGATTTTATTTTTTAAGCAGGAATATAGCTCATCCTTCCTTTACCAAAAAACAACAGCAAGAAACATATGGATTCCAGAAAGTCTAAATGTTCGAGTGTGCATATGTCTGTGTGTGTATCACAGAAGTATATTACAGAGATATCCTAGTTACAGAGACCCCCGTTGCACTTTTTGCTGCACTAACGCTGAACAGAAGATCAGAACTTGCAGAAGGCAAGATTAACTGAGATCCAAACAGATGTGGGAGTTCAGGGAAACAGTGAGGCAGGATCAATGAGCCTGACAGCCAGTGTTTCCAATTCTGGTAATTGTATAATGTCAGAAGAGGAAGAGGAGGAGGTAGCCTTGTGGAGGTTTGCAGAAAGCTTCTCACAAGCTGGAGGCAGAGCACAAGAAAGAACACAAAATATGCTCTTGAAAATGTAACAAATGGCCAATGAGGGATGTAATTATAAAATGAATTTTCCATAGAAGGTTGAACTTTCCTATACAGAATGAAGAATAGACAAGCTGACAACTTGAGGGAAGTCTCTTCCCTGCCTCTCTCCGTCAAGGTGTGATAGGCATGAAAAGCATTGAAATAAAAGACAAGCAGCTTCTATTAGATGTGAAAGAAAAGTAGGATATTGTAGAGAGCCATAAGAAAATAGTAAGATGGTAAAAATGCTGGATGCATATGTGATATAAATCTGTGTTTGTATCTGTCAAAATAAGGGTGTTGTACCAACAGAGGCCTGACCTAGGCAGGTAGATAGAAGACTGACCTCTGAGATGCTATATACCTAGTATCTACAAGATTTAAACAACATGTGGATATGAAAACCTAGAAGGAGCTTCAAGATGGTGTCGTATTTATGGGCTTGTTGAGAGTAAGATGATACAGTATCCATAGCACCTGAAAAGTTAGGGGTGAAATAGGTAAAGTGCTAGTTAGGTGCAACTGAACATAGCTAGACCATCAGGCCACCACGAAGAGATGTCAGAGACAGATTTAGTTTGGAGAGGAGGAAACAGATCTAGCCTAGAGAGGCGGATCAGCACAGGGATGGCAGCTGAATGTATGTCCAACCTGTGTCAGCAGATTAGTGGGAGAGGAGACAGAGAGAAAAAAGAAAAAAGGACCTGATAAGGCTGCTTTGAACAGCATCGATACTTGAGGGGCAGCAGGAGTGATGAGTATGGACACACTGGGAGAGTGATTTAGAGAGGCAGGAAAAGGTTATTGTTATTTCATTACAGTGGTATCAAGACAATCTCATAAAGTCAAGTTAGACTCTCTGAAATGTAATATCTGAAAAGCCAGTTTGAACTCAGGTTTCCTCAGTCCTGTGATTGGACATGTGCTGGCAAACCTTGTTCTAGCTGCTGAATTTCTGTCATACAGAGAGAGGGTAGGATACTGCTACAGCATGAAGAAAAAGGATGAACGAGGGAAGGACAAGAAAGAGCAAGATTGCACCTTCGTTATATTTCATGTTCTGCTTTTTCTCCTCTGCTTTTCTTTCACTGCTTTTTCTTGTTTTTCAGTTTCTTCTAAGGTGCTCTGGCTAGTAAAATTTATATTAGGAGTAGAGCGTTACACTTACTTAGAAGGAGGGAACTGCTCTGATCCGGACTGCTATTTAAATAGAAGTCCTGTGCTGAAATCTTTCCAATATCAAGGAGGTGTGGGATGGACAAAACCTTGTCAGTAGCCTCTTGCCCATGGTGAGACCTATCTAAAGGAGGCACAGATGTGGGTGCCTGGAGAAGGCTGCAGAGACTCAAACCATGCCTGGGCTGTTCTCCCTCGCAGCAGTGAGAGGTGCAAATCGTGCCCGAGTGAACATAGTGCTGGCTCTGCTGAGCATGTGTGCAAAGGTGTATTCAAAAAGCAGAGCTTATTTGGGGGTGAGGAAATTCACATCAAGGAGGCAGAGAGAGAACTGCCCTTGGGACAGGCACGTGCCAGCATTAAGCCACTCTCCATCTCTTGCTCTCTCTCTTCTCTGTTCCCAGTCTTGTTTGTGTGAAGACAAGCTCTTAAGTTTTTATGTGACTTAAGTCTTTCATATCAGTGTTTTCTGCTGGTCTTGCTGTGCTTACAACTTGTTTCTTTGTGCCAGTTTAGACATTTATGTTTTCTTTGAGAGTTTTTCAGCAGCACTTACTGCATCAAGTACCTGCATCTCTGCTAGTAATAAAAATATCCTATCATAAGGAATATATAACAGCAGAGCAAATGAACATCATGTAGGATGAATATTTCATGAACATCATCACTTACCTTGCAAATATGTGTTCGCGCTTGCTCATTTAGTTTGTAGTTTGGCATGTTGGCTGGTGCATCAATATTGTGTGAATGAGTTTCTGACCAGCCTGTATTTCTCATGCAAGAGGATCTTTTCCACTTACTGTACCATCAGCACTGTAATTATTTCATGGGCTTCATTGCATTTATATTTCCTCTTCAATTCCTGAATATAAATACCAACTCAAAAATGCTTTGGTAAGTGATAAAAGCAGCCTCTGCTGTCCCAGATAAATTAGGCTACAGCCACCTCCCGCAACACACTGCTGCACAATAAAGGACTTAACTTCTTATTCAAATCATGTCTCCTAAGCCAGTCCTTTGGCATAGGTAACCCTGCTTTTTAAATTGCCTCCTGTCAGAAAACAGTATTTGAGAACATGCAAAGAGATTGAATGACTGAGCAGTAGTCAAAAGAGTTTTTCCATCTCCTGTCATGATTAATGCCTCCCTAATCTGACAGACTCAAATTTGTTCAACCAGGAAAGAATTTTAAAGGTATCTCTCATCCTCAAGTGTTTCTCTGGCTAATGTGTTTGTTTTGAAGCTTAGTTAATGCAGAGGGAAAAGGCCTCCTTGCCTCAAGGACTCCTCTTTTTACTGCAGCTCTAGACCACATGTGGTTTGTGATGATCTAAGCAAGACGGCTTCATTGATACCAAGTGCCCTGCACAGCAGTCTAGTTTCAGAAGATTGATGTGTTTTCCTGTTACTTTTTCCAGTTATTCAGCTGGATTAATTGGTTTATGATTGGTCACAAGTAACAGATGCACTGGTGCTGGTTTCCTGGTTGGAGGGCAGAGTTAGCCCTTGTAGGCCAGTGGAAGTCATTTCTGCTGACCTTCAGAGGAAACAGCAGTGTCTGGTCGGAGTTTTACTGACCGCCTTCACCCCCGCTTTCCCATCTTCCCCTTTCCTGCTCCTCTGCACAGACACATGTGCCAACAGCAAGCCCTATAACCACCACCACCCTGAGAAAATACAGCAGTGGTCAGCTCTGAGCTGCAGCAAAGGCCTTGATGTCCAGTCAGGCAGCTCTGCTGGTACAGGGAAACATCCCTCCTTTGGGCTCCTTTGCCTCTATTTACGGAGGATTTTCTTGATGGGGAACACACTGGTCTCTGTCATCAGTTGACCAAGTTTTGAGTGTATCTGTGTATAGGCTCATCATAGCTAGAAGCTTTCGGGGTTTTGCTTTTTTCTTAGTCTTCCTAATTGCCCAAGATAACTGTAGCAATCATTTTTAATGCATGGCATTTTTAACTGGAAGTGAATTTCATTCAGGGATTTTTGCAAAATTAAAATTTCCCAGCAACTGAGATTTACAGGACCTAGAAATGTCCTGAAACAAACTAGTTTTAGGAGGATTCCAGAATGTGCATGTAGCTTTTTGCTGCAGTTCATTTCAGTTCTTCTTCTGTATCACAGAAATGAGATGTGTTTAGCTACATGGAGCCAGTTCCTTCAAAAGAGACAGCCTTGGGTGGTTGTATTATAAAACAAAAAAATCTTGGCAGAAACGTACATTCTTAACCCAGCCAAATATTTTGTACTCAAAGCATTGTCCTCCTTCAAAACATTTGCACATAGCATAAGAAGATTACAGATTCCAAAACCCTTTTCATTGCAGCTTTAATTTAATTTAGAGTTTGCATGCCTAATAGTATTTTTAATATGCATTTCTGGAATTTGTGGTTTGAACTTGAGAAAAATAAGTTTTATATAGGGAACGTGTTTGGATCTAGGCTTATTTTGACTGAAGGAAATGATTTGTCAAGATACTTTCTCTTTACTATAGTCATGAAAGCCTGTGTTTTCTAATTAATAATCTTAGGTTGGGTGTCCTTACAGTTTTTCCGATGTTATACATGCATGTTTATGATGAGTGTGTTGTCACTAGGAAGGATATTAAGAAAGAGAGACTTTATTCAGTAGCAAGCTTCTGGAGTTCGAAGTCTTCACATAAGAATCTTCATGAAATGTAGTGGAGTAGTTTGCTCTGGTGACAGGATTAAGAGAAGAAAAGAGGCAGGAAAAGGAATAAACCTAGTAATTCCTGTATTGCCTTCAGGTGCAGTAGCACAGCATTTTGTTTTGCCAACTTTTATATTCGTCTCTTTGTGAGCAGCTAGTTCTTTAACCTTGTTTCACTGCTTACAGCAATTATGCCATGAAATACTTTAATATTTGAGCAAGTAATAGTTCTAGCTGACCTTCTTTTAAAGTAAATATTTAGATCTTACTCAAACTCCTCATGGTATTTGTAATTAAGGAGTGGGTTTTTTTCCTCTTGAGGTTAACACCGTGTTTTATGTGGATAGTAAGAAGTGTAACATGGGAAAGAAGTCTAACATGAGAAAGTGGATAAAGAGAGGGTCTTTGTAAAGTCTGGTATATTAATTTAATTGTTCTGTTAGTCTAAACAGAGAACTGCTAAATGTAGCACTAGAATTGCAGGACACCTTGCTAAATTGTAGTATATATGCTATCTGTACCATCGGTTGAATGAAGATGGCTAGGAAAGCAGGTGAGATTGAGAGAATAAACACTCAATACACAAATATTCAGCTCAGTAATACATCTGTCTAAGGCTTTTTGTACAGATTTCAAACTCCTGAGGAGTTCAAGAGCTCTGTGCCTGGGGAGCAGCATTTAACAGGGAGCACTGTGTAATCAAAGGCCAGCTAGCCTGGAGAGAGCGCGAGCACGCAATCCCCCTGTGCTGCCTTCAAAGGGAACAGGCTCTTCTGAAGGCTGCCAGTCAGAAAGCATGACGGAGCTGCAGGACAAAAAACTGCCCAAAGACTAAATATAGGACAGCCACAATAAGGAACAGAAGAAGAGCTGTACCCCAAGGAGCTGGAGCCACAGGAATCAAAGGTAGTAGCTGCCGCAGCAGTGAAAGCAGAGGAACTGCGCTCCGCCCAAGCACGGATTGATTACCACTCTCCTTCTGTCGCATGAATGCTGCCGAAAAGCTACGCAGCTGGAAGGAGAGGGGGTGGAGAGTCTAAAAAAGAGCAAATTGAACTGTTCTCACTGTCACTTTCCAGAGCCAAACATTTTGAGTGTTTCATACTCAAAGGCATGTGGTGTTGTAACAAGAGCAATTGCCCAGGCTCTGTTGACATCACATCCCAAGGCTCCACAAAGCCTGGCATAAGGCTTTATCAGGGCAGTGTGTTTTATTAAGAAAGAGAGAGTGCGAGAAAACAGCAAACTAATCATACTTTTAGAAATGGTTTAGAGGAAAGTAATGTAAAGCGTCACCTTCATTTTAAAAACAAAATGTAGTTTTATAGACTCTTAACTGAAATGGAATGTTTGAGCCATTCTAATGATAATTAGAAAAAATGGAAGGAGTATTTTGTTTGGACTAAAATTTTCCATACTAGTTACACCCCAATCATAGAAATATTGAAAACTTTGAAGTGAAATGAGCTAAAACTGATCTTGTACTGTAATGAACCTGATTTATTTTCATTGGATTAATTGTAAAGGATTATTCATTGCACTGGTGAAAAAACAGTATTTATGCTATGACAGGACAAGAGGCAACAGGCACAAACTGAAACAGAGGCAGTTCCATCTGAATATGAGGAAAAACTTCTTTACTGTGAGGGTGACTGAGCACTGGAACAGGTTGCCCAGAGAGGTTGTGGAGTCTCCTTCTCTGGAGATATTCAAAACCTGCCTGGACGCAATCCTGTGCAGCGTGCTCTGAGTGACCCTGCTTGAGCAGGGGGGTTGGACTAGATGATCTCCAGAGGTCCCTTCCAACCTCAACCATTCTGTGATTCTGTAATTTTGTGATTCTTTCCATTGCTGACCTAAGGCAGGGATTCTCACATGTTTAGACTAGACCCCTTGCTTCTGCTAGATCATAATTTACCCCTCACTCCTTACAGCCCTAAGCATACGTGTATCCAAACTATGCATCTACCCAAGTACTGCCCTCCCACTCTGGGAAAGGAAGGAAAGGAATGAAAAAATAATGGAAGGAGAGGTCCTCAGACCTCATGGGAAACCCCTCTAGATTTCAGTGGAAGCCATGAAGACTCCATATCCCTGGAAATGTTCATCATTTTTAACCTGGCATTATCCCCACTGATCTCCCATTCAACTGCTATGGAAACCAGTGTTCCGTGAATATCTCCTTCCGAGCATCCTCATCAGGAGCCTTGTCTTCCTCAGGCAGCTCATGGTGCCGATCACTGCCAGTATGCTCTGCACAGGTTTGGAGATGGAATGAGCAGCTACAAATAACTCTTTCTGTCATTTTACAGGTGATTCGCCCTCACCCTGGTGATCATCCTCTTCTGATCATCTATATGATTGGTGGAGTGACAGTCTCCGAGGTCAAAATGGTGAAGGACATGGTGGCAACACGCAAACCTGGTACCCAGGTACAAAGAGCTCTAAATATACAGCTCCTACCTGAACAAAAACTAAGAAAATTCATCAGATAAAGTTGGCTGTAGCATTGGTACCAAAGCTACACCAAGCCACAGCCACATGGACAGTAATGGTCTTATGATTTTGCTGTGAAACATCTGTTGGTAACAAGTGTTCAGACTCAAACAGTCTGGTTTTTGCATGTTAGAGTCAGCAATTAAAGTTCAGGTTGGAGGCCTGGCCTTCAGGACAGACTAGCATTATTCTGAAGGAGCTTTTTTCATGTCTCAAAAGATGCATGTATTGGAATTCTTTTTAAGCAGAAACATTTGCTGTCCAAGAGACTACAAGCTCCCAGGTGGTGCACCTACCAGGCATAGTGCAAGGATGCTCAGAAGGAGCCTGCCAAGGACCTGGGTACCATCTAGTGACGTATCAGTGGTGATGGACCAGACAAGTTAATCAGCACTGCTGAGGAGCAAGATAGATTAGCCTGGATAGAGCTGTACTGCTTCTGGACCAGATCACGAATCTCTTGAGGTGCCCTGTTAGACATACCACTGCTAGAAACAGCCCCATCAAGTACACCAAGGAGCAGATAGGACTGTTTAAAAGCCATCTCAGCTGGGCAGAAAACATTTGTGATTAGGGGCTTAAAGTGAAAAGGTGCTGGATCTAAGGGTCACACATCAAAATTTCAATTGAAAAGACTGAATTAATATCTGAGTTCATCTTAGGATGCCAAAAATAAAATACTTCAGCCGAGGCAGTTAGGGCAGAGTTGTCCAAGTGAACTGTGCCTTTGAACCTTCACAAGATTACCCTTATTTCCTCTTTGGCCTCTCATTCCTCTGTACTGATAAGTGGCTTGCGCCTTTCCTCTGAAATCTTGACAAACAAGATCCATGTCTAGATACCCTAAACATTGAACCTCAGGCCATTTTCCTTTTATTTCACTTCCAAGATTAAAATGCCAGCTGTTCCCTGCATGCAGGAGAGTGGGTGCAGCAACTCAGGGGTCAGCCTCTTCCTAGACACCCTTTCCCACAGGGTCAAAAACAGACCCTTTCCCAAGGATGTTATGGGCAGGACAGTTTAGATGCAAGTAAACAGGCAACATTTTAGGTTTTCTAAAAAATACTCCAACCCATCCTTGAGTCTGCTCTTCCTTCACAGTATCCCTTCTATCCTCTATGCAGTTTATTCTTCCTGATCCCCCTCCATAGCCAGTGTTTCTTCCTGTTTGATTTTGGAGGCAGACTAAGCACCTTCATCCCCCCGTTAGCCACAGATGAGACTTCAGCTCCTCATGGTGGGTGCTGCTTGAAACTGCACCTGGGCTAGGTGCCTTGGACGTGCTGCTGCCAGGAGGATGGCTCCCGCAGTGAAGCCTCCACGCGCTGCTCTTTGCCTCTTTCACTCTCTGGCAGCAGAACTTGACTATAGCAGCTGTCATCTGAGTGGAGTGGGGAGGCAGAGGAGGAGGATGGATGGGCTCCAGCAGCATCTAAGATGTTAAAAAGCTTTGTTAGTTGTGGAGGAATGTGTACGAGAGCAATCGGGTGTCTGCTGGGTAATGCAGATATACAGGGTAATCTAAAAACTGTAGAAAGATGCAAGAAGTGCTGTGTAACCAGCTGCATCATAAATGTAAGTCTAGTTTCCAAGGTGGCTTGTAAACATCCTGTTTTCAATTCCTATGGAATTCAGTTTTGATTAGTGAGAAATCATTAGCAAGATGGAGCCAACCAACTTGAGCAGCCCCTGGGTTTCACATGTGTTTCCCACATTTTAGTTGTCTTTGCGAAGCAGTCTGAAGCAGCATTTTATAGTATTGAATACCAATTTTAAGCAATGTTTCTTTCATCTGATAACACGTTTCTCCCCAGTTAGCCTATTGCTAATCTCCTCAACACAGTGAATAAAATTCTTTCCTGTCTTGAACAGGGATTGAACTGTGACACACTGATGGACAAGTTAATCCGCACCTTAAATGTATTAATATACCTTGAAAGATAAGCACGGAGTTAACAAGCGAGTTGGTTGAAAACTATGCAGTAAGACTTTTGACTAACTTTCTAGAGGGAATTGAGGCTTGACAGTGGTGACACGGGATCTGGTGTTGCTTTGCTTTGGCTTAACCCTGGTGGCAGGTCACCCTCTGAGGCAGATTCCTGAAGAATTTTAAGCTTTTACTGCATCTTGCCCTTTGTCCAAATGTGCTATGTTAGAGGTGAAAAGACTTCAGGGGAGAGTCTAGAGGAGGAAGAAAAAGAAAAAAAGAAGCAGTTGTTTAAGTCTCTCGTATAAAAATGTTTATGAGTTAGTTGGATTTACCTGGATTTCTGCACTACAGCTTGTGAATGTGTGCCACCTGTTTGGGATTATTCTCTTTTCAAAAAGCCAGGCATTTGTCTAGCCCGAACCAGTATTTAACAGAGCTTTTTTTGTGGTGTTCAGGCAATCAGTTTCAGACATCAGGGCAGGAGGAAAACGCTGGCCCCACAATTCCATTCCTTTCAAACAAAGCACTGGCACTGGTGCTAGTTATTGGCTCTGAAGAAACAGAAAGGTGTGTGGGTGCAAAAATAAAGAATTGAGGAAAGTGACAGAAAAACTGACAAGGTGCACTAATTACTCCAGCATTTATTTGTAGCTGAGGCAAGTGGCATTTCAATGTGTAGCAGAAAACACATTTCCATCCACAGAGGTGCTCTTCATCTGAGTATGAATGACAAATTCATTTCTCATTGTGAAGCACAAAGGAATACAGTGTTTTCTAGGCATCATTTGTTTTTGGATGGTGCTGAATAGCCTCCCTGACAGTACCTAACCAAGTGAGAAGTATCCTAGTAGAAAAGGAAAAAATGACTTTTTTCATTAATTAGGAGAGTGAAAAAGGGGAAAGAGCAGGAGTGGAAGTTTTGCTCCCCTTCAGCACTCACAAGCATGTGTAGTTATGAGGCTGAGGCATGTGGACAGATAAACCCGTGCAGCTGCATCCTTCCCTTGCCTTGTTCCGTGGGAGCTGCCCATTGCAGCGCGCTGGGTCAGGCTGTGAGCCCTGGCCCTGTACCTCAGCTGTCAGCAGGAGCAGCATCCCCTCATGTAGACCGTCAAAGACAGGCACAAAGTATTGAGCAAGGAGAAGGTCTGCAAAGGAAATTTACTGTCCTGAAGAGCTTTGCCTGAGGAAAATATGGCCATTTCTTATCTGGGAAGTTCACCTGTTCTCTGTAAAAATGACAGGACAAATATTCACATTTATCTCCATGCAGAACCCTCACAGATAGCAGGGGGCAAGGAGGGAAGTCCCACAGTATTTGGCTTTAGCCTTGCTCTTAAGCTAAAGTCGTGGTTCTCATTTTTCTGTCTGGGCTTGTTATCACTTGCACAAATCCCCTCATGTTTTAATGGTAGGACTCCAAGATGAAATTGCTTTTATCTGGCAGTGGCTGTTATTGTTGCTTGGCTTGTAGACCAAAAATTGGGTAATGTGCCCCCTCATGTTTTTCAGAATTAAGCTGGGTGTTAACAAGATGAGCACATACTGTGCTATACATTCTTACATAACATCAGTAAGACGGTGTCAGCCTGTGGCACCTGCAAATTACAGAAATAGTTTTTCAGCCATAGGAAGCAGAAGAGATAATCAGTGTCAGTTTGCTGCAGATTGTGTGGGAGGATATGAGAAGGAGGGAAGTGAGGTGGAGATGATTGTCAGTACAGAAGAGGTCTGTAGTAATTTAACTCCAGATTCTTTTCATTATTTGAAGTGAAAAGATGAAAGAAAGAACAACATAAAGTTGAAATGTAGTACTACCAAGTCCTAAACTGCATACGTCTTCTAAGTCTTTCTTTAAAATCACCTGCAATATTAGACTATACAGGCCACACATTTGAGCTGAGTGCTTCATGCTCTGTGATGAAGAGCACAAGCAATTTGATAACTACTGCAGGAAATACATACACACACACACACACACACACACACACACACACACACACACACACACACACACACACACACAGTGTTGTTGGTGCTTGTGCTTCCCCTCCTTGCATTTGCACAGAAGAAGCAAAATCATTTTCAAGTGGGCTAGTACAATAAATCTGCCAAGTCTCTGCTTGCTAGCCATTAGTCCTGATCCCACAAATGCTGCTGAGCGTGGGACTTTGTTAGAGCAGGTGTCCTAGGACTTTGAGAGCAACATGACCCTGAGTTAGCTCTGCACACACCAGCTCCCTGATAGCTTTGCCCTGCAGGCAGCAGATACTACAGACCTGCGTATTGTTTTTCACTTGAGAAAAATAGATTAAGTGCGCAGCTACCAATGTGCATATCTTCTCTGTATGGACAGGTTCGTTCATCAGGCCCATCTTGGATTAAAAACTTAACCAAACAAAAACAATAACATCCCAACAGTGTCTGAGCTTGAACTTTGGGCACGATGTGGAGACCCAAGGGTGTCTTGTCTGAAGAGACATTTCTGAACAGGGACTGTAGTTCACTGAGCAGCCGCAGCAGGCAGGCAGCACTTCTGTAGTGCTTGCCTTATCTTAGACAGAGAGGAAACAGCTGTCAGTCAAAACTGCATGTTGACAAAATTCTGTGCTATAGGAGAGGAAAGTGCTGGTTGATCATCTGGTGCCTTGCGGTAAACACAATGGCAGTCATAACAAATCACTGGGTAAGATGTGGGTAGAAATGAGTCAAAGCACACATTCATTAGGAGTACAATGCTACTAGTCATTATGTTCCTTAAGAGATTTAACTGCAATTATTAGCCAGCAGACAGTATCACTGGGCAAGTTGTATTGCCCTGTCAGGAAGCACCAGAAACACACAGTGTATCTAGTGTGATGTAAGCAAACAGTTCGTGTGCACATCTCATTTATACTGCAGTCAGTCTCAGACCCCTTAATTTTGATGTGCTGTTTCTTTTCCCCCTTTCTCCAGGTACTTGTGCTCTCCTCAGCACTCCTGACACCACTGAGTGCTATCGAGTTGTTGTTTGCTGCAGAACATCTCCAGCCTGATGCTGATATCTGACGTGGGAGGATCTGTGGAGAAGATAAGTGACTGCCTTGGCTGGAAACATCAAATCCTTGGTCTGTTCCAATATTCCCCCCCAAAATGACATGTCTTCTGCTGCAGTTATGTTTCAACCAAAACGGGGTGAAGCAGCTGGGTACCTGGCTGCAAGGAAATATGTGCAGCTTACGGAGAGCACTTAAAAACGGTCCAGTTGTCCAGTGACCAACTCTCCCCTCTTTAAAGATAACGCAGCATGGTCCTGAATCACCGAGTATACACTGGCCTTCCCCCAGCCCCCCTCAGTTCAAGCAAGGACAGCTGCTTGTAATAATTCCCTAGAAAAGGGGAAGGTGAGGAAAAGCCCCGTAGGATCACAGGCTGCTGAATTTACACTCCCTGAGCAGGCCGTTTCTCTGTGAGTAATCCTGATGGCTTTACTGGGGTTGCTTCTGGTGAGAAATGCTGCTGAGGGAGGAAGAGGCTAGCAAAATCCACCCTCTTTACCTTGCAAGACACATGTGCCTTATGGAGCATTAGCAGCCTGTGCTCTTACTTCATTTCTCACCCCAGAGAGGCCTGGGTGCAACCCTGATCTTACCGGCAGAGCAGCTGCCAGTCCACTGGTGCTCCCAGCCCAACTGGTGGGAGCAGAGAAACAGAGCCAGAATCAAGTGCAGAGTTACACGGTTGCTTCTCTCTCATTCCCAGTTCCTGCTCTAGTTTCTCCACCCACTGCTCCAGGAGAAAAGACTGTTTCTGATGGCACACTTCGCTGTAGTTTTGCGCAGTAGGACATATGGGCTGTGATGGTTTGATGTTAACCGTGGAAAAATGCTCCTCTCACATGCGTTTAAAAAAGAAAAAAAAGATCTTCCCACTTTCAAGAGGCTGTGGTGGCAGATTCTTTCTTGAGCTAGATTTCTGAACAGCACGATTAGAGAACAGCTTTTGATTTATGATCATGAAAGAGCTGCTACCAAACTCAGTTATGTAATTTTTCTTTATAAAACCTTGATATAATCTAGGATTAAAAAGCATCAGCCAGTAGGGATTGTAATTGCATATAGCACCAAGACTTCAAAATCGCAGCATAAAATGGTGGAGCTATAAAGCTGCATCCTCTTAGTTCATTCCAGGGATGCTAAGACTACAACTTACAATGAGAATGTGAATGTGAAATTATATGTGAAGTTTGCTCTATCATAGCATTCTTTATTATGCCAAAGGAATAAATTAAAGAGGAAGTAGCTTTTTAACCTTTGTTCAGTAGCTAGCTTAAGTTCTCTTAAATGTTTATAATGATCTTCAGAACAGGCTGCATTTTGTTTTAAACTCACTCTTGAGTGGCTGGAAGGGAACAATGGACTGATTATAAAGCATGGACAATGTTGCCTCTATGGAAAAGAGATTTGTAAGACTCACTATAGAATGGAACTTTGTGCTATAAAAAATGAGAAATATTATGAGATTGTAATGGTAAACGCTCAAGAAATATTTAACAGAGCAACTTGAAGGCAAATAGCCAGTCTCTTTGGTTTCTTTTCTTTTCTTTTCTTTTCTTTTTTTTTTTTTTTTTTTTTTTTTTTTTTTTTTTTTTTTGTTCTATACTGTGTATCTTAGAATATAGATGTTTTGGAAATTATGTAATCAATAAAGCAAAGATCCTAACTTTGAGCCTAACCTCATCCCTCTGCTCTTTCCCTCTGGTTACACAAGGCTGTGCATGCCTAGACACATGCCTAGACAACACATGTCTGTGACCCAGTTTTCTTTTGCACTATTTGATTGCCCCTAGGAAACTGAAGTGTCTGTCTTGGGAGGTGTCCTGGAGACATTTCTGTGCTCTGCTGGCAGCAGAAAAGCTCTTCTTCCAGTGGTGATTGCTGACCTCTTGTCAACAGCCCCAAGTGGGCTCAGGTACTCCCATCTCTATCTGAGACACTGCTTTCATGAGATGATGGAGTCTGGTGGCTGTGGTCTCCTCTCCCCCACCCACTTTCATCAGATGCTCTCAGGTCTCTCACGTGGCCATTTGAGGACATCCTGTAGAGGATAATGAGAAGAGAGTTGGGTTTAAGTAGACACTAGTGCTATTGCACTTCTTACAGGTCAGGCAGTTCCCCTGCCTTGAGGCAGTGGCTATTTTTCCAGGTTCCCTCACTGGAGGGATCTTTTCAGCCAGTGACCACAGATGTGGAGGTAGGTGCTGGGACTCAGCCACCATCCCGTTCTCAGCTAAAGAGGGAGCAGCAGCCAAAGAGGGAGCAGCAGATGGTTGCAAGAAACCTGCTGCTCCTGTGGAACAAGACTGGAATGAAACAGAAAACAAGCTTTCCAGAGGCTCTCATGTAATAAGTAGCTCCGTCTTTGTAGGAAACAGCTCTACTAGCTACACATAACGTGTGCTGGGGGAGGGCCAGGGTGATGGGTGTTCTCCTGCCTTGGCAAAACCTTTCCCTTGTTCCTTCGGCTGCTGGAAGGACACAAAGCTCCTGCCACTCACGTGCAAACAGGAGCAGCACAGAAGAGACTTTGCTCGTGCAAGTGTCCTTCAAGGTGGGTGCAGGACTACAGCAGGGAGTGTCTAAGCCCTTCATGTGTGACACTAAACTAAACTAAAAATGGACAGGGAGGGAAAAACACCAGGCCACTCTTAGCAAGATTTGCTACTAGAATAAGCTAAGCAGTATTTGGTGAGAAGCTCAGGCTGGATGGGCAGGCTCAGTTTGGTTTATAAATCCAGTCCTAAGTCAGTTGGTGAGGCTGGGGTGGCAGCTTGTGGTCAGAAGATTATCAGCAGCAGGATCTTGTCAGTGTTTCCCCACACCAATTATTATGACTGTGTGCTAACCCAGCGAGGCTGTGTGCTAGTTAGTGTAGTCCAAGCACAACCATGCTCCTCAGTAGGAGTGTGCAGGAGGAGATCACATTAAGGCTACTTTATACATGAATAAAACAGTTGCAGACTTGCAGTAACTTCATTGAATTCTTCATTGTGTCACATAGCTCAATATACAGAAGTGTTCGATCAACTTTTCGTAAGAAAGTGGAAGTCACCTAAAATTCAGTGTTCTGCCAGTTTTGACCTACCTTACATCATTCTTTTCTCATTATAGCTTTTTGAAAAAGGGGCATGAAGAATCTAGTTCTATTTTGTAAGGTCTCTGCTTTTTTCAGTTTCTCTCCCAAAAGAATTTCTTACAAGGAAGTTGTAAAAGGTTGTGAGAGCTTCCCCCCCTGCAGATCGTGCTAATAAAGCAACAGTATAGGCAGCAAAGGCCTTGTTAACTCTGTTTCTGCAACCGTCCTAAGAAACCTGTTGCTTTTGTCTCAATGCTTCACTGGTTATTACCAATTGTTTCTCATACACATGAAGAACACACACATGAAAACACGCAATTCAAAAAATTTAATGTTGAAACAGGCCGTAAGAATGAAAAGTCTGCTCCATATGAGGAGTAACTGTACACAAAATAAATAAGTTACAGTTTACACAAAAGCACAACTGGCTTTTTAAAGTGCATGTGTATAAGGCCTTTTGCCTGTGAACTCCATTGGCTCAATGTAAAAAAACATAAATCTGTCAGATGTGTTTAAGGATGACTAGAGACTGGCTCAGCTCAGAACAATCAACCAGTTTCATTGCCTAGAGCCTGCAGCGTGTTTCACATAAAAGCTGAATTACAGCCAGGTCCTTTCCGTGCCTATCTCACATGGTAGAGTGACAGAAGGAGAAAAGTGTCTCACACTGGCTGCTGCCTGCAGTGGACTATCACTCCAACTCCGGGCTCATTCCTCAAAAGCTCAGTGTTGGATCATTTAGTCTGGACAGTATTTTTTCAGACAGTAAAAAAACTCACAAGTCACTTGTAATTAGATATGTTTACACCCTGTGCACAATAGTTTTGCATACAAAGAGCCTGTTCAAATTGTCAGCAATAATATAGCTAGTAAAAAATAAAGGACCATTGTTTACAGTCTTGATACCCAGTCACATCCACTTATTTTACACTTAACAGAACAATTTCATGTTTGTTTGTTTTGAAATATGTGAGTAATAAATGGCTCTACTGTGCAAAAATTAAACAGATATATCATGCTGTCCTTCATCCAAGTGAAAACATGATAAGACTCAAGTGGTTACTTCTGAACAGCGAACTACAGTTCAGGCTATTTCCCTGCTCAAGTACAAGAAGTTGAGAGTTACAGCTAAAAGGTTTTTTTGCACAAACTTTAAGCCAAATCTGTCCCGTTGGAGAAAAGACAAACTGAAAGCTTGTTTCATTTACTGGAAAGTATTTTGATTTGGAAATGAAACTTGTTCCACAAGTTACATCCCAGAACCATTTCAAGAGTTTCCCCCCCTCCCCCAATCTTCTTTAACCAATTTCTTGTTTCTACAGCCATTCAAAAGGCTACCTGAACCATCCTTCCCCCCCCCCCCCCCCCAATGCCTTGGACTCTAGAAGTGCCAGTGTTTAACATCCCAGGTTTCAAACTCAGGCTAAAATGCTGGGAAGACCAAAACCTCCGCTTGGCTCTGCTTTTAAACAGAAGTGACAGTCCTCACTTTAGCAGACAAAGCTTGCTTAAACCTCCTCTTCAGATCCTGCATGTTGGGGGATTTCGGCCGCGGAATAAGAGAGGTTCTCCTTCGCTCAGGAGTGCTGGCTGTTTGTTGTTTACTAACTTCTTTACACAGGACATGGAAAGCATTGAAGACATCGTTATAGTTTTCACTGACAGATACTTCATAGAAAGTACAGCCCAGCATGTTGGCCAGCTGAAGTCCATGCTGAGGCTCCACCTCTTTAATATGCAAGAGATCAGCTTTGTTGGCTACGATGACAACGGGAACTGTGTTTCCTGGATGCAGCTGTCGAACATGATGGTAAAGGTGACTAAGTAGTTCATAGCTCTTATAATCTGTGATGGAGAAGACAATCACAAGCGCATCTGCCCAGCGAATGCATCTGTTCAGCTGGTCATTACAATCCAGACTGTGCTCATGGATCTGAAAGATGAATTGTCTTAAGTTAGATAGTTGAAATAGCAAAAAAGATTAAAGGAACTTGTCTTCAACATCTGTAAAACCAAATGCATTTTATGCTTTCAGACATATGTATTTGCATTTCAAGTACAAACTTAATCTGAGTGTGGCACATAAATATATGTGTTGATTCAGCTGCAAAAAGCTGGAATTTAACACTGAAGTTTGCTATACTCAAATGGAAAATCAACCTGAGTAGTTCTGCATGCAGAGAAAGACTTTGTAGTTCCACAGAATGGGAAATTAACTGGCTAGACAGTAAGTCTGGGGAAGCAAAGATATGAGCTGGAAGCATTTAGACCTGGACAGCTGCCCAGTTCAAAAAGGCAGAAATCCAGCATACTCAGGTCTATACATTCAAAACTTTAACTTACAACATCCTAATGAGTACAGGCAAAACACACTAGACATAAGTTTCCGTCATACCCATTTATGAAGTGAGTATTTGCTGGGCTGTAGTCATGACATTTTTCTTCATGTGTACCACATTTGCACAAAAGCATTTCGTCTTTTTATCTAATGTTCCTCATAAGTGAGAATAAGCCACTTAAATAATTCAGCCCTACAAAAGTAATGGGCCGCCAATGTACAAATGATTCACCGAAATAGTGAGTTGTTTTCATCTACTGCCAGCACACTATGGGCACCTGGGACATCTGGTTTGACTGGTTAAAAAACAAGTCGCTAGTTCTCCCACGCGAAACACCAAACTCTGAAAGGGACAGTGAAATACTTTCTAGAAAGACCGTAATGAGAGGGTGCACATGGAGGGACACGCACACAAAGATCAGAGCTGCTGTGGTGAACTGCATGGATGTGTCTAGCTCACCTGGACTCCTGGAGTATCTTGCACTTGAATAGCCAACATCTCTCCATCTATCTGGATGTGTCTGCTGTACAGATTACCTAGTGACAACACCAACAGTATCACAAGTACAGTCACAGCTCCACAGACAGACAAATGCTGCTTTTGGAGGGAATCAGATGAAGTAACACCCCACCCACCCCCCGTTAGCTGTGCAGGGAAAGTGGTATTGCTATTAGCAAACTGAGGGACCAATGTAAAAATCTGGTATGTGTAACAACCCATAAGTTTATGATGTTACCAGAAGCCTGGGATTTAATCTGCATTGACTTGTTTTGAAGCTTGACATTTAATATTGTGCAGCTTGAAGCATAATCACTTCTTAAAGGCTGAAAGGTAACTAGGCAAAATAACCAACTTTTCATATAGAAGCACAGTTTGCTTGTCATTTAATTTTTTTGCACCTTGGCAAACCTTTTCTCTGAAACACTACTTGTAAACTCTCTGCTGGCTGACTGTAAGATTTACTGTTTTGCTGTTTGGTTGGGGGGTTTTTTTCCCCCCAAAGATCATTTCCTCATCAGAATTCTGTGTATTTAAGTTTGTATTACTTTACACTTACACTATGCTACACTCAGGCAAGTACTTAACATTGCCTCTTCATTGTCCCCATTAAGCTGGCACTGCCTTTTGGCTGCTAGCATTCAGTTCGCCTAGGTTAAAATATTAGGTTTATATTATGTTTTCTTGTTTCAGATAAAAGACTTCTTCAAAGAAGGATGTCTTCTCCATATAAAGTAAATTCTGGTAGAGAATGGAAACACAGTAAAAGGAAACAGCAGCGAGGCTGCGATCATGAACTGCATGTTCGCAGCAACTGGTGGGCGCCTCTCGCCGGACTGGCCGTCGGGGTGCTGCGAGAGCTGCACGTCAAACCAACGCACGGGTTGGCGGCCTCGAGCTTGGTGGCTGGCTGGGGATGCCCCCGCCCCGGGAATACCCGTCTGCGTCGCATTTCCAGCCGCATCTTTAAGTCCTCTCTTCCACACGCAGGACCCGATTCTGCGCTGGTTTTGCGCGCTCACCTCCCGGACCCGCACCTCCCCTTTCCAAGCGCGGCCGCCCGCCCCGGCGGGCCGGCGCCGCTCCCCGGGGAAAGCCACGAGCAGGGCGCAGCGCGGCCTCCCTCGCCTCCTCCTCCACCCCCCGCCGCCGCCCGCGGGGAGCCCGGCCCCTCCGCACGCAGCTGCCGCGCCCGGGGGCGCCGCGCACCGAGGCGGCGGGGAGGGGCGCGCCCCGGCGGCGGCGCTCACCTGCGTTGCGCTCGTAGTCGCCGATGAAGCGCCGCGTGAGGAACCGCACCACCAGCGCTGCGGGCACGGAGAGAGGCAGCGTTAGCCGCGCCCGCCGCCCCGCGCCCCGCGCCCGCCGCCCCGCGCCTCACCCGTCTTGCCCACGCCGCTGCCCCCCACCACGGCGATCTTGACGAGGCGGGGGCGGGCGGCGCCGCCCGCGGGGCAGCCCTCGGCGCCGGCCGCGCCGCCCGCCGCGCACTCCGCGATGGTGCACATGCTCTGCGTCAGGCGCATCGCCGCGCCGCGCCGCGCCCGCCCGCTCTGCCTGCCGCCGCCGCCGCGCCGCGCCGCTTTTCTGCGCGCCCCCGCAAGCCCCTCCCCGCCGCCCCGGCGGCCACTCAGCGCCGCCGCCGCCCGCCCCTCGCCGCGCCCCCGCGGCCCCCAGCCCGGCCGCGCTTCCCCGGGCGGGCAGCGCCCGCTCCTCGGGGGTCGCAGCAGCTTTTCTCCCCTTTCTGCAAGCGCACGCTGGCACCTCCCTGCAGGGCTTTTTGCAGAATCTTTCTGGTTTTGCAAGCAGCCGCTCGGCGGCCGCCGGTGCGCTGCGCGGAGCGCGGAGCCGGCCCTGCGGGAAGCGGCGGCGGCCGCCGGCAGCGGCACCCGCGCGCGCGGCCTCGGGGGGTTCCGCGGGCCCGGCAGCACCGCGGGCCGCGCTGACAGCGGGCCCCGGCAGCACCCCCCGCCGGCGGGGCCGGGCGCCCGCATACCGGCCGGGCGCGGGCCGAGGGGCAGCACAGCTCGGGGGCGTGCGGGCGGGAGGCCGGGCAGCAGGCCGGTCCTGCCAGGCGGCCCTGCGAGGCGGGTGGGGGCGAGGGGGCTCCCGGCTCGGGTGTGAACCCGTGCACAGGCAGCTGAAGGCTGCCAAAAATGAGGCATTTCTGGGCATTATCAGAAGCCTGAAAAAATTTGTTTGTGAAGTCTCGGGTAGCAGTGGGCATCAAGCACTGCTGTCGCTCCGTGCCGATTGACCAAGCATTTCTGAGGATCTCAGTTTGGGGTTTATGCCTCTAAGCCCCACTGTGTAGACTCGGACATAAGCAACGTCACACCAGGTCTCAGGCATCTTTCTGCTTTTTACCTTTCCTGCAGTACATAAATCTGCTTCCACATAGGGTAGGGCTTGACTTCTGTACATACGCATCCACCTCTGAAAAGCTTGCTTTTCCCTCCCGTGCCTGCCTTGGACAAGACTGGGGATTACAGAGCGCTTCAAGACACCACTCGGAGTGGGAGCGCTCTGGAATCAGACTTGAGGCAACTGGTAAGAAAAGAACTGAAACTAAGGACTGCAGGAATAAAGCTGGGGGAGTTTCTGAGCAATCTCAGCATCTTTTTTAATACATGGAAGTGGAAAAAAAGTCCAGTAAAACATGGATATGCCAATGACTGAAGATACTACAGAAGATAAGAAGATGATGGCAAGGGAGGGAAAATGTAAGTGAGATGGGTAGGAAACAGAGGCTTGTACCAGCCGGGGAGCAAAGCGGTCAGTGTAACACGTTTGAAGCACTTGCCTACGTAAGCACGGAGCCTGAGCAGCAAAATGGAGGAATAAAACCCGCCAGCGTATGAATCAAGGTCTGCTATTAAGGGAATAACAGAGCAGGATGAAATCATTAAACCGAAGGTACTTTCCCATATTCAGGAAAAGAGAGACCTCACAGTAAAGGTCACTGAGTAACACTGAATGCTGGATTACATAAAAAGGAGGAGGAATAGACCCCAAGTGTTTGGATCAAAACCACAGCAGGGAAAGTTGTTAAAAGAGAGTCTGCAGCAAAACCGAGAGCTGGTGACACTGGAGTCACCGCCGGGACAAACAAGCATTTGAGCAGGGCTTTCCACAAGCTGCAAAGTTACGTTTGCAAATGGATAAAGATATCTAGAATATAATGCTTACTGAGCAGCTCTCCTTTCCAAGATGATAGAAATGGGAGAACAGATGATGCTATGAATAATGATGGGGCCTGAGAAGCACTGGATACAACAGAGAAACAGATTTCTTTGGCAGTCACTGAAACAAGAAGAGGTGATGTTATTTTAGATTTGTAAAAGTAGTGAATATATTGTAAGGCCATTAAGATCATAGAAAAAAAATTGTTTGATAGATTGTAAGTCAATGCAGTTTAAAGTAAATGGATTAATAAAAAAGCAGGTCTATAAAAAGGCATTCTAAGTCAAACAGGAAAGAGTAAGAGGCCTAATAAGAGAAAATTGACAGGGCTGAAGGACTTGAATAAAAAGGAAACACTGGATTTCTATGCCAGAGCAGCAAAAATGATCTGGACATTGTACCTTAAGCAAAGGGGAAAGGTTTTACAGAAGATCCCTGACAGCTTGATAAATGAGGTCACTGGAAATAGCAAGCCTAGAAGTAACGGTGAGGCAGCGCGGTCACCTCAGAAAGTTCGGTCTTCAGGATGAAGAATTGCAGGAGAAAAGGAAGAACGGCCAGCAGCAGTTTTTTCAGCCGGGGAAAAAAGAAACAGGGTTGCCATACAGTGAGATGGGAGCACAGATTAAAAGAGGTCTGGCTGTATTTTCAAAACCAATGGGCGTTTTGCCTCCATTTTTAAAGATGATTATGTGAAAGGTGGGACCAAAGGGAGGATGGGTAATGGGAAG
The DNA here is from genome assembly GCF_036370855.1 of Dromaius novaehollandiae. NCBI lineage: Eukaryota > Metazoa > Chordata > Aves > Casuariiformes > Dromaiidae > Dromaius > Dromaius novaehollandiae. Next base: position 58,899,280 of record NC_088101.1, read on the forward strand.
AAAGTCAGAGGAAATTTCTGCGCAGGGGAAACGTCGTGTCTTGCCCAGAGTGCTGACAGAACAGGCGGGTGAAGGTTGCAGGCTGCTCACAAGAAGTTTTAGTTTAGCTCACAAATCGTTCTGGAATACCTGTATTAAAGAAAGGGAGAAAAGGGGATTCACACCAATACTTTCAGTAATTTGGACAAATTTTGAAGAGAAGAATAATTACAGATATAGAATTAAATGGAGAATAGGATAAAATGAAACATGGGATTACATGAAATGTTGCTTCAGAATGATATCTTTCCCTGATGCAATTTCCCCCCTTTTCTTTAAAGAAAGGAAATGTGATCTTTACTATTTGGGCTCAGTGATGATGCTATCCGAAGCGGAAATGGTTATTTAAACAGGAGGATGTGGGGATCACGAGCCGATGACAGGGGGATGTGTTATAAGGAAAGTGTCAGACCGAAGGGAAGTTGTTCTGTGGTATTCGTCAAGGCTCCTGTCTGCCTTAATGTCTTCATTATAACGGTGCTGTCAAGAACATGAACATGCTAATGAAATGTGCTGATGGCAGAGCTGGGAGTCATCATTAGCTCAAACAAGAATGGGAATAGTGTATTGAAAAAACTGGGTGTCTCTTAGGACTGGATTAATGAAAACCTAATTAAATTTAGTAATATTAATGACTTGCAGAGAGTAATCACAAAAATTTCTTCTATATCAACTATGAAATCAGCACTTGGAAAAGAAAGACTTGTTAATCACAAGATGAGTAGGAGCTATGTAAACAGGCAAAGGTACACCTGGTTATGTCAGATAAGTAATTTCAGAAAAGATCGGAAATACGAAGTGTGATTCTGTCACCCAGTTTCAAGAAAGAGCAAACAAAAGCAGGGCAAGTATGGACAAAAACTCATGATGTTCGAGGAAGAGACAGCCTGTTTCGGCAGAGGATAAAAACACTTGGTATATTCAGTTTGGCTAAACAAAGAAAGTGGGGTTTGGGGAAAGGGAACGCTAGGAAAGCTTACTTAAAACTAGAGGCCAGTGTCAGCATGAGGACAAGTGGATATAAACTGGCCTCTGCGGCCAAAGTAGCGAAGCCCTGGAACAGCCGTCTAACGAGGGTGGCAGGAGAAAACCCAAATCTAAATTCTAAATGGAGCTGGATGGCTTTATGTAACAGATTACATGATCTGCTTGTCTGCAATGCCAGTGAGAATGGATGACCAAGAGGTCCCTTCCAGACATCTGCAGGGATACTCTAGTGCCATGATATAAATAATCTTTAGATGCAACATATCCCAATGTGTGCAGCAGTGGTCTTTCCAACACAAAAGAGGGGGACAGTAGAAAAGGGGGGAAATCAGAGAGGGTGATGAAAATGAGATGGCCCTGGATAAACTCTGAAGATGCTGAGAGGATTCTGCTTTACAAAGGAGATGATTACTGAACATGATAAAATAATTGGAGACTGGGATCTTCTCCCTCTTTCTCAGAACACAAAAAGGAAAACAAGTCAATAAGATTAAAATGTGGAGCTTTTCAAAAACTGAGGTACAAAATACTTTCCCATAAAGTATGTAACTGAGCCACTGAATCGTTACAGGAAGGCACTGGGACAAAAAAATAAAGTCAGCAATGACCAGAGAAGGAGTGTACATTTATAGATTATGAGAAAATGAAGTTTTACAATATTTAATGCTACTGTAAAATTTGTAAGCAGTAGTAAATTATTTCCTCAAATTTTGAGCCACTCCAAGTATTAGGGACCAAGAAGAACTCTAATACAGTGGGGACAGGCTTACTTATCCATCAGTCTTTTTAAGACAAAATTTCTTGTGTCTTCCTCTGAATTATGCAGAAGTGACTGGCAGCAGAGACGAGGTGTCAGCCCGAATGGCCATGGGTGAGAGCTGGTGTGAGTGCACACTGCCCCACTTCAGGCATGCATTTCTCTACCTTATTTTGTGCCGTTGTTTAATGAGCACGTTTACATGCAGCTTACATGTTTCATAAAGACACCATATCAGCAGCCAAGGGAATGAAGCTTGCTTGGTTATTTAATGCATTGGCCGTTAACCTCTAACATGCATCTCTAAAGGAACAAGTGGTGCGGACACTGTTCAGAAACACAGACCATGTCTGCTCTTTCCAGGTAAGCATTTACTTATCCAGAGCACCCTGCATTCTCTCTTTGGTTATATGCAAGTAAACACAACAAAACTTTCTTTTCAGAGCAGGGTGTATATGCTTCAAGCTCTTGTGGGATAAACCAGTGTTGATCAAGCCCTACGAAAAGCCCTAAAAGACGGCTTTTATCCACTCCTCTGGCACAGAGCTGTATCACCTACCAACAGCAGAACAAAATAGGGAGCAAACAGATATTAAAAGAAAATACATAAACAGGAAAACAACTTTTCTCTGTCCTGGGAAAGCTCCTCTGGCCAGCAAAGGCCAAGCTTACAGAGTGAGATAGGATCTTCCTTCCCGGGCAGGGAAAGTGGGGGGAGGGAGGGACGCGCTCTGCACGCCCGCACCTACCCACATACCCGGCTCCGTTTCTATAGCAGCACAATAGCAGACATTTTTCTCTTTCCACAAGAAAGCCTGACTAATGTTCTGCAATTATATTAGTCTGCATTTTAATCAGATTTTATCTTCTCTTAAGCTTGCATTTTTTCCTATTTCCTCCTTATGTAACATTCGCAAACTCGGCCAAGAAGTGAAAGCTAAGGATTTTCTTTCTCATTCAGGGCTGCCCATCTGCTGCCAGTACTTTTTGCCCTGGTTTGTGCCCCCGCAGTACAAGCAGTTGTTTGGTGCGCGGAGCACCTGTTTGATCCAAAAAGAGGGGTGAAAAAAGCCCTGATGACAAAAATCTCTTGAATAAATACAAGCTCTAACTCATTCAAAAATGTTTATGTGAACACTTAGCAGAATTTTTATTTTCCATTTTAGGAATGCCTTTGGGATCTATATTAAGCACTCTAAAAACTGGGGCATTAAAATGCCATTGCTTCATCTCTTTCAGTCTCATCCTGCATTGCAATATTGTCGGTTTGTCAAGGGGCTGAACGGCTGGGTTACGTCAGGAAAAGGTCATTGAGCAAGTCTTGCTATGCCAGGCAAACCTCAGCTTGCTGCTGAGGCTGGCAGAGGAGCACTCGGCCTGGTACAGCTGCTGCCAGCTGCTAAGCAAATTAAGAGCTTTTTGCATATACCATATGCAAGTTTAACCTCGGCAGATCCTGTAACTTCACAGAATTATCCTGCAGAGGTCACAGCCCTGAAACTGCAGGCAGTGTTTCCGTTACCGCATCTCCAGATGCTGGTTGTCACCTTTGGGCTGGCAGCGATGGGCCCCGTGCGAGCCCGGCCCTCGCTGGTCAGCCCCAGGCGGCCAGGCCAGCGCTGGCGCTTGTCCGACGTGGCTTGAGCCGACCTCGTTCCAAAGTGGGAGGATACTGAAAGCTTTAGATTTCTGCTCTGTTTCTTCAGCGAGAAGGATGTAAATTCAAGTCTTGCGTATAACAGAAAGTTATGATGAGTGAATATGTAGGTTGCAAAGTCAAATGCAGAAAATATAGGAAATGCCAGAAATAAGATTGCCTGGGCAACATTAACGCATCTTCCCACATTCATATGCATTTTGTCACAGCCTTAATTGCATAATGTCATACCATGACACTATCTCCTGTAATAGTGGCATACTGCCTTCTGTTTGTCCGTGGGAACAAAGCACCTAAATATGCTTGAAGATCTGGATGTTATTCAGCATTTCTTTTAAATCCTCAGTTAATCAGTCTGTGGTCCTACATATGAACTATTCCCTTCAATACAGTAATTACCAACTCCCTCATAGGTTTGTTACGGTGTGTAGCAAAGATGACGTGAGAAAACCTCTAACTGTAAGTGAACCAGGCTGCGTAAGTCTGGTTGCACATGCCGCAGGCATTCTTAGACACTTCCAGCTGCTGCCTCATCTCGAAACACCTAAATGCTTTATGAACCCAAATATTATTTAATGAAGTCCCATAGATACACTGCGTCCAAGCAGAGACTGAAGCCCTGGAGACTCTTAGACAGCAGTTTTACCACCACGAATGAGCCCTTCTCTGTCTGCATGAATATCAAATCAGTCGGGGCTGTGGAACAACCTCAGCAGGAAGACTAGGAGAGCCGCACTGCAGGGTACACCTTAGACCAGGTGTCTGAGCACGCTTCCATAAACGTCAGAGACCTGGGACCAACGGCTTGCCTGAAAGTGGGGAGGAAAGAGAGAACCTGAGTATCTCGAGTTGTAGGCGGTCACCGCGTTCCCGTCGGCAGCTCACCCCACAGCAAAGGCGCCGCAGGGTGGACGACCACCTGGGCCTAGCTCTTAGCTCTCTACAAACTGTCCTACGCACATTATCTAATGCTACTATTCCCGTTTTAAACTCCTCCACGGCACTGTGACAGGTAGCCCTCTCTCACAGTTACTGGCAAATGACTGTGCTTAAAAGAGAAATGTTCTGGCCAACTCTGGACAGAACAGCACTTCCTTTTTTTTAGGGGTCAGGAACCACTTGGCATTGAACAAGTACAAGTAAGCACCCAGAAATCTTGACTTCCCCCCACCCCTATGCGCCATGACTTCACTGTTTCCAGCACTCCTAGAATCAGCAAGGAGCTCAACCCTGGGAAGCAGCAGAGCAGGAGAAGCGCTGGCTGTGTTGGTGCCTCACAGGGCAAGTTGCTCGTGTCCTGCACCCATGGAGAAAGCCAACATGACGGCAGCACACTTTAGGCCAGTGATGGCAGGGCAGGGTGGTGGGAGCGGTGAGAGCTCCTCAAGACACCAGGCGCATGTCTTCTCACCCACGCTCAAGGCGCAACTGGTGCAGACAGGCGCGAGGGCAATTAGGGGAAACAAATGCTTATTTTGCAAGAGGAGAGGAGGAAAGCCTAGCTTGTTTAGCATAGCAGCGATGCCCGGGAGGGGATAAGATAATTACCTGCTGCCAGCTCATGTAAGAGCGGTCACAGGGATGCTGAGGAGAGCTGCTCCTTGCTCTAAAGCTTGTTCTTTGCTGGAGTGTTTGCCTTATGGGTGGCTTTTGCAGACCTTTTTAAAAATGCCTAAGGAACTAGGCACTCTACTCCTGGAACTGGCTGTGCAGCCCCCTTAAGAGTATATCATACTGTTTAAAAAGTACAATTACTGTTAATTTCTTGTAAGTAACAGCTTCAAAAAAGACAGACACTATGGAGATTTCCTGAAGAAACCAGCTGATCGAAAGTATTTTGGATCAAACTAGATAAACAAAGAGAAAGGGTAACTCGGCAGGCTGGGAGGCAAATGATTCCCACTTGGAAAACACTACTGGGAAGCTACATAGCCGGGTAGATATGCAGGCTACAAGAGGCTGATTACATTTTGCTTTGCTGTATTTCCATATTGTAAGTCTCTATTTTCTGTTTTTGTCTGAGGCTAGAGCCAATTGGTAATGTTTTGTGATGGATGTGTTTTAAGGTATTTAAATGAGCAAGCACTGTTGCCTACCAGGCAGCCTTAACAGCCTTAAATAATTTCTGTTCATCAAAGTTTCAAGATAATCATTAGCATTCACACACTTATTATGCAGGCAGTTGACTGCAGATAGGCAGCCAAAAGTTGACAAAGGAATGCCATTCATTTCCATTAGCAAAAAACGGGACTTTGGAGCTACTGCAAGATCCAGCGTTTTAACAACAATCCATTTTTCAGCAGTACGCTGTTGAGATGGCCGAACATGCACAGGAATTAAACACAGGAAGTTTAAGAACAGACTTTGTCAGATATGTTTGTTTTCTATAAATCCCTTTGTGATTATGATGAACTGCACCATAACAGAGAAGGGTAATGCAGTATTATTGTATACATGACTCATATAGTCTCTATGGTTTGACAAGAGCACTGTTTTTCTATATAAAGAAAGTAGTCAGTCCAAAAATAGAAGTAACACTTAGAGGAATGCAGCTCCTGGAGGAATTACAAATTCCAGCTACCAAAAACACAAAGGTTGGTATGCTGGGGCATCTCTGCCGCAAATATTGTGTGAAAGCCATTAATACTTCATCTGGAATGTAATTCTATGCAGTTCAAATGGGATTTAAATATTTCAAGGTAGGACTTCAGTCCCTGGCTGGAACCAGTTTTCATGGTTATATAATTTTCATGGTCATTTTTATATTTGCTTTCTCACTCAGCCCCCAGAGTTATTTGCCCCGTGCTACCTGCGGTGCCGTGGCATGGTATGGCAGGAATGGGTCCGGAGGCTAGGAAGGCAGCAGGGCCCGCGTCCCGCCAGCCCGCCGGCTTTCCCCCCCCTGCACCCCCGCTAGGGCCTCTCTGGCCGGCAGGCCTCCATGTAATTGCACCTCTTGCAAATTCAAAGGTGACATTGCTGCTGCAGTGTATTGAGTTACACATTTTTAAGGCTTAATACCGTCTTATTAATAGGAGGAAAAGAAAAGCGTAGATTCCAGGTAGAAGGAAAGCAATTTTCCTCATTTCTTATATAAGACCAGATCACTTTTCCCCACCTTTTTCCTCCTCCCCAAAATATTCAGTGACTTTGAAAACAAATGCTCTCATTTGTCTGCAGTATCCTGGAGCTGGGTTTCTCTGGCTGGACTACGACTTACCTCTATCACAGTCTTTCTGAATTCTCCAAAAAAATAATACCCTCAGTATATCAGCCCATTGGTCATGTTTTTTACAGTGAGCAAATTACAGACACCTCCACCAAATGGGAAAGGAAAAAGCGGACAGGGGACTTCTTGTTTGCAGCTTTGAGTGTGATATTTTAAAAAATAAAGCAGGAAAGCAGAAGTAAAAGAATGAGGAAGAGATCAGCTAGGAGCTGTAAACATAAGAGCCAGTCACGGCTTGGGACAGCCCGTCTCTCAGTGCCCCGAGTGCAGATGCACCACAGCTTTGGGGTGAGTTTTATCCAGCTGCCTTGAAATCATTCTTCCTTCAATCCAGGCTGAAGTTAAATGCTAAGAGAAAGCTTTTGTTCACACTGTCCAAAATGGAGCCCATAACTACTAATGTTTATAAGACACAGGTGAAGACATGAAAGAAAACCTGTGCTTAAATTATTTCCACTGGGAAGGGGTGGTCTCGTGGGGCACACTGGGGAGTCAGGCTTGCAGAAAGGGACGGTCATGCAAGCGAGTGTGGGGACGACAGAGCAAGTCAGCTGTACGAAGGGAGAGAGACTCCCAATCTGACCTTGCTGTAAGAAGGTTTAATACGGGTTTTCTTTCATTTCTGAATTGAAGCGAGTCACACTGTTGCAGAATCACTGCAAAAGGGGTGCAGATACGGCACAGCAGTCCTACCGTGCCCAAATGGGACGGCAGGCGGGAGGCAGCCTGACACGCACCAGCAAGCCACTTGGCTCGCTGCAGGCGCTAAGCGGTGCATGAGTCACCATTCAGAAGGTGGGACTGGGTTTAGTTTCCCTCCTTTTGTTCTGCTGCAAAAATATAAAAACCTCCCTAACATAACCAAAACAGCCAGGACAGCCAATAGATCAGCCTTATTTCAGCATCTGCTCCTGCTTAGACCCAGTGACAGCTCTGCATGCTTTTGCACCAGGGTCGCTTTCCAGTGTTTGGAGCACGTTGCAGAGTGATGATGTGTTTCAGTGTGGCTTAGCTACTAGTGGGCTCCATCTGACCTCAGGACTTCTCTGCCTCATTTTATTTACTGGTAGAGGAAGGACAGTCATATGTAATATATAGTTGAGCTGCAATCTCCATTCAATGTGATCTTGAAACACACTGAACTTTAAAGACAAAAGGGCATTTGAATGCGAAGTACTGTCCTTAATTCATTAAAATACATAATAAAATGCTATTATATGCTACTGTAATACTAGTGTTATTGCTGTAAAGCATGTGTTTTGCTAAAGGTTTGGTCCCGCTTCCATTGACATTAGTAACAAAGTTTACATTGATTTTTGTGGTATAGGAGTAGATATACTCACTACAAATGCATTCCCTTATTTAGCCTGATGTTGGGCAAAAAAAAAAAAAATACTATCTACAAAGTCTGGGAAAATTTATGTTTTTTCACTGTTGCATATGTAAAGCAGACAAAAATATTTTTCATTTGAAAAAGAATTGTGATCAAGACTGACTTGTAACTCAAGATATGACTTCACATTGCAGAAATGTACACTAAGAATCAATGTCATTTTTCTTAGCATAAAAGAAAAACTTGCTAAGAGTATGCAGAGAACTTTGTATGATGTCAGCTTTCAGAGCAATTCCAACTACTTAAAAATTAGCTGTGAGCTAATTAAAAATTAGATAATGCTGAGATGTAATAAATACAATTGTGTCTTTATGACATTCTAGACAAAGAACCACCACGTCTGAAGCCTAACTCCAAAAAATTACTAATTCTCTCCAGCAGTTATTGTCAGCATCTTCCTCGAATCAGCCTGGGCATGAAGGGAAATGGATCTTGCATAAAAATAATCAGATGATCTTCCAGCCATACTGCTTAGCTATGGGTGTAGACAACAGCTGACTCACTGTTTAGAATCACACACAGTCTCTCACTGTATCTAAAACAGCTGAAACATCCAATAATTGGATTTCTAAATGAGAAGTAAAAGTGTTTTGCATTAATATTACATACAGTCATGAATAAAACATTAACACATAACTAGAATTTTTTTTACTTATATCTGAGCAGTAACTGCAATCTCAGTTGTTTCAAAATATGTATTCTTTCAAAATACCAGAAGGCAGTGTGTACATAAAAGATTCATTCTCTTCTGGTGTATGAATCAGCTATGAAAGAACCAAAGTTGCAATTCGTTTTCTTGGCTGCTCTGCAAGCATTAGAGCTACATTATTACTGATCTGGGACAGATTATAATGTTATAATTAACTCTAAGATAAAACTCCTGAAAAAATCAGTGCTTGGTAAAAATATTCAGGGAAAAAAAAAGAACAACTGGATAAGACTACAATACAACCTGATTTTCTCTAAAACTCGTACAGTATTTTCTAAACCAACATTAATGAGCATCCCACTTTCTTTGATTTGCAAATCATTTGACTGTCCAAGTAGAAGCCTTTGCTCAGAGTTGTAATAGGAATTGCATTTACAGAAAGAAACATTTTTCAAGACTCTCTGGAAACTATACAGCAGCTTGTCTATGAAAATTTAGCTTATAAATTTTCCTAAGCCTAGAATAGATTGTCCTTTAGCTGGCAAAGAAATAAAGCAATAAGCAATGATATTTTATTTATCATTTCTTATTGTTTTAAATAAAATACAAAGGCAACTTGTCTGAGTCTTGGTTTGTGTTTCAGGCTTGTAGTTCCACTGCACTTGAAAAAGTGCTCAAAGTATTTTTAGGGATAAATTGTTCTCAAAATATTTTTAGAGATAAACAAGGAAAGAAGGAGGCAGCATGTAGAGAATGGAAAATTAATTCTGTTAAGGAAGTAAATCACAGCTGGCACTTGGGAAGGGGAGAAAGCACGCCACTGCATGGAGGCTGGACAACGAACCGCCGTGGCAGTGCTTTGAAAAATAAGGGGTCCATAAAGAGCACATCCAGCCTGTACTATTTTGCAGGCTTCTCAAACAGAGTCACACTTTTGCGCTCTCCAGGCAGCTGCTCCAGCGTTGCACGCTCAGCGTGCCGTCAGCCGGGACCAGAGCTCCCTGGCCCCGCGGGTGCCCCGCAGCAGGGGCCGGCAAGCCGGAGCTGGGAGCCTGCTCCCTCGCTCGCTTGCCCGGGGCCCTGGGTTTTCCCCCCGACTCCTTCCCGCAGGGTCATCCCTGGCTGTTTGCCACCCAGGTTTGCCACTTGCAGGAGACTGCTAGCGCCGGGGCCTCGTGTCCTCTCGGGGCACGCGTGAGGGGACACGGGCATGGCAGGGCGCGCAGGCCGTGGAGGCTCCCGAGGAGACGCTGCCAGCGCGGGCGACAAGGCTGGGTGCAGAATACGCACAACTTACATTTCATCACATATTACTGGAAGGCTAATACTTCACGTCTAGAAAATGAAGCTGTTGCTCCAAGACCAAAATTCGTGTGCTACCAGGCTTATTTCTGGCCTGGATGCAAGACTGGGCTCTTAAAGAAGAGCTGTAGTGAAACGGAGGGGGCACGCTCCGAGGCGCGGGGCGCAGTCCAGAAAAAGCTTCTCAGCGGCGCGGCAGTCGTTTTGCTCGTCGTCTCCCAGCGGCTTTTGTTTGCCTGCCAGCTCCAGCTGGCTTGTCCTGCCTTCGGGAAGGCAGAGCAGCCCTCACCAGCCGTCACAACAGTCACCGCCAAGGCGAGCGCCTGTGAGCGCCGACCCGCTGCAGCCCACTCAGAAGACAAACTGCAGGTAAAGATGTGCAGTGTCTTTCAAGTAGACAAATGGAGACAATGTGTGTTGTATCATTAAGAACTGCTGGGGTGTGTTTCTGTGACACTTGCTTTTTTCCAGGTGAGCTGGAATCAGATCAGTGGGGCAGTGCAAGAGCCCCCAACCAGGCGAGCGATGCAAGCACCAGCCTCAGCCCCATGGCTCTGAAACGCTGCTCAGGCCTGCGCTCCTGTCCTTCCAGCTACTTGCTCTCCGTGTCCCCAGTAGTCAGTCAGCTTCGCCAAGCGGAAACATGCTGCACAGGAAAATAGTGTTTTTCATTTTTTTAGGGAAAAAAGGTACCTGGAGCTGATTTTCTATCTGCAGGGAAATCAAGAAGCCTCCTTACTCACCGTTCAAGGAGCTTCCTTCCCCTTCCCCTTCTTCTCTCCTCTCCTTTCCCAGCCTCCAAACCTGCGGAGAGATACTGCGATGTGTATAAATTGTGGCTACAGAGTGTGCATTTCTGAAAACATGTTCTGCTGTTCACCTAGCTATAAAAAATGTAGTTCGCCCTCTCTGATGGCTCATAAATACTGAAACATTCGCATAGCAGTATGCTCTAATGCTGTACTACTTCCACTTCTCAACTATATCAAAAGCAAGCTGAATTGCCTGGTGCCTCATTTTCCCTGTCTCCGAAATGAGGACAGTAATATTTCCCATGATCATCAAGCGCTTTAAGGTGGGCGGATGAAAAGCGCTATCAAGGTGTGATGTATTGTTATTAAAATGGTGGCTTTTAAAAAAGTCACAGGTGCTTTCAGTGTGCATGCTAGGCCAGGCTGTGCTGCTTGAGGGTAAAACTCACAGGAGGCTTTCTGGGAGTGAAGTCCTGTGATTGCCTAGCAGGGGTTTCCATCTACCAGGCCGGCAGGATAGCAGAGCCGCCTGCTCTGAGGCTCTGCTCGGAGGGTCAGGTGAAAGGCCTTGAGGCTCTGCACCTGGCCGGGCCAGTGGTGCCCCTCTCCTGGGGGTGGCCAAGGCTGCTTCAGGAGATCCTCGCTAGGGTCTTCTGTGGCCCACAGAGCTCCACAGGGCCTCAGTTATCAGGCAGGTCTGTAGGAAGGACAATGTTTTTATATGAAGCCAGCCCATCTGTTGTCTCCCAGAAAAATGTAGGGCCACCTGATGGTCTTGGATTCACGAACACTGATGCTGGAAGTCTCTGGACTCCAGCTTTACGAAGACATTTGGGGACAACGACGCTCAGACACACAGGTCAGGTCTTTGGGTGCAGATGTCCAGCTCACTGTTTCCTCTTCCAAGGGCAGAGTGATGGCAGTGCTGCCCACAGCCGCCTGGGGCTCACCGCGCTGCCCCGGGCAGCCGGAGACCTGCATCCAGTGCTCTCCTCAGCCTGAGGTGATTCGAACACCTCATGGCCCCTCCAGGAGACTCCTCCAGTCCCCAGGCTGCATATGTCCCTGGAGGCAGGGCAGTCTCAGCCTCTGCTGTCGAAGCTGAATCATAGATCAGAAAAAACCAAGCTTCAGAGGGGAAGAGACAGCGAGAACAAGCAAGAAGGCACCTTCCTATACGGTCCGCTGATGAAGGCACGCAGCTGAAGGAAGGCTTTGGTCTGCTCCCAGAACAGCTTATGTGTTCTTATCTAATACCCCTTTACCCTACTAAATATTCAGCAAAAAAGGGAACAATCTGTACTGGTTATTTCATGAAATACAGAGGTCTTCAGTCTAAATTTAGCTGACAACTATTGGCATTTGCTAATGCTGAACTTTAAGAGGAGTTTAATTATTGCTTGAAAAATAAAAGATTTCTCAGATAAACCAATCCAATAAACATTGCTAGATTGCCATATCCCATCTGAGCAGAGACAAGCCAGTGACTCATCAATGCTTGTAGCTGGAAAGATAGATGGCTGTTATCCTGTTGAGTTTAACCTATAGCACTGACCAGAAGTAAGCGTGAGCCAACTTTTATTAGTCTAATGAGTCAGATGCACTGTGGCAGTGGCTCAGACCTCCCAGTCAGGCCGGGAGCCCTCTTGTGCTAGGCACTGTACAAACACAGGTTTTGTGCTATAAAATTTACAAGGCGGAGGAGAAATGGTACAGTCAAAAACACACATTGCTTTACAGGTCAGTCCCCTTCTCTAATGCTTACAGCTGCAGGTGAGCTCCACTGCCAGTTTCTCACCTGGGCAGCTAAATTTCAGAAGTCAGTAGCCAGACAACCTAAGAACGACCAGCCGAGGGGCACAAATTTGTTAAGGTTATGGGCAAGAGTATGGGTTTTGTGCCATTAATTTTCTCCCCGCTCCTGGCTCCGTTCTTGAGAGCAGCAGGGGATGGAGGCCGACAGTGATCCGGACCTCCAAAATGCGCAGAGTACGGAGTGAAGGGCAAGTTCAATTACCGCTTAATTGATAAGAGCGGAGCCAACGGACAGGATAACGGGGACACGGCAGCATGCTTACATGCATCCTTCACCCCGGCTTGCCGCTAATGCTGGTTCACCAGCTAGAGATGTTTAATGCTGCTGCAGCCCATTTCTGTAGGCCTGTGCTTTGTTCTTCATTATCAGGTTTCTCACTAAAAAGAAGAAATCAGATTTCTGACTCAAATCCATTTTCTGGGTACCCAGGGATGTCTCTAGACATTAACTCCATAGGGACCAAGACACTTGAACATTAAGTTCTATCTTGTATCTGAAATCTGAGAAATGCCTCCTTAAAAATTCAGTTAAACAGAGTGAAAGTTATACAGAATAAAAGGGTGTTTGCACATCTTTCCAAACATTAGCACATACTCAGCACATTAGAACCCAGCACACAGGTTAAGATTTATATCAGATCTTGAAAGGAGATAAAATGTTTTAAAAAGCTGTATTCAGCAGTAAGAAATATTACTCTCATAAAACTTAAAATAAACATTTTGCTTTCTATCTAGCTTTACAAGGGCAGGCAACAATAAGGTAGCTGATCTTTTAGAACTAACCTTTCATCCTCTAGCCTGTACTGCTTGGTGTCATGGCAATACAGAGGCAAAGAAAAGCACGAGATAGATAACAAAAAAAATCAATGAAAATTTTATCACTTAGTAGTTGCTGAGTTGGACCAATGTTGCACATTTTGAAAATCTCTCTTATTCAAAAGCAATAAAGCAGGTTAAAAATCCCAGCAATCCAACAATATCTCAAAACCATGTGACAGAAACTGGTGGGTTAGCTCAGGAAGCTGTTGAAGAAATGATTGAACTTGTGGGGCATGAAGTAGCCACAAATGCCTTTGAGATCACCATCTTTCTAGACTAGGCCCATTACCAGTGTTAATTTCTGCTGTGTTTCTAAGCTGGTTAATCAATACAAGACAGCTAGAATGGAAAGCAGAACTGGGCGCTGGAGGAACTTATAAGACTAATTCCTGGCAGAGAGTTAATAGATTTTAAAGTGAGCAAGCAGCAAAAGTAGGGAATGAGGTCAGACTGCCCAGTTCAGGGACCCTCCTGGCTTGTTGCATTGTGGAGAAGGGACAAACATGCAACACATGAGGCACTGAGGCTGGTAAAGGTAAGAAGGACTTGTAACTTGGTATTAAAGGGTTTGGTAGCTATTCTGCCAACTTTGATGTAATACTGAAGTTATAAAGTATATAAAGAAAGACTTTTTAAAGAAATGTGATCCCAAAGCCTGAGAAACTGCTCCCACATAAAAGAAGGAGGTAGAATAACATAGTAATACTCCAGTTACAAAATGCTAGGAGGAAAATTACAGGCAATTTCAGTCCCATTGCTATTTTCTTTACTGCTTTGAAGGAATGCAGTAGATCACCTGCATTACACAGGCAGCCTTAGAAAATGGTTCTCTTTTACAGGCTGTTATAGACTAAAGAATTGTAAGCCTTTGGAAATGATTACACAGCAAAATAAAGGACACAAAATAAGAGTGGTGAACCTCAATAAGCTTTTATCTTGCTGTCAGAGATAACAATAGCAGCAAAATCATAGCAGGTAGGGAGGGGTTTTCTCGCCCACATGCATCTGTAACATGCACACCAAGCCCCTGGGTGGCTTATACTCAGGTTGCTACCTTGTGCTCCAGGCTGTCAGTCCCTCCTTTGTCGGGTAGGCATGTTTTCTGTCTCACAGACACTGCGAAACATGTGTGTAGATGCAAATAATAATGATGCCTAATTAATGCAGCTCCCCCCTCACACAACTGAAATCGGAACAGGCCACAGACGAGACTGATTTCATGCAACATTTAATGATATTGCAGACAGTCAGCAGAAGTCTCATTTTGCATATCACATTCATTTTAGCTGTGTTGCTGAGAGAACAGGACCTGCTAAGAAAGATCTGCAGAGAAGGATCTCTGCAGAACACAAAGACCCCTCTAGATCCCTGGCTAGTATTTGGTTTGGGGTTTTGGCAGTTTGGGTCTCTGTGACTCGTGTCTGAATTCCAAGCCTTTTCGGGAAGGACTGGATGCAACAAGACCAGAAGCGGTCAGTGAAACTGTTTGTCTTTAGAGGGTTCCTATCTCAAATCCGGCCTAGCAAGCAGTGACCGGAAGGTTCAATTATTTTCCTGCCTATTCTTTAAATTATTTTTAAACAATCACCATCAACATTATTAACTGCGCAGTGACAGTGCCTGTCAGCTCTGCACGCGGACCTGGCTCTTACTGTGACAGGCGCTGTACAAATAGGACAAAACAATAGGAGGGTCTAGTGTATGCGAAGGAGTGAGGTAGACACCACTAATTTGGGTTAAGAGGCATCTCTACGGGCTCTGAACAAGACAGCGAGACGTGAACTGGGACATCAGCACAAGCAGGCAGGGCAGCTTGCATTGTCCCTGCTGTCTGAGCTTTGCCAGTCCGGTGGCTGTAACCCACCTGCCAATTATATGAGAGCCAACCCAAGGTTATTATAATTTCAGTTTAGCACTCTGCAATGCTTACACTCCTTGCCGCTCCCCACACCAACGCCAGTCGCCTGCACATTAATTTCATTCAGGAACAGCACTTTTCTACACCAGTGAGTAGAGCTAGTTGGAATACATGTTTTTTTCTCCACTGAAAAATTTCTGCCTTCCACTGAAAAATCTAACCTACACACCTTTCTTCCATTTCTGAGATACAGCTTGTCCAAAGAAAAATTGAAAAATGTCGAGAAAAATAACTTCTTCTCACTTTATTTAGCTGAAAATGTTTGACTAGCCTGATATCCTAGTAAGATCATATATGCATTGACTGGTGTAACTAGTTTCACATGCAAATTTCTAATGAAATTAAGGAATACAAGAAAGAGACTTACCTTAGCTGAGTTATTCCAGCTGTTTGCCATTGCAAAGGCGTGTTTAGCCTGCAGTCATCTCAATGCAGCATAAACACCCCACGCTAACCTGGGTATACTAGAAATGTGCAAACCAGAGGTATAGGTAAGTAAATTTATTCAAGAGAAAAAGTGTATGTCTATGACTGTGACAGAGACACCTTTAAGTCTAAGCCTCACATTACACTGATACAACACATCTATATTAATGGCTTTCCATTGATAACCTCACTGGTGCACTGGTGTTTTTCTAGTGCAGATGATGAAATAACATGTAACCTTTCCATTTCAGAGATTCCTCCTCTTTTCCTATTACAGAATAATAGCAATAGAAAGGACCCAAAGAGGTCACATAGCCCCCCTCCTACCCTCCCCGCCCAAGGCAGGAACAACTAAATTTAAACCATCTATCACAGAAACTGCTTACTATACTTTTCTCATCTGCTCACACATTCTTTTTAAACCAACCTTAACCTTTCTCTTTCAATTAAAAGAGGATGGATGATATCTTTTCTGCTCAATAGACTTCCTGCTGTTTCTCTCTTTTTATGCATTGTTTTCACTGGATATTTTTTGAAGCTGAATGCCTTTCCTAGAAATCTGGGCACCTTGTTGCTGGAGCTAAAACTGCTATTGGAGTTAGCTCTTGAATAATGAATGTGTGCAGACTGCGACTGATGTAGTTTTTATAAGAAACAAATATGCTTGCAGGAAGAGATTAGGGCTATATATTATTGTGGGCATGAAAATATGCATTATGTAGATGGCATGTTATATGTTTCTTATCTAATAACTTCCTTGATTTTCTGGGCCAGATTCTCAGCTCGCATAAGCACTGTTTCAGGTATGACTGATCCATGCCAGTTTACACTAAGCAATAAGCTAGCTCTCAGT
This sequence comes from Dromaius novaehollandiae, assembly GCF_036370855.1. Taxonomy (NCBI): domain Eukaryota; kingdom Metazoa; phylum Chordata; class Aves; order Casuariiformes; family Dromaiidae; genus Dromaius; species Dromaius novaehollandiae. Next base: position 58,915,876 of record NC_088101.1, read on the forward strand.
GTGTACTTGAGCAACCTTAAATGAGAATTATCAATATTATTTCTCTGTGCTCAAGCTGCACTGTACACCATGGTGTTCACCTAGAAACAATATAGAAGTGCTGGAAAATATGGACTTCTTTGTAGTATGTAGGACTGAGAAACTAGCAAAGACTCCCTTATGATCTATGAAAGAGAATATACGTAAAAGGTGTTATGGCTTGAAAGGCATATTTTGGCCAAAATGCTATGCTCTGATTGGACACAGAAAAATATAGACCACAAGAAATCAGCTTTGATCAACAGATGTAGCATATACACAGTTATCATGAAATTACTTCTCTGTCATTCTCTGCTGCAAAGATTGTACAGTCCTAGAAAGCCCTGAAATAGCAAGAGCATGAATACAAAATAGCCATTTTCTCATATTTTAAATGATGCAGTAAGAAATAACAGTCTATCCATTTTCACTGTGCAGTCTTTTAGCATTCCTGAGCAGGGCCTGGATGGTAAACACTTAATAAAAGGGAAAAAAAGGAAGTCTCCTGCCCATTTTCTCCTCATATGTATTAAACTAATTACTCTGTTTTAACAAGGGGAACTTTGTTCTCATAATTTCCAAGTTTCATTCCAGCCCCTGCAGCTAATCATGACCACGGGCACTGATAATGAGGGGTAAATTGTTATAGTCCTTGGAGCCTGATAGGTGCATTCCAGGCTGCATCGCGCAGCCTCGCTTCTCTATACGTTATTGTTCACAGATGGTAGCTGTCAAACTCTGTCAGCTTCATATACACATTCGGCGAGTCACATCCGCATTCCTGGAATTTACGACTGCGCAGCCCTCACCTTCTAAGGCCCTTAACTCAATAACATGTCACGTCCCTTCAGTCTCACCCTGCCCTAAAATACTTTCACCCACTTACAGGCCTTCCATTTAGAAAAAAAACTACTGAGTTATTACAATGTAAATATTTTAATAGAATAGAGGGGAAAGGCCTATCTAGCTTTAAACAATGCCATTATTACATTAAGATTGATAGTCAGGAGCTAATAGAGCATTTGCTTTAAACGTTTATTTAACTACAGGGAAAGAGGATATAGATACGTATATATATTGACTGTTACATCACCAAGTCTTTGGGTAACAGTATATAATCCATAGGGATGTGTGCAGGAACTTGATTTTCTAAAAGGGTATTATCTAGTCAAAATCTGTCTACTATTTAAAACCTAAGCAAAATAAAAAGCATATAAATAATTTACATTTCATTTCAAAAGCATTTGTTCTTAAACAAATAAATATTACCCTGTGAAGATGAAGTCTGAAGATGCTGTCTCTAATGACACGAATGAAAAAGGAGAAAATCCTTTAACCTTTTTTGCCCAGATTGAGAAAATCAAGTGTGAACAAGCAAACGGAGCAAATAAAGAGTAACAAGTAAATTAAAAGACAAATTCTTCTTTCTGTCTAACAACCCAAAGATGTTACTACTAACCCAGATAGAGAAATACTTGTTGAACGTATTCCCCTGCTTCCTCACCGGACTCTTCTAGCCAAGCTACAGCTTGTTCAGGAAAGGAAGTTTGTAAAAGTGCCTGTCCAAAACTTGCACACTTTCAAACCAGCTCTCGGCGTGAGCTGGGGCAGCCTTACATGCTCAGGCCATTGCGGTGGTTATCTGTGCACATCCTCTGTCCACCTGCTTTCACCGCATGGAGAAGCCCCGGTTCTGGCATCCCCCCTTGCCTCTAGCTGCTGTTTCCCAGCCCCTTCGCCAGCGGCTACATCGCAGGGAGGACTCAGTAACGGCAAACCGCGCTGGTCTGCAAGCTGACCACCTCTCCGGGCCGGACCCCGACCAGCCTGCGCCCTGAGCTGGAGCTGCCCTCACGTTTCCCATCCGTGAGCTCCTCAGAAAAGACAGCAAGGCTTTAAAACGAGGAGAAGATGGATCTTGCTGGAATGTGAACTAGAAACACTTAACTTCTTCAACAGCAAAAACTCAAAACTGACAACACAGTAGAGATCAGAAATTAAAATGATGTATACATAATTCTCCCCCAGCTCACTGGGTCCTTAAAGACAAGCCCTCACTTACAGGCCTGCTTTCGGCCCCTCAGGGGCTTTCTGGCAGCCACACAGTGCTTTCTGGGCACCAGGAAGCTCCTTCCACTTGCTCTCCTCTCCAAAGTGTGTGCCTCTCCTCCTTCCTTTTCCTGCACCGCCCTGAAGTCCCTGTAAGCAGCTACCCCAGCAGGTGCCAGGTGCCCCTGGGGGAAGAAGTGGTGTCTCCCCACCCAGTGACTCTCTGAAGGAACATAACCATTACTGTGCACAAACTGGAACATAACACGTGTCCGGATATGGCCCACCACTCTTCAGGCGCTGGTGATTTCCAAGGCTGACAGAGGTGGTGGCACAAGAAGACCTGAAATCTTCTTTAACTTCCCCCCTTTCACAAGCTAAGGGCATCCCATCATTGCCCCTCTGACATCTGTTTCAGTGACTTGGTGGGAGGCCATGCCCGTATTTCTGCAGCAACTTAGCAGCAGCACCAGCTGTGTTAATAATTTAGTTTCATGCCATGAGCTCGCTGAACCAAGTGTTCCTCTTGCATCTCCTTCAGGCTCAAGTAATGCAGTTTGTTTCCATGAATAATGCAGTAGGACATAGCTGGTCTTTGCAAAACACTTCAGCCACACGCACACGAATAAGAGGAGAACTGTGAACAACCTGATAGGGGTTCCTCTGGAGGCAAGAGGCAATGCCAGAGTCTCCCCTCCCTCATTGACCTTTCTAAAATCCCCCTCAGATTCTTGTTGGTGACCCTGGTGGGGACCAGTGCTGCCTTTGAGGGTGGCACACACATTGTCCCGTTCACTGCCATCTCCTCCGCTGCTGAGCTCTTGTTATTGCTGCAACGTGCGTGCCAGACTAAAGGTGTGTGAGACTATAATTTATCTGGAGCTTGATCTTCTGAGACCACAGCAGTGGTGACCCCGGGATCGTTTCACAGCAGGGCTCCTTTAAAGGGTCTTTCATACCAGAGCGCATCCTGCCAAGGTGGAGGCGCAGCCTGGGCCGGCGGCTGGCTCCTGCTTAGGAAAAACATTCTGGAAACAGCATGTTCTGTTGACTCCCTTCACCTCATGTAAAAAGGTAATTATTAAATCATTACAAAATGGATCAAATGATGCTTCAATACCAGCAACAAGCGAGCTAAAAATGCCCCAGGGGTTCAGCTCTGGCTGTGATTTTGAGTCTATACACTCTAAAAGAAAGTGTGATAGACCAAAGACACCTGGGAATGCAAAAAAAAAAAAAAAAGGCAAAAATGCATATATCCCATTATTAAAACATTAACAAGGTTAAGAATGTTTTCTAGGCAGTTATAATCTATGATTCCTGAGATTCTAGTTTAATTCCCTCTCTGCCACAAGTTTTCTGTGTAACTGGGGCTAATTGTGTGTAGCCTTTCTTTATCTCAGAGGAGATAAATACATTCAAGACTCCAAAACTACTCAGATATCATGGTAGAAGTGGCTGCAAAAGGAACTGCACTATCACAGGCCTGGACTTGAGTCAGGAAAACATCTTTAGTCAGGAAAGCTCTTGAAGTCACAGGGAGATATGGTCTATTTGCACTCACACTTCCCCAGGACTCTGTTGTTTGTCTCTTTCTTTGGAGAGCAGAAGTAGAAAGTTATATGAAAGCTATTCAGTAAGGGTTTATCTGTTTTTAAAATATTGGAAGGGGAAAAAAGCCATTTATAGGCTCTGATTTAAAAACAGTAAATATTGCGGTCTGTTCTGCGTATTCTAGTGCTGCAGGGCAAAAAAGAAAGGAGCATTAAATCTCATACAACCTACTAGCAGAGCCATACTGTTACAGTCAGATGTAAAACCAGTTGACTGGACCCATTCTGGCTCTTGTAAGCTGTTTTCTGATCTGATTTCTTGATAACTGGCTGTATGGTATAGGGGCCTAGGGGTATAGGAGTATATGGGATGTCTGAGAAAATTAAGCTGAAGGCATAATCTGGTCTTCCTGGTAAAATCTGTCCCCATCAGCCAGTCACCGAAGTGACTTTCCCTTCAAGTTACTGGGCTACTGCCTGGAACATCTGATGAACATCCAAGGTGTCAGAAAGAGCATAAAGCACTTAGTGCTGGTAGCGATTCAGCCCCCTTGAACCGTGCGAGCCAGACTGTCAGTCAGTGTGACTCTGCAGTGGCCCGTATTCAAGAAAAAATGTAAAAAAAAGCCCAAAGTCTCCCCTTCTTAGGATGTTTCATTTAAATAATGGCAAACCAAAACGCAGACTGTCTGACCACAGGCATGTGCAGAATTTTTCAGAATGTGGCTTGGATCTTAGCTGATAGCTTCAGTGTTAATGTAAGTAATTACAAATAACACATGCTCAAAAGAAAATGCTAGAAAAAATCAAATAACGTTTGAGAGACTGGTTATAATTGTTTCCTAAATTTAAAGAAGAGGAAAGCTATTACTTTGATATCACCTATGAGAAGAATTGCAGGCTATGGAGAAAAAAAATATTTCTAATAATTATAAGATTGCCTGGATTCAGATGTGCAAACTTGCTCCACCTTTGAAGGATCTGAACCAAATCCAACCATTTCAAAACCCTTGAAATTTGCTCTTTTCAAAATACAGACCTAATCCACCCAAACTATGCGCTGCTTGTTACAAACAAAAAGTAGGCCTTTTCTTCCTGTTTACATATCTCTTACGGCTTAGTTGTGGACACAGTGGAAGGACTGTACTGGCGATTTTCTGCTGATCTACTCCACATTCCTTCAGGTGCAGACTAGAGGAGCGTTATCGCGAAGCGCTGTGCAGGTGCACCGCAAAACACGCTGGTCTGACAGCAGTGCTGGGAGCCGTCTGCCGCTGAAATGGCTTGGCCTAATTACACAGCAGTTACTGAGGAATATGTACAACACAGTCTATTTGTGATCGAAAGTCCACAAAAAGTATCAAAAAAAGCATTTTCTAATGTGAAGAGAAGCGACTTTGCAAGGCAGATTTTCTCTTCACCTTGCCAGGAGCCTTACATAGCAGCATGCCACTGCGGAGCAGGCCTGTGTGAAAAACACACAACTGCGCAGGGATACAGTGACATAATTTAGAACTGGCTTGTAAAAAGTGCAATAGGTAAATATTTTAAAAAATATGTGTGTCAACCCTTTGTACACTGCCTGTTTCCAAAGCACTTCGTACCACAGGCAATAAGATCCCCTGACTTCATCAGGCGGAGGATAAAAGGTCAGTAGTTGGACGAAGACCTGGCAAGGACATGAAACAACGTTAAGATTTTGGGGGAAGAGAACGTGCTGAAACCACCACGCCAGCAGCCGGGCAGCCACTGCAGGTGCTTACAGGGGCTCTGGCCCCCAGGATTTTGAGGTAGGGACGGGACAGTGCTCACGCTGCTGCCTGCTACAGCCGTGGCAGGTAACTGGTACGGCATCTGCACAGCCCCCTCAAAGCCCCAGCTGCGCGAGAGCTGCTTCCAGTTCTTTGTAGCAGAAACAGAAGTAGGAATGATTTTTTGTTTGTTTGTTTTTTGTCAAAGAAGAAGGCACCCTGTTGAATTGTAAGGTAGCAAGGTTTTGCAGTGTGATAATTTGTAGGATTTAAGTGTTTTTTAGGTAAGGATGACAGACCTGTGACCAGATATATTGGTAACACATTCGTGCAGTTGGACTGACCTAACAGCGAGAGCTTCAGAACGTAGCTGTCTGGCCGCTGTGATCATTGTTCAGTTACTAATGTGGAGGTGATTCAAATACACGTGATCTGCTGTTTAACAGTTGAATAAGGTCCTTCAGGTATACTGTGGGATATATAACTTTATGTATTTTAATGAATATATAAATCAGATTGCTTGGTTCATAAAAGGCATGTGAGTACAGGAAGACAAGGGTGGTATTACTACCTCCTCTAGCTGACACAGGGTCAAACATCATCTACATATGTGCAAGCAAGGAAAATATTGCTTATTAATCTTTGCTCTGTGGTAGGAAGATTTTCATAGCTGTGCACTGTCCACATAGCAGGAATTCAAGGGATTCCAGCATAAACTGGTGCCTATAGGACTCAGCAGCAGTACTGCTGTTAAGTCTAATGATGTCTGAATAATAAAGTCAGTCGTCCCGTGTGACTCCTGTGTTAGATGAAGGATGGGTCACTCCTCTTCATCCCCGTGGTCCTGTGCGGCAGGACGAGGAAGCTCACACTGTGCTCATCTGGGAACAAAAGGAAAACTTCTCTTCTCTAGTACTGATGACCTGACACCACTCACAAGCACCGATGACTCTAATTAGGAATGCAGAAAAGGTACAAGAAGTTTAGGCAGCTTAACTGAATTGGCATGTTTATTGAACAGGTAGGCAGACCGGTACCCTGGATTGGTATGCAGCCAGAGGAGCTGCTAAACCAGAACAGCAGATCATCAGGTGCACAAATGCAGACCTGACATTTGCTTCATTCAATTAAGTGTTCAAGTTTTTTTCTCACATCTAAGCATTCTAACAACAAATCCACCTCAGTATTAATTTTCAAATAAAATCCTAATTTGAACATCATCAAGTCAATCAAGTTGTTACCAGAAAGGTCACAGGCAGCCTTAAAAATAACTTAATTTGGCCTGTTTTCTAGTAACAAAAGACCTTGGGGGTATGATTTTTTGGCACATTACATTCAATTATTTCCATTTTTCAGTATTTCAATACCAGCTGAAAATCATCTTAAGTGTTACAGTATGATACTGCTAAGTTCCCTGCTCTCAAGTTGGAACAAGAAGAAAAGCTTAGTGGTGTTCTTTCCATTTACTTGCTAAATGTCATATGCATAGAAAAGAATAGGTGTGAGGGTAGGCCTGTATAGTCTTGAATTCAAGTGGTGAAAGACTAAAGCTTAACGATGTCAAAAAGTCCTTAAAAATTATTCTAAGAACAAACTGTACCTGCTTTCTCCAGTATTCTGGAAGTTTAAATTAGTGCAAAACAGTACATGGGCAGCTACCAGTAGCTATGTCAGCTACCAGATTTTTGAGTTACAAAATAAAGGCAAAGAAGAAAAAACTGCCTGTCACATAGGGTTTTATTCAAGTTACTGTGAGATGTCTACGCGATTTTGAGCGGATCCTTGCTGTAGAGAGCGCTCGCAGCAGCAACAGCGACCGGCGGAGCCCGGAGGAAGCTGCCTGTGCCTGCTGTGTGGCAGGCAGCTTCCCACAAGGCCCAAATCCAGCACGGGTATGAGGAAGAAAGGAATATTTATCCTTTGTGTGTTTACATCCTTCTCAAGCGCTTGAAATCAGCTGCATGACCTAATTAAATGTTCACTTTGAGGAGACATAAAGTTCAATGACTTTTTGACTAACTCAAACTCCATAGCTGTTTATTATTCTATTTCCTCCCCACATTTGCTTGTAGTATTCTGGCCCAAAGGCCTCCAAAGTGGGTTGCAGAATCCTTTGCAGTCCCACTGGTGCAGGCAATGGGTTCTTGCAGCTTAGTTTTCAAAACAAAGTTTTTTAATAATTTAGAGTAATTTGTTTTTTTTCTTAGTTGATGATCCAGTGTAGCGGTTTTGCTTTTCAGTAGTATGCTCCAGCATTTTGCCATTTCTTGCCTCTACCTATTCTACCTTTTTCTCTTTTCAAGCCAACCTATGATTTAAGCACTGCAACTTGTATAAGGCAAGGCCACAACATTAGAGAAAATATAATGGATTTGATACACTAATACTTTCTTTTACAAGACAGAAAGCCTTTTTGTTACAGTTCATCAGATTTCAAAAACCTACATGTGACATTTCACTGGAATTTTATCATTCTTGGGATGAAGTGAAGTTTCTGTCATGTTGCTCTGAATCAGGGTAAACCTACTATAAACTATCTCTTGGCAAAAAGCAGCTCTGTTGTCATATGCAGAGATTTGAACACTTAAGATGCTCTGAATAACTAAGCACAAGTACATCTTGAAACAAAATGGCATATTCCCCCTTGGGAAGCCAAGGTGTTTGTCTGTGGTACAGTGGGTAGAATGAGGTAAAGGGTAACAATGGAAATAACTGATTTGAGGTGTCTTTGCTCCTAATGCTTTAAACACAATTCCAGCTATTTAAAACAGTTCCTATCAAAATTATTATTGTTATAAAATCATTAATGCTACACTGCTGCACTAATCTTGCACTGCTGCTGGATGCCCAACACTACTGAAAACCAGGCCCCTTAAGATATGTCCAGGTTGCGTGGTATGAAACCACCAAAATTAGGTTTAACCAGATTGGCTTGGATCTCAAAGCCCAGCTTCGATTTTTCAGGGTTCCCTATAGGCTTATTTACCCTGTTTCTCTGTGCTACCACCATGAAGACTGATTCTATATAAATTAATGGGGGCATTTTTACATGCACTGATCACATCCCTTTAGGCTCTTCTGTAGATTCACAGCTCCAGGGAGCTCACTCCTGAGTGAGGGAACCGTACTCTTCTCTTGCCCTACAGCCAGCTGAGCGCTTACTGCCACAGGCACGTGAGGTTGTAACAACGTCCCATCCGTTTCCCTGCGTTCTTCCTCGCTTCCTAGCACATACCTGAGGACCTAGTGCCCCAAAGAGGCCAGGACCCACATTTCTCACCAGGCCTGCATTACCCTCTGCCTTTGCTCTGATTCACCTTGGTAGCCACCCATCCCTTCTGAACGTGTGTTTGCATGACCAGACCTGTGCCAAACAGCCTGGAATCAGAGCAGTAAGCAAAGTTCAAAGTCTGTCTGTACAAATGTGATGACCTTCATCTCCCCAAGGTTGTGTACGTGCATTGGTACAAACGGGGTGAACATTGTTTAGCTGGAGAGAAACAGAATGTGATTCTTGAGAAACAGTGCTCTCAGAGGAAGAAAAACTCAAATACCATTTTATTCATGGATTTGCTTTTTTCAGTACACTGGATCTCAGGTGCCAAACCTTTACCTTCCAGGTCGCTGCAAGTAAGATCTAGCCCTTAAAGAAAATCTCTCATGGCTGAATGATGCTCTGCTGTGAAGAAATCATTGCAAGACCCGTCTTTAGTTCAGGGAAACCAAAGTCTGGAGGGGAAAATAAGGGCCTGATCTTGCAGTCCTAAATGTGGTGAAACCCCCACTGCATTCAGCACAGTTATAGCTGCACAAGGAGCAAAGAATCACAACCTGTCATCTCAATAGCTTCTGACTGATTAGTCAAGGGCAGAGCACATGCAGCCAATAAAACTAATTGCATTTGAAAACTCCAAGATGTTCCTGCTGAATTTGAGCACTGTTTTTGTAACAAGCTGAAGTGATATTAACCTCATTTTTTGTCAGCTGAATTAATGGCAATTATATAAATGAACAATTTATTTTCTGGACAAGCTGTCTGCAAACAATTTTACGAGGAAAAATTATCTGAGATTAAAAAGAACAAGCGAGTTTTCAGAGCAATGCAACTGAGTTATTATATAAGTATACTGAATTATATGGCTTGTGTTTTAAACATCTTTTTAGTAGATTATGGCTGTGAACAAAGGGTGTTTCAGACTCCTGAGCTGTCCCTCTATTGACAGTGATATCCAATAACTTGTACTGAATATTGTAGCTTTTGCTAAGCTGTGGATCAGAAATGCAAGAGAGGTGTGTGAAATGCTTCTGTTCAATGTTTTTGATATATACAATTATCAATCAAGAAGAAAGACTAGCTTAGCTTCAAAGCAGACTGGACGTACTGAGTATTACAAAGTGTTTACATTTGGTTCTACATTTTCTTCTTTGCAAGACAATTATATATCCGCTCTGGATAAGTTTTGATCACCAACTAATTCTTAGATCGGCTTTGATTTTGTAATTCACCACTTGTCAATACTTTGTCAGTGGGCTTCGACTTTTTATTCTGAGTTAATGTTTTTAAGGGACTTAAGGAATGGACTTCCCACAATAGATAGCATTGAGTGTGTGGTGGTTGTTGCATTACTCTTACTAGAGCAACCAAACCTGGCTCCCTAGGTTCCTGCAGAGTGTGGGAAACACAAATCACAGCATCTTCACTATCTGCTTTCGTTTTTTGGAAGCATTCATATAACCCTATCTACACTTTTATTCAGTTCATGCCAAAACATTTTAATTAAATTTGCTGTAGCTTTACAGTTTCAAAATAAAACTCTTTATGTTATAGTTATAAACTGACTCTGCTTCTCTTCTTCAGTCCTCTCATGGTGCTTCTTCAAGATGTCATTTTCTAAGCAGATTTGTTTCATTATTTTTAATTCTGTGTTTTATCTGCTTTTTAATTGCAATCACATTGTTTAAGATTTACTTTCACTGCAGGGATCCTATCATGACTACACTAAGGCATGCACACAACAACCCGAGATGCCCTTCTATTCTAGATCAGACTTCCACATAATTCTCTGTATGAAACCTGTCTTCTCCTAAGACTCTCTATTGCTCAATTATTGCTTTGATTTAGGAGTTGGCCTTGTAGTGTGTTACAGACCATGGATATGAACTCTAGATAGCAACCAGGTAGCACAGCACAGAGAAGTGAATAGTGAGGTGAGCTGCTGAGGGAACAAAACCTCAAGACTGAGAACAGAACCTCAAATCTGGCTGGTAAAAAGTGTTATAAACAGCAACCTCAGGAAGACAACCGAGGTTTGCAAATATGGGATGGGGGCCTGACCCTCGGCTGAAGCAAACAGCCCGGTTTCATCAAACTTCAGTGGAACTGTGCTGATTTATACCTCCTAAGGACCTGGTCCTAAGTTTGTGCTAGCATGCTGGTCACCTATCTTACAGATTCTGAGGTCCTAGTGACCTCCTGACTGACAGCAACAAAGTTTGCATCCTATTTTTTGGAAGTTGTAAAGCTACCTAGATCTGAGTGGCCTTTTCAAAATCTAACCGATAGTTCTCAAGTCACAGAGAGCTGAGAGATGAGCTCCTTCATCACACTGCAGCTTACATGGACCGATACCTCCACCTAATAAAAAATGCAAAACTCTAACAATTTTCTAAAGAAATCTGACAATGGTAGTGTCCTGTCCCTATTTGCTTCCACATAAATCAAGTTCTGTCCATGGAACCAGGAGCTGAACTACATAAAAGTGTTGTATTTGCTTACAGTTTCTGAACAGCAGTACTGTAACTCGTAGCTTTGTGAAAGTTTCAGATATATGGAGAATTTAAGAGGGTATATATGCACTATTTTTCTTTACCCTTTTATTTTATATCCAAAACATATCAGTATGGAGAGAGAGCACTCCTTTGATAGCTGAAGTGGCAATCAATTAATAGTCATAATTTGAGTTAAAAGGAACTTTTTTCAGCCCCTCTGTAACTCCATAAATAAAATTAGTCACATTCTGAATGTTTTGTAGTGAATTCTCAGGATACTTTATTTTTGCTATCAATTTCCCAAGAAATGAGCAAATAATTCAAGAAAGCAGTATATAAAAAAATGCAGACTGGACACTTTATGTAGTGCATAAGCCAGATGCTCCTAAATTCATTACAGAAGTCTGACAACAGCAGCAATCACCATTTTTTTCTTCCTGCTCTCCTCTAAAATTTGTTGTGCAAGTAGCACTAATGACAGTCACGCTGCCTGTAGGCATACGAGAAGGAAAAATAAAAATGTTGTGATATTTAAAAAACAGTTTAATACTGTCTGAAATCACAAGTGTTCATCAGAGTTACATAGATAGCTACAAGGCAGATCTAATATTTTTGCATATCTTAAAGTTAGATTTGTGTTGTTTAGCCTCTCTAATTTTATAGCTCTTGCAAATCACACACACATATCCCTTAGTGCTTATTAAAATGAGCTGCCTCTCTGTATTCTCAGTCAGTTTAAGATAGTTTTTTGTTTAGTGTCTGCATTAGTGTTTAGTAGAAATAGCTCAGTATTTCTAAAAGGAAATAGTAACAACAAAGTTCTAATACTATGATATGCGAGCAATTGCTTTTAACTAAGAGTTGTGGTATAGTGATGCTGGAGAGAGTCTGTAATACATGTCGTTCTCTAGTTCAGCCCAAGAGCAGGGACCAGCCCTGGCCCAGGGCAGCCAGACTTCTCAGCCCTAACACGACAGAGCAACGTTGGAATCACACTGTATTTCTGTTACATCTGCAACACTGGGAAGAAAAAATGACCTAGAGTCAAGGTTCCCCAAACAGGGCTGCTCTGCCTATGACAAAGTGCTATGAAAACACTGACTTGGCAGCAGCATTTTGCACATGGCCAAAAATGATTCACGCCCTGCCATCAAAGACATGCAAACAGGGAGGAGCGGGCAGTAGTTTCTGCAGAAGAAAAAGCAATGAGGAACCAGTCCATTTGTGTGCCTCCCCTTTCTTCCTTAACTGAAACTCTACTGGGGAACAGCACCTTCGTTTCTTGTAAGAGGGCTTCAGACCAAAGACTTCCCAAACTTACGCATAGAATCACTAACAGACCCGAGAATTCTGTATCCTACATTAAATCACTGTTCTCTGAAACACCATTTGTAAGATAAAACAAGGCCAAATTATTCCTTCTAACTTGAATACTTGTGAATCTGTGACTTTAAAAGGCATGTTCTCCCCACACCTCCACATAAGTTAACAGTGGTGGTGCACCTAGAATGGATGAATGTGCTCAGTATGCAGCATAAGAGAGCAGCAGTGACTTGAAGGTGGGAGGGAAAAATGTTCAACATGAACTTAACATCTTCTTACCATACATAGGTTTCCTTTTTAAGTATTTTCATGTTACTCATGTATTCTATAAAGTCACATCCTAGGGTTACAGTGTTTCTATTAAATATATGAGTTCTATCATTTTTCATTTTTGTTTTCCTCTTTCCATCTTTCCTCAATAGCAGAAGCAGGTCTAGAGTAAAATCCCAACGTTTGCGTAGTGCAGCCACAGAGATTCTTTTTATTTCCTCCTGGAGATGTTATACCATGCAACAGAGGACAGACAGGCCATATCATATCTGCAAACTGAAATGGGTAGGAAAGTCAGTTTTGAGGAAACCCATGGGTATCTGGAAAAAAAGTCATGATATGTCAGCAACCCTAAAGAGCTTGTGCTATACTAGAATGGTTCAATCTTGGCCAGAAATCAGTATCTTGAGTCCAGGCATGTAAGCAAGATTCTTTCTGGAAACAGACTGCATCCTTCTGCATACTTTACTTGGCTTTATTCCCATCTGGTTACTTTACTAATAAATTATGTTGCATATATTTTATGTTCACACTTTTGGAGGATGGGGGTGGGAAACGAACAAGTGATTAACCTGATAGGATTCAGTAGTAAAATGCCTGGGACATCAGAGTTAGCAATCTTTTCAAGTAGCCTACACAGAATTTTTTCTACTTATTTTCTTTCACTTTCCTAACTGCATGAGATAATTTGCTATTTTATTATACAGATTATGACATAGCCAAAGAGAAGCTAAGATTTTGTCTTCCTACATCCTATGTAATAAGACTCAATGGCAGAAGCACTAGTAAAAACTAACCCAAATTCCTTTATACAACTTTACCTTCACGTAACCCCTTCACTTATGGGAAGGGCTTAAAAACACTCTGATTTTTACATCACATACTACCTCTGCTGTGGTGCGCAGTATACCGCTGAGAAGGAAGTAACAAAGGGCCTCAGCTGCTACCACACTACCCAAACCGGGGATCTGCGTGGCCTCTGATGCTGTGCATACCCTTCCATGCTCTTCCTGGGACTCTGCCTATTTCTGATTACTCCTACTCATGCTTTTAATAAACTAGATTTAAGTTAAAAGAGTCAACATTTATTAGAACATGTAAATTAAATTAACTTTGTATCTTACAACAAACATGCATACAATACAATCTGAAGATGGCAAGTCATTATTCTCGGGCTCTACAGATACATTTTTATCTGAAAGATTATAAATGTTTTCACTACTATAGTATTCAGTATTTGAGTCAAAGCTGTAGAATTTAAAAGAACAAGGCATGAGGGGAAATCTGATCTTTACATCAAAGTCTCCTAAACAGAAAAGGCCCTCTTTGCAGCAATGAATGTCAGTGAAGGTCACACAGCCTTCACCTTTATGCATATAAATAAGAGGATTGACATGCTGAAGAATAGGCTAATTACCTCTGAAAGAAAATGTAAAAAGTTTTAACAAAATGTATTCTAAATAGAACTGATAACTAATGACCCCAAAACAAGTATTTTCTCACCTCAGAAATTATAGTTCTGTAAGAAATGTCTGCCTGCACAGATCCAACCCAGAATACATAGGATGCAAACTCAGTGTTTCTTAGGTTCAAGTGCATTCAGCTCATATCCGCACCCTACTGCTGTTTTGCTCTTTGTACTAACTCAAAAATCTTGGATAAGATTGTAATGTTATGGGAAGGCTGAAAAATAAGGAAGATCCAAGTAACTAATCACCATCTCAAAAGAATAGCTGTGACAAGTAGTCATTATTGCTTGAGTATTGCCTCCAAGCTTCCCTCTGAAGAAGATAATAAGTATGACTTATGAATATAAGCCCACAAAGAGAAATGATCAAACAAGAAAGGAACATTTAAGGTTTTGAAAGCTGTAAAACAGAAGTCAAGTGAATTATTTGTGTCTATGATAGATAAGAGGTTCCCAAGCAATATGTTTTTAAAAACCTGGGATGAATGAATGAGAAACTGCCTGAAACATTTCAGAACACATTTGTGAATAAGCACTAAGTCGCTCGTATCCAACAGTGCTCACCAAGAATCCTAAGACAGTCAGAAATAAAATTGCTTTACCACCAACCACAGAGCATGGAGTAGAAGTCATGCCTCAAAAGTCCAAGTCTCTGAAGGAATCAGCAGCTAAGCATCGAGCATGATTCAGAAGTAATATGAGTAATTTTATTTTCAAGAAGTATTCAGATAGGTCCTTCAGTTGCACTATAGCTACCATGAAATAGAACGGGCTTCTAATACTCTCCTAAGCCATTAATACAGAAAGAAAAGGAACAAATGGCTGGTTTTCATAAGCAAAAAACATTTCCAAGATCTGTGCTTCAGCTGTAATTGGTTTGAAAAAAGCACAAGTCAAAGCTAGCACTCACTGCAGAGACTGCAAAAGGTCTCGATTCTGATGAGATCTCAGTGGAAAACATAGCAGATGGGATTTCATGCCATTTACTGCATGACTAATGAGTATGGGAAGATAAATGCAAATCCTAATTCTCAGGTAGCTTCTACTCCCTTCAGACAATTCTAGGAGTGTAGAGAGCTCCCTGAAAAAGTCAGCCCATGCTATCAGATGTAAACAAGCTTATGATTTAACAGAAGACAACATTTAGAAGTCTATCTATGTTGAATACCATGAATTAGTGTTCAGAAGCAAAGCAAAAGTTAGAAAACTGTTACAGGGCAACATGGATCACTTATGAAACCACATTCACATGAAGAAAGACTGAACAGGCTAAAACTTGAACCTTGAGCATGACCAGGTAAGACAGAGGCTTACAAATGACAAGGCTTGTAGGAAAGCAATTCACTGGTCCTGGTAAAGAGAGCTAGACAGTTGGCAGGTTTAATATGAAGAGAACATACTTCATATGCTCTTCAAATTTAGTTTTAGCTTCCATTACAAAAGTTCAGGGAACAAAACACTTATGGTAAGTCTGACTTCTTGACCTATAACTGAGAAGTAACTTTTGAGTATTTACTTAGACATAAGCAACTGGAAAAGGCATACAAGCTTTTCACCTATCAGTAATCTTATTCTTCAAGGATCTTCACACTAATTGTTCTTTACATGGGATACCACAATCACTAGCATTCCTATATAGACAGGCAATAGTACTTTTGAAAAGAATACTGCATGTTCAACAGGTTTATTCAACCAATCTATTGACTGGTTGGGCAACAGATAAATAACACATAAAGCTAATGAAATAACTTAAAAAGCAGCCAGTTCTTCTGAATGTGAAGTGCTTGTGTTCTAAAAACTCAAAACACAACCATTCAAAATAAAACAAAATGAGGTCATTACAGCAGTGTGTTGAGCAATGGCTTTCATCCTGCAATTTAGAGGACCATTTTCAATGGATTTGTAAAGTAAAAAATTAAGTTTATGAAGTTCACACATGGCAACAGACTATTTCTGCATGGCAATATAAGTGTTCATATCAGCATCCATGAAACAGACTTCCAACAGGAAGTGCCCAGATAAGAAAACTTTCCAGAACACACACACACAAAAAAAACTGCTGGTAGCATCTTCATGTTTTATTTCAGTTAATACACACAGCCATAGAAATAGATTAAAGAGGTTTTATTTTTATTATGAAACCTCAGTTTGACCAAATGGCTAGATGCATATTTAAACACAACCATTGAAGTTGTGTAGTTTTAGCCATTACTTGTCTCAATCCCATCCTCAAGATAAGATATTGCAGAGTGCAGTGGAAGCCATCCAAGATGAAGTCAGTAATCAGCCATTCATCACATCATGAGATGTTTAATACCAAATTCCAATTCCTTGCACATGCTGGTGTCCTTTCCTGTAAAAAAAAGTTTAAATTTTAAATCACCATCTCACACACAAAAGAAAGGTTACTGGCCAAAGATCAAACTATATGAATATGATACACTAGAGTAACCCATAAGTCATCAGAACTATTCCTCAATATGAATTAGTTAATTAGTACAGGACAGAATTTTCCTTTCCCATACCTTTAGTAAGGATTCTATTCCAGAGAACGAGCCAGATTTGAATCAATTGATTCACTAGCTGTTGTGCCTCACAATTAAAATTAAACATTTCTCAGAGTTTTCCCAATTTAGATTTGCTAAATCTATATAGTCATTTTAAAGAGTTCTCCAAAAATTTCCACATAGGTTTCCGTAAGTTCAAGATTAAGTTAAACACAACCCAAGTTCAGTTCAGAAACATACTTTAGTTTTCAGGTGAGGACTAATTTAAAATTCTTTAGCTATACGAGACATCTACTGATAATTCTTTTCACACTGCATACCTGGAGACTGATAAATTTACAAGGAACTCTTCCCTCAAGATGTTTATCCCATATCACAAACACTTCAAAAAAAATCCATGAAGTGCATTCCAGGCAGTTGGTAAGTACCAACACATTTCAGCTCTGGAGAAATAAGATTAACATGAAAAAAAATTAAGTATTAGATTACATGATAATCCAATGACAGTTCAAGATCTACATGCAAGATACTCTAAAGGCAGTAGAGTTGATTCAGAAACTTCCTGAAGTTCAGTAGTTTTATGAATGTGTTCCTCTCAACAGGATCCAAAGTAGAGTTTTAGCCTCACCTCTGGGTTTAAGAGAGAACTTTTATACCCCTCTGTACTGGCCACTTAAGACACCGTGAGACTTAAGAGGGCAAAGCAAAAAAGGGGAGCAGACTATAACACCAACTTTTTCTTAACTAAAATGATCTGTATTCAGCATTTATTTGAAAGGAATATTATGATTTACCCAAAATTTGTAAGTTATCATTATGAAAAAAGCAAGATTCAAAATAGTCCAGAACTGTCATTCTGCTGGAGTCCACTTACCTTCTAGCAGAAGGTGTTTTCATTCTTAGGAAGTTCTGAGCATTGCTTCCAATTTAGGTGTGATCATTCACCTGTCCAACATTTTTAAATATTAGGTTGCTGCGACTCCTAAACAGCATAAAAAAGACAAAAGCATTATAAGACATGCTGAATTCCAGATCTTTCTAACCACATTGTAGAAAATTTCAGAAATCACTTATGTAGAATTCATTACTAAACCAAGATCTAGAGCAAAAGCTAGGAAATGGTTCAATCTCTTGAAAAGATGCTTTTCTAATCAGCAGTTTTAAACCACAGAGAAAGCACTGTTTTTAAATGTGCTGCTAAGCAGAAACAGTGAAAGTTTAATAAAGCCTAAACTGATTTTAGTGTTCCTATCACTCTGAAGGAAGCTCTGAGTTTCTAGATTTAACAGACTGATCTTTACGATCTAATGCATTGTTACCTTCTGCTTACCTACTTATACATTGTAACAAAATATTCAGTGAGCTCAACCAAGACAAAACATCAACAGTCACTATTAAGGATACTGGAAGACTGGGCTGAAAGCCTATGCAGATCAGTGAAATTCCCTTCATTGAAAAATTCCCGAGTTGAGTTTGTTTGAATTCAAGTCCCTACAGCATTCAACACTCTAAACACAGGTTATTAGAAAAGAACTTGCAAATGAGATACTGTAGTTTTATTGATGCAGCCTGTAGAAGAAAAATCACTGTACAGTATCGGAATGAGAATGTATCAATGTATCTGTAACATACAAAAGAACAGAAAACGGTGTAAGTACAGTAACAAATCTTTATTTTCACCACAGTGCCAGAGGAACACTTTCAGGTACTGCTGTCTCCACTATACTGCTACCGCCGGCTTTAGCGGTAATTTAAGCCGGGAGACCTGGCACAGCAGCAACCGGCCTGGCACAGGAGCGGTGCAAACCCAGCAGCAGTACGCGAGGCCTGCAGACCCCGGGGACGCGGAGCCCCCCGCCGGGGGGGGGAGCCGTGGCTGCCCCAGGCGGCGCCCTCACCTACCGGCGCCGGGGCGCTCCCCGCCGCCATGGCGCGGCGGCCGGCTGCGCGGCCTGCGGGCGGAGAGCGGGGTCAGCGCGGCCGCGGGGGCCGGTTTGTGCCTCACGACAGGATGCAGGGCGGAGGGACGGCTCCGCACTGGGTTTCTGTGAGGGAAGGGTGCTCTATCCCCCTGTGTTGACTGCTCGGGGCACCGCCAGGCTCCGAGAGGGCAAGATGTGAAGGGAAGGCCAGCGCGGCCCCCCTCCTCCTTCCCCCGCCCGCCCGCCGCGGCGCCGCCCATCACGGCGACCGTCACCGTCTTACCGCAGCGCCAGCGCAGAGAGACCAGGGGCCTTCGCGCAGCGCCTTAAGTAGCGGCGCGCCGCTCCCGCCATGCCCCGCGCGCCCGCGGCCGTTGGAGGGGCGGGGGCCGGCGGCGAGAGCGCCGCTGCCGCCCATTGGTGGGGCTGGAGCACGTGACCGGAGCCCTCCCACCAACCCCTCCCACTCCCCCCCGCACCCCCAAACCGCTGCCACCCCTCCGGCAGGCTTGGCGGTGAGGTGGGTGCTGGGCGGCGGCGAGGCGCCTCGCACCCCCCGAGCCCGCCCCGGGTTCCGCTCCGCTCTGCTGCCCCGGGCGGGGAGGGCGCTCGGGCTGCCGGAGGAGGCCGCTGCCCCTAGGGCGGGGGGAGCCGCGGCCTGAGGCTGGGGCGCGGGCCGTTAGCCGGGGCCGTGCCCGCGGCTTGGGTGCCGGCGGGGCCGCGGTGTTACGGGCGTTATTGCTTAGCTCCGCCCGGGCGGGACCGCCGGGGCGCGGGGGGCTGGAATGTAAAGGAACGAAGGCCACTGCAGTGAGAAGCATTAGCTTTAGGGCACTAAGCACTGCTGATCTCTGTCTAAATTCCGTCCGAGTGCTGCTCTCGGAGGCTTAGGGTATGTCTGCAAGGAGAGCTCGATAAGCCTCGAGCCTGCGCTAACACCGCAGCCGGCCTTACGGCACGTGCAGCTCAGTCCAGAGCATGCCCGAGCCGCACTGAGAGGCACGGGGGAAAGGCTGGGGCCAACCTTTTGTCCGGTGCCAGAGCACACAGCTCACACCACCTGCATGTGAAGCACAGCTGCTGTTCCACCTCAGCTGAGATGTGCTGCCTGACTGGGGATACTGCTAAGAGGTTTTAGGGTGAGTACAAGTAGATAAGCACAAACTGGGAATTAGCTTGCAGCACACAGATTTTGAATGTCACATAGCAGAGCTGGTAGGCAGGAACCACAACATCTTGCTTCCCATGGGTTTGTGAATTCAACCAGAGTCCCTGCTTTGGGCAGAGGTGGATATGTTGCTGATAATTGGTGACAACAATGGGAACGTTGTTGTAGATAAGCTCCCTGTGCTAGTATGTATATTTTGAGTCCCCCAGCATTCAAAAGCAGTCTTCTAACTCTAGGTAAGTCACTCTCGGAATGTGAATTTGCAGAAGCACCTAGCTTCGTGTCGTTTCATGTGGAATTCTCTGCAATGGCCGGATTTCTACAGTTACAGAGATAAGCTAGATCAGTCCTTGCAAAAAGAAGCCAACAGTCTGAGGTGGCTTTTATCTGTACCTTTTCACCAAGCAAAGCCAGTGGGATATATGTTATGGTCAGTTTCTTCTTTTCCATTAGGGAATGTAAACTGGCACCATTGTGCATGGCAAACCAAAGACCAGTATCCATCCCCAATGAGTGTTTTCATCATTCAGATAAAATCACACTTTTTGTTCTCCCACAGGCACTTTCTTCTGTCTTCCCCATACGAACTTTACATTTTTTGCTCTGTCTCTGGCTCCATGAAACTTACTTTTTTGGCTGATAGAGGCACAACTTCAACAGGAATAATGCAGAGGTCCCCTACCCTGCTTGTCCCTTCCCAGACCTTGCCTGGAGAATAAAACACTGTCCTAGCAAGGGTGAGAAACGGCTTTGAGACTCTACAAAAAGGAAGGAATCTCCTGTTCTCCAACCAGGTGCTGTAGCCATTGAATTATGTAAGACTGTAGGCAGATCTACCGTTTACATGTTTTGTTGAAGGGAAAGGGCTACTGCTAACTTCTGTCTGAACAAACTTCTCAGGTGGGCTCTAAGTCTGCCTTCCAGACTGAGTACCTTGGGCACTTGGGGGAAAGTACTTCTTATTGGTGGATGTAAGTGTAGTTTAATTTTGAGCTGAGTCTTGGATCTCAAGCCAGGAGAGATGCAGATTTGGTCATGAGCAGATATATTGTGGGAATTTGAAGTATTATGTGAGCTTGACTATTGAACACAGAAGCACTTAAGGGCATTTTTATGGGCAGTCATTTCAAGAGCTACACTGAAGATTCGGGCATTTACTTGCTATCTTTTTGCACATCGGTCACCTCATAGTGAAGATGAGCCTTTGCCTGTTGCCAGTGTGAGGAGTTAGTAGCTTTTGCATGTGCCCAGGAGAAAACTGTCAAGCACCTGGTCAGCCATGCCAGTCGGTGTCATTAGATCTAGACAAATGTCTGTTAGACATTAGGGCACCTCCAACTTAGGCATTCCCTTAGAAGAAGATTTGAAGTCTGTGTTTTGAACTTAGCTAAGTGACAGCTGGGTGCCTGGTTATTTTGTGGATTTAGTGCTAAGCTTATATGTGGAGTCAGTAGTGGTGTCAATTCAGTTGTTCAAGTCTTGAAGACTGGTGCTCTGATCATCAGATAAAGTCTGTCTTTGTGAGATGCATGAATTTCATCTCAAAGTCACTGGTTTGATTCCTATCCAAGCTAAAAGAAGACTTTCATTTATTTTAAAACATCATGTATTCGGTTCACCAAGATGCACAATTATCATTAACGTTTCATTTCAGTTTCACTGTCTTTCTCCTGATATGGAAGAAGACCAAACAAATAAACTTTTGTGAGTTGGCTCTCAGTGTTTACAGATGGATGTCAGTATCCATCCATATTAGATGATTGGCAGGATTGGGACCTTACACTGCAGCGGCCTTTTCTACTTATGCATCAAATGTAATAAGCCGGGGGTTTGAATAAAACTGCTAATTTAATAAAAATATAATTTGATTAATTTATGCCATAATTTACATAAAATGAAAGGATTATTTTAAATTCATGCTGAAAATAGATGAACTGCCACTTGAAGCCTGTCTGCTTTC
Source organism: Dromaius novaehollandiae (assembly GCF_036370855.1). Lineage (NCBI taxonomy): Eukaryota > Metazoa > Chordata > Aves > Casuariiformes > Dromaiidae > Dromaius > Dromaius novaehollandiae. The sequence continues at coordinate 58,937,634 of NC_088101.1, forward strand.
AAAATATCCATTGTGCTTTGTTCTCAGAGTGTAAGTTAGTTAAAATTACAGCCTGTAGAATAGAGCAAAAATAACAAATAAAAACTTTGGAGAAGAGGAGGGCAACACAGAATTGTTATTTCCTTTCCAGAGGCAGAAATAGCAGTACATTTCTGTAAGGAACTGCAGTTTCCAGTTATTTTTGCTCAGTGAGTCTTTTCTTGTTTGGTAAATTCTTGACTTCTGTGACTAAGGTTTGGTCATTTTTTTTCTCTAGGTGATATCTAATGGTTAGAACTTACATAGCATTTTTCCCAAAGTACATTTTGTATAGGTAACAGAAATGCCAGTAAAATTAACTAGTAAACTTCCTTGCTAAACAAGGTGCCACATGATAAAGAGGCCATACAGCAAGCTTACAGAAATGAGGGAATATTTTGAACTGAGTAGTGTGTCAGTGGAGGTCAATATTAGGTACACCTGTAAAGCTGTAGCCCAATTTGCAGAAGTTCTGTTACTGTCACTGTTCAAAGCTCCTAATTTATATCAGGAATACAATTTTATGAAACATAATTAAGTAGGAAGAAAAAAGCAGGAGTAAGATACTGTGAGATTATCACACCTCTAGGTTTTTACTGAACATCAAATTGACTGTAAAGGCCTAAACAGCCCATTCATAGAACAGTTTAATGGTTACAACCATAAAACTATTAATCTCTTTTATCTATTCAGCCAGCTTTTGGAGCATTAGACATGAATATAAATATATTCTGCCTTTTGGTTTTCAAATCTGACATTTAACTGCAAAAAATGAAGTCAGATGCTATAACTGCATTATGTTTTCTTTCTTTAAAATAGCAATTTCTGAGAAGGAAAAGGAAAAATAGTATTCCTTCTCTGCCAACTAGTATAATGTCTATATCAGCAAAGCTAGGCTAGATAAAGAGATGAATTTAATGCAAAGTTTCATCCTCTCTGCTTCATATTCAGTAGGCAAGAGTATGACTTGCTAAGATTGTAAAAGTGAAGAAAAAGCATAAACATGTTTTAAATCAAGAAAAATGGCTTCTCAGATCATTTGAAAAAGATGGGTAGATGCTGCTGTAAAACTGGTTTTTGGACTAAGGGGCCCCAGTAGGCCCCACACTTTTTTTTAGTTTGTTTGGTTTTTAGGTGGATCACCACCAATTTTTCATGGACTACAACCCCCTCTTACCATTAGATGTAAATACAGTGGGTTCCATGGACCTACCATGTAATAGGGCCTCTCTCCATGGACTACAAATTGGGATCTGGCATTATAGTAAAGCTCCCAATCTGCAGTTTTGCAATGGAGGCCAAGCTTCATGGAAAATATCTGCTGGTAAATTCAGGAAGGGATTAGCATAGGATTTACTACAGTGTTCTCTGTTTCTTGGCTTTTCCGTAGGAAAGCACAATTGTTTAACTTTTAAATAGTCCCTACTTGCCAGAGTTGGTATTGCTTTGAGAGAACTAAGAATAGAGTCCTGGGAGCTGATCTCAGAACTATTTCTCTGCTGAAATTAACGGTGGACTCTTCTAAAAATGGATGGCCTTATATAGACAGAATAAGGTCAAATAGATTTGGTCCAGTATTTATGTATCATATAATTTGATTGTTAGTTTGCAGAAAAATAGGAGAATATCAGATACCTTTCTATTTCAGAAATAAAAAATCTACACTTTAAGAAGAGTATGTGTTGCTAAAATTTCCTCTCAACTGAACTAAAAAATAGAAATTATAGCCTCAGTGTTCTATGCTATGTATCTTCTTAGTCTTTCTGCTTGTATCCTCTGCATATTTTTCATCCTAACAAAGACATATTGATAATTTTTATTGAACATAAATAATGTGATATTCAAAATATGAAAAGTTTCTAAAATTATAAACTCAGTATTAGTACTGATAATGTAATTGAGATATTTGAGTTCTCTTTCAATTCTTACTATGTATCCTCCAACCCCCCCCCCCAAATCCTTTGAGTATTGTTTTAACTGCCTTTTCCATTGAAATGCTCTTTTAAACCTGAAAATATATCCTAAATTTGATTCTGTTCCAAACATTTGTTTAGCATAATTGACTGATGGTCACCCATTTCTGGACCATAGTTTATTACAGTAAAAATATAAATGAATTCTCAGTGTAATTTTCTAAGATTTCTGTAAAGGAAATGCAGTACCCTCTTTGTATTACAGAATAAGCATGTATTCTAATCCCAGCTTTGCTACTATCTTTTCTCTGTAACTTTGGACAAGTCTATCTTCTTGTTTTGTAAAATAGGCTAATATTAACTTGCCACCCAGTAATTTGATAAGGCCGAGTGAATGTTTGCAAAGTACTCTGAGAACTTCAGATGGAAAATGTTATTAAAGTCCAAAGCACTGTTAGCCAAAGAGGATATTTACTGTAGGTGCTTGTTTTATGTAGTGAAATAAAAGTGTTGAAGTATATAACCAGATGACCAAGACTGATCTAAAAGTAAATGCAGGAGACATTTTTTGACCTTTCAACAGAAATTATACAAGCACTCTTAGGTTATAAATAGCTCTTTGTTTTCCTTCTCTTTGTTTAACGCTGAAAAGAAACACAGGGTTAGTTGTTTGTTATGAAGAGATAGGGTAATGCTTTAGAGTGGAAACAATTGTTCACTGTTCTTTATTTATACACTTCCTATAATGTTAGGAACGAGCATTTGTTGCTTTTCTTAGCACTTTATCTTCAAAAAGCTGCAGAAATAAAGTTTCTGGTTCTGAAAATAACAACACCAGAAAAAAAAGAAAACACACACTAACCCATTTCAAGTATGAAAGTTGCTTATCTCTTTCCTGGTTTGATCTATGGCTGAAGAACAGAAAAGTCAGTGCTAAACTTATTGTTAAACTGGCACATAAACACTTGTGTATTATTTCCTATTTTTATCATAAATCTTCAAAAATAAGACATAAAATATGTACACCCTTAAATGAAAGATTGTATATAAGCTTTAGGAAAATGACATTGCAATCCTCTGAGGATGATATATGCATGCATGTATGTGTCCATGTATATGTATGTATGTGTGTGTGTGTGTGTGCGCGCTTTATATTTCCAAATATGCTTATTTTCAACAATGGCCATTTCCTTGGACAATCAGTAACTTGCTTAACTAATAGTAATTTGTTAATAGAAATGTCTAGCAAACAGAAAGTCCTTGAAGTCTTGTCCGGAAATTCAGGTAATTGAGATCAGCAAGAAAGCAAAAGTATGAAAATGCCACTTACCTTTTTTACCTTTTTTGTGCTCCTTCTTGTTATGTTTTCTTTGGGTTTTGTACTATGGGAATAATATCCTTCACATTACAATGTACTTGAAGTAAATGGCTTTATTAGTTACCACATTTTGTTTCTTTTTATTTTTTAATCACCTGTCAAAACCATTCATTTGCTTTGTAATTTTTTCACTGAGAGTAAGCATGATCCCTTGTAGTAAATTGGAATAAATGAGGTGCAGTAAAGAGTAGAGAATTAGGCTGCCAGAATAAAAAGGGATTCGTTTAGAAACAGCCATGGTACAGTGTTGTCACTCTGCACAGGCTACTCTGAAGTGCACTGGAGACTGAGTCAGGGCTTGATTCCTTCAGAACTGAGTCTGGGGGTGGCCAGTGCTAAAATGACATCTGTTTCAACTCCCATTTCTCTTGATTGTATTAAGAAGACATGATATTACTCATAATTCAGCCCTTGGAGTTTGAGCAAGTTAAACACATGGGGTCAAATTCATACACAATATAAGACCATGGACATAATAGAATTACACAAAGGATTTTTTTTCTCAGTGTTACTTCATTTTGTGGTTCTTTTACACAGCGAATTTATGAATTTAGGGAGCAAATGCTTCTCAGTGAAGTAGGTTAGTAGACCTTGTGACTTCAGTCCATTACCTACAACAGATCTTCAAGAGAGATGTTGGAAGCACAGGTTCCTCCATGCTGTCTTCCAGTTACTGAGGAAAGAAAGTTGTGTCTCCATAACAGCTCAGTTTTGGGTTTCTTTGCTGAAACTGCCAACAGGATGCCAACTAATGCCAAATTTGATATCATTTTTGTAATGTGGGCACTTGTCCACGATGAACTGGGCTGAGGCCAGCTATCTAACAGTATTCTCAGGATAAGAGTTCATCTTTCAGATGCTGCTGGCTGGTGCTAGATCTTCATTAGTAATCATAGGCCTTCTCTTGCAATCCAGGCTCTCAAAAAATTTACTAACTTTGGAATGTTTCCTGCACCTCACATGTGTGGGCCAGCATCCATAGACCAAAATGATTATATTCTAGCATTGTGAGGTGAAAAGTGTAGCCAAGCATGAATTTGCCATACTTTCAGGTGTTGTTAGGAGAGATGTCTATAGAGATGTTAGCAGTTCTTCTCTCTCTTCATCTAAATGATTTCCTCAGCATCGAGGAGGAAAATACACTGGTCTTAAGTTTCTGCTGGTAACAACAATCTCTGCTAAAGCAGAGAAGAATTCTGAGATGAGGCTCTGTCTTAGCCGAACTCCATTCTTGTTTCTCCCGGAGACTTGCCGTGCGGACAACAGTTAGCAATTTAACATCCTTGTGTCCATTAGCGCATGCGTTAGATTTAACACTCTCATACCTTGCAGAATGGCATGGGCCTCAATTTATTTGAGTGTGTTGAAGATGAACTGAGATTATTGCATTAAGGGTGTTGTATACTTGTCGGGCATTGTTGGCTTGTGAGTGAGCACCTGAGCTCTAGTGTGTATAGTGATGTGGGGGTCATGTTTCCTAAACATGTGTGAAGGTAAATATCTGCATAAATGGCAGCGCAAAGCACCGACTGTAAGCAGTAAGCCAGATTCCTGCCTTCAGTTCGGGATTTGGAAGTGCCCAGGCACCTAAAGTCAGGCAGAGGGAGCACACCCCGAAGTGCAGTGCTGCTACCGCCGTTGAACACCGTGTGTTCCTGCCTGGGCTCTGCCTTCCTGTCCTTCGTGCACCTAGGATTTCCTCTCTAAAGAGATGTGAGTGTGGCAGTTCCGTGGCCCCTCGAGGCCCGGCGGTTGTCGCTCCCCGCTCGCCCCGGGGTCCGCGGGGCGGCTCGCCGGCGGCAGGGCCCGGCCCCTCGGCGGGCAGCCAGGGCCGCGGCGCGGGGGGGAAGGAACGGCCCCGCGCCCCTCTCCTCCCCGCCGCGCATTGGCTGCGGCCGGGCCCGCGGGGTGCCCCCGCGCCGCTCGCCGCCGGCCGCCCCGTCCCGTCCCGTCCCGTCCTGTCGCGGTCAGAGCGCCTCGCCGGGCGCTGCGCTGCAATGGAGCGGCGAGCGGCAACGGCAGCCGCCAGGCGAGGAGGAGGAGGAGGAAGGGAGAGATTAGCGCGGTGCCGGCTGGCGCAGAGGCGCGGCTGAGCGCTCCAGCGGGAGCCCGGGGCCCTGCGGACCGTGCAGAGGGAGAGGCGGAAGGAGCAGAGATGCGGCTGCTCTCGCCGCGCTGCTGAAGCTGCCGGTCGCTCGGCCGGAGGGGAAGCAGGCAGGTCCTTCCTCCCGGCTGCTCTGCGGCGCCGAGGGTGCCTGTGCAGTCCCTCCTCTCGCTTTTATCCCAGCCCCGGAGCAGAAGCCTCCTCCGCCGCCCCCTCTCCCTTCCTGCGCTCTTCCCACCATGAGCGGGGCTGTTTTCACCTTATAAAGATGGCGGTGTGGGATCGCTGCAACCTTTAGACTAATGACTGTCAGAAACATCGCCTCCATCTGTAATATGGTGAGTGCCTGGGGGCAGGCGCGGCGGGCCGGGCCGGGGCGGCGCGGCAGTCCCTCCTGGCTAGGCCCTGCTGGGGCCGGCGGAGGGGCGCCTGGGGGCTCCCCCCGGGGGCGCCGGGCGAAGGGGGCCACTGCATCCCGGCCCCGGCGGCGGGGCAGCTGGGCAGGCTGCGCCGGGACGTGCCCGGGCTGCAGCTCCCTACTGGGCAGCCGCGGTGTCCCGGGGAGTTTTCCCGGCGCGGCGCCGGGAGCGGGACGGGGATGTCGGGCCGGGCGCTCGGTCGGTCCCGAGCGGGGCTGGCCCCGGCCTGGCCCCGGCTGGCACGCGTTGCAGCCGGAGCCGCAGCCTGCCCTTCCTCCTCCTGCCCTTCCTTCTCCCGTCCTAATAATGTTGCGAGAGAACCGTGAAGTTCTGCTCGAAACCACATCACCTCCGTGGCCCCATTTAACCCTCCCAGGCAGGCACCCCGCGGTCTCGTGTGGCCAGGAGCTCCCTGGGTTACACAGGCAATGAGGGCACTTCTTTAGACGTGTGACTTGTTTGGATGCTTTTGGATCCGGATGCTAAGGACCTGTTCTAGGAAATCTTTGCTTTAGAGTTAGCATCAGGGTTTCTCTTGCACTGCATGCCACTCAGAGGACTGCTGTTTGTAAAATACTCCTGAAGCACTTAGCTTTCTTTAATCATAGACTAGGCAATTAGGAAGCAATGAGGAAATGTTAATGTTCTGTTTATGTTGAGACTTTGCCGCTTTCATCCCCAGGAGAAGATGAAAGGACACTTCCTTCACTGTGTGCTTGGGTCTAATTTTAATCTTGACTCTACAAACTGGGAGCGTCTGACATTTTGGATTTTTAAAACTTTTTGGTAAGGGAAGGGAGAGCTCAAAGTATGCCTGTCAAAGGGGTTTATTAATACAGTAAGGCAGTAACAAACTTGTCCAAGGGTGGCCATGAGTGAGTGCTAAGCACCCCAATGCAAACAGAAGAGGAGCTTATTTCCACGCATTTTGTTGTTTTAGTCTGTATTTTTCCCCCTTATTTCCAGGTTCTTCAAGAGCAGCTACATGCAGTTGCCAGCTTCCCTCCATGTGGTGCCCCAGCATGCCCTGTGCTGGCGATGCCACACATACCATTCATCTGCCCTGGAGAATGGAGCCTACCTCTGGGGTAAGGCAACGCACAGCCCCAGAGGCCTGGCTCCTGCGGGGTCAGCAGCAGAGGTCTGGGGGTGGGGGGCACGGACTGTCAGCCTCCTCCCTTTCCACGTCTCCAGGCTCCGACTTCAGTGGGCTTGTTCCTTTGTTTCCTGCACATAGTTCTGACATATACCTCAGTCCTTCCTTTGAAACAACTGCTCTGAGAGGGAGGGCTGGATTTGGGCTTACAGTAAGAAAAACAAATCCAGACTCCTTGGGGTAAAATAACTTGAGTTCTCAGCTTTCTTCACCAACAGTAAGTAGTTTTCTAAACTTTTCATTGTTCTTAATAGATATCAGTCCTGTGAGCCGATGGGCCAAGGATAGTGCAAAGAAAGGTTTAGGAAACAGTACAGTACTGAGGAGAAAACCTGGACTCAAACCTACCTTCCTGTTTAGGCAGGCTCCTGTTTCTATTGCTGATGAATGATAGGTGTGATGTCCTACAAACTGCTCACTAGAGCACCACATGAAGGGGAGCTGGAGACTGTTTGATGGTTGTAAGACATTAACATGGACATAAGGTACTACAGCCTCCCAGATTTCTCTTGCTTTCTTTGGAGAGATGCACTTATATATAGCATACTTCTCCCAAGGGCTGAACCAACCCAGAGCAAAACCAGTGATGTTGTTTTGATGGTCTGCTGCTCTGCCACTGACAGTGTATCTTGCAAAAGTAGCACCTGCGACACTGAGTGGCATGGTGGCATTAAAGGGAAGAATTAAGAGTCTGGCAGAAAAGCTCAAGGCAATTCTGGCTCATGATATCAGTACTGGTGGCAGTGGGTGAAATTGGTTTAACAGCGCCGAGGTTTTAAAGTTATGTATTCCTTGGGCTCTGCACAGTTTGCTTTTAGAGATTTCGTGTTATGCTGGTCACGTTTAGTCTTTTCTGCGTAATGATAGAGACAGGAAGTACTTTTCGGAAGAACAAAGCTGAGATTTTCAGAAAGTTATAGGAATTTAGGGGGCTTTAAGAAAAACACAAACTGTTGTAGTTATTGGTAGCACTGCATCATGGCTCCCCTGTGAATGAGTCCATTTAGATGAGGTGGCGGGCTCTAGCAGACTTGGGCTCAATGGACTCTAGAAGGACCTACGACAGCTCTGCATAAGAATGGGACTTTGGAAGGTTAGAGATATGTGATTATATTTGCATAAAAACTGTATATTTGCAGTGCTAGTTTGATTTAGGGCATCTGCAGAAATCCAGCAAAGATATTAATTGCGAGATCTTGTTCCCATACTACAACTTAGTGCTTGAAGAACTGAACTACTTACAATTGATGACCTAATAAAGAGCTCCTTAATTCTTAGGTAATATAATATATTTTGGTATATAATGCAGCATGATGATTTTTTTTAAGTATTTTAATGTAGTTGAACACAGTAATGAAAAAAATCCTTCTTTTCCTCTTTTTCCTTTTGCTCTCCACTTCCATTTGAGGGTGTTTAGAGAGTTGTTTTTCCTAACCACTTTCCTACCAAAATGGATGATGTCTGGTTGGGGGGGGCGGTTGTTTGTTTGTTTTTTGTGCTGATGTTAAGTGTTTGTCCCCTGCTGAATGCAACATAGATTTTCAGATTTCCTTTCACAGGTTTTCATATATTTTCAGAGGCAGTCCTCTCTTGATGAAGGTTTTTTTTTGTTTGTCTGAGTATTTTCACATCATGGAGGGGAAAAGTTAGATGAAATTTAGCTGGGTAAATATGTCTCAAGGGAGTGTAGCTAGTCAGTGTTAGAGGATGTGTATTTGCTACCTAATTGTCTGCCTGAGGTCTAGTATCTCCGATTGTAATTTTGGTCTCTGGAAGGTGATGGAGATTCAGTATTTTCCAGGAAGAGTCAAAAACCGGTGTAGTGAAGCAAGGGAGAGTTTTTAACATGTTTGCAAAAGAAATACCTTGTACTGTATATTTGCTAGATAAGCTCTCGTATGCTGAGGCTGACACAGTAGGAGCTAGCCAGTAAGAAAAGAGATAAGGTATAAACCTTACACTTGGCACATGATTTGCAATAAAACTTCAAACCCACAACTTCTAGAATTAATCAGCAGAACTCCTTTGTTGTCTTTTCCCACTTTTGTCCCCCTAATTATAACAGCACTATTAATTATTATTCAATGACTTGGTAAGTGAGACCAAAGACCTCATGTTTGTTCTGCTTGCGGAGGGTAGGAGGCACCTCTTCCTGAAGGAATCAGTGGGACTCTGATATGGGCACAGTGGCCACCCTCACTGGAGAGGGAGGACTAGTCCCAGAGGTGCTGCTCTTAATCTGCTTTTCAGACACTGGAAAATTTCACCTACTATGTCTCCACACTAGTCTGGCCACAGAAGGAGGTGTACAACAGGCAATCGTGAGCTTTATCTACTATCAAATCAGGAATGATTCAGTAGATGTGAAGAATCATAGGATGCATTCAGGAAGCACTGCTTTAGGGAGTATCAATACCTGGTGTCATGTAACTCTTGCAGACTCTAGGCAAAAATTAGGGATGTGTTTTTAGCTGCTATACTTGCATTGAAGTCTTCTTTGGTATTGTTTCTGTGACATAGCCCAGATGACTCAAGCACAGAAAGCTGGTTCAAAGGTGGATAGGCACGTTGTCATTTTAAGATTGTTGCTTACTGAAATACGCTGCAATGTGTTTCTCTGTTGATGAGCTCTTGATTGACCCTTGAGCTCAGGATTAAGCTCATGCTGCAGCTGTGGCCTAGGGAATATTACTGTTATGTGCAGTGTATGACATCTGAGTGTTTCAGAATGTACTGATAAATATTTTTACAGAGATGGCTAACAAGCCTGGTGGACCATATTCTTCCTAAATTCCTTTTAATATTCTGCTGAAAACATATATAAATTTCCTCTTTCATAATTCTGTAATAGTATTTCAAATAGTATTTCAAACAATCTGATCTGCACTTCAAAGTACTCTGTTAATTTAATAAACAGTAGATTATAAACACATTCAGATCTCCTCTGATACAAGCTATCATCTCAGATACCTCCCAGTTGCTCCTCATAGTTGTTGTATTGGTGTCCTTTGAATAAAAAGGTGCAGTACAGGAGTTCCTCAGATTAATTTTGTTCTTTATTAATTGGGCTTTCTTGTTGCCCGCTCTTCTCATGGTCTTTATGAGTTTCATAATAATAGGTTATTTTCTTCAGGCTCTAGAACCAGGAGTTATGTGAATACTGGGGAATTTCAGTTCCCATTTTAAAATGAAAACAGGCTTCTAACCATCCTAGAAATTATAGAGAAAAACTTAAAAACCTGAGAGGCTCTACAGTCAGGAAGCAAATAAAAATAACTAATTTTTTTCATGTTATGATTTTAGAGATTCATTACAGGATTTATTTCAATACAGGGGATTGGCAGGATGATTCAAACTCATGGATTTGGAAAATGTTAGATGCTAGAAAATATGAAAATTCTGTTGCTTTAAAAAATAGTCAAATTCTATTTTGTACAATAAAAGTGTTCTTGGAGTACAGAATTTATTACTACAAATTTTAACTAGATTCATTCATATGGACACCCCACAGTGCATATCTCCTCAAAATTTTTAAAACTTCTTCTCAGTAGGAAAGATTGTGGCAGGATTTTACCTGCCAAGAAGATAAGCCAGCTATCTGAAGATATATTTAGAATCATAAAGGAAAATGAATTTTTACATCTGAAAAGATTAGTTGCAGGCAGTTTAAGCAATGCAGTTTTAGAAACATAGTCTCAAGAGTGCATGATTTATATACAACAGACAAGCTAATGTAATGCTGGGAAAACATGGAGAATGTGAAGTCTAATTATTGTAATGTCTTGTGAAGTAATGAGGAACTGGCAAGTACGACTACAAACAGGTACTGGACTAACAAGCAGGAAGTCAGTATTCCATCAAAGGTAAAAAAAAGTTCACAAAAGACACTTTATGTGTCTTTGAATAGAGGAGGATATGCAAACTGGAAAACATCCAAATATATAATTTCCGATGTATAACCTGGGCTAATGAATGGGGCTTGCATGAATACTTTGTTTATGGCTGAAGTGATTACCGTGTACCCCTAGCTGGTTAGAAGATGGCAAGCACGATAGGACAATACGCAATACCATGCAAAGAACTTTGTTTCCTTTAGATGCGTGGAGTCTTTGACTTCAAGTTGATGAATTAAGAGCAGATGAGTGTTGTGCTAAATACCTTCATAAAGGAACCTCTTAATTACAGCTGCACAAGGCTGAGTGAGTCTGCTTTGTGGAAGAGATGGAATTGGAAGCAGACGCTGGAGCTTGTTTGTGGGAGGTGAGGCCCTTATGGGCCTGAAGAGCCACCAGAGTGTAGATCATGGCCAGTGGGAGAAGCAGTCAGCAAAGTTCCTTCTGCTGATCTTCATTTAGCCTCAAGGAACTGTCCTTGGCTGGCTGTTTGGTGGATGCATTTCTGGTGAAATTGTGTACGTTTATGTACATTATGTACACTTAACACCACAATATCTTGGTACTGCTGGGGAAAAAATGGCCTTGCATCTCCACCACCAGGGCTCAATTATGAATATGTTCCTGGTATGCTCAGTCTTTGCAGAGAAGGCTGCCATGCTGACAGTTTCAAGCTAGTCATTATTGGGTGTTGTATGTTGTGGTTATTTTATTTGATTTCACAATTAATGACCTAATAATGGTTGCATCTAAAATCTCCTGAGACAGTACTGATTGTGGTGGTCTCAAGACCAAATTCCCTGACTGTCCATTGAAGTTCCTTTGATAAACCATAGAGTCATTAAAGGAAAAAAAAAGAAACAGAACTGGGGTGCACCTCCACAAATCATCTACCTTGACAGAAGCAATTAAACCTATGTTTTTTCTGACATGTGTCTAACTTAAAGACTTCCGTTGGTGCTGATTTCAACATCTCTCTAGGTGGTCTAACCAATGTTTCAATGTCCTTATAACTGGAAAGTTTCCTGATGTCTTTTCTAAATCTACCTTGCTGTAGTTTGAGCTTCCTACTTCTCATGCCATTCACGCTTCAGATGGAGAACAGACTAGTTCCTTCCTTTCTTTAACAAACTTTATATACTTGAAAATGTTCTCATGCCTCCCCTCAATCTTTTCTGCCTTATGCAAAACAACCCTGTTCAGCCCTTTTCTACGGGTCATTTTTCTCCACAGTTCGTTTCTTCATGCCTTCTTTCGGACTGTCTTTTCCTTGAAGCCTAGCACCCAAACCTGGACACAAGGTCCTGCCTGAAGTCTTACCAGTCAGAGGTTAAACAGGAAAGTTACTTTAAGCACTCTGCAGACTGCTCTCTCTAAGAAGTTTATTATGTTGTCTGCATTTTCTTTGACATAGCACTGTATGGTTGATGCTTTTTCAACTCATAAACCACTATGGTCTCCAGCCTTTTATTTATTTATTTATTTTTTAAAAAACTGCTATCTTAGTCAGATGTTTCCCATTCTGTATATGTACAGCTGATTCTTCTCTTTATGTGCAGAATCTTGCATTTATCTTGACTGAATTTCAACAATTTTTAGAGCATTTGTCTAGTATGTCAAAGATCATTTTGAATTCTAAGTCTGTTCTCCAACAGCCCTCACAATTCTTATTATCTTTAGATTTAATGAAGATAATCAATCTTTTATCCTCCAGGTTATTAAAGAGTGCTCCAGCTGGTGCAGCCATGATGGAGTCTAGAAGGTGCCCTGCCCTTAGAATGCTCTGAGGTACCACATATGTAGTCTGGCTGGCTCAGTAAAAAATGCTATCGAAGAAATGATATTCTGCAAGCAAACTTCAGTCTCTTTCACTTGTGAGGCCATCCTGAGATTATGTGTTCTGAAGAAGGAAATTGGTCAAAAGAGAATGTAATTGCTACTTGTTCCAGCTAAGGCTTGGATGCCACTAATCTAAGAACAGCTAATTTGGGAATGGAGACAGGCTATTGGGTGAATATTGAGTTTTGGTTTGGTAATAATCACATAAACTTAAAAGTCAGTATTTTAAAAAATTATCCATGAATTTAGATGCTGAACTTGTAACACTTCACTAGAACCTTGTTTCCGATATGTGGTTTCTTAGTGCTTTCAGAAAATCAAGTTTTTAAAGTTATATAAAATTGAGTGCCTTAAAATCTTGCACAAAGTGCTGAAGTGATTCAGGATTTTAGACATCTCAGTTTTCATCCGTTTCTTGGTAACAACACAGTGAAAGAGCTGAAGTTATTTATGGTATATGCATCTGTGATTAGAGATAGTTCAGTGCATCCAGCAAAAACCAAGTTAGACATCTCCTTGCAAGCTCTTAGAATTTGTCATAATGATCAGAACACTCTTTGGAGAAATGCACAAAGATAATTCATTTAGATACATTGTTTTAAATCACCTTTCTTTAAGAAATATGATGATACAGTGGTATTTAGATTGTCAATATGCTTTTACTATCTGCTATGATCCCCTCTATTTTTATAGCACCCTCTCTTCCATCTTTTATTTTGTGGGAACAAGAACCCCAAGAAGCTCTGTTGGAGGAAGACTAAAACATTTCTTTGTATGGAAAAGCTCATTTGGCAAAATGAAATCATCTTGTGGAACTTACGTTTTCATGAAACTTTAAAAATTACAGAAACATTTCAATCTTGACATTTATCTTCTATGAATTTGGAAGGAGCCTATGTAGCTTTTCTTAAATAAATGGCTCTGTAAGGTTTAGATTATTCCCCACACACACATTATTTAGCAAAAGAATGTATCATTGTCACCTTTATTGTCATCACAATTTAGGATGTCGGTTTAAAGAGATGTATTTCAAAACGTGTATGTTGATCTTAGAAATGCTAGTCCTTATAAAATCCTTCTAGAATCAGTGGAAAGAGAGAGGTCAAACTTTTTCAGGGGACTGTTCAGGCTGACTGAAACAGGAACATGTTTTTAATTGCATTGTGGAGACTTTTTCTTTCTCTCCAAACTACAGTGAATATCTTCCTCGAGCTAAAATTGGCTTTTGTCTCCCAAAATTTGAGATTTTTTTTTTAAATAGGGCAGAGTGTCTTTGTTTTGTGGAGAGCTGAGATGCTTGATATGAATTCCAGCTTGCCCTTGTTCAGCTGGAATAGCTGGTTCAGCTATTCCAACCCCTGTGAAAGCTGAGGTTGTCCCTGAGAGGTGGGGGTCCACCAGGAAAGACAGGTGATGTGTCTGTTGAAAACACTTGCACCTCTGTAGCGCGATATGGTATCTCTTGCTGTTTTCTTACTCTCTTTTTCTTCATGTTGCTTCTGGGAGCTGAGTTTGAATTTTATTTAAAGTTGCTTCCTCTCCTTCCAGTTATCCATCACTGCCATTTGTTGGCCAGGAGGCCTGCCACATCCTTCTCTATCTCCCTTTTCCCTTCGCTCCCATATGCTGTGTCTTCCAAAATTCTGAAACTCAGGCTGCCTGGCCCTGAAGCCATTTCTATTTTTATTCTAGGTTCTTTTCTAGCAGCCCTAACATCACCCTTATTTTGTTTTAAGTTTTCATTTTCTCCCTCCAGGAAACAACTCTATTTCTAGCACATTGCTCTCACTTTCCTTGAATACTAAGACAAAAATATCTAGTTTGCAGCTGTATATGGTCTGAAGCCCTTCTTTGTGGACCTGCCATCTCCTTTCACTCATCAGTTGCTCTTTATATATTTATTAAATCTCTGTTTTCACAGTTCAATTTTGCATGTGTCTTCTCTTATATTTTTTAGCTTTTATTGTGATGACATGTCTTTGCTGTTTCCTGTTTTCTATTTTATTGTTTGATAGTCACTCATACTGTGTTTCTGTTTATTGGGAGAATACCTGTTTGATAGGTTTTCCACAGATGACTTAGGAAACCTTCTCATTTCTTTACTGGACTCATTTATTTTAAACCAAGCGCTTTGTCCTTTCTCATGCCATGACTAGAGCTACCCTCTCTTCTAGATCATTGATGAAGAAGTCAGACCAAACCTAACAGACATATTTTTCGATATCTCACTACAAACCTACTTTTTGGCACTGTACCGGTGGGAACATATGTGGAAAGTGTCTCTACATATGGCGGATCCAAACCTTTTTTTCCAAGTATGTCAGCTAATTGACCTTTTCTGTAACCACCTGGACTGCATCATTGAAAAGCCACAATACCTTGCGTCTTGAAGACAGGAGGCTAGTTATTCTCCCCAAAGCACATGTAAAATTTGCAATAACTAAATAATGCTGTAATTTAAAGAAATTTATGACCGAAATAGGAGACAATATAACAGCTACAAAAGGTTTCCACAGTTCTCCTTGTTTGTTCCATATTTGCAGATGAACAAGACAACTCGCCTTGTCCAATACAATTTATATTCTTATCTGATTTAATGATCTTATCTGTTGACTTTTTTCCTGCACTGTTGTTTTGTTTACATGCTAAAGTGCAAAGGAACAGGAGTTTTTTACTTAACCTTTTTCATTTGGTGCAAAGCACAACTTAAATTCTTCATTACTTTATCAGAAATTTCAGTTGAAATGAATTCTGTTTGACCTGTCCATAAGAAGTCCTAGAGAAAAATAATTAGAGGAAAAAATCCAGGTCACATGGCCTGAACGCTTATTGGAATGATGATATGGTGGAAGTCCTGGTTTAGTCCAAATTGTGCCAAACTTGGCTAAGTCTCCAGCTGTCTATCTTTGCCATTTTATAAGAGTATGTTAAAAGAAATACTAAAGATTAAATCCTGATTGTTGAATTTAATGGCAAAAGTTCAAAGAAATCAAAGATCACTAACACTACAGAATATGTTGTAGGAGGAGTTTCCATGTTCTCGTTCCCATGCGGTCTGGCCACTGCAGTCACTTGTTGCATTTCCTTCATTAACCTCTTCTTTTAAGAAGCAGCTGTGCTTCTTTATTATCTCTCTACAGAGGTGTGAATTTCACAGTCCCAGATTCCAGTTTATTTAATTACATCTCTGGGCTCTGCTTAGTTCAGGGTCTGTGGCTGTCCTGCAACTCCTGCTTTTTTTTTTTTTTTTCTTTAATGAAACTACAATAGATTTCGCAGTGGTAGGATATTTCTTCTAGCTGAAGCACAGGATCATTTTAAAAACATAGAAAAAGGATTGTATTAAAAATGTTCGAGCAGGTTTTTACTAGCAGAAGAGATCAAAATCCCTTGCTGGGAGTGGGAACAAGGACAAACTTGTTTAAAACTATGTTAAATAGTCATGGTTGATTGTAGTTGTAGATTAACCACAACAGGCTAACGTGTTTTTCCTATTTTATGTGGTCAGCTGAACTGAGTTCTGAATCATCTTTACCACATCTCTAACATTTTTTCCTCCAGTTTAAACCTGGTTTGGGTGTATAATTTCCAGTATACTTTGGCTGTAAAATTTCCAAACATGCTCCTTGTGCCCTCATGTCAACAGCTTCATGAAGAGCCTTTCTATGCAAAACAGGTAATATATGCATAAATTAATGCAGTGTGGCATGGTTTGGGTTTTCTAAATAGTCCGCCTAGATTTTTTGTTTTACCCAGGTAAGAAATATATCCTACTTTGAAACAGCAGGTTGCTATGCTTCTTCCCTATATTCCTGTTCCACTTTTTCCTATAAATTCAACAGTATCTTTTTGGACGCCTTAAAATAAGCCAGACTGAGATACCTTGATATAAGAAGGTAAAACTAGTAATGTCAATGGGAGTTATGTCGGCTTACCCAAAGGCTGAATTTTAGCCTCACTGTTCCACTGGGGAACTGATACACACTGCTTTGTTGTGTAGTTGCAACAGCCAGTGCCTGGTTTTGGACTGGAAGGTATAGCTCTATGATGAGCTCTTACTAATCATATGCTGTTTTAATAGCATGTCCTTTGGAAACTTAATTGCAAAGTATAGATGTTATTTTTAGATTCCATGTTGAAAAACAATTGCAGTCCTGAATTTTAGATGACAATTATCTAGATAGTGCACATCATGGATTTATTTGGCTTTCAGTAGTAATTTCATCGGGTAAATCCTGATTTTTGTTATTTCTCATAATATAGAGAGGGAAATTTAAATGCTAGGAAAGATTCGTCAAAACCATCTGGCATCCTCTCGAGTAAGAAACCCTGGCCCTGCAGAAAGGCAAATGGGCAATGAAGAAGTAATTAATTAGCAGAGCACTTGCCTTCTGCTAGTCTAACCTCATACTCTAACTTACAGGTCACAAAAAAGTAGAATGTTACTTTCTAGAAACATTATTTCTCATGAATTCCAGAGGGAGAATTTTTGTTAGTATGGAAAAGAATTTCCTGCAAAACTGAAGAACAACCCACTTCATTCTTATTTTAGGGAACTTGATTTTAACACTAAACATATGTTGCAAGAAAATCTTTGCTTTGATCTGAGTGCTATACAATGAGTATTAATATGAAGATGGTTTTCTGCACAAGTTTCAGTAGTTTTCTGTATTCATATTTTTCTTTCATCAGCCAAGGTTTTGAGAGTAACAGTGGCAGTTTACTTCACTGCTCATATCAGATAGGCAATGTCTATCAGTTTCTTCCCTCTCAGAAAGTCAGCTGAGCTGCTGAATTTGTGCATCTTTGGGAAGGCTGTCTCTCCGAGCAAAGAAGCTAATCTTCATTCGGAGCTTACATAATTATGACATTGCCACCTCTGTTGAAATATAGCCCATAATTGCTTTGTGTGGATCGTTCCTTTTTATGAGTTCCTTACTGAGGGTCAGCAGAAGTCAATAAGGATGCACAGTGCATCCCTTAAGCTTTGCTTCTGAGCTCTACTAAGTTACCTGCAACGTGGAGACTTGTGCAGATAAGCTACTTGGGTCTCGAGTGGAACACCTGGGAAATCATGTATACTCGGGCTGAGGAATGAGCTGTGTATCTGCAAGAGAAAGAGAGAGACTGGCAGCAGATCTGAGAAGGGGATGTGAAATACAAAATCTTTGGAACTTTTTTGGAAGCTGCCAACCTGAAGGGAGCTGTTTTGCTTTCAAGGCTTGCAAATTCTCCAAGAGCACCTGTGCTGATTTTCACACTGCTGATTCTGTTGACTAAAATCAGCTTCTTTTGATGAGTTGACATGAAATAATAATCTAGTATAGCAAGCAGCGCTGATGGTAGGTGCGGTAAGGAAATACAAATCAGGCTTTGGAGAGAGGATGGGGAAGGAACATCAGAACTACTGAATTTGATTAGCAGCAAGTTTGAAAATTTTGGCTGATGAGCTCCCTAGGCCAATGTTACATTGAATAAATCTCAAGAACAGAGGAAATCTCAGAGTATTAGGGGAAAAAATGTTTTGTAGACATTTTTTGTGCATAGAAGTCAGACACATTTACCTGTGTAAATGCAATTTGACCTCACCCTTATACAAAACTACAGAAAAGATGGTACAGCTGATAAATAGCAAAAAGATAATGATATTTTTTTTATATGTTGGCATGTTTACAGTGGCATTTTACATGTTTTTGAGAAAACAGATGTGTCAGCCAAACTGTGCTGCTCTTGAGGAAATTAGAACATGTGATGGAAATTGTTAAGGCATAGTATATTAATGCTTCATACGGAAAAGCGTGGTCAGTAAAGAAATTACAGTGTATGATGTCAGTAAAGCAATTATGCAGATTAAAAATAGACTAATTGGTAGGTCTTGAGTAATTATACATAGGGAATACCCATCCAACTGGAGCATTTTAGTGAGGTGCTATAGGGATCTTGTATGCTTAAAGACTGATTAGGAGTGATGACACTGGCATTGGCAGCAGTGTAGCCTGCTTGCTTGATAATCTAAACTTGTTTAAAATGGACATTTTAATACAGCAAAGGTAACTCATGCGCCACTAGAGACTGCACTTACAGACAGCTGTGAAAGCAACTTCGCTATTAGAATGAAGGTACAGCCGAGCGTGCCACACAGTGGCAACACAGTGACTGAGAGATGTAGCAGTGCTTGGACTTGTGTACTCTTTGATGTTGGATACAGCAAAACAGAAAGTATGTTATGCTTCTTTTTAACATTTGTGATGCCATTGCCAGAACTGGGTGCTGTTTTGAAGTTCATATGATGTTAAAAATGGCTGGTGAATTAGAAGGGGTTCAGAGGAGTTTCAGTGATGCTTAGAAAACCTGCCTTACATCTAGAAACGGTTGATCCAAGATAAGTTTAAGGGATTTGCGTAAGATCAACACGTATCTTTATGAGACAAGAGAGTAATGGGATCCAGCTGTTCATGTACGAAGTAAAAATAAGGGGGAGGCTCCTGGGGGGAGAACCGCTGTTGTTGTGACCTGTTCACTTCAAGTCAACCATTACTAGAGTGCCTAGGTCAGGCCAGCTGCTCCACTGCCTAGAACTGCAAATATTTTTGTTGGCTTGTATGAATGTCATGCTTGCCCATTAGTAAGACAGAGTTAGCTTAGCTAATTGTAGCTGAAAGGAAAATGTACATTTCTATCTTGATGCTGTCCATGACTTTATTTTAGAATCCTAATTTAAAATGGAGACTAACAAGATTCTTCCCTCTTTTTTTAGGGCACCAATGCCTCTGCTCTGGAAAAAGACATTGGTCCAGAGCAGTTTCCAATCAATGAGCACTATTTTGGATTGGTCAATGTAAGTACCATTTTCGTCAGGCAAACCACATACAGAACTACAGTTTTGGTGTTACTTTAACTTTGCTTCCTTCCCCCCCCCCCCCCCCCCATCCCTCTCTAAGGCTTTGGTTTGAAAAAGTGCTGCTCATGTTCCAATTTTAGGCAAAATGGATTGCAAAACTATATCAGATGTTTGAAGATAGCTTCATACCCCACAGTGTAAACAGCTTACTGCTCTATTAATGTTGTTAGTGGTTAGAACTTAGACTTCAGTGAAGTTAAAAGTCTATTTTAGCCATAAAATGTGAGGGACAGTCTTTTTCTTAATTTTTAGTAGGAAGTGATGGAGGTGCACATTTAAATACAACAATCTGCATCATGGGCTCTCTCAGGAGTAGCTTTTTTATATAACTGAAGAGAAAATGAGTGAAAGGACTGTTTAATCACTTTTTTACTCTCACATAAATTAAACTGAGATAGTACTTCTTCCCATTGGAAACATTAGTCATTCTGCTACTGAGCAATAAGATGGAGCCCAACAAGAACATATCAGTATATGGAAACAAGTTTCAGAGAGACTCACTCCAATAAATGTATTTCTTACTAATGGAAACTTTTACTTTATATCCTACTTAATTTATAGAACCTTATTTTTTTTCTGTGTAAGTGTCAAGGGAGAGTGTGGAAATATATTCCTACAGCAGCTGCATGGTAAAATGGCTGGTATGTGACAGGGACACAGAAGCTGGAAGTTGAATGAAGCAGCTTGTTGTATTATGATGCACAGGGATTAAGACTATTTTCACTTTTATGTGGCAGTTTGGGAACACCTGCTACTGTAACTCCGTGCTGCAGGCTTTGTATTTTTGCCGGCCGTTTCGGGAAAATGTGTTGTCATACAAGGCCCAACAGAAAAAGAAGGAAAATCTCTTGACTTGCCTGGCAGATCTTTTCCACAGTATTGCTACTCAGAAGAAGAAAGTTGGAGTTATTCCACCAAAGAAGTTCATATCAAGGTTACGAAAAGAGAATGGTACGTGCAAAATCAGAATCCTTTTAGAAATTCACTAATTGGTCAGGAAATTTTGGGCAGAGTGGTCATATTAATCAGATTATTCACCTTAAATTTGTGAATTGTTTTTAGTACCATCTGGTTTTACATAATAACATTTCAGTATCTGGGTATGTAGTATTATGCTTGAAATAAGCATACCAGATTTGGTAAGTTCCCTGAGGTGTGTGGTTTGTTTAATGATGTTTTCACAGCTTGGTGGGACAGACAGCACTAAGCAGTGAGCTAGGGGTGGGAACAGGGTGGCATCTGCACATTCTGCCTTGTTTTTTTATTATTTTTTGTAAAGTATGACAGAGAGAGACATTGTGGGCAGTGGGCAGTGTGGAAGCAGTGTCACCTAGGAGGGCTACAGACACAACTAGTCCAAAACATCCTGAAGGATAGGCAAGTGTGTTCAGTGTACTACATGTCAGCTAGTTCTCGTGTTCTTAGTAATGGCACAGTCTAACTTTTTGAAGCATCGGGCCCTTTTTGAGCATTAAGTTAGCAACAGCGTATGTCTGATTTTGTAGGATTCCTTTTTAAGGAATGTGAGGAACATCTTGAAATAAGGAAGCCTGCCACACAGTTCGATTTTGGCCTGGGTTCATGTCAGTGTGGGTGGTGTGCTTAGAAACAAGGGAGCTTTGAACAAAGAGACAAAGTATGAGTCGAACACCTGGAATAAATTGCTTCCTGGTGACAGCATATAAATGGGCAGACTGTTCATTCCAGAGGAGGCAATTGAAAGTGTGACAAAGTTAACTCTGAGTCATCTAGTGATAAATGCCCCTACACTGTTGGGAATCACTTTTAGGGCCTACCTCTTATGTTCTCAGCTTTTTTAAATTAGGGCCAGACTCACTGTGGGTTGACTTGCTTATGTGTCCAGGCTAGACACTGCAAAGCCAAA
Organism: Dromaius novaehollandiae; assembly: GCF_036370855.1. Lineage (NCBI taxonomy): Eukaryota > Metazoa > Chordata > Aves > Casuariiformes > Dromaiidae > Dromaius > Dromaius novaehollandiae. Next base: position 58,959,140 of record NC_088101.1, read on the forward strand.
GAGTCTGTGCAATAATATTTTCTGAGGAAATCCATATGGGCTTTTTCAGGAGCAGAGGGATAAAAGTACACAGTTACTGGGAATGAAAATTCTTTTTTTCCTCAACACAGTGGGAAATTAAGCTTTCTGTAGAGAAAAAGTCTGTACTACTTCACCATTGAGATATTTTTCTGCGCCTTCTGCAAGCATTTCCTATTGAAGACGACAAGTCTGTGCTCATCAGACTTGTGTGTGGAAAATGAGCTTTTTCAGATGGTGTTATTATTATATGTCAGTGTCCAACGCCTTCCATTTCCTCAGCCGAGTGTCTTACTGTCCAAACTCAGTTATGTTCTTAAGTGTCTGAGTAACTTGGAATATATAGGTGGGAGTCAGTGTTGCCTAAAGTTAGGCATCTAGTCTAAGGAATTCATTTAGGTTCCCTCTGTAATCATTAGATTTCTCACACCTATCGTAGGCACAGATAGTTGATTGGGATGAGTCACCCTTGTGCTTTTTTCATCAACTGTAGTGGGAGCCTACAAACTAGCTCCAAAGAAAAGCCTAGCCTTTTAGACAGCTAAAGGTAGGTGAGATGAAGCCTTCCCTCAAAGTAGCTTCACTGAAGTCAACATGACTGCAAAATTGCTTTTTTTTGGTATGATTTTAATTACTTTGCTGAGCAAGGCCCAGTACATGTATTTGGAAAGAAATAATGAATTTAGTTTGCTTTCTTGAAGGAAAGGATATACTCAGCTTTAGAAATCTTGACTCTCTTCGCAGATCTCTTTGACAACTACATGCAGCAGGATGCGCACGAGTTTTTAAATTACTTGCTGAACACCATCGCAGACATTTTGCAGGAAGAGAAGAAACAGGAAAAGCAAAATGGAAAACTGAAAAATGGCAACATGAATGAAGCTGAAGAGAACAATAAACAAGAACTCACCTGGGTGCATGAGATTTTTCAGGGAACACTGACTAACGAAACTAGATGTTTGAACTGTGAAACCGTAAGCATTGCAATAGTTGGGTTTTTTGGGTTTTGCCCATTAATAGGTAGATACATTATATATATATAAATATGTGAATCTTTTCAGACATCTGAGAATTGTGGATATTCCTGTAGACTTTACTTCTTGAAGTGAGTATATCCTTTTCTAAAAATACATTCTTCTAAGCATTACTTGGCTAACTTATGCCAAGTCTTGCTGTCCTAATACATATCTCTACAGTTAAAACCCTTGTTAGTTAATTAATACCCCACCTTTTTACTGTAACTTCAGGAAAAGATATTTGAATCATTATTGCATGAGTCAGGGATAGTCATATAACTCTCAAGTGAAAATTTAAGATGAATTTGTGTTAATTCATTCCTAAAATGTGATTGACATACCACAGGTTTGTTATTAACAAACCATATGTTTTTTTCATCTTCCTAATATTTTAAAAAGGATGCTGTCAGCTTGAAGTCTCTTATGTTTGAAGTATGAGTAAAAAGTAGTCGTAATTAGTAAATCTGACTGTAAGTCCCCTATCAATTTCTATGGTTTTCAATTGAATCCTCCTATTTCAAAAAAAAAAAAAAAAAAAGAAAAAGAAAAAGAAAGTTTCTCTCTGTTAGGCTTTTATGTGAAAGACCAACACAGACAGGAAAAACCTGTCTTTCAGGGAGAACAGTGAAACTGACTTTGCAAAAAGAATGGAATTCACCTCACCTAACCTTTGCTATGTAAAAGGTTGGTGTCAAGGATGAACTGGCTATCTCAGCTCCTTCTGTTGACGATGGAGATTGCAAAGGACCTGCAGCAGGAAGCTTTCTCCATCTGTCTTAGGCTGGCTCATGATACAGTTTTCAGCAGTATCAGGTATTCTGTTTGCTCCGTGCAACTTGTTCTTGTTCCATGATGCTGCTGTCCTTGCATTGTGCTGTGGCAATTATTTGTGCAGCAGTGCTGTGAATTGGGCTAGCAAACTTATCTGGCCTAAGAGTGGTGCGTGTTTTTAACTGAGACCAAAGACTTCATCTAAAGAAAACACAACTTTAAAATACCTGCATTAAGATGGAAGGAAGTGTTCAGAGAAGGCATCTTAAGACAGCAAATTGAGATTAAATGCCTAACTTTAGAAAGCTGAAGTTAGGTGAGATGACTCCTACCCAGGTCCTACCAAATGCTTAAAAGAGCCTACTCTGATGTTTGTAATCATGAAGAATAGCACTGTAGTCCAACAAAAAGATAAGACTTCTTGGGGTTTTGGATGGGGAGGAGAGAGATACAGCAATAGTCAGCACTAGAAAAGGGATTGGACCAAGTTTAGAACAACATTGTTGAAATGAAAACATGAGAGAGAGAGATCAAAAATTATTTCTGTAATCTTTTTCAATTATAAAAGACCTATTTTTCATAGTTAAAATAGATGAAAGGGTAGAATTGTTTTTTTAGCTGACAAGCTTTTTTAAACAAATGTGGTCTAATTTTAAATTAATATCCAGTGTTTACTCAGGCAAACTGTACTGCAGGCAGGATGTGTCCTTGTGTAAAATCAAAACCACACAATATCCTATTTGTAAATCAAAGTGACTAAGCTTTTATGGAAAAAACATTGCTAAGTACTGCTGCTGTAGGAAGGCTTGTCTGTAACTTCCTTTGAATGCAGAAATACTATGTTCAGTATATTTTTCTAGTTTGTACTATTTTTATTGTATTTATTTTCTCTTGAAACCTTTGGGAAACAGTAAAATGGATTAAAAGGTGTTCCTTTGCTAAAGTTTAAATATATAGTGCATGAAGAATCACTTAGATCCTAGCAGTTCTTATTCCCACTTACAAAGAATGCAGCTGGAATTCAGTTTTCTGGTTACCTTTAGTATGGTCTGTATTATTCTAGCTCCAACCTGGTCATCTTCCCCTTTCAGTAGATGTTTTATACTCTGCTTGCTGAAATAAATAACAAAATTCCTAACCTCCTCGTGATACTCAGATGAAGCATTATACTTCGCCAAAGACTTAGTATTTAACCTCTTTCTTGATACACACTACACCCAATAGTACTTACTCTGCTCTTTGGTTCCAGCAGTAGAGACACAATGTTCTGTGAGGCTTTGTTGCTCTATCTTTGAATTCTAGCTGTATGTTTATACTGCAGGTGACTGCTGCCAGTTTTGTGGTTTCCTGTGCTCTTCGGGTAGACTCATGTCTCAGAGAAGATTTTGCCTGAAGAGTTGCTGTTCATTTTATTCAGATGTACTTTATACCTCTGTACACCTTTGATAATATCAAACTTCATCCTAGATTCGGAGGGCTACATTCACTGCGTTTATAGGTTCCCTGGTGTAATGCAAAGATGAGCTCAGTATAGTGCAGAACTTCCATATCCCTAGAATTTGAGAAATCTAAGCATGAGTGATGTGGGTCAGGTCCAACATGGACATGGATCAAAGTCAGAACAATGGATTCAACCCCGCACTGAAGATCTTGATTTGAATTTTGCTATCCTGTTTTCTGGTTATCCTAAGGAAATGCAGGCACAGCTGGCAAAATATGGAGTGTTCATTTAATGTTGCTCTGAGTTTTACAAACAGAATTGGTTGTTATGAATATGACCTAGTTCAGGTGCAGTAATTCCACTACAGTTTCTGTGATCTGAAAAAGACATGAGGGCTTTTCTACATCTTAAGGGCCTTCTTGAATTATCTTTATAGATAAGGGGGAAAGCACTGAATTTTAGAATTCAGTTGATAACCTGTCCTAATTCAATCTTTAATCTACAAAAAAAAGTGATTAGATACTAAAGAAGCATTAGTATTGTGTATGATTTGAGATGACCCAAAATGGATCTTTGTTTCACTTGCAGTACCTTTCTGGATCTATTTATGTCTGCCATCCCTGAAAAAGTCATACCTGAGATTGATTGGTGGGAGGTCCCAAACAAAACCAAAGGCCAGAATGTCTTTGAATTTTGGAGAAGCCTGAGCTCAGAGTTTCTGACTGTCTCTATAAATTGTTAAACTACAGCTATTCTGAATTGACATTACAAAGATTTCTCTAATTCTGAATCTCATCATTGCCATAAAAGACTGAAGCTCTTTAAGGAGGTGACCTGCAAGGGACACAAGTAGGATTTTAAGAATTGTTGTCTTTCCAGTTTGCAACAAATTGATTTAGTTTCATAATTCTCCCTGCAAGAGAATTCTTAAGAAAAATGTTTTGGCTCAGTTGAAACATTACAACAATTATGTGTTTGAATGGCTTTTTATATTTACTTCACCTTCTGCAAAATTAAACATTCTAAGTGGAAGGTCATTTTCAAGGCAAAAATCAAGACCCGTTGTTCTGAAAGTGGAAAAAAACCACTTTGTCAGAAGTTTTCCCCTCTTATTCCTTCTGATCAAAACATTGGCAAAATCAAAATGTTTTTGTAAAATATCATCACTTTGCCATTTTTTATCTTTAATCTTTTGTTTAGCCTGGTCAGAATGATTGACCAGCAACAACATTCAATGAGGAAATGCAGCTGTGTCAACCAGAAATACAAAGCCTACCTTCTGACTGCTCATTGAAGAGAAAACATAATATGTGGTTGAATATGACATTTCTCAACAGATGCCTACCCTGGAACATATCTTCATTGTGTTCTTAGTAGTGGAAATAATTATGTGAGGAAAAACTGTGCTTCTATAATGTAATACATGGAGTAATAAAGTTCCAGTAAAATAAGGAACTGAGCTGAATAAACACAGAACTATGTTGCATAACAAGGAAACATACGTACTGCATCCGTCGCAGCTAATTTAGGGGATGATAATTGTCCTATTCATTCACACCAAGATAGTGTGTGCCTGATCATATATTTTTAAAAAGCTCAGTTTCCTATGTTGTGGTACAGTATCAGCTTAGCTTAAACTGGCAGAAGTATTCATAAGCTATCAGTTTCAAGCTCATCCCAGGACATGAGCTTTAGGACAATTTATAAAAGAAAGAGAGATGAAGCATTCACTCCTTACATGTAAAAGCAGGTATTTTTCACTTTGCTGCTTCTTGCATAAGAACATAAAGGTCCCAAAGGAGCTGAAAACCAGCTCTTCCAAAAGGAAGGTGTGGAAAAGTCATGTTTATTTAGTGAACAGCAAACTGCAGTCACAGGGCCATGGTTGATGGGTTTTGATAAGTGGAACAATCAGAAGTTAAATGATATGAAAGCTGGATTGATAGGGCTTCTGACATGACAGGATGGATATGGTAACACTGAGCTAGACTTTTTTTTAAAAGCATTGAAATGAGTTATGTTTGTGTAATATATTTCTGCAGAAATTGTTCCATACTTAACTTTTTCACACAGATATCAACAGCATTTAGATGTATGACTTTTTACTAAGTCTCTGTTTTACATGTATATTTTTTGCTACAGGTTAGTAGCAAAGATGAAGATTTTCTTGACCTTTCTGTTGATGTGGAGCAGAACACATCAATTACACACTGTCTAAGGTAAATGAATGCATCTCTTGTGCCGATACTTCTATCTGACTTTGTCAAATTTTCATAGTCTAGTAGACACAGAAAAGAGAAGTTGAATAGCGTTATATATTTGAGCTTTTCCTAAGCAGAAGAAAAAGACAGTACAATGTATTTTGTCCTCAAATGGCAAAATGTGCATTAATGCACTTTGTTTTACCCACTTCCTCTTTCAATGTGTGTATTTGAGAGAAAAGAAAAAGAATCCCTTCTTGGGGAAAATAATTGATCACCTTTTCACCTGGAAGAATTGCTGTAGAATAAGAATTGGCTTCAAAGGGATTTAAGTGTGCTTATCTCTAAGCTTCTACTCAAGTGCTTTGTTGATTAGGACTTATGCACATATTAAAAGTTAAGTGTGTGCTTTGCAGAATAAGGGCCAGAGTCCCTAGAGGACAAAAGATTTCAAAAGTGTACTTTTTCACCATGTAAGCTTCTTATTCTGTGTCTCATCCGAAAATTACAGGGAGAATACTTATCTGAAGTTTCAGTTCTGTTCTTAGTACACTCTTAGCTATTAAAAAAATGCTTCAGACATCAGAAAAATTTTAAAATTTGCATGGATGATTATCCTGAGACATCTGAAATATCTGGAGTCTTGGCATTGACTGCAATAAATTGATATCTAGGTTTAAGACTATATATTGCTGCTCTAAGCTAACAATATCAATTGAACGAATTACTTTTTCAAGCTCCAAAATTACTGCCAATTTTGATAGTGCACTTAGCAGTTATTCTGGAATGCCTAGGAAGCGGTTGTCTAACATCTCACACCAAACTGAGAATTACAGAGAAAGAAAGCGTCTGAGATACTAAGTGCTTCCTGAATCAGAAAGCAGTGATTTTTCTGATTACCCCTGCTGTGGATACCACAACCATACTCAGCAACAACTATTGCATTTTTGAGTGCCATTTTTCCCCTTCTCAGTTTCAGGTCAATCTCTTGTAGGGTGTTGTAGTGGTGCTTAGCCCTTACGCATTCCACACTGCAGTAGCGAGCCTGATTTTAGAAGGAGAGCAAAATGAAGAGCTGCTATGGAAAGCAGTGCATTATTTTTTAACTCGTTCTTGGTTCATGGTTGCTGATAATTGAATCAGTATTGGTACTGCAGGCTTTTGTTATTAACACTTTTAAGTTCTTCACTGTAGTCACTACTTTGAACCTGTTTGTGTCAGCATTACTTACCTTTCCCTATGATTTTCAAAGTGCATTTGAAATCTTACTGAAATGCAAGGCCTAAAAGGAGGCTGAAGTGTACATCTCCTGAGGTCCCTTCTAATCTGAATTATTCTATGGTTCTAATGATATTTAGTTACTGGAGACTGAGCACTGACTGTTTTTTACAGCTTAGTGAACTGGTTAGAAATTGCTGCTCTGCATAAGTTACTATCTGTCCCTCAGCTTTCTCCAATTTTTATTTCAATTAGTTGTTAAGCTTCCTGGAAACATTTTTAAAAGGCCCTCTTATGCAAAGGTACAGAGTACATGCACATGTGGATTCAGTCTCAGTGCACAAGGACTGCAATGGCAGAGGGGAGTTTATTGCTGGGTATGAATTCGTTGGGAATTCAGAACTCTGTCCGGTAGTAGGTGCGGTCAACAGGTGACTTCTGTAATTTAGGTGCATCCATTTAAAGCCCAGAGTCACAAGAAAACCTGTGTGCCCGAAGTGGAAGATAGATGCTTGTGTCCACATTTAGAGTTCTCAAAACCCCTGCTTATCTGCCACATAATAAATAGTAGAGATGACCAAAAAATTACTGGGTGTTATTTTTTTTTGTTTTTTTTTTTTTTTTGCAGTTAAGTTTCTTAGCTACCTAAAATTCTGCTCCAAACTGTATCAGCACTGTGAATCCTGATAAATCTTCTCTGTGAACTGGGCAGCACTATCAAGCCAGGCCTTCCTCTTCCTCTTTCACTACAAAAACTCAATAGAGAAATGTGTCTAAGCATATTTACTTGATCAGGATTTACAAAAACTGCTATACTAGCTGACACTTTCCTTTATAGACAGCAAGAAGGTATAGTCACATAACTTTTGCATGACAGTGCAGAGGTTAGAGGATGCAGAAGACTGAGTTCTATTTTTTTCTTCTGCATAAGAGGTTTCAAGTCTATCTTCCAGAAGAATACCAGAAAATACGAGTTATTTGGGGATGACAGAAGTGCGTTCTTAAGTGTTCTGCTTTGAAGATAATTAAAAAAGGCACTGGATGGACCGTTAGGTTGAATGATTCCCTGCACTGAAGTCTAGGCTGTCCTTTCACATGTAAGAGATCCTGGATGTAGGTCTCATTCTGAGACACCTGACCCTCTCCCTGTGTTATATAGTGCACCTCAGCTCCTAATACAGGGCTGTCACAGCAGGCAGATACCTTAAGTCCCTTTGCAAACCTCAATACAGTTGCTTTAGACTTTTTAGAAAATGCGACTTCAGCGGAGACAGGATTTCATCCTGTGTGTCTCTTTAGGGTTCCAGTTCAGCAGGCCACGTGTGGCACTGGGGCAAAAGTGTAAAGAACCTTTAAGAACTGATAATTGTATTTATTTACAGAGACTTCAGTAACACAGAGACATTATGTAGTGAACAGAAATACTACTGTGAAACTTGCTGCAGTAAACAAGAGGCACAGAAAAGGTAAGTGAAGAAGAGTAATTCACTATGCCCCTTCTGACCTTTGATAAACCTCCTCCTTAAAATTCAGTATTTAAATACCTAGATACCCCACATGCTCACTCTGCGTAGACCAGAGAACCTATAGACAGGTTCAAAGCTATTACACACCTCTTAGATTTGAGACTGAGGCTGATAGACTATTGTTAATTACAAAGTGCTTTTATAATGCAAGCCTTTAATTGGTAAGGAAGAAAGAATGGCTTTGAACAGCTCAGGTCTTGATCATATACATTCGCATGGTTTTGCAGGATGAGAGTAAAAAAGCTGCCAATGATTCTTGCCTTACACCTCAAAAGGTTCAAGTACATGGAACAATTACACAGGTATACTAAGCTGTCTTATCGTGTAGTATTTCCTCTGGAGCTGCGTCTCTTCAACACATCTGGTGATGCTGTCAACTTGGATCGGATGTATGACTTAGTAGCTGTTGTTGTTCACTGCGGGAGGTAAACTGCTTTCATGTATATCTAGAGCTATTGCCAGGTCCAGATCCTTTTCATGAGCAGAGGCATTCCTGACAAAATTGAAGAAGAGTGGGAGGGAGGACATAAACTGTGCTGCTGCACAGACTTGCCTGTGTCATGGGCCTGAGCCTCTTAGCTATCCTCTCTCATAGTAAATCTGCATCTGTTTAAGAAATCATGTCTCAGGCCTCTAAATGTCACAAGATTGACTTAAAATCATGAGAAAGGAAGTAGAACAGAACCTACTCCCCTCCTCAGTGGTCCACTTGGGAAACTTGGGAACCAGGACTCTGTGAGGGCTCGAGGTTGTTAGCATAGGCCCTACCAGCAGATCACCTGAATATCCTGTCAAGAGAACTAAAAAGATAGCTTTAATAAAGCTTCTAAAGTGTAGTGGATTGTTGAGAATGAAATAAACAGAAAAATCTTTGGGGCTCCAGGAATGTGGCTTGTTCTCCTCTCCTCTCAAAGAATGTTTGCAACTAAATGTTCATGATTGATACCAACCTGTTTTCCGCCTTAAATTTAAGTTATGTTGTTTTAAAAATATTTGCAATAATTGATGCCTGCGATGAGCAAACTTAAATATTCTGTAGGTTGAATTGCAAATTGTCATAGTACAAACAAAAAGCAACACACTTAGCTTTTTGTTGATGAAGACTTTGTGACAAGTCAATACAATGGGAAAGAACATGTCTACTGTAGCACCGGGGTGGGTTTACTATCATCTTCAGAGAATATATTTATAATTCAGTTTGCTTGCTTATGGACATGTGACTTATCAAAATGGACCCAACAATATCTTCTAATATTATTTTGGGGTTTGTTTGTTTGTTTGTTTTGCTTTTTAGTGGACCGAATCGGGGGCATTATATTACTATTGTGAAAAGTCATGGATTTTGGCTCTTGTTTGATGATGACATTGTAGAGGTCAGTATGCTGAAAGTCATGAGCACAGCCTTCGTTTTTATGCTCTCTTCTCTATTTGGAGTTAAAATCTGGTCCAGATCTGGGTATAGATTAGTAGTCTGAAAAGCTACAGTTTGTCTGCAATGTGGCATTTGGGTCAGGTCTATTAGGAAGTACGATTAGAAACAAAATGATTAGTCCTGTAGTTCTTACCCTACCAGTGTCAGAGGGGGGTGTTTCATTTCAGTGCAACATCAACTGTTTTTAATAGGAGATTTGAGGGGCTTAGTTTGGAATGTTATCTAAATTAATAAAATCATTTTAATTCATTAAAACCTAAAAGATCCAGGGACTATTTTGCAAACCTTGGCAATATCACTCTGCAAAATTGGACTGTGTTAGTGTTGTGTAGAATCTTATTTTTTCAACAATTGGGAAGTTACAAGAAAGCCTGGATTCTACAGTCAGTCTGAATTTTTGTGGATGTAAATTACGACAGGATCTGGCGCACAGCTGGTACAGATTCTGTCTAAACATAATGCAATTTGTTCCTAAGCAAACCCTTTACTGTGGCACCTTGACATAACTTGGGTCTTGAGTTTGGTTTCTCAGGAGGAAATCCAATGGAGCATTGGGACATTAGAAGTGAGAACGTTATCTGGAGAGAGGGAGTCCATCTTGCTGATGCAGATCAACACTTGTGCCAAACAAAAGCTACGGTATTAGTGGACACTCCAGGGATCCAAAGCATGATCTTCCTTGCTCCATTTGCGTAGTACTCTACTGAAGGAATAGTCCTATTCATGACACATGACTTGTGGGTCTAAACAAAGGATGCCAGACTCATGTGAGGCAAGAGTCATTCAAGGAAAATAAAAATCCAAATGAAAGGATTAAGTGTCCCCTGTACAAGGATTAAGTGATGGGATTCTGTTACCTTTCAGAAAGATGAGGTCACATTTATGCTTTTTTGCTATTGCAAAAGTCTCTCTGTTTTTGGGAAAAGCCAAAACCACTTAGGTTTTCTGGAACAAATATTCCATGAGTAAGACCAGTAGGGTTTATCCTCTAAACTGTTACATTACCCTTTCAGTGCTTGAATTGCCAACAGAACTTGCCAACTGTTACCCTGAAACAAATAACTAAATGTGTTTTTTGTATTTATAAAGCCATTTAATCCATGTTTGATATTTCTTTCATCTAACAATACATTAAACAATTTTGTTTATTTTGCAGAAAATAGATGCTCAAGCTATTGAAGAATTCTATGGTCTGACCTCTGACATATCGAAAAATTCTGAGTCTGGTTATATTTTATTCTATCAGTCAAGAGAGTGACTTGGCAAACTGTGACAATGACGCACCACAATGCTGCACGCAAGGAAGGTGATTGACCCCCGTGAACTGACTTTTACACAGACCACATCTTGTATGGTTGAACAACAATATATTCTGTCTCCTATTAAATGGTCCATATGGTGTTGACTATAACCATTTTTGACACATGAAACTTTATTTTGGAGAGGGGAGTTGCTTGGTTTTTTTTAAGTCTGACAGAAAAGTTAATTGCAGTCAGATTTTAGTGGAATTTATATGGACTAACATTTACAGATAATAAGATTTGGATGTCAACTATTAAACCCAATCAAGCTAGAGTAGTATTTTTTATGGAAGTGTTCATTGCATTTAGGGCAAATTGTTTAAAACCTTCTAAATGGCTTTGGGGTGTGTTGACTTACAAAGCATTCCTTTAAATACATTCTGATGTGTAGTTACACATTTTAAGTGTAAAGAAAAAAAATCTGTTTCATTATGATTGGAATTGTGGTTGCATAGGGGATTTTGTTACACGCTTCTCTGCAATGCAGGAAGATACTCTTCCCAAATCATTTATGCTTTGGGTTATGAAAAACTTTAAGTGCATAACCCCAAGCCTAAAACCCACATAAAGGGATTTAGATTACAGTGAAACTAAGTAATATTGTGTGTCCAGTCACTGTGTTTATCATGAGATAGTACAGATGAGGTGAGATTTCAGAACTGGCAGAGAACTGGGATAAGAGGAGAGAGATGACACATATGACACAGAGAAAAAGTGCATTTATAGAGATTGAGCTTATCTTTCTGTTAAAATAATGCAATACATTGTTTGCGTAATTGAGTTTTCAGACTTACCAACACTGCTCATGTAAAATGTATCCACTAGGGCTGAAATTACACAGTCCCATTAAATATGTGTTGTTGGTACAGTACATAGTAGAAGGCTCAGTCTTGCAGTTTGCTGAATACCTGTAGCATCCCATTTGCATTTCTCAAGACACAGTCCATTTCTTAGCAACATGGAGAACCTTTTAAATTATGTAGCAACCTTTAGTTTACACATACTCTTGTGTATTTATCATCACCAGCATTTTGGCCACCCATTCAGCTCACCACAAAAACAGATGGGGGTCAGAAGTGCGTGATTTTAAGAATATCAAAGGTCTTAGTGCAACTGTTTGTGATTTTACTGGGTGAATTTGGCTTGCACTAGTCACATACTAGTTAATAAAATTGCTGTACACACATACTGGAATTTGGCAAAGAAAGAATGTGGAAGAAAGTATGAACAGGGTATGAGAAGGGATAAATAGTATGTTGACGCAGTCATAACACTGCGTAACTGGCTTTCTTGATTTGACCCTTATACTCCCTTATATAATTCTTGAACTTCAGTAGCCAAATTCCAATCTCAATGAAGTCAGCAGCAAAAACTTCTTGTTGTCTGCGAGGAGAGTGGGAGCTGGTTCTAGTATTTAGAAGGAAATATTCTCATCTCACAGTATTTATTTCTACGTATTATATTTTAATTCACTCTCTTTCTGTATTTATTAGACAATGTTGCTTTTGATACTACTTTTCTTTCAGAAGCCTGCCTGTCATTTTACAGCAAAAACTCCATTTCAAGAAATGTTTTTTGAAGCAGAGCTAATTCTTGTATCTTGGTTTTCTGTAGGAGAGGGAAAAGCTTATTTTCATTGTAAACTACTGTGAATGTGAAATATCTTTTGTTAAATTATGGTGAAAATGGAATATTATCTTCTAGAGTAACATAAGTTGAAGATCAGTTGGATTTGTTGATGGCAATTTTGTAAACCGAGGAAAAGTAGCACTTTACACTGAAGGAAAAACAAAACTGGACTTTTCATTAACATGATTTGAGATTTATCATGTTATTATATTGATGCAAGAAAACAGAAGTAGAATGTAACCTTAGAGTACTGACTTGGGTGAATAACTGCAGTAGTCTACAGAGATCATTCACATGAATGAAGGTTGTTATGTAGGCTCAGGGCAAGCATAACTGATATTCAATTCCAGTTCTTTTATCAGTGGTGGAATGCAAATGTTCTATCTACACAGAAGACAAACATCTTACAGCAGACTTCAGGTCTCATCAAGGCCCATGAGTATTTCCACTGAAAAACGAAACCTGTAAGTGTTTAGTATCAAATCCTTTTTTTAATGGATTTATTCATGAGCATTCAGAATTTCCATATAAAAAAATATAGTAATCACTTGCCTTTTAAAACAGGAATGTTTCCTGGTTGTGAATAAAGGCACTTTCTAGATCAGCATTAACCAGTGTTGGTCAGAGCATCCATACTTCACAGTTTACTGCCAGACATTTTTAGAGTATTCTTCAATTTCAAAACAAGCAACAAAAAATGTATCTTAAATGTATCATTTGAATGTTTAGGGCTTGTGTTTGTATGAACAGTAATTTTGAATTAAAATAATTTTAAAATCAGTTCAACTTTAGGAAATGCTTTTCATATTTGGATTGACTTAAATGAGAATTGATTTTTTTAATGTTAATAAAATGAAGTAATATTTAAAAACTAAAGCATAGGATATTAATTTTTGTTATTCTCTGACTGCAAGACAGCTCTAGGTTGTAAAACATATACAGATAATTGCAGTATGTTATTTGACAGCAAAATGACTAGAGTAAGCTTTTTTTCATAAAGTATGAAAAAACATTTTAAAAAATGAAGTATCCAACTTTTCTGTTATAAATGAGAAGAGATGGAAAATGTATGGCAAAGTATTGGAAAGGTTTTTAAAGCGGGAGTTTGTGCTAGCCCACAAAAAGATTATGGCAGTGATATCACACCAGTCCAAAATCAGTGGCCTGACCTCAACTCTAAAAAGTCGTGGAAAGTCTGTAAAGTGTGTAAAGTCTGTAAACTATATAATGCTGATACTCACTTTGTGCTTACACCGGCTAACTTAAGAAGCATTTTCTTTTGATCTAAAAAAATTGTAGTTACAATTCTGTAAATCATCTCCAGCCTACAAATTCCAGTCCAGCAAAGCTGTCTGTCACAGCTATGTGAATAGTTCCACTTCAGTCAGCACAACTTCTCATCTACATCAAATTAAGCGCATTTGCAAGTGTTTTGCAGAATTGGGATCCTCCCAGGAACAATCCCATGATGTAAAGTATTTCAGTTGATTAAATAAAATGTAATCCTTTTTCTCTTATGCTTACATATAGATTAACAGTCCCTTATGAAAGAATGGAAAAATATCTAGGACAATCAAAGCTTTTCAGCTAGCAGCTAGAAAATAAAATTGTAGCACAGATGTCTAACAATATTCTGTGCTTTCCTAAAATGACTGGTTTTATGGTATTGGGTTCTGAGTGTTTTAGGCCTAAGGATATCTGAAGTTCATTACTTGTTTCACATGCTGCTGCATGAGATACATTTTCCATTTATAAATCTTGTTATTATGTTCTTACTTACAGAATACAGTATTTTTTTCCTGTGCTGTTTTTCCACTAAACCCAATGAAGTACTGCAGTGCTGATGAATCAGTTATCTTAGAGGATGAGCTCAGACCTGAACCTTTATGTTTCACAGAACAGACTGTCAGGATTTTATGTAATTTCTATTTCTGGGACAGAGCAGAGGGAGGCAGAAGAGGGGAGCAATGGAGAAGCCTTATCAGTGAAAGCAGAACACTGTTGAAATGAGTCCCACAACTACTCCTGTTGATTCTATTTTAATAATTTAAAGTTACTACAGATCAGTAGATAACATCTTAATGTCTTGTTCCTTTAGCAGTTGGAGTAAAGGAAAAAAAAAAGCCACAGGTGTTCCTTCACATTAGCTTTAATAAAGATATTAAAGACCTAACTAAGCTGAAACTGGAATTCATGCTCCATGGTGGGTTCTGAAGTGCTACCACACATTTCTTTTATCCTCAGACATTACATTTCATCCACGCATGTGTTACAACCTCAGGCACTGAACTGACAGCTTGCAGCTGCCAGTGAGTTGATGCCTCTCAGCAGCAGACCCTTCTTGTTTTGTCTCTTTTGTTGCTTCTGGCTGAGAAGTTTGAACAGCATCTTTTATTACTGAATGTGTATAAGAACTTTTAAGAGGTTCTCTCTTTGTATCTGCTTTACCTTAGTATTTTTTTCAGTATTTGTTTTAATTTATTTCTCATTTTGTTACTGTATCTGTTTAATAACTCGTGTAGCTAAAATTATTAGCCTTCTGTTTTAATTTTTATGTACTTTGATTTCTTATAGATGTAATCAACCCAAGCACTTTAAGCAACAATGTCAAGCTTGTGAAATTCCTGCCAGCTTAATGCTTTGCCTTTGTCTTTTGCTTTTGCTTTTGCAACATTTTGCTTGTGATCCAACTTCTCTAGTTACAACACAATTTCCATTTCCACTTACAGGCTTGTAGTACCAGTTGGGGTCCAAATTTGGGAAGTGTTTGTTCATGCCTAACAAGGATGCAGTATTCATGTCTGTCCATTCAGCTGATATACCAGTATCTTCTTGATGAATTGCACTGCTCGTGTACATTTGACAGCCTTTCTTGCACTCTGCCTACTAAACTATCTGCCTATTGCAGTTATCAATGACTAGCTCCACTTCTCCCAGGAAAAAATCTTCTTTTTACCAAACACAAGGTTATCTGTCAATCACTTGATAATATATATATTGCTCCCTTTGCTGTTTTTTGTCTGTGCCTGGTACAATAACAAATGTGAGCAAGCTTAAGAACTGCATTGATTCTGGGCCATTGTGTGAATACAAGCAAGGAGAGCAATCTCTTTGCAGCTTTATTCTCTCCACTTGGGCTCATATAAAGGATAGAGATAATGAAGTAGAATAAATGTTGTTATAAAGCCATCCCCCCTACTATCAAAATTACTGGACATTTCTTATATGTCACTGTCTGTGGTATCCATATCAGAAAGTAACTGACTTTCTGTGCTGTTAGTTTAAGGGTTATTCTTAGTTTTTTAGATGTAGTATTCTCTTTGGTCGGTGAAAAGACAAGGGTTTTTTTCCTATTGCAACTGTTCTGCAGTAGTGACGTTTCTTCACAATTTAACATGGCACTTAATATTTAAATAGGCCTTGGGATGCCTTGATTGACATCCTTTTAATTTCTTTCCAGTTAATATGCATTACTTCAAAGAGATTGCTTGAACCTGTCCACAAGAACCATTTAGATTAACATACCCTTTTGCATACAAGGTCAAGTAACACCTATCAGGAGGTATGTGCCCTCCTGATGGGACCATCTGGGCTAAGCCCACACCTTTTTACACACTAATGATTCTTCACCCCCTAGGAGATTTTCTTGCTGGCTTTACCTGAGTAGTTTAATAAGAGATTGCACATAACTCTGTTTATTCACGGTCTCAGAGTTGCTATAGTTCCTTAATAATTCCACTTTGTTGGGTTATTGGGGCTTGGACATCACACAGTGTAAAATAAATTAGTTTTTGTGTGCCATTCACAGGGGTCAATTTAACAGCCTAATGATTGTATTCTGAAGAAAGCTTTTGCAGGTGGCAACTTCAGTATATGCAATGATACAAAATGGTAAGTGATTTTTCTGTGATAGCACAGTAGGTCTGTAGGAGGAGCCGGGCTGGCCTGTAGCTTTTTAACCCTCAACTTGTACCCCAGGTAAAATTTGTGCTTTATCCTCTAGATAAACCCTTCTACTAGGGCTTCCAAAGTGCAGAAGCAAACCCTTTGGGAAGGCACTTTGCAGTTCACCAAAACATCTTGCCTGCCACAGCAGAGAATCAAGGAAGATTTGCATCCCCTGCCCCAACCCTCATTAATAGGTATGCATTCCTTCATGAGGCTGGGCTTAAACACCAGCTTCATATTTGCAATGGTGTTCATATTTGCCAATGTCTCAGGACAGACTGTGCTCACACACCATATTGTTTTCTACTCCTCTCTCAACTCTCGTTTGAACAGTAACAGCAGTGTTAGGGCAGCCATGTTGCAGATTCAAGAGCTCTTCCTGGAGACAGCTTTCTAGCTTCAGTGACTTTCATTAAAGAGCACTGGCAGAAGCTCTGTAACTTATCCTTTGCTATTTAGGAGTGAAGCCACCATATGCCGTATGAGAATGAGTGCAGGGGCAGGGGGAAGAAGGAAGGAGAAGAAGAGGAGGAAACATGGCAATGTTGTCTAAGGCTCTGGATATGTATATCCTTTTGTAAATATGTGGACCCTCTCTACTTTGTCAAAAAGATGTGATCATAATAAAACTGCTTCAATATTTTGTACTAGTTTTTGAATGAAGTAAGAGGTAATAAAATTATTAGGCATACAATCAGGGACACATTATAAAAATACTGAGTGTCTAGTAAAGCATACTATACACAGTGTATGTGTACAGTTGAGTATTGCTCTTTTTAATCATTTACATGTAATTAAACCCTGCACTATCTGTTGAACTGTAAGATAAATCTCATGTTGGTTATGAAGGTTGTAACATCAGAAAAGAGTTTTTTCTCCTGTTAAAGTGTTTAGATTTTACATAAAATAAACTCTCCGGCTGATCTTACTTCCATTCGGCTTGCTTTGAATTCAGCTGGAGCCAGACTAAGGCTGCGCATTGAGGTTAGTCATTACACAGCATGCTTCTGAAAGTAGGGTATCTGTATACTTACAGGTGGGAAGACTGCTGATGCTTGCTTTTTATGTCATTTAACAGGATCATTACATTTTAAGTGACTTGAGAGAATATTTCATCACCTGGGCTAACTGCCTCTGAAGTGTCTGAAGGGAACAAATGTTGCACGCAGCCCGTGGGTTGTCTTGGTGGAATGTATAACTGTATGACATAGTTGTACCTACTTAAAGCAAATGACTGACCCTTCCAATGTCACTGAGAACAGCTAAAAGCAAACAGAATGAAAAGCAACCAGAATTTAACTACCCATCGCATTAGGGAACAACTGGAAGCCCAAGCCATCTAGTCTGAGATTTTATCTGTGACTACTGGAGTGGGAAAGTTTTGCTAAAGAGGTCTAAAATTCTGTCAGAGAATTGAAAGATCCGCTTGGTCTGCACATCTTCTTGAAGTTATACATTAGCAAACACAATTTACTTTCTAAGAAGTGAGGCAAATAAAAGGCTGGAGATTTTTGCCCTGTCTAAATGGATTTTTGTTATTCCTTCAGAATCCTTTAGAAAACGAAAATCAAACATAAATGTTAGGCTGTATATTAAATGTATAGCTAACATGCTATAAAATTTATGGCATATCAGACTATCAAAGGGCTGGGCTGAAAAACAGTTCACTTCTTACAGCACAAATTTCCTCTCAGATAAAAACCTTGAAGCACCTTCAAATTTATTCCTAGGTTATTAGAACACAAGCTTTTAACTAAACAGTGAGGAAAGAAATTTAAAACACAGGAGATGACTGAAATAAATCTCAAATCCATACTTTTAAAACATTTTTTAAGTAAAATTTATAGTGCACATATAAATAAACCAAGAAAAGATTCCCAAGAAGTGGGATCACAATCACTGCTACTGCATGTGGGCTAAGCTAGAACTGCTCTCACTTCACTAGTACATTTTCCCAGAAGCTGTACGATGTTTAGCTATATCTCTTTTACTTATCTTTAGGCATGAGTTAGATTATCCTTTTAGATTAGACATCAAGTACACAAGGTAAATAGAGAAATGCTAAAAACATAATTTTGTCTTGATAGAAAACTCAAGTATGGTAGGAGAAAATGGTAAGATTTCATTTAAATACATTCACCTGACTTGAAATGTGTTGTCTATTAGACATGACTAAATATATGACATGGAAGACCATGTTTCTGAAGATGTTAATTTCCTTGAATGTCTGTGAGCATTTTAAAAAACCCATTAATAGTTAGCCCTGGGAAATTCATCATGGAAATTTTTCAAGTAAAAGTTTTTAAAGATGAAAATTAGAACAATAATTGTCAAGATTTTTTTTTTTAGTAACAGAACATTTCAACTGTCTGTTCTGAAAAAATGTTCATTTTCACAACTTAATTTTATATCAAATAATAGGAGATTATTCCATAGCCTTGTTAAAGTTCCCTTCACTGCACGACTTGTTTGGCCACTCTGTTGAAACCTAAGAGTTTCAAGCTTTCCTTGGTCTAAAGAGGTGGTAACCATTTCTCCTTCTCTCTGGCAAACATCTGTGGCGCAGGCTCTCGGCCAGCACCCTGTGTGGACCTGGGACTTCCCGGCCTCCTCCCCAGAGCATGCCAGGCCAGCGACAGTCTTGTCCACTCCACACCAGGAACTCTGCGCATTTCAGCAGGCATTTTCCCAAGGTCATTTTTTCAGGAACAAGTGCTTGGTGCACAAGCTTTCCCTGATTTCCAGTGTAGAATCACTTCACTTTAGACAGCAAAATACATTAGCAGATCTAGAAAAAAGAATATGCACCAGCATATGCTTTCTTTCCTGCTTCAGTTTGCTCATGTGGAGGCACATGGTTTGAACCTAGGAAGGAAGACTTTGATAAATCTGAGCTCTTTCTGAATCATTGCATCTTTTCCCTTTTTCTCCTACAGACAGTTCCCTTCCACATCTTCTAACATGGCTAGGGAGAGGGGCTCTCAGCCGGTTTTCTTACAGCAGGTAATCTACTGCTCTGTGATTACAATTTAGGGTGCAGATGTGAAGAACTGGCATGCTGTGGAGCAAGTCATTGCTGGCACGATCATTATCAAAGATAACATGTTCTTCATGTATATCCCTTTAAACTGATACCAATCACGAACACTCGATCTGGCACGACCAGTGCATTTTATCTCACCGTGAAGACAGAAACAGCAGAGGGGGCAACAACCTGGAGTTTGCAGGTTGTCCTGGGATGCACAGAGACCTACCACTGTTAAGCACAATTCAAAAGGTGGAGATTCAAAGGCCAGCACTGGAATGAAATTTGGAAGAAGCTGGAGTGAAACATTATCCTTCGTATTTCATATCACATACATATGAGGAAAAATATTCAAATTCCATTCCAGAATGGCAAAGATGTTCAAAGAGAAGATACAGCTTTCACCCAACATGGAAAACTAGACATCACAAATGCTTAAGCATCAGCCAAGAGACTATCTGATAGGGACTAAATCCTACTGTCAATCACGTCAGTGCATCTCTGAAGTAGCTCCAGACAGGTCTGCAGATTTATAATAGAGTTAGTAATAACAAGGACTGAAACAAAGTTTCTTACAATGTCCTCATTAGGCTTTAGGTGAACAGAACTGTGTGTTTTATGCAGCTGTAAAACACTGTTGTATGGAATACAGCAAGCGCTGGGAAAGAAACTAAAAGTGAGATTATCTCTGCTATTTGAAACACAGAAGTACATACAGAAACTCACACTTTATTTAGTCACTAATCATATAATTCTGTCAGTTATGAAGTATTTTCATTTCAAAATGGTTTACCAGCTTATTTATTAACTCTCCAAAGCTTAATATGATCAAAATTGTAGAAATTGGGTAATTTGTATCAAAATACCTACATATTTAAGATAACTACAGCTTGAACTGAATCCAGCTGCCTCTCAGCTATATAGGTTTAACTAGTAGGAACATTTTCACCAGTTCCTTAGTAGCTGCCTTGACAACCTATTCACTTCTGGATGCAGTTCAAAGTGCTGGTCTTGTAATATATCGCTCCAGTATAACTTGATCTCTTGCTCTCTTTGAAACAGCTTGCCTTGCCAGGAATGCACTGGGGCAGCTAAGGTTACTTGGAAAGTTTGCTATAACTTTGCTTTCCAAGAAATTTTTTCTTTCTATTTTCCTCCTAATAATTGTTAATTATTATATGCTACCAGGAAATGTTAGATGAAGCACGGCTGATATTTATTTGGTTTATTTCTTTCTCCATTCTGGATATCTCTACTTAAATTTTCAGACCTGAGGTCTTGCAAGGTCACCAAAATATTGACTGTTTTAATTCCTGCAAGATGAGTAGTTCAGGCAGAGACTAGTGTTGGCTAAGACACCAGACTGTCATTCAAAAAACCCCTAAAGGTAAGCAGAATTCTTCCCCAAACCTTTACAACCATGATATTTGTAAATGCTCAAGCCCTGACTGTTAATTCCATTGTTAACATACGGGGGGATATTTCTGAGCATACCACGTCACTGCACTGTGACATGGCTTCAACTAATATTAAATTAACCATGTTTTTGCAATAACAAACTTCAGCTAGTGTGAAAGTTACCTGTTTTTCCCATCCAGCTGCTGAAAATATTTGTAGTATTTTTACCCTTAGAGGATATAACCAGATCTCAAGCAATCTCCGAGCAGAAGGCCTTTAAAATCTCCAGGCCTCCCTCCTCGGAAGGCAAAAGTTTCTTTTCGAGTTTGAAGAGGAAAAAATACACTCTCATCTGACTTGAAGATAAATCCATTTCTGTTACTATTCCTACCTTTGGAGAAAGAGATCAAACACAGAGAAGCATCTACTTTGCTCCGCTCTGAGGATGATGCAGTTTCACCTTTCAAAACATTAAGGTGGCTAATCCAAGCCAATGCTTGTGAAGTATGAGGGAGGAGAATAAGGGAATCTAGAAAGTAGGGGCTAAACTCAGGAGGGAATGTCAAGTTTCTGCAGAGCAGGGACAACATCTGATCGTGGCCCATAACTTCCTCCTCTCTACCTTTCCTGATATTCGTGCGGTGTCCCCACATCTGCAGAAAGCATCCCTGTTCTTGCCTAATCCTTGCCTGTGCCGCTCCCCTCTTTGGACGCCACCACTAGAGTGTTCTTCTCTACGTGAAGGCCATGTTTTCCATCACCACTTGCAAGACCCTCCACATCTCCTCCAATCGTCTCCAGTCTGGTTACTTATCTTTCCCTCCATTTTCTCATCTGTATTATTAACATTTGTCTGCCAAAAGGATGATATTTTTATGGTTTAGACCACAAGCAGACTTGTCACCAGTTCAATATTCATATTAAACAGTATTTTTGCCATTGCTCAGAGAAACTGGTGCATGAAATTTTAAAACCTTTACTTTATAGCAATGTTGCACTTTCATATTCATTTCATATTGCCAAATGCATTTACAGAGGATGAGTAAAGACAATCAGTTTATCATAAAGTAGGCAGTACTGTACAATACAGACTATGCTCAGACAGCATCATGCGTGCTCACAGCAGTGCAATAAACACACACTATTTAGCAGGTCCACTTAGTTGGCATTACGCTTGTAGAAGAGACGTACCTTGAGAATATTTCCTAAATATACTGAATCTCTTGTTCAGTCACTCCCAGGCACCAGATACTGAGCTAAAAATGAGCCATTCCATTCGTATATACAGTATATACAGTTGAATATTATTTAGACAAATGTATTTTATTCAAAAATCACTGTAATATGAAAGTGAGCTGTATCCCTCAAGCAAAACATTTTTCATCATGAAACTTTGTTAACCAGAACACATGCAACCATTTATTATTGAAAAAAAAAATAGATGCCATTTCCCTGACACAATTTCAAGTGGTATTCTGCCCCATCTCCTTTTTTGCTTGGTTTCCTTCCCCTCCATAGAGTCGCGATGACTTCTCTGTCTTTCCTATTACTCCTCTAATTTTGAACATTATCTTCTATCATTCTATCTCTCATTGAATGGAAGAGTACTCAGCTTCTCATTCTCTGAGGGATTGTCATGACAGTCCACCAGCAACTTTGCAACCATTCAATATCCAATATTAAGGACATATTTCCAGGAGTATGTACAGCCTTCAACAAAAGATGCTCAGGAAGGCAAAAGGGTCTATAGAATGAACACGAGATTTCGTGATTCCTGATCTCACGTCTACCAAGAACTCATTGCACTATATCATACTACATAGGTCAGAGGAATAGAGGTTGCAACCTTCTTTACCCTCATATGCACTAGGCTGTAACTATGTCTAGGTTGTAACAGTATATTTTTTCCTTTTCAGGAAGCCTTCTTTTAGTAAATGTAGCACTCCTTTAAAGGATGGAGATTTGCAGACAATAAGATCAGCTGTCTTAATAGTAAGACTATTTAACAGGAAAAGAGAATAACAAAAAAAATTAGACTCAGTTTTGTTCATAACCCTGTCCTTAAACTATTTCTCTCTTGGGCTTTATAGTCTTCACTTTAAACTTATTTTTCACATCTATAAAAGAAAGAGGTTAGCTAAATCATTACAATATTCTGAGAAGAAACAGGAATATTGACCAACGTTATGGTTAATATTCGTGGAGGTGTTTGAGAGTAAGAAATGCTGTGTTCTTTTCATAAAGGGCAGCTTCTGACCCACACTGGAGTTTGGTGCTCGTAAGGAGTATCAGGCCTACAGCACCACAGTAGTGTCACAGATGCAGGTACCCAGTGCTTTTTCTCCTCCATTTTAGGGAGCCAGCCAAATGCTGCTGCTCCATTTCCTAGGCAGAAGATCATGGATAACATCTTGGACAGAAGAAATATTCAACAGCATGAAATGAAAAAATAGAGGGTTGAATAATAAGTAAATGACATTTTTGCTTTGGTCAAACTTTTTGTAAAGTTTGTGAAGTATTTATATTATTGCTGGCCCTGCAATTTATTTTCTGTAGTCTCAATAGACATGATATGTAACTTGAATATTCCAGGTCTTCTGTTTTTAGTCTAGTCTTTTCTTAAAAGAATGAGAAGAAACTGAGTTATCCCATTTGTTGCAAAGCACATTTTCTATAGCCAGCAAAGAAACTCTAAGCTTTCTTTCCTTAGCTGGGAAGGAAGGAAATGGGTCACACACTAAGCTAACAAAATGGTTTGATACCATTATAAGCCGGTGAAGTCTATTAGTTTATGCACTACTAATGCTCAGTCCAGTTTCCAGCCAGCAGACACACAGGGCACTGAAGCAGACAGCAAGCATGTGGCTGTTTGCAGGATCAGGGACTTTAGCTAGCTCTTGATTTCTGACCCTTGATTTCTGTTACTGTGATATCCCCCTACATCAGTCGAGGAGAGGAGATTGTGATCATTCAGCCGGGGGCGGGGGGGGGGGGGGGGGGGGCAGGAGGGAAAGGATGCTTAACCCTTGGCTGGGATGGATATAATTTTCCTGGACATAGGGAAGAGGGTTCCCGTTTCCCCTTTCATCCTTGCCCTGGGTCCAATTGCAAGGAAGACGCTCTGCTTTCTGCCCAGAGCACATCAGCGAGGCCAGAAGCAGAAAGGGCATTAGGGACATTTTAAATGTTCCTCTACAATTCAGTTAAAGAAGAGGTATACCTCTACTCAGGAGCTAGCTTGTCACCGAGAATAGCAGTCTGCTCACCAAGTCCCTCTAGCCTTAGGCAGAAATAATTAATTCTGGGTTAGAGCCAGTCAGGGTGGCTTGGGAGACATGGACATTTCAGCATTTCTCTGTCTGAGGGGAGAAGGAATTTTAAAACTTTTTTGCACAAGGGAAGCTAACAAACAAAACAGGCCTTGCAAAGAAAATGCTCAATATTTTGCTTGCCTCCTGAGAGCTGTCATTTGGGTTGCTGTGTCCAGTTTTTCCTATGGCCTCGTTCTGCCACCATTCCCGTAAGGCCCACGCAACCCTCAGTCTCCCCTGATGCCTCCAGCTCTGCCAAAGCAGATACCATCGGTATTAGGGTAGATACCAAGCCCTAATGATGTCTGTGTCATTAGGCAGATGTCTAGGGACATCTTCCCTAACACCAGCTAGGGCAGGTAGAGAAGCCATGTGTATGGAGGGGACCTTCAGCCTCACACAGGGCTCCCCCAAGCCCCTGATATGAAAAGGGCTTGGAAATTGTGGTTTATTGAACTGACTGGAAGCAAACCACTTCAAGACAGTTAGATCACTTGGCTAAACATTATAATCTCTCTAGTATGCAAAACAGTAAAATCATTAGACTACACCCTGAGATGTACAGTGAGATACATTTATAATGATTCTAAGAAATACAAAGTATTTTCAGGACTCTGTAGAAGACTGAGCTCCCTCTAGTAGCTTACTTTTTGTGCATTTTTTGTTTTAAAGTGCCAGGGAAAATGAATGTACTCTACAGAGCCAGCTACACTCCACGGAAAAGTATTTGCCTGGACCAGAGGGCAGAGTCTGGAGCCACAGGCAAATTTCTACCTAACTTTCTCTTTGAAATCCAATTTGAATCAGGCAAAACACCCAGGGTTTCTATTTTCATGTTATATGGACTGTAAGTGGGAATAATAGAACGAAATGTAAAGTGAAAAACTTATGTAGAATATTTGTGAATAACTCTGGCCACAAGATCATTTAAACAAGGTGGAACAGGGAAAAAACAATAAATCTTCGGATAAGGTTTCCAAAACCCCCTGTTTTGGGTCTGGAACAAACACTAGTGAATATGCAGAAGCGAGCCATCCTCAGCTATTACTGTGATGGGCGGATGGTTTAAATAGCTGGCCTTCCTTTTTCCATGTCCGTTATCGTCAGATCTCTTCCACTGGGCACTGAGCAAAGAAAGGTCTGCTATTCTCTTTCAAAAGCAGAGAAGAGCTTTTGCAGAAAATTATCATTTGGCTGAACACTAATTTTTGATACTATCTAATTGCAATGGAATCGTTTGCTTTTGTTTCTTCCCCACACACGACACAAACATAAACAAGAAGGGATTTTATCTGAATTTTTTTGACTCCTTTGATCAAGCAAAACAAACCTGTATGACTATGCAGCTTTTTTTGCTTAACGGAGAGATGCTTTGTAGAACAAATTAGACGAGTCAAAGCCCTTGCACTGGAGAGTCACTGTTACTCCATTTTGAGCCATATCAGCTATGGGACATGAAAATGTTCTACACTTCTCAGCATTTTTCCTTGCGGACAGTTACCAAATGTTGACTGTACTCTTTGGCTTCCAAGTCTTAAAATAATCATCTCAACATTCCCAGACTTTGGGAAAGGTCAAATCCACATCTAACATCAATTCCAAGTTTCATGAGTTTGATATAACAGCTGTAACAATGCTTGTTTCTTGTCTTCTTTAGAAGCAGCACATGGGACCCAAATAAATTCACATTTGGACTGCTAATGTGTAAACTGGAGTTTACAAGCCATATGGATCAAATCAATTTACAAGTGGAGAAAGCTGACTAGCTTTTGCTTAATTTCCTGATGGGTGCTACAGTGGATTACATAGCACAGGTGCCTAACACAGGAACTTATAAGAGAAAAGGACTTTTTGTAAACAGTAAAATCATCATCCACTTTTACTTCCTTGTCAGTCAACACACTTTTTCACACATAAGCAGTATTCTCACTCCCAGGTTTGAGGTCCAGTTGACAAAGTGATGGAAGAAATGATAGATGACTACCTCAGACATGAGCCTCAGGGTATGCATCCATGTGCTCCAGAGCATCCTGCAATGCTAATGATAGCATCAAGCGTCAATTGATTGTCACTTTTAAACAAGGATTATTCTTAATAACATGTGTGCTCCTTGTTTTCCAGTGGCAGCTTCTCCTCCTGTTGCTGTTTCCTCTGAACTGTAATAATTTTATTGCATTTACATATATAGTTTATATATTTATATATATGAATAATTATAATTCCTTTGGAGTATTAATCAAAACAGAAAAGCTCAATCAGGAGAAAACTGTGACCTTATTTCTCTAGTACAGTGTATTTCCTTGGCAGCAGATGTCTTTTGACACTGATCTCATTCATATTGGAACTGCATTTTCTTAAGTCTGTGAGTTGTTGCTAGTACTGCTTTTCTTCCTTCCAGATCCCACCTGCCATCCTTCCATAACATAAATTTAATGAAAAGCCAGACAAAGCAACCCCCCATGTCTCAAATAATCCCAACTGCCAGTGGATGAAACAGAGCCAGGCACTGATGAGCATGGCTGATTGAAAGAGCAGCTCAAAACAGACCTCCCAATCCAAATAACCCCCAACCGACATTAATTATCATCATCTAAATTTGTGCAGTATTTGATACACATGAACAGATGGGAAAGAAATCCTGCCTTTTGCACATTACAATTCAAAGGACTTTATGGCATTCACCGAAGTGAACGTGGGCAGTCATTATCCCCTTGCGTTGGAGAACTGGCTAGGATAGCTGGTAGCTAGGTGTCTGTTAGCTGCAAGCACACGTATAACACTTGTAACTAGGTGCATGCTACTGCACTGAAAATGTAGCATAGAAGTGTTGGACCTTGGCAGTTCATGATGGAGTTCCTGGAGCTATAAGCATTCTGGCAGCTTTTCCTGCTCAAAGAAGACAAAGAAGAGCCAGGTTCCTGGTGGAAATGTCAGATGCAAGAGGAGTGTGGCTCGTCGTGAATCAGCTGGTTTCAGAGGTCAGTAATTTTTTCCCCTCCCTTTTAGCCTTAATATAAGGGCCTGTGTAAGAACAATTTGTATGCAAGCAGCTGGTATAAGAACAACTTCTAAGGTTTTCGATCAAGGGTCTGTTTGATGGAAGGTTCTCTTTGGTGTTGGGAACATAGGGAATTTTGAACAAGTATGTGTTACACCTTCACAAAATATTCAAAAATCTATTTCATTCCGCCATTCTTTTGATAGAAGGGTACACAGCCTAATAATTCTTTCCCGCCTGAATCTCTCATGCTGCTGCCTTGATCTCTCATCATCTCTGCAACAGTGAATTTCCAGTCTCCAATACAGAACCTAACAGTTAACCTGAAATTGATATATACTCTTCAATTATTTTATGACCCTTTTTGCATTAATCACATAAATTGCTTGCTTTTAAACTACTTAAAATGTCTCCTACAAAGACCTTTTGTATGCATCTCTATAGCAACATATAAAAGAGCAAAAGTTTTTGTTTTGACTGTGTACATACGATATAAATCTCTCATATCACATAGTCATTATTTAATTAATTAGCTTTTTTAAAAAAAGGCTATCATGCCCTTTGGAACAAGAGAAAGGGGCAAATCCAAGTCTTCTTTCCAGACGCATGTAAATGGCAGGAAGTCTACACTCTTCGGTAAGCAGTTTTGGGGAAATGCAAGTCTTTCCTCCTCCCCTCAGGACTGGTTCCCCAGGTTACCTCTGGCGCTATATTAATATGCTCTTTTACAAGGACACAAAAGCCCTTTACATTCCTCTAGGTAAAGTGCTTCATTGGAGTTGCATGATGCATAAGGGACCCATGAGCAATAAAACCCCGAGCTCCTAACTCCTACCTCTCTCCAAGCACAGCCAAGTCACCCTCTTTCCCATTGTCCTCTGGCTGATTTGCCTTTCTACCCATGCCCACTAGGACCCAGGTCCTTAAGGCAGATATTGCGGTTGCTTGTTGCATTCATTAGCACCAGAGCCAAGCTACCAGTTGTTGTTACAACAGTGGGTGGAAAGCCACCTGGCTCTGAAAAGAGCTGAAACTTCAACTAAATGATACCACCAGCACTTTAGAATCAAAGCATCTACCATAGAGCACAGCAGTGGAAAGACAAATATCATGGCGAGATATATAAATGCTTTTACAGGCAAAACTGATAATGTTGTTATTATAATTCTATCAGCTTTTGGCTATTTTTATATTAACTTAGATAAATACAAATTACCTTAACTGTTTCATGGGTATTGGCTTATATGGTTTGCTTCTGCTCCTTTTGAAGTCAACAGGGGCTCTTTCCTTTGACTTCAATACGTTTTGAGTTGAGGCTGCACTAACAAAGCTTCAGGCCTAGGCCTGGTCAGTACTGGTATGGGAAAATGGATTAGATGGTTTTCTGGTCTCAAACAACTTGCACAGCATGCAGAGTATGCATTCTTGAGCTCAGTTTATTTCAGTGGGCATAGTAGTAAATTTAAGGTACTAGCCAAAAGTGCTTTACTCCAATGCTACATGTTAGCAGCTGTTTATCTAAATTTCAGAATATTGTCATTGGTTAATATGCAATTACACTTGGACAAATCAAGATATTAAGTTTCTGTATGTCTTTTCTATATACAGACTCCATGTGGATTTTAACAGCGATTTTGCACAATTTGAAGTTCATAAAACTATTTCTCTGTTGTCATGGCCCCTTCCATAAGTTCTGACTTTGTCTATGATCTTTACAGTACTTCACGAACAAGTTAAATTGCTTCTAATTCCCTGCTTTTTCAAGTCAGCACCTCATGCCAGAATGAGCTCTTAAACTAAAAGAGTTCCTTTGTAGTCCAATTATACCTTAGCTGACAGAGTTGAATGAAATGAATGCTTAAGTTAATCAGGAGCTGAAAGATTGTATCCAGACTGCAATGTTTGAAGCCTATCAAAAGAAAAGTTAGTCCACTTTATGTCCCTTATATTCCATTACAACCCCTATATTCAGAAGTCTCTCCCTTATGGACCCACAAATTCCTCCCTCTTCTACTTGAAGTTTACTATAGAAAATTTCAGTTAAGGTGAACTTGAACAGCAATGTTTTCTAACCTTTAGAGGAAGGAAGAAGGACACTTGAGTTTTTCCCCAACACCAGCATACTTTGAGTTACATCACAAGTTTTAGCCTTGACTATTTTGTTCTGAAAAAGCAGCCCTGGAGATGCAGGGTGAGGGAAGGGAGAAGGGCTTGAGCACAGATGGTTACTCATGTCTCTTGCATCTTGTGGGCCACCTGACCAGGCCTGTCCAGCAGCATGCTGACTCTGGCACATATCTCCAAGAATGGAGTCTTTTTTGACAGAAAGCTATGCAAGCATCTAAGGAGCAAAATTTCCTGCTGAAATAGCCTGCTGAAAACTTGCTGATTTTCACCAAATGAAAACCAACCTACATCTTTAACTGTTAGCTGTCTTTTCTGAACAAATGTGGTTCCATTTTCAGACATGTAAATTA
This sequence comes from Dromaius novaehollandiae, assembly GCF_036370855.1. Lineage (NCBI taxonomy): Eukaryota > Metazoa > Chordata > Aves > Casuariiformes > Dromaiidae > Dromaius > Dromaius novaehollandiae. Next base: position 58,988,850 of record NC_088101.1, read on the forward strand.
TACCTAGCCTTTGGGGGTGGGGGGAACAACTATGTGAAACTCTTTGCAAATTATCCAAAGAATGTTTTCTTACATATCATAGAAAAAATCATCTACCCCTCTTCTTATTGTTTGCTATAAAAATTGATCAAAGAATTACCAAGAAGGGAGAGATTGAAGTTTCTACCATACTCTTTTGCAACCTAGTAGAAAGGCGCAGCTCTGTGGTTTTCTTGCAGAAACCTGTAGAAGTAAAATAGAGAATCCATCATACCTATGTCTGCATGATTAGATGTTGCAGAGTATCTGTATTGCATACCTAACGCACACAGTTGTTTCTTCTATTTGCAATAGAACATGAGATGGGATTTCAAAAAACATTTATGTTAGAGTTGCAGCTTTTCTTCACCAATGCACGCTTAAAACTCCCACATCAGGAGGTTTTTCTTTTTTATATAGACACTTCTTTTGATACATATGGCAGTACAGTTGAGTTGTATTTGGTAGGTATAGGTAAAGGGAAAACTATAACTGCATCCATTTAAGAGTCCAAGCTCTGACTTTATAACTATTACACTGAATAATTAGGAGAGATTTTTCTATCTTTCTTAATCTTTATAAACTAGGGAAAAAACATCTGACTTGTCTATCATTCAGAATAAACTGCTGCATAAGGATGTGGGCTTGCAGTTTGTGAAGCGTGGGTAGGACATTGAACAGTGTAGGTGTAAGACCAAAGGAAACAAGTGCCCGGGGGAAGCACAGGAGGTGTCATGCCGCGGTGTTCAGGTGCCCACGGCATCACCCATGAGGGGCTGCAGCTGCTGCTCACGTCAGCTGGCAAAGGCTGGGACTGGAGGGAGAAAAGGCACTGTCCATTCACATGGAGAAGGTGAAACCAGCAGCAGCAGCAGCTGTCCCAGCTCTCAGGCTCAAAAGAGCTCACTTAGCACCCGGGCCCTTCACGATGGAGCAAGTGGGTGCCAGCACCTGAAGAGGGTATCGGGGTATCAGACGAGTCAGCGAGGACTGGAAAAAAACTAAGGAACTGTTGTGTCCTGGAAATGCAGGACAAGAAGTTAGAGGTAAAATGAATAATACAGCTCCCTTCCCCAGACGAATTCAATCATAAATGGCTATGTGCTCAGCAGTAAGAAAATATGGACTATAGAAAATAATCCCCTCCGACCTGGATGGATTTCTGAAAAGGTAAGGATGCAATGCCAATACAGCTAAAAATATCAGCTGTAATGAATAACTGGGTTTCTTGATATTGAACTCATTTGAACCATTTTAATCCAAAATGCTCTTCTACAATGGATATTAGTCAATTTAATCTGGCTAAGGCATTCATCCACTGAAAGGATGATTGAATTTGTGCCAGTCTCCAAGTGGCAGTAACATATTTCTGCCAAAAATAGTGAAGAGTAATGTTAAACAACACAGAACAAAGTGCTCCTTACTTAAGCCATAAGCCAATATATAAGCATTATGGAATGGTTTGATGTCATATTTGGAGACAAACATTGCACTGACAATATCAGAAACAAGAAAAGCAGGTAAGAAAATACAGGGAGGTCAATATTTCTGAGGCTGAGAAGGAATCTCTCTGTGATAGTTTGTGGCTTTTCTTTTGTCATTTCTGTTATTAAAAAAAAAGATGTGGGTTAGGCCACTGCTACAAAAGCATTGCTAGTTTCTCTCAAATCCCAAACAAAAGAAATATTTTTTTCTGATTTGGGGTGCTTTGTACCCCCCTGATCAACAGCAATACAGACTGCAATCTTCTTTCTTTTTCTGGTGGGCCTGGGGACAAGCAGAGAGGCAGAGCTGAACCCTGGCTGGCAAGGACACGAGCAAGGTGTCCCTGCTGTGGTCCTGGACACTACCTCCCTTCTGCTTCATGGGGGGGCCAGACAGCACCAACTGGGGACCCTGACAGGGGTGGAGGGGTTTGTGGGATCCTGGGTTTTCTTTTTTTTTTTTTTTTTTCTTTCTTACTGAAGCACCCTCAGAGATTGGTGGGCATTTATACATCTGGAGAAAAGGGGAAGGAGTCTGAAACCATCTAGCTACCAGCAAACCTCACATTTCAGCCTGGCCTCACAGCCAGAATCAGAAACATTTATTCATACAGAATACTACTATGAACTATTGTTCTTGCAGGATCACTTAGGAATTCAGGTGCCACTCAGCATGAGTAAAGGATAACACTGTCTTTTTCTATGTCTCTGCAGAATATGAACATGTAAGTAGATAGTGTCATCAAGAACTGCACAAAACTGGAGAAACTCATGGAAACAAGATGACTCATGGGCAGAATAGGTGGAAGCATTCAAGGCACATGATAAAAAATATTGATTGTGAAGCATGCCAACAAATTATGTCATATAACACTTTGTAAACCAGCACTTCACATGTTTAAGTCTCTGCATAAATGGTAGATATCTCATCTTCATAACAGCCTAGCAAGCTTCAGTTTCCCTTTGACAGATAGAAACTTGAAACAAACAGATGAACTGGCTAATGTGATAGATCAGGTCAGTGATATATCCAGGAATAGAACATGACAATTCGCACTTCCCTCTTCAAAAGAAATAAGAGATGATTATGGTTTCCACTTCTGCCAAATATGATAATATCTCAGCCAAACCCTATGCTTGAGAACCATGCTACATGCAGTGGAATTTGCTTCATCCACAAACGTGATTAAGGGTGGATGTCAGCATGTGTTGGTTTTATGCAGGACCATAAAGTATTTTTGTGATTATTCATTTTATTTTTTTAAACTTGTGTTTCATTAAAGATCTCTGCCTAGTTCTACTCCTGTAACCTTGTTGGTCTGGCTTCTCTTTCTTGCATAACGCCCAGTTCTCTTGTATACAGACATTCTGCAGATACAAGTCTCTCGGTTGTACTCATTTCTCGGAGATATTCATGGCAATATCTCTTTAAAAACAGTTTTGTTTCATTAAGATGTCCAAGTGTCACATTTCTATAGCACTGCTATTACCAGGTGACAGTGTTTTTACTTTTAAAATACCATTTCCAAGTTTATCATCCCACTCCGTGACTTGTAATTCTTCTGGAGAAACATGTTTCAGATCTGCGATGGTATCCCTGGTGATGGTTGCCATAGTGCTTCACAGGATTTCATTTCCGCTCGTTCCTCAAAAGCAGGACTTTGGATCTCAGTGGGAGGCCCAGAGCTGCACTAGTCTCCGATGTTATTGTCTTTACTATTCTGCCCCCACCAGGGAATAAATTACCTAGGCACGTCACTAGCATCTTTACCATATTCCATCCACTCCACTCAAACTGCTTGTCTTAAACCATTCTCCCTCTTTCTGTAGGACCTTATCACACATCAGTTGAAGTTGTCATTGCTTTCTGCTTAATTTCCACCTCAAGTACAAATTATTCTGCATTAAAAATTTCAGAATACATTTTCTAACATCATGCACAATACACTGAGGTTTTAAAAACTTATTTTTACATTGAAAATACTCAAAAATATGAAATAGCAATACAACTGTTATTCTAATTGCCTCAAATCATATGCTTTCCACAGGAAAAAATAACCTTCCCCTGTGCAGTTCAGTCTTTCCCAGTCTTTCCCTCATTTTGATAAATGCCTTCCCCAAACCCCCTTATTCCTAAGAAGAACTTTAGAAAAGTTGCTGAGCCTTGACTTTTTAAGGTAGATATCTACGAAATGACTGATGTAAGGACTATCTCGGAAGCCACATCAGTGGCACCAAAACATCTTTGGGAAGCAGGGCCATGCTGACACTTTTGAGGAGGTAGCCCATTTCCACTACCTTTGCATATGTTAAAAGATACTTTCAACACTACCTTGTCTAAACAAAGTAAAAGCTGAAGAATCAGTTCATACAATGTGGGCAGAATCTGGTTTATTACAATTTCAGAGTTGGCTGTTCAAGCTGCAGTTTCTAAAGACATATTTATATAACATATATCACAATGAAGCCTCTCCTCACAGTAGCTAGTGCAGTCATTTTAACTGAGTAGAAGCACAGGTACATACACACGTTTCATATAAAATAGCATCAACTGTCTCTTTGCTGCCCAATTTGCATCTTCAGTGACTGAGGAACAGATGAGTGTAAATGAACTCTGTGATAGCCAAATTTCATTTTTTAAATTTATTTGACTAGAGGACAAATTTAGTATAAAATATACCACAAGGAACGTGCTGGATGTTGAAGGCTGACAAGGAGGAGAAAGCTCATAGAAGAGCATGGGCACCAAGCAGGAACCTCACAAATTCCTTGCATATTTGTCAGCCATGCTAGAAAGTTGATGTCACAACAGTCTGCAACCAGGGCAACTATTTTGTGATCTTAAACCCAGACCTGAGCAAAGGGGGTTGCATGAGTGACAGCTCTTGCCCACACAGGATTTTGCCTGAGGGCGCCACGCTTCTCTAGGATTTCTGCAGTATGGATGCACCTAGTTACTATCCTCGGCAGGATGGAGGTGATGGAAGGACGTAATGGTATTGTTCTGGTCAGAATTGCCTAGGAATTCACTTTCTCCAACACACACAAGTTTAAGGTCCCAGAGATGTTTTCTTGTCATGGTCAAATAACTGCTGAAACTTTTCTAATTTGTAAGTCAGTAGAAAAGTGCAAAAGGTGTTTCTGGGAAGATTCATGAGCAACACTACTGCTGGCCTCCATACCAGCAGGAAAGTACCACTCATCTCCCTCTGCTTGGTCATCCATAATGGTGAGCAGAGAGAGTGGGACCTCTGCCCATTTCCCCTGCCTAGTGGTGGATGGACCTACCTGTCTGAACAGAGAGTGACTGCAGCTATTGCAGCAATTGAAGTTGTGATTGTCTTTATCCATTGCATTACTCCACATTTCAGAACATTAATCAAACTAAATGTCCTTAAGAAGAAAGGAGGTAGAAATCACCTGTCTGGAGTGTGTGTAAAGGACGGTGTGTCCTGGTAGGTTTCCAGAGCCAACCAGAGGCAGGTGTCCATGGAGAGCAGGTCTGGGCTGTCTTGTACATCACGGCCAGGATCGCAAGTTCCTCATGTGGCTCTTTGGCGTTGGCTTACCACACTGGGAAAAAATGGCAATAGTAACCAGCCATTTTACGTAGATCATTCAGAGTGTGTCTACGTGCCACAGAGCTGTACCAAGGAAGCTAAGCAGCTCAGTTAAAAATCACATGAGTATACAGCTCAGTCTGGGTGAATGTACCTTGTTGCTTAACAGGGCTAATTAATTTGGTTAGCTCTCCATAGCTCTACTGCTGCAATGGAAACATTCCCTAGTGCCTCACCGAGGCAGAGTTTGACCCAAAGAGAAACCACAGTGTCAACAATCCTTTCCTAAGGATGTCACTCCGGGATCATTTACTTCAGGTGAAAACGGAACTTCTCCCACAATGACCTAGCTCTTCTGGTTTGCATTTCTACCTCTGTATAAACTTACGTTGTTCAAAAGGAAATTCTGAACTTTACAGAGAAGCTAAAGGCTGCATTTATAAACACGTCATAGCAGATTTACTGTTACACCAATTATATTATGCATGTCTCTTGGAAACACCCAATAAAGATTTATAAATGCTTTAAAGAGATTTTAAGTACTGCTGAAATAAATGGACCCTGGGCATTGGGAAGAGCTAGACAAAGCACAGGCAGGCACCAACCAAACTTCTTTGCATACTTCTGCTCCTGTTTCTGAGGACTGACCTGCATTACCCTGCAATACCCTTTCCAGGGGCAAGTTCCCCTTGTGCCACCATGGCATGGGGCTGTGTGTGGCCAAGCACCCAGCTCGGAAATACCTGCCTTCAGAAAGGGGCGGCGAGGTGGCATGGCCTAGATAGATTACATACATACACATTTATATGCATACATATATATATATATAGAGAGAGATGTATGTATGTATGCATACAGCACTAGCCTCAGCACTTTTAGTAGCTGAGATAGAAGCAAAGCTGGTGGAATAAGTGTAGACAGAGGGAAGGAACAAGTGACAAGGACAAATGTGTGCTGCGAAGATGGGGCAGGCGGTTGTTGAAAACAAAGAGAGAAAAGAAATGGGAAATATACGGCATCTCAAGAGGGCAGACACAGTCAGGGAGACCACAGAATGAATAAAAGGATCACTGGCAGGAGATGGCAATATTAGCTGCAAGACATGATAGCAATTATCCACAGACAGTAGTCAAGCAGTGAGTGGCGAAAAAAGACGGCACTGGAAGAAATGTGGCAGACTGTGCAGACGGAGCTGCTCTGCAATGCAACCAGCGGCCTGGTGGCATCGGGAACATGCAGAAACGGTCAGCAAGGACAACCAGGCGGCGGGGAAAGACAGGGCTTCGACAGGTCCTGCTGAGAACAACCTCAGTTAGCCCCGTGTCAAAGCCAGAGAAGCTGCAAACGTAAAGGTTCAATTGTTTAAGCTGTTACGAAAAACCTAGAGAGAATGAGGAAGCCCTTGCAGAAAACCTCCTCTTTTTGGTATCGTGTTTCTTTTGTTGTTGTTAATGCAGCTGAACATTCTTCGAAGCTGAAATAATTTCCTTCATCCTGCTTCCCTCCCCACTACCCTTGTTCTTAGTCCCTGGCTGAATTAACAATTTAAATTAATTAAAAGCATACTTGTCTAAGTGAAAGCTCCTTTATACAATGTGTTAAGAAGAAATATGCCACATGGTTATAGTAGTTTCAAGTTTCACAGATTCTGCAGATTTTCTCTATCAAAATGACCAATTTTCTGTGACTACTGGTATATCTTCAGAGTACGAATGCCATCAAATTTCATTCATTCCTGCTTTTAGAAAAAGGTCTTGATCTTCCTGACTCTCCTTCCATTTCAGTGAACATTTTTTAATGTGCAAATTGTTTTTCAATTGTTTTTCAAACGACTGATATTCTTCCTTTTCAAACCTTTTGTCTTCATCCAGTAGGATTTCTACATGTTCGCAATTCTTGGGCTATTTCCTCTGCATCTGTCTCTTCCAGATTGAACTGGCTTTTAGGGATTTTATGAACTTCTACAAATATTCCCAGCAATATTGGCTGCACTGTCTCTGCTTACTGATCTTATCGTAAGCCATTTACAGTTTCCATTTTATCCTTCAATTAGACCCTTCTTCAAACCCATTCTTTCACATTCCTTCCCTCAGTTGTATAAATGAAAGGTCTTTAATCTCTCCTTTCCTCTAATTGAAGCTGTCCTTCCCAGTGTGTTTTCCACTGGAAAGCTCTGGTTTTCATTAAGCAATGTCAGCAATACTCTGGTTGCTGTTGCTTTCTGTTTAATGTGGTTTTGCAAGAATAATAACAACTTTTTGTCTTTCCACAGAACGTAGAAAGAAAGTTTTAATTTATTGGCCTCATAAAACAAAGCACTGTAGTACTGATTCCTTATGCAAACTAGGAGAAGAAAAAGAAACTGTTCTGTTTCAAAGTCCCAAATATACAATGCTTTACCAAGAGCCGAGGCCTTATTAGACACTGAGACGTTCCAGCTGTCATTGGAATGACTGCAGGTCAACCCTGTTAGGTAAATAACATGAAAAGGTAGATTTGGGGATTAAACGAGGAAAGATTTTTTGAGTCATGTAATTGTGTCATGCAGAGGCCCAGTTCAGGTAAACAGAGGCTTGAGACACAAAATCCTGATACTGATCTGCATAGCTGGAGGGGTTTGGACCAGCAAATCCCAGCAATAACCCAGTATAAATTGAGGGGAGATGATAAACATTCAGATTTTGTTCTTCACTGGAAATACTGACAGCAGTCACAGAAGAGCTGATCAGATTAAAATCAGACAAATAATGGCTGTTTCCATAAGCAGGAGGTCTTGGCCTCTAGCAATTAGCAGAGCTCCACTATTATCCACCAGTTAAGGAACTAACTTAGTTTGTCTCAGATAACACACACAAGCAATGAAAATAAAGAAAATTCTTAGTCTGAATCGAATCAAATGTGAAAAATTCCCAGTGCTTTCATGGTGTGCAGTATCTTTGGATCACACTTGTAGACAACTGAGTTCGCTACGAGCAAGACAAGTGAGGAAGATAAAAATAACATACTCAATATGCACTGTAAATCCCAAGCAGATGTTGGAATAGGATAATACCTACTTTTCTCATGCTTCATTTTTACAGAAAAAGAATAAAACAAATAATTATTGTCCTTGAGTAGGGAGGGAGGAGAATGCTAATTAAGGAATGAAAAGAGATTAAAAACTTCTCAAGATATTTTCTGGTGTTTTTTCTTGCCTTCTGCCAGGGTGACATTTCAAAACCAAAGCTTAAAGATCAGCTTGAATTGGAAGCAGAAACAGCGTCAATGTTCACAGTTTAATCAAGCTCAGCGTTACAGTGAGACGTGGCAGGAGAACAGCTGCTTCTTGCCTACATGAGCCAAAGCTGTTGTAAACTCTATCACGTGCCTACGAAGGTGCTTCCCAGGCCAGCAGAGCTGAGACCAAGGGTCTAACCAAGGTATTTCTAACTACCGAGACATGTCCTGGAAACCAAGTTAGAGGTCCTTCAGTTACAAAAGGCTTTTAGGCAAGTGAAGGATTAACTGTCTTCCCAGATATTAGCCCTATTATGAATTCCTTCTGGGTGGATCTGCAAATACCTTGCCTTTTTCTCCCTCATTTTGCAAATGCAGAAGGCAGGCAACTTTCACATCTCCCACTCCTAAAAAGGCCCCGTCAGCTCTAACCGCTAAAGAGAGCTCATTTTGCAGCTGCGGCTGCTATTGCCCCTGTGCAGTCCTGGAGGAGGGAGGGCCACTGCCTCGGACACCTCCTGGGAGCGGGAATCCACACAGGCTCCCAGATGCCACAGATCGTCCCGGATTTCAGTTCTCTCTCTGCCTTGGAAGTGTCCACTCCTCACAAAGCCAGCACCAATCGGAACGAGCACTATGTCCAGATCCTACTGACGACACAAAAAAAATATGGATTAGCCAAAGGTCTTATCTCTAAACATGATTAATTACCTTCGTTAGTGACCAGTTCTGGAGGTAATGCCATCACTGCCAGCTCACGACCTTGCTGTCCACCACCTAGTGCCTTTCATGTACTCTCTTCCTTCAAACGTGCAGTGCAGTGGATCTAAAAAGATATTTAAGGCGACATCAACCCAGGAGTTGAGAATGATTAGTATTGACTGAAATTCATAACTTCCCTGCCACAGGGAGGTTTTGATGTTTCAAGTCCGTTTTTGTTTTGAATCAGAGTTTAAACCAAAATATGTTTACCAGATAATGAAAACACTGTAAGATATTTGTATTGGGCCAAGTAAAATCTTTATATTTGTTTGAGTTTAAAAGATTAATATTTTTAAACATTCACAAAATTAAAATGATTAGAAACAAAGTCATTTCTAAATGGTAAATAGAAGAATTATATTTGGGGATTGGAAAAAGAAACATTTCAACATTACTGAAATGCTTCACTGACTTCTTTCAGAATAACATTTCACAAAACAAGTACATGACAGAAAAAATATTAACTATAAAGCAGCATTTTCTGATCAATAAACAGAAGAGTGGAAAATTTCTGTTCGACTTCAGAAAGAATGCTGCTGATGTGCTCTGACCGTAGGTCCCTATGAAAAATAATTTGGAGCCATGGACATGGGCATGAAAGGTTTTATGGAAAGTGTGTTGATCTAAGGAGGGTTTCAAGATTCTGAGTTTGCTACTCCATTTCTTGACGCATCTTTTCCTAGTCTCATTTGGCAGACAGTTCCTGCCCAGGTCTATTCACAGTCACATCCATCTCAGTTTTCTGAAATGAGACCATGCAGAGCAAGACCCCTGCTTCCTTTCTTCTTTAAAGTAGTGACTGACATGGGAAGTCAAGGATAGAGTAACAGTCATCAGATTTTTATAAGTAAAGCTCTTCACATACCATGCATTGCCACATAACAGGTTTAATTCATGCTGCACGATTAGTGCTGCCTGAGGCTTAATCTATTCACACAATTTGTTAATTTTGTTTTGTGTCTAGAAATTTTTAGAATAAATGAGATTCCACTTTGCTTTTTGCTCCTATTCAGTGCTACTCTGTCACAATGCTTCCACATGGCTTATTTTAGATTCTAAAGAATTTCTGTGGATTTTAAAAGCTGCTTTGTAATGCACTGTGATAAAAAGTCTTTGGCTAGAAGACCTGTTTTCCTGTAAGTATATTTAAATAATTTTATTCTAATGATATCCATTAAAGCTTTTCTTGATTGTTATCATCTAAAAGTATTATAAACTGTAGAATGAGAAAGTTTAAATCAACCAGCCTGTATCAAAGTCATCCTCTGGCCTTTAAGTACAGACCAGATTTTAAATACCTGAGTAATTAAAGCCAATGAGAGTTTTGCTTAAGAACTTGAAGTTTGAACAGCTGTGCTTTTAAGCCTAAAGTTTTTGCCTAAGTCCAACTAGCTGTTCTGTGGTAAAAGGCAACCTGACATCCTCTTGCTTGCTTAGTGGAATGTGTGCAAACCGCTGCACTCTCTAACCACATCAAAGAATCACCAGCGATGGGGTACAGCTCTCTCCCATGCCCCTCCCTTAAGCAACGCACTATACTCTAAAACAGTTGTCTGAGACAAAGTGCATTGCATGTCCCTGTCACAAGCAGCTGGGCTGCAAAGTCTTCAGCAAGACAACATCACCTTTATCTGACGTGCTTTTTTTTTTTTAATTGAGTCTTGTTTCATTCCTATTCTAGCTCACAATGGGGAGATGGCAGCCAGGGAAAGAAAACTTTGTACTAGATTTCTATGAATAAGAAAAATAAATAAGAACATAATAATGAATGATGCAAACCTTTAGCTTGAGCCAACAAGCACACGATGCAATTCAGGACACAGGCAGAGAGCAGTGGGGACTGCTAACAGTGTGCAAGTAGCTTCTTCCTCTGTATTGGCTGAGAGGCCATTTTCCAGGTAATATCTGAAATGACAGAGCAGCTGCGGTGCTTCTCACTGAGAAGAGCCCGAGCTGGACTATAGGATTTCACATAAACATCTGTGCCACGAAGGTAAACAAGAAATATTTAATTAACAGTATAGACTGGTGCATGCCATATACTGTAGGTTATTGTACGCCTGGAGTAGTTACAGTGCTGAGTCCTGAGCCACGTGCTGTGACATACATAATTCCAGATGACCATTTTTGGATCTTCAATCATTCTTTAATTTTTCAAACTGTCACCAACAGTGTGTTTTATTGCAAATGTGTCTGTGACAGATGGCAGGGTAAGGTCAGACAGAGTGTATCAAGCTTTTTTATTTGCAAGAATGCACTTTCTGCTGCAAGTGGCCCGAAGCATTACTCTTAGTCTTATCATGAACTGCCTCTTTAATCAATGTCACACAGTGGACATTTGACTCCTTGAGGCAGTGGCTAGAGATGCTAAACAGCTTTCCATGTCATTGTGATTATTCATTTTGCCCCAGTCCCTGCTGTTAGAGTCCCATCAATGGAAAAAATGAGGAGAGAAAGGCTTAACCCAGCTCATACCTTCGGATGTCAGTCTTCAGGGCTCTCCAGACTAGCACACTTGATTCCCAGTGCCATATAACTCTGTCCATCCAACTCCAGATGTGGCAGGCTGGAAGAATAACAGTCCTCTTGTATTTTCACTGCTACTCACTCAAGCCAAATCCTATCCAGTTTCCTGGACCTTTTATGAAAAAACCCAATCAGAGACACTGGTGGTGGTGTTCCAGTAGCACAAGGAGTATTGCATCTTGGCAGAAGTCTTCTTACAGATACTTTGAGCTATCCTAGGTGAAAAATGTTTCCATCAAGCACCAACCATGCTTGGATGTTTCTTTCCAGCTCTGATGGAATAGAAACATCTCAGGAATGGCAAATATCTATTTAACGTTACTGCTATGGAAACCGTAGCTTCCTAGTAATAGTGAGGACAGTGTAGAATAAGACATTATAAGCCAAGTCTCTCTGGCCAGGAAGATGTTGTTTCCCCTTTGGGAAGTGGATTCAGTCCAAGCTGACCTGTTTCCTAAAAAAAAAAACCCAAGGACAATGTTCCCAGCCCTATTTACTGGGTGCATAAAAACATACTCCAGGCTTTAGTAAACAAAGCAAAACCACACCTAATATAGCTTAAATATTAGCTATTCTTTCTTCCAACTTAGTCTCCCTTGCAGTGTCTTGAATTAACTCTTATTTTTACACCAAGAATTGCAGTCCACATCGTGTTGATTAACTCTTCGCAAATGGTTTCCAGATGTCTGCTGAGGACTATGTAAAGAGTTTAGTAATTAAGAGACATGAATGGTAGGGTCACAAGGCCCACTGTCAAGAGGCACTGTGTATCATACACATCATATCTCCCCGCCTCATTACTTTTCTTCCATCCAAAGTCGACAAGTATTAATTCATGTTTGAACACTCATCTGTCTGCATTAAAAATGCATGTTTATTGCTACAGCCTCTACATTACATATCCAATTCACAAATAGCTTAATACACATGCTTGTTCTTACTGAACCATGTCTTTGATTTTTGACCTAAAACACCTACTCTGTCAAGATTTTTGTCTGGGTCATATCTGATATGGGCTGAAGTAAGAACTGTTATCTGTTTATTTGGTCTTGCCCATTTTCTTTTATATCTCATTTGTGGAGACTCTTAAAACACAGTCTGAAAAATGTTGGGTTTGGGGAGCTCTAGTCTGATCATTAACAGCTGATGAGGAGTCTCCACTGGATATAGCCTGGAAGACCAAGCTGTAGTTTTCATGCTCTTCATTCATTCTGTGCAGAACTGGATGGAAAGACTGTGTAGGGCTCTGCTTCAGTCAGTCACCTTGTGTCAGCCTGCTTTTGGCTGATTTTCCCGTGCTGTCTACAAGAATTCTGCCATGAAGTCTGTGTGCTGCACCCTGAGGTGCCACCACTGCCATACAGTTCTCAGGGGTTTGGCACTGGTTTTACAGGGGGGAACCCTAGGGCATGGCATTAAAGGTCACTTCTTCCACGCTGCTTGCTCATCTTTAAGTGGAGACTGCAGATACAGCATGGCATGTGTATCACAGTTGTTGGGGTTGGAAGGGACATCTAGAGATTGTCTGGTCCAACCCTCCTGCTCAAGGCAGGGGCAGCTGGAACAGGCTGCCCAGGGCTGCATCCAGTTGGGTTTTGAATATCTCCAAGGATGGAGACTCCACAACCTCTCTAGACAACCTGTTCCAGTGCTTGGTCACTCTCATAGTAAAAAACTTGCAAACTTGCTGAGGGTGCACTCCGTCTCATCATCTAGGTCATTAATGAAGATGTATTAGCAGTCCATACCTTATCAGAGGATTTCCTCTGTGAACACACATGTTGCTGACATGCACCTCAAACAGATGTAACCATTCTGGCTATAAGCTAGTTAGCTGGGAGGCAGGAAGCATTGCGACTTTAGAAGCAGTAACCTTAGTGCAGTTTGCATAAAAACATGCATTTTCTGCATGAGTTACGGTCAGTGGAGGAAATGCAGCAGAAGACCTGCATGTGCAAGGCAAAGATGTACTTACCTCCAGGGCAGGCAGATATTCAAGCTTTGGTTTTGAATATATGCCTCCCACTGGACTCACCAAAGATTGTGCGTTAAAGTGTTTGCAACAAGGGCATTGTGGAAATAAGTCCATTTTTAACTATTCCTCATATTTCACTTTGCTACTTGGAGTAACCATTCTCAGGACTACTCTTCACACTTTGTAACCTACTTTGGGCTTTGCTCTCTCCCAGTCTGATGAATTTATCACCTTTGCTGTGCTCAGAATGGCTTTCCCTCACAAGAACCCTAACATCATTTATACACTTATTCTGAAATTATTCTCAAAATTGAACCTTTTATATTTTGGAATCAGGAAAGTAAGGTTGGATTTTAAAAAACAACTGGATAGCAGAAATGTTCAAATTAAAAAGAAAAATCTAGCAATGTAAAGCAGTGTTAAAGCAGTATCAAGTATAATGGAGGAAGTTCATACGATTCCTATATAAAGGCTGGTAATACACGAGAAACAGACACTGATTCTCCATTTAGAAAAAAGGCATTGGTCTGACTCTGTTTACAGAGCTCTAGAGGATGAAATTTTATGATTTAAATGGAAAAGGATCAGCAGTATGTTGTGTATATTTTTCATTAGGAAACAAGTATTACTAGGAAATGGAAACCAAGATCCAAAATGATTTTCCATCTGGTTCGGTTCTGCAGCATGTCAAAAGTCAGGATCAGCTCAGGTGGGCAACAGGACACACTGAAAAAAACTGAATTTTAGCTCTTTATATTTATATGGCCACTAATTAACAGGCTGATGGAGAATGCATTACATTGGGGAAAGATGGCAGAAATTGGTTGAATAACCCTTCTATTTTTATCTTCTTGTCAATGAACAAGGAAAAACAAATATGGAAACATACACCAGAAGTACACACTAAGAGTGTCAGTATGCAGGAAAGGGGGGTTATATGTGATAGGATGATATAATAAAGGACAGTTAATATTCTAATGGCCCCTCTCAGCACCTACCGAAGTCAAGTAACACAGTGCACTGACTTTCATCAGAATGAGTCATAGCCAATGACAAAGTATCATTTATCACAGCATTTTCACTTTCCAGGAATCCGAAATGTTTGCATGCAATTTATTTAGATGTGCTTCATTCTTTAATTTTGAAGCTGCTCACACCTCTGCATGAAACTATTGTTTTCAGTCACAACTCAGAGCCTGAGGGAAGCAGAGCCTGCTAGGAATCTTCTGTGTCAACACATCATCACTGGACAATGTGGCTTGTGGGAACCAAAGTGTTTGGTGGGAACATACCCATTACAGCAAATTTTCTTTGTACTACCATCAGGGCTCTAGTCTGTTAGCTGTCCTTCCAGCTTGCCAGGCAAGCTGTTTATTGGCCCGGATCTATAGGGTTCATAACAGCAGAGCAACCCTATCAGACTGACTGCTCCAAGGCCAGGGACACCAGAGCTCCAGACTCTCAGAGGGGGCCCCAGAAGCTGTTGAGGAGAGACACAGAGTATGACTGCCCTGAAATCCTCACATCTGGGACAATTCTTACAGAAGAACTGGACACAAAACTAACCTAAGACTTGCAGATGTGGGACAACAGCTAACAGGACCTTCCGTTTCTCTTCCCTGGAGATCAGGGAAACCCTTTTGACAGACAAACTGGGTGCCCAATCCTTACATTAAATGGCTCTTTTGAAGGCCAGATCAGATTCTGTAAACCCTGTGCATGTGCTTATCTTTGGTCTCATAGGCAGTCTGCTCGTTTTAACAGAATGGCTTACATGAATGAAGTTGCTCAGAGATCCATGCCTTGCACGAGTGAGCCCTTTCCCTGCTTCTCTCCATCAGCCCAAAGACCAGATCGCAGCAACAGGAAAGTGTGGTGTACCAGCAACTTGCGCCTTCTTAAATCATAGCAAAAATTTAGTTGTGCCATCCCAAGGATGAATGTCCAAGACCAAACCATCCCTGATATTAGCAAGAAGACAACAGAGGAAGAGAGGAGACAGAGCCAGGGTATGAAGAGCTTCAGGGAGCTGTGCTGGCATCTGCTCTGCCAGGGTAGGAGCAGCATTGCCTCCGCTGAGCAGCATGACTCTCCTACCCAGGGGTTGCCTGCAGCTTGACCCTCCTTTCCTGGCAAACTAGGTTCAGCTCCAAGGGGCCACTGTGATTTTGCTGCTGCTCCCAGTAGCCTGGGGTGGAAGACAGTTGCCTTCAGCAGCTGTTGTCTTCACATCAGGGCAGGTCCCCCTGACTGGCTTAAAACCTGCAGTGAGAGCAGCCGGGCATGTATGGCTAGCAGAAGACCCAGATCCAGATGTGTTAGTGCTATTATGCATGTGCATAACATTGATCTATGGATACCTGGCAATTTGGACATGTGCTGGCTTCACTATGCATGTATACGTGCACAGCACAGCAGCAGTGGCTTTGTTATGTCCTAGTTCTGGAGCAACTGTGCCCACACAATCAAGATGCACAGACATATTCATCTTTTCTGGAGGCAGCCATTTAGTTTGCCTTTTAAAAAAGACAGTTGATCACAGTTGGATTATCTTTATCCCATGGTATACAATGCCATGACCTCTCTGGATTGCTATATAAATATTTAGGGAATTTTTTTTGTGTGTGTGTGGGGGGGTTGGCATCCAGATATTTACTGTGCTTCAAATAAGAGATTATTAAAGGCTAATGTGTTTTAGAAGAATACTTAAAGTAAGAGTAAACTCATCATCCTCTGTAACAAACAAACACCAGGGAGACTCAGCAAGAACAAAATTGGTCTAGTCTGAAATGTATTCAATACTGACTGAGCCTATGTCAGGTTATGATTGTTACTGCCTTTTATCATTGCCCTGTGGCAAAGCACATTGCATGTCTAGCATCTTCCTGTCCGTGATCACATAATTCTCTTCTCTGCACATATTCATAACATTCTTATATCTATAAAAAATTTGGGCTCCTACATCATATGGATTTGAAAATGTGTGGTCAACTCATGAATGTAAAAAGCCAGGAGATATTCAGACAGCAGACCTTCTTAGGTCATGCAAACCCACTTTCTCCACCAGGTGTTCCTCCCACAGTCCAATTTGATGGGCCCATTAGTAAATTTAGAACAACAAAAGCACAAAAAAGTAAAGCACAAAGCATTCCGGTCTTACTTTAAAAGGCCATTTTTCCAGGCAGCTAGCCAGACTCACATTAGTCTCCTTCCTGACATTTCTGAGTATGCTGCTAGCCATTGATAGCATTATCAACCACTGTGATCACAGGAGAGGAATACCTGAAGTACAGCACCATCTCGAGAATATTCATTCTAAGGTATCTTAGGTCAAGATCTCTTTGGACTGAACAGATGTTAAGACATTTGGTCAGTTCTGCAGCTGTGAACCCCTTGTAAATGCATCATTTTATAGAAACCTTTCCATTTTAACCAAAGACAGATGGTGTGCTGAAAGGGGCCATGTAAGTCTAGTCTAATAACATGACTAAAGTAGTAATTATTTCCTTCTGTTCTTTTTCACCATTTCAGTATATTTGAAGCTGTTACTGTATTTGCTGGTTCTCTCTCTTTAGTGCACGATGTGGAATCCCTCAGCGACGGAGGGTATGTCAGATTGGATGCAGCAGCAGCAAACACCACAGACACGGAGAAACTGGAAAATGCTAGAAACGTAAGAAGTCCTTGCTTTCTTTTGGCAAAGCCTAGTGTGAAAGAAAAAATAGCCATTTGCAGAGGAAATGGGATACTGCTTTTCAGTTGGCTCTTTGCTAATAAAAGACTGCAAGATTGTTTGCCTCTTCAAAGGTCATTTTTGTTCGGACTGTGAAGCAGAGCACTAACAGAGGAGCTTCAAAAGCAAAGAGAACCTGAAGTCAAATTACTCAAAGAAGCAAAAGCAGAGCAAAATTTGAAGTCAGGAAGTGGTTAGGCAAGACCGAATAAAAACAAAACAGGAAGAAAGGAAAATCCTTATTATGATCCACAGTAATGCAGCTAAGACTGAGTTATTCCTGTGAATAATGGCTCTGAGAGTTATTAATAATTGGAGTAAGACAAGATAATAGAAAATAGACTGTACAGTACATCCTTGGAGTGGCAAAAGAGGGCTATCTATCTTCATATTTCTTATATTTCATATAGTTTTGAATCATGTCAGAAGCCTGCAGCAGACTTTTATTTTACCAAGAAAACAACCTTCCAGTACCAGTGTCAAGAGAATGAGATATGTGTGTTGGACCAGTCAGGTATGTGGGGAAGATAACGGGCAAGGAGGAGACATGGTAAACGAGAACGTCTCTGAAACAGTGTTAAAGAGTGAGGAAAGGAGCAGATAATCGATTGTGCTGATCTCCCTAGGTACGTTGCAAGCACTGAGGAAGGATGAGAAAAGGAGGCCCCAGATGGGGAAGGGTGTGAGGTTAGCAGACAGAAGAGTGGAGCTGGAAATACAGGTGAACGGTGAGAAAGCCATAAAGGGCCGAGGTAAAGTGGGAACTGAACTAACAGAGGCAGAGATGACCTTCTGAGGAAGCAAGGAAGCTAGAAACTGTGAGAAAGAACAGAAAAAACACTCCACATTGGGTGTTTGCATGGGAAAAAAAACACCTCTCTAATACACCTGAAGACCTGAGCAGAGGAAAAAGGCCAGTGACAGGGAGAAACACCATGTGTAAAAACATACATTTGAAGTTAATAGCTCATAATTTTGAAGAGCTCAACAAAGCCAGTTTCTGAAAGAATGAAGAGAGCATTGGAGTCAGTCTGCAACAAAACAGAATCTGGTGGGGTTGGTTTCCTCGTGGTGATGCTACCAAGCCAAGATGTTTCTCCTTGTCTCCTCTTGATCTTGCTACCCTATCTGTAACCCAGCTGTGTCCAGAGGTTCTTCCTTCCTTTTAAAAGGCTCACTTCAGAGGGCCTCGAGCTTGACCTATTTTTTAAGTATCTTGTACCAATGGCAAATTTTGTATAACTGGGGGATCTTTTTCTTTCCCTGAATAAATGCGTTAGTGCTATATTTCTTACTGTTTAGTGCCTGCAGCCTTACATATGTGAGAAACCGCAGACATTTTCCCTTTGGGAGGAAAAATCACTCAAGTCTATTAGCTGAAGGAGAAAAATAGCAGCACACCAAATGTTGAGGCAAAGACTTGGATTGCTCTCTCCTTCAAGTGGGAATCCAGAGGCAGCCCTCCAAACTGATTTGTACAGAAGGGCTCCTGTTCTCACAGAAGTGACCTTTCAGAACAGGGGAGGCAGCTCAGCACAAAGACCCCCAGACTGTGACACATGGTACCTGCTAGAGCAATCCCAAGAGTATACTGAATTCAGCCAGACCATGCAGATGAAGTCATAGTTTATAATTACTGCCAGAGATTGCATCCTCTGTCCTCACTGTCATACCCGCCTGTCATCCCTCTGTCCTCCTACACTTGCTCTGAGAGGTTACACTGCCAGGTAAACTTACCTTTAAGTGTTAGAACCATGGAAATGATTAACATATGACAGAAATAAAGCCCACCTCTTTGAAATAAATCATAAAAGTATGTTTCTCCAGACAAATGCTATTTAAAAATACAACACATCAGCTTCTCTGGCCATTAGAAAAGATCTTGTCGTTTCTGTTTTCCTGAATACAGTTCCTTCCCTTTTTTGCTATCATTGTACAGCACCATGCTTTCTGCCATAACACTATTTTGTATACAGATGTTCTATATCCACATCCCCTGACAGCAGCATCAGTGCTATTTCAAAGTTATCACAATGGCACAGCAGCCAACTGCTATAGATCCAGCAAAAATGATAATTTTGCATATTTTGCTCTGCTTCTTCACTTACACTACTGTCTTATTGAAAGCACACAGTGAAAAATGCCTGAAGAATAACAGAATGCGGAATGCTGAATAATTACATGTTTCTCAGAACATGTAGTTAGAGGAGATGTTCTATTTAAGAACAATGTGTAGATAAACACTATGACAGTTTCTTTTCCAGAGCCTTGCAAAAAATTAGAAGAGAACACCCTCCAAAACCAGACTATTGGGTGAGCACGAGGCAATCCTTTTTCTTAGATGCATAAAGTTTGTTACAAGATTATGAACTCAGACAAAACAAGCACAAAGTTATCTTTTTGGTGAAAGCCTCAGCAAGAATTGCTGATTCAAGACGTACCAAAGACATTCATCTAGAGATAAGCCCTAAATATTTCAAGGACAAAAGAAAACCACAATCTAGAGAGGTTTCATGCTTATTACAGTGGTGCCAATCTTCCTAGGAAATTAAAATAAAATTTCTATATGCATCATTACTTTGTGTACAGTGTATGGGCTTAATACTAACTGGTTTCAGATGGAGCAGAACAAGAGCAATGCTAAGGGCTTTGAGCAAAAGCTCTGTGGGATTTGCCAGAGACAGAAGACACCCTTAGCAATCTAACGACAGGACTGACAGTCACAAAAGCTGGCCGTAAGCCACAGCTTTGCCATTGTAATCAGTGTGTGGCCACATGCAAGTCATTTTATGTCTTTGTGGTGGAGTTTGTTGCAGGGAGAACTGGTACTGTACTGCTTGCCGCTGTCCTGGGGTTCTCAGTGGTCTGGTACAAGAACAAAAACATCTTATTATAAAACACTTTGACTGATGAGCTCAGATTTTACTGACAAATTAAGAAAAGTTTGACTTCCTTCATCCAGTTTTGCTCATTAGTTTCTTTACTATATATTAATACTTCCCTTCTCCCATGCAGCATGAAACTAATTTAACTGGTATTGTTTTCAGTGGAAGTGGGATTAGAGCCTTTGTAGAAGTGTTGGCAGTATTGTGGAAACACTGGAAACTCTCATGGAAACTTTATTCACAGAGGGTATGAGAAGCAGAAAAAGTTAGTCATTTTAAAAGCCATACAATCTGTAAGGTGTGTGGTTACTTCTGGCAGTGAGAAGTGAGATTCTTCAACAGACCTAATGAACGATGTCAAATTCTATGTATAAATATTTAATGGGCTTGAACTGCCCAGGAGTATGTTATTGCAGGTTGTCTGGCTTTTGAGGCACGTGTAATCTGATCAGACACTGACTGCACTGCTAATACAGCACTCAGTATATGACACAGGTGTCAGCTGCCTCTCGAGGGATCTCTCTTCAGGAATAAATCGTAGGTGGCATTATGGCTCACAAACAGGGGAAAGCACCCAGATAAGACCTGTTAAGGGAAAGATCATTTTCATTTCAGATTTTCCAGTTCAAGTGCACCCACACAGAGCTTGAATTTAGCAGGGACTTCTCATGCTGTGACCGTCACTTTAGGTTCCAGCTCCAGCCAGCAGGTTACTTGGGCTGCTTTACAAGTGCAGTTGTTCAGTTTACAATACAGGCACATATCCTCAACCGATATAAGTTGTTACCACTGAAGAAAGAGGGTACTTTATAAATAGCTTAGGGTCTGCTCACTGGCATTTACTGTAGAGTTGCAGAGACATTTTCCAATAAGATTTTACCATTTTCAGGGAGTTCACTGGCTGTAAATTTTGACAATGTCCCTTTAAAGCATGTGAATGGTTTATAGGGCCTTTTCTCCTCTCCAGGTCTTCAGGGTGTTTAGCAAGTTCAATACCAGGATATATCACTTGAAAAATAAGGATAAAACTAGTAATATCTGCCTGCAGCTTTATCCAGCCACCTCTCTCCTATTTCACCGTTGTTTTCTCTAAAATTAGCCTGGAAACATAGGAAGACTAAATGCCTAGTGTAACATTATCAAAACAATAACCCTTCCCCTCACAAAAATCACCAATGTTTCAAACTCAGATGTGCTGATCAGTAGAAGAAAACTAATGCTGCATCATGCTGAGATTTTAATGGAAATTAAACTAACCTTGTTTTGTTATTAAAGGAGTCAATATTTTTAGTACGTCTGATGAATCAACAGTAGTAGTCTGTCTGGTGGAGAATATCAGTAGGGGTACAGTTGTTTCAAAGGGGATTTTCTTCAGGATGGATCATCTAAAAGCCTATATCCATCATAGTTCCCATTTATTCCCTTCTCCTTAAAGGCTTTACTGTGTTTACATGCAGCATTTTGCCTGATGGCTTGGTTACAGGAGCTGCTAACAGTTTTACATACTCATCTTTAAAAGTTAGAGGCACATTAAAGGGACTGAGCTTCAGTTGCTGCTTTCTGTAAGCCTCCTCTAAACTACTCTAGCTGTAGAATGAAGTCTTTTCATAAATGAGAATCAACCTCATTGTTCTGACAAACTGCAGCAGCATTTCTAAAGCGGTCAATGCTTTATACTGAAAAAAGTAACATTGCATTTCTCTAGAGGACTGATAACAGCATAAGTGAGAAGAAATACATAAAAATCTCTGCTGGTCTAAACTGATGTGGCACTATGTAGTTTACCTGATGAAATAAATTTATTTTCTGCATATCACTGCATTGCCTCTTCTGTACTGGTTCCTTGAAATGAAAATCGAGGAGAGTGCCAAAATAGCAGCGTAGGCAGCCTCAGGCTTCAAAAGCCCATTTCCTCCCCTTCTGTACCAGCATGTTTGCTCAGTTACTTGCAAGAGCCTTGCAAGAGAAGCTGGACTCGCAGTGAGTCCTGCATGTGGTAGTCAACAGCCAACTGCCTGTATCTGGTTGCAGGCTCGGGGTAAGAGAGAGAGGTTCTGCGCTTCTTTCATTGAATATGCCAAATTAAATGAAGTATCCACGCCATCGGAAAGCACATCTGCGTAGTGGTGGGTGCATTCCCAGCCTCGCTGACGTCAGTGGCAACGTATCAGATCTTTCGTTCTTTGTTGTTGGAGAAGTGTAGCAATGATTTCTTGGCAAATTCAGAAATTTGACAAGTCTGTAATCGAAAGTCTGATCTGCCCTCTCCCCTCAGTATAAAAGTGAAAAAAGGAAAAAGGAGTGAGGATATTTTTAAGTATAAAAATTAAAGCATTTTTAACAGATGTTGAAAGCAACAAAAATATACTTTTAGCTTTTGGTTTGTTGTGTTTCTTTGCTTTTGTTCACTTTCAGCATTCATGCACAAAGCACAAAACCATGATGCTATCGAGTAATAAAAATCTGCATGAAATTAAAAGGGGGGGAAAAAAAGCTTGGAGGCCTCTGTATTTGCTTTACTTGAAGCTGTCAGAGCGAAACAAAGCAGAGGCCCTACTGCCATGTAGTTATGGAGATGGTAAGAAAACAAGAGTATGTCGTTATAACATGTTCTGCTACTTATGGTTAGACAGCAAGTCATTTTCAAGCAATATCTAATTCAAGGACTTCAAGGTACATACTGTGCCATGTAAAAAACTAAAAGTTCCTTTTTCCTCTGTGTGTGTGTGTTTGTGTGTGTGTGTGTGTTTTAATTAGGACAGTTGCTTTGTGCTTTACAATTAATTTCAAATCACCGTCAGTTATTAGAGTATGTCAGTATTTTCTACAGCAACAGCGAATTATGAACCTTGTCAGGTGAAAGTTCTCTGTGCTAGAGATGGGAATGAGAAACTGGACGTATGTCGCTGGCTATATGGTCTGAGATAAACCACATCTGCTGTTTGGGTAGTTACCTACGTTTCCCACAGCACTGTGTGTGGCACACTGATGCCTGGGCAGAAGGTATATTGAAATACAGCCAATAGAAAGGAATTGAAATAACTGCAGACTATTGATGAACATAGGAATGACCTTTCAGCAGAGCTTGCATGAAGACAAGACCAAGCACTCCAGCTTTTGAAGTGTCTCATTAGTTGCTGTTATTCCTCCCCATGCAAGCAGCAAAGGCTGCCTGTAACTCCTCAGACCCTCCTGGGCTAAACCAACTGTTAATAGCACTGGCTCTCATTTGGGTCACCACAACCCTCTGACATTTAGTAGGCAATTTCCTCGATGGCCTTTGTGCTTAACTGAAGCAGACAGAACTGTGGATAAATGTAGGTTTGAGTCAAATTCCTTCCCAAAGAGAGGCCATTTGCCCCATAGCACAGGATGATACACGGTGAACCATCAGCCAAAAACCTGCCTTTCTTCTTCTCTACAGATCCCTCCAGTAGTTTTGCTAAGCTTACTATTTTTACAGTCCCAGTGAGCACTAGCAAGGGGAAATCAGCAGAGTTGCCCTCTTCCCATTCCTTTCCTTCAGCCTAGCAGAGACAGGGTGTAGGATGCCTAGGGCACACATGCCACCCTTAGCCAAAGGCTCGCGCAGCTCCCTCCTCAGCCTGCCTGTATTCAATTGCTAGGAAAACATGAGCACTCCTGCATGGCAAAGCTTGCATGGGACAAACTTAGTTGTGCAAAGAGCTAAAGGAAGGACATATTGCCTGGAAAACCTGAGCCAAGACATCAGCATTTTACAGGCAGCCTGAGGCCAAGGCCACAGAGCTAGGAGAGAACTAAAGAGGACTTGACATCACTGAATGATCATCCCTTCCTTTTTTCAAACTAAAAAAAATAAAGAAATAAAAGAAATCTTGGTAAAAATCCTCTGATATGGCTGCTTGACCTCTGCAGGGTGGGAATGGAGAACTTTGCCCAGGGATGGTAGCTCACTCTCTTGAATAGGGTGCAAGCCTCCTGCATGAGCTTTATGCATGCACAAGCACATCAAAGTCAGTGGAAACACATCAGCCAAAATCCAGTACCCATGTAAAAGTGAAACCATGTACCTCGCTGGAAAACCCTGAGCAAATGAGCTTTAAACCAGAGATTTGGACAGCTTTGGAAAAGGAGAACTGAACTCTTACCTCAGAGCTCCCCCTAAGCCAAAACTTCCTTCTGAGAAGAGAGTAGATCTCTGTAGCTAGGCCCCTGGTAGCAACCACTAAATCAATATTGTTCCTGCTTCCCCTTCACACTGTCTCAGAGCATATGTATATGTTTTCCTGAACTTCTTGTTCATGTGTACCCAGTGGGCCAAGATTTGTCCCTCAGTTCTGTTGGAAGCTGTAGCTGTTTGTGCACCTTTGAGGAAAGACAGCCAAAAATCAAGGGCGGGACAGGGAATTAAGAAGCAACATTCAAGAATATTTCTCAGTTCAAGTACCATTGTCTTCCTAGCACTGTTTCAACCACCCAAAGTATGGAGTTGCAAATGAACAAAAGGATCCTCATCCCAGCTGGCAGTTGCAGTTATTGTGCATTATTAAAATATTCACGGAGTAGCAAAGTCCAAGAAGACTGGGTCTAGCACAGAAGCAGCATTTTCATACACAGTTACCTCACCATCCAGATGTCATTTAGCCTGATCCGTGTCTTGGAACCTAACTATGGCTGCAGTGTTTACAATTCACATAAGAACACCGTAAGTTAGCTTTGTCTGACTTTTTTAAAGTATACGGGAGTTTTATATGCAAGCTGCAAGTTTATAATAGTTACTGACAGCCAAACCTTCAAAAGGTCTTATTCCACTGCAGTTCCCATGCTTAGTGGTGAAGACTAGGTCATTCAACGCCCACCCCGAACTGCTTTTCAGAGGCGCCTTATTCACCTCATCAGCTAAGCTTACGTCTGGATCTGGTTTGGTGCATATGTGCATGGAGGGGTTGCAGTCACAAGTGTTATTTTTAGCTCAGAAAGGCTAATCTCCACAGCATTTCTTATGGTTGGAGGAGTCAGATGGGCTCTTCTACAGGGCCATCCAGATCAGAAACCAAACCTTAGGTGCTCCTGGCTGTCCTTTGGACAAGCTTATTTCTATACTTTCACTCAAAAGGGAGCTGAGGAAGATTGACCTCCTAAGGCCGTGGTCCCCCCTGCTGTGGAAGGGATCAGTTCTGCCAGGGAGCAATTCAGATACAGAGCACAATTTCCAGGTTTAAACAACTGCATCCCTAATCTAAATTACTAATACTCTGCTTCTGACTTCAGTGGAGATAGCAGACACTGTCAGAGACAAAACATTAGCTTTGGTCACCAGAGAGAAAACCTCACTGCTAAGACTGTCTGAACTTCACCAATATGTTGGCCTTTATTCAGGAAACAAACACCTGCGTAATTTGAAGCACTAGAGCAAATTATCACTGCTCATAAATGAGAGCATAGCTTTAAACGCAAAACTTTGCTGGCCATGCAGAGAAGACACAGCAAATATTGGCTCAAGTACCAAATTCTGATAGTAAAACCTACCAAGGGGCCCTCATCGTGTGGTTGGCTAGAAGTGACTGAAATAGTTGCATTAAGTTTGAAGACCATGGTTTTCAGCTTGCAAATCTCGTATTGCATGACCCACAAAATCTTTGTCCTCTACTTTATGATCAGTGCACTACCACACTGTTCCTTAACGCTGTTGCAGACAGACTCAAAGATAAAGCAATTTCTGTATTGCTTTTAAAAGAAAGCTGAAGCAAAAGCTAACAGTGCAATCCCATGTATTGATTATTTCCCCCTCCCCCTTAATGCTATATGAATGCTCTTAATTCTGAATTGCTCTGGGTTTCCTGCAAAGCTGCCAACGCACAGCCTTTGTTCGCACAAAGTTTAGCTGTCTCTTGATAAGCTCCTGAATTCTATAATAAAACAGCAAGACCAAAATGTACTCTGGAAGGTGGCCTAATGTAAAACTGTGGCACCAATTGTAAATCATAATGATATTGCCTTTCTGGAACTTTTTCCCATTCTAATGTGCATGTCAGCTGCGATAAAAATATTGAGCAGCAAGCTTTGAACTATTTTGGTGCTCTGTTGAAGTGTTTGAACAATACTGCCATGTCAGTTTAGCTACATTTTATAATAATTGGTGATTCGGGACAAATTATAGAGCAAACACAGCATGTCTAAACCAAACAAGTGCATTTAACGATATTCTGAATGAAAACATATTTAAGCCTATTGTTATTGCTTTTAGTACAATCACCATGGAAACTGTATAAAACTCACTTTTAATAACCATTCTTTCTTAAATGCTTTGTGTTGCCTAAATGATACATGAATTTGAGCATAATTGATCTGGTATTTTAATGGTCAGTCATGGTACAGCATGTCCTCTGGAACATGCCGTAACTGTGTTAATTGCTGCATTTACTGTATGTAAGATGCAAGTTTATACCAGCTTTGTTATGAAAGGAGAAGGGAGCAAAACTTTTTAAACCCCAGAGGATGTTCTGGATTATTTATATCTCAATTCCTTGCAAAGTTTTTAAATTCCAACAGAGGAAGACTTGGTCAAATCCAGCCCTGTGGTAAACTCAGTTAAAATCAATGCAGTTACATTACAAGTGGATCTGTTTCCCTAGCTTCAGGATTAAGGCATATTTTCCTGAATGTTGTTAAGGGCATAACCATTACCACAGGCCGGGCCACGTTGCAGCGCATGTGACAGCCCCTTCCCAAGTTTCTTAGGACAGTACCTAAGCGCTTGATGGAACCTGTCCTATAAACTCTTTCCCAATATGTTTTATGGGAGATGAGTAATAAGGAACAGTTATTATCCTCACACGATTTGGTCAGATGTGCTGCTACTATGCCTGTAAAATTCCAGATACCAGCCTTGTATTTTATGTATATACATAACCAGACCTGACCAGACCCACGTCGCGGGCCCCCCAAGGGAGCTCCCCTCGGGCTTACAGTCAGCAACCATCTCACTCCATCATGCGCTGCTGGCAGCCCGGCTGGCCTGTTCCTGTTGTCTGATCCCAAGGGCAAGTTTCCCGATCCGAGCATGGGAACGGGGGCTAGTCACAGGCTGTGGTTATGGCTGGGCAGAGCCAGCTTTACAGCAGGATCCTCCAAGAAAGAAAACATAACATGGAATTTTTTTACCACCCCAAGATAGTAAGTGATGACTGTAGCTCATCAGCAGGCAAACCAGCTATATCCACTGGGATCCCGGGGCAGGGGAGGAGCCACAGTCATGTGTGGCCACCGAGCAGCACACCAGCGTTGCGAAGGCAGATGCAAGGCAGGAAAGCCCTAGGCATAATAAGTGAAATACGACAGGTCTGTGTGCGTGACCACTGAAAAAGACCTAAACCTACGTTTATGCAACTACGGAACAGACTGCACAGGTCAAGCAAAGGATCCCACGTGAAACGCACAACAAAGACATGCATCCACAAGTAGAAGTGGCATCACATGTAAATGAGAGAGCCATTACCCCTGCTTCTCTAACTATTAGATGCCTGTTTTGCCTATAGCTACACGGAGTCACAGCAGTGGCTTCAGTAGCACGCTTTTAGAGCCACACCAGCAGAAGCAAGGGCAGGATTTTTAAAGAACCATTTTTAAGATAAAATTGTAGCATCAGCCAAAGAGAAATGTATGGTGATAGAACACATGCAGTTGAAAACAAAATTAAAAAATATATATAAATTCATTTTAGCTGGTTTCTTTTATTAGGATGCTTGAAATTTAAATTTGAATGCACAGCCATCTGTCTCAAGGATAAGTTCATTTTAAGCTTTTATTCCAATTTACATAAATCTTACTTTGCAAAATGCTTCCTGAAATTCATGATAAGCAATGCACAGAGGAAGCAATGCATTTATTTTCCAAGGTTACGGTACTCCCTCGATGTGCCTTACGACAAAAGACCCAGAGAAAATAGTTCAGGAAATGCCATTCAAGCTGCTGCGTACTTCTAAGTTCCCCACCCTGACACAGTTTCCCTCCGAGCAAAAAAGGTCAAATTATGTAGTAGCATTACACTCTCTAGTGGTGAAATCCTGTCCCTCGTGTCACTTCCCTCTGTGGCCCCATCTTGTCTCCTTGTTCTCTCAAGAAATTAACAGCTAATTCCTCAGATGTACGTTGCTGCCAGGTGCTATTTTTATTGACGAGGGTGCAACTACCCCCTCTTCTCAATCTAAAAACTAAAAGGGAAAAATTGAGACTTCAGGAAAGAAAACTTCAATAACCATTTCTTCACCATATGCACTCACTGAAGAATATGAATAAACACAGTCTAAATGTATACACACCTGTATTTTGTGAGGGAGTATGTAAAGCTGAATCTTCCCCTCACAGAGAAGCAAACACACAGTTGACACAAACTGCTACTGTTAAATGGCCAGCAGGGATATGCTTGTACAGGCCAGCTGTAGTCCTAGTAAACTTACAGTTTGTTCATGAGAAAAATGATGTTATTGTGATGTTTAATAAGCTTACCCTCATAATTAGCATTTGTGGTCCCATCCACAAAGTTCTGCGAAAGATTGCTTAGCATCCAAAGGTATATCTATACCAGAAGTGGGAAACCTGCCCTCCAGGGACAGATACAGCTTGAAACTGGAGTTCACATTGCGTGTGCATAATTGTAGCACTTGGAATAACACCAGAGGTTGCACTGAAGTGTGACCTCACAAGAAGGGGTTAAAAAGCCTATTCATTCCTCAGAAGGAAAAAAATTCTCCCAAACTCTGTCTATGCAAATACCTGAAATGTCTATGTTCATGTCATGTTTTTTCTGCACTGAAATACATGCCATGTCCTCAGGCAGAAGACCATAAGCTCTGCTAACCTGCTGGATGAGAGAACATTTTCCTAACTATCCATCTGTAGCCTCTTTGCAGGGTA
The DNA here is from genome assembly GCF_036370855.1 of Dromaius novaehollandiae. Classification (NCBI taxonomy): domain Eukaryota; kingdom Metazoa; phylum Chordata; class Aves; order Casuariiformes; family Dromaiidae; genus Dromaius; species Dromaius novaehollandiae. The sequence goes on from NC_088101.1 coordinate 59,017,907, forward strand.
GCCTCAGGCCGAATTTCAGAAAATCCTCAGCCAAAAGTCCTACAATTTCATTTCTGCATCCTTTCCTCCTTTTGCATAACTCTACCTCCTGAGCAACATTTAATCCCGTATTTGCACCGCAAACTGATGCAGATAACTATCAGTGCTCATTTCTGCACAGAACCATTGTTCCCATGTCAGTCCTTCCACTGTGGCCCCCCAATGCACAAGAGATTGTCCAAACAAAGCACAGCCACATGCAGGAAAATATTTGGAAGGCACTATAATTTTGGCAAGAATAATCAGGTCATCCACTCCTATGATGTGATTTTACACCAGACTGCTTGGCTGGACATTCATTAAAATCAGGTCTGATTGCATTTTTAAGGCTTCAGTGGTACATCAATATTAGCAAGTAATTTAGCCCAGTAGGAATGAATCAGCAGAAGGAAGCAGCTGGAGCTAGCATGTATGCAGACTGAATATCCCCAGTATGTATCTGGTTGGACCAAAGATTTGTTGAGGCTCTAATGCTCCCATGAGGGCTGGAAGGACATTAGCGTGAACCTGGAGCAGATCCTCCAATCTAGTTTCCTCTGAAAGGAACCTGTTTGCATGCACCAAAGCTGCTCTGCAGTCTGCAGCAACACATGGCATGAGGGAATGGCTGGGAGATTCATGTCAAAACTGCAGTACTGATACAGACACCGAGCCCTAGTGAAAGAAAATCCTCTGTTGGATCTGCTGCTGCCCACCAGCCTGAGGGTGATGGTGCCCGTTCAGAGAGGCAGGGCAAACTTTCAGATGGGCTCACAAAAATCTGCTTCTTACATGAAAGCTCTGGACCACAGCAGGTGACAACATGCTTGAAACACAGCGCATTATCTAAGTGTTCCCACCCCGTTCCTCTCTAGCACCCCCACCACCATCTACCCTCTCTGCTCTCGAAGTGGCACAAGCTGTAAGTGAAGGCACCTCCAAATAGCACAGCTTCACATCAAGGAAAGCCATCTTCTGCAACAGTGTTGCAGACTGCTTGGAAATACTCAGTGTGCATTTGATCTCTCCTTTAAACCACCACCAGGAAGATCTTGTAGCCCTTTCGCCTGCAAAGGGAAGTGCGCCAAGAACCAGTAACTGTTCCTTGCTGCCTAGATAGTTCAGAGCGCCATTAAATGTGAGGTTTGGACCCATATCTGTAGTGCTTGATCCCACCCAGAACCTCTGCCACAAAACGCACGTCCATATGGTCATCGCCAGCAATGCTGCTGAACTGCAAGCAGTGCAATGGGGTACGTTTGGTACAATTTATGGAAAGAGCAGGAATGGGTCAGCTGATTTGGCATCAAACAAGTGTCAAATTACCCCATGATGGAAAAAAGCTTTCTTTGATCCAAGGCATTTACTCTCTCCAGTTCTGAGTGACCAAACGCACGAAGTGGGGAAATGACAGCCTATAGGATAGGTATAATGAACACTCCCAAATGAAAGAACTGATTCATTGGTATCTGAACTTTTCTGCAAACATGGCCAGGTGAAATTTGATGTAACAAACTACAACAGGCTGTGAGGCCAGTGTGGAGATTTTGCAGCACAGATATTTGAGACTGCCCATTCATGATGAGATGACCACTCTGTTCTCTTGTGGGTTATTAGCAGCCAGCATACGTGATGATCCTTTCTCATTTTTTAGACATAATAGAGCTAACTAGAGAACCGGATCACAGAATACAGGGCCAGAACATCACAATCTCATTTTTTCCAATATGGCTCAGTCCTGCACCGTACTTGGGTTGAGATCCAAATTTTAAAGCTAGATTACATTCCTATTATAAGATAAATAAAAATCCAGGCTAAAATCAACAGTTCTGGGGGGAGACGGGAGAATAGGAATTTATATCTGAATTTTGCGGTCAAGCCTTCATCCTGCAAAACCGTCAAGTTCAGAATAATTCATCCTTTCTGTGAACCCATCATTTTGTTATCATGAAATCAATATGCTGGGTCTCATCTTCTGATCCTGCCACTTAACCCCTTCCTGTGTCTTTTCTGGTGTTTTATTTTATTTCAAGAGCTAGCATTCTGCTCATTTCAAATCTGAACTGAGGTTTCAGATACCTCAAGGGGAAAACATTCATGCCTCTTTCTGAAAGAGCATTGATGCATCTGGGTTTTGTTCGGTTTTGTTTTTTTGATGGGTTGCAGCAGGATCAAGAAGCTTCTACAAGAGTTGCTCTTGGTTTCTGGGGGGAGTAAATGAGCTCAAAGTGTGCTTTTAGCAGGGCTGCATTGGCAAACAAGAGGAAGATTTGTCATGCCAAGTGCAGATGAAACACAGAATTTATCTTTTGAACCACCTTGTTCTAAACCACCTACTGCATAATTGATAAAAAGTGTTTATTTATTGTTCAATTTATGCATAAGTGTGCACTTAGGCTTTAATAACTGGGTAACAAGGAGACTGTATGCTGCTCCCACTATGTCAACTGTGATTTTTCTTACTGATTTTTTGAAATCTGCAGCCAACATTATCTTTCACTGTCCTAAAATACTGGCAGCGTTACAGCTGGCGCCATGCCCTCTTACTTCATCACTGGTCCGATGCAAAAATAGCTGGCTGCTGAGTCCCATATGGTCCCAAGTCAACCAGTCCTGGCCAAAACACAGCCACTTGCTTGCTCTGAGACTGGCGTGCTACCTCCACCGCCCTCTGCGCCGCTCCCCCGGGCACTGCCCCCCGAGCCCAGGGTCGGACTCAGACAGCAGCTCAGAGACGGGCTCCCACATGAGGAGGTGGGATTGCCTCCGCTGAACCACACCAAAGTAAGATACTCTCGGGGCCCACGATCACTGAGGTCTGACTGTAGAGGCAGGGACTGGAAATGTTTCTGGGACTGCTCAGCTCCACGTGGTAAATAAGCAGAAACCAACAAATCCATTTGCATTCCCACTAGAAGGCAAGATTTGAACCCGTCTCTCTAGAGGGGAAAAGCTAACGAGGCCCCACGCCTCCTGTGTCATTGAGGCTGGAATTATGACAATACCTACACCCAGGGGTAAGGACATAGTAATTATTTCCAGATGTATGCTAATGTGGCTGATTTTTATACATTCATCTTTTGCACAGCCTACATCCATCGCGGAGCTCAATGTTTACTCAGCATTCAAATAAAACATAAAGGGATTTAAAAAAATATCCTAACCGGTCTGTTAAGCTTCCTTAAAAGGGAGCTAATGGTATCTGCCTAAACACTCTAGCTGGGTTTTACAACTGAAATTCCAGGGATTTACATAACTGGCCTGCTTTTTTCCAAGGTCTGCATTTTTGCCCAACCAATTGAGCTCAGTGAAAATAAGCACTACACTCTGATGCTTATCAGCAGTTCGTTATTAGGATGCATTTAAAGGACAGAAAGATAAACACAGAACTATAAACTCCAGTGCTGCAGTGCAGGAGTGGACGATGGGTGCTACTTGAGTTTTCTACCAGACCCTGGGCAGTTTTAAAGACACTGGGAGAATCCTCACACCATTTCCTTCCTGGGCTAACTCATAATGATCTTGGATGGAAAAGATGTGCCCTTTATTCTCTCTGTAAGGCAGTTGGTAAATTGCAATAAATATAGAAAGCTTAGTTCACCCTTACAAACACAAGAGTGATGCAAGCAGCATCCTCTGCACCGGCCCGGGGGGCTGAGCCGCGGGAGGCTCACTCCTTGCCTTCCTGACAAAAGCTGCCCACTCTGTGCCATGTCTCCAAGGCACCTGGCATCGTTCCTCACAACTGTTATACATGGTGTTTGTTTTTAGAGATGAACCTGACCTGTACAGTCTGAGCTGGATTTCAGTCTCCTCTTCACCTCTGGGAAAGTCCGATAGCTTGAGATTTTGGTTCAGCCTATAAACAAGGTGTCACATTCAGCTGAGATATTTACATGAAGGCTTGTGTTTAAATAGTAAAACATTTTCCTCAGGAGTCTTCAGATCTGGTGTTCTGGTTACATCCATGTCTATAATAACAGAGAATTGATCTAAAAGACCATATATTGTCTAATTCAAGGTTCCTTACAAAATACAGACTAATCCTGTAAATTTTCCTCATGTCAGGCTAATGACAATGAGGTTATTCATATATAGATTATTCTTGTTCATTAGCACCTGCAAACTCTGACTAATGCTTGGTTCAGTTTATCTTTATGGATCCAACTCTGCCAAAGAAATGTCTATATTAAACCCATCACTCACCAAATTGCTTTCCCAAAGCTACTCTTTTCATCTTCTTTGAATAACATTAATAATGGGTTACGAATAGCATAAGTTACGAATAGGCAAAAAAGACATTAGATTTTCCACAGCCCTCACTAAATTATGTATCAAACATTTTATCAAACATTCTAGCAGTTAATACTAAAAAACAGTATTGTTTACCAGACAAATACTTTTGCATATGCTTTTTTAGGACAGGTAGTGCACATGCTTTTTTAGGACTGGATGCCATCACTCTTTGTTTCTTACTACTCTCTACACAGTAAAATTCAAGCCAAGAGTTCAGACAGCTCTTCAATGAGACATAAGCAAGAATACACAGGTTATACGATCATTGTTCTTCCAGTTTTCCTAGGTTAGGGTGCATACACAAAGACAGTTATCTCTGTATTTCTCTTATCAATACGTTACATTTCCCTGAGCATGTCTGTGGAAAAAAAAAAGCACTGTTGCTTTTTTCTTTGATAAAGAAATAACATGAAATTGAAACAAAGGACGATGTATGCTTCTAATTGTGGCTGCTCCACCACCCTCCCATGGCCCTTGAGGGCTCCACACATCCTCCTCTCTCAGCAGCACCACCACCTCGGGCAAGGCCAGCTCCTTGCAATAACCCTTAGCAGCTCCCAGCTACATGAATATGCTTGCTATCCTGATAAACACTGGGAAACTGAGGTTATTGCAATGTTTCAGACCTGCTTCTGCATCAAACCTGTCAAAAATGACTTCTGCCATATACTGAACAATCACAGGCAGGGGGAAGGTCACATTTTCGTAAAGCTAAAACTTCCACTCTACAAAACAATTAAATCTATCCATACTGCTCTTCTCTTTTTTCCAGACCGCCCACCCCACTTGCTCTTTTGTACTGCATTTCAGTTACTTTTGTTATCAACACTAATTTATTATAGACTACCTAAAGGGAGGTCAACATTTAGCAGAGACCATATCTTACTACTTATAGAAGAAAAGATTTCCTCTTGTGTTTATACACTCATATGTCTCTCTCCACCATATAGATTGATTTTAGGGACTCTGACTAATGAAAAGTTTGGAACAGGATAAAAATAAACCTTGACAGAGTTTGCTGCAGCCATCTACTAAGCAGTTTTAGTTCTGTGGGTTTTTTCCTTCTGTAAGCTTCCAGTCTGCAGCATGAATCTAAAACATATGAATAAATATTCGAAGACTTCCACTGTGGTCTTTGAGGTTCACAGCTCAGGAGGGTCGGGCTTGTGCTCAGCTTTACACTTCAGAGACTTGAAGGTGGTCTTTTACCCAAGGTGAATGTATGAAACACCCCTGACTTTTAAGATAAAATGATGGATTACCATTAAGGAGGGAGGTTCCTATTTTAGTTGTAGTCCTTTTAAACTTTATTTATACAGTACTTGTTTCGAGGCGGTAGATCTCTGATCACAGCATTCCTGCTATGGAGCTGAGGATTATATAGGGCAAGGAAAAGAAGAGAAATTCTTTTCAGGCATTATTCTTTAAAGCGTTATCTCATCACCCAGGGTAAGATATGATTTTTTTTTTCTCAGTAGGAGGCCATGATACATCTAAGGGAAAACACCTGGAGAACAGGAATTTGACTAGATTACAGTTGTTGTCATCTGTGGCTGACTCCCATTCCTTGAACTTTGGCTTCAAATAATTTGATGTAGCATCACTGCCGAGGAGCCAAAGCAAGTTTTCTTGCATGCTAATCATTACTGTAGTCTGCATCAATCCAAATTCATGGGAGAAGACTTTCAGATGACTGAAGCTCCCCTTAAGCCATTAGAGCAATGACAATTTATACTGGTGAAGGATTTGTCTCTTGCTGTATAATGGGTCAGTCATTTACTACAACTGTTTTTTTTCCTTTCTTACTTAGAAGCAAGCAGTTAAAGAGAACTGATTGCACATGAAAACAGAAAGAAATGGAAAGCCAAGTCTTCTAACACAAAGAGAACAGCAGTGCTCAGTAATCCTGATATTGAAGGACTTCTCCTGGGATTTACAGGTAGTTTCTTTCCCAAATGCCTCGTGTATTCATGCTAGCCTTGGTCCATCATCTGAGGCTGCCCACAGCAATGGGCTAGCTGTGCGGGGCTGATTTTTTATGATGTAGGTATCTGTCTACTAAGAATCAAGTTAACCACAAATTCCTTCTTTCATTGGTTAATTGATTTTAAAGACAGAGCTCAAATCAAATGGTAACAATATTTAGTTACAAACCACCTGGGATGATATTTGAACCAGTGAGCTCATGGTAAAAATAACATTAAATGTCCCATCTGTCTTCTCGCGTAATTGTCCGGAATGGCTGGAGGACCCTGTTTCCCACAGACATGTAACCACATTCAGGAAACACACAGCACAGAGCAGACAACACCAGGTTTCGTCACATTTGTCATCTGACACACTGCTTCTGTTGCCCATTACCGGAGCCGGAGAAGCCGGGCTGCTGAGGGAAGCTCAGAGAGTCGGCTCAGGGTGCTAATACGCTGTCTGCTGCTTTGGCTGTTCTCAGGTTATTTCCTTTTGTTCCAGCTGAGAAACCAACGTGCTGCCTGCTAAGTGCTGTGGCCTCGTGCTGGTTCCTAATTCCCAAAGGGTTTTTATATCCATTAGCTGCGTAAATACCCCAGGGACCACCACGCTGGCATCAGCGAAGTGCTCGGAAGAGCCACATGGGTGAGGAACCAGAAAGCTGTCCTCTCTCTGAGATAACAGTGTAAAACCGCAGAGCTGGCCTGGTTAAGGTGGCATTTTTCAGAAGACCTTATAGGAGCGTTAGGTGAGCAGATGCCCTGGGCGCTCTCTGTGCTCAGAGGCACTGCTAAATTCTTTGGGAAATCTCAGCCTTCACATGCAGCAATTCAGTGGCTTCCTGGCTAAGCTCTTTGCTGTGAAACTGCTGGGGGATTGCAAGCAATGCAGCTATGAAATCCAGTAACAGTTTGGGCAAACAACCTCTTAGTAAAGGTATTGTTATGTCAGTGCTTTCTGCATAACCTGAGGCCTTTGTTAACTATTTAAATTTGTCTTCAAAGGGAGGAATTAAACAACCTGCTAATGTATTTAAATACCATTGGATAAATAAGGGGAAAGAAAACCCACAGTCTTATATTTCAGCCTGAAACTTTCACTGTTTTTCTTCTTCCAAGAGCAGTCTTATTTAATTCTACAGTAGATTTTTAAGTCTCTTGATAGCTAGAGCTATGTAATCTTGCACCTGGCATCAGCAGGCTGTTTGTCTGCAATATTATACCGTTTTTCAAGGTAAGCTGTGAACTATGAGCCTGACTGAGTCTTACAGAGCAGTAAAGTCTTACTTGGGCAGTAAAACCATCCTTGGTTTGGATCACCACAGATCGGACTCAATGATGTTATATTACAAATACAAATATTAATTTTAAACCCATATACACCTGTTATTGTCAAAAGGTGTAATTTTTTAAATAAGTGTATTGTCTTCAGGGCCAACATTTTTCTCATAGGAACCAACTCAGCAGAACATGTATTTGACTCCTGTCCTATCCAGTCCCACTGATACTGATCAGTGTTCATGTTTAAGTGTTTTGCTAGGATAGGGCATTTCAATCATTTTCTCCCCAAGCTTTTGTTTCCACTTCTTTTTCTTAGCTTGTGTCTTTGAAATAGGATTTTGAGGTCTTTCGTGTTACCCGACACCAAGAACCACAATGGTGCTGCGTATGTGACTATACTGAGCTCTCCCCTTCTCTGCAGAGGGCATCCGTGTGGCAGATGTGCCCTATATCTTTTCTGGTGGCTCCTTGGCTACCACGTCCTCCTAACTTTGGCAGCCTGCATGCCCTGCAGCTGGAATCTGCCCTCGAGTATATAGTATAGCAGTTTTTTCTTTTATGGCCTTGGAATAGGAGCAGAAAGAAAGATACTCCTATGAACAAGAAATAGAGAGTCACTCCGAGAAAAGTCAGTCTGATAACTTCTCTGAAAAAGGAGAAGCAAAGAGAGAGATGAATCAATACTTAACAATAGCTCTTTTAACTGAGCTTCTCCAACTTTGAAATGAAGAGAAACAGGCTCAAACCTACACTAGTGTTTTGCTCTGCTTGATTAGACATGACCCTACAGAAACAGATATGGGAAAGAAGCAAAAGGACACTGGAGAAACACTTAAAATGCAAGCAGCTGATAAGTAGGTTTGAGGTCTGACCAACTGGATTGCCTTCCATTTACCTTCTCTTTGATCCAGTTTTAGTTCGGTTACATTGTCTCTGTTCAAATTCTGGCTAGGATAAAAATAGATGGTAATGGAATAAAAAACCTAAGACATATTATCATCTGTTTTATAACTTCTGTGCTAAAATCTTCAGATCTAATTAGGATAAAGCTTATTCTAATTCCAAAGCTTCCCTTCAAAAAGATGCACAATAATACATTAGAGCCACAGCCCGAAGAGTAAGATTCCACTGCCTTCCTGGAATTTTAATTGACAACCGGGTAGTGCTTCAGGTACCCGGGAGACAGCGCTATACAAGTGCAGTTCAGCTCACTGATCTGTACTGAAGCCTGCCGTACACTGTATTAAAGTGTATTGGCATTTACGCCTGAAGAACTGCAACATTAGCCCAATTGCCTCAAAGCTGGCACTTTGCTAGGGAACAGTTAGCAGCAAAAATGGAAATCAGGTACAAGAAAGCAGGAACAAAGATGAGTGACTAGTTTTAAATAATTCTCTAAATGTTCTCTGTGCAGTCAGCATCTCTTAAAAGGGGAAAAAAATGCCAGCCCTAAATACAAACGACTGACAGCATCTGAGCAAAACTGGCCTAGACCTGACATGTTATAGTCTTGTTTTGAATTCAACATTTTTTGATCTAAAACCCAAATTAATTCACAAATGAGTGGCCTAGTTTCACTTATTGCTCTTCCAGAATGCAAATCATGGCATGCCAAGATAACTTCAGCCTACTCAAAACCCCAGCTACTCCAGTCATTCATCAAAGCACTTGATACTGCTCCTTAGTCAAGGTTAGAATGAAGTTTTAAGAGCAGCGCATTAGCTTCACACACCATTAGCCATGAGTGCCTCAGGCTGTACATCACAAGCTTGATGAAATGGCACTCATGCTGTCCCATGTACCAGAGAAAATCAAGGCATTAAATATTACCTTTTTTCAAGGGAATTTCAGACGTGGTTGACAAGGTCACGTGTAGTGATTTCTCTGAGGCATTTGATTTAGGAGCACATGATATTTTGTTTAAAGGTATTTTATGCAGAATTAACTGCGTACATATCAAGAGAACTGAAAACTGCCTCACTGTGAATCTCATAATCCTTTAATGGAGACATTTCTGTTGCTAACTCCATTCCTGCCTGGGTCCCATAGGGACCAGTCCCTGAGCCAATGCTAATACTTTATCAACCATTTAGACAACATAAAACATTCACAGGTGGCATTCGCTGTAGATTAAGAAAAGAAGGTAGAAGAGCAGACAACAGAGACAGAGTAATCCGAATTGCAATGCCAAACAGTCACAACCCACCTAGGAGCTGACCATCTAGGAGTCAGGGACACAGATTGTGGCCACTGAATGGGAGACTCTGACTTGTGATAACAACTGAGACATGCATATTGGTGAAGGTAACTGCCCCTACTGAAGGCTACCAGACCACTTGGACAAATGGAAAGGGAAATATCAAAGAGAGGTAGCGAAAGGAACCTGCTCCTGTGCACAGCATCAGTAAAACTGCTACAGAGAAATTCATTCTTTTCATGTGTTTCTATATGCAGAAGGTTGTGGGAGTACAAGAGGGAGTACAAAAAGGTCACAAATGTGTTTTCAATGTCTGAAAGAGAGATGACATGCCATATAAAAGATTTATGATAGTGTGAGGCGAAAGGAAAATACAGGTTTACTCATGTTGGAAAAGGCTTAAGGTTGAGAGTTGAGCTTAGAGATGATTTCATCCCCATGGGAATATTTATACTTTGAAAAGCCTGTAAAGGGAACAGTAAACTTATTACCAAGAGCAACTGCCCAAATACAGGCAGCATGTGCCATTTGCGATGCCCCAGGATGTCCAGCCTGCTCTCCAGCCGCTGGTCCAGAAGGACCCTGTCTCCTGCAGGCCCAGTGGCTGGAGATCTGCCAGCCCCCTGCATGTCCCAGGCACCCAGGGGCCTCTCAGGCAGGATTGCACCCTGGCCATCTTTACCACACGACCAGACACTCCTCCAGGTGAGGAGGTTAATGTGCTCTGAGGGGAAATCCAGATGTGAGGCAGCGAGGGCTCACGCGTCATCTCTGCTGTGTGCCTCTGGGGCTGTCTCTCTTGCAGGCCTTCCTCCTTTGGCCTACCTTGGACACCCTCAATGCTGTCCTGACCTGGGCCGTGATACCCTACGGCAGCACTTCAAAGCCGCGCTCAAGGCTCAGGGCCTCTACTGGGCTCCTGCAGGGGTCAGGAAGGCATCTGTTTCACGGCACACGGCAAGGGCACCACTTGTTAAGGAAGCCCAGGCATGGCCTGGGACCCCACTGTGATGGGTTCTGCACAAAACTGGAATGAAAATGCAAGGAAAATGACTACATGTGTCTGACTTGATCCCCTGACTCCAAAGCCTCGAGTCACAGCTGCACACGGAGTATAGGATGTGATAAAGGAGCACTTAAAACTTACAGCATGTCTTACTCGTCTGCTCAGACTCCAGTTGTGTTAGATTTGGGATCAGAAAGGAATATTTTTCTGCTTATACTGACAAGCATCAGTGATGTCATCTGCTTTTTCCACAGGGTGTACTATTTAATCTTGAAGGTCTGAAAAGCTTCAATCTAAAGTCTTTGGACTAACGTGAAAAGAACCAGGTGAAAATCTAGAAGTCCCTGATACAGAGGAAGTCATAAACTGATGAGCTAGTTTTTCCTTTTGGCCTTATACTCTGTGGAATAAGTACTTTCTTGGATTACAAGTGAGCTGGGTTAGGAGAAAAATAGAAAAGGCAAAATATATGATTCACTTTTCTAAATCATGTAGAGAATAATGTCAGCCATGTGCACATCCAGGATGTATTTCTGCTCGAGCAAATACATAAATATATACCTTTGTATTTCCAATAGAGAAGACACTAGATGTGGAAGGACAGATTCAGACAGTTGTTACACATTTGGGGCACTCTTTACCAAATACAAATATATACACATTGTTCAGTGAGATGTATCTCCACTCCCACAAGGGGATACATTCAATGAAGTGAGGCTACCTGAAGATGTGAAGCCAAGACTTTGCAAACACAAGTGCCAAGCTTGCAAACTTCAGACCTGAAAGGAGAGCTCTCCTTTATGCTTTCAGAAATCCATAAACACAGAGGCTTGTAACAGAAATCATCTTGCAGCATAACCATCTAACATTTCAAAATAATTATTTCCATCTCTCTGAGTACTTTTTATATCAACCACCAGCTGCTTAATTCAAAACCACTGACATCAGTAGAAATCCAATTACCAGAATGCAAAGACTAGGCACAATCTAGTTTCCTCTTCTTTGTCCATAAGCATTTTATTTCTTGTGTTCTGCCGTTTTGCTTTGGCTGCATACAATTTTGGCACTAAAGGAAAGATCTGTTAATCGTATTGCAGTATTGCTAAAGAAGTCCGGTCATGAATTAGGATCTCATTGCACCAGGCTCTGTTTAAATGTAGAATGAAATGTTGATACTTAAATTAAGCTTATGGCTGGAAGTTATTTACAATCTTGACTTTAAAAGGATTAGCTTCACCTAAATGGAATGGAACAGCGTGAGAGGGATGTCTGCATGCTTGTCTCACTTTTGCAGCATTGAGGACATTTGAATATTTGAAAAGGCCTATGAATGCATGACATATTCTGGGTATTAGACTGCCTTGTAGCAAAGATGAGCTATGGGACAAACCCCACAGCACACCCAAGGCATGTGATTTTTTACAGCCAGATCCTGTTTGCATAGTTTCCTCCTTTTTTTAAGATTAGAACTTCAGCTCTTCAGAAAAACAGATTTTTCTAACTCCTTTTCAAAGGCTTTTTGATATAGATTACCCGGGGTGCGTCCCATGGCTAGTTCAGAATGCCATGAAGGAGCCACAGAGCTTCAGCTAAATGCCCTATGAAATGGTTTAGCATTTTACCTATTAAAATGATGATCTTACATCCCGAGTATCACACTGACCCCAGCCCCAACTCTGTGGCCTTTTCAGTAGAACAAGGGAGAGAGCAACTAATATTTTGAAAGGGAGGGAAGAAAGGGGAATTTGAATATTTTATACTTTGGATTTTTCAAAAAGTTCATCAAATATTGCATTTTATCTCAACATGTAATGTGAATGGTCTACATTTTAATGCAGGAAAAGTACTTTTTACAAATAATTTTTCTCTTTCTAGTTTCTGCCTTCCTTGTAATCTTGACAGAGCAACAATAGGCAAACCTTGAAGTACCATTTTGCATCAGTGGCATTTAGGGCACAGTGCCACGATAAACAAAAACAGTTAAGGGAATATCTAAAACTGACTGCCTCGACACTGAGGTATGTACTGTTGTCTGCAAAATATCAAAGCAATGTTTGTAACCCTCAGTACTCAACTCCAGCCCATCCAGTTTCTCTACAGAATGCAAACAAAACCAGCACATATATATATAAGTATGTAGCTAAAGCTACCTACACTCTGTGCAACTTAATAGTAGTGAGTATTCAGTCAATTCTGCACCATAACTTTATAGGTGAGGTTTGGTATACTAGTTTAATCATAATAATTGTCAGAATTCCTAGGAGCCATGAAGGTCCCTTCAAAACCATACAGCTGAAACAATCCTACCAGAACAAGGCATGTGTCAGCATTCCCCAAAAATCACAGGCAAGGCGTGGATCATTTGAGGAATTCTCAAGGCTATGCTTTTGAGGAGTTTCAGGTATCCACAAGAAGAGTCAGAAATATCAGAGAAAACAAGCAGCAAAGACGCACCAGACACACAGAGGCAGAGTGTCATCCTGCAGAAACACTAAGAGAGAGCGTTAGGATTAAGGGCTAGCTGTGACTGATTTGTGAATGTTGATGTATTTCTGCAGTCAGGTTTCTTTAGACGACACTGATTGTGAAATAGCTCCAGGCTGTTCTGTAACACCCAAGAAATGCCAAGAAAAATTAAACAACCCAGTAGCAAGCCAGTAATGGAGAGTCACTGAAACTCTGATAATTTCCTGTTCCCATAGAAGACACAAGGAAGGAGGATAAGAAAAACATGCGCTCAGGTAGGACAGTGATTAGCTGCCAGATCACCAAGGCAGGGAGTTTACTGAAGCTGATTTGAGGTTGATGGGTAAGGGGGACAGATCTAGTCCTGAAGAGCTTGCTTGTGTTCTGAGGAAAATGGGGCAGGACAGGCAGACAGTTTGCTATTTTGTCTACATCATTACCCATTTCAGGCTGTCTGAACAAAAAACCATTTTAGAATCCCTTCTTGCACTGCAAAAACTATAGACCATAAACAAGTGTGTACATGAAAATAGGCACACAGGAAGAGAGCACTCTTAGATAACAGGAATATTTTGTAGGATCAATATCACGCCAGCCTGTGGCAGCTGACTATCCACTCCCATTTCCCAAGAGTGACACAAGCAAACTCATAACACGGGGAAGGTCAAAGAAAAAGATCATATTGGTGTCTGCTGGGACCAAGGAAGGATAACGAAGGGTAGGGCTGTAGTGCAGGCCCCCAACACAGCAGCCTGGGTGGGTTTCCATCACTGGCTGAACACACGAGGAACCTCTCTGGGCTAAGAAATATTCCCCTCCTTGATCTGCTCCCTGTTCACTTTGCAAATACTGCAGGTGTCTCGATGCATTAGTGCCTTCTCGTCCCAAGAAGAACAACTTAGAGGACTCTGATTATTGTTTAAGCACCTGAGCCAAAAACTGTTGAATTTTATGATGCTGAGGTTCTGGCAATGCTTTTCAAGTACTGTATGTCTATCTCAGTTATATGTCAAGCTGTCACATTGTTAGTTCCTCCCCTGCCATCTGCATGGGTATTCTTAGGTTTCAAATTCCCTCTGCCTGCTACCATTAGTAAATGAAATAAATAATTAAAAACCCCCATTGTAAAGCTTTATTCAGGAATTTTGTGTTCAATTTTAAACAAAACCAAACTGAAATGTATTGTAGAAGTGTTAGCTCTGAAGTAAAATTTTATACTTGAAATAGAATCCATTAAGTGTTCCTGATGATAAAGTCACATCTTCATCTCAAAAGCTTTTTAAGAGGATTCACTTATTTTCCAAATGAATTCTCCAGGACGGTTCTATTTAGGTCATTTCCAATGCACCCAGCAGTGCTGTATCTAGGCACCATTACAAAAATAAAGCTAGGAGAGTTCATTCATTTTTCTTAGGTAAACAGTTCTAAGAAGAATGAGCTTCTCTGACAAGTGTTCGGAAATCTTTGTTCTTCTGACATTAACGGATTGCAGAAAAAAACACCAGGACAGTTTTATTGCAGAAATCAAATTAACTCACTAGGAGACAGATTATAGCTTTGGAAAAAAACCACTGATTGGGCCAGTGAGGCTAGCATAAGGAAGGAGGCTTTCAGCCTTGTTTATGGAGGGATTCAGCCTTGTAATGGTGGGATTAACAGTGAATTACGGCCTGATTTTCAGAGAGGGTGGTCGACAGCTACAAGATTCACTAACCAGTTCTTCTGAAAATCAGGCCCACACAGGGATGGAGGAGGAATAAAGAAAGGGGTTAATAACAAGGTTATTAGGCAAAAGTAAATTGTCAAAATGAGAGAATGCTTAAAACCATCGTCCTGAAAGACTTGACAAGCTCACACAGCAAGGGAGTGAGAAGTGAATTAAAACCAGAGCACGAATCTCCTGCTCAGCAAGCTCTCCTTATAATAGCCACCATAAGCTGGGCGCACCATGCAAGTCACAGCAGCTATGGCACCTCTGAATTTCCTGGTCTCATGGTTTCAGCCCGATCCTTTCTGTTATTGCAGTGCGGCTTTTAGTCATTAATTTATTAAGTTTGGGAAGAAAGTCCACTGTAAGGAAGACCAGCTGAGGACTGGTTATTGAAAGGCCCCTGGCTCCTGAAGAGGAAGGGAGGTGATTCCAATCCTTAATTCACTTTGGAGTGAGACAATTTGGTAGGAAATCAATCACTGTGAAATTCCAGGTGGGGAAAAGGATTTTTCTTGCTAAGGGCTACAAGTCTATTTTGACGTCTGGATGACATGTTCTGGAAATTCACCAAGCAGCAGACTCCTGCCCTAGGTGAGAAGACAAATTTCAGCAAGTGATCTATAATATGTGCCATGAACAGTGAGAGAAAGAAACATTTTGTAAGCAGTTAATTGTAGGGGATGATGTTACAGTGTTATGCCTAGAGGCAAGGGTACACTTCAGTTCTTCCAGCTCACTAACAAGCATGGCAAAGATACTCCAGTGAGGAGAGAGGAATGAAAATAATTTAGAAAAATGTCATCGATAGCAAAAAAATGAGTATGGCAAAACACATCCTGGCGAATTTTTCACGCACTTTTAGAAAATAATAAATGGGTTAAATCATTTAACTTCATCTAGGGCCAGATTCCCCAGTCAGATGCAGGACTGGAAGATGGAGTGGAAGTTCTGTCCTTAGTCTCATGTATTTTGCTCATCAGAGGTGTAATTTAACCCATAAATATATTTCCATATTGGTGAGAAGCATTTACTTACTACTGTCAAAGATGAAGGAATAAAACTTCCAGTCTGCTCCCTGTCTAATGTTAGAGCTTTTTATGTTAGAAACTAAAAATATATTTCATTTTTCCCACTATATATTTTATCTAAATTTTAGGAAAGTTTTTTGAAAATTGCTACCTCTGCTAATACAATATACAATATGAAGTGGAGTGTCCCTGCAGGATGCGGCATATTGATCAATATACACTGCAGTTAATCTTTTTCCCTTAGAAGAAAAAGTGCTTCTAAAATCAACATGGGAAGTTCTCAGCTGATAGTAATATTGACATTAAAAAATATATCAGCATACATTGCGTTTATTAGCAGATTGTTATTTAAGAAACTCTAGGAACCACTTTAAAAGAGGGATGATACGTTGCTATGCACAATCGCTGCTCTGCTAACCCCCCCCTCTGCCAGGGTCAGAGCCGGTTCCAGCAGGCAGGGAAGACTCCTGTTCAGTCCGTGCTGTGTGCTCCAGGGGTGCTAGACACTCAGTGTAGACCTAAACTATTGAGGTTGTTCACCTAGCATTTTATTACTTTTGTCTCTTCTCTTGAAGTTAAGATTTGCCCACCTAAGAGTTTTGCACAGTGCTTAAGACCATAGGACCTAAACAGCAGTCTCCATTAACAGCCTATTTATAAAATGATTGCAGTTGTTTTGAGCCTAATTTTCTTGGCAAACGTGAGAAATACTGTTTCTGTATTCCCATCACCCATGTGCACCAAACAAAAACCCTTTCCTTCTTCAAATCCTCTATTAAAAGTTCACTGTTCTCCAAAGCCCTTAGTGATGATCAACCATTAATAAATACAATTAAGGAAATATGCCAGCTTCTAACTATCTACAATAATGATCTAAAGATTAAGCCCTCAGCCCATGTGTCTGTCAGCCACAGTCTGTCCTGGATTTCAGGCCCAAATTCTCTTCCCACTGAATTCAGCCCCAAACCTCTCTTAGTCAGAAGACCTTTTAGAGAGAAATTGGTCTGCCTCTACATTTTACAGCTTTTAGGATACAGCAGCACCGAATAAAATCAATTTTAATCAAGAATTACATTTAACAACAGTGAAATATGGAAATAATGTGGAATATGGCCCAAACTGAAGGTGTTTAAACAAGAAATAAATAAGCATTTAGTGACTGATTGATGTTAGGAGTGTGGAGCATAAGAACGTAAGAATAGTCTCACTGGATCAAACTGGAGGGCTATCTGATCTGCTCTATAACTTCAAAACATGCTCTATCATGCTGAACATTATCACCTAAACAAGATAATAAGATGTCTTTTTTGAACACCACGAGATCCCCTACTTAGTAGGTCACCATATTTAAGAAGAGTTGAAGTATTTCAACTCTTTCAAGAGCTGAAGTATTTTATTCAGCTTTGGGGACTTCAGAAGTGAAGCATAGTCTCCGAAACACCCGATTCTCTGGCAAAAAAAGAGCAGCGCCCCATTCGTGGATGGCAAAGTGACCTGGCTCACGCAAGGACTTTGGGGCAGACCGCAGGATGGAGCTGTGACCCCATCCCCGTCCCTCCCCACCGCCGGGGGCTGTACGCTGGCTCGCGCGGCTGAGCCCTGTGCGAGCTCGTCCCTCCGCCAGTGACGGCTGCCCCAGCCTGGCTGAACTCCCAGCCAGGATCCAGAAATTTCTGCCTGTCACAGAGACAAAATATTGCCATCGGCTGCTTGACAGTGATTGTAAAAGATAAAAAGTATACTTCAGAACACTTGTGATTACCTACTTGTGATTACCTACAAGGAAAGACATTTAGTAGTAACTGATTTATGAGAGTCTGGACTCGGATGTACTTCTTGAGTTTCGATGAAACTTAGCTAGGCACCTTCACTCTGTTATGTATGGGGTAACTGTGCTGTATCTCAATTTTCAATATTAAAAAGAAATTGAAACTACAAATGAGTTAAAACTGTTCTTCTTCAAAAATGTATTTCACTAAAAGTTAAAGTCATTTCATATTATTTTTCATATTCTGTCTTCTCTATCACCCCCCTGCCCAAATCCATCTGAACCATTTGCCTTGTTTCATTAAGCATCTCTGTCTCTATAATGGAAAAAACGAGGCTTTTAGAAGATCATTAGCCTGACTGCTCCATTATATAGGAACAAACCTCTGAAATTATTCAGTAAACCCAAGAAGTCCCTTTAACATGAAGATTATGCTGAAATTTTTTAATGTTTGTTCAGGATGAGAAAAATTTATCTGCAAAACAAGCTTTGTGATGTGAAGAGCTTAAGGCCTTCACTCTTTAGATGATGAGACCATTCCTGAAGAAAATGTATAAGTTTGAAATTTCTGCTGCAAAGGCAAACCCGCAGGGGAACCACCCTGCTGCCCTTGCTCTATGCCAAATGGCAGAGCTGATTTGTCTTTGCCTGAAGTTGCACACGCTGTTACGGCTTACCTTTTATCAACAAGGTGCTTTAAGGCTGGTATGCAGACAAACTGCAATGGCACTTTCAGTTCCTGCATTTGTGGTTGGCCAGTCTCACCTTTCAGAAAGCACAACCACCAGTTTTATTAGCACTGCCACCTAAGACAACGCTGGCACAGCGACCTGAGGTTTCCATCCTGTGCCAACATGCCCCTTTTAGGGTTGGGTGCCAGGAATACATATGGTAGGAGAACCAAGTGACAGTTGCATTACCCCTGCCTTTGTTTATCGAACCAGTAGCTAAACAAACATGAGGAGAGTCCATACCTATATGAGCATAAAGGAAAAAAAAATCCTTTGTTAAAAATCACATAGTACTAGTGACCCTTTTTTGATTTGTACTTCAGTACCATAAGTCTTCCAAACTTGCATTGCTTTTCAGAGATTTGGAAAGGACAGAAGAAAAAGAATGCAACTCAGCAACTCTTGTGATTATATAAGAAATCATTTATTCCTAGTTAAAATAAGTGATACATTTTGCTGTGTGGTGCATGCTAACCATAGCTAATTTCAGATGCTTATAGCTTTTCAACATGATAAAATGTCATATGGCACTTTGTAACTGAGCAAAGTCTCTTAAATCAGCATGATTTCCTTTCAAACCCATCCTCCTTTTGGTGTGATATCACAGAATCGTTGGAGCTGGCGGGGACCTCCGGAGATCATCTGGTCCAGTCCCCTGCTCAAGCAGGGCCACCTAGAGCAGGTTGCTCAGGGCTGTGTCCGGTTGGGTTTTGGCCATCTCCAAGGCCATGCAAAGCCAAAACCGCCCATGACATCACCCTGCTGAATGCCATGGCCATACCAGGCGTGGTGTGAGCCGCCAACACGGCACCTGGCCAGCCCAGCCCACTTCTCCTGCCGCACCGGGTCAGCCTGGGAGCAGGCACCCGAGTCACAGACACTTTTTTCAGCCACTGGATTTAAAGAGCAAATGTCAGAAAGTGGAACTTGACCCAACTTATTAAATGATCTTCTTTGTCTCTTGCTGCCCTCTGCTGTCCCAAGCGCAGCCAGAGCAGCGCGGCTGAGAGCAGGAGAGCTGCAAGGAGGCTGCATGCGGCCAAGTGTCAAAGCAAGCCTCCGGCCGCCGGGGGCGGGGAACCTGCCACGGGGAGAAAATCTACAGCTGAAACCCAGCCACACAGGCAGGAGAACCAGCTACAGGATTTGAAAGCCCAACCACTCTGAAACAGCTGTGCAGGTTCTCCTGCATGGGAATTTACTCGAGCTTTGTTTGTGTGGGACATCGGACTTTGTGCGCGATGTGCAGGCAATACGATGTATGGGCTTGATCCCTCACAGTGCTCTGGGAAGCAGGACCACACAGGAGCCAGGGGGCCTGTAGGCTCTTGGCAGTTTGTATTAAATCCTACACTGCAATTGTAATGGTTTCAGCAGTTTTTTTACACAGCAAATCTAACTGAATCCAAGAAATATAAGTGAATCCAACAAGTTCGAGCCATATTCCTCTCGCCTTTAGCATTTATAATCAAAGGCAATCTGACAACTGCATTCTTTCAGCATGCTGAATTTCTTGGGGCCACCACCTCTTTCTAAAAATGCACGCTTTCTACAGCAACAAAACCTTGTAGCCAGAGCAAAGCTGAGTCTTCAGGGCTATTTCTCAAGTAATCCTTTCCAAATGCGTCAGTGGACCCGGAAACTCTTTATCTGTTGAACACCTCCTGGCTGTGTTTGAGGCTCTCCGCTGGCCCTCAGATGATGCCACCTGGGGCTGCACCACCAAGGCGCTCGGCGGCACCCGGCTGGGCACGGAGGCAGCTGTGGAGGCTGCCTCGAAGCCGCCACAGCCAGCAGCCTGTGGGTGAGTCCTCCTCTCGCACTTGCTTCAGAGGCCGGTTGTTGTTCACACTTCTTTAACAAGGAAGTCAAAGTGCCTTGTGTGAAGAGCTGCAGTGCTCCACCACACACTTTGAGTTTCTTAAGACACTCATTTGGAAACAGGCTGTGTTACACGCATGACAAAGCACTGTTCAGCCAACCTCTCCTAGGGAATAAACCAGTAGCACAGAAAATCTTGGTGCAAATGCGGCTCTAATGCAAGTTTATTTTCATTTGTGCATTAATTGTGCCTAGGTTCTTCTAGACAAAAAAATATGTTACAGTGAGACAGTAACTAGAGCTACACAATGCTCAGGAGGCTTTTAAAAGACCTCCCCCAAAAGGCTTCACACTATTCCTCCTCTATCACACATCCTAACTGCAGTCAGCATTCCTTACCACTAAAATAACACTGGAAAATAAGCAAATGTTACAGCAGCACCCAAAGATCACCAAATACCTAAAACACTCTCAAGACTAGATGCTAAATCTCCAACTTGCACAACAATCTAGGACGCTGTTCTTTTTTTCCCAAACATCTGTTTTTAAGAAATCAGAGTAGGCAATGTAAATTATGTTGAGTAGTTTAGTGGAAGGAAAGATTTTATACAACACTGAAGAGCAGAGCAGGTCTCTTGACAATTTGTTCTCAGACTTCCCTCAGAAATGGTGGGAATTTTACAAGGAGAAAAGAATAACCACAAGAAAGCTAATCTTGCCCTGGAGTGTTAGCTATATGCCACCAAAAAGCACTTTCAGTCCTGAACCTTAATTTTCAAAGAACTTTAGGAAAGCTGGTATAGTCCTTGAGGCGCTGCAGATTTCACGTACTTCCAGGACAAGGGCAGAGGGAGAGATCTGGAGCAGAGGATTTGGCACTTGGGCTGTGAGCTCAGAGTGGGAAACTTAAATAACTGTGAAGGCGATTGGACCATGATAAAACACCTCTGGAAGGGAGACTGGGGAAGCAAAGGGAGGAACATGGGATAGGCAAGAGCTGAGATTGGAAAAGACTAGTGAAGAAGTCTGAGGGGACTGTAAGACCACTGTGCCCTTCGGCTGCGCCCTGACCGTCCTCCAGGCCCTGGAATGGTATCCCAGTTTCCCACATCTCTGTTTCTCTTCAGTAAGTAAACACCCATGACCCTATCTGGCAAGAGAAGTGTTCCTGTCTCCTATAGATTTTCACCTGTAACACCACAGAAAACTAAGAAACTGAATGTTCAGTTTTCATCCTGCACTTTGACTAGCATGCAGCAAAGGAGGCATAAGGCACACTTTCAGCCACCTGAATAAAATAGAAATATTCAGACTTGTTCATTGATTTATCTGCCAGCCGTTCTAAGCACCGAATGAGGCAGGGATGATGGGGAAAAAGGAAATTGTGTGTCTTGTATCATAAGACATGTAATACCTATGAGGAGTGAATTGGTGTTGCATATTTAATCTGATATTTCCTAGCTTTTGAAAGTATGATTTTGCAACCTGCATTATAATCCTTTCCTATAGCTCGTTTAGAAAGCAATAAATACACAGTGCTAGCCCAGACATAAGAGAAGATTTGAATCAGAGCTCTGGTGATTTCAGGTCTGAAATGAAAGGAAGTAGGTGAAATTTCCTCCAAACCTTTGGTATTCTAAACTCAAATATGAGTAATATAAAAACAGAAAATGTAAGCGTAACGGCAGACAAGAGATTAGACATTTTATTATGTCTGTATAATGGTTTGCACAAAGCAGATCTGGCCTTTAAGCACTGCTACCATACAAATAAATAATAAACATATGAAGAATAAACACTATCTTAACATGTCACTTACTGTCACGAGTTTATTTTACATGTGGTCTCATTCTTCTGTCTAGGTTTCCTATTTGTTCTGAGGGTTGCTGTTGTGTTTGTTTTTCTCAGGCATGAAGGACCCTATACAAAAATATGCTCCAGCTGAACATTTGCAAATGAATATTGCAAACAGAGCAATAGTCCTGGGCAGAGTCATTCACATTTGCACATGAATCACTCAGATCACTATCTGGCTGAACATTCCCTATGAATGAGGGAATGAATGCTCTGCAGAATTTATTTTTAGCCAGCTCTTCTTGGCATATGCACCTCTACAAAATAAGAATGAGGTTAGCCAAGATATCCGTGTATGGCACTGCTAGAAGGGTAATAAAATAGATACAGAATACAAGTGATTTAGCAGGTCACCTAATTTAACATGCAGATTTTTTAATGCACACTGAAAGGCACTTCACATTGCATTTCTAACACTATGTTATCTTGGGCTGCTTCATATCCATCATATCTGCTCTTTTGCTTAAGGGTCTTTTGGCCCAGAAATCATTTGGGTTTTATTGTCACTATTTATATACACAAACCTGCAAAGCGTAATTCATGCTGAAACCAATGAGACAGTGCTTGTGGATTCAAGTCTCATGTATTTCATATCATGTTACAGAATGAAAAAGGAAGGAAAGATTTTGGGATGGAGAGGAATGAGGAGGGAGAATGGGTTCCTTTTTTTCCATGTTATGGAACAGATAGGAATCTAACCATTTAAGAAAAAAAGCAAATCTTCAAGGCAAAATATCAAGCTGTCTTGCAACATGCTGGAGCTTGCTTGGAAGAGTTTCTAAAAAACAAATACTAAAGGCTTAAGTGGTCCCATTGTTTGTTTGTTTTTCTTGAAATGACAAAAAAAGGCAAAGCTGTTGCATAAATATATAATTGCATTACATAGTACCAAAGAAAACCTCATCCTATTAGGAAAATGGGATTTTTTTTTCTATAAAGTAAAGTATTTTTCCTTTTTTCCACAATCGAGGGGGGTTGGTGCAACCACAGGGAATGAGAGGGAGGCACAGTGCTACCGGGGTACTTCATCTGCAATGCTACCACGTACTGAAAAAAACAAGTGTAAACACTTCCTGAAAGTGATTTTTAATTCAACATAAGCTGCAGCAGTTCTGTTTATGTGCAGATTTCCATTATAACGCTCCATTTTGACATATTATTTACAACTTTCCCAAATTCTCCTTTGGGGAATGCTCCTTTTCATGACTGGTCCCAGGCCAGGGAAGAATTGTGCACGATATGTGGAAACTGTTGGGAAATTCCCTTCAGCTATTTTTCAGGTAAAGGAGTGCTAAACAGAGCCCCCCCCCCACACACACTGGTCCCCTCTACATATAAATTTTTGGAGTTTAAGGAATTTTACTTTAATTCTACCTCCTCTCCCCCCAGTCACTTAGACTGTCCGGCATTAAAGGAAAAAAGTGCCAAAACAACCGTTTCTCCACAAGTCCCCTAAGGAGATCTCATAGCAAAGTCAGGCTAGGATAATATGAACCGCTATAAAACAAACTTTCTATCAGTTGTCTTTAACGAAAACTTAAGATTTACACATGATGGCAATGAAAGAGAGTGAACGAAACATCATTCTTTCAATTTCTGCCATAAAGCCTTGTGTGAATCTTTTTACGATTAAGGAACAGTACTTTTTACTGGTACTCTGCAGACTTACTTTGAGTTTTGCTATCATTGGTGAAAGGAAAATGGCCTGGAGATAGTTTTTCCTTAACTACAATTTAGCTGAGAAATAAATAAAGGACATACCCTTCTCTTTTTCCTACTTTTTTGGTTTATTGATAATGTTTACCTCTAATCTTCAATGGCTTTAGAATGACAGGGAGAAGCTATTTTGATGACACCTTGAAATAAATCCCTAGCACTCCTATCAAAGCACACCACTGGCCAGAAATCAGCTCCTGGATCTTGCATACACTAGTATAAAACTAGAATTCCTCTAGATTCACACTGGGGTTACTGAGAGCAGCATCTGGCCTCAGAGATTTAAGCCATTATATTTGCTGGATACTGTTGATACTGGCTACAGTTTGGTTTAATTTAATGTAAAAAGATACTGTTTCCACAGCTGGAGAATGAACTCTAGACAAACCATAGATGATGTTATAGTTGCTCTCCATATTATGGTGGAAATCCCTTGTAATGCTGTTCTGGAGGTGAAAAATCCACTTTTCATGGAGTTTTGGCTCTGAGACTCAGCCTTCCACTTTCTCTGTTTCAGAATCAAGCAGAGCCAACAAAAGTGCCAACATCCTTCAATGTCACTCAGATGGGCAATTAAGAAAAAGGCTAATTTTAAAGATACTGCAGAGAATTCCAGGATGCAGAAAACCAGACAAGACTCAGAGACTGCTGGAAAAGCCCAAGCCTTCGGGGGTCACTGGGAAATGCAGGCCCCCAACCGTCTCATTCCACCTCAGGGATCTGATAGGGTGAAGCAGCTTTATCAATGGAAAAATTAATTGCTCTCTAATAAGAGAGAGCAAGGTCAATAGCTATTTGTCTTCATTTCCTTTCTGTAGCTTTCATGCTCATTAGTTAGATCCTAAATCTTCCTTCCCTTTCAGATTTGTTTACAGCAACAGAGAGCCAGTAAAACACTAGAGCAGGCATACCAAGAAACGTGCCTGCCAAAAGCACTCTCGCACTAATAGCACACACGTTTTTAGTCATGTATTTGTTTTGCCAGGTCCTTAACTCTTGATTTTTGTCCAACAAGACAGTGGAAATGTTGAAGATGCATCAGATCTTACCATATAGCAAAAGACCTGGATTCTGTAATGTGCTTTATCAAGGCAGAAACCTGGTGGAGGGTGTTCTCTTCTTCTCTTTTCTTTTCATGCATCCATTTGTTTTCCATGTCATTGTTTAAAATAAAGGAGTAATAAACATAATTTGCACTGGATATGTCAGAACACCTTGTGTTTCTCACCCCAGATATTCCTTCACTTTTCCATAAAAAGATTTCTGAAAGATGATTTTTTTTGAGTTTTCTAAATGGCCACAGACAACTAGAAAAATTAGCAATAACTCTAAGCCATCTCACTTGGTCTTCACCCACAGATACCATTGCTATCTATCCATCAAATCCATGCATGCCCATAATGTTTTGTGTGTACCTAACCCAGAACAAAAAAAAGAATCTGTTTTCTGTATTTAGCTTGGATGCAGCCTGACACGGGTGTTAGAAATTAGGGCTGTTCTATGCATTCAGACAGGACCAGCCTGCTGTGATCACCAGGGCTGGCTGCTCCCGCTGGAAAGGTGCATGCCTGGCTCCTGGGACACCCTGCATCCACAGCTTGAGGTGGGAGGAAGGATTCACCCAGGTCCGAGACTGGGCACCCTTGGTGCAGCTGGAGCCAGACGTGGGCCCTGCAGCCTGGAGATACTGCCAAGGCAGGGAAGCAAAAAGAAGGATGAGCCAAGGCAGTGGCAGCAAAGCCTGGCTACAAAAACTGCTGGAAATTACTTCATTAATTTGACTTCCAGCACAGTTCAGACCAAAATTTCTGCCAGTCATCCCTGCGTACAGCCCTGCTCACCGCTGCTCATGCCAGAGTGCAGATATCCAGTACCGAGGATTCATCATATGAATGTCACTGTTGAAAACATGCACCATATTTCTAGCATAATTTTATCCAGGTTTGGATTCCAGCACTGAAATCTCAATCTGCTGTTAAAAACCTTGAGTCATCTATTCTCACAAAAATAATTTCCTTACATAAGTATTTTGAAACCAAAACAGAAATCTGTTAATTTTTCCTTTAATCTCTCACTACAAGGAAGCATTTCCAGACTGAATCATTTTGGCAGTTTTCTAGAGAGCTTCCAATTTATCAATGTTCTTTTCTGAAAGCATGGACTCCAGAAAGTCTGTACTGGAGTACAGACTTGCATCTGACTGTCGCCCTGTTTATAGATGAGGAATCATCCCAGGGTGGGATTTAAAAAGAGAGATTTTGAGATATTCATCTGTCACTATGTTTTGTTTTGTTCTTTCCAATGGGAAATGAGATTTTCATGTAAGCAAATGGGTGTCACAATTGCTTTGGTCTCAAATAAGAGACCTGTTGGAACTTTACTCCTTGGCTCAATATCCATTCAAATTAAAAAGCTTTCAGACCTGCTAATAAGGAGCAATATATTAGTATTACTTTCTCAGAAAACCCATAGTTAGGCAGTTAAATATGACTTTGTAATGAATGAAAAAGTAGGACAATGCCCAAATGGATGAGGTGACAGACTTCTAAGTCACAACAGCTTCAAGGAAGAGTATCAAGTTTATGGCTAGAAGAAGCATAGAGACTGTAGCCAAAAGAAGGGAAAAGGACCTTTGTTCTCTGATAGAGCCACATTGCTAGAATGCAATGCTGCTGCAAAGTAGTCCGATTTGTCATCATTTTCATTTGCATTTGAGGTAAAAGCTTTCCAAAACAGGGTGAATATTGTCCTTACAAGCATCAGTTGTAAGAAACAGTTAAGTCCATTAAGGGACCAGACAGCTGAAACCACTGCAGCTTTCCTTCCAACCACCAGCACATGTCACTGTCCAAAACAGAGGCACCTGCAAGGCACATGGGTGGGAGGGTTTGACTGGCTATTGTTTTGTGACCGGTTGGGTGTCTATGAAGGAGACACGAAAAGATCAAAAGAGACAGATGGTGGCAGAGAAAAAGCCAACAACACAGACATAATAAGGGCCAGGAATGTGCCTCCAAGAAAAGCTAAGAAAAAGAGAAAAGGCGCTTTTATGCTAAGTGTTTAATGGAAAATAGACTCAAGCTGTAAATAGAGGCCATGCCTCTTCTGTGATTCTTGCTGTGTAAAGAGAAAGACTTTGTACTTTCTTTGCTATTAAATGAGACTGCATCAGAGAAACCTCATTTCAGAAATCCTCAATTTCTCTTCCTAGCTGGAATAATCCTTATGCCTCAGGATTTTTAGTTGGATTTTTATCCATCTTTACATAAGCTTATACACAGTCACCTAGGAAGGTGATAGTATGGTTCTATTTACCCCTAAAACAGTGCACCCTGCTCATCAGTTAGTGACTTATGTTTCTGATGTGCCTATTGATATAACACTGGAAGAACTGCAGTCCAAGAAAGTTAGTTAAACACCATCAGGTAACGGTGCATGAATCAACATTGTAGGGCAAAGCGCTAGCATGGATATTACTGAGTATTTCTTTCGCATGTTGTGCTTATGTTGCTTTTGCTATAGTAGGTCCAGAGAAGTTGCAGGCACCTTCAGATCTGCTAAAGGGCCAAGTCCACTTGCTGTCATTCTGACAGTCTGGCTTTCTGCAGCAGAAGTGAAAAAGTGGTCTCTTCCTTTTTTGGGAAACTGTTAAGAAAGTTGACTAAACTGAGAAAAATGTCTATTTACTCATTTACATACCTACTACTCTACTGAAAGTCCATGGAACAGAGCCAGCGAGAAGAGAATTTGGTAGAATTTGTATGTGGCAAGACATATGCATGCATGCCTTCAGTGTACACATGCTGCACACACTGCTTGGAGCGCTAATGAAATAAGCAGCTCATTCAGGATTTTGTTTTATTCTTGCTGTTCAACAGGACTTCCTTTTGCCTTATTTTCTTCACACTGTTCAGAACCTGCTCTGAAGACAGTATCCTTCATTTCTATACGGGGTGTTCTGTGGGTGCACAGCCTCCTCATAACTGAGAGCTCCACTGTTAAATTACTGCATGGTATGGTTTTAAAGTGAGGAGGTTTGGCAGTATCCCTATATGCAGAAAGCTAGTGGGTCCCAGGAAGATTAAGGCCAAACATAGCTAAGCTGGATATGATTTTAAACTCACAAGATCCGATTTTTGAAATACTGTCTTCTGTTCAGAGCACAGCTCCCACTGACTTCAGCTGCAGCTGTGAGAGTTCAGCACGCCTGCAAGTCCTGCACCAAGAATAAAAATAATGTAAAATTATTGACAGATGCTGAAGAGATTGGCTTGACTGACTCAGCTGTCACCACGTGGGAGCTGTGTGACAGAAAAAGGGACAGTATCCAATTCTCCAGGGTAGAACCTCACTCCCTTGCCATACGTTCTCCTCCCCAAACTCTGTCTCATTTTCTGTACTGCTTCCCATTTCTGGAACAAATGAAGTGGGAAAGGGCCCTATGGTGCCTTTAACTGTTATAACAATGGTCCTTTCCCAGAACCTTCCACCTTGCTCCCACAATAATCACCACAGCCCCACATGAAAGGCAATCTGCATACACACAAGGAGTAGCAAACTTTGTAGGCTTAATAGTATTTTCTTCAGTTGGCATGTATTTTGCTAGTTTTTCAGAAAGATGAAACAAATTCCCTTGTGTGGCACTGTGCTGCCATTCACAAGGGCCACCAAGGGGTAACCGGATCCTTTAAAGCCACTGCACAGATCTCTGCCATTTGGCTAATGGCACACCAGACAATACTGGTAGGTAGACATCCTCCTCAGAGACCACCACTAGGGAGCTGAGACACACACCCTGACCACATGGATTGTTTCTCCACAAGTCTCTTCTTAATTCTCCCAGCCTCACTGAGTCCTTGTCCTCATCCCTTCACTCAGCCAACCCATTCCTCTCCCTATATCTATAGTCACCTTGTCAGATCTGCATCTCCTCACCCAGGCATAGTTACTCCCCTCAAGCCCCAGTCCTGGACTTTAATTTGAACTGCCTTGCTTTCCTCTGGACAGTGGCTCTTTTCCTTTGCAGCCACTGGATTCCACTTCTAAACCACTTGGGAGGCAGCAAAGGGATCAAGAGAGAAAGTCTCCCCAAAACCATTTCTGCTGCCTGATCTCCATTCTTCATGTTGCAGCATTTTGCATATTTGAAGACTCTCACCATGCTTCCCTTGCCCTTCACTTCTCTAGACCAAAGCAGGCCAGTCACTTGGTCTTTCCTCGTGTTTTCTAGACCTCTGCTTGTTCCTCTTGCTCTTCTCTGGAGCACACACTCCTCCTCGCAGCAGGCACGCAGCCCCGATTGCACCAGGAGTTGGAGGCTCTAGCTTTCTCCTTTGGAAGTCAAAACACCATTAACCAGCCATTCAGATCATAATTTGGTTCAGTTTGGGTAGATTCTCATGGCAAAAGCAAAAGGTGTCTTTTGATAGACAAGATACCCTTATTTGCTTACTTTCAAAGTTCCATTTCAAAATAAGAGAGTCACTAGAACTGCTTTTAATAAGCCTTAGAAACATCCTTAGTCAGCAAAAGAGTCTTCTATTTTTCCCCTTGTTTCATTCTCAGCAAG
The DNA here is from genome assembly GCF_036370855.1 of Dromaius novaehollandiae. Lineage (NCBI taxonomy): Eukaryota > Metazoa > Chordata > Aves > Casuariiformes > Dromaiidae > Dromaius > Dromaius novaehollandiae. Next base: position 59,047,336 of record NC_088101.1, read on the forward strand.
ATTTAGCAGCTTTACAAAAAATTTCCATGAGAAAAAGAAATCAGTCCGCAGCAGACCCCTGACATTGGAATGGTTAGTGTTTCACAAAATTGTAAGTGACTGAGAAACCGGGAATGTGTCAGGAGACAAGAATAGGTCTATCTGCAATATGAATACAAGTCAGCTGTATAAATCCTTGTATTATATCTCCAACTGCTTAAACACTCTGTAGTGATGACAGTTATGCTAATATGATGCATTTAAAAAGAAACTGAGATAAAGCACTAAATGTCATATTAAAATTCTCACCCAAGGGTATTCATAATTTCACCCTAACACTGGAGTATTGTTGCCTGTAAATACAATGCTACACTTCACCTTCTGCCACAGCTCTGAAACATGAGCTGAACTTACAAAAGAGAAAGGCACCTCTGTAAAGTATCCCTCTCGTCTTCAGACAATTGCTTTCAGACACCTTATGAAAAACACCCAATAATCTCACTTCCTTGAGCCACAAAAAAAGAGGAAGAAACAGGAGTGACAGCTATTTCTACATCCTCATCAAAGACTAACAGATCCCCAGCTTTTTCAGGGGTCTCTGGCCCTGCAGCCAGTTTTTGCACGTTCAGATCCATGTGGGTTAATGAATTTTTATGAAGGGAGATATGCAGAAGAACTTGCCCTGCAAGTGGGATACAGAGTGCGTGTTGGATGCTCCAGGAGATACCAGCTCAGCCACCCCTAAATCCTAACCGCTACAGCCAGTCTTTATCTGGGAATGTTCTGTACAACGCTGCCGATTTTAGGCAAACTGGTAGACACCCTTGTGGCTTTCCTCCTGGTAGGTTTTCATTTGTCACCTGTGACAGACACTCGAGGTCTGACATTGCGTGGTCACGTTTCTTGCCACAGACAGACACCGCACACCGCTTTTTACCCCCATCCCCGGGTTTTCCTTTTGCTTTTGTCCCTTTTCTTCCAGTCTGAGGAGAAACTGGGTGAGAGATGTTTGTTTTGGGAAGAAGAAAGAGGACTACTCTGGAATTGTGAAAAAAATGACAACACAGGCTTCAGCAAAGGGCCACTTTAAAGAAAGCTACAGAGTTCTACAGAGGTCCTTTTTCTCAGAAAACAAAGTTGGTGGAAACAGCTGGAGACCATAACTTGGAAAACTGAGAAAGTAAGATGAATAAAATTTCCTGTTTTTCTCTCCTACCCCAGCCTGCAGGGGACAGGGGCCGGGGGTTGCCTCTTCAGCCCCTTTTCAAAACAGATGTTGGATTCCCAAAGGCTTCAGGTTTGTATTTTTTTTTTTTTTTAGGCAAAAATAGCAATTATTCTTTTGGACACTGCTCTGGGATCTTCAGTTCAGCTGCAGCTTGTCATACATCAGTAAACATAGCAGATTCTGCCACCAAACACTGTTTTAGATCTGATTAGTATGAAAATTTGGTATTAGTAAACCTTATTCTTTAAGGCTGATAAACACAATAGCTTTCAACTCTCTTCCTCAGCAGAGCTTTCTCACTCTGGTATCTCACAATTAGCTCCTGTTATGCTACTCACCAGTGCTAAATTCACTGATAGGAAAGCAGTCATGAACTGGGGCTTATGAAAGCTCTTACTGCAGGAGATAGGACTTCATTCTGCATCATTTCCCTACTTCTTTTCTGTTATCCCTTTGGATGCACAGCTTCAGATGCTTCAAAACTCAGAAAGGTAAAAAATATTGACATGTCTCAGGTCAAGCACCAAAAATTTGAGGTTTTATTCTTGTTTTTAATATTGGCTTAAACACAGGTGTACCAGAGTTAAAAGACAGAGTGGAATAAAGTCGTCTTGGCTGCTGTCTCAGCACATTCCACTGCTATAAAATCAGGGAAAACATTGCTAAACCCCATCTAAAATTGCAATATAGAGATCTGTAAAAGTGAGTAGAACCAGAGGATCTCAGTTCTATACCTAGCAACATTGCTGACTTTTGAGATCCTGGTCGAGCAACTCAGTTTCCCCTCCTTTCCCATTTCCTGCTGCTGTGACGGGGAACTGCTAACCTTTTGTAGGATACTTTGAGATTTCTACCAAAAAGCTTTTGCTTTGTCTGAAACATAAAGCATGTGCCTAAAGTCAGCAGGAAAACAGTGGTTCATAAGATGGGAATCCCTCATCTCAATTCCAAGATTTCTAGTGTTCAGTTCCTACTGCAGAAAGCTGTAACCACATAATAATGCAGACTGACCGCATTATTATGGCATATATGTTTTAGTCACTCAGTTTAGTCTCTTAATTTTTGATGTTTTATTTTTATTAATTTCCAATGCTCCTGTGAATGCCCCAAATGAAGATGTTTCAGGACCTCTAATATACTCTGTGATAAGAATATATTTTTGGTTTTTTTCCCTCATGTCTCCATCAGCTCTACCTCAATTACTGTACCCTGTTACTGAGTTCCTGCTTCACCAGTTAGTGCATTTAATATACATCATCCCAACACTCCATTTTGCATGCAAAGCCAGGCGTATATTTACAGTAAAAAAGCAGCTGCGGTGGACTGATTTTAAAATAGAATAAAAATACACCATCATCTAAAAAGATTGTGTCCAGATACAATACTTCAAAGTGATTTTATATAATCTCACATTTGTATGTTCTTCACTACCTTCCCCAGGAGACACCTAAAACTCAAGAAATATGCTGTTTAGATCTTTTAGTGTACAACACATTTCTTTAAATTACATCTAGAATTTGAAACAAAGTTCTCTTTTAAACTCCACATATGCTGCAACCCTAGCTGCAATACACGCAAGAGAGATATAGTAATTCCCAGAAGCTCAGTGGCCAGGGTAGCAACCACAAATACCAAGAATATGTGAGTACTGAGTATATAGAGCAAGGGCATCACCTGTATCCACAAACTGCAGTGGGCAAGAGGTAAAATCAACACAAGCAGAAGAACCATTCCTCATATTTTGCCAGTATGCACTGCATAAGCATTGATTTTCTTTCTTGTTGGCAGAGATGTCTTCTTCTTTAACTCCTAAGATGTGAGTCCCCTTACATACCAATATCTAATAGCCTATGTTTGTTATTTGGACCCTTGGGTCCCAAGAAGTTTTAATTGTGGCCCAAAGCCAGGCAAATGTTATCCTTATTTCATGCAACCATATATTCTGGCTCGCTAATTTTTCCCTTTACTTGCAGAGCTCAGTTGGCCTCAGCTCTGGAACTGGCTGGGCTTTATTGTTGATCAGCTGCCAGAAATCCTCAATTATGTGCCAGTTCTTTTTTCAAATCAAAGAGTATTTTAAGAATAAACCTCTCATTCATGTTGTTTATTGTGATGGGCAGTGAGAGGAGGGACGGCAATGGCAAAGCACAGTGTCTCTCATCCTTATGCATTTAACCCCTTTTCTTTACCTATAACAGATTACTGGATCTGCTTTTTGCCATCTTCTTTCTGTAGGATTGAATGGGGTGAGAGACCTTTGGCTGAAGGCTGTTAAGGAGGGAAGGCTCCTACTTTGCTGCTTGCAGCGGTCCCTGACACTGGTCCCTATGATGGGGGACCCCTGAAGCCCCCCACTCCGTTTAGGTCAGGAGCCCTAGCTGGTGGCAATGATCTCTCCACTTCCCTGCCAGCTCGTGGATCTCATCATCCTACCCAGGCGAGGACCTGGCTCTTGGTCCTTCTTCTCTGTAACGGAAGAGCTGAGGGTTTGATTTACAGTTCTGGGTTTCAGGGCTTTGGGGGGCTCCTGCCCCGCTGCTGCGGTGAGGGAGCTCCCACCACATGAGCTGCCAGTGTAAATCGGAAACCTGTTGCACTGCTGCGTGCGCGCCTGCAAGCAAGTTGCAGACACAGATTATGAATCCCCTAAACCTTTTCTGTACCTTCATGTTTATCTGTTTCACTCAAGCATGAGACAACATGGATTAACCAGAGCATGGGGGGGCTAGCAGAGATTTAGCTCATCTCTCTACCCCAATAGCACTGGCCAGGGCAACACGCACCCTGGCATGCAGCTGGGACTGTGCAACTCTTCTCCTGCAAGATCAGGGCTGCCGATGCCCTGAGGCTGCCAATAGACTTAAAAGGCATTGCTGAATTACTCCTGCTGCTCTTGGGACTTCCAGAAAGCTTGGAGCTGTGCAGTGGTGCAGCAGAGTGGCTGGGTGGAGACCAGTGTTGCTGGCCACAGCTGAAAATTCCACATAAAAATTAAATTACAGTGTTATTAGAGTAGTGAACGCATCAGGCACACTTGCCCAAAGGTGCTTTGCCACTTCTCTTGAAAAAAAGAGGAAAAAAAATCTCATGTTCACATCAGATGCAGAAGGTAGCCACTATTTGTAGTTTTGCAGCAAAATGTTGCTTTCAATAGCAGCAGGGTATTTTACCTCCTTGTGTAGCTCAGAAATGTGGTTTCACTGACTGCTCCATCAGTTATGCTGAGCACAGCGGTATTTGTGACAGATCCCCAGAGCGCAACAAAGTTGTCCTCCACCCTGTCAACATGAAATCCTTTCTGTGATGGCTGGATTGACAGGCTCTCCTCTAGCCACAACGGGAGCTAATGAGGTAGCAGCCTGGGGCTTCACAAAAAGGCTGGTGTGTGGCATGTCTACTTACTGGACTGTGTTTGCTTACAAATAGGACAAATTTTGCTCTAATTTAAGTGCATTCGTATCTCTTTGAGCAAGAAAGTTAAGCAGTCTGTCATCTAGTGCCATTCTAGCAATACCACGAATGAGCTTCTGACTGGTTAGGAAGTTGCATTCTTTGATAAATCAAATTTGAGAAAATCTCATCTTGTTGCCACATGTTTACGACTCCTAAGTCACCACTGGGGGACTTGTTTTATGGGAAGTTCCCTTTCAGACGACACACAACAGGGTCATTCTCTGAGCGACAGCTATAAATAAGTCAAAGGTTTTCAACTGTTTTCTGCAAGCAAAAAATACCCCAGAAAGGAACATATATTTGTAAGAAAAGGCACAGGCTTACAAGGCTGTACTGAAAGATTCCTGTGTGTCTGTCACAGCAGGATTGTAAATGCACTGAGGTCACTGCAAAGACACTCATCAACTTCAGCAGGCTTCGGGGTAGGCCTGTATATTTTTACTAGATGTAGAGGTACATTTATATTATCAAAGTTTTTCCATTGTTTCAGGGCAGAAGTTACTGCTGAACTTGAGCAGACAAAGCTTGATGAAAGGGAGCTACACTGCAAAAGAAGTTGTGCTGTTTCATCCTGACTAAGGGTGTTCAGTTGGTGATTAAGGGTCACTACTCCTGATTTTCCTAGAAACTGTGAGGAGTGCTCAGATAAACTGCAGTGGGATTTGGGCACAGAAGATTAGAGTCATTTGAATGCTGAGTCAAAACACAATATAGCCAGAAAAAAGTCAGAAACAATCTGCTGAATTATCTTTCAGATAACTTAAGAATCCTAAATTAAAAATCAGAGAATAAAATACCTAATGATGACAGAGACTTTAACATGATAGGCATCTTGATACATGGTGGGAGGATTAAGAACAGAAGGATATTTAAAAACCTACCACCAGCCTGTGCAGGAAGAATTTATTTTCCCAAAAAGACGTGATAAAAATACAAACATACCAGTACTTTTATGTTCCAAGCCTTCTAATCAAGAAAATATTGATTGCACCGTATTCAGGAAGCTCAAAGCATACACATAGCTGGCTTCAGTTGCACAGATAGGTGCTGCTCAGACTGGCTAATACAAGGATAGTCAACTATTACTGAGCTACTCCTGAAGTAACACACTAAAGTGAGTTCAGGACACACGAGAGCTGAGCCACTAACTCAAAACTCAACCATAGGATAATTGCTTTCAGCATGGTCATCGAATTGATTAAGGTTATCTTAAGCTATATTAAAGGAGACCTCAAAAGTGAGGAAACTCATCAAAGAGAAGAAGATCAGAACTGAGGAAAGCAATGCTTTTGAACAATCTATAAAGGCTGAATAAAAGATGTATTCACATTCAAGAAGATAGGATGGGAGTAAAGTACGTATGCAGCACTGACCTCAATCCCACTGAAACTAACTGAGGTTTCAATGATTACCACAATAGGCAAGTCCACAATAAACTCACACATCCTATGTTTAAAACACTCTTCATCTGCCTGTCTCCAAAAATCTTGGGTTATTACACCTGAAAAGATAGAGAGCAGGGTGGCCATTCACAACCAAAAAAATATGAGCCACAGCCCTGCGGAGAGGCTGGAGCTGAGACAATCTCATTTCCACCGCCCACGTAAAGCTGGTTCACCCAGGTGGTCGTGGCAGTCCTCCCCAGAGGCTAAGGGTCTCCTGCAGACCCTGGTGCTGATTTCAGTGAGGTGGTCTTTGAACGATGACCAGGCGCAGCCCCTTTGAAGTATGGCGCACTTGCTCCAGGGATTCTGGGTTGTATCTCAGCAGAATGGGGTTTCTCAGGAGAACCCCTAAAAGGTGGCTTCATTGCAGGAATAGGAAACCCCTGAGGAAAATGTCTGGCTTGTGTTGACAGACAGGATAAAATTTCTAGATAAAAGGTTAAAAGCTTCCAAAGGCTCCAAAAAGCAGAGCCTCAGAATGAGATTCAGAGCAAGGAGGCTGCCAAGGCTCCAGAACGGCCTAAACCAGCAATGGATATGTGGAGCTTAGCACATTTTAGTTCAAGTTCTGGGTGGAGATGTCTGCTCAACACAGGAAACCTCATTTTGTTTCGTTTCGATTGACATATTCCGAAATTTGGGAACACCAGTTTTAGGTAAGGGGTTTAATTGACAAGGCTTAGTACAGTCACCAAAATCTGGGGGTGTCTGTAATGTATTCTGGCTCTTTCTGCAACACCAGGTTGGAGCTGTTTCATTAGAAAACTTTCCCTTTTGTTCTCAAATTGAAAAACTGCGTGCAGCTATAACTAGAGATGGATTTGTGCAGCTGAATTTATATTAAGCAGATGTCTGGATCTGATCTGGATTTTTCTAAAAAAAAAAAGAAAGAAAGAAAGAAAATCCCCAAAAAAAGGAAAAGAAGACTAAAAAAAGTTAAAAAAAAGGAAAAACAATGTGAGAGGAGCATTCCCTGTTTTTAAAAATGCTTGCTGCCTTTCTTTCTAGGCATCATTTAGCTAAACCTTTGGAAGTTAACTGTGCAAAAAAGTTCTGCTTACACCATTAGTCACCTCCATCTGCCAGCATACAAATCCCACTCAGCTGTTTGCTGAGCCATCAGAAAATATAGCAGGGCTAACAGCTGTAGTTTTGAAAGAACCTTGATGGTGTCTCCTTGTTCAGGCTCTGTTTTGTTTGAGTACAAAAGCATTTACTGGGAAATATCTCGGAGAGGAAGTATCCATTTCACGCCTGCAGATCCAAACTCAAAGACCACATTTGGTGTCGCAGTTAGATGGAGAGGTGGAATTACAACGGGCAGACAAAGGTAATGATAAGAATACTAATCACCTAATTTGGCAATTCATTCACATACTTCTCTGACCAGCAACTTACCTTTTTCCTTGGATACGTTATGAACAGGAGATTTGTATGTCTCTGTTGTAGTTTAGAGTGGTACAGTTTATATGTGGTATAGCCTATAGTGGTACCTTTACCTAGGTAGCTTGATACATTGTGATAATACTAAGTAGACTTGACTATAGAAGGTTCATAGCTTTCCAGTCCAAGATGCATGCCTCATTCCCTTTGTTTATATAAGTAGTTTTGCTCAAGAAAAAGCATACTAAAAATGGGACCATCTTCATGTCTAAGCGTTACTGGTTTGGCCTGAAATCATTACTTTTCATGACATCACCTGCAATTTGCAATTGTTTAATCAAGAGCAATTGTTTAATCAGTGGCTTTTCTCAAAATTAAAATGATCATAAAATTTTGAAGTAACCTGAGGCTTAAAACTCAAGTGAATAGAAGTAGCAAATTAAGATTAGTACAATAATAGTTTGAGTCTGAAAGAAGGATCCAAACCCTGAGACTCAGACCAGTGTTGCATATGAGGATGTATTATAAAATCAGTACAAAAGATGGAGTATGTCTTATAATGGTAAAACATAAGAGGAATCTTAGTCTGGTCTCATTCACCTTGGTGCAACTGCAGCTGCACAATAACTGTAGTTACTCCCCATCTATGTCAGAATCAGGAGGCAGAAACACCGCAATTCTATGTCAATTATCTCTCTGAATTAGTGGCAGCAAAGGACTCCTCTTAAGTGAAAGAAAACATTTTGTCCTTTTTTTTCAAAGGCAAAATCCCCTCAAATTCAGGTAGTTATCTCTTAGCAGAATATTATTTTGAGACGTGATTTATAATACACAACAGTTTCTCTCCATTCTGCCATTAGGACCCAACCGAATGATATAAACTGTTTGCAAAACAAGCAGGATTTGACCAACTTTTTGCCTTAACACACATCATGTAAAATAACCTCTTGAAAATTTGTATAGTCTACGACTATTATGCCAGTAGTGTTCTTCATGGCTGTTTTCTTTTTCCACCAGATTCCTAAGAAGACCATAATGCTAGTTTTGATGACTAATTTGTAATTTCATTCCAGCAAGAGCCATGCTGTTCACAGGTTTTACTTGGCTTAAACCAGGCATTAAGAAACTGTGTTTCCCTCTTTCCCATTGTTCCTCGGTAAGAAATATTTTACAGAAGGAAACCCTGCCACCAGCCGTACTGAGCATTTGAAACCCACAAAGAACCAAGTCAGAACAAGGAGACTCAACTTCTGTGATGAGAAAGGCCTGCAGGATGCAGTCACGACACGGAGTTTGGTATGTCCTGGCCCCACAACTGCTTCTTAATTCTGAATTACAAGAAAAATATACCTAAACAAACCAAAACAAAAAAACCCAGAAAAGCTGTGCTTTTCCCATGATTTATTTGACTGTTGTTCAAGGCCTTTTCCAGCTGGGAGGTGGCTGGCTGTAAAGTTTTGAACTCAGTGGGAGTGAGACATGATATACTTTCTAAGACAAGCACCATCAATCATTTCAATCAGGCAGATATTTTTAGCTGATTAAAGACTTTTGAAAGTTACATTTTCTGGGTTTCAGTGTTGCACCATATCTGATAAGTGGCTCTATATTTTTGCTACTATACGAGACACTTTAAATATTTTCAGTTTGGAGATATCAGGCACATATCGATTGCATTTACCAGCTGCAAAGATATGGTAAAACTGGCAGAAGACAAAAGCAGACAAAGTATATTCCGATATAACATTTGTGATTAAGCAAGGTAAGTTACCCAAAAATCTGAGATCTGGAGCACAGCAAAATGCAAAAACTTCTACCAAATTAGAAGCTGGCATCCCACTCAAATGTAAATTTAATTCCAAGTTATGAATAATGGTTTTAAGCAGCCATTTCTATGTATTATAGAGAAATGGATTTCACATTGGCTTAGGCCTTAAAACATTTGGTATCACTCTCATTTAAGCTGGAAATCCTCATACTTGAGAATGACAAGTAATTAACATTGTTTTATCTCTATTTGTTGAATGAATGCAAGGTATCCACTATGCTCTGTGGAAATACAAGTGGACAACATCTCTGTGCCAAAAAGTTTGCGGCGTAAGAAGGCAGTGTAGGCAACACCACACACAAACAAAGGCCCTGGAGCTGGGTCACTCTGTTGCCATTCTAGGTCATTTTTAGTTTTTCAGTCTGGTTTCCTAAGGAGTTCTGCTCTATTTGCTAAATTGCCCATTTTTCATTGGCGACCTGTTCACCTCACCTCGTGCCGATAGGTTTGAACCCATTAGCCAATACACCAATTAAGTTTTTAGGAGTTTTTAGTGAGCAGGCGGCCACCCGGAGGACAGAGTCCCTCGCTGTCCACAGAATAACACTGTGAAGATGATCCCCAGCATAACCAAGAGCATCCGCATAACAGAGGGTGCTTATGACCAGCCTAACTTTAATAACACCTTCAGTCAGAGTTCGCATTTTATAAATTATCAGAGAATCCTTAAAGTTTCTCGCCCTTATAGATTATGTCATGTGTAAGAAGCCAGACTGAAGCTTTTCTGATCTGCTGCAGCATTCATAAAGTCTCAATTCAAACAAGCGCACTGATGCAAATTCGTGCCAGAGCCTTAGCATAATCCCACTAAAGTCATGATCAACCAGAAAGTACAAATCCTTTAGAAACTGGACTCACTCAGATACTATGTATACCCAAACCACTCATTTATAATAATTCATGATACCAAATCTGTCAGAAAGAAGTACATAGGAATAGTATGCAGCAAAAGAGAGATGCATATGCCAGCACAAAGGACATTTTGTGAGGGTTTAGGACTACCTGGAAGACAGGGCGATGCTGACTTTGGGCAAGGCAAAGCATCAAACGTGGGCAAGAGCAAAGGCAGCACTGGGCACAGAGAAAACCCCAAACCCAGGTGGGAGAAGAGGTGCCCCTGGGATCAGGGGGAAGAAGAGGCTGGACTTGACGTGGCAGGCAAGCAGGAGCCAGAGCCAGATCTCAGGACAGCAGCACCACGAGGGAGCGAACACACCACACACACACACGCACACGCACGACGCTGAAGAACAAACAACCTTCAGCAACAGTCTGAGTGTGGAACACAGGGGAAAGGAAGGCTGGACACGACATGGGAACTTGAACAAGGCAAATGGGGTGGAGAGGGGAATTTTGGCAGAAATAAGCGTAAGTGTTCTTGAGGAAATGTGCCAAAGTCAGAAGTCAGAAACCATCTTCATATTTTCTTTATATAGTCATTTTTGCAGTTCCAGACCACACTGATGGGCAAAATGAACTGGATGGTGTTACCTAAAATGATATTACATGTGGCTTAGCACATCCTATACAAATATTTGCAATTTTATGGCTCTATAACAAATCCCCTGTGCCCAGAGTGGGCATCCAGCAAGGTCAGAAAGATGACTTGATGAATGGGACCTGAACTTGCTGTGGTGCATAAAGGCTGACAAGCTGATTGTGAAAATTTAGTGTTTTCCTTTCAAATTCAGCTCCTTGGTAATTACATATGTGAGAACATCTTGCTCTTTGTCTGTCTGAGCCTTCGGGTTAAAAGATAATGTGACAGTTCTGGATAAGCTTCTTGATGCTTTTCCTCTTACTTCAGATAGGAAGTGATGCAGTCTAAGTTTCCCCAGCTAACTCCCAAAGCTGCAGTTTAGTTAAAAATTGATTCCCCCTTCCCCAGCCAAAAGAGAGAGAGAGAGAGAGAGAGAATAATATGAAGCTTATATTTAAAGTTCCAGTTTTGCACCCTCATTGGTGTTATTTAGTTGAATGGATTTTTTCCGTGCTCTAACATTAGAGACCAGCAGCCTTAACCTCTTTGGCAGTGCCACCTGAAGTGGGAGCATTCTGGTTTGTCATGTTGTAATAACAGAGCAAAGGACGCCTGCTCCTTCATGGCAAGGAGCTTCCCTTCACTTTGTGAGAGCTGTACATGTAAGAAGTTTGCACAAAAAATAAGACAGAAAGCAGTAGATGTTTATGGAAAGAAATTGAAAAGGTGTCAAAACTAGCATCCGAGGAAAAGATAGAAAGACAAATGAAGAAAACATGCAATATAACACGTGAACATCAGATATCTGCTTTCTGATAATACATAGCCTCCATTATGGAAAGTCATCTTCTTTTATTACTTTCACTGATTTGTAGTGCATCAGCTTTCCTGATGCATGAATTTCAAATTGGTCAGCCAACATAAATGTTCTTCTACAATGTATGGAAAAAAAACAGACAAAAAAAGCTTTCCTCCTTTTTTTAAAGCATGCTCTGCCTTTTTCATCAGTTTTGCCCTTCAAATGTGCATGTCAAATGAGTTTCAGAGTCAACACAGGCCAAATGTAAATAGTGTGACTAGAACTCTTCCCAGAGAAAGGAACTGCAGACCAGATGTACATCACACGCTCTCGCCAAAATCCACCCCACAGTGGAGGCATTTACTGTTACTTCACACTTGTGCACTTCCCAGCTTGCTGCTCCAAAAGAGAGAACCTCTGTAATGCCACCCTAACTCTTGTAAAATAAAGTAAGAGTTACGTTAAAGTTTTAAAGGAAAAGACAAATTCGTTGTAGCCTTCAGAGCAAGTCCAATGCAATGAGTGATGTTATGTTCCACTTTGCCAACATCGGGCAGGACAGACAGTTTGGGATGTATTCAGGGAATAACAGAAATTTGAGACTCTTTTCCTCAGCTCAAGCTCTTTTCTTAATAAGGTGCCATATCCCTTCCCTCACTTTTCATACTTACAGACTTTCTCACGACAAATCTTGCTTTTTGCTGACTGGAAAAAACCCACAGGTCTGCTCCTGCACAGAGTGTTACACTGCTGGATCTCAGAGGCAGCTGTGCTATTCTGCCTTACTAAGACCCATGCAGAGGTGTAGGAAAAAGGCAAAAAGACATACAAAATGGTAAATGCTATTTTGTGTGAAGCACATTGATAAGGCTGGCTGTGGCACCCACCATGAAAAGAAAGCAGAGACTGAAGGATGTTTTACAGCCAGTGGTTTGGCAATCGTAACAGAGAAACAATGAACAAACAGCATGGCAGGGACTCTGCAGTGGTTCTCAATCTGTTTATAATATAGAATATTTGTCGGTTCTGACAGTACAAGACCTTGTGTGCACGAGAGAGACCTTGTTTGCTTGCATAATTACACTGGCAGAAGGTTTCTGCATAGATGCAGTTTTATCACAGTGCTAATGTTCAGAAGAGCACAGCATCCCAGCAAAAACCAGAAGGCAGCATAGCAGCATTTTATAGCTGCAAGTGCATAAGTCACTTTTATCCACATGTCACTAAAACAGCAAAATGTGAAGTAGTCTAAAAGCCCTGTTTCACTCAGGGTCAAGGAGAGCTGAGAATGCAGCTACAGGGAGACAGACCAGGAAGAGTTTCATGTGCATGCAGGACACGTATTGAAGTACATGTGTGAACACTTTTCAGTGCGTCTCTCATGAAATGATACAGGTGATCATGAGTGTGTAATTCAGGTAAAGAAAGGAAAAAAAAACAATCAACCCACAAATTTTAACCTTTTTTTTCTGGATGACTGTGGTCCAAGGGCTGAAGCAGATGGTTAAAAAAGGATATTGAAAAAGCGAGATCTCTCTCATCCCTCATCTTCTGAACTTACTTTGTTATTTTCCTTGCAAATGTTTTGCACCCAGTCACAGTCTCTTTTTTTCTCCACAATCCCCACCGGACCTCACAACTAAAGAGTTAGGGTCCACTGAAATGGGAGCCCTTCCATAGACCTCAATGAAGAATGGGTTGGGCACTACATGAATTTAACACCGTGCACAGGAAACAGCTTATCAGCACCTTTTTCATCATTAACCCCTTCGCATACCCCCAGCTTCTCATATCAGCTGAATAGTCACAGAATAGTTTATAACTAGTTTCTGAAACAACAGAGTATAATCTAAAACTGAAAAAAATAGCTGAGCTATAATTAGAATCACTTCAGCTATTATTAAAAATATATCTTTAAAATATAGCTTCACTCTCATGGGTAGCGCCTGAAACCGCAAAAGATTTCTTTGGACTGTGACATTTTTCAGGGAAGGGGATTGGACTGCAGGACTCACCTACTCAATTCCTACTGTATTTGATTCTAAAAATCTATCTATAGTGATTTTTCAAAAATTATTTATAATGTAAATGTAAAGACTTGTTTGCACAGTTTTAGAAGCAGTTTCATATTCTTGGTTTCTGTTTACCACCATATAGGATCTATTTAAATATGTTCCGTTAACTTCACTTCATAACTGCTTTAAAATGTCTTGGCCATGATTAGCAGAAACACGATGTTCAGAAAGGGATTATTATTTCAGCCAAGACCAAGAGGCTATAAAAGGCTGGTTGTTATAGCAGGTCCTCTATACCACTTAAGATGAGGGTATTTCCTCTTGGTATAGCCCAGAAGGCAAGCTACAAAAGCACAAGAACATATAGAGAAAGGGACTGGGCCCAGAGCTTCCACTCTATGCCTGGCAGTTGTAGCTGATCCCACAACCTAAAAGTTTATGGAGGTTTTCTAAAAGTAAACACATTGCCATATAAATATACGAACAAAAGCTTTGCAAAAGACACCCTCGTATGTGGATCTTTACATTGCACCAAAAATGGACCTGATTTTAGGTTACTCTTCTGCTAAACTAGAAAGTTGTACCAGCTGCTAAATCTGAGAAATGTAGCATTCTAGCTTGGAGATCTGTGAGAGAAAATCTTATGAGACCAGTGTTATTTCTAAAATCAAATTCATTTTCAGAGACATTTATAGTCAACCTGAAAAATGAGGCTTTGGGCAGGGACCTTTTTCTTTCAGTGAGTCATACCGTGAAGATAAACCATTGAGGATAGTTTGAAGACTGCAGTCACACTTTTAACAGTGCTTCTTTGATAATTAGTAAGCTAATTAGTAACCAGTTTACCTTTTCTATTCTTCCTTTGGGTGTTACTCAACATGCATCCCTAACATAGCTGAATCCCCTCCTGCTACATAGGGCACGAAATCAAATTCACAGAGAGGCCCAAAAAGGGACTCTGGTTCCCAGCCCCTGCAGGTCCGGCTGTGACCAGCTGGAGCGTCCCAAGCCGGCGCACTGTCTCTTCACCACTGGCACGCCAGTCATGCTCTGTTTCCAGGTGAGGCTGCACCAGGCCCTGCTTTGCTTGCAGCTACCGCTGAGGCCAGACAGACAGACAGACAGGGCAGCTTCAGTGAGAGCAGAACGGGAGGAAAGAGCTGGCAGATCCAGCCCCAAACAGGGAAACAGAAAGAGCCCATTAGCTTCCATTGCTGCATACAGCAGGCAAGATGCTCGTGGTCCTCACCACCATCGCTGGGAGCTGATCAAGCCTCCTACCGGGAATTTCAGTACTCAATACGAGCCCATGGCAACTCCTACATCTCTTGCCAGTAGAATGCTATTAAATCTAATAGGGCTGGATAGCCACAGAAATCTGGGACTGAAAGGGTGATAAATCCACATTCCAGATGAATCATCCCTTAGACAACAAGAACTAAAAGAAAAACAAAGTAATAGAGACCTTTCAATGCAGTAAAGCAAGTGATCTGAACCAGAACATGTTTTCCATTCTGTTTTCCAAAGAAATTCCCTCTTTTTATCTACCACATGTTAGCTTTGGATATCTGAACTAATTCATGTCAAAGCCAGGACATAGCCTAATGCCATATCCTGGCTGCAGTTCTTTTTGGACAATAGCAAGACATTTTATTGCATTCTAACATTGTTGTACATATCAGCACCTGTTGCATGTGCATATTTTAAAGGTTTATGGTTTTATTGTTTTGTTGTAAATTTCCTGCTCTTTCTTTATTGAAAGCAGATAGCTGTGATTTTTCACACCCATTTTAAAAATACATGCAACGGTTGTCGCATTTTAGCACTTCATATGCAAGTAGTTTCAGCTTCCTGTCTAAAAATCATGCTGTAGCTTTTATCAGCTTGAAGTCCCATTTATGAGTTTAAAATTCAAGGTTGCATCCAGTCCAGCATGGCTGGTTCTCTTTTCTGGCAGAAGTTTGAAGAGAGACATTCTTTGGAGCTTTTCAACTTGAAAAATTGTGGTACCTTTTTCCTGATCATTTTCCTTTCATAACTCAATACTTATGGAAAGAAGAGACTTTAAGCACCCAGATTTGATATCATTGAACAGAAATATCACCATAGAATTAATCAGGATCCACCATTTTATAAAAAAAAAGTGGTAATTTGTTTTCATTTTAAGATGAACTGACACTGAATTAGCATAATCTAATATTTTAAAATGCTAAACTGCTAGCTATTTCCTCCATCATTTTCAATAAAAGGATTTGGATAGTTGAGGAAAACGAAGGTTTCTATTTAGTAGAAGGAGCTGAGCAGATCCAGAGTCTTGTTAAAAATAGATTAGGAAAGCTATTTCTCTGAAATGTGTCACTGGGTTGTTGACAGGTTCCATGGGCCTATGGCAAAAATCTGTCCAAAATGTAGACATGATAAAATACATGAACCTTTGGCAGTAGAAAGGAAAATGGCTCCATATAGTTTAATACCAAATTACCAATACCAAAAAGCCAATAACAAGTAAGGCTCTACTAATATTTCTAAATTTTCTTCAGCTAAAAGCAAACAGCAGTCAGATTATCTCAAAGGACTCTCTTAGATGAAATGAAGCTCAGGAGTGAAATGCTAAGAAAAATATTAACCTGCTTTCTCATAGCTTCTTTTTAAATTAAAATCATCCTTACCCCAATGAAAAAATTTGCAGTAACACCTTTATAGAGACTCACAACTTCTTGCTTCTAGCAATCGGCACCATTTCTTAGGCAACAGCCTCCGCACTCCAAGCAGAAGGTACTATCGCAAGGCTACCAGCCAGCGCTCGTGAGCTCCCACTGAGGTGGGCTGAGCTTTGCTCTTGCCTTGGATAGCAAGTTGCCGGGCTGAGGAGACCCTGGAGAGTGGGACAGAAATTCAAACACAAACTTATAAATGACTTCTGCTGTCCATCCAGGGTAGCCCAGAAAAGAGGAAAAAGTAAAAAGAAGTGAAGAAACCATGGGGGACTGTCCTGAGGTTTCCCGTGATGGGCGAGCGCGGCTGCAGCACTACCAACCGCGACGCACCGCTAAAGCACAGCCACGAAGCTCCCACGTGCTCTGGCACCCAAGGGGGCTGCAAGGAGAAGGGAAGAAGAGCGAATGGTGCTGTCACAAGCCCTTCCCCAGGCAGCAGCATCCCCACCACGCGTTCTGTGGTCTTGTTCCCTGCCCCGAGCTGCTTCGCCACCGCAGGAGTTTAGCCCTTGGTTTATTTGACATGGTATCTCCAGCTGGCAGACAAGAAAAGTGGGCACTCCTCAAGTGACTGCCTGCCCTTTTGGGGGCTGCCTCAAATAGGACTGCCACAGAGAACTTGTGTGTTTTTAACGCTTCTCGTTAGGGTCTCAGCTATATACTCTGAATGCAAACATTACAGAGCGCAAGAAACTTTACAAGAAAACCAAGAGCCCCACAGCTGAAAAGAAACAGTGCTGGCTGTCCCAAGGAGCCGCTTAAAAATGCATTTGGGGCAGGAAAGGCACAGCACGTGAGCAGCCTGTCATGAAGGGCTTTATTTAATGCGGGGGAAGAACTGAAAATAGAGGCTTCCAAAATAGCCAGGTTAGACATTCCCCTACAGAAAAAGCCAATGACTTTCCCCGACATGCTCCTCACCGAGCCGGCACGGGCTCCCCAGCCTTCCTCGGCAGGCTCAGGCTCCGCAAGGAGCAGCACATGCTGCCTCCCATGGCAGGGCAGGGTGCAAGCGGCAGTGACAGAGCTCCTGCCGGGAAGACCAAGCTTCTGCCTGTGGCCAGGAAAATTGGATCCACTCACACAATCCTAGTTCCCCTTCCCAGGAAGAAACACATTCTGACTTTACAGCCTGCCCATTCTTCCACTTGCATTCAAGAAAGAGAAAACTTGTGGGTGAATGGATGTGGTTTTGATTCTTAAGCTGGTCTTTGTCTCTTTAATTCCCTTGTTTCCTTTTCAGAAAGAACATTTTCCCCACCTTATTTAAGACTGAAAAGCATAGGAAAACTCTCTTTTCAAACAATACTTTTGGCTACAATACATGTATTTTGCAATTACATTTGTTTTAAATACTGTCCAGCTAATCTGGTAACAGCCTGGGGCCATCTTCCCCAGTTTTAGCTCTGAATCAAATGATGATTTATTTTCTGATTGTTACTTAAGTGCCTATAGATGTGATCTGTGAAAGAGCCTCATTTGTCATTATTCAGGACATTCTACAATCAGGCACAAGAAACTAATCAAAGTGAATAAATGACGTCAGCTGACTACAATATTTTTTCCAAAACTTTAAAGCAATGCTCTGCAGCTGTATGTACGTAACCTCTCTAGTGGGAATTGATGTCTTCGAGGGTTTTGTGTTTTGGAGGAACATGTGTTCAGGGACCTCACCAGCTGTCTATTGAAAAGCGTTTTGCTCTTAAAACAAAACCATATGTCAAGCCCAGGTAAGGAAAGCATTTAAGAAAAAGAAAAATATCTTAAAAAGTGATGCTGAAAACGGTCAGACAGCTAGCCAGGTGGTAGCACATGATGGTCCCCCCAGAGCTACGGGAAGGCAGGGAGCCCTGCAAAAGGCTGAATTTTCATTCTCAACCTGAGAATGAAGGAGGGGAAAATTGATCTACAATTAGCAGTTTGGCAGCAGTTCTGTTTTGGCTGAACAAGGCCCCACGGACTTTTAAGTAACGTGCAGGCTCTGTGTGCCCACGGACGGCCTCACTTGGCGCTGCTGCCGTCGGCACCGAGCACGGGGTCTGGTCCCGCTCTCCAGCAGCCTGTTAACAGGGGCCCCACGGAGGCGGGAGGGAGCCCTGCTGGAGCAGCCGAGCATGTCTGACAGCTGGGACTCTGGGTAGGTGGTAGGCAAGAGAGGGCTAGAAACAGATATTAAGATTTACAAAATGCTCATGGTGGCAAGGGAGAGCAGAAGAAATCAGAAGGAGGTGTCTGTTAAAGAATAGTGAATTGAAACTGTCTAGAAATGGCTGCTTAGCACAACTTATATAAAACTTGCTTAGCATGAGTGGCTAGATTTGCTGAAGCCTTAGGCCAAGCGTGGGAAAAGTAACGATTCTTTACTTAGTTTAATAAAAAATAGTGCCTCAGAGCTCGTTCATGCTGGGAAGATAGGGGAGCCACACGCAGTCTGCGCACCTGTGTCACCGACTCCGAGAGGGAAGACGCCAAAACAACGGGGAAAAAATAAGACCTTGGGAGATAACTGCCAGACCCAACAAAAACAGAGGTACAACCGTTTTCAGAGACTGCAAAAAACAAGAATAAGGAGAAAAACAGCTTGCCTCAGAATGACGATGAGACCCAATGAGGAGCAGGAGACCCCAGACCAAAAAATGATTATTGGTCTAACTATCACGTGAGGGGTGGGAAATGTAAGTCGAAAAGACTATAATTACCCAGAATTTGTTTATGTTAGGGTCCCTCTTCGGAGGCACCCACCTCGAGCTGTAATTACGGCACACGCATGATTAAAATTATCTGATTTGTTTTGATTTGACTCTGAACTTTTCTGCGGGAACCTAGGGTCGAGCCCTGTTATGGTGGCCGACAGGCCTAACTTCCATAACAGTGTCTTTCCAAAGTACAAGATCTGGCAGGCTGACCGGATGAGATGCTAGCACAGCCCTGCAAAAGGCAACACTGAGCAGAGAGCCCAAGCAGGCAACACTTACTTACACAGAAGAAACACCAGTGTGCAGGTGTCCTAAGTAATCTCTTTTGGAGGGAAGGAGGAAAGAATCCACATTGCTATCAATTTGCAAAAGAATTTGCAAAGGCATGTGCAATGACTTGTCCGTTTTCCCAAGCCTGCTTTCCGTTGCAGTGTGCGCCCCTGAAAACCATATGCAAACAGATCTTGTACTCTCTGCGTAGTAACCATGCACTTTAATGAGTCTCTCGCAGCAGTAAATACAATAGTTGTTAGCAGTTAATTTTTAGCCAAGTCAGACATGTATGCATGAGTCCCTGAAATCTCCCAGTCCACAAGAGGGGCTAACACAAGGAAAAGACTGTCACAGTAGTACCAACAACAGCAACAATAATAAAAATAACTTGGCTCCTGTAGCTTTCTGAATAGTTAAAGAATACTACTAGTATTAGAATAAAATAAATAATAATAATATCTAGATTTTGCTTTTCATCTTGACGTTAAACAGCAACATGAAGGTACTTCTGGAAAGTAGTATAAATGAATTCAGTTTGCACTGCTGAAGTCGTATCTGAATGGTATTAAGACTAGGCATCTCCCACACATACACACACCCCAGCACTTAGTTTCAAGACCCAGTCCTTCCTCAGTGTCCTCACTTCCCAGCATTTTGCCCTAATCTTCACATCCAGCCAGTCCCTTTCTTGCCCTGCTCCCTGGCAGGTTGGTCTCCCCATCTGATTCCCCAGCCTCTCTGTCTGCACAGTGGCTCCCAACCCCTTCTTTTCTTGTTTTTTCCTTGGAGCTAGTTCCTACCTTTACAACACCTTCAGGCCAAATCTCTGCCCTCTTCCTAACTCTTCAGGCTCATCTGCCCTTTGTGCCTCCCTCACATTGGTCTGTTGTCTCTGTCTCTGTCCTCTCCAAGTCTGTCTGGGTGCAAAGGAAAGACAGGTCTCCATCATCAGTCATGTCTGGCCATGCTACACCTCAGACAGGTAACTTGGTCCATCTGGCACCATCCCTGTAGCCAGAGCCTGGAGCATGTGGAGCCCATCCAGCACAGGAAGCTGTGTGAGGCTCCAGCGCACCAAAGAGATTTCAGTTGCTAAATTCTAACAAGTTTGTTCTGAGCGAGAATAATTTGCAAGCTTTCAACTGTTTATAGCTTGGCAAAGCATGAATGGATTTTCCCTGAAGGACCAAAAAACCCATCCCTGACATAAAGGCAGTTCTCACACCAAACCGAAAGCCCCTACCACAAAGCTTCAAGGCACTTGAACTTCCCAAGGAAAAGGTCACCTAACCCTTTTTTAGCCTTGGAAACCAATTCATTGTTTACCCTTAGTCTTGTTCTCATAAACAGCAGAACCACTTTGACTGGCATTTTAAGAAAGAAAAAGCAGCTCAAGGCATGGAAAATTTGCCTAAATAAAGTTTTGGAAAGGCTGTGGAGGATGAAAAACAGTCTTACTGCAGCTGCTCACCACTTCCCACAGTAACAGGACTGACAGTCTACCTGGAGTCACTAAAACCATAACCAAATAGCCTGTGTATGGGGTGATGGGGTAACTGTACTTCTTGCTGCCGTGGGCTCCCTGATAAACCTGCGCACGAAAGCCCAGGCGCCCCTACCCGCGCTCGGGGAGGGATGCATGCAGGCAGGTGAAGGACCGGTGCTGCCAGGCCACCACTAGCCATGGTGACCGGGCCGTCATGCACCACTTCTGTTCAGCAGAGGCTGGTTTGGGGGGCGACTGTGTCACACGGCGAGGTAGAAGACATCAGCGACACCAGGGCTTGGCTCACTGGTCTCATTACCACGACCCTAACATTTCAAATCAGCAGCATGGCATCAGGGAGGAGCTCAGACAGCACAAGTAGTGCTTGTGCTTCCCAACACAACTCACAGACTAATTAGCTAAATACCTTCTGCCTCCAGATCTCCATAGACTTTCAGGGCCATAATATAGTCTATAATATGTTCCTGCAAAGCCTGCAATAATTCACTTCTCATAATACACCAAGGACACAGGCCAACAAAAATGGATTTGTGTTTCATCTTACATTCTGATCTCTGAAGTTATGCTGAAAACAAAACAAATTGAAACGAAGAGGCATTTTTTGGAACCTATTTCTGGTTTATTATTACAATGAACGACACAGGCCTGGAAGAGAGATGTGATCTACATGGAACAAGCTTTAATACTAGCCAAAAGACCACTTCCACCATGTAAAAGGATGAACAGAGATCAGGACAGTTCCAAAAGGGGCAGGAGGGAGATGTGGACCTTAAAGACTTAAGAGGGTCTTTTAACAAAACTGTTTATAGGAAAAATAGAAGAACCCAACAGCAACATTGTCCTCTGTGTTTCCTCAAAGGACATAGATTGGTGGACTCATTTTCCTTTTCCCAGAAATAATCAGATCTTAGGTTAAATCACAGCAACATAAAAAACAGATCACATCACAGGAAAGCATCCTTTCCACATCAAAAAAAAAAGTACTTGTAAAAAACATACAGAGAGAACAAGTTGGCGTATCTGTTCATATTTGCTTATCCTGGCAATGAGGGGAAGAAGAATCATATATATAATCATTTATGCTTGATTATGGTGTTATTTACCTTTTGCATTGCATTCCTGAAATGCAACACGGCTCAGTCTCATTGGCTTTTGGAGATGGCATATAAAATCTTGAATTGCTCTGAGTTGCATTTCAATAGTCCCATAAGCTACAACTGACCACATCTGACAGGCAACAGAAGCAACTGTGCAGGGAAAGCATCCCTCAGGGTTGACAAATACACATGCACAGCATCTATAAAAGTGTGGCAGGTAGGCAGCAAACTGTCTGCCTATAGCAGCAAGAAAGCTTTTCATTCATTCTGCTGGCAGGCTAGAATCGCTGCCTAAGAGAGCTTTTTGCAGCTCCTAAGAGCACCCATGAACTCATGGTCATGCTGAGGCATCCAAGAAAATGTATTGTGCAGCCTCTTCAGGGAAAGGGATAGACATGGCCAGCTCTTTGACATGCCCCTCTTGCCCAGCCTACATCATCATCTCTTCTGCGTTCAGATGCAGCCACAATGACATGTATTTTTTCTCTCCTCAAAAGTAACAGCTAATTTACTATTCATATAAGGAATCTGCTCACAACTGAGATATTCAAACAAAACCCTCTTAGCACAGGTAGACAACCTGGGTGTGTTTTAGCACTTTCTATTCTCTTAGGTTTTATTAGTTTATGAAAAGTTTGCCTGCTCCTCTCAGCAGTTCTAGCATTGTAATATGATGGCTGAGGAAGATCTGAGGAAAGAATATTTGAACATTATCAGGAATTAACAACTCCATTAGGTCCCAACATAATGCAACAATATTGGATGAGGGAAATTTGCAGCATTATCATCACTGGTTTCCTTTATGGCCTGCAAGAGATCTTTATATATGCCTTTCCCATTCCACAGTTTCATTAATGGCTGACATAATTAAATCCTATAGATAAATTGTTCAGGGCAAGTTCTGCATAGTGGAACTTAGTATAAATACTAGAAGATATAGTTAAGTTTTATATATTGAGCAATATCAGATAAATATATTTTATATATCTGCCAGCATAACTTAATGAGAGGTACTCTTCTATGCACAGCGACCTAAAAGCTGAAATATAGAATTTTGACATAGCTGAAAAAACAGCTGAAGGGAGAACCTGGCATTCACATTCAAGGCATATTTTTGTTTTTATTTTGTTCCTGTTCTTTTTGTAGCCACAGCAGATTTTTTTTTCCTCCAGTACCTCCAGGGACTGTCTAGATTTTAAACACAGGAACAGCTACTGGCAGCATTATTTTCCTGGCCTGATTTTGCATGCTTTTTTTTAAACCTGACATCCCTCTAATTAGCATCTTTAGAGGGAGATGGAAAATGGATCTGTGAACTTCTCACTATTTCTTCATTTTTCATATTTACACTTAGCAAGATGACCTGCAATAAGGTGCCTGTGTTCAGTCACCAGCTATTGTACATCTACAACAGCTGATGATGCAGATGAGAGTAAGTTTATTGCTAAACAAGCCATGTACAGTGAATGGATATCCACTCCCAGTTTTAGATTTGGGCATGGCTGTTGTTCCAGCATCCCTTTCCTGAAAGATTACAAATTGTTTTGGTTATCTTTTATCTACAGGACTTTGAGGTCTTCCACTTAGTTTGGAAAAAATGCACAATATTTGAAGTGTGGCTCCCATCTTGAAAGAGATCACCCTCTTATAGACATCTTCTAACTAGTAGCGTTTACTCAACATACACAAATTCTGATCTGGTGACTTTAGGACTCAAAACACATTTTTATTGTTCTTCATTCCTACTAGCCCTGAGACAACAAATAGTGGCAAGAATCCAGTTTACAACTCAGGAGCTGGAGTATGTTCTTTCTAGATATCCTCCACAGACTTTCGTATCCAGTGCTGTTCAGTCACAAAAATAACAGCTAAGCCTTCCTCTGACTTCGAAAACTTTCTTCTGGATAATAATACCTGGAACAGTTCATTTTTGGTTTTGGTCAGGTCAGTTTTGCCCAGTTAGGAGCCAGGTAACAAAAATAGGATATTTTATATACAAATAACATGTACATATATATGTACATGTCTATATATATGTATGCAATCTAACTTCTAAAAGGTGGTTTTCACAAAAAGAACTCGCATTATTATCCGTCCATCTGATCTAGCTTTTAATAAATGCTTCAGGAATTGTCCTCACAGATTAAAAACCCCCAAGAAGAAACATCTGTTTTGATGCAATGAAATTCAAATGCAACAATTCATCCCCTATGCAGAACAGTCCCACTGGTTAGGATTTAGTGGGTACTGTGCACAAAAGAAGAGACTCTTCTTCACTCCCTGCATAATCATGAAATAAGATAGTAAAAGTCTTTACAGGCAAATCAGGGCTTGTATGAATAGGAGCAATTCCATTCTCACACTGAAGCTGCAGCTATATAGGCTAAGCTGGAATTGGATCTTTTCTCATGAGTACTGGAAATAACTTCTAGCCTGCTAATAACACAAAAGCTAAAAAAATCATAGGTTTCAATGGAAAGGATCAGAATTAAAATTTGCAAAACTAAAACTTTTAGCAGTTCAGATATTACCATGTTATTTAGAGTAATAGTATAGAAAGCTCTGTAATTATGCCACTTCACAACTCTTCAAAATTTTTAAAGCATTTCAGATAGCCCATCACACCAATAGTCATCTTCTGGTTCTGGTCTCCCTTTGCTTTCCCCATATGGAAATGCATGGGTCACCAAAATACAGTCACACAAACATACAATACTGTTTTTACTCTCAATGCAAGTTAAGACTGATAAATTTACTTTCAAGGGAAAAAATTAAAAATAAAATTACAAAATCTTTGCTGCTTAATAAGATGAATCTGGGTCTAAGCAAGCGTGGCTTCATGTCTTTTCGGAAAAAGATGGGTAGAGGGTTTGAAAGTTTGCTGACAGAGGCTGTACTGAGGACAGCAAAAGTATCTAAACTCCATGCGTAAGCCCCCAAACTATTAATTCAGTTATGTTCTTAATCTAAAAGCCCATGCAAAATAGGCTTTAATGTTAAAAAAAGAGGTGATATAAAAGCATTTGTTTTCTCTAAAATTCATCCTAGACATTTCTGTCCTGATTCAGACTGTTTTAACTGCCCTTACCTGAGATGAGAAACACCAACTCACTCTCACTCCTTTTCTTTAGTCTTTCACAGCACCTGCCCATACTCTAGTCACAGCTATGCAAGTAGAAGGCACCCTTCTATATGTTTATTTGAAAATATGTATTACATATATAAATAGAAATGGCAATTCCCGTGCTGCAGCTGCTGCAGACCCCGACACCACGGACCCTTTGGAGGGACCCAGGGCAGAGGCCGGGACACTGCTCCTGGCATGTGCAGAGCCACACTCACTCCCTGCAAGCAGCATTTCCCTAAATCCCTGCTGAAAGCCTGCAGATCCCACTCTTCCTCCCTCTACTTTGTTCCTTTGAACTGAAATGAACCGCACCGCGACTAAATTAAAGTTGCACGCCCATCCTGCACAGGAGAGCTCTCTTGGATGCCTGGTAGAAAAGTTCCAGTAACCAAGTCCCTCGGCCACCACCTGCCCTGCACCTGAGCCCAGCCAGGCCTTCGGGGCTTGGGTGTCCGAAGAACTTGTTCTAAAACCAGTCCGCAGTAAAAATATCCAGGTTTTGAAGCTTTCTCATTTAAATCATGTAGAAAATCTCCTGGTACATTTGCTATATATTACATAATACATATACATATTTTATGAAAAGGAGGCTTTCACATTGTGGGTTTTAGGTATCTAAGATGGACAAAATTCAAAATACATAAGGTCTGAATCTACAAACGGCAGGTAGGAGGCATCTCCACGGAGCAGTTCTGAGCACCTCTATTACCTACTTAAAATTTGATTTCAAGCTCTCTTCCGAAAAGGCCATGTGTAAAACTGCATTTCTAAATATATTGTGGCAAAGCCAATGCAGGGTTTCTCATTAAAAAAAAATCTGTACAACAGTAGGAAGAAATCTTCCAGCTAAATGTTATGACAGAGGGACCACTATGACATTTTTATTAAAATTACATTAGAAAAGTAATAAAATAGGCAAGAAACACAAAAGAAGCTATAAATGAATCAAGCAGGCACTGCAAATTATCAGTGACATTTGTTTTTGTACAGCAGTTTCAGGTAGGAAAGACTGAGACTAGCAAGAAATTATAGGAGTTAGAAAATTGCAGTTTCTGTATTATATTATTGTCGCTTACAACTGCTAATCAGACAGTGAATATATTCTGTACTGAAACATCTCACTCCACCCAAAACTTGCTCACAAGTTGTGAGTGTTGTCTAACAGTCCCCATGTTTAGCAATGCATCCATCAACAACTGAATACATTCATTTTCTTCAACAGTTTCTGCAGAAAAGAGAATCTATCAGAACCAAGTTTTCTTTTGAGAGGATGTAACTCAGAGTCACACTGACACCAGGTAACTCCAATTTCATTTTGCTGTGATGAACAGGTGAACATCTTTCATCCCAGTGCACTAGAACAGCAAACTATTTGGCTGCTTCTTTTAGTTTTTTGAAAGCTGTGCACTGCAAATACCTGTGGTAAGCAAAAAGGCTGTATTTCTCCACTCTTTTTTTGTGTGAGACTGGGTAGCAGAGTACGGTATGAGAAAAAAAAAAATGAAAATGAGAGACAGAAGCTTTAAAACAGCTCTTCTGCCTCAAAAGCCAACTACAAATGTCATTGTATGAGTCAACATCTCAGTGTAAATACCACACAGTGACTCACATTTGGACTTTTCAGGGAAAGATCAAACATGAGATGATCCTGAGGGTGTCTGTGCCCTAACCTCAGCTTGATGGAAAGAAAGCCCAGAGAGGAGTCACTGAGGAATTAATTCCAGAAGGTTTTCAATTAGGTTTAAATTTAGTCTATGATACCTGAAATTCAGACCCAGTGAGAATCACCAATCCCAAGACACACTTTTGGGAAGCAATTTATTTTCCTGTGCTAAATTGCAGGCAGGCAGTCACCGTCTCCAGGCCCGCGTGGGGGAAGAGGGTCCCTGCAGAACTCTGTTTCCAAATGTCTTGTCCGTTTAGGATGAAAAATCAGCTGTTTTATAAGACTATCAACAATATTCTACCCCCTCACGGAAGCATAAAAGTCCGTAACATCTATTGTTGCCTACTCATAATTACATCACAAGTCTACTAGATTTAAAGATTTTTATCTTAAATCCTTAACTCTGGAGTCACACGGTGCCTAAGAATCTCTGCTTCTGTGGGAAAGGTAAATCTCTACCTTCATGGTGAAGATTCCTCTTTTCAAAATTTCAGAAGTAGAAATCAAATTATAACAACCTTTTAAAAGTCATTTTGAATTGATCTGGTGACTTATGTTAGCACTATAAAATCTGAAACTACTTTGAAATACTACAATTGTTTTAAAGAATATTTCCATTTGGCTTTCATGTGTGAATGCTATTCTTACTGGCAATTATTATCAATATAGGGTGGAAATATATATTTGCTTTTTAAAAACGACTTGTAGTCAACAAATGTCTCCTTTCTAATACTGCTGCTGGGAGATATATGCAGCAATTCATAGATAACAAGGAAGCACAATCATTTACATAGGAATTCAAGACATTGAGCAAATTGGACGTCTCTGCACTCTTATTCCTCAGACACTTTCTTTCTGGCTTAACATCCCTCTAATTTTCCTGGCAATGTTCCTGTCAAAGGTCATAGCCTGATTCTTAAATATTGAATACTGCACAAGTCCCTAATAAGAACCAAGAATTTAAAAATATGGAAATACTTCAGAAATCTTCAAGTTTGACAATTCGTACACTTTTTTCCTTTGGAATGTGCTTTTTGCCCAGAGGGAGGTGTATGCATTGGCATATAAAATCAATACATTGAGTGTGAACTTTTGTGGTGTTTCCAAAGGGGATTTTAGCGCCTGTAGAGTGCTCAGATACATATGCACTTATGCACAAAGCAGCGACCTGCCCTATTCACGTTATATATAGCATGTAAACATAATTTTGACAACTCATTTATTTATTGAGCTGCAGCCAGCTATACAAACCAAACTCTGCAGCTGCGTCAGTGAAGCAACAGAACAGTAGCCATATAGGACAGATTGTACTCTTAAGACTAAATTGTGTTGTAGAGACCAGGATACAATTTTAGGTGAATCTGGATATACGCCACTGTAATTCTAAAGGAGGTTTTAGGCATTACTATGATAGCCCATGTTCTTCATAATAAAGGCTTTCAGCTAGCACCAATTTTACCCTGGTGAACCCAGAGTTCAAGATGTTCCTAATTAGAGAAAAATCATATCTAATATTTACTGCAGGTGTACAAGCATCCTGGCCACAACGTCTTTCATTTGTGCTGAAGCAGCACAAACCCACCCACTTTCCACAAAATTTCAACCTAGAATTGCCTAAAACTTAGAGACGAGCTTTATCCAAAAAATACAAAACCACAGCACTCTAGAAGAAAAGGCTTTACTGACGAGACTAAAAGAAATTGCTGTTTTCCAAGGTGGCATAACTCTTGACAAAAAATTAATTTACATTTTCCTCTGGGGAAAATGAGAGGAGAATTTGACCCAATAGCATATTTACTATTTCATGCACACAAAAATAAGCTCAAATGTCTAATTGTTTTCCTTGGGACCTGTCCACAGTGTTATGCAAGCACATAAATAATGAAAAAAATCCCTCATCTATCTCTTCCTCTCCAGCTGAATCATGCAGCTTTTCTGACATCTAGTGGCATCTAACACTGGGTCTTTTTCTTCACAACTTACTGCATGTTTAGAATCAAGCAACACCCTCCGAGGCACTTTTGGCAAGAAGAGGTCTTTAAAAATGAGAATTGTATAGGACAACCTTTGTCAGTTCCCAGGTTTCCTCGCGAAGAAAGCATCTCCAACACATACTGAAGCTATGATTTGGGGCACAGCACCAAATCCAGAGAATGCAGGGAGTCATTCTACAAGCTTTATAAACCCTTTTTTTCCCATACACTAGCTCAGAGATGGCTTGCAGGCTTCCCCCCATCCTTTAAGAGCAGCTGCAGCCAGTCACCCCTAGTACCCCACTTAAAAAGTTGTGCTGTTTCTCCGGAGAACTTTTTTTCTCAGCTGCTGCTGGTTGATTAAGTGGAAGATGCCAGTCCCTCCCAGAATGGTTTCAGTGCGACTTCCAGGTCCTCCAAGTAAAGCGTGAGTGTTGCAAAAAAGTCAAGTAGATTTTCCTTTCCCCTGGAAGCACATTTTAGGCAGCATCTGGTTAATTTTAAAAAGTAAGGTTAATTAGTCCTTGGGTTCTTAAAGCTTAGTAAATGGCCAGACTTAAAAACAGTAACTACTGAAATGTAGCCCACTTGAAATGCTTGGTTAAAGCACTATATCAGTACAAGTTGCATGGGGACTGTGGAAATGACCACAGAGTAATTCTTCTTCTTTAAGATTTAACATCCTATATTCCACATGCTCCTCATGGTTTGGGCTTTGAAGGTTCTTCACTGAATTAAAGGAAAAGCAGAAAAATTTTTCAGTCACGTGACTAAAATTCATAAAAATTATCACATTACTAACATATGGTGAAAGTGACCTTAAAATCTACAGATGTCACTGAGTGAACAGGGGGGACCTGAATCCTGTTCCCATCTCTACCACTGCCTTCTAGCAAGCCAAGACAAGTAAGTCACTTTGCTTCCCTGATCATCACCATCTACTTGTAGCGTGCCAGGAGGCCAAGCCGGCTGTGTTTCTATGCGTTGCATGCCCGCTTCTTGGTTGCACAAGGTATTGGTAGCCACACAGCCATCTTATCCACATGGCTTGTGCTTCTGACTCAGC
This sequence comes from Dromaius novaehollandiae, assembly GCF_036370855.1. NCBI lineage: Eukaryota > Metazoa > Chordata > Aves > Casuariiformes > Dromaiidae > Dromaius > Dromaius novaehollandiae. The sequence continues at coordinate 59,077,068 of NC_088101.1, forward strand.
ATTGACCTGCTCTATAAAATGCTTTAAATTCTACAGATTTAAAAGACATCAGACTGAAGATGTAGTTCTGCAACATGAACACAGACAGCCAAAAGTTATCCCTTCCGTTCAGGAACACTGTAGGTGAAGGAAGACTGAAAGACGAAAGTGACTGTGAGACTGAATGCTCCCAGAAAGATGGCCCTCATTATGTACATCACTGCCAAGTAGTAAGACAAACGGTGTCTTTGAATTCCCTGATCCAACCATAGGGAAACCACAGCCCAGCTTTACATAACGCTTGCATCTCCATGTGCCTCCGTCCCGCACTCCTCAATGATCTTGGCAGAGAACGATCTTTGCCCTAGCTCTCATGCTTTTCCTTCCTCTTCTTTTCTACCGGTTTCACACTGTTGAGTTTTGGGTTTTCTTTCCTTTACAAAACAGAATGGAGTAGCAAAGCACTCTTCTATCACTCCTCAGTTACTACCCAAAAACAAGTCTTTTTAGGCAGAGTTAAGGATAGCTTCTGATTTTCTTACTCATTAGCAGTCCCCCTCTAGTCAGCAGACTTGTTAATGCAAAATATTTCCAAGATATAAAGTTAGAAATAAAGGCTCATCCTTTAAAGAACCTCCTTAATTTCTCCTGTTTCTGATACTGGCTCATAGGTTTGTACAGAACTAATATATTTTTTTCCTTTGTTTTAGCACATGAACACATGACAGCTACCTCTCTGTTTGTTTGTTTTTCCTAAATTAATATTGTTATTAATTATTGTTATTACTTCTTTTTAATCTTTGAAAATTTTCTACGCCTATGAAACCGCAGAGTGCCTGACAGACTCCCAACAGTATTTAGAAAGATTTTTCAGAGCAGCAATGCTGATGTGAGGCCGGCAACAGGACACCGACAATTCCCTGCTTTGTAGAGAGGTGATGATTTACAGGCTCCATTCTGGCACATGCGAAGCACGGGAGAGTTCTGATCAGTCTCCCAACCTCCAACAAGATGTACAGATGGTGCAGAGGGAATTACAAAGTTTAAGAATTCAGACAGTACTGTGAACATTAAATGCAGAACATACAGTACTTTATAATGTGTATGAGAAGAAACTTTCCTTCCAAGAGAGACCTGTCACCTTGGCAAAGATGTATTGTCCCTGTCACATAAGTGTCTGCAACACTGCTTAGCTACAGGACACACAACTACTGCAGTTACACTGGGGAGAACGTTCTGTTTTACTCCTAATGCGGGGCCTGATTCTGCTCTGCCTGGTATTAGTGTAAGACAGGAGTCCTTCTCCTGAAGTCATTAGTATTAAAGAGAGATTTTCAAAATCAGAACCACCATGCGCTACTTCAAAAGAAAAAGAATGGTAACTGCCAGCCCTGCAGCCCTTCTTGTTCAACATGCTCTCTGTGAAAATTGCTGTTATGGCTTGGGCTTGAATATCTTCATGGGCAACTATAAAACTCCTTCCACAGTACTGCTAGCCTGATCCTTGACAGCAAGTAGTTGATTTATGCCCCAAGCTGTGACCAAAGTACCTTAAATACAAATAGGAAAATGAGAATTATTTTAACCCCACCGTAGGAACAATATTCATCATTTCTGTGGTCTTCTATGAGTGTACTAGTATTACATTCAACAAAGTCACTTGCAAGAGGATTGGCAAATGAGCACCACAGTCTGGAAGTGGTAACGGAAAGAAGAAAATGTAAAGCAAGGAGGCATGGGTGAAAAAGGACATTGTTTGTTTCTAAACCATTTATCCCAGGATATGGGGGAGGTCCTTCCAAGCTCAGGTACTCTTAGCCGCAGGTTACCTGAATGGTGTCTGAACGTGTTCACGCTTTTTTGCATGTCCCTACCCTAAATCATCAGCATCTTTATCAGCTAGCTACAAGAGAAAGAAAGAAAAAAGCCCACCTGACTGCTAAAACCACAGTGCAAGGAAATATGCCTTCCATTAACTTTGCAACTTTGAAATGACAACTATTTGAAATGGACAGGAAATTTAAACACTTTTTCCAAGCACCTTTTTTTTTTTTTTAGTATCCTACTGAGAACAATTTAACATCAGGCACTGGAAAAATCTATGCTTTATTACAAACTGGGAATTTTCTCTGCATGATGAGTTGCTTTTGCACACATTAAGTGAGATTTCATGATTCCCAGCATAGCAATTGTGCTAAGCAAGCACCTGCACTGCAAGATCTCCAGACTTTACCAAAGCAAATCATGTTTATATGTTCAGCATTGACAATTAGCTGAAACACAGTTTGTGCAATAATCAATTCCACTTAGTGCTGATCCCACTTTTTAAGGACTCGGTTATTATTTAAAAGTTTGTATTTGCGCCACAATTCTACAGGGAACTGTTGTGTGAGAGTCAGGAATCAGAAGTCTTGCACGATCAGATATAAAGCCAATCGGTTCTGCCTTTTAGTGAGTTCTGTAAGCACTGGTCAGACAATAAAAAATTAACGCTAGCCCCTGTAAGATAATTAAATAATATTACATGTTCATCATTTTGAACTTCATCTTGTAACACAATACTGTTTGCAGTGAGTCTGCCCTGGAGTAATATAATTCAGGTGTGGTGTAAATAAGGTATACACCTTTAACTTAACCTGGGTTGTATCTGTTTACATTGGGGCTGAATTTCCCCTGTTGGTTCCTGTTTGTTTATAGGCAACATGGTAAGCCAGGATGAAGTCAACACATATCTCAATGCTGCAGTTACATTACAATAAATGTATTTAGCAGGATAGAGAAAAATCACAAATGTTGACAGCAATGTGTGGGAGAGAAAGATACCTGCCTTGCACAACACCAAAGACAGCTTCGTTGTGTGAATTAATTAGTCTTTCTCCTAGTGAAATCAGTTCATGATTCTTGCTGAATCTGACTGACAAGAGTCTCTTGTCATTTCAAACACCAGCCCTTGCCCCATCTGTGCAGCCCTGTTGGTGTAAACAGCAGCAGAGAGTGACCCAAAACATGTTATGTTCATTAAAAATATGTAACTTGCTGGAGCATTATTACATCTACCTGAATGACATCTTGTCGTCCTTCCCACATCAGAGCACTCATACATTCACAGTCAAGCAAATAAAATTTGCACACGCTCTTCATTGCTCATCTGTGGCAAGAGTAAAACCTGCTACCACCACAGTTGAAAAATAACTTTACTAAGAAGTCGCCTATGGTCTATTCCTAGCAGACGGACAACAGCATAACTGTGACAGTATATCCAGCGCACTGACCAGCAATAAGGGGCAAGACCCATTTTTCAGGAGGGCAACATCACTAAACTCTATTCTATTCTTTGACACTTTTAGTCTTGAACGCATCTCAGACAATTGCATGCAGATTGTTTTCTATCCTCAGTCTTGTTTTCAGTCTGCCATATCCCCTGGTACATAATCCTTGTTTCACCTTCCAAAAACGCACAGATCAATGTTTGAATGAGCTCTGGATAACATATTACCTAATGCTGTTCAAGGCTAGGAGAATTACCTGCTGGAAATTATCTGGAAAGGTCCTAATGAATACCACAAGGTTTCTGCTAAACAGCCATTCTTAGCCAGTCTAGAGAGATTCTACCCTGGATCAGGATTAATTGCTTGGATTTCATAAGGTGCACCAGATGTCGGGGTCAGCTAGTCCTCTTGCTGCTCCAGGAATACTGCCAGGAGTGTTGACTGGCGATATTCCAAGAGTCTGACTTCATATGGCAGCAGGATAGCAGTCGCCAGTTGTCCTACAAAGGTTTTAATTTCAATCCTGAATTTTTAATGGTGAGAACTATAGATAAACAGGAAACAGAACAGTTTTTTGTGCCTAGAAGAACACTCACCTACCAAAATTAATTCAGGCATGGCAAAGAATATTTAAGATCCTTCAGCTGAGGTATGGCATAAACCCTGGCCATGATGAAAAACAGACTGGAAAGTCAAGAAGATGTTTTAATTATTCCCAATCAGACATGAATTAGTGCTTTTGACCGTCTTTTGTCTGCCTGGAGACTTAACTTTGGAAACTTCAATATAAATTAATGTATCCCTTTAACTACAAGTTCTCCTACTGCCTGGGGTCACCTGTCATCAAGGTGGTAAATCACCTCATGCTCTTATCTTTCTATCAGAAGTGGTCACTAGATTTTGCTATTTACATCTAGGAGGATTCAAAGGCCACAAGGCCAAGGCAGATAGGCTTTGCTGTTTGACCAGGCGATGGCTGCCCAAGCTGAAGGGCAAGGAAATCTGTTCACCCAGTGACCTCAAGGAGTCCCACAGGCAGCGATTGACCTCGATAATGCTGCTGCAGAGCTGAGCAGAAAAGCAACATCCTGGGATACTGAGAACCTAGGAGAACCTAAAAAAGCTGCCTACCGTTTCCATCTTAGCAAATGGTGAGTGGCAGAGTAAAGCAGAGTGAACATGCAAGCAAGTACAAAAGCAGGTAGGAACAACTGATTTATTATGAAAACAGAAAATTGTATTTTAGTTTCCTTTTCCACCCAAGGAAAGGGATTTTTCATTTTTGTAGTTCTAAATCAGATGGTGTAGATCTAAAGCTACACCCCAAATTTTATTACTGACGTTTCTGGAGGTGGACAGCAATGCCGTCAGATCAGTCTTCTCTTCTGTCAAGCTAAAGCTGTTTGTAACAGAGAGGGTCTGCTTAATGTCATGTTTTGGAGGGCAAAAATGGCTTAAATAAGGCAAAAAGGGATGTCTAGGCTAGGTGCCTAAAAGTGGTACACAAGCAGCAGCCAGTACGAGCACAGGGATGTAAAACAACCAAACAATGAATTTTTACCATTGTATAGCAACAGTCTCCAAGACAGCTTTGTACAACAAGATATGGAAACCTACCACGGAGAAAGACTAGAAGAAAAGGAGGCAGAGGGCTAGTGATACTGCTGATAAATCCCTTTTGGAGCAGGTTAAAACATTTTACCTTGGATTAAAACCAATGCAAAGGGCAACTACAGACCCCATCCACCACCACCATGTACACAGCTGTGAAAACTGGATCCTAGCTAGACAGCAGCTCTGGCCAGCCAAGACAAAGTGTTTTACCCAGACCTCCTGATATTTTTAGCCATCTATTCCCAGAGAGTTCGTCTTTAGTGCTCCTGGCTGGTTTATCCCTGGAGAGTTTCAACTATCTGTAAGTAAGTTTGTCATTAGAGAATTTGCTGTAGGTAAAGTAAAGGGGGATAAGATGCCTGAAGAAAAGTAGAGCTGCCCTCACTAGAGAGTTTACTTTCACTGTGGAAAAGTCATCCATTTCTTCTAACGTTCATGACTCATTTACTAGACTGAATTATTTTTAGTTTGGATGGTTGTTAAAGATGGGATTAAAAGAGGTGAGTATTATTCCAACCCCCTTCCCTTGACGCCGTGAATTGATTTTGCAGGCCTCCTCAGATGGCTTGTACTCTAACAGGTAAACAGCTCTGCTGACAAACATGTACTTTATAAACGGTCTTCATGATAGGCTTTTTTTGCTCATGAGTGATTTTAAGCTATTTGATTCTCTGAAAAGCATTCAATATCCATTGCCTTTTCAGCTGAAACAGGAACCTTGTTTAAATTAGGTCTCTAAAAAGGAATGAAGATGCCAAGGGAATTGAATATTTCACTCTGTAGTTATCCAGAGATACCAAGCATGTCTCTTACGATTTCAGTAGACATCAGCTGATAGGTCAGTACCAAGTGGATATAAAAAACAAAAGCCAGTAATCTACTTCCTCAGAAAGGAAAATGTAAGCAGCGCTTCCTACAGTGCTAAAGGATTGTGCTACAACTGATGGCTCAGAATTTTTAGAAATTTCTTGATGGGTTTGCTATAGGTTTTCAATATATTATTTTAGGCTAGTGATCAGAAAAATAAGTGCATGTGTGCTAGACAGAGAGAAAAATTCATAGCAATGGAGTTTCATTGTCAGGTTAGCAGAAATATTTGCATGTATAGATGTAGTTCATTTGAATTCCTAACATTTTCACTTTCCACTAATTCTTGCTGTTAACATTTAACTACATACTTTTTTGCTGATCAATTATAACAGCAGCATAGAAAAATAAATTTGGAAGGCAGCTCTAGAGGCCACCTAAACACTTGCTCAATTTTTTTCTTTTTTTTTTAATAAAGGGAACTTCCTGAATTTTCTGGGGCAAAAAAACAAAATATAAATCAAATTGATTAACTGATTTAATCAATTATTTAATTGAGTGTAATGTATTATTGCTCAGCATCCCATCAGGAGAGATGATTAAGCAGTTAACACTAGTAAATTATTTAACAGGGTTATATTTTTCTTCCTATAAAATCACAAATATAGTTAATACTAATATCTCTCTCAAACCTGCATCTCTGTAACAGGATGACTGAAGCATTTAGTTCTCAGCAATGCTTTTATAGACCACCTTTGATATGTCATTGACCACAAGCCCATGGACAACAGAGTCATTCTGTTCTAGTCTATGTTTCTGCCCCAACACAAAACCAACAATATCTGCACTAATTCCAACGTCATACAAATAAACCTATTTATTGTTTCAAGTAACAATACTGAGTATATAAATATTTGTACTAACACTATTCAGCAGACTGAGATCTCTCCTTCTGTAGGGCGAGACTAGCAAACTCCTATGCAAGTCCTTTGACATTTCCTGCTGGATTTTACAATAACTTCAAGTGGCCTCCAGAGGCATCATACTTGCTTGCTATGCCAGTCATCTTCACACTTCAAAGACAGCCTTCTCTCAAGGTGGATACCAATACCAATTCTTCAGTCAGACCCCATTATCGAAAAGGGAATATGTTACGCTGTAGTTATTTGTACAGTTATCACATTGAATTTCAGGATGAAATAGCAACATGAAGTTAGGCATATTTAATGAACTAATTTAGATTATTGATCTCAGGCTCAGAAATAAGATATTTGAAGTTAGGGCTCTAAACTTAAGAAGCATTTTGTATAGCACACATTCAAATTATCATAGTCTCCTAGCCTCTAAAACCTGAGCTAGTTTTCAGCTGAGCAGAAAGATTATTCCTTTATCACACTTGCAGAGCTTCAAAGAAATCGATTTTGTTCAAGCTTACTTTTAAAAAACACTTTAGTTAATAATTTTTTTTAAAATAATCTGATGTGTAATAAAAGGGGGTTATCGTGGAAATTTGAACAAAATCTTAACTAAGATGTTTGTTACCAAATTACTTATAGCATAATGCGAAACAAAATACAGCAGCACAGTCTCTGAGTGGCACCATAAACCTAAGACACATTTTAAAATCTGATGGAACACTGTCATCTGGTGGCAATTTAAAGAGAGCACAAAGACTCTAATCTTTTTTGTTCCACAGGCTTCTTCTATCTGAAGAGACTTATTTTAATAATCAATTGATTTACTCCAAATTATCTGGAGCTCAGCCCAAGGTCTGGATCCTTCATATCATTAAAAAGGAAGTTTGGCACCACAGATCCTGCTAGTCAAGCCAGAAATAAATTACCACAAATTACAATTACTATTGGAAGCAATGTCTTAATACTTCAGTTCTGCAGGCTTTCATAGGCTCCTGCAGATATCCAGCCAAGATTTCCTATTGGGCACACAGCAAACTCATGCAGAAAGTTCAGAGGAGGATATGGAAGTGATTAGAATCTAACGAAATGAAAAACTCATATGCTACATGCAGGTTGCATCTTACTTAGCAAACTGATGAGCAGGCATTTTGTCTTAGCAATTCAGTCAACAAATGTAGCTGGCAGAACTCATACAAATGTTTTTAACAATGAACAAACAGCTCATCCATTTAGCTTTTCTGATGGTAGGGAGATACTATCATTGGAAATATTTCTGGATGCTAATTTTGGAGAATTATTTGTCAGCGGGAAATCAGTAAGTCTCAGTTAAGACATTAAGTATCAGCAGACAACTTTGACATCAAACATGTCCCTGAAGAGCTGTTGTTGAGGAAAACCCCAGGGCTGCACAACGACCCAAGCCACAGCCCAAAAGAACAACGTGCAATCCTGACAAAGACAGATTTAGACAGAAATATATATGAACTCTTTGCTTTGTTTAGTCACTCCTATTATTGGAAGGGAATGAAATGTTGTCAATACCATAGGAGCTGGTAAAATTCCATATTACTGAGTAACACAATAGTGTGATTCTGTATAAGCGAGAACGAGGAGGAAAAAAGGTCAATAGAATGAGATACACTGAGAATTCATTTAGAAAAGTGGGTTTGGACTCTGTATTTGGATACCCTGGAGACAGTCTATAGAAAGAGAGCATTCTTTTATTTGGTCTGGAAGGGGAGGCTCAATAGTGTTACGGAGTACTGGGTAGCCAGGAGTCACCAGCATGTGTGATGGTTAAACCAGGACAGGCCGTGACACCCCTTCACAGGTGACACCCCCAACTGGTTTCTTTTCCAAGTTCAAGGTAATCATGCTGGAGTTCTTTTACTCAGTGAAAGTTGGTGGATGCTGATTGCCAGAAGACAGGACACCATGGATGGTCTTATCTGCAATAGCCTGGTATCAGGAGCTCCTGGTCCTGACTGAGCTTAGACCCAGGAAGGGACTCCGCCTCTCTGAAATCTCTCTCAGGCTGTCACTCAACCTGTCCCAACCCTGGTGCACACTGCTCAGGGGCCTACCAGCATGCCATTTTTGAAACTAGAGGCTTACTGCCCGCTGCATCAATGCTAAAGTATGTAGGTCTCTAGTAGGCTGCAGGACTGAACAATACCCTTTGTTATGCTTACTGAAGGAACTCAGCAAGTGATAAGTAATAACGTAGGTCAAAAGGTAGTGGCTGTCACTGAAGGATCCAAGATGATACAAGCACTCTGAATACATCACAGGAGCAAAGCATGCTTGCAGCTCTGACACAATACAAATATAGGTAGTGAAAACTCTACCATAAATGAAAAATATATATATATACACACACACACACTTAAGAGTTACTCAGCATACTCAGAACAGCGTGGAAACAAGGACAAACATAATAAACAGGGCCAGAAACTCAGCTATGCTGAATAGGGAGATGGAAGAGGACCAGGTAGCTCCAAACCAGCCAATTCTATAATGTAAAACCACTTGAGGACGTATAGGAATGGTATGCTATTACCTACAGATTTATTAAAATAGGATTCAGTTCTAAGCATTTGTAATTCTCTCGTCACAGTAGGATAGACAGGAAAAACAATTGTGGTAGACTAGAACAAGTGTCAAAGGGTTAGTCTCTTTTTTTTTTTTATTGCAGTAGGACAAATGCCAAAGTTCTTATTTGGTTTATATTCAAGCAAATTCTTGTTGAACAGAAGTAGAGTTTTGTGGGACCGATGGAAAGACAACTAGATAAATGAGCCATACTTTTCTATTTTACGTTTCTGGCCTTGACCATAGACACAGGCTTGTTTGCTGACAACTAAATCTCCTTTGGAGAACTAGGTAGTTATCATTAATGGTCTGGTCACAGCAGGGATAGGGAATGAAGGAGAGTTATGCAGTTTTTTATCTGATAGTGCTCTCTGGCAGGATGACTGTTTTTCATTGGGGAGAATATCTTCAGGAATTATTTAACCCTACTTTCCCTGCTAATACTGAAGGTAGCAAAGTTTCAAATTAAGGTTTATCATGTAGGATACAGATCAGTTTTTATAAATGGCATTTGGCCCAGACTTCAAAACTGAATGCAGTCTGTTACTAGTTACTGTTTACTCTTTGCTTAAGCATGGGATTCATTCTTTGTCTTTGCAGTTTAGCTTTTGAGGCTGCCTAAAAATGAGATTCACCAGTCCAGAGGAAGTGATAGCATCCCAACAGCTAAAAACTGAAAATATTGTGAAAAAATTAAATGCTAGAAGAATTGCTGCCAAAAATAGTAGTAGTAGCCGCCCTATGAAGCTCATGAGGAAGAAATCAGGACACTTGAATATGACTCATGATAGGTTGGATTTTGTGTCTGTTGACAGTCCAAATGATAGTCTGGTCCATCTAAAAATCACTGCACAAGTGTGTAGGTGACTAAATCCATTAGCTGCCTGATTTGGAAAGAGAAACATCTGCCACCTGCCTACAGCTCCCTGCAAACCAATCTAAGGCAGACTGGCATCTGAACAGCACTTCACCATGGCCTAGAGATCAGGGCATTCAACTAGGGTGGGAGATACACAGATTTAATTCACCTTGGGACCAGCAAATACTAAAAGCCAGTGCTCTAACCACTCTACTACTGCACCAAAGACAAGTAGTAGCCTTGCTGTCGTACAGACTGGCTCCCATCAGGACAGACGCGCACACTTCACGGTTCCCTATATCATAAATGGAAAGGTACATCTCTTCCCTGGGAGAACCCAGGCACCCTTAGGAGGTGTCTCAAGCCCACTTGCAGCCAGTGGGGCAGGAGGGAGATACCTCTGTAGATCTACACCATGAGATGGTGTCCCCTTGCGGCATTTCCCTAGCAGGGTGGTAGATGGGATTGTTTGGCTTCTGCTCCCACCTCTCCAGCCCTAGCAACTAAAAGCTGATGAATTAGTGCAAACATTAAGGACCCAAGCCAAGCAGATCAGATTCCCTCCATTCCTGGTTTATTGCTCCAAGCAAGATTCGAAATAAACAGTATCCTTTTCACTGTTATTTCAGCCTCACTGGCACTGAGTAGTCTGCAGACAGAAGCAGGGAAGAGCAGAGAGAAGGGTGAAATAAATTCCAACTTGAATAGCTGAGGATATTTAAAGAGCTTTGTTCCATGCTTACAAAGCACAGGTTCTTTCCTTTCAATGTTACAATATTATTTAATCTTGTTTGTTGATCTGCGATTTACCCCAGCCTCCTAGAGTTCTCCATTACCATTTTGAATAACTGGTTTACAGCAGAAACTGCAAATTCATTAAGGCCAGGGGTCATTTGTTATTCCTCAGGGAACAAGCTCAACATATTCAAACTACAGAGCTATTATTTGCCTCTTGCCCTTGATCCGGATCATCCCTAAGGATCTGCTCTTTTACCTACATAAGAGACAGGAGCGCTGACTGAGCCGTGCCCTCTTGGCTCCCAGCACAAGTCGCTCCGCGTGGAAGTAGCTCCCTGTAGCCTTTATGGGAGGAACAGGAAGCCAGCTCCACTCTGATGTTCCCCTCTGAAGCGTCACGTTGCCGTCACTCAGAGCCTTACGCAGCTCCAAGCGCCCACCGGCAGCACCATCCAATGGCTCTTCAGAGTTAAGCAAGAGGCAGCCTGGGCCAAAATTTGGATGGACGATCCCAGAGCAGACTGCGCTGTGTGTCCATGGGGAGTCCGTACCCGTGCCTACCAAGGGAGGCAAGACTGCTCGTACCTTTGTCTAGCCTACCACTTTTAAGTGTTTTACTAGCTGAGGGTCTAGGGCCATTTGTAAAAGTTTGAAGGAAGACCTTGAGAAAGCACATGGAGAGGAAGGAATAAAACCTGAATGCTTCATGTTGCCTCTTTTCCTTTAATCCTTGAATCTTGAATAGGATGGTAGAAGAGAACAACTTCCTGCAGGTAAGCGAAGTTAGAAACTTAGAGTAGTAGACAATAAATAAAAGAGAAAGAAAAAAGAGGTATAAAAATCAGATTCCTTCCCCAGGCAGATGGAGAGGAAAGGAGACATTTAACAACTACCTACCTTTTAGCTCATGATATGAAAATTACTAAATTGCAACACAATCCAACAAAAAGAACATGATATTGGCTGCCACAATGACGACCACAACATCCGATATGTAAAATGGAAACATTCGGGAATGCTCCAAAAGCAATCTCATCCCACTGACAGCATCAGTAACCATAAACAAGGTTAAGTTGACAGATCCTGTTTGTCCAAACAGTGTTGAGATTTATACAAGGTGTCTGTAGGAGTCTCAAAAGGAACTCCGTAGAAAAACAAGCTTTTCTATTATTAGGTGAGTTAAGCTACAGTCAACCCTTCTGAATGCTGTCACTCAAAATGGAAATGTTCTTCATTTGCTCACAAAGTCCGTCACCTAGTATGAGATCCAGGAGCTCTTCAGACATCCTAACCATGTCCCATTCAGAAACCACAGGGAAGGCAGGAATGGAGAGGAAGATGAACATATACCACATCTCCCTTTTTCCAAGGGAGGGAAATTCAGTCAGACAGATTGAAGGGAAATAGAGCTCACTTGCAGATGCTTGCAATTTAAGAAATACTATCTTGTCTTTTTGCAAAGCCAAGAATAATCCCAGAACCTAATGGACAAATACGTAGCAAACGCTATTGGATAAAAAAAATGCCTGTTTAACTACTTGGTACTGTTAGGCAGTAACAGTTAATTGAGAATGCTGTTCTGGATTAAATTTGTGGGGACTCTTATTAACACCATTACTCACAACAACTCCATGGGACCTGATATCCCAGCTGCATGTCTTTAGTTGGGCAGACAGAGACAGCCTTGTTAACGCTCTGACAAATTGTGAGCATCTCTTCTCACTGCCAGTTTAATCTCCCAAGATTAAAGAGACAAACACAAGATTAAGCTTTGCTTGACTGCAAACCCCATGAGATATTACCTGTCCTCTCCAAGCATGACTGAACCTCAGAAAGTAGAAGCAACGTAGTAGTTACTTACCACTTATTAAAGGAGGTTTGTCAGCTGGCCAGCTACATACCTCCAAGATGAGCTTTGGTGTTAGGTATATCTCAAACCCTCCCCTTCTTTCCTGCATCTCTACCACATCCCTTCCCCCCCCCCGCTCCCCAACTCCCAGAGAGGAAGACAATCCCAAGCATAATGATATCTTTGTCAGCTTGCAATGTGGCATCTAGCATACCAATTTGTACATAGTGTCAAAACGGTTCTCATACACTTTTCGATCACTTGACAGGATTGCAGAAGAACATATGTGAACAAAAGAACAAGACCTTTCAATGAAATTAAAGGATGAAAGTTAAAAATCTTATTCATGCATTGCTTAACTCAACTGCAGAACTTGAGGTCAAGCAACTAGCAAGATTCAAGAAGTTAGATATTTATATGCATATCCAGGATCATTTCATTAATCAGCCATTACATATTTTACAGTGTTAAGTTTTCCATTTCAAGATTTTAAGCTAAAACTAAAGATCAAAATGGGATTTAATACACCTGTGAACCATTTGCATTGGCTACGTCTGAGGATGAGACACTGAATGATACTGACTTTTGGTCTCATTAGCTTAAGCCTCAGGTATACTATAACTTTCTATACTTCAGAAAAATCTGTAAAAGGTAGTTTTCTTATCTGTAAAATGAATACTTCTAAGGCATATAAGTGAAAAGTTATCTATCTTCATGCAGATAAGAAACTGAACAAAGGATTAAGGAGTTCATTTTCAAATCCCTGCTCTAACCATGTCATAGAAGCAATTCAAAAGCATAGTGCTGTGTTGTGCTTTCATACAAAAAAAAAAAAAAAACCCACACACACGCACTCAAAGACTGAGTGTCTGCTTTTCAGATTGGTTTATGTGCAGCTTGTGGTTACAAGTAAGAACAGCCCTCCCTAAACAGGACAACATTTCAGGGCATTTTGCCAGAGTAAATTCTATTTCTTATCCCTAAAGTCCTTTGTTTACTTCTTCTTGTTACTCACTCTTTAGTGTAAAATTAAAATACAGATCCATAGTGAACTGTTCCATGCTACGACACTTAATATCTCTGCCTATATTGTCCTTTCAAAAGGAACAGCATTTAGCAAATATATCATTCCTCTTTTGTCTTTCAGGAGTTACCTACAAATGCAAAGGGAGCATTATTTAGCTATTTTCTATGCACATATGGGAACATCAGCAGCAAAACTTTATGGTATCCTGATCGACAAGTCTTTAGGGTTTTTTAGCTTTACAGCATACCACAGTTTGCTTGGGCAACCCTGTCCTAATCACTTCATCCAAGGCATTTGACTCTTGTCATCCTGATAAGATTTAAGTCAGATCTTAATTCAGCTGGTCACTCTGCAGCACTGCTGGATTACAGTTGTGACGTGATACAACGAGAACATCTGCTACTCAGAACCAAATGGTGTCCAGCTGTGGTTAGATGCAACTGTGGAGCCATTGCTAATCAAGCTATACTTAGAGGCTTTATTTTTCCAGAGTTATGCAAACTTCATTCACTAGTGCTACAGTTAAAACAGAGGGCATGGAGCACTCACCAGAGATTACGTGCAACACTTGAAGAAGGGTACTAATTGCTACTAGATAAAATATAACACCTTGCCTGGTAACATTCAAAATTGCTTCTGTCACCAACAGTACGCAACTTGAAGAACTTTAAAGGAGAAGCGCCCTACAGAGCATAATCATCCCAACATAGTATTGCTATTGACAACAGCAGGGAGGAAAAGCTTGTAATACATAGCTCTTAAAAAGGAGCCAGGAGAGAGGCAGAACTGTGTAGAACCATGCTTTGAAGCCAGCTTTAGAAGTGGATGAGAGCTGGCAAAGTGCAATTCAGTTTATGGCTTATTCAGCAGGTGTAAATCATATTTTTCCTCACCTTTTATAGCTTCCAAGGAGCTACAGCTGGTTTCTGAAACCTTCAAATTGGTCCAGTCCATGAGAATTGAAGCCAAAGTCAAGGTATACAGACTCAAAGCTTTGATTTCATCTGGCTCAAATCAGCTGTAGTAGTAGAGGTTTAGTTAGCACGCAAGTTCCTAAGGGAAATAAAGCACTTCATAGTTCTTATTTCATTGAAAACTGCATGCCAGATGCTATGGAAATCTGTATGATTTGTGCCAAATATAGGAAGAAAAAATAGAAAAATAATAATTATTAAAACAGAAGATTCAATTTGGTTCTGGAATTTTATGCTTCTGTAACTTCAAGAAGTTAGGTGGGCATGTTCAGTTTTGTAAAAATAACTAAACCAGTTGCTTTTTACTGACTTGAAGTTTTCTTTAAGTGCTGAAGTTTTGCAAAGGGCCTGTATGTCCCATACCACACAACCAAGTGCACAGCCAAACAGCTGCACAGAGTGTGCATGAGCTTTTAGAGACACAACACTCTTCTGAGGAACAAAGGTCCTGCGTCAGATTTTGTTAACTGGCCCTGTATTTCCACCTTAACTTGTAGCAGACACTGAACATAGAGCAGAAGTACCCTGAGGTCCCACAAGCAAGCCAGGCCATCCTATTCATCATGTCAGCGCACACATGTGCGCACACAGACACACACTGAGTGAATAGGGTATTACCCAGACGTTCTACCTTGTTTGAGAACGTGAATAGTGGTAAAAGACTCATCCCTCTGCAGAAACCTACACAGTACGCAAGGGTTCCTTTGCAATAGCAAGGGGACAAATCTGTCCTGACATATCTACACATGTCATTTCTTACTCTGCTTAGAGGTTTATAAGGCCATGATGAAATTGGTCCTAAAATGGTTCCTCTCCTGGTCCTGATATAGCTTACACACACACAGAGTTGCAGTTCTATTATACCATATGTAGCTGTATAGATTGGAAAGAGTAACGACTGGGATTCAGAGTCCTTACCTTCCTGATTTTTTGAAGGAAAAATCCTCTACAGTAATTTGGTCTCTGAGAGTATTCATTTTGTTCAGAACATTGAAGTATTTTGCCCAAAATGTGTACTACAGGAAAGCTGAATACTATAGCATTGTTGTCTTCAGTATGCTTTTTCTTCCTAATGGCTGGAAGTTATGCACACAGCGGTTTACACAGGCCAGCAGAAGAAACAGTATAGTCTACACAGACAAGACACCTGTGTTGAACTATGTGCTTTCAGTGCCAAAATTGCTGATCATTTAATTATTAGGCATGGACCTACACAACCTGCCTGGGGAAGATCACAGTATAAATGGCCACACTGATATAATGCCCTGCTATCTTGAAGAAATCTCATTGATAAAGCACATTTAGGCAGGAGCTTAACAGCATTCAAATAAAGAGTGTGCTAAGAAAGACACTGTGCCTGGTCAGATTTTTTTCATGTTTTCTTAGCAAATCCAAACAGCTCTTAGCATATAAGCACATTTAATTCATATTAAGTACGATTTGGGTAACACCCAGATCTGATCTAAACTTGCATATTCCAGTTCTTCTGTAGCAACCTGAGCTCCTCTTTCTCAATGAACCAGAAGCATTCGCTGGCTTTGGATCCAGGATGCCAGTGCTGTGAATTCCTCTTCTCCCTTATTTCCTGAGTTCAAACCCCAACCAGAGGCTAATGCTGGCAAAGGAAGATGTCTACTTTCTGTTGCTCCCTAGCAACAGAAGATATCCATCTGGTCACAGAAGGCTCCTCCAAGTAAGACTCTGTGTAGGCAGTGACAACACTTCCTGCAGTTTCCAGCACTTCTTGACTTGCACACATGTCAGGTCAGCCTGTTTCTGTCCTGTGCTGAGGGATTTTAACATAAAGCAGAAAACACACCTTCTTCCCTCTCTCTCTCCCTCTCCCTCTCCTATTAGGTGTGAAATGGGCACCAGGTGCACGGGAACCCCAGAGTAGAAAGGATCTCAACTGGAAGAGCCAGACCAGAGCTGTGATCCAGAGCAGTGATTCTCCAAGTGCAGGTAATTTCACATTTACCAGGCAGCTAGACTACAGCAAGTCCGTTGCCTGTCTACATCTACAACCACAACATGACAACAACTTAAGCACAATTCAAAGCCTATTTCCCAGTACTCAGAAATCCCTCCCCAATAGAAGGGAAATGAATTTCAATGGCATCTGAGAGAGAAGGGTGAAATGCAGGCTGACAACAGAGTGGGTTGTTCACTTGAGTGAGAAAGGGCAGCTTTGCCAGAAGAGGAGCTTTCCCCATCAAGCCCTGGGCAACTACAAGCCTTTGATATCAGCGTGGGAGGTAGAAGTTTTGTTCAGATGAAACCTGAGAGAAAGGCTTTGCTATAGAGATTTTCACGGATGGAGAATTTAAGGTAGATAAATCGAGATCTTAGTAATCTAGGTAGAAGCAGTCCAGAGTTCTGTATAAAACCCTTAATTTACTTAGTTTTGCTCAAGGAAAGCAAGTACTCATCAACAGGATTTTCTTCTTCCTTCACAGCTCACGCTAGCTGTCTGCAGTCTAGTTAATATGACTACAACATTTGAGATGCTGAACATCATTAGACCATCCTTGCAGTCTAACCATTTCCAGTACTATATTGAAGCCCTCACCAGCACTTACGTGGGATTTTGACCCTTACTAAGCAGCTACTGTGTGCAACCTTGCAAACTGAATAGTATTTCAGTAACTAAGGACCTTGATTTGTATCACCAATTCCTGCTATTAAAGGTTCAGTTCAGTCACCTGAGACCGGAAATAAGAGAAGCTACTGTATTCTCCTAATTTTAAGGTCATCAGCTTATGCAAGGATTAGCAGGATTTCAATAGGAGCTCAGGATAAAGAAACAAGTAGTGAGGATGCAGCAAATGGAGATGGTAGTAGTCCAAGAATGCAACAGGAAGAAAGGAAGAAATCTCAGGACCTGAATATACAAAGCCCAGCAAGTACTTCAATAAAATAAAAAAGTCAGTCCCCACCTAGATTGTTGCCCTGGGAAGGCTGCCACAGTTTAGCAAGGGCTCTTACTGTCACCATTAGTTAGACATAGTAAAAATACATATAATCCTTCAGTTGTAAACTAGCAACTTCTGACCAGTTGCTGCACAGGTGTTATTAAAAATTTGTATGCCTAGTGTATTTATACCCTTCGCCAGATGTTCTTATTTTGTATTGCTGTTCTTGGCTTTGTGATCAGTTACAGTTCCTGGATGTAGGCAATTGTTTGCATTACATAATACTTCTGCATCCCCAAGCATAGCTGTTCTTCTTTTGGTCTCACATTTCAGCAGCAAGCTCAGCTGCCTGTATAAGAGCCTACTGAATGCCAAGACAAACACAACACTTGGATTGACATGGTACTCTATTTTAGTGCTATCTTGAGTCTGTGAGTCAAAAGCAGCTCATATCCACTTTTCCCCACCTTCATTAGCAATTGCACAATGGAGAAAGCCAGTATCAGTTCTTTGTAACCCAAACACAGTATGATGACACAGTCTCTTTGCCTGCCTTAGAGCTACCACCACTGTAAGCACCTCAGGGAAGCTGAACAGGCCCAAACCTTACAGTAGAATGCCCATAACACTTCTTTCCACCATACTCACCAGCAACAACATCATTAATTCCATTCTTTAACCTTTTTCCAGGTACTTCCTATAGCAAGAGAGAGGTCTACCTGGAGCTCTCAGAACTCCTTAGGTACTTGCATCCATGGTCTGGGCCAGGCACCCCACCCAACACCAGCTGGTCACCATCTTCCTGGGCACTCAGCTGCTCTCTATCACCTCCACCCCAGACTCATCACTCCTTTTTCATCTTAAGAATTGATTTAATCACCATACTTACCCCTCACAAGGCAGTCCTCTTCTCTTGTTACCCATACTGCTTGCATACTTTATCTCACAGCTCCACAATCCAGAATACCTTTTTCTCAGGAGCTGCAACCCTCAGACACACCCAATCCATTCCCTCCAGCCACTTCTCTGCCTTTCATAGTCCCCGTTAAATTAATTGGATCTCAGGTGGATGACAGTAGGCTGACTGAGTTCCCAAAGTGTTCAGTTCCTTGCTGTATCAAGCCCCCAGTCCTTGCAATATGGCATAGTTTTAGAAAAAATACAAGAGAAATGGACCAGTTGAGGAACAGCAGCTTTTGAAGGTGAGATCCAATCATCAGCTCTCTCACATGTTGGAAACTGGGTGTAGGGAGTTCGTCCCAGAACAATTGCAGCTGTCATTCATGATTATATTTGTTTGTCATTATTGCAGAAAAATATTTTTAATAATCATCAATGATAAAACACTTCTGTAAGATGCAAACACAAATATGTCTGTAGAGGAATGCCAATTCACAAGATTGCATCAGCAATGAGAGGTCAGTAATGGAAAACAGCAGCTGCTCATTGCTGTAGGCAAATCACTGTCATAGGAACCATGGCAAATCAAGTAAAAAGGCCCATGTCTGGAACACCAAATAGGAAAAATTCCAGTCTGTTGAACCCATTAATTTCAAAGGGCAAAAACAAGAGTTTGGTTAGTATCTGTAAGGGGATGAGGAATGAGATTTCCATTTTATCAGAAATTCCAAAAATCTTCTAAGCTTTCTTTCTTAATTGGAATGAAAACTGAGAATTTAGTAATTTCCTGCAGAGTGGAGGTGTTGTTTCAGAAAGTGCAAAAATGTTCATGGTGACTTTTCCGAAATTTTCTTTGAAAAAACCTTCTCTCTGTAATTAAACAGAGCAAGCAGTTATCTTGATTCCCTGAGACTTTCTTTTCTCTGCCTTTTGCTCCTGGGTGTTCCCCAGGCAGCCTCTCCCTCTGGAGCAGTAAACTTAGAAGCTTGTCTCAGTTTTGGGTAACTCTGCTTCTCTTTGGACAGTTGAGGTCACTTTGAAAGAGCCATGCAGGGTCCTGTAGGTCCCTTCTGTTAGTCAGGTTGGATGCTAGAAACATCTCCATTTTCCTGCATATTCACCTGAGCTCTAACATTGAATTTAAATAAACCTTTTAAGGAGTTATGAGCTAGAACCATCTGAATTCTTTCTTTTGCAGCACTAAGGGCTATAAATAGATTAGGAAACTTTTAAAAGTTTCATGTCTTATGCAAGTCCTCTAACTGGCTGAATTCCATGTCCACTCAGAGGATTCCTACTTTGGTCTTTGACTCTTTAGGTGTTTCAGTCTTTGCTCCTGTCAGCTAACAAGTTCCAAGTTGGCCAGAGCTCTCTTGATCATATTTTGCAAAAAAAGTCTTCCTGTCTGTGGCAGTCAGGCTGCCGGTCACCTCATCAGTTCATCTTGCCATTCTAGGCTGGGTGTGCTGCAACTGCGCTTCCCTGGTCTATCCAACTGTTCCTTCAGAAGAGGTTTTCTTCTGCCTGGAAGTGTTATATCAATTCTTTCTGGGAAACCTCCAAAACCTGAAGCTCTATTAATCCTCGTCATGAAGGCCCCATCTTTAGCAATAGTCGTAACTACTTTTGCAAAGCTTGAAGTGTTTCATGCGCCATTTCCTTCCTTTGGATCATCACTGATTCCTACATGCACTCCAACTTATGTTCAACCTCAGCTCAGCAGGAGTGTCCCCGGGGTATCTCAGCTTCTCTCCTTGCAGACTGGACCTCATTTGGATGTACTGCAATTCCTCCCAGGGTTCCTAATGCAGGTCCACACTCATGTTGAGAGTAGCATTTCCTTGTACTCAATAGCCTCACCAGGCACACACAGCGTTTCACACACACAGACTGTATGCGTGAGTCAAGAGTGACTGGGACAAGCAGGCGCCTCCTTCTCTCTGGTCAGTGACAGAGACGTCCACAGGAGGAGGGAACACACCCATGCAGCTGGGGATAGCGCTCGCTTTCTGCTGACAGTTTCTAGACAGTCCCTTTCTGACAGTCACAGCCCTCCAGAAGGCTGCAGCCTACATTTCTGCTGGGTGTCCATCCAGTCAACCTCAGTGCCTGCTGGCACTGCCAAAGAGATTGGCTCAGGGCTTACGTGAAGGACAGAAGCACTGCTGCACACTTCACAGCCTGTGAAAGGCAAGCAGGGAGCTCTGCCAAGCTGAATGGCTGCAAAAATATCAGACAGTTTGGGTGGCATTCACCACAACTAGTACTGGCCAGAGGCATGGTCCTAGGAGATGCAGCCTTTTTGAGGAAAGGACTGCACACAAGACCATCTGCATGTAAATCAGCAGAGCTGTCTGACCTCTAAGACTTTTTGGACTAGTGCATCTGCCGCTGGCCTTAAGACTCCTGAATTCTCTTCCACTCCAGTCTTTACAAATGTCTCTTCTCCCTCCATTGGTTTTCCTTAGCTGCCTGCTTCTTCCTGTTCCCTGGATAATTGTCCCATTGGGCAGCCTGCTCACCAAAAATGCCTTCACATGCAGCTTTCCCTCCCTCCTGCGCTTTCCACCTTCTGGTGACCAAGAGGGGACAAATCACCTCCTGCTGGGGACTGCCCACCCTTTCACCACCACTCTGCTCAGAAAGCCTGTGCTCCATTACCTCTTCTAGGCAGATAGAGATGACCCTCAGATTGAGGCTTCCCAGGAAGAAGGTCATGCATGGAAGGACATACACATGCACGTACAATTTGTCTGATGACCTTGCAGGTGTGACCAAGTGAAGGAAGGGGGAAGAGGCAAGGGACCATGCAGTGTAAGGCATAGGGGCCAACTCCCAGGTCTTCTGAACCCAAACCTGGTCCCACTGTCTCACTCCAGATTTTTCTCCATCCTCTTGGAGGTTCCCTGCTTCACCTTCCCTTGTGGACTACAAGGTGGCCCTGAAGCATGGGGATCCCTTGACCACATAACAAGTGCCCACAGCTGAGTCAAACACCTGTGGTTTGTAGGTGGTAAAGATGTAATAGATCAAAGCCAAGGGCACTGAACCTACAAAACAGATACATGTTTACAAATACAGAAATGCTTTACTGCTGACCACTGTAAAACCTTTTTATGTTGTCAAATGCAAGGAGCTATAGGGGCCTCACATAGAGGCTGCTGGCAAGACTTAAGCCCAGACAGTCAGCCCACACTTCACAGCACTGTGGGGACTGCCTGCCTCGGAGACTGGGAAGCAAAGGAGAATACACACACAGGCCAACCCTCGTCGCTGGGGCCAGAATACATAACGGATGGTTGGCCCAGCTCACTGGAGCTGGGACAAAATACTCAGAGTCCTTAGCTACAAAACATTTTCACGCAAGCCATGCTTATTCACAGGAGCCAGCTCAGATTAGACACAAATTTAAACACTGAGGTTATGTCTATAGTGCTGAGCAGATAAGCTCACAGTTACACAGCAAACCACACTTTCTTTCCTATCGGGGCACACAAGGGGATTCTGCCCAGTCCCAGGAGTATGCTCATTCCTGGACAGACCTTCCACAGTCAAAGGAGCCACCTTGGAGTCCTAGTCCACAAGGACTCTGAGGAAAATAACCCAGAGAAGGACAGGCTATGTTGTGATCTGGCCTTTAAAGGCACTGAGGATCAAAAAGCAATTCCACAACACTGAGATACTTTGCAGAAGAAAGGAGAAATGAGCATCAGTCCTTCAGGGCTTGCCCGCCCATCTCTTTATTAAGAAGTCTCCATTATCACAACATGTAAAATCATGGTTGGGAAAAACCACCCCACAAAGATAAAACAAAAGGGGGGAAAAGCCCACTTTGTCAGGATCCCCTCTCAGCCTCCACATCCAGCAGCTCTTTCATTACCCAGAGCTACCAATGTCAAGTGATTGCCTCTGGCTGGAGGTAGCCCTCCACAGATGTTGAGGACATAGCAGATGCTTCCTTTTTCATCTACAAGAGGATAAATCCGTATGATGGGAAAAGAGGATAGTATAAGCTTGGGGGCAAGACCTGATCACAGAAGTATGCCCTGTCTTTGCCTCAGTCTTGCTTGCATGGCCCATGGGCACGACTGTGCTCCAGTGAGTCCCTCCAGAAGTACTGCACTTTGCCTCTTTTTTTCCCCAAACTCCTGTGCAGTGCCGGCAGACACCAAGGCAGAGGCTGATGGAGCCCCGTGGCATGGCTCCTACCACAGGCCACGCACACCCGAGCAGCCCCAGGCTCTGGCAGTCCGGCACACGCTGGCGGAGGCAGTTCAAAGTACAAATGCAAGTGTGGTCGCGAAGACACCAGCACAGGTGCTCTCAGGACCAAGCAGCCAGGACACTGATGAAACGGCGCTTCCTGGGCATGCTGGGGGCGGCAGAGGGTTGAGTTAAGCTAACAGATGAGCTAAATCCGAATTTGCTCACAGCTCCAGCACTCCGTAAACCAGCAACAAAAAACAGCAAAAAGCACTTGGTTACTCCTTGGACTTTTTCTCAGGCTTGGACCATTCTTGTGTGTCTGCCTTTCTGCTCACTGCCCTTAGCCTGTGCGTGCCATGAGCTTCGTTCTCCCTCTTACCCTCACGTGCATCTACTGAGAAATACCGTACAGCTCCTTCATTTCAGCTAGGTTTTCATTCTGGGTGAATTATCATTTGGCTTTGTCTGAGAGCTTGTAGTTAGGTCTGTGGTCCCTTAGTACCTCTTGCATTTAACACAAACTGACCAGTCTAGTGAGATGACGTCTCCACACATATTAATACAATATAGTACACATTTTTCTACAGTTTAAATGCAAGATTTAAGTTAAAAAAACAGTGAAAGTCTTGAAATAAGCCTTGCTATCTTCCTTTTGGCCCAAAGATGAGTTGGCATATCTGATTCAAAAGGAAGACGTTTTAGGAAAGGAAACATATGTGCCTAGAAAAGAAGAAAAAAGTGTGGATTAAAAACTTCATGATCTCATTTGGACCAGCTTATCTGAGTTACTGCCCTGGAAAGCAGGAAGTCTCGGCTACTGAATGCAAGAAAAAAAAATCTACACATTCAAATAGAATTTGCCAAAAAAAGACCCATTGAAAGACAAAATAAAATTCCTTAAGCTGAAAGTACTCAGATGCTAGAGGATTTGTATCCACTGCCTATTTTGGCAATAATTATATAGTTGACTATAGTTTATCCAAACACTACAGAAAACACAAAATACTCCTTTAAATGCTCCCTTTTATTAAAAAAATGGGATTTGTTCCTATTTGGATCCCTAAAGAGGCATCTGCCATTGTTTAGCAAACATCTACTCAGTTCCTTTTGGGCAGCTAGGAATATTCAAGGCATTTATGTCAGATAATATTTGTCAGAGTATGTCTTTGAAATATCTTCCCTCTCCATATGTCTATTCATGAGAACTTTGCTTAGATGCAATTTGTGTAGATGCCCTCCATGTTTTTTCACGGGACTAAATTCTCTCTAGATGATAGTTTGTTTTTTTGCTCCCCGAATCTACTCTCTGTACGGAGATGCTGGAGATCCTGTCCAGATTGCGCCAGAGCATGCAGGAGAGAACACAAGATGTAAGAATTCCACCCAAATCCAGGGAAGGAAACATCAAAAATCGCAGCAGCCAGGCCCTCGATGTGCACCAGAGGAACTGGGGCCCATCTCATGAGATGAGATCTACAGCCTACTTCTTCCAAAGCTGATTTTAACAAAATCAAATACAAATAGAAGAATTTCCTCCTCTCAGTTTCAGCCATCCTACAGAGAAACTGGCTCTCATATTTTAGTTGTTGTATTTTAGTTATATGCCTTAAACTTGACCCTGATTCACATCACAGCCTCAGTCTTTTCAGGAAGACACTTTACTAATGAGTCTTTTGAAAGAGAAAGAAAAAAAAAGAGGGGATAGAATTCCAGATAGGAAAAAGTTTTTTTCTCACTTAATTTCAGGTTGTAAGATTGATGAGGCACAGATTGTCTTACTTTTTTGCACACTGTGATGACCTTTTAAAATAATCAATTAAAAACAAGTAAACAAATAATGAGGAGTCATCAAAATAACATCTGGGGGCATCACCCTTACTTTGGGAGTCATTATTATATCGCAGTGCTTTGGTAAATATATCCTTTTCTCCATACCATATGTGTCATGAGCATGTCAAATATTAGGCACATGAAAATTTTAAATGATAAAGAACCTCATCTGGGCAATATTTCCCATGTCGTGTCAGATCATACTAGCCAAAATGAAATCTGAGCCACAGCTTGCTAAAGTTTTCACTGTTCTGGGCAAAGATTTCCCCATTTCATCTCTTTTCTCATCACAAAGGTCATATCTGTCTTCCTGGTGTCTGTTACGCAAGACTGGAAAATAATTATCACCTCTTCCGACCAATGCATTTTCTTCATATGTTGTAAATGGAGATTTGCTGGGGCTGCCTGCAAGCCGGCATGCCTTTGCTCACAGCAGAGCCTCTTCTGAAGGCAGCGGGGCATTTCTGACCGTGCTCCCACCTTCTCAAGCTCTTTCAGCATAGCACATTTCTGTGAAGATGCCCCCACCTCCCTTCAGCTGCAGGCTCGTGCCTTATTTTTAAATGCTCATCCTTCCAGTCGAAGATGAAAATCTATAAATAGAGCCCTCACAGACAGAAATGGTACACACTCCTTCATCTGCCTTGCAAGCCATGCCTATCAGAGCCGACCTTCGCTGCCGACTTCCAGATCAGGGACTTGATTAAGCCGAGGCGTCATGCCAAGTGCGT
The DNA here is from genome assembly GCF_036370855.1 of Dromaius novaehollandiae. Lineage (NCBI taxonomy): Eukaryota > Metazoa > Chordata > Aves > Casuariiformes > Dromaiidae > Dromaius > Dromaius novaehollandiae. The sequence continues at coordinate 59,102,272 of NC_088101.1, forward strand.
TGGCTATCGCGTATGGCCCCGGCAGAACTGCAGGCGCTTGTCGCTCCGTTCCTGCCTGTTTTCATCCTGCGTTCACGCCTCAAGAGTCAACAGCATATCCTTCATTACCCCTCTTGCTGTCTGGTTTTGATCAGGTCCTTTCTGAGTTTCAAAGATGAGGCTTGTAGCCTGTGGCTCTGGGGCACACGCTGCTCTGTCCCCTGGGCTGCGCAGCACGGTCCTTCTGCAGTCCCAGAGTGGCCAAGCCCACCAACCTCCACAAACGTCAAAAATCACATCTGCTTCCCTTCGCTTCTCATGATGGGGAGCAGGGTACAGCCTGGGGCCTCGAAGCTGGTGAGATAGTTTCGTTCTACATTATTTTTGGCAATTCACTTTCGCTCAGGGGCTGCAGTAGCGATAACCTGCTGCATTTCCTTTACTCTTCTTACAGTTTGTACTGAGATTTCAAGGGGATTTTGTGCTATCCAAAGAACTGATGGCCTGATTTTTCAGAGACAGTGACCTTTCATGGCACTTGTGTTGCTCAGCACCACAGAAAATGTAACTGATGAAATCTCTGATAAGTTCTATTTAACATTTTTCTTTAATGTAAAAGTATAAATAAAAATTGCTTCTCAGTCCCTCTGGCGTCCATGAGGCCATGAACAGCATCTTGTGCCTGGAACATGTGAAAACTTGATTTTAAAAGTTACTGTTTACACAAGCATTAGATTGCTGGTAACCGACTGGCCAAAGGATTGCTTCCAGTTCACACTTCAGCTAAAAATAATGAACGTCTGGAACATTTTCCCCTTCCTCTTGCTGTAGATTACTAAGCAGATCAGTTGAGGTGTCATGCTTCTCCCTACTGCATCCACCAGAGCCCAGACGGACTGTATCTCTAAGCCTGCAGAATGACACTGAAGGCTTAAATAGCATATTCTTCTTAAATATGAGTGCTGTAGTACTTCTGAAGGCCCAGTGCCACCTAACTTCATCACTCCTTCCTCTTCTGGGACACCTCGTTTTGGCTGGGACAGACTCAGAGCCCTTGGGTGTTAAGCATAGAGATAACCCATACAGAATTAGAGGAATAGTCAGTAAACTTCCGAGTGTGAAGTTTACTTATCCTTATCAAAAATGCCTTACATAAATGAATTCCATGCCCAGAGTTGTGTCTCAATTCATAGTTAGCCCTTAAGAAAGGATGTGTGCAGCTAATGGAAAACAAATGTCTGTTTTGGCAAGGCCTGCAGCTAATGTCAGTTATTTTTCCCCCTTTGCTAAAGAAATAAAGAAATTGTCAAAATGAAACAGGCTGACTGCAATATTCTGTTTTTCTCTTAACCGTTTGAGTGCTTCTCTGATATGTAACATATGCGACAGACCTTATCTTAGTGCTTCATGAAGAGAAAGAAACTGCTGAAGAAATCATGTTCTTTTTCATTAAAATATATAATGTCCTCAGGAAGGAAGTTCAGAGTTGAAAACACAGATATGCTTCATAGCTTGATAGATCTCAGTAAAGACTGTTTTAATTAGAATGTAGCTTCTAGACTTTATTTTGCTGGAGTCTGGCCAAAAAATGAATAAGAGGACCAAGCAATCTTTAAACTGTTTTTTTAAAGAAAACAAAGCCAGGGGAGTGCAGAATTATTAGCTGTGGCCTAATATCTCAAAGCAAATTAATATAAAGCATAATTACTGTTTGTTTCTCAGGAAAGAGCAATACTATCAGCACTAGCATAGAAACTACTAGAAGCAAATTCATCATCAGAATTATGGTCACTATCTCCTATAATCCACATCAAACTGGAATTACTGTCTCTAATGCAGAACACAACTAGGAGTCTGACTTTAACTCAGTAACGACATAAACTCGGGGTCATTGGAGCAGCCCGCTGGATGTCAGCTCATACCACAGCAGAAATCCTGCAGCAGGCAGAGCTCTCTCAAAGTTTTGCCCTCCTTGGGACTGAAGGATCTGATTCCCCAAAGCCTTGTCTCACCTGGGACAGTTAAATTTGCTGATCACCAGCTGGTCCCAGAAGCTGTGCAGGTGTGCAGAGGAAGAATCACTTGTTTCGTGCACTCTTTACTTCGGCAGCCCCTCGGATGACAGTGAGAGGGAGAGTGACTGCACTGATCCTTGCTTTCCTCTGGTGTGGCAGCTATGCCCTTCCACTCTTCCCCACTTAACTCAGGATACTCACATAATCATAAAAACCCTCAGTCATGCAGAGCGATAGACGCTTCTGAGTAATGCTGCGTTCACTTATCTTCCTATCATGACCAAGTCTTGTCATGAAGTTGAGACCGTTATCGCCTCTTGTTGTTAAGACAGAAAGCGCTCCTTCCCCTTCCGGAAACAAGTCGACAACAGAGGCCAGTTGAAACCTTGGCAAGTGTTCTCCAGCCAATGTAAGGACACAGGAGAGGCTACTTCAAAATTTGGTATGTGGATGTAGGGGCTTGGCATTAACTGAGTGTTATATCAGCAGAAGAAGCAGGAGAGACACCAGGCAGAGAGAGAAGGGGGTGAGCCAGCAACAGGCGCAGGCGCAGAACCACACTGGTGTATCACCCTGGGAGAAAGCCACAAGTGAGTTTTCTGGGAGAGGTGCTAGAAAAAAATGGCTTGGGACTGTAAGAAAAGAAAGGAGAGAAATTATGGCTATACAGGGATATAGACAGACAAACAGTGGAATTGTTTGGTAAGAAAAGCTAGCCCAAAGGAAGTAAAACAAGATCTAAAACAAGAGCTGGAGAAGCGGCAAAAGGTACAAAAGCTATTCTAGAAACCTCTCCAACTTCACATTTGAACAACAGTAAAGCAGGCAAAGGTTTTGTAGCTGAGCTTTCCAAACTCAAGTAGCAAGACATATCACTGGGGTGACCGCCAACTATCTGTTGAGGAACAGAGTTGCCAAGAAATGGAAGAGGCCAGGAACTTTTATATCAATGTGGAAGTTGTTATCATGAGTCTTGCTGGGGTGACTGATCCCTCAGGCAGCCATTCCTCCACAAGGAGAGGTGCTCTGCAAAACAACAGCTCATAGCCAGTAATGACCAAATGAATCTTCTCCAGAGCTTTTTGTCTGCCCAGGCCCTGACTCTTTGCCTTGATCTTCCCTCTTTGTGCTTCAGCCCAAATGTATTTGTGCTTCAGATTTGTGTGACCCCACTGACTGGCTTTACTTAGCCTTTACTCTTGTTCCCCCCTGTCACTGTGACCACTACATGTGAGCTCTCCAACACTCAGCCTCAGCTCTCACCATGCCTTCCTTCTGCCCCTTGAGCTCATGCCTCTCTTGGCCTTCTCAGTATTAGCTTCTGTCTTCATCACAAATTCAACCCCAGCCTATCTGCCTGACTTCTCTGCACAAATCCTAGGCCTGCTGAGATGAGCTACAATAAGAACTGCAGGAGGCAATAGATCCATTTACTGCCACTAAGAGGCAGTAGATCCACCAAGAAACTAAAGTTCAAAGACCTCAGTCAAAAGTTGCACCTGGGTAATGAATTAGGCCCACCAGACAACCTTCCTAGGACAGGAATTTCGCATTCATTTTGTAACCTACAGAGATCCAAAGAGTAGAGATCAGACTGTCTCAGCTCAAATAAGGAAAATATATGTTAGTTTAAGGAGAGCATTTGCTGAGAGGCTTATTTCTCTCACTTTGTTATCCAGCCCAAGAAAATTGCTGGGAAGATGAACAGAAAGGAGTTTCCATCTTGAAGATCTCAACTCTGAAAAACACTAAAAAAGAAGAAAGAATATTACAGGACAGAAACATTAGTTCCCAGAGTTTAGATTCTATTTGGCTCAGTATAGTGTGGGACAGATCTTAAATGAATGCCTTTAGCATGATTTGAGGAGACTTTTTGTTTAGGAATCTATCTCAGATATGATCAGCTGTAGAGCATCAATCCAGCTGTGATGCAGACTGATACAGAGAGAAGAGACTCATTAAGCAACTGCCTCATCCTTTAACAATTGCTAAGGGGAAAGTGGTCTTACAGACTGTCAAAAAACTGTTCCAAGAGTCTTTGGCCATCGTTTGGCTAAGAACAAAGACATCTGAGACCATCAAGGGTTGGCCACACAAAACATTAAGTCACGGCAGAAGAATCTTATAATGTACCAAACACTGGTGCTACCCTGGGTGCTGTAGTAGACTTGCTTGTTTTCCCATACTAGATCTTAAAAGCAGGTAATTACAAATAGATGCAAAAAACAGGGGAAAGCCTGAGCCAAGCCTATAGCGTAAGGCCTGAGCCAATACAAAAACTTGTAGCCATGGCAGCTTGTAGGACACACTGATTATCTTGGAATAGCTAAGAAACCATTACTGCATGACAGGCATTACTGCATGACAGGCCTCTCTAATCATCTTTGTTGCATCTAAATGATATCTTGTTGCATGCCTTAAAAAAAAAAAAAATCAGCCAAGCATAACCAGTGAGGAGGGAATTTCCACCAATAAAAACAAAATGAGAATGTGCAGAAGTGGCCAAATTTCCAGCATTGTGGATGTGCAGAGTTTCATAGTGCTCTGCCACAACAGAAGGTTCATTTGGGCTTTTACAGGATCCTAGAAAAGCTACATAGACTCTGGGAAAAAAGGGAAAGCGTTTCTCTGGTCACCACAATGTGACGAAACATTTTTGGAATTTGAAAAATCCTTCACGACTGCTCCTGTCTTGACTTGCTTGTGTCTCAAAACTTCTAATATTGGACACAGATGCTAGAGCATATGATTTGGAGGCAGTATTATGAAACGAGAACACAAAAGCCTTGAGAGAATGGTGGACTGCTACAGTAAAATCTAAGACCCTGCAGAAAAATTATTATGCCACCCATAAGAAGCATCTGAGTATGGGCTGCTATTTGCACAGCTTGCCTGGGGAAGTCTGATGATCAGGACAGGCCCTCTTTCCCTGCAAAGGTTCTTTAACTTCAGGAGTATAATTTGGGACAACTTGTCTGGAAAAGCCAGAGTGCTGTGATTTCAGTCACACGTAGGACCTGGCATAAGCAGAAGCAGCCAGACAGCCTTGGTAAGAGCTGAAGGTATTTTTGTAGAGGAAAGGAACCGATAGATTTCACAAAGGAACAGGTGTGCTTGGGAAGAAATGGTCCTTTCTTCCCTTCAAACCATTTGTAAAACTAGAAATTGTTCCTGGGTGCCTCCATCACAGCACAGGTGTGGAGCTGCTGGGATATACCCAAAACCACTAGATGCTTCCCAAAGAGAGGTATGATTAGCAGATGACTGGAAAGCAGTTGGCAAGTACATCCTCTCCAGATAGAAGTATTTCTTCCTAGAAGATCAGTACAAAAGCTTCCTGGTCTCAGTGGCAAAGGCAGAACATGAAAATGAAACACTTTATAGGAGACAAGAAAAAGAACTGCCAATAGAAAAATATCATCTCATTTTCCCAGACACTTTGAAAAAACCCTGAAGACATGTTGGAAAGCTATGGGCACTCAGGAATTAAGCAAGAGAAAATTACCTTTTGGGGAAAGGCAGACAGCACAAAGATAACAGATGTAAAAAAAAGATAGTAACTGACCTGCTGGAAAGACTCCTCTTTCACAACAGAGGACATCCTTCTGGAGAAGCATGCTGTAGGGTCACTGGTGTTGCTGTTGCTGTGTGTAGAGCTTTGGTGTCTTCTGGCAGCCATGGTCTGCCTTAGAAAATAGCCTCAAACCCAGCAACTAGGAAACAGACAGTAGCAGAAGTTCCCATGAACTAATGCTGTACCTGTCCCAGGATCTTTCACGCACTCTCCCATGATCTGTGTGTATGCTTTGCATTTTAATATGCTTGTACAAATCTAGGGATTCAGAAAAATTACAGATTGTTTTTGCTTTAATCATTTTGCCTGTGAAGCCTGTTTCCCCCTAACCAAATGGAAGTCACTGGAATTCAAATCTGAATCGTAACTTCCCTCACTAGCATTTCTTAGTGATTTAGCTCTTCCACTAGCATCTCTGCACAGCTGCCTTGCAATGCCTTTTAGAAATGGTAAGATCAGAAGCTTTTCTGGTGCAGCAAAGGCCAAGAGCTGATCACTTAAATGGCTTTTATTTCTCAGGACCAGACAGAGCTTCTCAGGAAACAACAGGAACTTGTGCTAACCATCAGCATTTTCCTAGGCCTCCTGAAATACCTGGCAAGTCACTGCTTCCAGAAGGTATTCTGTAAACTGCAGGGCTGTGAGCAATGTAACCACACCAAGGAGTAGGTACAAGTGTGAACGCAAGGCAAAACTGCATCCAGCCCCCACTGTGACTTGAGACCTCACCTCATGGGTACTTCTGTCTGCATCAGACCCTCTGTTCTGTTGACAACAGCTGAGGTTTTCAGCATGGACACAGCTTTTGTGGTATCGCTACCCTTGGGCTGGTACCTCTGCTTCACTTCAAGTGCAGTTAGGTAGAGGAGGGACATAGCTTCTGCTCAGAGAAAAAAAATGCTGGGAAGGAACAGGTTTTTAAATGTTCTGACTCAGCAAGTTTTAACAGCTCCACTCTTGTCAAAGATGAGACATAGGAATGTTTTTCATGGGGAAAAGCAAACGAATAAAAAAGGTATACCTCTTCATTTTTATAATTACGAAGTTTTATGGAAAAGACGATCATTTTTTTCACGCTGCTGAAACCAAAAAGTCTATGTTCTTTCACTCCCCTAACCAAAGATTGCACAAAACATATCGAAAGATCTTTCCATATTGTCTTCCGTCTCATGCATCTTCATTTGCCTTTCTGTCTGCGGCCATGTGGAATCCTGCTAATCCACCCTGTTGCATGAAGGTGAAGAGATCATTCATAACAGTGCACTTAAAGCAGCCCTCTAGGAAGTTTTCCAGAAAGCATTCACAATAGTCCTCTGAAAAAAGGGTATGAATAATCTCTCCATGTTAGTATTACATTATTTATGCTTCATTCCAGTTATCTCCTTGTTCCCTGTAGACAACATGCTGATTTATTCATGCTGTCCGACAACCTCCTCTGACTGTGTTTCCAGTAAAAAAACTGAAAGGGAGATTTAGCCGCCTACTCCCCAGATGTGCAGTGGCTCCAGCTCTATGGCATCTGTGTAAACATCAGCAATAAACTTCTGACTTTGAGATTAAATATGGTGAGGTTTTCCTTTTACTCCATTTTCAGGCGCCTTGCATCAAAATATTTTTTAGGCATCTGTGGCATTTTTTGTTATGAAAGCATTTTGCACACTATTCATCAAGGAAGTATGTCGCTGGAATCCAGCCACCATCAGGAGAAGTCAGCCCATAGACACCCTCATTAGAGGCCAAGGCTGTGACATTCCTGCCAGGCAATAGCCGGGGAAGAGTATGGTTCTTAGCCCCGAAGGTGTTAAGCAGGCCTGTAGATACCTGGCTCTGCTGTGCATTTGCTGCGTGACTTTGTGTCAGACATTGAATTTCTCAGAGACTATATGGGGGGGGGAGTCATCATTATCTCATAAAAGAAAATGCTATAGCAGGGGTTATCCTGTGATAATAAGTATTGCTAAGCTAAGAATGCTATTTAAGTAATGGTAATTACTTGAATGTAAGAAAAGACAAAAATAAAATATTGTCAACATGGTGCCTGTCAGCCATTAATGATTGATTAATCCCCTCAGAGCAATGATCTGTTTTGAGCATTTTACAGGGGTCAAAGCAATGCTTCTGTTTAATGATATTTTCTAAAAATGGCCCAGAGGAAGAGCTCCAGTGGAGTGTAGCTGCCTTCAGTGAGAAGTGCATCATTTGGAAAGCTCATTTTCACAAGACAGGTTCAGTTCATTATCCTAAAGCAAGTTTTTGCTCTACTCGCTGAGCAGGTACTAAACATATTATTGTATTTGGGCCCACAACTTGCAGAGGGGTAGGAGTAAGGATGTAAGGACGAAAGCAATCACTGCTTTTATGGGACAACCAGAGGGTCTGAGCGGTGTTAGCATACTCTGACTCAAACTAAACCTGCCTTTTCCTTTCTTTGAGCTTACTACAGTAGAGTTGGTAGTTGGAAATCGAGATTGTCACACTCTTGCCATAATACAGGCTTGTTTTCAGCTAAAACCTTGCCAAATTTCAAAAGCCTGAGCGGAAATTCTCTGTGTTGAGTATTTTCTTCAGCTAAGATTTGCCTTTTCACTAACTACCCTCCCTCCACTCTTATTTTATGGAATAAAGAGGAACAGTTTTTCAAAAGAAGATGTGGAAGAAATATTTGTTTTCCCTTCATGAGAAATTCTATGACTGTTCTGCTGAGAGGCCGCAGGACCCAACGGCTTCAGACCCAGAATCTGACTTTTAAGGGACTCCGTCGGGGAAGTGCCTTCCCTTGTCTCCCTGTATCTCCCTCCCACTCCACTAAGTTACAAGTTGCAGAAAAAGGGGAACCACTGAGTTTCCTGATTCTTGAGTGTTTGCTTCTCAAATGCAGCAATACTTTAATGCAGAAAGGGGGGGTTCTGTCATGCCCTGGGTATGCCCTGGGGGCGTCTACACCAGAAATACACTGGAGGAAAAGCATGTTTCCATCTTGCCTTCACCAGACCAGGATCTTGGCCAATGTAAAAACTGGCCTATGGAGGGACAGGCCAGCAGGTACAGAGCTTGATCTGCCAAACAACTGCCTTTTGCCTAGTTCAACAATTCCGGTAATATTAGATATATCATTTCCTGTGCTTTACCTGATTTGGGGCATAATTCTGTTTTAACTGCACCACAGCTTGCATTTTTAATGTCAGTGGGCCTTACTGCTCATTTTTCTTGCATGCTTAGGTCTCTTCGTACTTCGTGACCTGGTGTTTGCTCCTCCTGTTTCTGTCTGACTGCCCCCAAACAACTCCAACCCTGCAGAAGAGCTGGAGCAGTTTCTCATTAAAAGCCACTGAAATCGCCCCTTTTAAATGATGAGTTTAATCCTTGGATTATTAATATCTACCAGTGAAAGCCAGGAGATTGTAGTTACTGCCCTGAATTGGTAATGTTGCTGGAAGAAGAAAGCGCTACATTAACTGACAACAGATAGAGCAAGGGCTGCAGACTTAGCTTGCATGGTTGGTTTTCCAGTTCAGCAACAGCTGATTTCAATCACTTCTAAACAAACTTCTGGAGTATTTTGTACAACCAGCTAATGTCACTATAAATATCTTATGTTTAACTACGGACAAATTATCTCCCAGCTTGAAACACTAACCAGGGACAAAAAATTATCAATAAGGGACAAAATGTTGCTTTGGAGCTCACCCAGCTGAAGCCCACCATGTGGACTGGGTAAATACACAGTCCAAAACAGCACAGTCCCATATAACTTGGGCAGAAGGGTGGGTAAGCTATGGAAAACACAGCTAGGACTTATTGGACTGATACTGGGCAAAGCTTCAGCCCAGCTCCATGAAAAATGGCTGTGGCCACGGGCCTGTCCCATTTAGTGTCCTGAAACCTGCTGCTTGCACCTTCCCCCAAAAAAGTCTCCCGCTGTGAGTGGGGAGCTGAAGCAGTCAACATCTGCAGCATCCCCAGTGACCGCCCGACGCCTGCCCTGGCGTCCTCCCCGCTCCTGCAGCCCCGGACAGGTCGGCGCAGGTTGGACTGTCCCGCCCAGGCACGGATTTCCTGACATGTTTTACTACAAGCAGGACCTCTCAGACCATTTTCGTAACAGCTGATTTGGCTGTTAGTGTTGTCACATGTTTTATTTGAGTGAAAGCCATGTCTTCTGCTTAATAACTCGTGGTAAACATAAATGTCCTTATAAATGCTGCTGAGAGCTACTGTAAGGAGCCTAGGGCACTGCACATGCCAGCCGAGGCAGGGAGAGCCTCAGTAACCATGCGCCTGAACAAATGGCCCATATCAGGGTTTTCATTTCCATGGGGAATCTCAGCTACTCTGCAGAACGTGGCTCCTGACAGAGGAATTCATCCTTAAAAGAGCCAGCTGTTTGGGCTACAATCTCAGATGAAATGGAAGCACTTAAATTTCTCTCTTTACTAAATTCAAAATATACGGGGTCCTGGAAGTGCCATATGCAAATATAAAGGAGCTGTTGAAAACTCAATTTGTGCTATAGCTAAACCCAGCTTTGGAACATCTGCCTGGCAATTGCCATATCATTATGAGCAGATGTTGCCTTCAAAAAATTAGACAAAGTAGGAGGAGAAGATATTTCTCTTTCTTTCTCTCTTTGCCCCTTTCCCTTATATAAATACATACATATATATATACACACACACACACATAAATGGCGATCAAGAGCAATTGCATTTGCAGTAAAAATATGGAGCTATGCCACAACACCTTGGCATAATAAATATATAAATATATGTACACATATATAAATCCATTCCACAAGGGCACTGTGGCATAGATTCACAACTTTATCACAATACAATTCCCCATGATTACACTGACAGTCCTAATAAGTTCCAAAGAGTTTGGCCTTCGCTATATCCTGCAGCTGAAAAGGCTTGGCAACAAATAAATGGAAACTCAGCAGAGGACTTCAGTTTTCTCCTACATATACTTTCTTCAGTTAAAAAAAAAAAAAAAAAAAAAAAAAAAAGAAAGAAGAAGAAAATTCTGGCATAGTATCAGGCTTTTACAAAAAAAAAAAAAAGAAGAAGAAGAAAAAAAAAGAAGCATAGCAGTAATGGAACCTAAATCTCTCTGTTATCTGCTGGCAATGAGAACGAAGTAGGAAAAGCATAGTCTGTATGTGCCACTTTGTGTTTTCCTTCTTTTAAGAGGTGTAAGTAAGACAGTCATCCTAGTAAGACTATGAACAAAGAATATTCCTGAATCTTCTTCTTTTCAAGCAGGAAATTGTCATATACTTGAAACTTGCTGTGCATCATCAGTAAGTAGGATTTTTCTAGTATTACCATTAATTATCATAGTGTTATCTGAACAATGCAGTGACTGCCAAGCAGCAAGGAACATATCTGGGATATGTCTACATAGAGCTAGATTCTGAAAAATACATACCTTGATGCTTTATGTCCAGAAGAAGACCTACTTAATGTTACTGTTCACTAACTAATTCTTTCTGAAAGGCCCAGTTACACAGTTCAACCATTAGGTCATCACAAGGCTGCGATTTGCAGGGAGACATAGCACCCTAACGGCATTTACATCACTGTGAATAATCAGAGGCATGGATAATGACTGCCACTGTCATCTGCAACAAATCTGAGTCTGGATTTTGATATTCTGATTCACATTTAGTAGTATGGGACCAGAAAAGACTATTTACATAATAAGGAAAAAAATCTACCTCAGACAGGACCTCAAAATCTCTTTTAAAAGACACTAAACAAATGATTGTTCTTGCTGAGAAAGGGCAAACCCATCCACACGTCATTCATGTGGCTACACTGTCTTCTGTAGGCTCAGGATATCTGAAGAGGAGTAACTGAGCAAGGGAATGGCTAAATCCAGTCCTGAGATTGCTGGTTTTAGCAATGTGATTTTGTGAATTATTATGCCTTTCTTCTTTACTAATATTCCTGCTATCTCCAATCCATGCAAATCTAATTTTTTTCAATGTAATCTGTTTTAATATTATTTCTGCATGTTCTGCCATGCCGCCATGAGCCACAGGATTCTTGCCACCTCCTCATTGTCCACAGAATTTAAGCGGTCACCATTAACGCAAGTGCACAGGCAAAGCTATTTATCTTCCATTTCAAAGGCTATGTAAAGATTTACTTGACCGTTTTCTCTATGAAAATACATTCTGTGAGCCTTTTTTTTCCCTCTCACAAAAAGGAAGTGCAAAAGTCGGTGGGATCCTGTGTATAGGCAGGTACACATGCAGGTGGAATATTCTCCTGGGCATCCATTTTATTGATATCCTTTCCAGACAACTTTTTGAAAATGAAACCATTGCTCTGTTGAGTGCCACTCTTTCAGAATGCTTGGAAAACAGCTTCTCTTTTGTCAAACAAGGTTTTTTGTCCTCAGTGAGCCAGCATGACACAAAGCCTAATGTACAGCTGTAAAAATGTTTTACTACTCTCTCTCTGCTGCGCAGGGTGTTCAAGTGGATAGAAGTCACGAGGAGTCAGGCTGTGAATCAGTTCTTGATGAGACCCTTCAAATGTTGACCAAATTTATGCAAACTGGGCATTAAAATTGTAATTATCATTTTTTAGAAGACATTTGCATTTTATTCTGATCCAGTGCAACAACTACCATTAAAACTCCTAAAAGCTTATGCAACAAAAGAATAATATGATTGCCTGTTTAAGTTAAGTCTTTTTTCCCAGCCAAAGCAAAAAGCAGTCCTGCTAAAAAGTCTCCCAGAAGTTTCTAATTATTTCATCTTCTACACAGAGGGGGAAAAACACTTACTGAAGTCTGTTGTTTTTCAGTCAGCTATTACAATCACTTTGTCTGTTTGTAACAGCAAGAGAAGGAAACAGAAATTCCTGTTTCTGAAAGTCACCGTGATACATATAAAACTGGACAGACTGAAAGATTAAAATGAAAGCTTAAAAAATAATGCAATATAAGCTGTTGATCCCAACAGGCTTTAAAAGTGGTTTTAGAAAATGTCAGCATGTCCATATTTTAGAAAAAGATGAAAAGCTGAAGCATCTAAAAGCATTTGATTTATACTGCATGGGTGTTCTTATGCCAAAACTGGATATTACTCATAAAAACAAGAATAAAAGATAATGTTTTATCTGTAGTCATCCACCCTTCTAAATGCAAGTTATCATATTGTAGTGCATTGTGCTAAGAGACACCAAACCTGGAAAATGTATCAAATGGATACAACATGCAGAAAAATAACTTTGGTGATACTGTTCTGCTGAGAGCAGTAAAAAATGATGACATCAGATAAAATACCTGGCCCAGGCAGTTGATGACATTTGTCTGTATGCTGGCTTTGCACAAAGTGAAGAGCACAAACAAACAAAAAACAAAAGAAAGAGAAACAAACAAACTCATCTTTCTCCGTTAACAGAGCATGAATCAAATTGCAGATCTGAGCAGTCTGAAAGACAAGAGTCCAGGGAAAAAAATCCTATTCTAGTCTACACAGATGAAGCTGATCTTCACCTTCCACTCAGTGTGAGTCGATATAGAGAACAAACAAACAAACAAACCAAAATCAGCTTGCTATCAGTCTTACATCCACCCAAAACAACCTATGGAGATCAAGTATGACCATCCAGGAGATGGTGCAACTCCACGTTTAGGTCCTGTTGCAGTTCTCCACAGGAGACGTTCTCCTGTATCCTGCGCCAGATGGACCCCCACTGCTACCAAAGCCCAACAGCATAGCCCAGTATGTCCTGCACGGTGGTGATGAACAGGCACACATTTGCTGGACAAGGAGATAGGAGAAAAAATTGCTCTGCCAGAGCCCATGCTAGTTTTGAAAGGGTCAGACAAGACCGCTTTTCTCTAGGAGTAAAGCTTTAGTTCCTAATCACTGGGGGACTGCAGAGAGGGGATCTCAAAGCCCCATCTTAATAGTCACCCTTTGGACAAGCACAATGTTTTAAGGAATCTCAGTCCAAGAGCTGACAGCTAAGCACACTGTTGCACTGTTACTGGGAAAGAAAAATGTTACTGAAATCTCTCCTTTAGAGGAACTGCAACAGGCAATTGCAAATAACACATTTTCTTAAGCAAAAGAGCAACTGTCATCAAGCCTAAAATCACTAAGGTGATACAGCAAGTCATAAACTGGCTTCAGCATGGAATAGCTGCTCCTTATTGAAAGGCAACTGTTTAAAGAAATCAGGTGGACCATACTATAAAGGTTGTGGTCTGTGCTGTCTGCCTTCTACCTTGCAAGAGTTTCCATCGTGCAGAAGTTCAACAGAGAAACTGGAAACACTGAAATCTAAATTAGACAGCAAAACAGACACACAGTCCAAAGCTGCTTGAAGTCCCTCCAACTTTAAATGAACTTAATGCCTCTGTTAGAAGGCGAAGGAAGGCTACGCAACCCCACGGGACTGGTCTCTGCTGCTGAGCTTAGCATATGCACCTGATACGTTCAGGAGAGGCAGGCAGTGAGAGCAGGGCAGGGCACCTCAGCAGCCCAGCCGTGCGGCCACACCGTTCTGCCAGGTCAGCCCGTCCTTCCGATTCCCTTGCCTTTCCTCCTCATTTTAGGCAAAATGCCTTCTCCTTTGCAGCACCTCACCATCTGGTCCAGCCCAAAGGTACCTCCCTGCTTTGTCAGTTCAGCACCTCTTTTCACATTTCACTTGAAAATACACCTGGCTAGATAAGGAGAAATTTCTTCCAGATGTCAGGAACTGAAAATGAGCAAATCCTTGCAGAGAGAGAGGTGATATTATGTGAAAGGAACACTGCGGGATAATCAGAAATAAAAAAAAAGACTTCTTTTAGAGGTCAGTGTTTAAATCTTTTTAAAGACAATTAAGTTTTTAAAATCTCCACAGTATTCCCCACACTGACTACCTCATCCACTATTTGTCTGAATAAAGGAAATATTGGGAACACCTCAGAAACACAGTCTATATCCTGAAGAATGACAAACTGCGAAAATGATTAAGACAAATCACGCTCCAGTCCAGCATGGTCCTGGAGCCTGTCCTGTCCGTCTGAAGGGAGCACGTGTCCCTCCAGGCTGTGCCTTATCTCGGCAGCTTCTGCTAAGGACTCGGGGGGGACCCACCATCAGGGGACATTAACGCAGCGCTCCCATCTGCGGGCAGGGGAACGAAGAGGGGTCCTCGGGGTTATAACTAGGAATGCCATACGACACGCGGGGCGTTTCTAGACACGAGGCGTGTTTACTAGGCTCCTCACCATTACAGCTGTCCTTGTGCAATGGGAACAAAACAAATGTGCCCATTGTTTCAAAATCCAAGTGCGGTAAATGCACACAATTGAATGATTGCTGCCGTGGTCGTGGTTTATGACTTACTACATTTAGTCTGGGTCTTTGTAGCTGCATGAATATATATTAGTCTGCTCCATATGAGAGTAAGTCTGGTTTGGATTAGGTTTGTAGAGAGCTGTCAGAAAGTCAGACTCTAGCAAATAAGCCCCTGTAGGTTCACTTGGAAAAGCCCATAAAATGTCTGCTGTTCATTTAAATTAGGTTCAGAAAGAAACACAAACCTGAAAGCTGCCAGTGTTTATATATTCGATTAAGATTTTTTTTCTTGGGGGGCAGGGGAGGCTGGGAGGGGAGTTATTCTGGGAATGAGCCCAGTCAGAGAGGGGCCTTGGGCCCCGCTCCTCGTGCCTGCACGCAAAGCGGAGGAAAAGCAGGCTTACCTGGGGACCCGAGCCACAGCACTGCCAAGATAAATCCCTCCCTGGAACTGGAGCCCGGCAGCAGAGGAGCAGCACAGTTACCCTGCAATTATTGCTGAAATCTCCAGACTGTGGTGGTGACTACAGCATGTTCCAGGCCTATTTTCATATGCACGGCTTGCTTAATTGTAATTTCTCTCCACACGTCCTCTGAGCCTCGGCTGAGCAGAGCTGCCTGGGCCGAGACCCACACCGCCCGGCGAGGTGGCGTGCGGCATCTCAGCTCCGGTCTTCCTGTGGGGCTGCCGGCACCACCACGCGGTCCCCGGTCCTGCACGGCTACACCACTGTGTGCAACGGTGCTTCTCCCTGCTTGGCACCGACATTCCCTCGGGCCGTTTGAACTTGCACTGTGCTTTCTTTCCTTAAGTACTCCCTAATTTAAATACCCCTGTTTTAGCGGTGAGGGCTTCTCCCATGAGCTGGGGTTGGGTCTGCACCCCTGGCTGGTGACGCCGGTGTAAGAGCTGACGTGTCGGCTCTCAGACACGCCTGACTCATGCACTCTGCAGCGCAGGTCATGGGCTCAAGACTTCCCACCTCGGTCTGTCTCCAGCTCGTCTGGGCAGGCCCATTCTTTAGTGGGCTGAGGAACAAGTAGATCTAAACAAAAATCGGAGATCCTGCGAGCCTGCCGCTTTGGCCTCTCGGGATCAGCTCTCAGGCCCCCTTCCGTGCCGCAGGAGCCTCCACCTCTCCCCACAGCCTCCAGGGCCGAGGAGGTTTTCCAGGCAAGCTCGTCACCGCCAGCCTGGCCTGCTCCCATGCCTGAGCAGTCCCTGCAGCCTCCTCGCAATAAACCTGTGCCCAGCCTTGTCTCTGTTCTTCCTTGCCCTCTGATGCCGCAGCTCCCCAGAGGTCAGTAAAGGCGGCAGCTCGCTCCTTGGCGTTTCATCCGTTTGCCAGAAGAGAGACGCAGGGATCAGCAACTCCCGCCTGGGAGAGACCCAGCGCAGCCCCGGGGCCACCTCCCAATGCTGCACCACTGGCCATGTGCACGCTGAGCCCTCGAGTCATGCCCTAAGGGTAGGCGTTAACGCAGCGCGTCTCCCACCAGCCCTGGCCCCGTGGCGGTCACTCGCCTCCCAGCCTGCCAGGTGGGAAATTAGTACAATTAGCCTTGGACCCCCAGAGGGAGAGAATCTCTCTCTTTTCCTCATTATTGCTGTCCAATCATCCATCCAAATGCTTACAGAGATGCTGTGGCTGCTGCACCTAAGCGACTGGAACAGAGTCCCCAGATGCCCACTGCCTTGACTCCAGTCCTGTAGCTTGATCACCTTTTCTAACCTGCCGTATACATGTTTAGAACTCTGTCTTGCCCATCTCTTTACTTTAGTGTCACCAAAAGCTTGTGTTTTTCTCTCAGCTTCAGCTTCTGGAATCCAAAGATTGCACCAAAACCTCAGCTTTTCTTTAAAAACCTAAAGAAATAGGTTTGGTTCTAGACAACCTGCTTGTGGAAGAACATACCAGTCAGAAGAAAAAATCTTAAAAAAAAAAGCACACCACTCCTGAACTCACTGTGTCTTACAAGGTTTGAACATCAGAGGGTGACAATATATTTATAGTTGTGACTTTTAATATTAGGTCACTGAAAAATGCAACAGGCAGGTACTTAAAACAGGCCAAGAGGGACCTCACTGTTACTCACACATGAGTGCACAAAACATAGCCTGGTGTCTTCCCAGCTTTGCATCAGTCCCACCACTTCCTTCATGCTCTGCTCTCTCCAAGGGACATTTGTTTTTCCGAACAGTGATCTCATTTTCACAGTTTTGGGAGTCTTAACTTTCTATTAATTATTATTAGCAGTATTGCTAGCAAGAAGGTGGTAAAGAACCTGCCTTTCAGTAGGGCAAGTGACAGGTGCTGTCCCAGTTTTAGTCAGGAACTTCATACCCTACTAAGGTCAGGCTTCTTTTAGCTGAACACACATTTGCTAATTTTGGGAAGCAGTTAATAGGCACAAAGAATTATCTGTATCTTATCGAGTGCTGCCATTTTATTAATTGTTCCTGAAGACTGAGGCTTTTCAGACTTCCATTTTAATTAGAAGGAACAGTTGCCAAAAGCAATTTCTCTCAGGCAACTTTCACCATTCATTGAAGTCTTCATTTATTTCATATTATTTCAAGGCCAGTTTAAAAAAAAAAAAAAAAAAAAGAGGCTCATAAGAACAGCCCATCTATTCAGGTTCTGAAAAGTCTATTAGAGAGCAGCTGGGGGCGGGGGGAAGCTTGTTGTGAAAATCTCCTGTCCTTGGCTCAGCCATATCTCCCACACAGCTTTGTCCGCTAAATGCACTGTGTGCTTCAGTGAGATAAAAGGAGGCTACCTTTAAGCCTATTCAAAAAATAAAGGAAAAGTATATGATCATCTGCAGAAATGCTGAAAGGCCCATTTGTGTTTCATGGGCGATTTAGGGAAGCTTTCTGTGTAGAGGCAATCTGTCTTTTGATCATATTCCTCTAATCCTCCCTCCCTGCCTTTATTGCTCATAGGAATACATGGATGTAAACACTCACATGGCTACCCAAATTGTTGTTATTTATAGAAGATAATGGAGCTGTTCAAACAGCACAATACTCGGCCACAAATATTGATTGATGCCATCTAACTGTACAGAGGATGGCTACGCAGCTGTACGACACAGGACACTAGCACATTGCGCTGGCTAGTGGTAATGGTAAGGCTGTGTCTGCTGTGCAGACACATCGCCTGCTAAATCTGCTCCTGCTGTACAAGCAGAAGTATGAAACAGTCCCTGCCTGGAAGATTTTAATCTGCAAGAGGCAACAAGTTGTAGAGTAAGTTGAGGAAACATGAAGGGAGAACAATGGGGACAATAATAGGATCCTGTGGGCACCTGGAGACATAAATTAAGAGGATTTGTCAGTGACGTGACAACAGCAGCCCCATACACATTGCCTGCTTGGCTATTACTGGCTGCATAGTTCATACGTGAACTCATGGGACCAAAGCACCCCTAGCCTGGGCAAAGCCCATCCAACCAAGCGAACACAGCCCTCAAAGCTCTGGGTGGCCTGGGACTCATAGGGAAACAGCACAAATCTGTGAACACTGCAGAAAATACTTTCACAAAGTATTTTGTTTGTGACATCAAAGTAATGTACACATATTGTGGAGTTGGCTATGATGTGCCTTGGTGAATTTAAGAGATATGACTGAGAAAAAAGCACTCAGATCATGGAAACACTCCTGGCAAGAAATGAAAGCCATGCCATGAGTCATTCAAGACGTAAGGAGTTAGATTTATTTTAAAATATTTCAATTTGATTTTTAGCTCTTGCTGTAAAGCGATCAGATACATAAATTAGATTATTTTCATGTGGAATTTCTAGTATTTCATTCCATTAACACTGACATACACATACTTTCTGCCCATTGAATGGTGCTTCATATTTCAGTAAGTTTATAGTGATGGTCTTAGCATTTATTTCTTCTCCTGGAAAAGTGGATGTAATTTGTGCTAAATAAAATATTTTCCTTTGTAATATCAAGGACCAGGCAGTTATCTGTTATTGCTACTAAAACCCCGTAAGGTTGATTGTTAAACTCCAGTCAGCTAACAATGCAAGGCATCGCCTTGTGGCAGTTGTTAGTAATACAAGAGCACACCACCATGTTTTAGGGCATCCCTGGACATCACTGTCATGTTATGTGTGCAAATGGATGTCCTGCACTAGGAGGTGGTTTATTTTAGTTATGTACCAACTAAACACTGGAAGAAAGAAGTTCAGAAGCTCAGATAGCAGAGATACCTCTGCTGTCCATATTAAAGGCATTTAGAAAGGGAAAAACAAGAACCCACAAAAAAATGTGTCAATGAATTGAAGACTGATCAGTTTGAAATGACCAAGTATATTAAAGCTTATTAATTGGCCATGGATATTAAGCCATCAATGTGTGGTGGAAAAGATTAGTATCATCCTTGAGCAGTACGATCCTATGGGGCACCTCCTGCAGAGATACTACCATTGTAGAATGAAATTGAGAAAGTATGGTACAGAGCTCTTTTTAGACCTGTCCTGAATACTGGGTACCATTTATAGTCATCTATGTCCAAGAAAGATGGATTCAAAGACAAATATAGGCCAGGCAGGATAATCAAAGGAATTAAGCACTTCTCTCTTCAGAAGAGATGGAAAGATTTGGCTTTTTTAGCCTAGAGAAACAAAAACTAAGAGAAGACATGATTGCTCTCCAGAAATACATCAGCAGGGTAACTAGCAAAGAAGGATTTCTGTAGATAAAGAATGATATTGGCAGAAAAACAAAAAGATACAGGTTGGAAGTTAATAAATTTAGGCTGGAAATCAAAAGAAAATTTCCAAACATGAGAAGATTGAAATTCTGGAACAATAAGAGTTAGAGAATGGCACAAAACAAACTTGTTTTTAAAACAGTAACTGGTAAAATTAAGAACATGATTATTCAAAGCAGTTGCTGTGACAGCAGGGCTCAATAAATAGTGGTGTTCTTTCTAGTTTTACACTGATAGCTCAGCTGATGCGATTGACCCTGTCTTTGATTAGAAAATCAACGGAAGGTGCAGCTAATGGCAGGCAGTATGTTTCTGATTCAAAGACTTTGCAGAATTTATTGGGAAAATACCTCTTTCAATCAGAGGCAAATGGAAAAATAGGCACGCTTTCCAGCTAGCCCTCTATCATAACTGAACGATCTCTCTAAATATACCAATTTTGCAAGCTGACATTTTCTTGAGCTAGGTAAGAAGTAGAAATAATCAAAAATGGATAAAAGTACAAAGTATTCCATTTTTCAACAAGATTCTTTTTTCAGGTAAAAATATTTTGAAAAGATCAGTCAGAATATTACACCTACCAGGTAAATACCATTTCCTGTAAAGAGCCACGTTCATTTGAAAAAGTTGGCCCCAAAAAACCCTAAACCACAACCAGCTCTGCTGAACAATGGATCGATAGTGATGCTCATTTCATCAGTCGTAAGTCAGGGTTTTTCACATTCTTTTCAGGCAGCAACCTTTAATGGATCTAACAGGAAACCAATTCTCTGTTTGACATCTGTTGATATTTCTCTGATTGTAATATTTATACATTTATTTGCAAACCTCTTTTGGCAACCAGCTTTTAAATTGGCATTTGAAGCTAGGAAAGTGCTTTCTCCTTGCGTGAGGCAATAGTGCCATCTCGTGGGACACACTCCGCTTCGTGCCTTACAGTGGGCAAGTGAGCAGTAGCAGGAGAAAGGCTGACAGAACTCTCCAGCTTGGAGCCTTTCTTCTCACACACCTCTCCTCAAGAAAAATATAGGTATATGGGGGTTTTTTTTAAGCTATCTCCCTCAAGTTAGCATGTGAACGTTCATCTAACATGCTCACTAGCATTTGCTGGGTGCTGTGGTATGGTTTTGTAAGGCTTTTGCTCTGCTCCAAGCTGCTCTCCTCTAGACCCACGCTACTGCAGTGCTCTGTTCAGGTATGGCCCATGGGAGCCAAGGTCCTGCTGTCCTGCTAGGAAGGGCCCCATGGAGAGCACCTGACCCCCGCTCTGACTTCTGCCCATGTGCCGAGTGATGCTGTCAGGCATCGCCCAGCAAGACCAGCCTTGCTGGACAAGCATGAGCAACGAGTCCTCAGGGTCCTTGGCATGCGTGCTGAATCGTGGGTGCAGAATTGACGTGCCAAGGCAATGGGCACAATCGTCAGACAATTCTGACCTGCTCAGGACCCCGTGCCAGCGCTCTGCCATCACATCTGGCTTTGGAGAACAAAGTTATTTACACATACACACACACACACACAAACTGCCAGTCATATCTCATCCCCGCCTCGCCTCTCTGCTTTTTCAGTCCTTTTCGTCTGTTTTTGTGCATCTTTGCCTGTTTAATGCCTTTTTTCTTCACTCTCTGCAGAGTGAATAAAATACAAATAGCATTTCACATACTGGAGAGTTCTGAAAGCCTTTCTCCATTTAAAATGTCAGCTGTCTTACAGAGGGAAAACGACTAGGATTCATTTGTTTCTTTCATTATTCTCCGGAGAACCAGCATTGAAAGAAGTGTGCCAGGAACAAGGTCTTTGTACGGCTCCTTGGTGGAGAAGGGAATTGGTTAACCTGAATCAACTTCCCTTTACACAGAGGTGTTAAACAGAAACCGGGTGCCCAATTCATACTCCTGCCTTTTGTGCGAGGCTTCTCCTCCCACTGCCACACTGGTCCAGTGAGACTCGTCAAACCCTGTAAGTGCTCCCTGGCCAAAATTACAGCAGGCTATAACTAGCTGGGCTCCAGCCAGCCAACTTCTTTGTAATCATGTTAAGGTAATTCACGGTACTACTTTTTTTCCTAGCTCCCCTGAAAAAGGTGGTGTTTTGGAGCTATTGGATAGATATTAACCAGAAATAGGAATTAAACAGGACCCCGTGCTCATAGCAAGCTTCCTTTTGCAGCCTGCGCTTAGTGATATCAGCCATGCTCAAGAATGAATCTCAGGCTGGAATTTCCGTGCTTCTGTTGGTTCAGCATTACCAGTGAAGCTAAGTGTCAGGAGAAAATGTAAAAGAGGACCTTCATTTATCATTTGTATGCTCTTGCATATATTCCAGTGTTATAAAATGAGAAGAAAATGTCACAATCATATATCCTGGCTTCCTCTCTGAGGCCCTAGGATTTTCTTGGATTGTTATACATGAAATATAAGACAAACACCCACTCCCGAGTTTAAAATTCCTGTGATGGACAATCCATCACAACCCTTGATAAATTGCGCCAGCTTCTTTACAGTTGTACCAAGAAAGAAAGACCACAAGCTCACACAGAAAAGATGTCACCTTGAGCTTTAGCATGCAATGTTCATTTGCAGTAACAGCAATTGAGATCTGGTTTAATTTGTTTTAATCTAAATGCACTCTTATTTTACAAAGTGGAATTCAGAGGAGGTAAGGTGCTGTTAGTGTAAAATACAAAGACAGCTTAATATTAGTATTTTATTAATTCTCTAACAAAATAACTCATTTTCAACACAGTTTTGAGGTACTAGTTTAAAGCATGCTCCAAGAATTCTCGATGTTTATGCAGACTAATTGAAAAGGACAGGTTATTTAGACTGTAGTCAGTCATCCCTGTGAGAAAAACATATGGTACTAAGTGGTATTAATCAACTAAAAATGGTTAAATTCAAATTTTCATATGCATTTCATTGATATAACAACTGAAATATTTGAAGCCAGTACCTCATTTAAACCACAAACTCTTCAGGTCAAGCAATACACCACACACTGATTGGAAATGAAAATACAGTTGTATGCATATAATAAAGGACTGGCACAGCTCTATCCATACCTGGTTTTAGTTAGATAGATTTCTGCCCAAATTGCAGCTGCTTGTAGAAGTAATTAAGTTCCATTTTCTGAGCAAAAGTGTGACATTGAGGATAAAGTCAAAGACAGTGGAAATGTGCCTTGGGGACAACTTTGCATTGAACCAGCTAATACTTCATATTCCCTCATCTAAGCTACTTGCCTCCCAGCCTGAATACTACTCATTCACTTGTTTGCACTTTAAAAGCACTTTGCAAAGAATAAAATATTCAATTTCTGATTGACACATAAAACCAAGTAAAAGCATGTATAAAGCTTTGGAAGAAAGAAGTCTGTCTACATAGTACTCACTAAGTGTAGCATTATGATATGAATCAGCCACCTTGAGAATAGTTATAAAGCCCAGTCCCAAAAAGCAGAGAGAAATTTGATAAAATAGCCCTTCAGTTTTGAATTTTACATTTGCGCTACAACTGACTGTAATTAATCTTTGTTGTAAGCCACTTACCATAAAAACTGTATAATTCCAATAGTTCTAAAAACTGTTTTAGGAGTAATTTTCTACTGTAAACCTTGTTATTTTCCAAAACTGCAACATTTTGCCTGATTTTTTCACTGAGAATTACACTTTACCTTATTTTTCAAAGGCAGATACCATATAACTAGAAAATATTTGTAACTTTTCTTAAAACTCCAAGTATTTTTATTAACTAAAATGAAAGTCAGTCATGAGGCACAAATTACATGAAAAATCATTAGATAAAATGGTTGATGCTTCCAAATAATAAGTGTTTGTCTTGTCCATGCTGTTTTGTGTGTGCATATTTATCACATGGGTTTTCACTGAAGGTCCTGAAGGCAGTTTACAAACATAAGTGTTATATCTGCTATATGTGATAGATTATATGCCTCTAATGTAAAGGGCAGAATGCTGGCTATTGTGAAAAGAAAGAATTAGCTTAAAATGATCTCTCTTCATAAAATGTTGCTTTTAAAACAAAGAACTTAGGCAGGCTGAAACCATTTAAGAAAAACAATTTCACAGGAAGTGATACTAACAGTGTTAAACAGCATCTTCATGCTGACATTTTTATTTTCAAACAGCTAACATTTCATCGAGAGCTCTGTTACCTGTTTCTGTAAGGCAGGAATGCTGCATTCTCAAAATCATGAGAAAATTTAAAAATACCACCCACTTTTGGTTTATGAACTCTATTTGTGTTCATACTTTTGCCTTCTAGAAGCACAATGACATGAAATGCTCTAAGTTTGTGCTCTCCTTATTGAGTCAACGGTATACCTTCCACATAAACAGCACACATGTCCATCAGTAAGATCCTAACATACTTGCATGTGTTTTAAACTACCAGAAAACCTGTTTCCAACTTTTCAGACATAAAATGAAATATACACCCTTTTGTTTAGTATAACTGATTTGTATAGTGCATGACTAAAAGAAATACAGAACTGTCCTGAAACTTAAAGTTTAAATCTGAACACAACATGCTCATATAGCTGCAAGCCGTAACAAAGTTTTCCATTTCTTCAGTGCAAAGCTGGACTATTTAAAGCTACAGTAGGAAAATCGTACAATTAATCAAAAATAGCTGACAAATGTTACATAAAGCTGAAGAACACAATTTAATTCTGATGGCACTTTTACAGAATAACAAAATTCTACAGTACATGCATGCAGTATAAAAGTAATCTTCAGATCCCAGGGGATGTATGGATGTATGTTTTCCAGGGAGCATTTTGATAAGTTTTTGCCTTCCCATTTGCTTTCTCTCAGCTGTAGAGTATTTTTGCATTAGTTTACCACAGATGTGCTTATCTCCAGAGCCTCCTGCAGGACTAAATCAACACCACAGTTCATGGCCACCCAGACTAAATGGGACGGCTCCACCAGCCTCCTTCCCCCAACTTTCTCTTTCCTATCAGTGATTTGGGATAATCTAAGATAGTTTCTGAATTCAAATCTTCATTCTGCAGTAGGAATTTTAGCTGAGCAATTTGCCCTTGGTATCTGCTAACTCTGCATGAGAGTCTGCACTTTACGTTATTCAGTTGCAAACACTGAAGAAGGAAGACTGAAGATATTTTGATTCCATTTCCCAGAAATGGGTAATAAAACACCCACAAGTTTAGACTGACTCAGGGATAGCCTTTGAATTGAGCCACACATAATCAGACTTCAAAGAGCCGATGTGCAGGTGAAATTCTTCAGCAATCACAAAGACCCTTGCAAACATGTGTGCTGTCCTACATGAATACCTTGGCCCAATGGTGGTGCTTTTTTACATCATGTGCAGTCATACTTCCATCAATCTAACTCCAAAGGGTTTAAATTAGCTCCAAAAGTAGCCTTCTTGTCCCTGGTATTATCACTTTGATCATGAGTAATACTGTCCTACAATTTTCTTGTAATATAAGCCCCGCTGATATTTGTTTTGGTCACTTCTAAGAGAGAGTCCAGTCTTACAGTACTGATTCTGCTTTGCTGTATTGTACTGATTCTACTTTGCTATATTTGAAAGTGCGGCATTACACAGGCTTGCGAGAAACAATTGATTTCACTTAACATTTTTAAAAGCCTTATTAAAATATCAAATCATCAATTTCATATTCATGCTCCATTCAGAGAATCTAGCAAGCAATTACAGGAATCCCTTTTTATAAAGCTCTTTTGCATTTGACAATTAATTCCATACGATCATACAGACTGATCTTTATTGGTTTGTACACTCCACACTGGCGGCATGTAGATAAAAAGAAGCACAGGAGCTATTAATGTCTGACTTGACATTAAAAGCAATCCCCCTGTCTGGCCTATAGATTTAATTGGCTATAAGTAAGCTGTGCAGGTAACCAGTACAAAACAGTATATTCCTATAAAAAGACTACTGGCTGCAGAGTACAACTGGGTAAAGAGTAAGAATTGTTTAATGAATGAATGAAGTGTTACCATGCTGAGGACTGCCTTCTTATTTGGCTGCAAATGGTCAGCTCCAAAACATTACACAAGAAATTCTGCTACTTTCTCACTGCAAAAACAAGTCATTATCCGTCAGTTTATTAGCTTCCTCTTTAGCTTTGAGGCTACTAGATAACCTGCTGCCTGCTGCAGAACAAGGTGAGATGGTCCACCAAGCACTGTGAACCCATCTTGTACTGCATTTTTAGATCTTGGGGAATACCAGTTCTTAGTGGCATTACAGGTGTATGAGTCTGGGTCTACCCTGTGTCTCACGCTTTTCAAGAAAAACATACTTTCTTGATCTAGTTTTAGTTTTCTTACAGTTGGTATGGAAACCGACCTCACCTCAAAATAATTAAAAAACCAGACATGTCTTGGTAATTACATGCAGAAGTCAAACATAAAATATCTAATTATAAAAAACCCTGCATCTCTTCAGCCCTTGGTAATTATGAAATTCTGAGAAATTCTTAATTTTGCTGCTTGAACCCATACTCAAGACATCTAATTATCCTTGGCTGCAGCACAAGCTGCAGGTGCTCAGTTTCTCCAAAACTGTGGTGCTTTAGTCATGAGATCAGTGCAGAAATATGCAGGTTTTCACAAGCACAGACCCATAGCTGTGACTAACAATCAGGTTCTCAAAAAAGGAAACAGATTGCTTTGCATTTTCTTTTGTGACTTTCTTAGACAACAAGAAACCATACAACACACATGCGTGCTCCTACTTTCATTTGTGTCCCCTTAGTTCTTCCATAGTAGTTCTGTGAATGATCCTCCATGTACAGGATCTCATTTTGCTCTGGTAACTAACAGGCCTAACTCCAATGAAAACACACCTGTAGAACTAGTTTCTCAGTTGTTCCATGGCTCATGGGGACCCATACTAAAGTCTGCCTGAAATCTGATCCTCATATTTGTAGAGCCTTGTGCCAAAGTCTTAAACCACACAAGAAGCAAAGAGAATG
This sequence comes from Dromaius novaehollandiae, assembly GCF_036370855.1. NCBI lineage: Eukaryota > Metazoa > Chordata > Aves > Casuariiformes > Dromaiidae > Dromaius > Dromaius novaehollandiae. Next base: position 59,128,865 of record NC_088101.1, read on the forward strand.
GACATGTAAGTCAGCACAAAATCCCTGGAAAGGGATCACAGAATTTGTTCATGTAACTGAATTTTAAGAGGTAATAATTTCAGAACTAACAAAATATGTATTTGTTCATTTTGTTATAGTAATAGTAATGAAATGTCATGTTCCAGGACACAGGATGATTGCAACAGGAGGCAGAAAGGAATTTTTCCTCCCTCTGATTGTTTATATTCCAGAATTGCAGAGATGAATTTGGGAAAATTTCCACATTCCTTTGAAGCATCAGGTATTGACTGGAACGAGACAGTGGGCTTGGTGAATTAAAGGTCAGATCCATCAAGACAAATCTTACGTTCCTATGTAAAAGCGCAAGACCCCAAACAGTCACTTGTGTGGCTTGTATTTAAGGCTGGCCCTACAGATGAGGTTCAAAGAGAAAGACAGCATCAGTTCTCTTAGAAACAGAATTGCTAATATTAAAATCAACTTTTACAAGTTGGACAAAAGAAATTTAAAATTTCGGAAGAAAAACTTTTCGGGTCTTCAAGTTTTATATTTAGAATGTCATAAATACCCACAATAAGTGATAAAGGGCCAGGTTTTTGTGTCTGCATTCACAAGAATTACTAATCTATTAGTCTGGTGTGAAGTCCACTAAAAGTGATACTGACTAGTTAGTTCACCTTAAATTAGGTTTAAATACTTCAAGCCTGCAAACAGTCAGTGACACACTTTCAAAATATTTTAAGGTCCAAATTACAAATCTTTGTGATATTCATTTCTTCAGTAACAGACTGAATTTAACAAGGACTGTTACTGCTTTGTTAAAAGCACACACGTGGCAGTGTGCCTTCATAAACAAACATGAATAAAGTCCTAAGGATTGATAAAATACTGGTAATATATGACAGCTCTGTGTGACTTCTGCATTGTAGTTAGAAAATTCAGATTATCGTAAGGAGAAACTTAAAATGATTGTGTGAGATTCACACATCCTGAGATCAGTGCTGTTTCCTAAAATTGTAAATAAGCACCATTTAATGAAATTGTTTTCAAGTAATAGCTAATCTCAACATTTGTAATGCTTACAATTTTGGTTATATTAAACATCCTATCAAGATGAACTGCATCATTTGGTATCTGGGGAAAGCATTCTAGATGCAATCACTCTATCTACAGCTGCAACATTACAGCATGGGTTCCTCAGAGCTCTGTAAACTTTGCCAGATGAGTATGATCCTGTATTATATGCACCTTACTCTTTTTGTTTTTTTATCAAAAGGGTTGAATTAGTTTTTAAAATTATAAATAAACCTTCTATAATTATAAAAACACACTAAGCAAAAACAACATAAAACCCTCCATTTGGAGCGACAAACAACTGCCATTCACATTATTGTGAGATCTGAGGTACTCATGGTAGAGGAGAAGGCACCACTGAAGTTGACTGATTCGGATGTACTGAATCACAGAAACATATCCAGGTAACCTAAAGCCCTATTGGAAAAAAATACACATTTCAGTAAAACTATTTTTTTCTGAATCTGTAAATTGCCTTAGCTTCAAGATGGGCACAACCTCATACTGTTTAAAAACCTTCACTTCACCCTCACCATCTCTTTAGCTCTCTCTTTGGGTTTTGAAAAGCATGGAGCCAGCAGGCATGCAACTAACTGGCTCTCTTGTGGGAAAGACAGTAAGTTTTACTTGCTATAGAGCTGGCCATGGTATAAAAGCAACCAGCAGCGAGAGAACATGTGACAGTGGTCTGAGTAGGGTGAAAAGAAAGCTCTCTTCCAAGTCAGAAATCTCCGCCCTTTTCCACACAGAGAAAAGAAAAGGGCCACTCATTTTAAAAACAAAACTTGGACAACCATGTTAGAGACAAAGACCTTCAGCATGTTATTTCATCTCTTTGCTCAGTCTCTTAAGGGCTTAATGTGAAAACCACGAGTCATTATGAACTGAGTATGCTCACTTACTTGGGCTTCCACTCCTTAATGGTGAAGAACTGTGGCTTCGAGATAACTGCAAGACAAAAAGAAATGGGAATTCAGTTCCACTAAAGAACTGCACCCAAGAAAGGCACCAGGGACAAGTCAACATTCAGAAAATTTGCACACATTACTATGTCAGTGAAACTCCAATGTTACAAAGTCAAATTCAACAAGTTTTTTGTTCATCTCTTTTACGCTCTGCGCAAAAAAAAAAGTGAGTCTTACCCAAAGCATCTCACATTTTGAATAATACTCACATTTTAAATTGAGGGTACTTATTTCAAATTAATAATACGGGTAAACAATCAGAAAAATATACATGATTTTTGTTGAGATAATTAAAAACATCATGTAGCTATACACAGAACTCTGCTGAGGTTTCACATCATCTTATTTGTACCACTTTAGTTCTTCCTCTCCTGCCCACCCCACACTGATTTCCTGTTCCTTTGAGCCAGTGGAGAGTAAACTTAGATTACTGATTCCAGGAGGCAGGGACCATGTGCTATTTATACATACTGCAAGATGCCTAAAACACTTCCAGATGGTTCAATTCGTTATTTAGAAGAGTACTGAAGCCAGAGGGAGTATAAGGCTATATAGAAAGACAGACTGGACTTCAAATGGGAAAGCATTGTGAGATCCACAGTTAATTGATACTTCTGTGAGTTTAATGATGATCTGCTTCCCATACAATTTCTCCACTGACAATTACACCATGCAATAACTATCTGTCAGGTCAGCTTCACCTCATTCCAAGCAAAGCCATCAATTCCCAATACTAAAATATGCATGTAGCATGTCAGCATTTTTAAAAGGTTGCCTACATTCTGAGTTTAAAATCCCAGATGATGTTTATACTACCAGCTTTCAGCTGGGGCTTACACAATGAGATCGAAGAGGACTCGTGCTATGGCTACGGCTGCGGCTTCTGCTTCTACTTCTGCTCCTGTGAGACCACTACAAGAGAAGAGATTAGCAAACCTCTTTTGAGAGGGACTATTTATTAAAGACAGACTCTGTAAGCAGCCTTACTGTGCTGGAGACAAGGCTTGAGGACACAAAGGGTTGACTTTCTGCCTAAAAAAGGCTCTGCCAACAATCATGCATCTTTACTGCATGATGAAGACAGGAAGGCAAATGGGACTATACATCTATGTAAAACTAAATGCAGGATAAGGATCTAAAATCTGATATTTGATATACACAACTCCAGCCAGACAGGGAGCAATCAAGAATGTATCTTTTTACATTTACAAATAGTGAGTTTAAACGTGATGACTTCTGTTAACGCATTCCTTAACAAAAGTACATACCAGAGCTCCTCTTTTTGTAACTGCCTCTCCCTTCACAATTACAACATCATTTTCAATCAGGGCAGGCCACACATGATAAGCCACCAAGGGAGCTGTGAAATCAGAATCAAAGCTACGACGGTACCTGTTCAAAGACAGAGTATATGACATGTCCACAAGTAAGTGCCAAAAGATAAACATGATGCTTCAAGCCACCAAGGCTGACAAAAGCAGAATAGCTCATATACATCTTTCTTGACAGTATTTCCATACCACTCAGTTAAGTTTTCTTTAAGAATACATGTTAAAGGAACACACTGTTAAGACAAACTCTTAGCAGAGCATACTGTCTACTCATACTCAGAGACACCTTGTATAACCATCTCACACTTCAGATGACTACTAGGCTATGCTCCTGTATACCCTACATACAAGTCAGGACCCTCGGGTCCACTGAGACCAAAACTCCTAAGCAGTCTTTTGGCAATCATAGTCATCCTGTCTTCCCAAAATATCTTGCCAAAACAAGACTCACATAAAGGGTATTACAGAAACACTCAAGCCTGACTATGAAGTTGCATCCTGGTATCCGTGAGAGAGAATTGTATTAGCAAGCTCCTCAGATACTAGTAATAAAACAGTGACTTTTAAACTGAGAAAAAATATTCTAAAGGGCTTTATTAATATAGCAGATATATATTACCTTCCTAAGTCTGCAAAATTGGCTGAATATTACATGTCTGGTTTTATGGATACCAAATAACTGATACAAAAAAAATGTATAAACTATAAAACAATCTTGTAAACAAACAGCCACATAACTCTGCATGGAGGGAGATAGAAGATGCAGTAAAGTTTGGTCAGCCCTTTTATAGAACAGTGTCTTATATAGCTGACAGAGCCATTTCAATTTCTACAAATTTTGCTCCATATCCCTGTAGCACATATATTGCACATATTTATACCATACACATCTATACATATCTGTGATACATACAAATATATATCTCCCACAGCAATACGTATATACATTTTTTGAAGGCCACACACATCAAGTAGACTGAAAAAGCATCCTAAGGCCATACTGCAGCATCACTGCCTTTTTAATTCAGCCAATAGCTCTGGGTATCAAATGGCTACGTGCCCAGTATTGGGACAGGAGCACTAACTAGTCATGTACAACTCCGAACTCTCCTATTGAAGGGCTACTTCTGCCTTCCTATTTCTCTCCTTGGCTTCTCAAGCTCTTCTCGCACCTGGTCTACATTTTATTTTAAGTTATTATCATAAATCTCTTCATTGCTGTGGCTTTTCTTACTCTTGAGAGCAAGTTTCTTTGGAGCTATCGATCCCATTAGCTCTCTTAAAGACTTTGGAAGTACCCTACAGTTCTCTGTCAGCTCACACAGCAGCCAGTCCTGAGCCTAGAGAAGCAAAACTATGCTATGGTGTGCATTTTTTTCTCATAAACAAAAAAAAATCCCATTTCTAAGAGGCATTTTGCTTTTTGCTCAACTCCAGACCAGAAGAGACAGTGGTGTATTAAGATTCATATGTTGTACGGCAGTCACAGCCTGGAGGTCAGTGCACACATGTTGAGGATCCTCGTATCAGGCACCAGCTGCCAGATCTCCGTAAATGTGACTTCTACCAAATGGGCCAGAACGGAGTAACAAAGATGAAGGCATTTTATAAACACTGGAGGCAGAGAGACTAAGCAGGGAAAGGAAAAATGATGTTATTTTACCTCTTAAAGGATAAATTAAATATGCAGAAGAGGCTGGTATATACGGAAAATTGCTCACCTGCTGATTAAAAAAAAAAAAGCTATTAACACTGGACTACATCCTGGCAATTATATACCATCATGAACCTGAAAGACATACTGAATTCATTACAGACCAGGAATATTTGCCCTATATTAATGTTTACCATCAATCTTAAACCTTTACAGTAATTAGGAAAGAAGTGGACTATGCAACTTGATGGATTTTTTCCATCTCTGATTTTTACAATAAGAGTCCATGAAAAGGAGTTCTTACTTGGTCTCATGGAAAAGTTCTCCATCTGTACCAAAAGCAATATCAAGAGGAGGAATCAGTGTCTGCATTGAAAATGCCACACGGCACAACTCTCGAATCAAACTGCTGATCACAATGAAATCAATTTCTGGTGGGAATGAAATCTTTGGGTTGATGTTCATGGAACGAATTACTTCCTGAAAATAAACACAGTAAGTGAGGAATTTGAGCTCACTAACACTTTTACTCATGGGCAAGTATTGAAATCCCTCCTAATTATGCCTCTCAGCTTTCTACATTTAAAAATCATTATAACAAAAGGCTCCCAGCAACATTGTATTTAGGCTATTTCAGAAAATATTAGCTCCAGAAAGAACATGGTGTTATGTTTAGAAATAGAGTATCAGCCATGTCACTGGCATCATTCTTAGGAGGGGAATGCAATTTTTCAGTAGAGTACAGAATTTAAGAAACATAATATAATTTAGCATAAATTTATTTGCTTAACTATAGTTAGACTGTATCTTGCCAATAGTATTATTCTAGCAGAGAGAGATATCACTGTCACAGGCAAATAAAACAAATGACAACTGGGCCATATTGCAATATTATTTTGGAAAATGAACTGCCACAGGACAAAATCCATGTGATAAACTTTTCTTCCCAATTCAAGTCACAGTGAATTTCTAGTTCATACACTCTGATTTCATTAGATGCTGAAACAGATCAACACACCACTCCCCCACCACCCTTAACTTACATTGACACTGGCTTGAACATCATACAGATCCTCATGGCGAACTATATAATCCAGGACAGTGTCTTCAAGTGACTCAGGCCCTGAGTGACCTAGAGACAGAGTTTTTCTTACACGCATTTTGAAATGCCTGTAGGCCATCTTTGCTGCATGAAAAGACTCCTGCAAATATAAAGAACATTTAGTTAAATCCAGAAGACTGTGAGATTAGATTTCTATTAATGGTCTGAAAGGATGAATGTAACCCAGGTCCCAGTTGTAAGGAAGAAGATGGAATGCTGCTGTAGAACAGAAAGCTAAAAATAGGGAGGATTTCTCAGATTAAGCCAAGTGTAATTTATTTTCAGAAGACAGAATTAAAATGCTTCCCACTTAATCTTCTGTTTTTCTGTAAGATACCATCACACATGCAGAGAAGCAACAGAACCACATTCAAAGATATCAAGGAACAGAGTTTAATAATGAGTATTTTATATGTCACAGCCTAACTTGTCTGACAGCAGTACCTCTTTTCTGTTGGCAAGAAAATTTGTACTTAGAAGGTGTAAATTGACTGACAGTTGTGGAAATTCTGTGCTTGGGGTCACATACACTAAGAGACATGCTGCCTCTCTGACACAGGTATGTACTACATCAATTTTACAGAAAACAAAATTAAGCACAGAAAACGGAAAACCATTTTTTCAGGCTTAGCCTGTGGTAAGTGTGAGGTATCTAGGTATTTTCAAGGTACCCAAGAAAACTGGAAAACATATCTACAGGTAAGTGTGAAGCATGATATGGAAAGACTTTTACCTTTCTAAAATATAATCTTTCCAAAAGTATTCCTTTAAATGAAGCAGTATTGCCTAGTGCAGGAATCATCTACCATTCAAGGCCATTCACAGTCTTCCTATGTGCCCCTTTTAGTACCTGTACTGCAGATTACTGACCCTGTTGTAGTGTTTGGACAAAAGCGTATCATGCTTCAGAAAAATGTGAAAAGGACATTAAATTGAGAGTTCAGTTTAACTTTCATACCACAGCTGCAATGTATATTATCCTCTGCACCATCTCCATATCGCTGATGTATGTCCTCAGAAGGGTCTCTGCATCCAAGCGTTCTTGAGCATAAATGTCACCGAAGCGAGCCACCAGGTAGGCATGACGCGAAGCATTTGTAAGGCTGGCTCGGCCAGGTGAGCAGCTCCTCAGGGGAAGCGGACTAGGTGACCTACTCTGACTGTGTCTTGGGGAAGGAGAGCGGCTCCGTGCAAGTCTACAGGAGACATGCAAAGAAGCAGGAAGTCACTTCACTGTCCTCAGATGCCTTGGCCTGTTGCACAGAGTTTTGTGCCAACTTTATTATTATCAGAGTTAGCCGAGATTTTGAGCCAATATAATTAAAGAAGTAAAGTTGCAGCCACAATAGTGGTTAGCTTAGTATTAAGGCACTTGTGTCATTACATTTTGTGGACTAAATCCTGAAGAATAAAATTAAAATAATTCCAAATGTGTGTGCAGCCAAGCACTTTCTTTCAGCGAAGCATACTTTTAACTAGTAAAACTTTAGAGATTTATTCTTTCTCCAGTACCAGTGCAGAGTTGTAAAGTCAAACAAATCAGAATGTAATAACAAGTTCTGCCCTGTAACAGTGTTCAAAGGGGCTTATAAACAAAAATTAACCATCTTTTTATCCTGTATTGTTGCTCTCCGTGTATTTTGTAAACCTGTTCTCTTTGCTGTTTTGCCAGAAACTCAACATAACAGCCTAACATGGTGACATTAACACATTTAGGCACTCTGTTAAAGAGTTTATATTCCTTGATAACAAAGTGCAATAGCTTAGTTTTGTTTACACTTCAATTTAAAATGAGGATGGAGATCATGCTGCCTAACTTCAGTTATTTCTCTGATTCAGTGACTTCAGTGACTTCTCTGATTAACATCCCTACCTGCTTTGCAGAACAGATTTTTGGGCATCCAAGATAGAAATTTCATCCTTCAGTATTTGAATCTGCTGCTCATAGTCATTCAGACGATCTAAATTCCTCAGAGCGTTCTCCTCCTGGGCATGGGAAGCCTTCAAACTTAACCACACAGAATAAAGTTAGTCACAAGATGCCTTTCTACCAATGCAAACCATCTATCAAGTTAATCCTTATCACCAAACAAAAAGAACAGAAGAAATACTGAGCAAGTCAGACTCCTTATGCTGAAATGTAGGGAAATCAAGAGTTAAAAACAAACTCCAAAGCACACTCCCAATTACACTTTAAAATGTACAAGTGCATTGTGGCAGGAGACTGGATACGCTAAACTTTGTCTCACAGGACAGATCACTAGTTAATCTTTGGTGTCCTTGCACTAGCTCAGGTGATGTGGGTCTAAGAAAGACACTGGATTCTCATACTGAGCACTTTACCTACAGTCTCAAACTGCAGAATAGAAAACTGGTTTATTTTCTTATATCAGATCCTCAGGTTCTTCTCTTCGATGGAGTGTTTTGGTCAGAGGATATCATTAATGATGTTACTCAAGCAATGTCAAAATCTTACGATTCTTCTGTTCTTCTCAGTAGAAGTACTTTTAAAATATTGGCAGACAACCAGTTAAGCAAGTTTATCTTCTGTCCTTTACTCTTACTTAGCACATACAGGAAGTATCCCAATATTTGCTTTCCTTCCTAACGCAGATATTACTGTTGTTTTCTTCTTTCTAAAAAATAGTGATGTTTTCTTCTCATTTTGGAAACAATCTGTTCTTCCTTTTCTTTAATGAAAGATCTCAGTGAGATCTGTGAGGATCTGAACCAGTGATAGCCATAACACCTATAATTCGACAAATTTCCTGTTCTGACTTTAAGGAGCAGGATGAGGGAGAAGGCCACAGGGAAAAAAGGCTAGCACATCTGTCAAGGGTAAAGACAGACCTTCTCAGCTAGGTATAAAAAGCAGCAGACAGAATTACAATCCCATGGACGTCCTTACTCAGATTCTTCAGCAACAACTTCTAGCACAGAAGTAGTAAAAGAGGGCACGAGTATTCTAATATAATGAATAATTGGGAAAGACAAGTAGATTTTAGAAGATGATTTCTAGAGATAGAGATTGGGGGAAATCATTAGGTATCACAGAAAAAGGAGAAAAAAAATAATGCTGCACAATACACTTTCATTAGGCTTTACTTAAACTGCCATGCTAGACAATGTAGGATATTAATAACCATACAACAGAAGGGATAAGTAATCATTTCATTTCTGTATTCTTTTCATCTTGTAATTTATCCCTATTCACATAGAGATCCTTCAAAAAGTTTTAATGCAACTTTTGATGCACTTTATCTCACTGCTGTCTCACCTTCACAAAGCTGCCATCTTTTCTTCTGAAAAAAACCCCTATCATAAACACAGATAATGATTACGAATGCAAACACATGTTTAAATACATGCCTGTCTTTATCAAGAGAAAAAAAAAAAAAGAGGAGAGAGCATGTAACAGTTTGAAGCCAGCAGGAACACCTGCATCTTTCGTTATTCATCAGAAGTTCTACAGTAATTCACAAACTTAAGAAAATCTACAACTAAAAATGCATGTTTTTTCCTTCTAAGAAAAGAAAAAAAAAAAACCACCAAGAGGAAAACCCAACTTTAAGACATACACACTTACAGATTACCAGTGCTGACTTTTGTAAATATTAACACCAACCCTTTCCATGCTAATTAAACCTACACAGGTATTAACTTTCACCTATTTTATTGTTCAGTCACTTTACTGCCAAATATTAATCTGAAAGCAGGAGAGATTTATCATTTTTCTGTAATTTTTAAGGAATTGTAGATGCTGCAAAAAAGCATTAATAGGAACAAACAGGCAAAATATAGTTCTTGGGAAAATCAGAACAGTTTTTATAACTCACTTTTCAGTTAAAGACTAAAATCCATTCTTCAGTGCTTTAAACTCCCCAGTATAACCACTTAAAAATAAAGTAGACATCTTAAACCAAACAGTTCCTTAGGAGAAAATACAACAGCTTTCAGAATGGGGGTCAAGTATCTGCTTAATGCTGCTTGGAAAAATAGCCCAACTGCTATCCTCCAGTTTAAAATAATTGGCTAGGAATAAAGCCCCTCACAGTTCCCCCACTCCTCAGGCTAGACCTGACTCGTTCAGTCAGATTACACTGAAATTCAAGGCAAGCACAACTCCACCAGATCCACTCCATCTCGCCAGACGCCTGTTTAACCTATTCTTAAAAGCCCCCTATTACAATGAATATTTTGATATAATGAAAACTCATGCTGGTTGTGGGAGTTAATTATACTAAGGCTAGACTACTTTAGCTCTAGCAGCCCATACGACTGAGATGGCTTGCAAAACACTGGTTGAAGTGTGTGAGACAGACATACAGACTATAGACATGAGGAATGAGATCATCAGCTATTCCAAAAATCTCAGGAACCAAGCTAACAGACAAAAATGCAAAGGATATTCCTGGTAAATTGTTCTTTAGGTAAAAAAAAATCCTGCCTGAAGTGTGACAGAGATCAGTCCTGACCTCAGCTTCTCTATTTTTAGAAGGGCTCTGGTCTTGACAGATGGGTAAAGACAAGGCAAATCTGATCCTACCCAGCCAAAAGTCTTCAAACCTTGGTAAAATGATTCACAGAAGAGGAACAACAGTACCTTCACTTCAATCAAAAGTAAAAGACCTAGGTAGAAGGTGCAAATGTAGCGTGCCAACTAAACTGAGGGTGAATATAAACCATATGTATGAGGAGATTACAGAATTCCTGCATTCACAGGAAGACAGGAATGTTTTCTTCTTCTGTCCTTAGTACACATATGGCAGCATGAATTTCTGCACTACCTGCCTGAGACCTATGTATGGGAAATATGAGAGGCTCTACTCCCAACTAATTGTTCTTAACCGGAAGACAACAGTCACGTTATTTATCTAAGAATCAAGGAGCTACTTTTCATGAGCTACTTTTCACCTAACAAATCAAAGCAGCCCATCTTACAGGCACATGCATTCAGAACCCAGGAACCCATCTAAAAAGCTAAAGCTGGAAGTGATCAACACTATCCTAGAAGCAACAATAAACATCCAACAAGTGATATTCAACTTGGTAGAGGCAGCTGAAGCTCTAATGGCCTGTGGGGTTTTTGTTTGATCATTTTTATCAGGAGCAGTTCATCCACTTAGTTGCCCTGAAAGAAAACAGACTCATGGACAGTCACATCCCTTCCTATAGTGTAAGTGGGAAAGTTAAATCTCCTTCATTTTCAAGAAGTGCAGCAACATTATTTAACTAAAAGGCTGCGAGCATTTTTTTTAACAAGCCTGACTATATTTCTTTTGTTGAAATGTCATTATCACAAGAATCCATATGCTGTTGGGAGGAATTTCAGCTACCTTCATATTCTTTTCTGACAAAATAATAAAAAGAAGACCTAGGCTATATTTCATAACAGTGAAGAATTAGTACTGCCTCTAGAACTGCTTCTACGTCCACCACAAAGGAAAATTAGTTTTAAGGACCATTGTATTGAAATGGAAAGGAAGGTCCCTCAGCTGCACTATTATACTGATCCAGATTAACTTCCCAGATATGATCAACACACTTAGAAGCTCAAAAGAACATTTGTAAACCAGAGACATCAACATTACCAATAGTCATGACCACTTCTCTGCAGATAGGCAAAAGGATTTGACAAAACTAGTATAAAAGAAACAGCTTCATAAAGAACTTCATCTTAGAGTGCTTTAACTGTCTTTTATTTAACACACATGCTCCTTCCAAGAGCATCATAGCAAATTACAAAGAAAATGGTTTCCAGCTAGATTCAGAATATGGTTCTCTCATATTTAACTTCATCTACAGGACTCAAATGCTCTCCAGTTGCTAATTTCAAAGTGCTCTTCCTCTACCATAAAGGAAAAAAAGATACTACAGGTTCAGCCAGAATAGGGGTTCTTCTTACCCTGAATCTATTTATATGTTAACTCTCTCTCTATATAACACAAAGAGACAAAGCTACAGGGATGTTAAGGAGTTACACCTATTTTTTGCTATAGCATAGGACATTTATGAATAAACAGAACCCCCTCAGGTAAATGACAGACTGTGCTGCTGCATGCTGACTTATTGCCACAAATACCCCAAAATTAGATTTTTCTTACGCTGCTTTTAGCTGAACGATTTCATCTTCTGCTGCCAAAAGAGTAGTGGCTGATTTTGCCTTTGTGTCTTCAAGAGCCAACTGGGTTTCGGTCAGACTGCAAGAAAAATTAATAACCTTCATTGCAAAGGTACAGATGCCACCACAGAATTAAATACAACAAGCTGACCTGTTTCAGCAGACCAGTTCCTTGACAATTTAACACGAAAACAATCACAGTGGGCTTTGTGCAGGCTATCAGCACACAAATAGTTTACGAAAGTCATATCTGACAAAGCAGTAATAGAATTATTTTGCTACAATCCATTATTCTTCATGAAGGCTCAGTTCCAGTTTCTCCATGTGTTTCAACAATTTATGGCAGTCAGATTGGCTTCACTGCCCATAAACGCAGTACCATCTTGGAACATGAATTCTCTTTCTCCTACACCTGCACACTTGCCTGTCAATAACTGCATGACCACATCCCTATACTCCATCATCTTGAAAGGATTACTTCTGAAACTTTCACGCTTGAAATACCTCTTCCCAACTCTCTGCTTTCCAGAATCCTATGTTTGTAAACCACGGCCAGCTCCCTGCCCCCTCTGGCCTGACTGCACAGAGAAATGCAATCCACACCAGAACAGTGTAAACTCTTTACCACTGATTCTCCACTACTTACAGGAGCTAATCCCAAACTGCCTTTTCTTGTACTGCAACCTGTCACACACTCACTCCAATATTTAATAGCAGCTAAGTTTCCGTGTACTTCTCACCTTGACCATCCAACATTCAGCCTTTCTCCAGCTCATCAAATAATCTTTTTCAATCCATACAGGAGGAGAGGATAAAGTGTCTGACCCTTAAACCAACCTTCGTATGTATCTGACTCTTCACCATAGTTAGAAAAGTCGACTGAAAAAAATTCCTTTGCTTATTAGAGCTTCCAGGCTGAAATTAATTTTGCAAAATTACCTAGTTCTGATAAATTATTTGAAACACAAAGAACAAACACCTCTCCTACCAAATCCTTTCAACTGTCGGGTCTTTCTCCGTCCCACCTTGTCACTTCCAATACTTAACGTATATTGAGAGATTGCAAGATTTTTTGTCCTTTTATCTCCTTTCCAAGGGGGTGCACTGATCTTTAACTCAGAGAAGACTGCGAGACTTCTTTGATAGCCAAAAATTAGAATGGCTGCATTCATCCAAGATGAGATATAACTGATACTCACATGAAAGCAGGAGATACTTACAAGAACAGGATGCAGGATGAAATATTCTTTCTATTGAAACTATTTTCTCATATCTTGCTAGTGCAGCCTAAGAACTTAATATATTCCTGGAATCACTTATTAAAAAAACTGATTTATATCACTTTTTGTATTGACTAAAAGATTGTGAACATTCATTGTTGGAATGGATGAGAACATGTCTATCACTTGGAGCTACCTCTGATAAGTCCTTGGAAGTGGCACTAACTGCACTGATTTGTTTCTGAAGCAGGTAAGTAATTCTGGGACTACAGTGTTCTACAAAGAATGTTTTATACAACTGTATGAAAACTGTTCAGTGCTAGTCAATATTTGAAAACATGTCTTTCTTTCTTCCTCCATCTTGCCACCATGGGTTTTGATCTTAGATGCTCACATACCAATTACATACCATAACTAATTATACTGCTGTAGGTCCCTCAATAAAGGCTAGTCCAGAGCTACTCAATTGTTTTTTTTATCAAGGTCTACTCAGCATGCAAGTCTATCAACTGCAGTTCCAATGGATGGTCATGCACTGTACAAAACCCTCTTGCCTGATATACTGACATGTTTTACAGCTCTTCTGCCAGAATCAAAACCTACAGAGTCAACTTGTGAACACAGGTATGATTGTATCATTTGTATCCAACCTGGGACACAGCTGGCCTTGGGTATACAGATCAGCATTTTCAAAATTTAGACAATCCAGAGCCTAGATATATTCTGAAGCTCTGATTTTATACCAGAAACGAAAAATTTTACAAATCTCTATTAGTATTTAGATTGGAGGAAAAAATATGTCTTGTTATTGAAAAAAAAACAAAAAAAACCAAAAAAAGAATCACAGTTAATTCTCCTACTCTTGCTGCACATGGCTGAGCTGTAGACGAGTAGCAGTCAGTTCTTTCTGCAGCTCTTGCAGTTCAAAAGTCTGACTGTTGGCAGACTTTCTCAGCTGCCTCTCTTTCTCCATTGAATCCTACAACGGAACACAAAATCACACTGCTTGAATGTTCTACCTTATGGAATCCTTCAACAATGTCAGATAGTATTATAGACATAGCTATTTCTAAACATTTCAGTAAAGAACATTTCTAAAGTAGATGGAGACAAAAGCAACTGCATGCTTTCTAGAGGCACTAGCAATACCTTCTAGGCACAGAAAATAGCAAAGAGATTTAACTATATTAGGAAAAATATTCACTTCACTTAACTTCATGATAGAGAATATAGGAGGTCTGTCGTGTATTTACCATCTGTATACACATCAGCATGACAAAGTGTTCTTACAGATGTGTTATATAGTCGTTTTTTGACAGTCTTCTGACTGACTATGCCACCAAATCAAGTAAAGCTATTGTGAATTCATGCATGCAAAATTACAAGAAAAGTTATTAGAATAGATCAAGAAACTGTTGTAATTCAAGAAGGCACACTACTACACATGCAACTCTGTCTATAACAACCCATGGATGTGCCTGATACTACCATAATTAAACGGGTAGCTATGCAGTGGGCTTTCCTTTAAATTTTGAATGTCATGTGCAATGACAAATCCATGATTGGTGCATGGATTGTCATTTAATAACATCATAATTTTACATTTTATTTTTTGTCAGAAAAGTTAAAGCAAGCAACCTTACTCCTGCAGCACACTGGAATCTGAACCTATGGGATATCACTTTTCATTTATCCTTACTGAAATTGTGAACAATTTTAACAAAAGAGGCTTACAAATGAGAAGTCAGAGAGCAGGGAAACATCACTGCCAGATCATAAGATCTTCAGCATTTTCCCCTAGTCTGCATCAAGTAACACTTATTTTCTTTCAAAGAATACAAGCATAGGGCCACAGTGGATCTGCCTTTCCTGCCAAACTGTTATTATTACAACCCTCCTAGTACATATCACACAGAGGAAAATTAAAAAAATACATAATAACTCCAAACTTTAGGTCAGGAATGTGGTGGCATCATGATTGGCATGAGCAGATTTTTTTTCTTCTAGAAATTACTATAATGTTCAGATACTAAGCAAACATTGCTCTTCAAAAAAGAAAAGGAGCTTACAGTTAAAAGCATGGAGTTTGATATACCTTCATAATACTTCTTATGGTATCTTTGTCAACCTAAGACAGTAAACCAGCATAATTCTTTATCTAGGTAAGGAAAGCTATCCAAGAACATAGCTTCTCCTACAAAGCAAATTAATCCATACTGTCATTCATTTTTGCAAAACAGCAGCAGCTCTAGAAAGTCAAATGCAATTTCAATTACCTCTTTTATTTCTCCTTCAAAGGGAATGGAAACTGAAAGGGAGAAATAGCATAGCTGTCTCCATGAGGAACCAAGGACATAATTCATTAAGCAAAATCAGGGAAGGAAGTAATAAACCTCTCTTGCAGGTATAAATCTACACCATTTTATTCTCTTAAAATAAATTTTCCTACATACCTGAGTGAGAGAGAGATTAGTTTCAAGGGGCCTTCCTGAAGTAGCACTGGAAAAACAAGTCCCTAGCCATGGCAGAAGACGAGATTTTATTGTTTCCACACCTGCATAATGCCCACCTAAGAAGACACATATATTAAGAATTTGTGAGAACACCTAAAGCAAGAGCCAGTGTTTAAAAAGAAGACAAGTGTGAAATGTGTTAGTAATAAGACAAAGCACTGATTTACCTTCTCGAGCTGTTTCATTGAGGATTGTAAAGAGCTGCCCTTGAATCACGGAGTTCATTTCTATTATTTCACAACATCGGTTCAGATTCTGATCACAGGAATTAATCTGTAAATTAGAAGTTTTAAAACATGTCTGGTCTTTTTTACTTAAAATGATTCCTGTTACAATCATAACATAAAAGGCTTCCTTCTAATTACATCTTCAAACCTCTTGTTACTGCCTCCTTTACCATAGCTAGAATGCTTACCTTCAAAAGGTTCATGTTGTTAACAAAGAGACTAGACATCAGGACTCCATCACCCACTTAAGTCATGGAGAACAAAACTTACTCCTTTCCCCCTTCATAAAGAGGGTATAATCACAAGTATGACTCAAAGAAGGATCATAAAGATGTCTTTAACACTGAATTTTTAATGTCATAATATAGGAGACGGTTGGATGAAAAATCATATATTAGCACAAAAGAGGATTTTACATATTAGCTGAAATAAAACATTTAAGGTTATTATCTTTCTTTGTCAATAGCCACATGAAGCCTCCATGCAATTTTACTTTATTTTTAAGAGTTACCAAGTGAAACAAATACTACTGAAGAATGGGCAAAACCCACCATTATGCCTAGGAAACAACAGAACAGCAAAATTACATCACTTTCAGAAAATACAACTCTGAAAACAAATTAATGGAATTGAAATCTGTCCAGGATGCTACTGCATCTGCCAGGAAAACACATACTTTGTACCTGCTTCTTCAATCTTTATTCGTAACCTGTATATCATCTTCAGCATGGATCTCCCTCTAGGTTTTCAGGCTTCGATGGCTTCATATGACTTTTACAAGCTATCAAAACAGCTAAAAATTCTCAGCCATTTCCCAGTAGCCTTACATTTAGATTACTGCAACATGCTTTTCTCTGGCCTCAAGGAACACAATCTCACACTACTAACATCCACCAGAAAGTGCATTTTTCCAGCACATTACACTGATATAACACCCCATGGTGTTCCCATCTGTCAGGTCCTCCTTCTCTATAATAGCAGATTGAAGCTGACCATCTTCATTTCCCAAGACCTCAAAGACTATCCTTACTTCATTTGTTATGGAGAGCTCAGCTATCATTCTTGATCAGCCCCGATGTCTACCTTCACCATCCATTTGCAAAATTTTCAGAGGAGTCCCTTTGTTCTTTCTCCTCTGTTGTCCTGCACTCTGTGATATCTTTTCCAGCTGCCTTCAAACTGCTCCTTAAAATTCTCCCTTACTGTGAATCCTACAGCAAGTTTGACTGGCTGTTCATGCACTACAGATCCTAGATACAATGAAGTAAAAAAAAAGAACTGACTTCTCTTGAAAAAGCTGCATCTCTACTCAGCATCTTTACTCATCTACTATAGCACATGGTAGATGGTTACAGGCTCATGACCAAAACAACTATCAGTGTCCTGAAGTGATACACACCTAAAATGCCAGGGCTGCAAATTCCGTGTTAGGGGACACAGGAGCGAGCACCCTGTGAAGACAGTTTCTGATTAGAAACTTCGAATACGATTTTCAAATATCAGTTCTCTTCAGCTTCTTATCTTCCCTTTAATTTTACCCCTTCTCTCTGCTTTCCTTGTTATATCTCCTCAACCTGTTATCTCCTCCTCCTCACAAAGTCACTATGCTGCAATCGTCTTGTAATCCTCCATGCATCCTGCCACATCCATCTCCAGCCTTTTCCTTCTCCATACCTGAAATTCTTTGCTTATAACTACTTCCCTCCTCCTGAAGGCTTTCTGTAACCGTGCTCTCTTGCAGTGGTTTTTCTTGGTGATAACAGATATCTTTCCGAGAAGGACTGGGAAGCTAGCTGCTGCTGTTCTCACATTCCTCTCACTTTTAACTTCCTTTTCCTCACACTGTATTCTCTGGGCCACACACTATTTCTTCTGAATGCGCCTTCACCCTTCATCTTTCCACCTACTGTTATTTTTCCTGATGTATCCCACCATCTATTCCAAAAAATTATTTTTTCTTCCTCTCTGATTCTGACTCAGTCATTACAGCTCACCCATCACTTTTAACTTCCCATCTTTGCCTTCAGTGAACCTTGTCATAGGCAAAAAAATAGCTTACATTGTGAATGCTGACAGACAATAGATAATTGGGGGGGGGGGGGGTTGTGAATGTCCAAAATTGAGCTTTTGAACTTCCAAGCAGAAGTCTCCTACTTGCTAGCTACAACCAGTAGCTAGCAAGTATGGGCTGGTTGCAAATTTTGGTAACACCTGGACTAAACAAAAGTGGCATGTCCTGAGTCCTGCAATTTATAAAGAGATATGAGACAGAAACAACCAATTAGGAAGGCTAATCACACATTGTACTTCTGCACATAGGCTATTTAGATTAGGAAAACCAGAAACTTGTGGTTCCAGAAAGAGCTGGTGCCAAAAAGAAGGCTTTCTGAAAAGAAGCTGTTTCAAAAAGAAGAAAGTGAAGATCCTGGTTGGAGGAAAGATCCTGGAAGTGGAGGAAGGTCCTGAAGATCAGCAAGATGTATGGAGACGAATGGTGGGAAATGCCCAGGGACCTTGGTGGACAATGTCCAAGACTGGTAATGGCAAATAGCTGCACGGCAGGAACAGACATGACTTTCTGCCCAACTGCCCAGATCAGAGGGTCACCCCCCAGAGCAGCGACCTCCCTGTCGGGAAGCCGAGACCTAGTGAACATAACAGCAGGGAGGGAGCGAGCGAGCATGTGAGCTCTGATCTTGTTGGTTCTTAAATAAACCCCAGTATCCAGATCCACTGTGGGTTATTGTTTACTCTGTCTCTCCCGTGACAAACCTGCACAAGACCACACAAGTGCAAGTCTCAGACTCTTGCACAGGGACACTTACCTCTGCTCCAGCACTGACACCGACTCAACATCAATTTGCCTTTTCCCAGTCTCCTTTTTTCCTGCCATTTTCTTCACAGGTACTAAATGTCCTGCTAGGTCATGTTAAACAACTGTAATTGTTTCTCCAAATTGATAGAAATTAATTTTCAAAACCTAGAAATTATTAATCCAATGGTAGCAGAGGGAGGGAAAAAGAGTCCCTTCTTCCTCCGAGTTTCCCAGCACAGTATCATTGCCCTACGTCTGCCTTCCAGATCTCATGATGTCGTCCTCGTGTGCTGTAACGTGCACGTTTTTATCACTCAGCGGCAGGAAGACCCCTGCCCTTCCCCAGAGCAGCAGAGAGAGACCCCCGCGAAGGGCCTCCGCGGCCAACACAGACCACTGCCCTCCGCCTGCCCCTTCCCTCTGCGGCCTGTCTTTAGAAGCACCCGCGGGGGCGGGGGGGTGTTAATATTCAGCTACTTTTGAACATCGAAAGCCGCGGCCTGACCAGCGTTTCTATGTACATGAAGCTAAATAAATAAACAAACAAACTAAGCCGGAGCGGCCACGACGCCCATCCCCTGGCGGCGCCGTGCAGGCGCCGAGGCGCCGAGGTGACCGCAGGCCGCGGCGGCAGCGGCCGTTGGCGTCCGTTGCTCCGCCGGTCACCGCGGCAACGGCGGCGCTGCCCGGGCGCCATGGCAACGCCGCTGCCGCCCGCCGCCCTCGCGCGGGCGCCGCTGTCCAGCGCGGGTGAGCAGCACGGGGCCCCCGCGCAGCCCCTCGGGGACGGCGGCGCGGAGCTCCCGCCGGCGGCGCGCAGCCCACCTCGTAGTCCTGGTACCAGCTCTCCA
Source organism: Dromaius novaehollandiae (assembly GCF_036370855.1). Taxonomy (NCBI): domain Eukaryota; kingdom Metazoa; phylum Chordata; class Aves; order Casuariiformes; family Dromaiidae; genus Dromaius; species Dromaius novaehollandiae. The sequence goes on from NC_088101.1 coordinate 59,148,720, forward strand.
GCTTCTGCTGCAGCACGCGGCCGCTCTCCGTGCTGACCAGCCTCCGCAAGCCGTCGGCCATGGCTCGCTGGCGGCTCGCCCAGCGGTGGGGGCCGGGGCTGGGGCGGGCCGCATAGGTTCCCCCACCCCGTCCCGTCCCGTCCCGTCCGTCCCCGCGCGGCCCTCCACCGGCGGCGGCAGCGCGGGGGGAGCTGGTGCCGCCGGCCGGGACCCGCCGCTCTGCGCCTGCAGCCGCGGCCCCGCCGCCTTTATAGCAGGGATTGTGAAACGCACTGACGTGGGCCGGGCCGGGCCCGGCGCGGCCGCGGCCGCCAGGGCGACGCGGGCAGGGCGCGACGCGGCTGTGGCAACGCGAGGCCGCCCCCGCCGGGCCCGGGCCCACGCGCGCCGGCAGCGGCCCTCCGCCCGTCAGGCGACGCCGTGGCGCCCCTCCCCGGCCGGGAGGAGGCAGCTAGAGACAACACGGATTTCATAGCGTCCCCCAAACTGCACTTCCAAAACTTTAAAATGGGGGGGGGGAAAGACCAGTTTGGGTTAAATACAAGTAAATCAAAGACTTATTTATGATCTGTGGGTAGGAACGCAGGCGCATTCACGTGTACGTTTCTGGGGGTCATTCTCCACATACGTTGACAGATATCACTTAAAACAAAATTTAGCCTTTGCTGATTTATTTCAGCAACAAAATTGGTCTCTGAGGTTGTACTGCAGATATTGGGAAAATAAGGTCGTTCACAGCCGGTATTATCATCGTAAGAACAGCGCTGATCTGCAGACGCGGCAGCACCTCCACATAGGGGTGCTTTGGCCGAAGCAGAGGGATAGCGAGCATGGCAGGAAAAACAAAACAAAGCCGCATTTGCACGGTACCATCGCAGTCGCTGTTACGCTGCAGGGCCGTGGTGTGTTCCTATGGATCCCCTATGGAAACGCAGCGAGACGCGTGGCACAGAGCTCGTACTGGCTCTGAAGCTAGAGCAGCTCTTTGCCAGAAGCCTGTTATCCTTCAGCAAGGATATTAACACAGGCCCATGTTTTCTGCTATCGTGAAAGAAGCGCCAAAAACCCTTTGAATTAAACTTATTCCGACGCCGGTGATGCCAGCGAGACGCTGCCCCAGGGGCTGCAGCTATCTCCTACTCCACGCAGCCCAAACCCGCTGCTGTCACCGCCACATCGCGCCAGCAGCACCTCTCCCGGGGCCCGGGAGGACAGGGCGAGCTGATTGGCTGGCTCCCTGCGACGTCACAGCCCACCACTGACATAGTCACAGGACTTGCGATGTAAGAGCTCCCCTCGACGTCAGGAGCCCGGCCTCCGCATCGCTCCTGCCTTGTGCTCGGAGCGGAAACAAGAATGTAGAAGGGAGCAAATTAGGTTGCTGGTTTTCGGTTTAAGGAATTTACTTTAGAGTCTCATAACATTTTAACCTAGGTGTTTATTTTCAATCCAGACCGCTTAAAGAAACCGACCTCCGTTTTATCCGTTTTGTTTCTTGCCAGTCCATAACCTAGGCCTAAACGCCAGCCGTGAGAGCGCCGCTAGGAAACAGCGTTATTCGTTGGTTTCCCCAACACCCACCTGCCTGCGAGGCCCGGCGGAGGAGTCCCGCCCGGGCGCCGCAGGCCGCAGCTGCGGCCCCGCGAGCCCCTTCGTGCGGGGGGCCCTGCGTCGCGGGATCCCCGGGGGCGCGGAGCGCCGCCTAGCACCGCCTCCCGCCGGCTCCCGCCGCGCCGCCAGGGGGCGAGGGGCGCTGGGGGGGCGCGGCCGCCGCCGCCGCCGCGGCAGCCCGAGCGGAGGAAGATGGCGGCGGCCGGCCCCGAGCAGGTCTGTGGCCGCGGGGACGCAGGCGCGGGGAGGCAGCGGGGCCGCCCCGCCGCGGCCCGTCGCCGCGGGGAGGGGGCAGCGAGGCCCGGCGGCTGGGCGGCGGCGGGGGCCGGGGCTCCTGCGGCGCAGGGGGCCCTCGGGCGGCGCCGGGGCTCGTCGCGGGCGGCGGCCGCGCCCCGCGGGCTCCCCCCGCCCCGGAAATCTCCGCGGCGCGGGCTCGAGGAGGGCCGCGCCGAGCCGCCGCTGCGGGGCCCCGCGGGCTGGGCTGCGGGCGTGCCGCGGGGCGTGCGCGCCGGGGCCGGAGCTCGGCCGGGCTCGGCGGTGTGAGCTCGTACAGTGGAGGGGAAACGCTGTTTCCAGAATCTGAATGTCGGTAATGAATGTCCCGGCGTGCCTGCACAGGGCTGCCGCTGCCCTGGGTAATCGGATACCTGCCACGAATCTGTGGCTCGGGGAGCAGCTAGCTGGTGCGGCTGGTATAAATAGACCTCCGACATGAGTCATCTCCCTTACTTAGTGCGAGTGGGACAGCTCAGAGGCAGTGTGTAAATAAGGCTTAAGCTCAGATTCAGCTCCAGTCTCAGCATCTGAGTTCTCGCACTTCAGTGAAAGCTCATTTCCCGAAAGGAGTACCGTCCTTGTGCGGAGGGGCGCGCGCGGTGCCTGACTCTGTCCACGCAGGGCTTAGCTGCAGCTGGAAGAGAGAAGGGAGCTGTACGAGGGCTGGGACTGAGTGCATACGTGTGTGTGTGTGTGTGTGTGCTGTCTTTGGCATTAGCAGGTAAGAAGCCCACGGCTCCTCGGGGATTCTCTCCAAACTGAGTCTCTGGTGCCTCAGGAGGCACCGCCCAGCTTCGCATGGATGTCACAGCGCTTAATCTAGCAATAGCCATGCCAGTGACATTCTGTCAGTCCTGGCACTGTTTTCTCTTGTCCTGCCTTACCAGGTGAAAAACTGAATCTGAGTTTTGTCTCACCATGAAATGCTTTCAAGAACACAGGATCCTTTGGACAAAAAAATTACTACCCCGTTGTGCAAGATTTCTGTCTTTTTTTCCACAGAATCCCAACCTCTCAGACTGTTTCCCTACCTAATTCTGAGTTTTCGTAGGGTTACGGTGGCTTCCAGAGTGTCACCAAGGAAACCTCTTTCTGGACATCATCTCCTTCTTCAACAATAAGGAAAGCAGAAGACATTTTTACCCTTTACATTAGTGTATACACACACACAGAGTATAGCAAGCTTAAGGTGCAGCTTCATGATGCGTTTCAGATGAGCAAATCTAAGGCCATCAAAAAAATCAACGCTTTGCCTGAAGAACTGAACCCTAAAACAGCAACTAACTGCAGTCGAGGAAGGTGGAACAAAATTTTGTTCAAAGTTATGAAAATGCATCTAAATTTCTCTCCCTATGAATATCTGTGAGACTTTCCTCTGCATGTTAATTTGTCAAATTCACAGGATACACCTTGCAATCTAATCTCTTCAAGACAGTAAGGTAAAGCTATGCTGGCCAACTTCCCTCCACAGCAGGTTTGAGGCCTTAGAGTATTTTTCCTTTTCTTAATGCTGCATGCAAGTAATAGAAGTTGACTGTAAACTGCGTGCTATCAGAGTAACTTAGTAGCTCACACTCCTCACTCACCACACTCCTGAAATTTTTAGATAAACTCACTGAGACTCCTGCACTAGTGTAGAGGCAACTAAAATCTTGTGTGGTGGTAAATGACCTGCAGGATTGTGTGCTGTATCATCCCCAAGAGGTAAAAACTTGAAGTTCTTTTACAGCTAAATCCTTTTTACTTAACTGCAGTAGTTTCACTAATAATTCATAGCTGATGCCATAAAAAATGAGACATAAAAACATTTATAAATTGTCTGAAAATACTTAGATTCTAATATTAGTGGTAGTCTTAGCATAGATTGCACATTGCATAAATGGATAGCATACATACAGAGTGGCAGATCGAAATATAGTATCAAATATACTATCTTGTATGTTCCTCCAATCTGTTCACATTCTTGATTTTTATTCCCCTCCCTGCCCCCCCACATACATACATATGTATGGTTTTGGTGAATTATGAGCCTTGTAACAGCTAATCCATGTTTTGAATTATAGCAAAGTTCTAACGGCCCTGTGAAGAAGTCTATGCGTGAGAAGGCTGTAGAACGCAGGAATGTTAATAAGGAGCACAACAGTAACTTTAAAGCGGGATACATTCCAATTGATGAAGACCGTCTCCATAAGACAGGCTTACGTGGCAGGAAAGGCAACTTGGCCATTTGTGTGATCATTCTTCTTTTCATTTTGGCTGTCATCAATTTGATTGTGAGTATAATACTGAGGCTGTAAGCAACATTGGGATATATTTCATTTTGATTGTTTATTAGAGAGAGAAAATTTACTCCAGTGTGGCTGCAAAGCACTTAAAATGTACTGGAGACTTCTCATTTTTCTTCTCTCCCTTTTGCTCTTTTGTAGTCTGAACAAGATTAGACAGGAAAATCTTACCAGTTTAGACATCACTATTCCAGTGTCTTAGTCTCAGCATGGAACCTACCTGTTATCCAGCACAGGATTAGGAACTTGGAAAGGCTCTATCCATTCTCAAAACTTTACAGCAAGTGTGTGAAGAAGTGTTATTTGTGCGGTACAAATGCATTCAGGATAATTGTTCAGGCAGGAACACTGTATGTACAATAACTGAACTGCACATGATCGTTCAGAATTAATCAGCCACTGTAGTTTAAACCTCTCCTCTTGGTCATTACTACTATTCACTGAACCACCTTTTTGTTGCTTGGACAATGAAAAGTAGTGAATCATTTTTCATAACTAGACAGCCACATCAGAAGGCGCTTTCTTGTAGTTCAAAGGTAAGTAAGTATATCCTGAGTTGCAATACTGTGTTCTGCAGAACTGTTTAGCTTATGATACCATGCTTACCCTTAAACAGGAAAAAGATTTAAATGTAGACATGATCTAATTTTAAACATATGTGTGCATGTGCATATATATATACACACACGCATATTATCATTTCAGATGAGTGTGAAAAGTCATGCAAAATGCATTTTATAATTAAATGTATGCTAATGTTTCTAGTAGAAATTAAATTTACTAAAGTAAATTTACCCCTACAACTCACTTAAACACTAGCATTAATTATTTCATTTATAACATCTGTTAGTAGAATAGTCTGTGCAGGAAGACCTGAATGATCAAAGTAAGCTTTAAAAAATGTGTGTTTCTGTTTCAGATTACACTTGTTATCTGGGCTGTGATTCGAATTGGTCCCAACGGCTGTGACAGTATGGAGTTCCACGAGAGTGGCTTACTGAGGTTTAAGCAAGTTTCTGACATGGGTGTTATACATCCGTTATATAAAAGCACTGTAGGAGGCAGACGTAATGAAGATTTGGTGATTACTGGAAATAATCAGCCTGTAAGTTATATCACGAATTGAAAGTTTATGAGCTACACTATGGAATTATGCTCACATTATGAATAAACATTACCTTTGAAACATCATTAACTTAAGACTTTTTTTCTGAAGATTGTATTTCAGCAGGGAACAACAAAGCTTAGTGTGGAGAAGGACAAAACTTCTATTACAAGTGATATTGGCATGGAATTTGTTGACCCACGGACACAAAACACCTTGTTCAGCACAGACTATGAAACTCATGAGTTTCATCTGCCAAATGGAGTTAAAATCTTGAATGTACAAAAGGCTTCTACAGAGAGGGTATGCCTTTTTTTTAAACCATCACTTACTCTTTGCAAAAGTTAATCACAGAATTTCCTTCACTGTAGAATAATGTCTGTATTGTAATCTGATATTTCAAGCATGTTTAGAAATTTGATTAATATAGCTAAAAAATGCAGCTTTGAAAACCTAAGTCATCTTTAAAAGTACAATATAAATTAAAACTGATACTAGTAAATGAGTGTAACATCTACAATACCATACTACCTCCATTATCAGGATTAGAAAGCCTGTGTATGTTTTTATTAAGCATTTATGTGTCTGTGCACAGATAACTATTTCAAAAGAGAATATCTCTGAAAAGCTCTCTGTTTCTAATTACTTAAAAAAATAACTACCAGAATTTCATGCATCATTTTCTTTTCATTGGTGATAAATGTTATTACAATCAGATTTTTAGAAGTCTGAGTGAAAGTGTAGAGAACAGAAATAGCATGATAGAAGTTCCATTAGTTTAGGGCTTCCGGGTTAAACATGTTCTTATCAGAAGACTAAAAAGCCTGAATATCAGTATGCATGCATTAAAAGTGTTGATCTTAATGTTAGACTAAAATTTATTTCTTGCATATCACTCATAATAAATGCTTACAGATAGAATACAGTCCATAGTTCTACTATATAACAGTAGTAGTGTCAGTAGATTTACAGAGGGTGAAGTGTGTCTTGGGAAGCAGTGACCAATCCTATTAAGGACGGGCAAAAAAGAGAACTTAGCTTGTTATTTTTTGTGTTTCCTCTGCAGGCTAACAGTTAACTAGTATGCTTCAGCAACAAAAAAAACAACTATAACTTTAAATGGAAGACCAAATTAAATGGATACAGAAAAATAAGTTTATGTGATCACTGTTTATAGGAATGTTGTATTTGCTACCAGTATTAGTTATATATCCCATATAACTCTTCCATGTAAATTGTTAAAATTTTTTTGCAATCAAATGATTTGCAAGCAATAAACTATTTTACATATTTCCAAACTTAGGTAAGCCTTGTTTCTTTATGTAAACGCAGAAAGTAACAAATAGGCGGAAGTTTTACAGGCATAGTGGGAGGAGGGTGCAAAATACATTTATATTTTTTATTAAATTATTTAACAATATTTTTAACATAATAAAAGTTACTCAAACAAACCCAAGTGGTACTTTTTCATTGATCTGTAATATTCTTTCTTTTTCTTTATGTTCTTAGATTACCAGCAACGCAACTAGTGATCTAAACATAAAGGTTGATGGACGTGCTATTGTCCGTGGAAATGAAGGAGTTTTCATTACAGGCAAGACCATTGAGTTTCGCATGGGAGGTAACATGGAACTTAAAGCAGTAAGTATTTCAGATCAGCATTTGAGCAGCTTAGTTTCAAATATAGGCAGAGAGTAAACTCGTAGTTTTGTATGGATTCAAACTTTATATTAAATAGTCATGCACAAAAGTTTAGTTGCAGTTGGTGTATTTGGTAGGACTTGAAAAAGGTGGATTATTATCTTGCTTTTAACTAATGGTTCAATAGTTGCAAGATAACAATGATTTACTCCTGTAAAATGCTACAAACTCACAAAGCAATTAAAGCTAAGCTATGGACCTCTGCACTGAAATAGACACCAAAGGAAATACATATCCCCTTCTGGAAGCTTTATTGCAAGCAGCTACTTTTGACAGAGGAGCAGAGTGTACAGTTAGGATCAGTACCTTCATGAGCTATCACAGCAAGATTCATCAGCATTCATTTAAGCTTTTTTGAGGTTAAGACTGTAGAGCATATAAAATGAGGAAAAATGTTGAAGGGGAGGGGGGAAATAAACATATGTGCATCTGGAAATATAAGTTCAAACCTTGATTTCCATTTCATGTATAGATTTTTAGTTTTACTGTGTTGGCTAATAGCTCACTAAAGTGAAGAACTATATATCATACTACTATCATCTCTCTCAATAGCAACCTACCACTGGAATAGCAAAATACTTTCCTGCTTATAATTGAGAAATTGGTAGATGTTACTCGCACATTTAATTTAAAAATGAAACTTTCCCTTATAGATTTAAAAAAAATGTTATTCTGTTGAGTTCTACAGCCATCCTAATGATGTGATTTATTGGTTAAACTTGTCCTTTTCAAAAACAGGTTGCCTTGGTTACATAAAAGGTTGTACTTTTATTTTTTCTTCTTCCTCTTAATAGGAAAACAGCATTATCCTGAATGGAACTGTGATGGTCAGCCCATCGCGATTGCCAAGTTCTTCTTTTGGGGAACAGTTTAATAATGGTAACTGGTTGCGTTTCAAGCTCTGTATGTGCGCAGATGGAACACTCTTCAAGGTTCAAGTGGCAGGATATAACATGGGTTGTCAGACTTCGGTCAATCCATGTGGAGCCACACACTAAAACACAAAGCACTACCCGGAGAGTTCTCGTCTGTGTTTACATTTGTTTGTATGAAGTAATTGCATGCCTTGAAGCATTTCTGTTTTTACAGCAGTTTAGACTAACACTGATTGTATTATTTTTTTAAACACAGGTTATGCTCAGCAATATTATTTCATCATCGCATTTGTCCTAATAGTGGCTCTAATTTAGTAAGGTGCTGTAACATGTTTCAATTTACATGCATACTGAAGTACCTTCCTGAATTGGGACCAACAGAATTTATTTAAAGGCAACATGATCTTAGAAATGATATTGACTGCCTTCAGTTGTCTCTAAAGCAGGTTTTTGTCCTGCCTCCCAATTCCTTGAAGATTGCTGAGAACAAAACAGCAATTTGAAGTACTTCAACAGGAACATCAACGTGCTGTTTGAAGCAGACTTGTCTAGGATGGTTGAAGTGGCAAACTTTGTGTCCTCTACTCTCTCTCTTACCAAAGATTGATATAAAGATTTCTCTCCAAATTAAGTGGTCTACCATGTGTGCACTAAAAGACAGACAGTGGCAGATTCACTTTTAAATATTGCGTTACTTCTACCATGTAGTCTCATGGAGTTAAAAAAAAATTATTCTACCATTAATAATATTTGCAAAATAATATATAGTATGGAAATATAATTTTAATTTTGAAATATTCTAGCTGGTTAATAGTGCAAATTGTAATTACTCACGTGTTTCTCGAGCTCCATAATATCTGGGCAGTTTAGGTATTCTACACTTGCTTGATTTATGTGAAGTATTTATTTTTTTTAATATGTACTGATAATTTGCTCTCTACTCAAAAGTATTTTCCTGGGTGCTTTAATGTGAACAATATATTAATTTGTTTTTTAACAGCTGATAAGCTAAAGCATGGCATGGCTATAAGCAACAGTGTTTGAGATTAGGTCTCTCTTTCCCACAAATATGAGTACCAATGCATTACTGAGAACCTCAGAATTAAATTCTGAATTTAACAAAACTGCAAGTCTGTAATTCTAAATGTGATGGTATTGGATCCCATGACAGCACAGTAAACGTGTATCTGAATTTGTCAACAGTGAAACTTTGTATATGATGAACTGAGACCTTACAGAAATTATTATAGCCTTATAACTACTTTGGAGAGATAAGGTGTTTTGTGCTAAAAACAGACCAGCTCATTATAAGATGTGGTTTTTTTAGTTTAAAGTATTATCTGCAGTAGCATCAAGTAACCTTAACGAAGGCCACAAAGGTGACTTGACAAGCACTTGACAAGCTTTCTAGATAAGCACACACTTTGCTTCCTAAAAGTTTTACAAATGTTACATATTAACTTCAGATTGAATTTTTTATTTGTTATGGGAAGACAAATTACGATGTTTTATAGCTTCCAAGTACACAGAATTCCACAAAGGACAAGTCAGTCCCTGCTGCAAGGAACTTCCTATCTAAGGTCTTGATTCCTGCCTTTGACTAGAAGTCAGTAGGAGCTAAATGGGTGGAAGTGATTTTAGAGGGGGGATCTGTAGGTCAGGCATTATGCCACACAGCAGGTCAGAGGGGTCACATGAGGGAAGTATGTCATTAAAACTGCATAAAAGCACAGCAAAGTTTTGATGCTCAGATGGGAGTCAGGGTTATTTTGAACAAAAATGGAATAAAATAAGTCACTTAATTGCTCACAGTAAAGATTATGGAAAAGTGCTCACATTTTGCACACTGCATTTGTAGTTTTACTACAGTTGGTATTAATCATGTCAATAAAGATTTTGCTGAAACCATGCATGCATACATCTTTCCTGGTCTAAATGGTGCCATAATTAGTATTTGTTGCAATTAAGTGGAGGAAACAAACCATAACAGAACTTTTGCTCTTTTAATAGTAGTATCAGCAGAACCCTCAAAGCTGAAATAGATCTTGGTAAATAACAAATACTGCTTCGACCAAATAGACTACATATAAAGGACACATTATAGCTTGTATGGTTAATACTGATATGCCTATATGCAAATATTGGATTCTATACCAGTAATTTTCAGAACTCTTATTAAAATACTACATGCAATATAGCTGAAAAATTTCTTGCAAAGCTACTTTTAAATTATGGTTTGGAGAATTGTTTTTGAAGTGTGGATTTTTAGTCAACAAACTAGCAAAACCAATCATACAGATACCAATTAATATAAATTATCAATTTGTTAGCCATTATTTATGTATTGTTAATGTATTTTATTGCTTTCACTACAGAATTTGAGAAACATTGATGCCGTACATGCTGTGTTGTGCATTTTTTGTGGTTTATCTTCTAACTGCTTAACATACATTTTTCTGTACTTGTTTAAAAGTGTGACACATTTCTTTTAATCCTGCAGATGCACTTGAGAGTCTAGACGTGTTTGAAATACAGACTACACGCCTGTATAAAATAGAGCACTGTACTTTAAAACAACTTACATGTGAAGAATTCTCTGCATTTGTAAAGGTGGTGGTTGTTTCAATAAGACAATTGAATTTCTCACCTTTGTTTTGAAATGGAACAATAAATTCTAAGACACAACTGTGGCTTAGAAGTGTTACTTGCAAGAATGTAGTCTCATTAAAGATACATTGTGTTATTGACAGTGAAGCTAGTTACTAACTGAAAGTATGAAAACCATTCCATGTCTATTTGTCATACATTATAACTGGTGGACTTTGCTCAGTGATAATAGTATATGATACCAGAAGTTAGTTCAAAAGTCTCCATTGTTTTTAGTTCTCGAGTTCCTGAAGAGTTGTGTTTCTTGAGTTAAGGACAGGAAAAAGTAAGAAAAAGTTTGGATTGTTTTGGGGAAAAGTGGGGGGGGGGGGGGGGGGGGAAGGTTACCAATTTCTGAATATGCTTTTTGAAAAATACCTAAGAGTCCAAAACTGTATGTTTAAGGCAGAACATTGGCAGTGGTTTGGGTATTTGTTTCTTGTTTTTTTGAATGTTAAAAGTATTTCTGCTTTCTATGTGATTGTAGTTATGTTGAACTTACCATAATTTTACATCTTACATATAGATATTATGGATAGCCTTCATTTGAGTGTCATAGCTGTGCTCCTTTACTTTAACCTTCCTGGACTGACGGACACCAAGTCACACCAGATTCTTTCTGATATCTCTCATCATTCAGACTGCTGGTGGGATGGGAAGTTCTTAGTGAACTGTTCATTTACTGGAATATCTGCTATTCCAGAAGATATATCACAAACAGTGGTAACAGCTGATTTAAGTTACAACAACATTAAAACATTCCTGTGCACCAATGGCAGAAATGAAAAATGGATGCTGAAACACCTGAATCTCAGTAACAACCTGATTTCTGAAGTCTCCTTTACCACTCTTAGAAACTTACCAGTTTTAGAAACTCTAAACCTCAATGGTAATGCCATCAACACCCTCACACTGGACATACCTACACCTGCACATGTGTCTGAAAAGTACAGAGAAGCCTATCATCTCTTGCCTGCTTTGAAAGTATTATCAGTTGAAAGAAACAATCTTAATACAATTCCTAGAGGTAAGTATTTCAAAACCTTTAAGTACATCACCCAAGAGAAAAGTTAATTTTAGATATAATTTCATACATCTTACTGGCTTTGGAATGCAACCCTCTCATTTAGTTATGTTTAAGGTGGGAGAAAGTTTCTCGAGTGCAAATAGAGAGACTAGAGCAAATGGGTTCTTTGGGGTTGGCTGGGTTTTTTTTATACAGTCTTTGGAATTAAAATACCTTAGTGCCAGTCAAACATTACCAAATTTATCCTCCAAGAGGCCAAGGAGTATTTTTTCCTTGTTTTATAGAAAGGGAAATAAAAACATTTGGAATTAAAACATCAGCCTCCAAGTCCCTATTGTGAACCTTAACATCAAGAAAATGACAGATAAGGGATTTCATACTACTGTTCAGAAGAAAGTCGATGCTCTTTAAAACTTGTTCCCATTTCAGTATTTCACAAAGGCAGGAAAAAATTTTGTCCAATTCAATTACTGCCATTTGTTAATATTTTCAAAAGAAAACACCCAAAGTGACACCTGTTAACAAGAGGGAATTAAGTCTTCAACGAACTTTTAGAAAGTATTTGCTAGTCACTGAAGTATGCTAGGCATACCCTTTATGACAGCCTGTGCCCTCAGAAACAGACAATTCACATTGTTCAAAAAGTGCTTAAAAGAAGCAAAAGCCACAGTATAAGCAACCCGACCCTATATATTTGTTTGCTGAATTTTACTGATCTGATAAGACCATCATATTCATTAGTATTGAACTTCACAAGTACCAGGGGAAAAAAATGGTGTATCTCACAAAGTCAGAGAGTAATTCTGAAATTGCACAGGGTTCTAGAAGGTCCATCATTCCCCTTTTTTTATACCAAATAATTCTCTGGCATGCATTAAACTGTTCTGCTTCATTATTTTGCTAAGTGTATATGTAAGTATCTGTAAGGTTTCCTTGTGGAAAGTACAGAAAGAGCTTATATTATAAAATGTATCGATGAAATACGTGTTCAGAACTTTATTTTCATTCTCCAAAATACTTCATTAGCCTTCTGTTTTTTAAGCTCTGGTATGGGAGACATCATAAGAAACTCAAACTTAAATTCTGAAGTAGGGGTTTTGACTATAAAGAAATCCTTCTCTCAACACTCCAGAGATCTGGCCGCAAACCATCAGTGCCATACCACCGTACCTTTTTGGCACAAATGTAGCTTCAAGCAGGCAACCTGCAAATCTTCATAAAGGTGCAAGGAAGAATTAATGGAACTACCAGAAGCTCTGAATGCTTTTCATACTACCTGCCTCTAAATTTACAGTAGGAATGAATTACTCCATCAGCCTTTCGCAATAAGCCCAGAGATAGTTACTCAGCAAACAGAAAGAGCAAACTGGAATTCAGGATTTCCTGTAAACTTGATGACACCAAGGGCAAAATTTTTAAGGAGAACTAGTAGCTTCTAAACAATGCCCTACGATCAAAAAAATCACTCACGAGTGACACAGATGTTACAAAACTGTGATCATGCTGAACATTCAGGTGCCAGCTTTCCAATTGGAATTTGCAGGCTAGAGTTATAAAGGCTCCCTGCACAGTGTCTTAGAAAAATGAGGTATCCCTAGCTTTTAAGACAGCCACGTATGCAAGACAGATGCTATCATAACCAGGAAACACTGGCAAATAAGCTGACATGCTTAATATTTCACAGGCACACAGCCATAATCAACAAAAACAAGTTTTAGTTTTCAGTCAGCTTTATGTCCTATGAATGTGGTTCAAATAATTCCACATATGAAAAATGTGCATGAACTTGAAGATGGCAATGAATAGGAGAAGTTTTATTACTTTTTGCACTCTCCCTTTCATTTGCTATGAACATATTATGCTTTAAAAAACAGGGTGTATTCTACCCTTTTTCACACTCCTCCTTTCCCATCTCTAATTCTCCAGAGGCGTGCTCAAAGTACAGAGATCATGGTCATGTTACTGCTTTTATGGATGTCTGAATTTTAAAAAGCATGCATTGATTTGTGAATATATTAAAGTGCCTGCTGTTGATGCTACACAACTGTTAAAATGGGATAACACCATTGAATAGAAAAGACATGATAAATCAAAGCCTGCAGCCACTGGTTGCAACAGACAGTAATTGAAGGAACGTTGTTGCAAAGAATTTTTAAAAAGCTGCTTGATGCAATGAGAAAAACAAGAATATAAGATGTAAAAAAAATTTTGTTTTTCTTAGGACTAGGAATGCTGCAGTCTTTACAAACTGTCCATTTGTCATCCAATGACATATTACAGATTGATTTGAATGATTTTCAAAACTGTTCACAACTGAAGAATATCTACTTACAAGACAACAAGATAACTAAAATTCATCCAGATGCCTTCAAGGATCTCAACAAATTACAGGTTAGAAACAGTTGTAATATTGGCTTACATGTTTTGTATTAATCCTTGTTCAAGATACTAATTATCAACTATTCAGCAAAGATGATATTAGTCTTTATTATATTAGCATACAATTATAAAATTAAAGCTAATGGTGAAAATAACCATTATTTGTATATATTTGTTTTTAATATATAGACATGCACACTCTTAACTATACAAAATACATCCTTAAAATAAAACCACTTATCTATGGCACAAACTTCAATCCATAACTGGAGAACAGTACAATATGTGATTTACTTTTCCTGTAGATATTTTAAAGCAGTCTGATTTTTTAGCATCATCTGTCTTTGACTCACAATACTGTTTTATGTTCATTTAAACTTATTAGGGCACATGCAGTCTGTCTGATATGAAAAGCTTGTAAAGAGATTTTACAGATTTACATAAACAGATTTATATAAAAAGCAGGGACAGCTTTAAATGACAGAAGTCAGAATATGGCCAGATAGCAACAGATATGAAGTAGCACGCATGCTATGCCATACATACTGTGCTTTAGGCCAATGTGTTGGAGCAAGGTAGGACCTAGTTAATTTAAAACTTGGATTATTCATGTGCAGGGGGAGGGGGAAAACCAGTGGTTACTGGCTATGGATCCACTACAGGATGGAATTAATTTTATCAATAACTTTACCTTGTGTAGGATACCTATTTTAGCAAAGGTCCCAACATTCATTCATTTATCCATCCACCCATCTTAATGGCCAAACACCACATTTTCTACAATTTAATACATGCACATCAGTTTTATTTTTCCTGCTAGGTATTGTGAACAAAGATCCATCTACCCTGCAAACTGCTTTCTGGCAAGACAGGTAAACTCCAAAAGGTGTTGCTGCTGCTACAGTAGCCAAACTATTATTGTTACTCAGCTGCCTCCACATCTCTATACTACACTGCATTGTGCAGTGCAGGCTTTTTAGTATGTTCAGTATGTAAAGAAAAATAGTATACACAAATATGTGAAAGTCAGTACAGAAGTTATCTAGGAGAGTCTAATAGTTTTCTGTGAGTTGAAAGAGGACTTGAGCAGAAAAGCACTAAATTTAGGAATACATTTAAGTACTCTTAATCAAGTACACACTAGATTTTAGCTACCCATCTTTCATACTTAATCCAAGCATAAATTGGTCATTAGTTGATTCAGTGCATGTACATGTACATACGAGTATTATATATACACATACATGCACATATATATATATATATCATCTCATTTTGCCACAAAGTATTAAAGCATTATCTTCCTATGATGCTTACTGAAGGGGATAAGATACTAATGAAATAGTTTGTTCCGATTTTGCCATTTTTAAAAAATTATTTTTGTGTACACAGATAAGCATTATCACATCCCTATGCCACATAAACAAATTAAATCAAAATCTCAGTGGTCTTCTAACAGTAAGTAGGACTTTGGAAAAGAAAGTGCCATAAAGACAGTATTATAGATAGGTAACTATCTGCAGGGAGGTTCACAAGGGGCAAGGACCACACTCTATGGCATTCTCCTTTCCTAGACACATGCACATCCTTTTTGTCCTCCATTCCTTCTGCATATGCTCGTACATACACATCCCTCTTCCATTCCCTTCAAGAAACCCAAAACCCTAAATTGATACCACAGATCCTTATCTACTTCAGCACAGCTGAGTTGAGAAAGAATTCCAGAGGAGTTTCAGAGGAAATATGGCTGCAGAAGCCATTTCTAAGGAGACCAGAAAGCCATGAAAAAATATAAGGGGTTTTCATGACTGAAAGTCTTCTGCATCATTTCATTAAGAGAAAACTCTTCTGCACCCAAGGGCATAATTTAATAGACATTCCATGAAGAAAACCGTATGCTATTCCCAGTCATACATATAAAAGTATTCTACAATGAAAGAGAGCTAAATACAGTGCAATCCTTTTTTCATCTAAATCAAAACGCTTAGCCTAACATACTTGAAATTCTAAACAGTTGCATTGTTCCCATTTCTTTAGAAGTGCTCACTATACTAAAAAGAGTTATTGTTGACAATACATCAGTTCAGATTCCATTCTAAGACTTGATAAATTAATTTTGAATGAATTCTTTCCAAGTAGGTCGTGGATCTCCGTGGAAATGATCTGACAACTCTTCCACCACATATATTAATCAATTTGAACATATTTCAACTTGGAGTGGATTCATCAAATCATCCCTGGATATGTAACTGCAGACTAAATGCTTTCAAAAATTTAATTCATTTTCTTTTTGACTCAATGAGGGAAAAATGGAATATTTCATGCAATAAATCTGCCAACATCTCACTGAAACCTCTCCTGCCTCTTTCAAGTTTCCATTTAAACTGCAATGACAGTGTTTCATTTAAAACAACTGTAATCCCAACAGGAAAGACATCTGTGCTAAACTGTGACTTGGATAACACAAGCGGTATGTAAAACAGACTATCCATACACTGCTAAAATCCAAATGCATGCAGAATGATAAGAGAAGTTGGTTCAAAAAATAACTGAGAAACAATCTAACAGGCAAATTATTTGCTTAGAAAGTACTGTATCAGTTAGAATATGGGAAAGTCAGTTTCTCCCAAAACATCTTAAATTTAACCTCATATCTTGCATCCTACTAGTAAGTGATGCTAGTATATAATTACACACAAAGAAGTTTGAACAAGTATGTTATAAATCAATTAATCCTTGGATACAGGAGACAATTAGGCTTTTTTCTTACCATTGTAATTACTAGCTATGGGGCAGTCATATTGGGGCATGTAGAAACATGAGAAGGGATGCAATAGTGTTTCTAGTACTTAGTTACAGCAAAATGAAATGAAAAATTATTTTCATGTGAAAGGGAATTATATTTCTTCTACAGAAGTACAGCCACTGAAGACTGCAGCACAGTTCACTCAGTAAACAAATTCTGCATACGCAATTAATAGGGAGCACTTGAAGTGCAAATGACAAATTCTACAAAGCTAAGACTTTGCCCATGTGGAAGAAAAATGAAAACAGAACTTAAAGAAGGAGTTGTATTTGTCACGTGCCGTAAGCCAAAACAGTTCAACTCCAACTGACTAACAGCACTTAGAGGTGATAAACCTTTCCATTTGGAACACTTTATCCCCAAATGAAAGTACCTAGGGTCGATCAAATATGCCACCTGCTTTATTCATTTTCAAGGAAAGTCACAGAGAAAAATCTGATCATGGGATTAAAGGCAACACACTGGACTGAAAAACACATTGGACCAAAAATGTACTGTAAACCCAAGCAGATCCAAAAGCAAACATCTACACACAATCTTGAAATGTACACCCAAAAGCCAACAAGCAGCTATCTCCTGCAGTAGCTGAAGTTTGGAATAACCAATAGGTAGATACAAATAGCCTTGGTCTTCAAGGTCAAAGCAGAAACCACATGAAAATCACAGTAGCTGAAACACTGATAGTTAACTGTGGAATAAATTTTTACCTAGTAGCTGCATGTAGCCACCATGCCATGCTGAAGAAGGGCTGGCTGTGAACATGGATCTTGCATGAAGTAGATTAGCATGTGTTTCTGGTATGACCCAGAACATCCTTACATAATTCCAGCAATTACCCGCTCCTACCCACACTATTTTTCTTGTAAAGATTGGCAGTAAGACACAGTGGGTGCTGCATTTTAAGTGCAGAGGAAAACATGAGATGATTTAACAGACATTTGGCCCAATATCTAGTGATTATGGACGGATAAACGGAAAACATTTCATAAGAATAAATAATGTTAGATTAATCAAAGATGGTCATAGAATGTCTTTATAGAAATAAATTGACCTCTCAAGCTTAGTATTTTCTACTTTTATGGCAGATTTAATTCATGTTTTCTTTTATTTCAGGTAATGGCGTCTCTTGGTGGACATCTACTGGCAGAATTTCAAAAGACATTAGTCTTCCTCATTTGACATTAGATAAAATGAATAATTTAGTAATATACAATGCTGATAGAAATGTTGAAGGATTTTATATGTGTATTTTTAATACAACAAGAAAGAAATATCTCATCTACAATATAGAGGTAAAAGAAAAGCTTTCAACTTCTTTGGTTAGAAAAATCCGGGATACTAACACTGTTTTTAGACAAGGAAGAACGGAACAAGACCTTGCATTGGCCATCTGCCTCTCAGTGTTCATTACATTTGTTTGTGTTTTTTGTCTGGGTGCCTTTGCTAGACCCTACCTTGTGAACTTGTGGAGACTCCTGCACAGAAACAAAAATTCAGCTTCAGAACACATTTATTCTAATCAAGCTTTTTCAAATGAAACTCTGGGCAGAGAGTGTTCTACAAGCAAATCAACAAATACACAGAATAATTTGTTAATTTGTGATGAAAATTCTTTAAAAAACACATGTATTTTTCCTACAGAAACTTCTAGTTTGTATGAAAGTGTCGTTTATAGCAATGCATATGCACCAAATACTGAGGAAAAGTACCAGAAGCAAAGCAGTAATGAGATCAAAGCAAAGCAAAAATCAGTGTTTTCAAACAACAAAGCAACTAGTATCAGCAATGAAAATTATATAAATGTTGATCACAATGGACAATCTTCTGTAAGGATGGATTGCAAAAACAGAAATGAAATAACACCAAGAAAAGTAACAAACAATGACATTTCATTATATGAAGATTCAAATTATGCAAATAATGAAAACTCAGAGAACAGCAGTTTCCCTCCCATACCCAACAGATTGAACGCTGACCCTTATTCAATTCACACTGAATCTTCGGATTTAGATTTACCCTCCACAGGAGAGACTGGCTTTCCATTTTCTGGAATACAAACACATATAAATGCACAGGACTCTGGGAACAGTGAGATAACTAACAAATCTGATCTGCTGCAGCCTGAAATTACAGAGGCTACACCAGACTCTCCTGAATGGAAAAAAATGATCTCACATAATGAGCCCCTAAGCGCTATGACATTTGTGCCCAGAACACAAAACTGTGATGAACAGCTTGGTGTAAACGGTAAAGTAAATAAAATCAGTGATGCAGGAGATTTTATTTTACCAAATAGCTGCAAGAAAGATATAAATAATTTAAGTGCCCATCTAACAAGAGAAAATTCTCTTACAGAATATTATAAACCAGAAGGTACTAACGAAAGAGATGTTTTAGCAGACATATTTGGCGATAGTTCTTCAGACGAAGGGACTTCATTTACAATGAGCGACTGCAGTTCTTTAGCAGATTTAGAACTGGGACAACCTAGCAACAATCTCCCAGGCTGTCAGTCATCACTAGAAAAAGCTGATACAAACAATGAAACTGGTAAGTTCTCAACAGTGCCAGAGTCTCCAAGCCTTGCTGCTGAACTTCGGCATATTGGAAAAGATGAAAACATGAACAATGCCTATTTTGAAACCACTGTTAGTTATGGATCAGATACTGCCATGTATGAAACAGAATCACCTTACACTAACAAATGTAGCGATCATGTAACTGTGTCAGATTCTGACACAATCACTTTTTCTAGTCAAAAAGTTCCTGGTATGTTTAGGTCTTTTACCAATCCAGAGTCAACAATTCAAAGCTCTATTTCTGATTCTCTCTGCCATCAAAATACAAGTTTTAATGATATCATGTTAGTTTCATCAAAACATTCTCCCACATATGCCTTACATACAGAGAATACTCCGTCTGAAGAGGCAGACTTGCAGCTGTATCAATTTTCCATTCAACCCCAGCTCTTTCAGAGATTCAGTCCCAGTGAACAAAAAGAAAATGCAGCAGAGATCAGTGCAGAAGAGCACACAGAGAGGAATTCCTCTGAAGAGAATCACAATGAAGGGGATATTACATTAAGAAGAAACATGAGTACATCTGAGAAAAATCATTTTACATCTACTCCCATTGATTTGAGTTTGAATCAAATCATTAGAAAAACGTCACTACTGTGTTCCAACACAGCCATCAATGAATCATCTCTTCAATTTCAGCCTCAAAGCACAACTGAAAGATGTGTTATGGTTATTACTGAGAAAGAGGACTCATTACCACAGGGGAAGCAAGTGAAAATGCCTAAGACTTGTGCAGAGAAAATGCAAAATGGCTTTAATAAAAGAGAATGTGATGAGTATACAGAAACACAAGATAGCACCAATTGTTGCCTGCCTGAAGAAATGAAGGCTTGCAATGTTATGGCAGATTTGCATCATCTTAACTGTTCTGGGAAAACACAGTTAGTCTTTAACACAGAAAAATATTCCCAATTGGATCAGAGTGAAGAAAATGCATATTCCTCACCACTTCCACAAGACTTCTTTAATGAAAGCATACAATACAGTTTATGGTCATTCCCACAAAAGACTAGAGGAAATACAATCTCCAGAAAGACCGATTCCAGTGAGATGGAGGATGACACTACTTTGACAGAACTGGAAAACAATTCTACAACAGCTGTCAATCTCCAAAATTTAAGTGAAAAACTCCATCAAAAAAATAAGACCAATTTAGCTCAGGGTCACTTTTTTGTTAAGAAGAAAAGAGCATTTGATGGATTTGCTAATGTTTTGCAAAGCAGGAGAACAACAAACTACAACAAATGAGGTATAAAAATGTAAAACCACTACACCTAGGACTCCCACAATGATGTCATATAGCAGGTGCAAAAATGACTGTCTTAAAATGAAGTTCTATGGCTCCTGGTAACTGCTAAATACTGATTTTATTTTTTTTCCCCTCAGTACAATAATCTACCTTTAGCTTTAGAAAAAAACAAGTTATGGAACTAGGCCAAACAATCAGATGAATGTAGCTGCATGCCATGCTCCAAAGTCTGGATTCATCTAATTTAGGCATCCAATTTAAAAACACATAGGTACCATAAAGCCAAAGGGTAACACAAACATTTGTGTACACATAAGCCAGAAGCCATGGATTTGTATTTAGAATGGTACTTGTAAAAAAATTCGAAAACAACTGTAGGATACTCAAAATGAATAAACTACTCTACCTTTAATTGTAATAAACCTTGCATTAAGTTATAATAATTTTATATGTTTACTTGGTTGGTTGTGCTGAGATATTAGTTTCCCTTGGAAATTGTCTCCGATACACACTCTTTTATTTCTCTTTGTCTAAAACAAATGTAACTGCTAAATTCTTATTACATTATCACTATTACCTTGTTTTTCCTACAGGAATCACTCCTATGCAGTCAAATAGTATGTATGACTGTCTTCTGCTTTTTGAACCAAATTTGTGGAATAGAGGTTTCTTAATTCCCACAGTTTTGTGAAGATAGGTAAAGAGGAGAAAGTCTGCAGGGGTTTTAAGGGCAGAGTGTGACAAAGCAGGGAAGAATAAGAAAGATATTACAAGTGCTGTAATTCTCCAGACATCCTACTTTCTTTGATCTGAAAGCCAAACACAAAAATCGCAGGAAAGCTGGCTTCACTGGTTCCAGTCTCGATGCCCCTTTTTGAAAGACATTACAAAATTTAAAACACACTGATTGTAATTGAACTATGACAGTTTCTATCTAGGACCCATTTGCAAACCCCATTCTGTTTTGTGAAACAGAAAACAATACTGTAAAGTCCACTCTGAGCTTTAGTACCAAAAACAGTGAGGAGAGTCTGCTGCACCTAACAGATGGCTGAAAAGAGACAACAATCTGAAGTGATCAAACACTCATCTTCCACTCAAAAAGAGCAGAGCATGACAGCAAGCAGGCTGTAGTCTCCCAGCAGATGGAATAGCAGTCTTGTGGAAACAGTTCTGCCTCACATTAACCGTGTCCCTCATTCTCAGAGAAATCTGTTACCTACTGGACAATTTAAGTTGTCTAAAATGGAGAATAAGTCTGAGCAGTATTCAGTTGAAGTATTCTTAAGTCTCTAAGATTTAAGGCTTTGAACCCATGACAGAAAGCAGGACGTAGAGTAAGAGGGGCAGAGTGGTTGTATGCATGCAACAAAACAGAGGAAAAGGCTGCCAGCTTTTTTTTCTGTGCCCTAGGTGGGAATGTTTAGTTCATGAGTTTTGTGCAGACCAAAGCAATATACACAGACTTGCTCAGATCAATGCCTCCTACCACTGACCCCTTTTTCATACACCTACTTCCTTCCTTCCTTCACTTTTTCCAGGAATGCTGCTTCAGAGCAGATGCAACCTGTGAGTTCTCCTCAGATATGGCCCAAGTCACAGCATGCCAATAAATGAAAAGAAAGGAAAAAAAGGGGGGGGGGGGAGGGAGCCAGTTATTAAAACTCTGATTATACAGCAGAACTGTAAAAAACAAATAAGAAAACCTTCTTTCCTCTGTCTTCTTTCTGCTGCAGCAATCTGAAGCTTTACTAGGGACAACTGCAAACAAAGCCTAAGTTCAAACCAACTGAATTTTCAACACTGACCTTCTTCATCCCTTATCTTCTTGACAGCTTTAATCATCTTAAAAGGTTACTCTATTGTCCATGCAGGTTGAGGATTAACGAATAGTTGTAAAACTTTTAAAAATTACTAGGTAAAATGTACTATATAAGAAGAGAGCACCTCTTGGATGCTTTCTTCAATAAAAGCTTCAAACTGTTAACAAAAAAGACATTTGCAACAGTTTAGGTATAGAGAACTACTTACGGCATTCTAAAAACAATGATCAAGAAAGGCAGGTTTGAAATAAGTACACTCCTACATACAAAACAGCAGATCTAGACTACGTGCATCACACAGTAAGAAGCTGGCTAACCAAAATACTGAGACATTATTTCTGAAGCATCACTGAACACTGAAGGACTGGGGAAAAAAGAAAAAAAAGTGTTTTAACTTGGCAAAAGGCACATACAGTGGTGAAATTTGCTCTACTAATGAAATCCTCCTAAAAATAACAGAATAGAACTCAAACCCGGCAGAAAAGTTTTGCAGATCTAGTTACTGACATGAGACTATAAATTAAAAACAGTGTATTACCTGAGTGTGTAAGGATAGAGGAAGGGATTTAAGAAGGCAAACCTACTGTTACTAAGCTATAATTCTCTATAAAAAGGGATCCCACATTCCCCTTTAGAATTTCATAGACTAAATCATGAACGGTTCAAAGCTGCTGAATTAAAATATCGATACCTCAATACACAGCCACTTCTTCTAAGCAAAAAGATAACAATGTATTGAAATATTCAGAGAAGATTTTATTTGGAGAAAGACCCTTTAACATACACATCTCATTGACAGAGTCCTTGAAGGGGAATGTCATTGTAAAAAGGAAGAGACCCAGGTTCAGCTACCCAGAAAATGCTTCCAACTGCACAAGGCTGTCCTGCCACTCAGGGAGAGCTTTGTTATGAAAACACGATGAATTTACAAAAATACTCCTTAACAGAAGGGACGCATTTTACCTCTACCAGAAGAGGACCAGGTCTAATGGCTCAAGTACATCTTTGAAAGTATTTTTAAAAAGAAAGCAGGGAAAGAACAGAAGG
Source organism: Dromaius novaehollandiae (assembly GCF_036370855.1). Lineage (NCBI taxonomy): Eukaryota > Metazoa > Chordata > Aves > Casuariiformes > Dromaiidae > Dromaius > Dromaius novaehollandiae. The sequence goes on from NC_088101.1 coordinate 59,172,129, forward strand.
ATGCTGACAGAACCTAACAATTTTTGTTAGTGTCACAGATTGGGAATAAAAAAGTATTGCAATAAAATTATGATGCAAGTAAAAGTAGCTCAAGGAAACCAGTGCTGATAATATTTCTATCTTTTGAAAAATATTTTCTTTAGCCCCTCAAGCTTTTTAAATAATTTATTTTACATAACTAACATGGCAATTATTATCAGTTATACATTTCCAGAGGCAGGTAGTCACCTATCTTGTTTATATATTTTATATGTGTGTGTGTGTGCGCACACATATGTACACACACACACACATGCACACATGTACATTTATATATAAAATATATACTTTTAACTAACATGGCTGATTTTCTCAGTCTCTAACATAACTCAAAAGTAAATTACATGGCAATTTCAGGTAAGCGCTACATGGATTTGATTTAGGTCACTATAGTATTTGCAAATAACTGAACTCAGTGACACCTGTAATTCAATTACAAGCAATGATGTCATTGGCACAGATCATCTCGCTTTCCCAGCAGTCCTTCGAAGCTTTGTGTTCCTTTTGCTCCAGTACTCAGTGATACCTGAACTGGTAACTAAGAAGCTGTTAGAAGCACAGGTACTGGCTTTCTTCCTTCTTTAGAAGTCCTCAGTTCAGGAAACAAGAATGAAATCAACTTTTGAGGAAATTGATGATTTGTCATCAAATTATTCAAGAGTTTAGAGGTTTAATTTTGATTTGTTTTTCAAACACAAGAAAAAGTTTTATACTAATAACTGTCCAGAATTCTTCATACAGAGTAGACAAGAACTAGATGACAAAACACTCAAATCTGCAAAATCAGTGTTCCCAGAAATGTTAAAAGACAGCAACTCTAAAATAAAAAGGTCTTTCCCCAACACAGCTCATTCTTTGTTTATATGCATCTGTAAATGGTGTACCCCTTTCCACTCTAATTCCTCTCTCCTAATCCCCACATAGCTTCAAAATCCATATAATACCTTAGCTTCTAATGAATGCTAAGGCTGCTACTCTGTAATACAGAAACAACTGCTTTGTAATACAAAACCCACCATACTACTAGAGGCAGCCTAGAAGCAGAGAACTGGAAACAAGTTTCAGACTGATACCTCACAAGAACAGCCACCTAACTGCTAAGAGCAGAAAATGGAGCAGTATTTCCCCACCACCACTGTTCTTAGCATCCATAATCAGCTTTCAGTAAAGCTCACTGTACACAGAAGTTAATTGTGGTCAAAGCAACTTTAAAAAGGCAATACATCAAAACAATTCAGACTATTCTTTATGGTATGCATGAGTCTTCAGACACTGCTTTTGCAGACCTCTCCAAGTTAACACCTTTTGGCTGCACTGGCTGCTAAGTTAAGAAATCTGAATACATAAGTTAATTCCGGGCATGACAGAAAAAACAATGTACTTCAGTAGCTGTGCCAACTAATATATAGCAATGTTTTGTCATTTGCTTCTGCTACAGCTCAGTATACTTTTAAAGTAACAATATTGGAAAATTATTTTCTCACCTTTTTTCTGGCCACCATAATGCTGCACGTTAAAAAAAAAAAAAAATTATTTCACCCTACTGTCAGAAGACTATTGATGTTCCGTCTGAAACTTTCTTTCACATACCTTGCACTTTTCTTTTACCACTAATTACTCCAAACACTCCTATTATTATATGTTCATTCAAATCCAGCCAGTTTCTTCTTCTTCATATTTTCTCCTCACATCATTAGTAATTGTTCTTAGAAATAATACAAAACCTTTTATATTTTCTGCCACGCCCAACCAACGGTCATCACACAGTGTGCTTTAAAGATTGTGGTCCCCTCTGATCATCTTAGTTCTCCAAGTCCTGCAGTACCCAATAGCTACACAGTCCCCCTGCTCACTGAATCTCTGAGATTCTATCCATGGTAATTTTTCTTCGCATTTCAGTTGGTATCAATCAGCTGTATTATGTTTGCACTGAAAACTACTCATTTAGCTGATTTGGTTACAGAGAATCTTTAAAAATACCCACACCATTCAAAAACAGCTGCAGTCATACTAGAACAAATGAACATTATAGAGACACACACAATATAGTAGTTATACTTGCAGGGAGGTACAACTGCATCTGCTCTAGGGAAGCTGAACTTCAGCTTCCTCCGTAACTTCAGGCAGCAAAACTCATGTTCAGATAAGGCTTAAGTTAGTATCACAGTTGACAGTGGATAAACAGATTATGTCACAGAACAGGCTTCATAGAAAAAGTAAGCTAAATGAGTATATGCTGTGTTGAATTCTTCAGCGAAGACCAAAGGTGTAGCTGATAGGATGTTGGTAATAGTCTTGACATTCTCTCCTTACAGGACAACAAAATGCTGAGCTCTAGGCTGGAAACAACCTAGTGTCCTGATGGACTGAATTGGTTTAGGAAAAAAAATACTAAAATCTTAAGAGCAGATTGAGAACTTCAGATAAAGTAATGAGAGTATAACAAAGCTCATATTTTCAATCACATACTTATGATATTTCAATAATTATCTGGTTGTTTGTTCTAGGCACAAAGCATTTCAGTCTTTCCAAAGTATGCTGACAACTGGGCTGGTAAATAACCCTTGAACATAAAGACATTCACATTTAATCTACACACAGCTAACATCATAATCCATTTGGGGAGTAATATGCAGGTCCTTGTGGTACAGAAGACTGACTCACCACCTCTGACTAACACAAGTAACGCCTACATTCTGAAAACTGATGAAGACAATCCCAGACTTGATCACCATAATGAAGGATTGCTTCTCTGGAACAGGCAGTACATCAGAATGCAACACCCTACATGGAAAGCCTTAAGGCGAGTTGTTCAAACAGTGGAAGGAAGGGGAAGAAAAAAAAAAAAAAAAAAAAGAACAATTGCTTAAACTTGTTCTTTACTCTCTTTGCAATGTTTTAGGTCTGCTTTCTACTCAAAAACAAATCTACAACTCCGAAAATAATATTAAGTAGTAAGATCAACTAATGGCTCCTTTGAAGTTGTGAATATATTACAGACGTTTAAGCTGCAATTTTCATGTCATATTGCTGGCAGTTTTTCTACTGCTCTGTTTAGATACAATTACTTTTGCTTCATAAAGATCAAACAAATAGCCTGTTACAAGTCAAATAATTGAAAGAAGGTAAGAAAAATAGGAAGATTTGAGGCCACAAACAGCTCAAAGCAAAATATCGCCACATTAAATACTACCAGTATTTAATACTGCCAGACTACCTGTCTTTTCTTCCAACACTACATTTAAAAAACTCGCAGAATCTTCTTATGTATGCTTTAAGAGATGAACGGGTTATGAAGGTGCTTGCTGTACAGTTCCATCTGGAGATACATTCTGCGTGAAGATGACTGCATGAAAAAAGCTTTTGTATTACAACAGTGTTTCAGACACACACACACCATATTTGAAACATACCCTTTTCCAACAAAGTTCTACATACTGATTTGCCTTAGTATTAGGAATGTAAGAATCAATAGATCGTCTATTTTCTCTTTCAACAAAATTTTGCAGCACAAGGAAGTTTTCTGCTACTCAGGGAAAAAGGGAGACTAAACATTAAAATCCAACACATTTTAAAAACACAAAAATGTGAATTATACGGGTGCTTCTTAAACAGGCATTTTTGACAAAAACTCAAACTAGATAGCTTACATAGTAATTCTCACTGACATGCTGTGAGGTGTATTCAGATAAGAGAATTTCTAAAGCATGAACCACAAAAATCTAAAGTCAGTTTCAGAAACCATCACAAATACTGTTTATTTGTGGGATACCATTTTACATCAACACCAGCAAAAATCCTAAAAATGATGAACTCATGTTAGGTGGCATAACAGTATTTAAGTCAGGCTGTGAGTCACAGGAGTTTAGCACACCTTATGTATATAATATGCAAATATCTAAGACACAGCATTCACAGTTACAGGTTAACTGCTGTTCCTGCAATAGCAGTGTCAGTAGAAACTATTTTGTGACAACACAAAAAAACAAAACAAAAAACACCCCAAAACACCCTGCCGTTTGGTCTCAATTACAGACAACCACCTACATAGCTGGTGGATGGATTCTATACACTCTTATAACAATATGAAAGGATAAAATATAAGGCCTATAGAGGTATTTTAGCAGTTATAATTAAAACCAGGACACAAGCTAACCTTTAAAGCTGTCTCTACAAATTCCAGAAGTATTTAACAATGTTAGACTTGTGACCAGGGGTCAACAGAAATCTGGAAAAGCCTTAACAAAACTGAAGTCTCTTTCTTGCCCTCCAAAAAAATGTAACTGGTGAACATTAAACAAGTAGCAATGAGCTAAAGCTCATTTCGATTGTGCAAGCATATTTGTGATGAAATAAAATGTCTGTATCTGCAATAAAATGGGAGATGCCTTCAGTCCCCTACGAATGTTAGAAAAGGCCACACAAAGGTGACCCAAACGTTTACTGTAGTTTAAAGATAACCTTAACGTAGGAACGTAGGTTCTTACTGAAAACTCAAGTAGTACATAAAGCATTCCAATAAATTCCATCTTCCTCAAATAGCCTTCCTTGGGCAGAAAAAAAGGAGGAGGGGGGAGAAAAAAAAAAAGTAACACAGAATTAAATTAGTATTTTAAATTATTGTATACTATTTTGCAGTAAAGGAAAATATATACAAACTTAATTTGTGGAATGTTTCTGTAATTAATATTCTCTATTACCACTCTATTAATAAAGAGTTCTAAATGTCTGTCATTTAACAATTTAAAGTATCCACTACTGTAGTATCTGGATGCTATTTTCCTTTCACTGTCTTTGCACCTTACCATCTCCTAAATATAAAGAATGAATTACATGTAGGCCATTAAGTTTCTGCTGTAAGGACAGTTATTTTACACCTGAAAAATCAGCATAAACTCATGATACTTCTGCCACAATGACCTTTCAGTGTCCTGTTCAAGAAGTCAGGATATTCTGTATATCACTTTTCAAAAGAAAAAAAAATACAGGAACTATTTGATGGCATAGCAAATAAACAAAAAAGCAAACACCAAACTTGTATTAAATACAAGGTAAATGAAATAGCTTCACTAAATATCCACAATGTAAAAAGGAGAGGGAATTTCTCCAAAATACAAGAGTTGGCAACGTTAAGGTCCCTCTGCTTGTCAGCAGATACAACACAAACAAAAGGACAGATAATGTATGGAAGCTTATTAACCTGTAACGGTCAGCTTTAGCTCATTTTGATCTCTGTAAATTTCAGTAAAGATATCAATTAGCTGTAATTGCATTTATGGTTCATTTTATGAAGATACATGTGTTAAACCAACTGAAGAGCACAGATTCATCTTGCTTACGACTGGAAGAGAACATTGGCAGTATCTGTCTGATCCACGTTCAAACACATTATTCCTTGCCCTCATTCCCAATTAATTGTACACAAAGAAAAAAATTAAAGGGTATGTTAATCTGTACAGTATGAATATTTTCAGGTTTTTGTTTTCTTTGTTTTTATTTAAATTTTGTATTCTGCTAAACATTAACAAAAATTGGGAAAAGAACACTTGTTCAAACTGAACAGATTTCTGTTGACCCTGTTACATGAAAGTTATACTGATAACAGTAATAGATTAAAAGTGTCTTTGGCTCTTGCTTCCATTATTGGAAGCCAAATTATCTGTCACATACAAAACTTATTATGTAACCAGCCTTGTATTTTAGCAGTATTTATGCCAATTTGTGCTAAACCGTTTTCTAGAATTAATAACTAACTTAACATTTAAGAACACCTGCAGTATTTCACTTAGGATTTTTAGCAATCACAATTCAGCTTAATGTTACAAGTTATATTGCTTCTAAGTTCATTCTTTTAAGAACTAAACCAGCAGCTCCACGCTCCTTTCCTTATGGTTATACTATAGTAATACACACATTTACATCAGAAGTCTTAATAAAACGTGTGTTTTAGTAAACACTGATTGTAAACATTAAGTATCGCACTCCACTGAATTAATATATTGTGCAAATTGGCATCAAATATGGAATTAATGTTATGTGATTTAGTACATGAAAAAGCAATGATTATGTATGTTTTACCACTATTAACTTGCTACTTATTTAGTGTCATAGATATTCAAACCTGACTTTCATGGGGAAGGTAGTATTTTCTTAACATCATGGAACTTTAGATTTTGTATATGCATACATACTGTATATTTAAGTAAATACAAATACAGACAAACACACACAGCTTTTTCTTTGGCAGCTGAAATTGGAGGGGGGAGAGAGAAAAAAAAGTGAACATAAACTGACCACCAGTAGCAAAGGAATTACAACCTCCTGGTCCAGGGCAGCAAGCTACTGTGCTATTGATAAAGCAGGCTTAATCCTGAAAATAGTCAAGACAATGACTTGACTGATCCAATGTTCCTGACTTCAGGGATGGCAGAACAGGACCTTCAATGCAGCTGAAAATTTCACATTCAGACTAAAATGCTTTTCCCCCCCCTGGATTGCATTCTAAAGAAATATCAAAACTGCCAATACCTTTTAAAATACTTCTACAGAAAAGTAATGTTATTCTTTATTCCAAAATATCCACTGGTCCCTTTTTGTTAAATGTTCCATGAAATAATATGGAACATTTCTATAAATACTCAGGGATCAAAGTTTAATAGCACCAGATACTTCAAGAACCTAAAAAAAATTCAACAGTAATATTATTTAATAAAGACAGGTAAGGCAAAGCCAACATGACAAAAATATAGAACTTGAACACCTTTCCATTCACTCATTTTCCCCAAATAATCACTAAAACTGTCCTAAACAAACAAAGAAATATGTGAAACAGGAAATGGTCCCTATTAAAAAGTACTGTCATTTAATGCTGGTGTTTAATGTGCCCATTGCCTGCAATGGACATTCTGCTAGGAAATTCCAATCCCCAGCATGAAAGAAAAAAGTAATGTTTTGACTACTTGATATAATATTTTTAATTACTCAGAACCAAAGTTATAGACCATGGGAAAGACTAATATTACAAAGAAAGATCCAAACCTATATTAACTATAGGTTGGGGCTGAGCAGACTTTTATTCCCCCAACCACTAACTTTAGACAAAACTTTTAACGTCACTAAATCGCAACATAGTCCAAACACTTAGTACACTGAAGTTTAAAAGAAATATGCCAAAGGGAATTTACGAAAGTCTAAAATCCATTTTTAAAAGGTACTTTAATTTGTTCATTTGTACCTGTAATGAAACTACTGCAGTTTTAACATTAAAAAGTCAGTACTTTCTTCTTCAAATAGAAATCCTCTGTGGCATGTACAACTATTACAGTGTTTTTTTTTGTGTGTGTGTGTGTGTGTGTGTGTGTGTATGTATATATATATATATATATATATATATATATATATATATATATATATATATATATATATATATATATATATATATATATATATATATATATAATCTTTTTTCTTTTAAGACACTGATGTTTCATTCCTATTAAGCAAAAGGTCATGTTTGGTGAATTCCCCTGAAGAAAGTCACAGCGTATCTTCTCCCCTCCGAAATTGGCGTCTCAAACAGTAACATTAAAACTGACAACAGTTCTTCATGATAACTATGTCCAAGCAGTCTGTCCATTTCATTTTCTGAAATGCTACATTTGAGACCAAGAGAAAAACAAAATAACTAAAGCTTCAATGAACATAGAAGTGATTAGAAATATGCCACAAAATTATTTTTACAATACATTTCTGCAGAAATAATCCCTAGGTGAAGCTTTTTTATACACATATACAAAATTTAGACAGCATATACACATAATCACAGTGAAGACGCTGGCAAGTTCACTATTTTGTAGTGTAAATACAGAATGCAAAGCAGCCTTCAAAGAGAACAATGCTACACAGCAAGCAGAGCTGGCTTGTTAAATAGCAAACACCAAAAGTTCCCTGCAAGAGGGACACAGTGCAAGAAAAGCAGCATGCACTTTGATACAAACAGCAGTTTATGGCTAATGGTTGACGTAACTGTGGTAACAGTGACTCTTGAGTGGCTGTGCATAGTTAAACTCCTATGTCATCTGTTTTCCTTTATACCATTCCACAAACTCATCCAACAACACTGGCCCTGTAGAGAGATCAAATAACCATATTTTACAAAATTTTGTAAGAGGACACAGAATGATTAAACTCAGAAATAAATTATTTTAAAACATCAATGTACAGTGGTACTTACAGGCTCCATCTTCATCATAGTTACTGAGGTCAAGGTTAATTGTTCTGCTGAATTCAAGTACATTGCACCATTGGTCCTTATTGATAACTTTATATTTTGATTGCTGCTTAAGGCAAGAAACATAAATTACTAAAATGTATTTTCAACTCCCTCAGATTTGCAGATACTCTTATAGAAAATTTAAGGTTTGCGATGAATTATGATTTTCATCTCTATGTCACCTAAAATCAAACAGTGATTAAACAAATGACTAAGTAGTCAAATTAGTATTAAATAATTCCTGTTTCTAGTTAAGACTTCTTCTAGTGGACAAGTGAATAGCAATTAAATGACAGTCTCTAAGCAAATCCAAGACACATTCTATAATGTTTGTTTAATACAGGACAAATTAACAGCAGAGGGATTCGGTGAACAGGAAAAAAGGAAAGATATCAGTTACAAGTGCAGTTTTGGGGGTCAGTATAATCTAAATCAGGATAAAAATTTGATACAAACACCAATTCTTAGTTGTTTACCGCACATTTAATTACAATAAAATATCAGAGAAGACAGACAAAAAATGTAATTCCATTTCAAACGTCATACCTCTAGAAACTGGTGAAATACTGGAAAAAGAGACCATGTTTTTCCTAAAAGAAGCCCCAACATACACTTGGCAGTATTGATATCTAGGCTGCGCTGGTCCTTCTCCTGTATGAAGAGGAAAAAAAGGTCAAAAAGAAGGGGAAAAAAACCCACAATCTCAGTGTTTTACATTTCCCCCAATACCCAGACCACAGTTCCCTCACTGATAAAACACATTAATAAATAACAGTATCTAATACTGTTTTTTATTAAAACACAACTTAGTAAAACATTACACTTTTCCTCACAGCCACTGAGTTACTACAGAGAGGGCTTGCTTTCCATAGCAAAGACACCTACTGCAGATGAAGCATCTACTCCTACTTGTGACTTCTGCGCTTTCTGGAAAGCCATGGCCACTGGACCAATATCCATGTTTGTACATATGCTTTTGCATAGCCATAGGTCTCTTAAAATAGTATTACTACAGGTATTTCCTGAGGTATTAATACTACTACATCAACTGTCAGTAGGTGATAAGTAGCTATCAAGTAACACTGATGTGAGCGTGACCCAGGAGCTTCTTTGTCCTGTCATTCTAGCGATTATATTAAGTTTAGATTAAATGAATTATCAAACTAGCAGAGGGAGCATAAGACAGTAAGAGCTAGCACAGGAAGACTCTTCTCAGAACTGTTTCAGTTTGAGTTCAGCATAGCAGTGATGTGTTAAGGCTTAGAGGTGTTTCTTTTTCTTTTAAAAAATAAAAGTGTCATTTATACCTAGCAAATTCATTACATCTAACCAGTAGGAAAGTTAATGTATTTGATCATACAATTTCTACACATCTTAAAAGTAATCTGTGTATAAATAAGACTCCATTTTGATATTTTAAATAGTTTAAATTTTGGTGAGAGATGGAACATAAAACCCTACCCTTTTATTTTTTGAGTATAGTATTAAGCTACAAATTCAGGAATGGATGAAATCACAAAAGACAAAGTATTTGGCCACCACTGGCCCTAATATTCCCTCCCTCCCTCTCTCCATGACTGCGGAGTGCAAAATTAAATTACTTCAGTGAACCAGAAAAAACATGGATGTAAAAAGCACCTAACAGAACTGCACAAGATGATGACAACTGAGCCCAAAGCCTCACCTGTGCAATTGCAGTTGCATGTATTATAGAATACACATCTTCACTTATTAAAAAAAAAACAGAAGAAGGCATGCTGAAAACATAACTACATTGTCTTGTACCACGTAGGAAGGATGTGGTAGAATTAGAAAGAAATCCCAGTTCTCTAACAACTGACTGTCTTAACCACAACATTATTCCCTATTCCTGAAACCCATTTCATTCAAAATACACCTTACTTCTGAAATTGTGTAGACAGAATTTAGTGCATATTTGTTTTGTAAAGAAAGTGGGAAGGCCTGCAACTCTGAAAACAACACAAGCTGTTTTACGTTATGATTACAAAATGCATAAGGGAGCTTCACCCAGCTCAGCCTAGAGGAATAAAGTAAATTCCAGGATGAACAAAGAGGTTTTTTAGATTAGTAACAGTGCTGGGGTAACATACATATGAGATACAAAGAACTCATCACTCACCTGAAACCTGCAGACCCATTTTAGCATTCATATAATTCTTTCACTTATTTCCAGCATCAAATAGTTATAAAACTAATCCCTTTTCCAATGACTATTTACACCTTACTGCTGTCATAAATATCTTAAGCAGAACTCACACCACCTTGTGAGCATACATCTTATTTTCAATACTGTTTATATTCTGAATTCTTCCTACATGCTCAAGTGTTAATGAAGCTAGGCTCTGCTGCCTTTACTTCAGCTATGCTGTTCTTTGCATGCCTGACATTAAGTTTCTACATTCCCCCTCTCTAACTACTGCTCAGAACAATTTGTTTGGGTAAGTCCTTTATACACATCTCCAACTGCCTATACACTTCTCCAACTGCCTAATGGCACATCTGCTGTGACAGATGCTTTGGTTTCATTCTTATCATACATTCTGGGTATTTGCATTCTTTTTCTTGGATATGGTGGAAATATTGATGAAGTCTGACACATTTCAGCATTTGTTTTTCATTTGTGATAGACAGTCTGAGATATTTTTAATATTTCAGATAGAAGACCTATTTAAGCCATAAAATAACTGCCTCTGTACATTCTCAAACTTGGCAATGACAATGGCAAACAACAGGCAAGGAATGTATTTATGTTTAATACCAGCATAGAGTGTTTTAAATGACTTCCTTAAATCTATGCTGATTTAAATCGTGCATGCTGCATAAAATCCAGATGACACTTTTTTTTTTTTTTTTTTTTTAAACAAACTAACTCTAAAATACCAAATCACAACAGACACTCTCAAATTCTCTCTTAAAACTTAGGAAGTTTAGGACAAGTGTTTTTTGCCATTGAACACTTCTCTGAAATAATTATCCATAGGGTGGAAATTACAAAATCTTCTGAATCAAAACCAAACCTGTTCCTGTCAACTTTTTTCTGTCATTCACTTCCATTATTCTGTTTAACATGATGTACAATTTCTTCTGGCATATCTAGATAGCTATATCAATGTTTGTTGGCATTCATTCCCACTTCTACAGTATGCCATTCTCCTATAGACTCACCGTGGCCTCATGGTATAAGTACAATAATTCTATTAATCTAATAAAATTTTAACATTTCCCCAGTTGGTATGACCTTGACTTGCAGTTCTAAAGTTTTTTTCCTCCTCCTTCAAGAGATGTCACATCTCTCAATGTTCAGTTTCTTTCTCAACAGCATGGTATATCATGTCCATTTGTTTAGTACCTCTTGAAAACACTCCACCCACTCGCCTTAAGTCTCTTCAATTCTCTTTGACAGGCCCTCTGCTGGCACTAGTTGCTACTAGTAAAAAAGATATAAATCAATTCAAAATATTTCATCAGTAGCTTCAACTTCTTTGGCAATGTTTGTTATGTCTTGTATCTGCATTTTTCTTCCAGAAAAATTAGCAGAATAAGTCTTCATACAGCAAAGGAGGAATTAAGGAACTGATGCAGGTTTGTTTCTCTCACACTAGTTCCATGCATGCTGTCATATCCAGACTGTAGGTTTCCTTGGTTAGAAGGAAACTCCTGTGAATCTCTGCATGCTGACAGGCAGAAAGCACTCATGTATCACAAATCTGAATTTCTTATGACAGACTAAACTGTCAGTATAGCTAGCAGTTCAATCTATTATTGTTATTTTTCTTATGTTACCTTTTTGCTGTCAGTTTTCTTGGTGCTTTTTGTTCTCCTGCATCAAAACTGGATCTTCAGTTTTGCCAAACAAACTGTGATCATTTTTATATGAAATCCTCTGTGATCCATCATGTAGAGAAGGTGAATGTTCAAATTTCTTGTCAATATACATGCTTAATTCAGGAAATTCAAGTTTTTTTATGGCTCCCTTTAAGCAGGAGTAGTCTTACGCATATTACAGTTTCTAATACCAGGTACAAATTTAGCAATTCATATTTTACAGCAGAAGACTGATAACAGGATATTAATTAACAAATACTGAGAACATTAGTACTGATCTTCCTACAGTCTTCTAAACCAGTATTTACAGGATATCCAGCTTTTATCATGTTAGTTAATTTTTACTACCTGCAGAACTGTCTGAGTATCTTTCAGTTTTAAATATGCTTGTACTCACAAAATCCAAACAGTAAGAAAAAAAGCAGGATAACTGTAAAGCCAATGGAAGTAAATGGCAAAGTTCCAATATGCAACGAAACAGGGCCCAAATCATTTGCTCAAAGTCATAAAATAGCTTGAAGCAAAGAGGCAATAAACCAGGTCTTCTCCACAAAATCTAAAACACTAATCCACTGACCATCAAGCATCCTATATATTTTTCTGATATTTTGCATACACTTATTTAAGACAAACTTTTCCATGTGTTAGAAGCAATCTTGAGTGGTATCTTAGGAAAAGAGATGGTATATGGTATATGGATAGTATGGTCTCTTTATTATTTATGAAAGTAAAGTTTTAATTTCAGATGCTAGCCTTCCACATACTCACCCGTGCAAAGTCAAATGCGTATCTATAAATAAGTTTAAAATTGGTAGGCTCATTTAATAAAGATCTCAAGTAATCCAAAGAATTTCTCAATTTTTCTGTGGTATCACATCTACAAGAAAAACAGAGAAGAGAATTTACAGTCTACATTCTTATATTGGTGTCTGATGTTTTTAGAAAAAGAATCTCTAACATATTTGTGTTCCCATCGCTCTGTACAAAATGTAAGGCACATGAGTTTGTCTGTGTAAGATGCCTTAATTTAACCCAAGGTATGAAATGAATTTAGATAAGCTAGCAAAAGCTTATGCTTGTATACTGATAAAAATTTGTTTGGATTCATAGAAAATACATTCTCCAGAAGATTAAACTAAGAGCTTATCCACACAGGGCAAACAGCTAGCAGAGCACAGAAGTGAAACTATACTTTAGTTTTTCTGATAAAATTTCCTACATAGTTTTAGTGATTCTGCTTTGGAAAATAAGTTAAAACACAGTTCTCCCCCAGCTCTCTATCAAACATGTAATTATATAACTACACTTATATTAATTATCCCATGATGATAAGATCTCAACTGAAGAAAGCAATTCTCAAAAAGAACACAAAAATGAGTGGTCACAAAAAGGGGATGTATTATATAGCATTTTAAACTGCATATACTCTGATAACATACCAATATTTAATATTTACACAATGACTCTGAAGCATAGGAAGTTAAATAGAAAGGTCCAATCCAGTAACAAAGATAGATGTCCCATTCCTTGGGGATAAATGGTATCAAACCTCATGACATTTGTTTTTTCGAGACTGCAGACATTTTAAGCCAACTGTATTTAGAGACAGCTTTAAACCTGACAGCTGCACGTTAAGTGAGCCATAACTCTGTAAATAGGAGCAAAAACATAGCTACTACTCTAAAGCAGAGATCTCTGCTTCAGGTCTTATGTTTCAAAAAATTAAGTTGTTTTAAAATTAAAAAAAAAAAACAAAAAAAACTACACCAGACTTGGAGGTTTTTCCAAAGCACTTACTGTAGCGATGTCATTCCTTTTAACCACTCCTGTAATGTAAAGTAACCCATGTTTTGTGCATCCAACTTCCATGCTAATACAAGCATAACTACCTGTTTAAGATAGGGAAGAAAAAAAAATTGAAATTGAGTAGAATTAACAAAAACCACATACATTTTTCAAATAGTTACTATTTAGTACGCTACAAATACCTTACTTGCATAATCAGGATGTTCAGATTTTTGCCACTGGAAAAGTTAAATCATCTAGATATGACTATACGACTTGTCTATACATAAATATTCACACCCATCACCTCCGCACCTCTCTTCTACATTGCTGTCTCTCCAGTCTGTCATACACAGGTACAGCTGGGTCAGGCAGCAACAGTTAAGATCCTTTTAGAGAAAGAGACTATCTTACTACTTCCTTATAACATTTATCATCATGGACTCTGCTGTAGTACCAATACTTCTAATTTTGTGAAAAGACACGAACTTTTAACTCAGCTTTTAAGCAACTTAAGGGTATCTTCACAAAGATACATGTTCAGATTTATAGCATACAGTCCTTCATAAAGTAAAATCATGGTCAGTAACTGTTCAAGACAGCAATGCTATATCCAAAACACTGGAATGCTTCAGTAACCTTCACACCCATTTGAAACTATACAATATGGAACACCAGCACAGTCTTAACTGATTCAATTCTCACACTTAATCCAATGAAAATAAAGTAACAGCGCAAAGATACAGAGCCAATATACATCCAAGTTACCAGTAGCCACCTTCTCTTCTTCAAAGGAACATGCACAGAATGTCATTGTGGGAATCCAGTGAGTAGCACAACCATGAGGAAGATGGGTTGGTGAATTTAACATGAAAGAAGCTATGGAAAAGGTTTCCCAAACCAATTACAAAAATCTAAGTACCAATCCAAGAACAAGTTACTTTTGACATGTGTCAAATTCCTACCTGGATTAGCATCAGTGCAACCCATGAGACTGGTGAAATCTAATTGCTCTAAAGTTGATGATGATCCCACCTGAACTCAGCTACTCCTGGGTACTGTCACCCTACCTAATCTTACAAGTCTGAACATGCAGTATAATGCAAGTGGACACCAAGTGGATGAACTAACAACATCAAAATATTTAAGACATCAAAACTAAGGCTAATTCATAAATACTTCTACCCAAAAAAGAAATTTAGATATCCTTTCCACAGCTCACACATGAAGCTGAGGCAAGAAAGTATTTGGAAAAGTGATATGAGAAATTAGTATCATATTCATGAATTCAAGATAGCACTTTTGATACATGTATGGAAGAAGTTAAAGGACAACTTTCCCTGCAAACTAGGAAAGGAAAAAATAACCATGTCATTTAAATCTGCAACCCAGCCATTTATCTAGCTCACGCTAATGCAGCTATAAACAGTTTTCAATGGCAAAATCAGAATACCTGCTTATATTTCCAAAAGGTCTGCATCAACCACAAAGGTGTGTTACACTAATGAACTTGAAAATTAGAAAATTCCATTTTATATTTCCAATAATTCTTTGAAAAACGTAATTTTCATTTTACCTCGGTGGATGATGCAAATCCTACAAATCCTACAAAAGACGGGACTTGCACATGCATTTGAAGAGCATACATTATGCATTAGGAAAAAGCCTGTAAGAGACACAACAATTCATGATCCATTTGGATTTTGAAATGACATGATAGGCGTGCTAATACTGTTCACAATATTCTCCTACTTGAAATCCCTTTTCCCCCTAGAAAATGCTGATAAAACATTAGTTTGTTGTTGTATTAAACTTCCAATAAGTCCTCAGAAAAGACCCCCACCACTTTTTTTTTTTTCTTCTTTCTTTCTTTTTGGGGAGTTGAGAGGCAGAAAGGGAGGAAGTGGCAAAGGAAAGTCTGAGATTTTACAAGTTAACAGTTTTTGGTTCAAAATGAAGGCAATTTCTTTCCAAGCATTCATATAAACATCTCTGCTTTATACTCCTTTATTTTAAATTACTTCTCCAAAATTTCCATTTACAAGTTTCTAATTCTTTATGGAAAAGTAAGAGATAGAAAACTGGCTCACCAACATTGTAACAGACTAAGAAGATTTTGAATGAAGCCTGAACTTACATTTTCTGGTTCAACTCCAATGTCTTCACAAAATTTCTCCATACCTTCTGGCCCTACAATGTCATCAGTGCCTGCAAACAAAATGCATTTTACCTATCTGTTCAAATTAAGACAGTGAGACCTTTACAGCATAAAAGAACTGTAACTACATAGTACAGCCTGAACTTCCATACAATTTAGCTTCCTTTGTTTTGACATATGATAACTATTTCCCTCCTCATTACCAGGCTTTGATATATTCCCAGAACACCCTTCATCATCTCATTTATAAACTAGCTTTACAAAATGTCATTTATAAAAAAAGCCAAAAATAAAAGTGCTCTTGTTTATTCATATTGCAATAATACCATGGCCACACAATAGGTGAATTTTAGCAACCGCAGGAGGAAGGAAGATTATGAATTATACATAGCTATTTCTTTGCTAACTTAGAAGGAAAAGTTTCAAAAGATAAAACAGATGCCATTAAATAAAGATATTCATAACTTCTGCAATACTCCATTCAAAAGTTATATAGACACCATGAAGTAGTAGACACCATGAAGTAGTATACTGTGCAAGATACTTTTTTTTTGAGGTATGGTATAACTATTTAGACTTTTTTGTTCAATTTATTTTATGCACATTATAAAGGGCTCATTTTGGAAAAAGCGGCACAGGAGGCTGAAATGCCTACTTTCAACCAATATAAAGACCAAATGTGGAAGAAAAAGAGGTTTTATAAAAGGAAAACCAACCTACGTCTTATTATTAGGTGACCTACTATTCTAGATATAACAAGGTTTAATTATATCTTTTCCCATCTTCCCATCACTTCCTCCCACTAATGCTTCTCTGAATGTACACAACAG